>NC_059331.1:166961226-168316226 GCF_018350155.1 Leopardus geoffroyi
CGTGTGCGTCCTCTGCACGCCCTCTCACGGAGCTCTCCTGCCTGCTGCGCCTCCAGCGGGCCGCTCGCCTCACTCGTGTGCTGCTGATGTACCGCAGCACGTAGATTTCCTTGTGTATTTCCTGAGAACAGGGACATTCACTTACTCGTTTCCAAATCATGAAGTTAACAAACTCGGAATTCTAATTCTTAATCTGTAGTGGTTATTCAGGTTTTGTTAGTTCTCCCCAAAATGG
This sequence comes from Leopardus geoffroyi, assembly GCF_018350155.1. Taxonomy (NCBI): domain Eukaryota; kingdom Metazoa; phylum Chordata; class Mammalia; order Carnivora; family Felidae; genus Leopardus; species Leopardus geoffroyi. The sequence goes on from NC_059331.1 coordinate 166,961,462, forward strand.
ACTTTTATAGCCAAAAATGAGTTTTCTTTTTTACTGGTTCAAGTTTCAGTTCAGGATCGTACAGTGCATTTTGTCCCATCTTTCATCTGGAGAATTATTTATCCTTGTCTTTTATGACTTTGACACTTTTGAAGAGGACGGGCTGTTTGTTTTGTAGACTCACCCTCAATATGGATTTGCAGGCATCTCCTCAGAACTAGATTTAGGTTGTGTATTTGTCAGGAACGCTCTTCGGCAGTGCCGTGGCCTTGCTGACGTCATCGCTTTGAGGAGGCGTGTGATGCTGGTCAAGGTGCTTTCCACTCTTTGTCACCTACCCTGTATTCTGGTACATACCAGAAATTTTCCTATGAAAATTGTAAAGTGGTTTTTTTTTTTTTTTTTTTTTTTTTAAGTATTCACATTAGTGAACATACAGTGTGGTCTTCAATTTGTAAGATTTTCATTTTTTTTTTATAGTTAAGATCTATAATATGCCTGAAATTGATTAAATTGATTGATTTTTTTTTTAACTTACTGAGAATTCCAAAAATATGTGAAAATAGAATAGTATAGTCACCTAAGGTACCATCAGCCAGCTTCAACATTTATTGGTATAAAGCCAATCTTGTTTTGTCTGTAATCTGCAGTCCGCCTCAAATCACAGACATAAGTTCATCTGGAAATATTTCAGATTGTATCTCTCTAAAAAATAAAGGATTTATAAATACAATAGAATAACCACAAGAAAGTGATTTAAAAAATTTTTTTCTAATGTTTTATTTATTTTTGAGAGAGCTAGAACACGAGCAGGGAAGGGGCAGAGGGAGGGAGGGAGGACACAGAATCCAAAGCAGGCTCCAGGCTCTGAACTGTCAGCACAGAGCCTGATGTGGGGCTCCAACTCGTGAACCAAGAGATCGTGACCTCAGCCGAAGTTGGACGCTTAACCGACTGAGCCACCCAGGCGTCCTGGAAGTGATGTTTTTAAAAATTCCCTTCATGTTATGTTCTATTACCGATTGTCTCCTATAAATATCAATGTATCACAAACGCACGCATGCAGAGTGTGGACATGTGTCTGTATGCTCTTTTATAGTTTGAATTGAGTCCAGGTTAGATCCCTGTATTATAATCGACTGGTAGATCTTTTAAGTGCTGCTTCATCTGTGGGTTCTCACACATCTTGTTTTAGTTTCTACACCTTCGTGAAGAAACAAGGTGGTTTGTCTTGTAGAAGTTATGCTCTTGTGGATTGCATCCCCTGGAGTGTTTTTAGTGTGTCCTTCTTCTCATGCATTTTCTGTGGATTAATAGATCCAGACGTCGATCAGATGATTCAGGTGAGAAAATGGGCAGAGCAGGATGGATAATCCAAGTGACTTACGTGAACTGCCTGCCCCTGAGGTACTAAATAAGCACTTGATTCTTAACTTTTATTTGCCAGCTTTCAAAATAATGGGCCAGGTCCTTAGCATCCCCCAAAGGGGAGTTTTGTTGTGGAATCATTTCCAGCTCATAGATTGAAGTGCTGCCTGTGTATGTTAATCCATTGCAGTGATGATTTGTATTAATATTTGAGTTGCTCCAGCGTCTGTCCAGTGGGAGTTTCAGTTGTCAAGATGTTAGCTGGCCTTCTGCTGCGAAGGGATTGGGTTGTGGCTCTGCCATGAGACAGGGCTTGAGTTTTCCTTGTTCTCCCTCGTGTGACTGGCGGCTGTCCCAGCGCTGTTTATGAACAGGCTCCTCTCCTCACTCGTTTTCAGTGCGTGTTTGCGTACGGGGATTCTGCATCATGTGCGTTTCTTTGATGCTTTAAAAGCCTAAAACAGCCTCTTCCATGTACTATGGATGATAGAAGGAGAAATTTGAAAGTTAAGGGGAAGAGTGAGTCAGAAATTGTCATGATCAGCTCTTGCTGCCGTGTTGCATTAGTGTTAAATATTTGGAAGGACGTGATGTCGTTGTTAAACCAACACCTGAAGCGTTTAAGTCTTTTTCAAGGATGTGCTTGTATCAGTCTGTATCCATGCAGGAGAAAGACCGCATTCTTGAGGCTTCAACCGGAGGTCATTTGATTGAAGGGGCTACTTACGGGAGAGGGTTAAAGAAGCAGTCAGAGTCGGCGAGGTGTGCAGGAGTAGCAGCGGGCCTGAAGGGGAAGAGGGGGCACCCTAGAGCCCAGTGGGGGTTGCGGTGCTGGCAGCAGGCGGGACGGACTGTGCAGGTGTAGGGGAGGGGCAGTCCCTCTCCTCCCGCTTTGTAATACTCCCTTGGGTCATCCCATGGCCCCAGGCCGGCCGGGAGCAAGTCCAGGAGAGCCTGCACGAGTCCTCCTGAAGAAACCTTCCAGTAAACGGAGGTGGCAGAGACCGGAGGAGGGTGGCCTGGAGAGAGGAGGCACGCAGAGACGAGGGGACTCAGTGTGCTGTTTGTCATCGCTCACTTCTCAGTTTGAAAGGCTGCAGCCACGTGGCTGACCACAAAATACTTGTTTCTTGAAAATGTCTTTCAGCGTACACATACTGCTTAGTTTTTGGTTTTGTTTTTAGTGTTTATTTAGTTTTGAGAGAGAGAGCGGGCGAGCGAGCCTGGGTGGGGGTGAGGCAGAGCGAGATGAGGACACAGGATCCTGAAGCAGGCTCTGTGCGGGCAGCCCGACGTGGGGCTCGAACTCCCGAGCCGTGAGATCGTGACCTGAGCCGAAGTCGGACGCTTAACTGATGGAGCCACCCACGTGCCCCACTCCTGTTTATTAGTAAAAGTGTACTTGCCCTTAGAGAGCTGATTGTCTCTAATGTTGGATAAGAAACACAAGAATCTTGGGCGATGCTTGCTGAAAGCCCGAGGGAGTCTGGCAGTTGGAGGAAGAACTCTCCTCACCCAGCCCCGGCTCCTTTCCTTGGCCCACATAGCTGCGGTTGTTGGCAGGGGCCCAACTGCTCATCTCTTTGGTTTTTTTGTTTTTGTTATTATTGTCATGTTCTTGTCATCAAAGCTTAGGGTCTTGGTCTTTCCTTCTTGCCTTTGCATGAGGCCAAAAGAGAGACATTGGCTCCTTTGATGACCTTGAAGCGAACTCCAGGAATGTCACCGATAGCCGGATCTTTGCGACCAAATCCAGCAACTGGAACCACGTTATCTTCCTTGATAAAATTCATCCAACTGACTTTGGGTACAAAGGCTGTGATTTTTTGGCCATTCGTGATCAGCTGGACGCTGACACAGTTCCCGATGGCAGAATTTGCCTGTTCGCCTTCCACCTTTACTTTTCCAGCATGTTTGTTTTGCACGGGAGACATTTCCGCAGGGTTGGCCTTCAGGGCTGTGCCCAAGTGGACCTCCTTGTTCTGTTGACCTTGCCACTCCCGATCTCATCCTGGCAGTGGGAAGACTGACACTTGCCCATCCTGCCGGGTCCCCGGCCCCCCCCCCCCCCCCCCCCCCCCCGGCCCCAGCAAAAAAGTGCACTGCTCATCTTTTGAACGGACTTGATTGGGCTAGGCACTCCCGCTAGGTCATTGTTGTTTTTGGTGACGGTGTAATTTTGGTAGTGCTTTATAGTGTATAAATTTCTTTCCTTTTGTGTACATCTTTTGTAAGGATCCAACTTGATGCCAGTAGAGAAATACATTGGAGGTACATTTACTTTTTGTGGGCGGTTTATGCGTAGTAGTTAGGATTTGGACTCCAGAACTAGACCATCTCGGTTCACCTATTGATGTCGCCACTTCCTAGCGGGGTGACCTTGAGTTGATGATTTAGAACCTCCTTGTCTTTGTTTTCACATTAAAAAAAAATGGGGGATGATATAAATATCTATGTAATGGGGTGGTTGAATCAACAAGAACACTAATACGTGTGAAACACTTAAATGGTTCCTGGCACGTAATACACTGATTTCATGATTTCTTGAGCTATAATTTATGTCTGTTGTGGTTGTGTGGGCTTAATCCTTCTGTCTCCCATCCTGCTTTCTTATTTCATGGTGGTGTCTTTGTTAGTCACAGAAGCGACTATTTTCCATCCGTGTACGCTTCACTCATTTGTAACTGTTAGTTTTCTTTTATCTTTTTTTAGAAAAATGCTTTTGTTTAGGAAAAATGGGTAGTCATCAAAGACTGATTTTTTTCTTTCCGTATACACCTCTTGTTAGCAGAAGGTAGGGGTAGTTTCTAGATTTTTGTTTGTATAATTAATTACCAACGCCTTTTTGTATTATGGTTTTAGGCGTTCTCAGCGTCCCCTAGGCTGACAGTGTCACCTTTCATTTTTGTCAGAGTGACAGCCTGGCGGGGGGCTTGTCCTCAAAGGGGCGAGTGAATCGGTCCTCTAGAATCAGTTCTCAAGTGCGGTTCTTGTTAGTATTGTGAATGGATCCCGTGTTTTCCTCTCCTGTGGAGGATGGCTGGACTGACTATAACACGGAAGAAGCAGATGTCGTAGCTGAGAGGTGATAACGTGATTTGTGGAAATGTTGGAAGAAGTCCTGTGTGACTGTGTCATAGCTGTCTTACTCACACAGGTTCGTACAGGTCGGTGACAGTTACCCCACAGGTAAGCTCTTGTCCTGGATCTCATTGCCGTATGACTTTGGGCCACTTACTTAATCTTGTCCTTGTTTTCTTTATAATACGAAGGTAAAGGATTTATACAGGGTAACCTAAGATAACAAAAAAGGTGCGTGAGTGAAAATGATTTCTCGAATTGTTTCTAGTTCTAAAAGTGTGTAGAGACACATATTTCTGTGGTAACTCCTGTAGGCATTCCTGTATGGATCCTGGTACTCTGCAAAGTAGCACACTGCAAGTAAACGTGCTTTTTGGATACAGTGATGCTCAAAACCTGCAGACCTTACAGAAATTCGGAACCAGAATGCTTATAAAAGAGAGTAACAGCCCTGATACCGATATTGCTGCATTCGCACCTAAGAAATGCAGTCTGATTTTCTCCGTCTAGGTGTTGTCCTTAAGAGGCATTTGTTCTTGGGGCGCCTGGGTGGCGCAGTCGGTTAAGCGTCCGACTTCAGCCAGGTCACGATCTCGCGGTCCGTGAGTTCGAGCCCCGCATCGGGCTCTGGGCTGATGGCTCAGAGCCTGGAGCCGGTTTCGATTCTGTGTCTCCCTCTCTCTCTGCCCCTCCCCCGTTCATGTTCTGTCTCTCTCTGTCCCAAAAATAAAATAAAAAAACGTTAAAAAAAAAAAAAAAAAAAAAGAGGCATTTGTTCTTGAGACATTGGGTTCCCCAGAACCAAGAATGTAATTTAGCGGTAGCCGTCTTCATCAACCAACCAACAGACAAAATACATAGCGGGAAATGTCTTTGGCCTTTTGATCTGGTAAAGGTTTCTGTTTTAATTGTGACATAATCTGCTTCTGATCACTTCAGAACATAAACCTGCTGACGGCACAACGTCACAGTATGGGCAGGACTCCCGTGTGGTGCATAGAGAACTCTTGTAGTTACTGTCATTTACTTGTGTGTTCTCATCAGCGTCGTCGTTTTCGTTTCTTCATTTGTTGCAGTTTGATGAGCCTCCAATGGTCTCTCGGTGGTTTGGGTTGAGTTTTCCTAGTTGATGATGTTGGGTATCTTTTCTTACTTCGTCATAGGTGTTTTTAAGGCAGGGAAAGAAAGGCCTAGCTGTTACTATAGTTTCTTCCTTTACGGATTACTGACTAGGTCCGGAGAAGCGCAGACCTCCCACGGAGCCAAACAGTGGCGGTCTTGAGCCTGTGAGAGCTGCCCCCTGTAGCAGAGCCTCCCACACGGAAAAGACCACCTGTTCCCCTGCACTGGAAAATACATTTTTGTTATTAGTGAAGGGAAAGGAAAGCATAGCAAACTGCGTGGGTCGGTGCCGCAGCCCCAAAGTCCCGGCTATGACTCCCAGTGACCTGCAGACCTGTACGCTGCAGGGACAGCGCGCTAACTGCCTGTTTTTTTTCTCCCCAGTGAACTTGAAGATGACTTACTTGGAGAAGATTTGCTGTCTGGCAAAAAGGTAAGAAGTTGAGGTCTTCCTGAAACCCGCCTGTAGGCGCTTCATTGCACTCAGCATAGAGGAGTGTGTCTCCCGCGTGGGGTGCACATTCATGTGTTGGAATTCGAATTGCCTCTTTTTTTCTTCCTTATATATTTGTTTAATTTTGAGAGAGAGAGAGAGAGAGAGAGAGAGAGAGAGACAAAGCACTAGCAGGGGGACGGCCAGAGACAGACACAGAATCGGAAGCAGCTGTCAGCACAGAGCCCGACACGGGGCTCGAACCCACAGACCGTGACATCATGACCTGAGCGAAAGTCGGATGCTCAACCGACTGAGCCACTCAGGCGCCCCTTGAATTATCTTTTAATTGCAGAGAGCTGACTGTTTAATCTGTTAGTAAGTTCTCCAGTAACTATGCGAGAGGTCAGTCCTTTGTCACAAACGTTTTAGTTCTCACTCTGCCTGGGGCATCCGGCAGCTGTTGAGTTCGGGAAAGCAGCAGCATAAAACCACCATGTGCTCGTAAGAAAACTAATATTGGGAGGCTAATATTTTGCATTCCCCTTTGAAAAAATACCTGTTTATTTGAGAGAGAGAAAGTGTGAGTGGGGGAGGGGCAGAGAACAGAGGGAGAGAGAGAACCCAAGCAGGCCTCATCCTGTCAGCGTGGAGCCAGATGTAGGGCTTGATCCCATGAACCGTGAGCTCAGACTTGAGCTGAAATCAAGAGTCCGATGCTCAACCAGCTGAGCCACCCGGGCGCCCCAATGCACTGCATTTCCTTTTTGAGAGTCTGCAGATACGGTTAAAGAGAGCCCTATTCAAATATAACACGCATTCAGGTAAATGAGACTGGAAGTCTAAAACCTAATACAGGTTTCTGTAAACCTTCTTGATCAAGTAAAAACTTTGCTACAATTCTGTTTAACGTGTGTATTTATAAGGTGTGTGTATCTGTATGTTGTGTGTACGTATACATGTATGTTTATACTACTGCCAGTGTATTTTGAACATTGTAAAATGTCCATTAAAAATAGAGGGGCGCCTGGGTGGCTCAGTCTGTTAAGTGTCGGACTTAGGCTCAGGTCATGATCTCGCGGTTTGTGAGTTCGAGCCCAGCATCAGGCTCTGTGCTGACAGCACGGAACCTGGAGCCTGCTTTCGATTCTGTGTCTCCCTCTCTCTTTGCCCTTACCCTACTCATGTTCCGTCTGTCTGTCTCTGTCACTCTGTCTGTCTCTCTCAAAAATAAGCATAAAAAAAAAAAAGAAAATAAAATCCAAAGATTAAAGTGAAGTATTACATTCTTTTTTTTTTTTTAACTTTTATTCATTTTTGAGAGAGAGAGAGAGAGAGACAGAACATGAGCCAGAGAGGGGCAGAGAGAGGAGGCACAGACTCCGAAGTAGGTTCCAGGCTCTGAGCTGTCAGCACAGAGCCCAATGCAGGGCTCGAACCCACAAACCGTGAGATCATGACCTGAGCCGAAGTCAGACGCTTAACTGAGCCACCCAGGCACCCCAGAGGCGCTAAATTTTTGAGAACTTATTAACAGTTTAAAAACACTTGATGTTCTTACTAAATAAATATCAAGGTAGTTTTTTATGCTGTTTTTTTTTTTTTTTAAGTTTATTTTGAGAGCGAGCGCAAGTGGGGGAGGGGCAGAGATTGAGGAAAGAATCCCAAGCAGGCTCCACACTGACAACGCGGAGCCCTGATAAGGGGCTTGAACTCCTCATGACCCAGGTCAAAGTCAGAAGCTTAATTGAGCCATCCAGGCGCCCCATGCTTAGTTTTTTACAGTTTTAAGATTGTGGTGGTTTCTTACTGTCCACAGTTCTTACATGTAAGCTCATTATACTTTTAGGTGATAAAGTCACGTGATTTATTATATCAGATCTGATTATAGTTTCTTTTTATACTTATTTATGATATAGTTGATGAAGGTCTTGTTCTAGAAGAAAACATCAGTGCTGCCATTTTCTTGTAACTATGTTGCGTGATTAGCTTTTTTGCTAATACATGAAATAGTTGTAGGATTCTTTGAAGCCACTTTCCTTTCTCCTGTTTCCTGCTGCATCATTGGCCTACAAGTGGCCTGGCTTCAGTCTACCTCAACTTTCCTCCTTTAAGTGGCTCTCATCACCTGTAACTTTAAGTAAGAATTAATTTAGTTACCTCTAAATGCACATGATCCCTTGTAAGTAAATGGGGAAACATCGAAATACTGGAAGTGAAAAGCCAGTGAGATTGCCCCTCGGCCCGTCCGTGTTTGAGGGTCTCAGGCTCTGGCCTCAGGGTGTGACTTGCAAGCCCGCCCTTCTGGGTCATGGTCACAGAGGGAAAGTGCTACTGTTTTCTTTCTGACTCGGCGAATTCACACAACTTGGAAGTGCTCTTACTGTACGTGGGAGTTCACTACCCTAACGTAAACACCTTTTTTTCCCTTTGTAATTACTAAAGATACTTTAGTGAACAACACCGATTGGATGTGAAAATATTTGAACACAGTAAAGTATTTTTTACGTGAAACCGGATCTCTGTCCTTGGGCTAGCCTGGGCATCATTGTTCGCCCCGTGTTCCTATCAGGTTGGCCCACCAGCCCTAAAGACTCTTTGGTGTCCGTTTGTCCCCATCTCATGAGACGTTTGGTCTGGTCGCGTATCAGTAAAGAGGGCAAAGCATTATTTGGTTTGGATGGTAATGCTGACTATTCTGGGGATGTAGTCTCACTTTATTTTATTGCATTAGTTGATTTGTGTGACTCGGTCTCTTTTTTTCTTTTCTTTTTTTTGATGTTTATTTTTGAGTGAGGGAGATTGAGCGCATGCGCAAGGGAGGGGCAGAGAGAGAGGGAGACAGAAGATTGGAAATGGGCTCCACCCGAGCCTAGTGTGGGGCTCGAATTCCCAAACTGGGATCATGACCTGAGCCAAAGTCGGATGCTTAACCGACTGAGCCACCCAGGTGTCCCTTGGTCTCCTTTTTTTTTTTTTTTTTTTTTAATTTTTTTATTTTAATGTTTGTTTATATTTGAGAGAGACAGAGTGTGAACAAGGGAGGGACAGAGAGAGGGAGGGAGACAGAATGTGAAGCAGGCTCCAGGCTCTGAGCTGTTAGCACAGAGCCTGACGTGGGGCTTAAACCCACGAACCGCGAGATCATGACCCGAGCCGAAGTCAGACGCTTCACTCACCGAGCCACCCAGGCGTCCCCCCTTCGGTCTCCTTTCTGATGGAACAGGAATGCGTGAGGGCAGCAGCGGGATGCCTTCTGTCTCAGCAGCAGGGCCCTTATCCACCTTGGCCAGTTTGGAAGTTTAATTTAGAGCAGTGTATGTACTCCTTCTCTCCTCTCTTCTTTCCTTGTAGGAATCAAAGAGCTCAAATTTTCAAAAAGAAATAATGAAAGAAATAGATCTCTAAGTCCCCATGACTGACATTTTGCCATATTTCTTATATTGTTTTTCCGTGTGTTTTAAAGTAGAATTTAAAAGTTATATATATAAAGATCCCTGCTTTTTAATTTACCATTGTATTGTTGGCATATCCCCCTTGTCCTTAAACGTTTCTCGTTTTGTGATGGCTCCGTAATGGTTTTGTTTGTGCACACTGTAGTATACATAGCCATTCCTACATTCACTGAGGGCATTTCCAGCTCATTGCTAGGACTTCGAAAAGAACCCTGACTTTTTATGAGCGCTTGGAAGGACACGTAACAGAAGGAGGGCAGAGTGCGGTCTCCCGCCTGCATTTGTCGCCCTGATTCTGAGGTTTTCAGGTAAAGGCGGTTTTGCTTTATCGTTGCCCACTCCCCTTCCTGAATTATTCTGAAGTAAATCTCAGACATTATCATGAGATATATATATATATGTATATATATACACACACACACACACACACACACGTATAAAAGTGTATTTATTTTGAGAGAGAGAGAGGAACCCAAGCAAGGGCCTGCGCTCTCAGTGCCAAGCCCGGCGAGGGGCCTGTGAGATCGTGACCTGAGCTGAGAGTGAGAGTTGGATGCCTGACGGACGGAGCCACCCAGGCGCCCCTATGATGCTATTTTAATGCACATGTGCTATGCTTTTGGAATTCTTTTCTTTGCACGGTTCCGTCCAGGAGAATTTCTGGCCCGACGGTGTGCGCGGTTCGGCCTCCTGTCTCGTGTCGCCCAGTTGCTTTCCGGCGCTGTTTTCTCAGCTGGGCAGCAGGCGCACGGGCACGCCTTTCGCTTTTCCGTCCCCTGGCTCTGCGATCACTTCTCCTTTAAACTCTTTGTCAGTGAGGTGGATGAAAAGTGATTTCTAGTTAGTTTACTTTGTATTTATTTGGTGTCTAGTGAGAAGGAATATTTTGTTGGGTGTGTAATCAGGAACTTATTGTTAGAGGTACGCTGGCCACCTGCCACCGTCTCTCTCCCCCACGCCCCCGCCCCCAAGTCCCCACGAAATGTAGGGGGATGTAGCTTTGTCTGGGGAGAGGCTCCTGGGCTGGTGGGCCGGAGGGCTGCACAGAGTATGGTGACCGTGTCAGACTGACAGGGGCGGCCGAGGACGAGTTCATTGGTGTCCAGAAGGGAGGTTAGAGTCAAGTTTCAAATACAGGATAAAAACGAAAGGTCGGCCAGCTCCAGAATGAAGCAAGCTGGCGTGACCCGACTAGAGCTGTGAGAAGTTGGGGAAGACTAGGTGCCAGTCGCCTGCCAGCCTGTGATGCCTTCTTCAGTTTCTGTCGTACCTCGGCAGCGGGTGCCAGACAGGTCGTCTCTGGTCCGCCGGTTCAGACCTCCTTCTACCTTCCGGGGAGTGCTGGAGCACGTTGTTTCTTTCATGCTTGTCTCCCCCCAGGAGAGGAGGGGCCTGCTGGTCACACGGATTTCAGGAGCATTCCCAGCCGCTTTCTCTCGCTTTCTGGGCCTGGGGGCGGGGAGGGGGGCTGCCCCCTTCCCCCCGCCCACGGATCGCCCAGAGCGGAGTCCTCTAGTCACTCCACCCTTGTCCGACGGAGCGGTTTGCCCCAGTTCTTTGGGATGTGGTTGAAAAGCAGTTTTTGCCTCGGAGATGGAATCTAGGTCTCCACTTCTGCTCTGTCAGCAAAGTGGGTATTTGGTCTTGCCTCCCATGCACGGTACTTACCACATTCAGAGTCCACAGGTAAGATCTGGTTACCGTCAGGGCCGGCACAGCATATATTCCTTTTTGTTTGTTTGTTTGTTTGGTGAATTATTTATTGGTTCACTGAGTTTTGACAAGTACTTAAAATTTTAAAGAAACTCAAGGAAGCAGCCTCTTACAGAATGTCATTTGGCTTTCATTGAAATGTTAATTTTTAAAGAGTTTCTGTGACTTTATTTAATAAATTGGGCGGCCACATTTAGGCAGGCCTGGCTCATCTTCTTTAGTGGAGGACAGATTCTGTGGGCGACTAAGCAGAACTTGATTTTGGCTGTTAAACAGTCTGTTTCTTTTTCATACAGATCCACCCCTCCCTTCTTCAAGGAAACTACATGGCCTGTGTTAGTTCATTTTTATCTTGTTAGAATGTCAGCCATTAAGTAGAGTTCCCTGAGACCCGTAAGAACTATAAGGTTCATATTTTCTTGGCTTCTGTCAAAAATATTAGAACGAGAGTGTACAGACAAGTTTGAGAAAGCTAGTTTTACAAGCTGTAAAATGTTAGGAAAAGACTGCTTGTTTCATCTTTAGAAAATCAAATCTTTTTTTTTTTTTTTTTCCTGTTTTTACCTTTTTTCATAATGTGTGTGTTGGAGGGGCTTCTTTTGGAGGGGGTGGTAATTTGTATATGCCATGAAAGTAATTTGAATAGGGAGGTGTGAAGGGACACTTCCTCCCCCTTCCCGCCGAAGTGTAAGATACTGGTGTGTATTTAAGGCAAAACCTGGAGTGTGCAGTCACTAGGCTGCCTCCACCTATGGGCGTGGTGAGTGCGCAGGCCTGTCAGGAGCAGGGGCAGGACCTGAGCCAGGCATGTCTGTTTTCACGTGTCACCGCTATTGGACGGACCAGTTTTATTTCCTTACCATTTCAATTCGGTGATCCAGTTGTCTAAAATCTGCTTATCTCTGAAATTCCACCTCGTTTTTGTTTAAACAAAAACCTTCAGATTTTGGATACTAACAGTGTTAGATTTAGTCAAGTCTTCTTTTAAGTTTTTATTTTAACTTCCGTTAGTTAATACACAGCGTTGTGTCAGGTTCCCGTGTACTGTATGCTGATTCGCGCTTCCACACGTCCGCTGGTGCTTCTCAAAGTGCACTGCTTAGTCCCCACCACCTGTTTCCCCAGCCCCCAGCCCCCCACCCCCGACCATCACTGTGTTCACTGTAGTGAAGGGTCTGTTTCTTGTCTCTCTTATTTTTTCCCTTTGTTTGGTGTGTTTCTTTTTCTTCTTCTTTCTTTCTTTTTTAAGTTTTTAAAAAGTTTTTATTTTGAGAGTGAGAGGGGTAGTGTAGAGAGAAGGAGAGACAGAATTCCAAGTGTAGGCTCCACACCATCAACGCAGAGCCTGATGCGGGGCTCGAACTCACGAAACTTGAGATCATGACCGGAGCTGCGATCAAGAGTCAGACGCTTAACCGACTGTGCCACCCAGGCGCCCCTGTTTGTTTTGTTTCTTAAGTTCCACATAGGAGTGAAGTCGAATTTAGTCAAGTATTACGGATACAGGGAAAAATATTCATAGGATACTACCAAAAGAGTCTCCCCTTTTCCTTTTTTGGTTAGATTTAGAATAAATGTGATCATTAGGCTTGTTGTTTCTTAAAACAAAAATTTTATTATTTTTGAGAGAGAGAAAGGGGCAGGGTGGGACAGAGGACCCGAAGCGGGCTCTGTGATGACAGCAGAGAGCCTGATACGGGGCTCGAACTCACGGAGCAAGAGATCATGACCTGGGCCCGAGCCGGATGCTTAACTGACCGAGCCCTGCCAGGCGGCCCAGCCTTGTTGTTTCTGCACTCACCTGACTCTGCACTTGAAATGTGTCTGGGGAGGCGGGTGTCCCATGTGTGGACTTTCTCCACTGGTTCTGTCCGAATGAGGTAATTTACTGAATGGCACGTGTTCTAATAACAGGGTGAGAAATAATCCAGCCAATGTAATTTTGCACATTTGTAACCAGTCTTTTTATGGAAGTGGCATGCATTAATTAGATTTTTTGTTTTAATTAGAATCAGTCGGATTTGTCAGATGAAGAGCTGAATGATGATCTTTTACAGAGTGATAATGAAGATGAAGAAAATTTCAGGTATTCCATATTAGCTCATTAAAATTTTTCTGGAACTAAATTGCTAGTAACTGTAATTTATAATTATAATGGGATATGATTGACAGTGTGATACTGTATCATTGAACACAATTTTATTTTACACGGGATATTAATACAACATTTATGTGGAAGCCGTATATTTCTGTAAGTAGGTTTTTGGTCTTGTATTTGATGACCTGTGTAATTTCGTTGAGCGCAGATTATGAGAGCTGGGGAAAGGTGTGTACTGAGTTCTTTTATTGGCCGGGGCAGTGGCCTCACACACTCGGTATTGTCGCTTGTGGTTTGATGTTGCTGCTTTTGTTTCTTTGTTAGACCATTTTTACTTATGTGTGATCTGTTGACTAAGAATTGCCATTTTGAAAATTCCTTTGGACTGTACTTCAGACTGTAACTTGACTATGTGAGTGTAATTGTTCTAGTGAGTATAGTTACTTTAGTCGGTTTTGACTACATTAACAACATGCTATGAACTCGGTAGTTGATAAACAACAGAAAAATTTCTTTCTCGCGGTTCTGGGGTCTGGGAACTCCAAGGTTAAGGCACCAGCACGGTCAGTTTCTAGTTTCTGGTTCCCAGATGGCATCTTCTCTCTGTGTCCTCGCTTGGCGGAGGGTGAGGGAGCTCTTGGGGTCCCCTCTGTAACAGCACTCACCCCTGTCGGGGGAAGGGGGGGGCTCCATCCTTCTGACCTGATCACCTCCCCAAGGCCCCACCTCCAGGCACCATCACACTGGGGGGTGAGGATTCAGCAGATGAGTTTTGGGGGGACGTGAATATCCAGCCCCAGCAAGCATGGACGTCTCTCTGTTGTTGACGCAGTAAAGCTCTGTTAGAAGAGCGGGGAGCGGCGTGTAGTATTCTCTGGTGGCGGAGCAGGGTTTTCAGTTTTATGAGAAGACCTATATTGGGAAAGCTTCGAGAGATCTCTCTGTCATGAATGTCGTTAACAGATACATGCCACTGATTATCGAACTACAGATCTGTAACTGGTTTTCTAACATGAAGTGGTTGTTTGTGGATAGCAGTGCAGTTTTCAGTTAGTTTATTCCACCACTTAAGTTTCCCAGGTCTGTTGTGCGACATCATCAACGTGTGTACACTCGGCTTTATCTGCACATCTTGCCCCCTAAGTGTTTTGGCGCTTACTTTTTGCGTACTGTGATTTAATACGTTGAGTGTCATTTGTTTGCAATTTTATTTTATTTTTTTGAGAGAGAGAGTGCGCAAGTGAGGGAGGGGCAGAGGGAGAGTGGGGAGAGAGAATCGCAAGCAGGCTCCACGCTCAGAACAGAACCCGACGTGACCTGGTGCTTTATCGCTTAACTGACCAAGCTATCCCGCCACCCTGATTTTTTTTTTTTTTTTTTTTTTTTTTGCAGTTTAAAAACCATCTTTGTTATTTTCCCAATATTACAAACTGATTGTTTTTTTAATTGTGACTAGTACAGATTTTATTTATTGAACATTGACGTGTATTTTCACACACATTTTTAATATTTTGATTTTTTAAATAATTTATAATTTACGTAATAGAAAAAGAAAAAATTGTTCTTAAAATTCCATCTGTGATTTTTTCTTTCTTTCTTTTTTCTTTCTTTCTTCTTTCTTTCTTTCTTTCTTTCTTTCTTTCTTTCTTTCTTTCTTCTTTCTTTCTTCCTTTCTCCTTTCTTTCTCCTTTCTTTCTCCTTCCTTCCTTCCTTCCTTCCTTCCTTCCTTCCTTCCTTCCTTCCTTTCTTTCTCTCCACCTTGTGTACCTTTTATTTTAAAATTTTTATTTTTTAAAATTTTAGTTAGCATACAGTGGGGTATTGGCTTCAGGAGTAGAATTCAGTAATTCATCACTTCCATATGACATCCAGTGCTCAGCACAATTCCCTCCCTGAGTACCTGTCACCGATCTAGCCCATCTCCCACCCAGCCCTCTCTCAAACCCTCAGTTTGTTCTCTATCGGTAAGGCTCTTGTGGTTTATTTCCTTCTCCTTGTTTTGTGTGTGTGTGTGTGTGTGTGTGTGTGTGTGTGTGTGTGTGTGTGTGATTTTTCTGTTTCTAGAGTAATACTGCCACTTTTACTTTGGAATCCTGGAAAACAGTGAGCATCCTTTTTACCCTGGAAGTTAGAATAAAATGTCGTCTGTTTTCAGTGCTAGAGTTTTGCCAGCCAGACTCGTGTCCCCATCTGCTTGATCTGATTCTTTTGGGCAAAAAACGTGCGTCTGATGATAGTCCGGATGCCTTACGCGTTAGGGGATCGTGGCACAGGCTCAGTATGGCGCACTGAGCTCTGTTTCCAGTCGTGATTGGAGGAATGTGCATCTGCCCGTCACCGGGACAACTTCTCACCAGTCGTGCTTGAAGTCTTTGTAACAGTTCGTTTATGGAGCAACTTGATTTTGAGCTTTACTCTGATTGGGCACCTTTCTTTCTGTTTTTGTTCTCTTTAGTTCTCAGGGTGTCACAATTAGTCTAAACACCACATCTGGCATGGTCACATCATTTGAACTGTCTGACAACACTAATGACCAGTCCGGAGAACAGGAGTCTGAGTATGAACAAGGAGAGGACGAACTTGTTTATCACAAATCCGGGGGATCTGAACTGTACGCTCACGAGTACCCAGAGGAAGGACGCTACGAAGGCCACGGCGCTGAGCTGACGGAAGGCCACATGGAATATGTGGAGGAGCCGGAGGAGGGGCAGCTGTACAGTGACGAAGTGTTAGACATCGAGATCAATGAGCCCTTAGATGAATTCACAGTGAGTCTTTTTCCTTTGTGTGGCCGAAGATGACCTGGCTGCCTAGGCATGGGTTTCTAGACTGATTTGAAATCTATTTCCCTCCCTCGGGAGGGAGGGAAATTAGACCTTATTATCACTGTCTGCCAGTTTCTTTATCTGAGCTATGACAAAGTTTGTGTTGACAGCTTGTTTGGCTGGAGGTAATGCCCCTTTGTCATTCTGGAAGGCTGCACAGAATCGTGACCTTGAGGATTGCACCTTAAGGAAGAAAACAGCTTTGTGTGGTGGAGATACACTGTCAATTGTTGGAAGTACTTAATGCAGAGCTTTTATCCAGGCTTTAGACAAGATCTGATAAAGTCCTTCCAAGGTGAAAAGATTATTGACCTGCTAAAGACATCTTTAAGGTGCTAATATTCCAGAGTGATTGATGTCCTGTTCATTCATCCTTTTTTGTAACTGAGAACTGTCTAAACATGAATAAAGAGATTGGAGGTTAGTTTTGGAAATGTCACACGTAATTTGTTATCTGTAATCAGGAAGCAAAGATTGTGCTGATTTCTATTTCAGGAAGATGATTTTGATAAGTAGCTTTTTAAAAAGTTGAACTGTCAAGAAAGAAAAGGTACTCTTGAGAAAGATTGCTCGCTCATCTGTCTCAGTGATTCATCCTTAAGAGATACTTGTTTTTAAAACTAACGCTTAATGAAAATCTATGTGGGAAGGACGCGATAGTCATCGGTAGAATCTTAAGGCTTTCGTGATACTGAAATTCCACTGAGAGGCCATGTCACCTGGGCTGCCGGGCAGGACCCAGTGGAGACGTGCACAGTTGGGGGTAACGGCGTTGCCTTATTCTCGTCATGTTCTTATTCAGCGGAAGCTTGCTTTTGAGAAAAAAATTTCAAAATCAGAATCTTGGTCATTGGTCATACGTACATATAAACGCGAGTAATTTTGAAAAGGATTGTTTATGTGGAACCTTAGGGTATTTAGTCCTAATCATGATTGTGTTTATATATCTCAGTAGTTATTATTAAGATCTGATTCTTTTTGAATGCTTTCTCTTAATGGGAACATGTTTGTAGTTTTGGTAAATCAAAGCATGTAAAAGGCATCATGGGTGCTTGTTCTTTTGATAACGGTAATGGTTTGGCTTAGTAAGAGGTCTTCACTGTGCGGACAGGTGCTGTCTGGCTTACCGGTGTGTTTGTGGACTGTCTGAAGTTGGGGTACTATACATTTAAAGTGTTTCTTAAAGATTAAGCCAAGATCTTTTAAAAATGTAGCCGGTTATTCGCTTGGTTAGAGCATTTTATTATTTCTACTGTTTGTCGGTAAGATAAGATGATTGGGTAATCATATGTGAGTCCTTTTCCCTTGTAAATTCAACAGCTCAGCAAATCTCCACTGATGTCCGGGCACTGGGGGCACACATTTTGCTAGAATATGAGACATGAGGCATGGCCCCTGCCTTCTGTGAACTTAGAACTTGGCAGAACAGATCAGTGTGGAAAGTGCTCGACAGCACAGCTGTGCCTGGCCGCGTAGGAGAGCTTTCTCACTGTGGCCTTCTGGCAGAATTTGTCGTAAAGAGAATTCTCACAAGTGAGGACTTTCCCTCTCTTGTGTTGCATTGTCAAACTAGACCTGCATTTAGGCCCCTGGTTGTATAAACTCCAGCTTAGTTATCCAACGTCTTGTGACCTACCAGTCTGGTCTCAAGAAGAAAAACAATGTGGCAACTCAAGATTCAAACCAAAAGAATCACGAACAGTTTTGCTTAGAGTTTCTGAAAGTGTCCTAACATTTTCACAGGGATCCGTACGCCTTGACGGTGAGGCGAGGTAGTGTCAGCTCTCCTCGGGACATCTAGCTTTAGAGCCTTGGCCATTCTTTTCTCTCTCTTCCCTGTTTCTTTAAAATCGCTGGTTTCTGCATAGTTGTCATTGTGGTGGAGTCTGGCATTACCTTTGCTTTGGACCGAGGACCTAGATGGCCTTGAACCAGGGCGCGCTGCTCCTGCTCTGCTCCCACTCTGCCGCGGAGGGGGCCGCTCCCTGGCTTCCCAGGCCTTTGGTGGTGCGCAGTGAATTCATTATTCATGATTAGATGAACTAATGCAGGAGTAGATTGCCTACCTGTGTGTCCCAGTAGCATTTTAGTTGATGAAAGGGTTTATTTCGCAGTGGCCTGTGTCCTGGTTAGGATTTGTTAACTTGTTTTCTCAAGCTAGACTCGAACTCTGTGACATGCAGACCATGAGCACATATGGTCTTTTTGGGCTCACTCTTAAAATCACACGGAAGGACTAACTGGGAGTGGAATCGCAAAGCCACAGAATTTTACAGTTGGGAGGGACACTTTTACTTATGAAGAAACTTGAGGTCCACATTTAAAAGTTGGTAGAACGATCCTGGTTTTCTTTCCTGTTATACCCAATAGTAAGACGTTCCTTAGGTTTTGTTTTGTTTTGTTTTTTAAATGTTTACTTATTTCTGAGACAGAGAGAGACAGAGCATGAGTGGGGGAGGGGCAGAGAGAGAGAGGGAGACACAGAATCTGAAGCAGCTCCAGGCTCTGAGCTGTCAGCACAGAGCCCGACGTGGGGCTCGAACTCACGGACCGTGAGATCATGACCCGAGCTGAAGTCGGACGCTCAACCGACTGAGCGACCCAGGCGCCCCCTTTTTTTATTTTTATTTTTTTAATTTTTATTTTTTTAATGTTTATTTCTGAGACAGAGCTAGAGCAAGACGTTCCTTAGGTATTATGAGTTTTCGCCAGTGCTGATCTTGAGAGTGAATTGGGATTTGATTTAAAAACGTGTACTCTTGTATTAAGAAAAGGTTTATATCGCTTATTATTTAACAGAATATTAGAAAATTGTTGGGTGATTTATACTTTTAAGCACAATCCATTTAGAGCCTTTAAAATGAACGTAGATTGAGATTTCTGAAAACACTGTTCTGTAAAAACAATTTCAGATTGATAGTATATGGGAAGGGTAGCAGGTTGTTGTTTCTTGGTGCGAATCCAGTGAGATAGGCTCTTCTCCATTGTATGTTAGCTGAAAATTTTCAGTACCATCGTCTGGCCGTATTTGAAACCCGACAGTTGTGCAGTCAGTGACCTGAGGGTGGTGCCAGTTTCTGTTTTTGATAGGATGCGAACAGTTTCTTCTGGAGAGTAAGACGCAGTGTTTCAGATAGTCTCAGAGACATTTGTGGGATCTAAGATGGCGTCTCATCTTGAATACAGCTACTTTCTTTGGGCGTTCTAGGTGCGGCTCTTGTCTACTCCACAGGAGTGTGTTCGGGTTCTGTCCGTGCTCGCTCTTGGTTGTTTGTCTTGGAACCACCCACTGTGCATTTCAGCCAGTGACCAGGCACACTGGGAAGTTCAGCTCTCTGCGTAGGATCAGATGTCCTTGTTACTTGGTGATGTCTGCAGGAACCCTTCTTTCTCTCGAATTGTCTTTAGCCAGCTTGTCTGCTTCCCTCCATATGCCCTTCAAGGGACGCCTGCCTGCTGACATGCCCCTTCCATTTCCTACAAAGCTGGAGTCACCCGTTTAATTCAAGGGATGGACTGATGGAGAAACAAGTTCTAATGTGATTGCTGATAAAGCTCTTGTGTTGAGTTGAATGGTTCACACTTTTTTTTTTCAACGTTTATTTATTTTTGGGACAGAGAGAGACAGAGCATGAACGGGGGAGGGGCAGAGAGAGAGGGAGACACAGAATCGGAAACAGGCTCCAGGCTCTGAGCCATCAGCCCAGAGCCTGACGCGGGGCTCGAACTCACGGACCGCGAGATCGTGACCTGGCTGAAGTCGGACGCTTAACCGACTGCGCCACCCAGGCGCCCCATGAATGGTTCACACTTTTGTTGCTTTCTGTTGCCGTAAAAATGGTTCAAGTTTTGCATGATTTCAGCCCCCTTACTGCTGCTGAGCTGCGCTGTGTGAGCATATGCACGTTGTTTTTAAGAGGACTTTTCTTTCGTGCTCATTTTAAGTAGCGCTAATTATCAGGGCGCTTGGATTTGAAGCAGAGCTATGTCCCTAAGCTCAGCGACCGGGCTAGTATACTGCACTCTGTCCTCATGAACACAGGGGAGGGCGCATTCTGTGTTTGTGCTGGGTGCTCTCTGCTTAGTCAGGCAATAGCTGTAGTAAACTCTGCCAAAATAATTAAGCATGAGTGCTGAAGATGAAAAGTGCTTGTAAAAACCCAAAGCTATATGAGAAAAACTTACTTTCTCTCTAACGGCTGTCAGGATGGAGAATACTTGCAGGCTTGTGGGCAGCACGGGCTCCAAGAGCAGGAAGACTGTGTTGCTGAAGATGAATTATGTGAGATCACTGACCGCCAGGTTGCTCCTGAACCGGAAGAGGTATTTGCTCGTCTTTTAAAAAGAGCCCAAAATTTTGGTGGTTTTTTTTTCCTTCCAGATTTAAAATGAGCCATCTTTTTGGCATTCGTGAAAAGTTGATAGATGCATCTCTTCTTTGAACGATGAGTGTAGTAAAAAGCCTGACCTTTCTCAAGTCTTTTGGGTGGTGAGTTCTGGTGAGCTGTGATTTCTTTCCATTTAGCTGTTTGCCCTTTAGGTGTTAGAATATTTTAAATGTTTGAGGGGGGCGTGGGTAGAGATCTTTAAAAAATGTGATGTATGTGTTAGTGCTTTGAAAGGGGTGCTGTAATCATTTTAAATTAGTTAACGTTCGTTAGTCAGAACCATTATGAAAAGAACACTTCTGGGTCCCCCGTGTTTAGGTGCTGTCTCAGGTGCTGAAGAAACAAGGATGGTTGGGAAGCTTGGTCCCTGTGCTCAACGTGTAGCTTAATACGGGGGAGGGAAGGAATGTGGGCAGATGTAAACATATGTGTGATGTAAACACAGAAGTGAAGCTTCCCAGCAGAGGCTCAGACCCCTGCTTCACAAGCTCACAGACGGACGGGCCCTCTGGTTGCTGAGGGTGTTTTGGAGCCATTTGGGAAAGTGGGTGGGTAGGCGTTGAGGCTTTATGGAAGAAGTAACCTATGGAGTAGTCTGAAAAATGGATGTCATTTGGGTGAATAGAGGTGGCATAAGGCATTGGGTTTCATAGCTTCTGTGTTCCAACCTTAGAACTTGTCCTGTGGGCCAAGCACGTAAGCCACAAAATCATTCTGTAGCCTTAGGACCTGTTGGTTTTGAAACTTTTTTTCCTTATTAATGCTTTTTTTCCTTAGTTATTTTCCTTAATACTCTTCCCCTCCTTTTCCCAAAAGATCACGAAAAGTGATATTTCCCTGGCTTAGGTCATTTACTTTAGGTCTTATGCCAGTGCTTTAGAAACTCAATATATAAAACGTTTTATTTACCCTTTCTTTTCCCTGACACAGCGCTGTGATAGAGTATATGAACGTGCATGCTGTGGACACTTTCCGATACATACTCTTTTCTCCTCTCTAACACGCTAAATGTGATTTTTCCTTTTGTCTCTTGCTATTTGAAATAATTTGAAACTTAGAGAAAAGATAGAAGAGTAGTGTGATGAACTCTGTACTCACATTCTGCACTTGTAAAAGGAACCAGGACAAGGAACCAAGACAAAGCTAAAAGAGATGTTAAATTAGAGATGGTTCCCCTACTTAGGACTGCTCTGTTCTGGCAGTAACGAGCCACCGCACCAGGGTCCAGGGAAACCAGAGATGTCCGTGGGTCGTGTCCACCACAGTGCCTGGTGGAGAGCTTGGAGCCAGCCTCGGTCAGACCAGGGAGGGGTGTTCAGGCTAAACACGTCCGGGAAAGAACTCTTTAAGACGCCACGAGAGGAGAGAAGAGGAAGGGCAGATAGGGGGCTGCAGAAAGCATTCCGAGTGCTGAATCGTTTAGAGGGACACCCATTAGCTCATGTCCTATTTGTTAGTTGGTGGTATTTTGAATTCGGAAAATTAATTTAATTGATTTTTGTCTATAATTTATTCTTTCAGTATTTTAGGTAATAGTCTTTTCAGTCATTGATAATATATTGTGTTTGTGGCATATTTTAGAATGAGAAAAGCTTTTGTGGATTTTAATCTTCAGATGCTCTCTGGAGATACGAAGTACTGTTGTTGAAAGCAGTCAAAGGATAACGGGTGTTACCATTGCCTGGGGCCTTCCAGAAGTGCCTTTTGTACTCGTAGATCTAGATATTTCAGACTGTAATTGCTGAATTGTGTCCATTACAATCTTAAAAAACGGTTGTTTTTTAAAAAACGGTAATCTTGCCTTCCATTTTCAAGTATCTTCTGAAGAGAGAGATGTCTTTGGAGGAGCATTTTCGTAAAGGAAATGAACTCCTAATGTGTGTATTAATATGACAGAGTATCTCAGACATACTTAAAGGCTTAAGAAAAGTTAGATTCTTCCCTTACACCTTATACCAATATGGATCTCAGATTGACTAAATATTTCAGTGTAAAAAATAGCCAAACAGGGGCGCCTGGGTGGCGCAGTCGGTTAAGCGTCCGACTTCAGCCAGGTCACGATCTCGCGGTCCGTGAGTTCGAGCCCCGCGTCAGGCTCTGGGCTGATGGCTCGGAGCCTGGAGCCTGTTTCCGATTCTGTGTCTCCCTCTCTCTCTGCCCCTCCCCCGTTCATGCTCTGTCTCTCTCTGTCCCCCAAAAAATAAATAAACGTTGAAAAAAAAAATAGCCAAACATACACTTATACCCATAGATATACACATGTCAAATTGTAAATGTATTGGAAGAAAGCATTTTTTAAAATGTTTATTTTAATTTTTTTTTTTAACGTTTATTCATCTTTGAGAGACAGAGAGAGACAGAGCATGAGCGGGGAAGGGTCAGAGAGAGGGAGACACAGAATTGAAAGCAGGCTCCAGGCTCTGAGCTGTCAGCACAGAGCCCGATGCGGGGTTCAAACTCACAAACTGCGAGATCATGACCTGAGCCGAAGTCGGATGCTCAACTGACTGAACCACCCAGGCGCTCCGAATGTTTTATTTTTCAGAGAGAGAGAGTGTGAGCGACCATGAGTAGGGGAGGGGCAGAGAGAGAGGAGGACAGAGGATCTGAAGCAGGCTCCAGGCTCCAAGCTGTCAGCACAGAGCTGATGTGGGGCTCAAACTCACAAACCATGAGATCATGACTTGAGCCAAAGTCAGATGCTTACCCGACTAAGCCACCCAGGCTCCCCAGAAGAAAACACTTTAATAATGGTGACCTAATGGCCTTAGGCTTACCTGCAGAAGAGAATACTCAGCAAATATTAAGAGGTTTATTTTTCACTAATGTCAAAAAATTCCACAAGGTGTTTCAGATCTGGTGTAGACCTCAGTGGGTAATCAGGTACCCAGACTTCTAGACTTCCATGGTATGTTCTAGGGCTGCTGTTTTTTTTTTTTTAAATTTTTTTTTTTTCAACGTTTATTTATTTTTGGGACAGAGAGAGACAGAGCATGAACGGGGGAGGGGCCGAGAGAGAGGGAGATGCAGAATCGGAAACAGGCTCCAGGCTCTGAGCCATCAGCCCAGAGCCCGATGCGGGGCTCGAACTCACGGACCGTGAGATCGTGACCTGGCCGAAGTCGGACGCTTAACCGACTGCGCCACCCAGGCGCCCCAAGGGCTGCTGTTTTTACCACAGTCTACATCCAAAAAGTGGATTGATTGCAGGAAGACTGAACAGGGACCCTGCTCGCCCTTTGAAGATACATTCCTGAGTTCTCCTACGACACTTCATGAATGTGTCTTGAGTTATGCCTTAGGCACGTGGCTGTAACTCACAGCAAGGGAGACTGGTGAATATGGTGTTTTGTTAGGTGACAGCGTGTCCAGTCAAAATTAGGAGTTTTATTATTAAGGACATGATAGAAAATGTGGAAAATTGAGCACCAAGTTGTCTTGGTTATTACTTTCTACTCATGGTAATAGGGCCTTTTTTTGTTTTAAGTATCTATTTTTGAGTGAGATCGAGAGAGACCAAGTGTGAGCAGGGGAGCGGCAGAGAGAGAGGGAGACACAGAATCTGAAGCAGCTCCAGGCTCTGAGCTGTCGGCACAGAGCCGGACGTGGGGCTCGAACTCACAGACCATGAGATCATGACCCGAGCTGAAGTCGGACGCTTAAGTGACTGAGCCACCCAGGCGCCCCTTTATTTTTTTTTTAAGTTTATTTATTTTTGAGAGAGAGAGAGAGAGAGAGAGAGGGAGGGACGGAGGGAGGGAGGGAGGGAGGTGGGGGAGGGGCAGAGAGAGAGGGAGACACAGAATCTGAAGCAGCTCCAGGCTCTGAGCTGTCAGCACAGAGCCGGACGTGGGACTCGAACCCATGAACCATGAGATCATGACCTGAGCTGAAGTCAGACACCTAACTGAGCCACCCGGCGCCCCGGTAAATAAGGCTTTTTTAAGTCATAAGGGAAAAGAGTGACTTGATTATATATAAGTACTCCAAAACACTGTAAAGAAGTTCAGACACATGACAAATGTGGGGAAATATTTACATGTGAGCCTAAAAATTAATATAGTCAGTAAAGTTAATATGTTCAGTATGTAAGAGTTAAATATACTCAATATATACAGATGAGCTCTCCTATAGAAAGAAGACTAAATAATGTGAGAAAGTAATCCAAAAATTAGGTAAGCAAATGAGCATTAAGTATGTAAAATACATTCAGTAAAATAACATGAAAACTGATAATTTTAACCTTTTTTAATACTGGCAAAAATCAAAATTATTGGTCAGATATAGTCTCGTTCAATTGGGGGACATTTCGGAAATGTTAACTGCCAGGGGTCTGTCTTCCAAGGTCTCTCATGTCTGCATATCTGGCGAGCAAAGCTGGCTGCACCTTTGTCGTCAGCCGTCTGTTCACGGATGTTTGTGCAGCACACGGGTCAAGAGACGGAGTGTCTTCCTGAAGCACCAGGGGCAGATGTGCTTTCTGCTCGTTAGAACACACTGGGCGGGGGGGGGGGGGGGGGTGGTGTGTGTGGCTAAACTCGGCGTCCCTCCCGTGTCCTGTAACACAGCCCCCTGCGTTCACAGGGTGCACAGGGAATCGGCTCAGGGAGCTGGCCCCAAAATGCCACTGCTCTGGGTCAGAGTAGTGCGTTGTCCTCAGCTGTGACCAGGGTCTCATGTCCTCTCACTGCCTCCGTGGAACAGTGGCCGGCGACCTCATTAGCTTGCAAGAAGGGTAAATCACACACCCTTCACTGTTCTTGACAGTATCGAAAGCCTTCAAGTCCTTTGGCTCAATAATTCCACCTTGACGAAGTCATCTGAAAGAGTCCATTTAAGATGTGTTCAAAGATGTGTACTCTGGCTGTTCGTTTGCAGCCTTGGGAGTAAATGGAGCCAACGTAGTAGGTTTTTCTAGAGGGTTAAATGATGGGGGCTGTAGGTTTACCAGAGGGTGCCCTGGCTCTCTGTTGGGCATGTAAAGTAAAAAGACCAAGATGATACGATTCCCCCATCTGAGTGTGTGCGCGTGGGTGTGAGACTCTCAACATCCGAATGGACAGATAAAAAATGGTGATAGTGCTTACTTACCTCTAGATGGTGGGGTTATTTGATACTTTGTTTCCCAAATGTTTTATTTAAAAATTTTTAACATTTATTTGTGTGTGTGTGTGTGTGTGTGTGTGACACAAGGCGAGAGAGAGCGAGAGCAAGAGAGTGAGCACACGGGGATGGGGGTGGACGTGGCGGGGAGGGGCAGAGAGAGGGAGACAGGATCCGAAGTGGGCTCTGCCCTGAGCACGGAGCCCTATGAGGGCTCGAACTCACAACCAGGAGATCTTAACCTGAGCTGAACTCAAGAGTCGGCTGCTTAACTGAGCCACCCAGGTGCCCCTGAACCCCAAATGTTTTGAAATATTTTTGCTATGACCAAAATAACTTTTAGAAGTGGGGAAAATAAGATGGTTAACATTTTGACCCTGGAATGTGTAAGGCAAAGAACCAGATTGCATTTGTTAACTCCTGTGATTTCTAGTTGTTGTTAATTCTCACACGAAACATCCTAAGAGTGGATTTCAGTATGAATCTTTTTATAGAACAGAAAGTAAAGTCTCATCCAGATTAAATACTCTTTTTTTTTTTTAATGCTATCTGTTGGGAGGTATAGTATTTGCTTTCTTTTCTTTTAAGCTCAATATTCCATAATTTAATTTTAAATTTAGTATTTGAAAGTATTAAAAAAATTTTTTTAATGTTTATTTCTGAGACAGAGACAGAGCATGAGCGGGGGAGGGGAAGAAGGAGAGGGAGACACAGAATCCAAAGCAGGCTCCAGGCTCCGAGCTGTCAGCACAGAGCGGGACGTGGGGCTCGAACTCACAGACCGCGAGATCACGACCTGAGCTGAAGTCGGACGCTCAACCGACTGAGCCACCCAGGTGCCCCTGTAACATATTTTTCAATATATTTACTTTCCTATCCTTCTGTCCCGGTGGTTGAAGTTTACCCTGTTTACGTTGCTTGTTTTGTACTGACTGAAAATTCTTTGTAATGTTCTTCGCTGTCAGGACTTTCAATGGTCCTTCTTGGAGGCAGGACATGTGCTGGTCTCTCCCCTCGTGACACGGATCTGGGGCTTGTTTTCTTTCTGAAAGTAGAGTCCGTCTACAAGATCTTTACTGGGAGCGTGTGGGCGCGATGCTGCTTGAGGTGTTGAAAGGTAGGGGTCGTGCGCTGTGCGCTGCTGTCGTGCCTTTTGCTTTCGGGGCCTGTCGCTCGCAGAGCCCTCCGGGAGGAGTGACACTTGCAGTCAGCCGCCGCACCGTGTTCCTGCCCCTGCCCGTGTGGCGGGGTCTCTGGCTTTTTCATCCATTTCCTTCAGTGTCTGCAGGGTGGTGACGGCCCCGCCCCGGGCAGTCCAGCAGCCTCTGCCGAGGCCAGGAGGCGGTTTGCAGCTCTTGGGAAGGGAAGACCGCGTTCCGGGAGCTGCGTTTGGGTACCTAGTAGAGGCTGAGTTACGGAACCGGAGAGGGACTTCGACGGAGAAGCCTACTTTAGGCAGCTCCTTTTATTTACCGAACGTTCTTGCCTGGTTAGGACGAAGAAGTCACCGTCCTGGCATCAAGTGAGAAAGACAGAACTACGAAGATGACCGCCAAGCCCGTCCCATTCTCTGGCCGCCTCGGGGCCACTCGGGCCATGGTCTTCAAACACGGCGTAAACGGGCTTGCCGGTTTAGGTACTGTTTTCGTGTCTACGAGAAGCGATGAGGGAAGTCCGCAAACATCTTTGCACGGTGTCACATACTTCCTGTGAAAACTGTGGTCCCGTTCATGTTCAGCGGCAGACACAGATCCGACACGCGCGGTTCGGTGTTTTGAGACGCGTTTTTTCCAGTTACTGTCTTCCTTTGTAAGAAGCAGTTCTGTGACCCCAGAACATTCCCTCTTCTTTCTTTTCTGGTCAGTCCTGGCTCCCCAGGGGCAAACGCCGTTTCGTATTTGCCGCCTGAAATCAGTCTTTCCTCTTCTAGAGCTTCATAGAAATGTAGCCCTGTCATATGTAAGGTTGACTCTGCGTCTAGCTTCTTTTGTTTAACAGAACGTTTTGGAGACTCATCCAGGTAGTTGTGTATGTCGGTAGTTCATCCCGTCTTGTGAGTGTACCGTATTTGTTCATTCTCCCAATAATAAATAGGTACTTGGGTTTCCTTTTTTTTTAATCATGAGTAAAGTAATATAAAGAGTTTTTTACACATCTGCCAGTGGCTATATCTTTTCATGTTCCTTGGTGTTATCTAGGAATGGAATTACTGAGACAGGGTAGAGATATGTTGAATTCTAGAATAAACCACCAAATGGTTTTGCAGAGTGGTCGTTTCATTTTGTACTCCCGGTGCTCGTGCCTGAGAGTCTCCGTTCTCCGTCACTTGGTTCTGTCTGCCTTCCGTTTAGTCCTTGGACTGGTTGTGTCATCATGACTTAAGTGTGTATTCCTTTGCTAACTAAGGATGTTGAGTGCCACTCCTTGTGCCTGTTGGACTTCCGTATCTTCTTTGTGTCTGTTTTTAGTCTTTTAAAAACACGGGTTGTCTTTTTAATTTTTGTGTCTCTACTCCATATGGAGAGTATATATCATCTGTGCATATGTATGTGTTGTCTATATCTGCCTGCTCCACGTAGAACATCTATACACCTACTGTCTGTATGTTCTTGATAGATAGGTGTTTATATCCAGATAGACGTTTATGTGTATAGTGATATTTTCTCTGAGACTGTGGCTTGTGTTACAATTTTCTTAAAGGTGCCTTGTCATGAGCAGAAAATTTAATTTTGACGAAGACCAGGTAATTCTGCGGCCCAAGAAATCTTTGTCTACCCCAGAGCTGCAAAGATACTAGCCTGTGTTTTCTTCTGGAAGCTCTGTAATGTTAGCTATTTATACTTTAGGTCTCTGATCTATCGCAACTGATACGTGTGTGTGTGTGTGTGTGTGTGTGTGTGTGTGTGTGAATGAGGCTCACTTTTTTCTGTATGTGCCCCTGATCGTTGCACCATTATTTGTCCCCACTGCATTGCCTTAGTGCTTGTATTGGGAATTAATCGACCATTTAAGTTTGTGTCTCTTTCTGGAACCTTTTTTATTCCCTTGCTGGTGTTACACTGTCTTGATTACTGTAGCGTGAAATCAGGTAGTGTAAATACACCAGTTTTGTCTTCCTTTTCAAGATTGTTTCGGCTATTCTAGATCTTTGGGATTTCCATGTAAATTCTGTAACTGATTTGCCAATACCTATTACAAATCTGATTGGGATTTTGGTAGAGAATGCATTGTATCTTTCCATGGAATTGGGGGAAAACTGATATCTTAATAATCACGTTGCTATTAATTGACACACTTTAATTCTTCATTTCCGACCTGCCCTATTATGTCTTTGACCTCAGTGGCCTCTAGTGCTATGTAGACTAGAAATACTGGAGCCACTCGTTCTTGCCTGGTTCTTGATGGCAGGGGAAGTGTCTGATGTCCCTCGAAGTACGTAATACAAGCTCACTGAAGCTTTGTTTGGCTTGCTTTGTTTTCATCAGATCGAAGAAGCTCTTTTCTGTATCTAGTTTGCTGAGACTCTTTTAAACGTGAGACATGGGTGTTGGATTTTGTCAGTGCTTTCCCTGCATCTGTTGAGATACTCCTGTGGCTTTTATCCTTTCGTTTATTAATGTGAATTAAATTGACTTTTTAAAAAAACTATATTAACAATACTCCAGACTTTATTTCCATTACACAAATTTTTAATTATTAATGACTTCGAATTTCCGTTCCGGGATCCAGTCCAGGGGACCACACTGTTGTGTCTCCTCCGGTCTGTGTTAGTTTGTCAGTCTTTCCTTGTGTTTCACAACTTTCGACTTGTGTTTGTGACGTCTAAAGAGGTGACCTGGCCAGGTATCCTGTAGACTGTGTGCAGTCTGGGCCTGTCTGGTATTTTCCTCATGATTAGACTGGAGTTCAGGGATTTTGGAGAGAATATCACAGAGGTCCGATACCCTTCTCCTCCGTCACACCACTGGGTACAGGACCTCCCTGGCAGTGTTAGCCTTGATCCTGTGGTCGGGTCAGGTTTGCCATGGTGGGTGGTAGGTCTGTAAAGTGCTGTCTTTCCTTTGCCCCGCTCTGTTCTTTGGAGGCAAGTCCCTAAGGGTGCGTGGTCGCCTGTCAAGGTGTGGGGAAGGCCTGAAGTTCCACCTCCGGAGGAGGGCTTGGGGCAGGGGGGCTATCTGCGGGGAATTTGGAATTCATCTCCAAGATGTGTTAATTGAGTGTTTTGAATGTTAAATCAGCCTTGTGCTTCTGGCTCTTGCTAAACCTCACTTGGTTCTGATGTATTTTCCTTTTTATATTTTGCTGGATTCCATGTGCTTTTATTGTTTTAAGGAATTTTATGTCTGTATTTATGAAGGATATTGGTCTGTAATTTTCTTAACAATTTTTGCACAGTTTGCTCCGTCTTTCCAACTTGTAAATTTTCACTGTTGGTAGAATCAGAATTGGTGTTTGATTTGTATGTATATGTCATGATATAATGAAGAATTCTCTATCAAATATTCTGTAAGCATTAAAAACTTCTGGGAAGTTTTTTAAAAACAGTGTTCTGTATACTTTTCTCCACCCTCCCAACTCCCAAGCCCCCCACCCTTGTTTCAGAGAACTGCCTGTTTTTTTCCCCTTGGGTTTGGGATCGAATACTGAATTTTCTTTCAAGACATTGAGAGATCACAGGTTCATTTCAGAATTAGCTGGAGAGCTTAAAAAATATGCAGGTCTGGGTCTTGCCAGAATTCGACTTTCTAATTGTTTATGTATACAGTTGACCCTTGAACAATGCTGGGGTTAGGGGTGCTCGTCCCCACTCAGTCAAAAATCTGCATATAACTTTTACTTTTGGATCCCCTAGAACTTAACTACCAAGCGCCTTACTGGTAACAGAAATAGTTGATTAGCACCTATTTTATATGTTATGTGTATTATATGCTGTAATAAATAATAAAGCAAGCTGGAGGAAAGAGACGTTATTAAGAACATCTTAAGGAGGGGCACCTGGGTCGCTCATTCGGTTAAATGCCTGACTCTCGATTTCAGCTCAGGTCTTCATCTCAAGGTTGTGAGTTCAAGCCTCACGTTGGGCCATAAGGAAGATCTGTTTATAGTACTGTATTCATCCAATAAATCCACATGTACGTGGACCTGTGCATTTCCCACCTGTGTGGTTCAAGGGACAGCAGAATGTGATCAGATTCTGACTTGTCTGTCTCTGAAGAGCTTTCACAGTGGTTTTAATGTGTGCCCTCTGCTAAGAGTCACAATTATGGCTTTCAGCTTTTCATCATAATTAAGTAGCTAAAATTAAACCTCTGAGTACTTTTGGCAGAGCCTAATAAGATCACAGATACACAATTATTTAACTTCTTGTACAATAAAATTTTAAGATAACTTGATTATTGTTTGTCACCCAACACCACCCTTCCTATGAATGGAATACTAGATAGTCCTTGTCAAAAGCTGTCCAGAAAGTCAGCATTTTGGCAGATTGGTTATTCTGTAAATCATATGGCTAAAAGAGGTGCTTTTTCCTTTTCTTTTTTTTTGAGCCCAGTATTTAGAGTAAGAGGCAGTAACCAGTGCCTGATGGCACAAGTCCAGTTTAGTGAAGGTTGTCAAATGCACTGTAGTTGAGGCAGGCGAAGCCACTTCAGGGCTTGTGTAGTCCTTCATGTGGTTACCGGCTTAATTGGACACCTGTACCACAAGTTTGCGTTCTAGAAATTCCATTGCTCAGAAAACCAACTTAATGCTGTGCTTCTGTAGTCCTGCCTTCCCTCCGTTTCTAACCACTGGCAACCAGTATCATGTTTTGTCTTGGAGCACGTCCTGTGAGCGGACTTGTCGCAGTATATCGCGATTGGCCTCTCCCATCCCGCACACCTTTGCCACCTCACCCCAGGTGTCTATCAGTAGCTCATTCCTTGCTAGGGCTCAGGAGCATTGAATGGACCCGCTTTATGTGTCCATTCACTTACTGTTGATCCAGTTTTGCTGACCCAAAAGAGAGCTGTAAATATTTGCCTACAGGTTTTTACATGCACATAAATGATCATTTCTCTTGGATAAATACCTGGGAATGCGAAATGCTGGGTCATAGACTCGATTTGTTGGTGGGTTTTAGGATTTGCTTCAAAGAAAGACTTTTCCAGTCATCCTTGTTCTCTTGAGATTTCTTAGGTGGAGATTTGGATGCAGAATACCCTTTATTAGCTTCGTATTGTCATGCTGTGCATTGAACTGGTTGGAAGGTCTTTGAACTGAAATTACTGTTAATGGTTGAATTAGGAATGACTCTTGTAATAAATGGAATCTTTGCTTTATTGGTGGCCATTCCTTTCCCTCCTCTGTGGCCTGGCTACTCAAAAACCATGGTCTGTGAAGCGTGTTGGCTTCACGTGGAGCATGTTAGAAATTCAGAGTCTCAGGCCCCCCTGTGGAGTCATGATCTGCATCAGAACCGGGTTCCCGGTGATGGTTGTGGACATGACATTTGAGAAGCACTGCTCTGGAGCATACGGACGGACGAGGAGAAGAGCACTTTGTCCGTGAGCTTACCCTTGAGTGGAGCGGAGTGCCGCCCAGGCCCAGCTGGGCCCTTCGCAAGTGTTACTCATTGGTTTCAGATATTCAGGAAGACGGGAATAATATCAAATATCAAACCAACAAAATACCAAGGCTTTGGTGCTTTAAGATTCCGTGCTATACTAAATGTCAGAGTACTGAAAGGTGGCGTCACTGTCATCAGGCTTAAAATATATAGTCATACATTCGTCATTGTATCTTCAGGCATTTGAACTCCTGAAGGTGTGTAGAGACTTGGCAGTATTCACAGCAGTGAGTACGTGCATTTGTAGTTGACCTTTTTTCATGGAAAATGTTGGGAGGAGAATATAAAACAGTTGTCTTTTGGGTTTATGTTAAATTTTTTCTTGCGCATTTTCTAATGAGGCAGTTCATTTTTGTTTCTGTTAAGAGTAAAGCACGTTTAAAATAACGAATCATGAGAATAGAGGGGCAAGTTCTGTTTTCTTGTGTTTACAAAAAGAATTTGTGTGAACCTGGCACTCAATAAGTACCTGTCTTATTCTCTCCCAGTAGGTCACTGAGACCAAGTAAAAGGTCAAAAGTGATCAGTGGCATAAAAGGAACATTTGTGATAAAGGAAGAATTGTTGATGAAGAAATGACTTTCAGTTGGGACCAGATTAGGCAGTATTTTTGTGGGAATACTGACATAATAAAATAGGAGATAAAAGCTGGTTTCCGTGTGACTGGAAAAAAAAAAAAAGTTGTGTTGTTGCAGTAAAATCTGGGCCAGAGGTGGCAATGCAGACCCTGGATGGTGGAGTGAAGCACTAGGGTGAGAGCGCAGGGGGGAACCAGGTGGAGGCTGGAAAAACTAAGCAACGTAACAACAGGTTTGGAAATCATGGCAGATGGGGTCAGGAGTTACCGGAAGCATCGAGCCTGTGTGACTGGAAGGGAGTGGGTTCTCCTGGAATGTAAGTTCCACAGGGGGACATGGGCCCAAAAGTCTTAAAGCTCCAGTGTTGGTTTAAGGAATACGTGGACTTTTGCTGGCGTCTGGGTCAGACTTGAGGCCAGCAGGGACTTTTGAAATTCGCGAGTTTTCTCTCAGAAGTAGAAGCAACAGTATATATAGGGTTTGGCCTTTAATTACAAGCAAGAATTGAACTCTTTCCAACGTGTTTTTTAATGTTTGAGATCATTTGTTTCTCATATCGGTTTAGGGTTTCACATGGCCTTGTGACAGAACATTTTGCAGCATCTTTACATCTGAAATATAAAGAACCTTATATATATAAAATCAGGCTTCAGTGTTTAATTCAAAAGAATGTGAACTCCGTCTCCGTTTTTGTTTTGTGTGTCTGCATTGTAGGGAGGTATGGAGACTTTGGAACTACAGAAGGACGTAAAAGAAGAATCCGATGAGGAAGATGATGATGATGAAGAATCTGGACGATTGCGGTTCAAAACTGAAAGGAAAGAAGGAACAATTATTAGGCTCTCAGATGTAACTAGAGAGAGAAGGAACATTCCAGAAACTTTGGGTAACTTTTTTTGCCTGTCTCCCATCCTTCTTCACTCCCATTTCAAACTTTCTCCATAGTACTATTATGATTAGTTAAATAGGTTAAAAAACAATTTTTTTTGACTTTATGGATTGTTATGCATGGCCGTCCAGAGAGTGGACGGTCTGTGTGAGGTTAGAGCTGAGTTATGGTGCTGTAAAAGTCATTCTACAAAAATGACTGTTTTCTGGATTAAAAATGTTTGAATAAAATATTTGATTGCTTATTTTTTTAATAGCTTTTCTTTTGGAGTCGATGGCCTAGACCCACTCTCGTGCATGTTATGCAGTTCCTGGCCGGCTCTGGGAAGGTGTGTGGGGACGGCCCTTTGACCCCTCTTGAGACCACGAGGTTGCTAGGGCTAATTCAGGGCTAGACAGTTTGTATTTTGTACCTGTTAGTGTCATTATAACCATCTGTTTTTGTGTTTTCTTTTTCCGTCTGCCACTCCTTTCCGTGTTTGAGGAGATAAGATCGTTCAGACGTAGTCAGTTGAACAATCATTTTGAACAAACGCTGCTTTTGAAGGTCTGCGGCAGGCCGTTGCAGGCCAGCAGAGAGCCTTCATCAGCACTGACCCTACCCTGTCCCGCAACTGTTTTCTCCAGTGTCCATTGCAGAGATAAAGCAGTGGTTCTCAGATTTGAGTGAGCAGCAGAATCACCTAGAAGGCTTGTTAAAACACAGATTCCTATACCTACTCCCAGCTCTTGCGATGCGGTAGGTTTCAGGGGGTGTCCACGAAAGTTGCATTTCTGCTGAGTTCCCAGGTGCTGCTGCGCCTGCTGTTCTGGAACCCGGGTTTTGAGAACCACTGGGGTTTTGTACCGACTTCCAGGAGGCAGGTGGGAGGGTGGAAGGACAGGGTTCACCTGCTTCCTGGTGTTGGTCAAAATAAAAATGGGGAAACTCACCCCCAGTGACTACGTTTATTACTTCTGAAACCATTATCAGCCATTTTTTAGCTGGAAACATGAGCGTGTGTCCATGAGCGGCAGATGTGAATTGTGCACGAGGACACTGAGCTCCCGAGGCGTGCAGGTTAACAGTTGTGAGTGAGCCACTCTTGCCGTGTTACCTCACTCAGTGAGCTCCATGGAGAGCTTGCCCTAGGCTCTTGGGTTCTCTAGCTCTTTCCCCTCTGAGTTCCTCTACCTTTTGGCCCAGGAGTTCCCTGCCTTTTTCTCTAGTTATGCTATAAAGTTGCCAGTTTGTCTGAAGCAGGACAACATAAGTTTTCTAAGAAGGAAGGTCTCAAGTTGGCCTTGGGTGAAAGGAGATGAGCGGAAGTCTTAAAACAGAAGGGTGGGGGAAGAACACAGTGTATCCTTTAGCAGGAGGAATCGGTAATGTTACATCCTTGCCTGAACCTGATGTCTCTGGCCACCTCCCGGCCTCAGCCAGGGCCATCTCTCTGCATTGTACCTGCCCCGGGCACTGACCTCACATCTGGAGGTGTCCGGCCTGCTCTTGCTCACTCTCTGTGTCGCTTTAATTCCTGTGTCTCAGGACCTTTGCCTCGTTTTGCTGTTTTCAGGGTCATTTGTACCTCCTGAGAGATGGAGCCTGAGGGGGTTAGTGGTAGGCAAGCCAGAGACCTGAAATACGGCGGGGAGAGAGTCTGGAGTCCTTGGAGGCAGAAGGGCCGTCAGCATAAACGGTGTAGACATTTAACCGTTTCTTTTAAACGTTGACAAATAAGGCTTAAGTATGTTTGTGCAAATTCGGCCAGGTACTAAGGTAGGTGAAAACGGTGCTTAAATGCCCCATACTTGTGAGCCCTGCATAAGGAAGCTTAGTGTTTGCAACACGAGCTTTTACTAACTCAGGCTTATTCCCCGAACCAAAGGGACTTTTCTGTCCATGTAAAGATTGGTTTTCTAAAACAGTGAGCTCTCATTACCTTGATCCCCCTCCTCCAACGAAAGGTTAATTTTGTACATAAGAAAATACTGATTGAGAAAGAGAAGCTGCTACAGTATTTGTGTTTCACCCATCAGTTTATCTGCGTGCTCCTGGTGAGAGAGACGTCAGGTTCAGGTTCTGTACAGAAATCCTTACATGTATTTGACTGTATAATGCTGTCCACCCACTCCTTGTAATGGAATTAAAATATCTTGCTACCAGAGTCCAGATGTTGTTTCATATAATACGTGTTTCTTGACAAATGGTGTCCTTTAACATTTTTAATACAAATAAAAATTATTTTGTGATATAATTGATTAATGTTGAGAACACTCTTTAAAAAGAAGAATGAGATCGTCCTCTGGCCCCCCTGTTTCTGACCCTTTGGGCTGCGTGTGGACAGCCAGTGCCCGCTAGAACCTAACAAGGTGTGGGTCTCCCTTAGTCTTTCCTGTGTTCACACAGGTAGCGCCGTCCCTAAATGAGGAAGAACTTGGATTCACATGTATGACAGTCTGGCAGCTGTAGAACCTTGTGTATAGTCATTGATGTGGATTTGGAATTCAGGTACAGTTTGGGCTTTCGTGTAGGTTACGGCCTTAAGTAAGGAGCTCAGCCAGCATTCTGGAAACTAAACCTTTTCTTAGTTTCCCCGAGGGTGGCACAAAGCTGTGTGCTTAGCAGATAGATGTCACTCGTTACACACAGAGGATGCTGTAGGGTATGAGGGCCTCACTCACTTGGGAAACCCAGCTGAGCAGGGTTTCTAGAACATACATATGTAAAGGACTGACAAATTTTGGATGGAAATGTCAGAAGCCACCTCTGGACAGTGGGTGTCAGTGACTGGTTTTCCTAAAGCCTCAGCACAGAGGTTCAGAGCAGTCAGGCCTTTGGCCTGACCGAGGTGGGCCTGAGATTCTCCTGGGAAGCAGGACAGCAGTGCGTGCAAGACAACATTTATTTTAGGCCTGCTTTTATCCATTAATCTAGGAGTAGGCATCTAGATTTGGCAATAGTCTAAGTTTCGCTGGCACACATAATGTGTTAAATTACATTTTATTGCTTTAGCCTAAAGAACATTCTTATGTCCACATAATGTTCTCTTGAAATAAAGTCCGTAGTTAATTTTGCTTAAGGCAGAGGATCTGTGGGAAAGAGTATTTTCATCTAATAACAAACAGTCCAAGATTGATAGTGCCAGCAGGAGGGTACTTGATGGTCCTTGTATTACAAGCAAGGGTTTTACAAATTTCTTCGTTCAAGTTCTCTTGTAAAAAAAAATTCAGACTATCATTTATTTCCGTTTCGCCAAATAAGCTGTGTATTTTGCAAATATTGACTCGTTATGTATTAATCCAGCTGTTATAAAATTATTTGTACGCAGATGTTTTCCCTAAGCACATCTTAGGGCAATACAGTGTAAAACTTTGTTACATTCAACTCTATCTCTTTACTTTAGAATATGGACATAGTTCAGAAAACACTTAAGAGGAAATTAACATTTCAGTTGAAGTTACAAATGTAATTTCCATCCTGTCATATTTTGGTGACCTTTTGTGACAGCTTGTCTCAATTGGAGGAAAGCATTTTTACTTGCTGATTAAAGATGTCATTTGAAACCATTTTATTACTGGGGATAGTGAAATCAATCTTGACACTTAGAACCACTAGAAAAATAATTGCTGATTCACCGCATAAAATGTGTATGTGAACCAGTCATGTAGTCAAGATTAGAATAAAAGTCTGTGCTTGTTAAGAAGAGATTAAATTTTCTTTTGAATGGGGTCTAGATTTATTTGAAGGGGAGGGGAATACCATAGAAACAATATCAAGAAAATGAAATGTGGCTTAAGAGATTTTGGAAGAGTTTGGAGATAATTATGGAATCTGAGATAGGAGCTAAAGCTGGTAATGTTTAAAATTTGTCCTTCACTCTGGAAGAAGGCGTAAGTAAGAACGCCCCTCGGGATTCAGTGAAACCTTACAAGGTACACATTTGTTAACATGAGATATCACAGTTTACATAGTATTTTAAAATAAAGGAACCGTATTTGAGTAAGTCGGCTTTTCTCCTTTAGGGATTTAGAATAAGGTGCCAGCTGAAGTTTCTTAGGGCCAGCGTCCATGTTTTTATATCCTTAAAGCAGTGGTCAGAGAGGTGAGGGTCTCCTGGGCATCCCACAGGTGTTTGCATTAATGGGTTTTTTCCTTCTGTGGCTCTGCTCTCATTTGCTATAGCTTCCGTATCAGACAGCGTGGGTGTAAGCCTTTTTTCACAGAGTAAAGGTCTCTTTAAATAAATGTGAAATGATCATACGAAATGAGTTTTCCACTGTATGAGATTAATTGTTTGATTTCCGAGTGATGCCGTTAATAGTTCTGCTTAAATCAGAACAAACAGGAATTTATTTGATTGATTGATTTTTTATCTATCTTGAGTCTGTGTGCCACGGTGCATTCATAATACCTGGGCGGGTCTCACTGAGAAATTGTATCAGGGTGGGCCTGGTGGGCCCAGGTCCTCCCCAGCGTTGTCTGCTGTCCGTGAAAGAGAAAGTGTCCACGGCAGTTTGAGGGCAATGGTTAAACCGAACTTCAGGCCCTTCTTTTTAGCTTCCCTCTGCACCGTTTTGTGGTCTCCAACGAAAAGACTTGAACTTGGCGGAGGCTCTTTGTGTCTTCCTCCCCGGGAAAAGCATGTCCTCATTTAACGGGTGTCTCCCGGGCGCTGAACCCCGCTCGCTGCTGGTTTAGTTCCCTGCTGTGGGTGAGACCCTTGCTGTCTCGGGGTTTCCTTGTCCCGTGTGTCTTCCCTGTTTTCTCCCTGTGTGTCGAGTTTAGGCCGTTTGAAGATTTCTAACACGTATGCATCTTTTCAAATAGAGCTTTCAGCCGAAGCCAAAGCCGCGTTGCTTGAGTTCGAAGAGAGAGAGCGACAGCATAAGCAGGGACGCTATGGCTCGAGGCGGGGAGGAAGGAGAGGAAGCTCTTTAGTGTGTCGTGGAATGGGAGACCAGAGGAGAGAGAGCAGTGAGCGAGCAAGAATAAAAGATCACAGACCTGCCCTGCTTCCGACGCAGCCTCCTGGCGTGGTAATTCTTAGTTTTATTGTGATAGCCCAACACGTTAGAACCAATGAAAATGTGCCTTTGTGGGTTTCGTACTTTGTGTGGATCACCGAGTCTGAACTTAAAGTTTAATGCGACGAATGATGGCGAAAGTTTCTTTATGGTGTGCTCTCACCTGTGTCCTTATAAATCCCGTCCTCCTGGTAGTCGGGCAGTGACAAATCCCTCTGTACTTACGGAGGAAGGAGCGGTGGGAGGCT
The DNA here is from genome assembly GCF_018350155.1 of Leopardus geoffroyi. Taxonomy (NCBI): domain Eukaryota; kingdom Metazoa; phylum Chordata; class Mammalia; order Carnivora; family Felidae; genus Leopardus; species Leopardus geoffroyi. The sequence goes on from NC_059331.1 coordinate 167,000,355, forward strand.
TATGTCCTCAAGGGACAGGAGCCCCAGAGGAGCCAGGCTCCCGGCCTCTCCCTGCTGGTCCTGAGTGCCCGCGCTCAAAACAGTGACTGTATGTGGAGAATCCAGGTAGCACTGTTCATTTTGTAAAAATGGCTTTTTCTTTATACTGTTTCCCATCGGTTTCTCCTTAAATCGGAGCAGATCCTCTTAGAGTAAGTGTCCTGTGCTGTCCATACTCACATGCTTGTAATTTCAGCTGAAGTTGAATTTCCTGTGCATTTCAAAGAGGAGATATCGCAGAGGTAAAGAAGGATTAAAGTGATTTTTATGTTCTTTTAGTTCGCTTTAGGATTTTGTGGCTCTTTCCTTCAGAAGCCAATCTCCAAGGACAAATTTGCTTAATACAAGTATGTGTCCACTGTGTCTGCCACACGTCCCTCCTCCATTTTTATCTGAATTTAGGGGAAAGCCACATTTTGCCTCTGTGGAGAACTGTTAAATGTTAGCATGCACCCATTTGTGAAATGTAACAAGGGAGAAGAGGTAACTTAACTGTTTTTGCATGAGAATTTCCGTTTTGAGGTGCAGGAAGGGGAGAGAGGTAGGTGGGTTGATTACAGCATAAAGAAGCTGACGATGTTAATAACGGCTGTTTGCTCACACAACTGTTTTGTTCTTAAGCTTCTCCAATGCCAAAAAGGCTGGACTTGATTTCTTTTTCTTCCCCATCCCTTATCCTTGCCCCAGCCTCCACTTGCCATGTGTTCAACAGCCAATTCAGTGATTTTGGCCTCCTTGGGGGAGAGGGGAACAGCCACACGGGAGATTTGGTTTTGTGTAGCTGTGTCTCTGTGATCCCGGAGAGGTAACTTCGCACCCACGGACAGGAGGCGTGCCCAGCCAGCATCCTTCGTCCTTCAGAGGGGCCGACCGAGCGGGGCTGGGAGCGCTTGCGCATCCCTAGCCGAGTGGAGGACAGACCGGGGCCCCTGCCAGGGGTGTCGTGTCCCCAGAGCTCTCGTGACCACGGAGAGCTCTGGAGCCCACGGGGAGCTGGGGACGGGCCTATCGCTGGCCCTGCTCGGCCTAATGGTGCTCTGGGCTGGAAGCTCTGTGCTCGCGTCTCCTGGTCACAGTGGTGTGAAGTTTCCGTGTCCTGGGAAGACCAGGGCTGTCGGGGATGAACTTGAGCTCGCTCCCACCTGCGACCATGAGCGCTTTTGACCCCGCTCACTCTCGCACCCCAGAGCGGTCTGTCTGGACTCCTGTGGGAAGAATGAGTCAAAGGCTTGCTCGTGGCTTTGTGTCAGTTTGTCTCCTCCTAGGTCGGTCCCTTGCCGCCTGGACTCCACTGTCCTCACTTCCTGACTGTGCTCTCAGAGTCACTGCTCCCCTGCACCTCCTGGCTGCTGTGCCCTGGCGCCTTGGGTGTCCGCGGCGAGCTCCTCCTCAGGGAGGAGCGCCTGAGGCTTGCGCTGTGCTCTCTCTCCTCCCCCCTTCAGCTGTCCTCTCGTCCGCCCTCCTTTTGGTCAGAGCTCTTGCTGGGCGGCGGCGTCCTTCCTGCCACCTGCCCTCTCTGTGCGCACCTGCGTCTCCCAAGCCCTCGCCTCTGGCGCGCTCCGAGCCCCTCCCTCTGTGTGCTTCCTGGCTCTGCCCCGTGCCCCTCCACGTGGGCGCCTCCCAGGCCCCCCGCTCCGCTCGATGAGAGCACGCCATTTCCTTCTCACCCCTTCACGCTCTTGAGTGAAGAAGGAGCCTGCACGGTGCCCGTCCTCCGTTCAGTTCAGATCTGACTCGTGAGCCTCTGTCAGCGTGCTCCTCGTGGGGATTCCCTGGTGGCTTGGATCCCTACTCACAGTGCAGGGGTGTGCCCAGCCCCCGGCGGCGTGAGGCCCGAGAGGGAGCACTTCTGGATGCCGGGAGCGCGGAGAGCTGAGGACCCAGGCTAGCACTGGAATGTCTCTGGAAGAGTCCTCCCTGAGACCAAGGCCATATACGCTCTGGTTTCCGAATCCTCGTCGTTCCTGTGAGATGTGTCTTCCCTACTGCTCGTCAGACCCTGGCCTTTTCTTGCACTCAGCTCTGGCCGTGGCCTGCTGAGTGGTCCGCCTGCTCCGTCCCACGTCCGTCCCACGTCCGTCCCACGTCCACCACGTCCCCATCCGTAATTCCCCATCCTGCACGTGGCGTGTGCCGCCATGCGTGTGGAGCTGGAGTTCACGGCCTCCACGGTGTGCGGCATGGCGGCCTGGTGCTCACAGGCAGGACGCGTGGACTCCGCTTGTCGGACCCCGCTTCCGGCTCTGCTGCTCACCAGCTGCTTTGGAAGAGCACAGTGACGGGGACCCACTTGATGGCGACGTCAGGCATCGGCCACTTACTTCATGTACTGACCTTTCGGTAGGCGCCGAAGACACGGGGTTGGCCCCGGGCTCGGTGGCCGCGGCCGTGGTCGCTGGTTTCCTCCTCTCGTGACTGTCGGATGGAATCACCCTGAGATGCTTGACTGCCTCGAGCGTCTGTTTTCACACCCTGGCCTTCCCCCGTCTTGGGTGTGCGTGGCTGCGGCCGCCCTGGTCTCCCGAGTTTCCCAGCAGGCGTGTCCGTGCCGCTGCTGCTTCCGGGTTGTTCCTCGAGTCCCCTGCCCGGCGCCCCTCTTTCCCTCCTTCCTTTCTGGTGCAGGTGCCACCTTCTCAGCTCTCTCCCGCCCCGCATGGGAGTCAGGCTCTCGCTAGGCCTGTGTCCTCCCCGAGGGCAGCCCTCGTTTCTAGCTCGGTGTCTAACGCCCGACTTTCTTCTTCGCTCTCCGGGGACAGCGGCCGCAGGGCCGCGGGGGCCGAGGGCGGCTTGGGCTCTGTGTGCCACGCGGTGCTCGCCTCCGGGCAGCGTCAGTGGCTGCACCGAAAGTTGTTCTTTTGGAATCCACGAGAGTCCCTTTGAGGCCGCCGCCCTCCGCGTGCCCGGGACGGATTCCCATCGCGAGCGGCCCCCTCCCTGGGCCTGGGCGGCACGGCACGGCCCTGCTGCTTCCTACATGCCGTTAGCCGGGAAGCGCTGTGAGCCGTGACTCTCACGCTGGGGTCTGCGCAGATCTGTAGGGCAGTAGCCTTTTTCTGCTTCTCTTCCAAATGTTGATTGCTGTGCATTTGTCTTCTTTTTGGTGGTTTTCAGACGCACTCTCCAAGATTGATCCCCCCTGCGCAGCCTCAGCCGCCACCGCCACCACCGCCGCCGCCCCAGCAGCAGCCCATCAGGAGCCTGTTCCAGCAGCAGCCGCTGCAGCCCCTGCTGCCCCTGCAGCACCCACAGCACGCCCCGTCTCCCCAGGGGGCGCACGTGCCGCCCCAGATGGAGGCCCCGCGCCTGATGATCACCCCTCCTCCGGTGACCCCGCAGCAGCCCAAGAACATCCACATAAACCCCCACTTCAAGGGGGCGGTGGTGACGCCCGTGCAAGGTACGTGTCTTCCCCGCCCTGGTGACGTCGCGGAGTGCCGCGGCCAAGTCATTCTCGCCGGCGGGTATGCGAGGACCAGCCGGCTTCTTCGGGTCCGTTCCCCGCCCGCTCGGGCACGTGCCAGCTTGGCGGGCCAGACTCATTTGCTGAAATGTCTGTACCTCTTACTTTATGACTTAGTGGAAAGCCCTGGGCGGCCTCTGAATTTCCGGGGCGGCAGAGGTAGCTGTGGGAACGCCTGAGTTGGTGTTTCTCATCATTTCCCCGGTGGGAACATCTGCGTGGCGAGTGCCCTGCTCCGTGTCCCTCAGGCGTTATTTTGAAGTGCCTCGCCTTGAGTGTTACTGTCGCGGACACATGTCCTGAGGCTAGGAAGCTACTTTTGAGCCGGTGACGCGGAGCCTGCCTTCATGCATCTGTTCCGCACACTCCGTCTCTGACATCTGAGATCTATCGCTGAGAGAAGCCGAGGAGGCTTTGTGCGGCTGTGATCTTGCTTTCCGGCGGACAGGCACACGAAGTAAGCAGTAAACCTAACGGCAGGAACATTATGTGGCGTGGCAGAGGACAGAGGTGGAGTGGAGCCAGGGCCCGGGGTGGGCTGCGGCTTTAGCCGGGGTCACGCGGGTAGCTTCGTCACAGAGCTGAGTTGAAGGAGGTCGGGGAGCCCGTGATGTCCCTGTTTCAGGGTAGGCTATTCCAGGCAGAGGGACGAGTGAGAATCCAGGATGAGGCCAAGCCTCGTGTGTGGAATTAAAACCCAAGAGAGACGGCCTGCCACAAGTGGACTGATGACAGCAGAGAAGACACGCGGGGCCCCGGTCATGTGAGATCCTGGGCCGTTCTGAGGGCCTCGGCTTCGCCTTGGAGCAGTAGGGGCTGTGACCAGGGGTTTGAGTGGAGGAGGACAGGGCCCCGCTTTCTGTTACGAGAGGACCGTTGTCGCTGCTCTGTAGGGAGAGCGCGGCAGGGTGGCGAGGGGGGAGGAGGCGACCACACTAAACCAGGTCACAGGTGACGGGCTCGGACGGGGCGCCGGCACGATGGTAGAGCGCAGTCACGTGCCGGATGTGATGCAGGGCAGGGCTGGTGGCACGCGGGGAGGGATCGCACGGCTGTGAGAAAGGAGGCAGAAATGGTGCCCAGGGGGTCTGAGCATCAGAGGGATGGATCGGCCATCACCCATGACAGGGAAGGACTAAAGTCCTGTTGTGGACTTGTGAAATGTTCTGTGCCAGAGTGAGAGTCCGGACCAGGGCCCGAGGCTCCAAGTATGTGGTTGGCCCATAGGTCGATTGGAGCCTGCGTCCAGTGAGAGGCCCAGAGGAGGGGTGTCTGACCTGGCGTCTGCAGAGGGTGGGGAGGAGGGAGCCGACGGTCATGGAGGATGCGCCTCAGAGGAGAGTGGCCAATGGGGGCTGGCGGAAGGGGCCCTCCCGGCGGAGCAGGTTGGGGGGGCAGATGGGGATCGCGGGCTGACGACTGTGTTCAGCGGAAGGGCCGTGGGGGTCTTGAGAGGGTGGTCGTGGGGTGACGGGGAAGGTGCGCGCGCACCTCGCTGAGGTGGGGGCACAGGCAGGGGAGGGCGTCTCTTGGGCGCCTCTGAAGGTGTTTTGCTAAAACAGAAGTTGGATGGTAACTGGTAGGAGGAAGCGGGCTGGAGAGAAGGTGTTTTCTTTTAAGATGGGAAAGCCAGCAGCTTGTTGAGAAGGAGAAGAGTTGTCGATGCAGGTGAGGGGGACTCGTCCTGGCCGGGGCCCAGTGCCCAGAGGCAGGGCCGTGGTGGGGGTGGGGCGGGGGGGGCCGTGCAGGGGTGTGGGGGGCGGAGCGGTGGAGGGGTCTTGGAGATCTTCCCTGACGTGGGCGGCTGGAAGGAGCGAAGAGCCGCGAGGTGGGGGTGAGGGAACGTCGCAGGTCTGAGGCGGGGAGAGGAGACGAGGAGTCCCCCTCCAGGGGAGTAGAGGAGTGGATGTGCGGGGCGTGGCAGGTAGGGGTGCCGGGTGGTAGGCTGGGCGGTCGTGAGCCCGGAGTCAGGCCGCAGCGTGGTGGGGTGGCGTGGACACAGTGTCGCGTTCGCTGGAGTCGAGGTGTCGACAGAGCAGTAGAGGGTGGCGTTGCGCGTAACGAGTGAAGGGAGGTGGAGTCACTGTCTAGGACGCGGGAGGGGCTGCGTAGGGACTGTGGGAAGGCGGGTCACTGACCGTGACCGGGCCTTGGATGTGGCTGCAGTGAGGTGGAGGGACCGCAGTCGGGGGCCCAAGAGGCAGGGCACAGGAAGCACAGCCTCTGCCAAGACGAAGGAGTGGGCCGGCGCTGGAGGCAGTGGTGGGACGGGACACGGGAGCCCGACAGCAGCGGGCGTGGCGTGTGACTCCCCTGACAACGTGAGCTCCCACGCCGGGCTCCGAAACAGCGCTGACTGCCAAGAAGGACCCCGCCCTCCCGCGGGAGGAAGGTGGCCCGTCCCTGGTCCCTGGGAGCGTTCTGCTTCCCTTTGAGCGACGGCGGGGAGGGCGGAGGCCACCGTGCGTTCTGCTGACACTGCGCTTGGAATCCCAGAGTTCCAGAAGTTGGGGAAAGAAGCCCAAGATAGGACTTGATGTGTGGGAGGAGGCCAGCGGCCTGGAGGTGTCTGAGACTGCTGTGCCCTCGGAGCGACGTCGGTGTTAGTGACGGGGCCAGGCTGGCCTAGGGCGTGGGGTCCGCATTATGGGAGACTGCTCTTGTTTCATACGCCAGGGAGGCAGAGTCCAAGCCCGTCCCTGACCCCCAACCGACCCTCCGCCCGCCCCCACCTTATATTGGGATCTCTCGGCAGCCTCTGCCCGTGTTCTGTGCCCTCAAGGCACTGAAGCGCGGTGGCCCCCGTGCCTAGCGCGCCGCCCGCGGCTCCTCTGGCAGCTGTGCCCGTGGGAAGGGGGAGGACGGCTCAGTAACGGAGCCCTTCCCACAGCGGCTTCCCAAGACAGGCAGCTGCCGTCGGTCTGATTTGTCGGAATGGTTCTCCTGAGGTCACATCCGTTTTCGTGTATTTCCTCGTGTACGCTGAGCGCAGACCTGGCAGTTGGCAAGGTGCACAGATTCTCTTCAGCCTGATAAAAATCGCTAGTGTGAGACGTGCAGACTGGGAAGCTCTAAGGAAACCCCAAGGTGTCTTCAGGTAGGAAAGTCGCGTGCCTCACGGTTAGCAGCCTGACAGCGCAGGCCTCGCACCGCACGGCTCCTGATTCGGCAGATAGAAGGTCAGCTTTCTGACCCTAGATTTTCAGCGCTCAGAACCAGCTGAAGAGTTTCCACACGAAGCCGGCATTCCTTCTCTTGAACGCACCTTCGATCCTGAGATACGCCCGCGTGGGGAGAGAGCAGAGACTGCTAGCTTGGCGTACCCACAGAACACCGTCGAAGAATGGTCCGTTCAGTGTGAGCGAGTGAGCTTAAGTAGAAACCATGGCTCTGCCCGGAGGGCAAGGCCGTCTGCTGTGCGTGTGACGTAGACTAGCCCTCTGTTCATGGAGACTTAGGCCGTTGGAAGGCACGTGAGAAAGTGACAGCGTAAGCACATCTTTTCCTCATGGTGCATATTCTCAAGGGTGAGGGGTGTTCCACCATATTATAATTAACCAGTTTTGATGGAAATGTAACTTGTTTTCCAGCCTTTACTCTATTAAAAACTGTTGTAATGAATCGAAAACTTAACCAGTTTAGTCAATAGAAAGAAAAAGGTTAAATATCAAATATTCCAAGTTCAAGGTTCTGCTAGCAGTGCAAGTTCTCAGTTTTCTTGTGCTCATGGTGCAGAGGAAGGCAGCTGATGGAAGTGACTATCTGCTTTTGAGCCCCGGGGGACCACGGAGCTCCCGAGGGACACTTGGCAAACCAAGGCCCTCTCTCCACGCTGGGTTTCTGATCACCTGTTCTCAGATGTGCTCCTCTGTTAACTTTTATTCTTTTTCCCTTCTTTCTTTTTTGTTGCTTTTTACCGTTTACTAAAAAGAAAAAAAAAGGCCAACTAAAAAGAAGGCTTCTGTGTAAGGAGTCTGTTAATTATAATCAGATTTCTCCCCGGAGATCGTTAAAGAGACTTCAATTTTTTAATCTTTTCACTGTATTGTAGGCATCTGGGTATCCGATAGGAATTGATGTTTAAATCCGAAGTTTAAAAATAAGTGGCACATAGGCTTGAGAGTCTGGGTACTTTGTATTTGGCACTTAATTTTAAAACCATTGTCTTTATGTTGTTTAATACGTAGTTTCTTCTTCACTTTCATTATAATCTTTTGAGGTCAGAGATACTCTAATTGTTTCTTCCTTCATTTCTCAATCTAATATTTTGCCCTAGATAAATCGATTTATCCCCCAGTGCCTTGTATCGAGTTGGGGGCTGCATGCTATTTTACGTAAAGTCTCTCAAATTGACCTCCTCTCATTTTGAAGTTTTGACTCATTGGATTAGGCTTTCAAGGAGCAGAAGGACTTGTGCCATTTTGCATTTTATTGAAGTAAGTCTCTTTCTGTCACACACAATATAAATATAGATATATTTATTTTCGAGAGGGATTGAGAGTGAGCAAGCAGGGGAGGGGCCTAGGCTCCAGGCTTCAGGAGCCTAGCTTCAGGCTCCAGGCTTCGTGCTGACAGCACAGAGCCTGATGTGGGGCTTGAACCCATGAACCGCGAGATCATGACCTGAGCCGAAGTCGGACGCTTAGTCGACTGAGCCACCCAGGTGACCCCACACTATTACTTTAAATTGGACCTGTGGAAGTATGACCCTCATCATAAGTCTTAATATATAGAGTTCCTTGAGTATTTATACTAAATAAAATTGATCTTAGCGTTCCAATTTTAAAGTCATCGGAAAAGTGTATTTCTCGTGTACCAGACGTTTCTTAAACTAAAAATATGGTATGTGATGTTACTATTACTACCATTATTTCCTCTGTATCCTCATGTAGCCAGTTGTTCCGTGTGTGTGTCTGTGGTCTGTTCTCTTTATTATAAGGACACCAGTCCTACTGGATCCAGGCCCACCCACATGACCTCGTTTTTCCTTAATCCCCTCTTAAAGGCCCCTTGCCCAGACGCGGTCCCGTTTGGAGGTGCTAGGGACAGAGACTTCGGCATATGCATTTGGGGAGGGGGCACAACTGAGCCCATGCCACCTGACAACCTGAGAGCTTACTAGATGTATCTGGCTGCACATTTTAATGAAAAACGCAGCACACTACCCTGTAGCAGTCCCTGCTCGGGTGGTGGTTTTTTTTTCCCCCTTCGAAATCAAGTTCAGTGTAACATACCTTTTAAATAGTGTAAACATATCTGATTTAGCCCCAGGGTATAGCATGTGGCTTCTTCCCTTCTATAAAATGTCTGTTTTAGAATTATGTGATTTCATGTTCTTCTGGTAGATCTGTTGGAGTGTTCTGCTTGTTTAAAAACACAAACCAAAAACAAACAAAATCTTGGCATAGGAGATTGTTTAATAGATTGTTCTTTGTAACAGTACCATGGGTATGTGTGTTTTCCTTTCTCTGCCTCCCTCCCTCCCTCCCTCTTTCTCATGATTCTAGAGGATTTAGATTTGAATTTGTATTTGATTGGAGTCAGAAAATGTAATTGGATTAGATAGTCTGGATAACTTGGATATGGATGTGAAACACAAAAGCCGTTTTTTATTTTAGGGGAGTAATCTCTTCTCTCATTGCAAAACATTCTAATTCTAAAGAGAAATTCCCTGTTGAAATTGAAGCTTCTGCGTATGCTGTTGTATGGGGACAAGCGTCCTGCTTTCTCTTTCCCTTTTATGGGCTTGTAAAACACTAAGCACTTAGCTTAAGTGTAAACCTCATATGTTACATGTAATTGACGCATGATGCATGTTTGATACTAGACTTGGTGTTATTTCTTTTTTGGTGGGTTTGTTTGTGAAGTGAACCATGTTTGTAACAAAAGGTGTTTTTCCACAGTGCCCTTGCTGCCAGTTCCCAGCCAGCCGAGACCTGCTGTGGGGCCGCAGAGATTCCCTGTGAGTAGCAGCTGCTCCTCCTGGTCTGAGGGGGTGAGCATGCGTTTACTAAGAGATACTAATGCAGCAAATACAGGTGGTTCCAACCAAAATAAGGGTCGAGGTTTGTAAATACTGACAATGGTTTTTGTAGTGGGGAATGTTTGTTAACAGCTTACACGCCAATGGATTTCTGAGAATGGAATTAATTTGGTTTAACTGTAAAATTGTTGAATTAGGATCATCATGCAATGCTTTTCATGTTAAAGAGTATGAATTTTGATTTCATTATTGCCTTGTGTTCAGTGAGAAAGGGCCTTGAGTGTGTGTGTGCACACATACACGTGCATGCACACACGTGTGAAGTTGTGTACGTGTGGGTACGTGTGTGAGATTCTAGGGAATACTCATGAGAACTCTGCTTGTTTAAAAAAAAACCCAAATCTCAAAAGTCTTCATGAACTATTGGTTTTATATTTTAAAATGAAGGTTTTTCTCTTTCAACTTTCTTTGAAAGAACACACACATTCTCCCACTCCACGCTTTGCAGTGTGCTTTCCTTGCTTATCCTAACCAGAAGAATAACGTCCATTAAATAATGTGTTTAAGTAAATTGTTCTGAGTTTTGGATTAGAGTTGTCGTTAGTTCTTGGTTTCATTAAATCAAGGAAGATATGTTCTTTGTAAAACCAATGTCGAAGAAAAATGGACTGGACCATAAAATTTTAATATCGTTTGTGTGTTAAACAGATGTAGTTTTGTTGAGACTAAATCTGATTTTCAGGAAATATCTAAAAGATGTATTTGACTCTACCTTTGATACTTAAGTAGATAGCATGTTTATAGAAGGCACTTAACAGAAAGGTTTTAATGAAGGTTCTAGGTGTATAGGCAGATGATGATTCAAAAATACAATCATTTGTTAAGATTCAGAGTATTTTTTAGAAACCTCTTTGATTTGTAGTTTTTTATGAATTATGGCATGGTTTCTATAACTGATTCTTACTGGTTTTATTCCCTTATATTAACTAATTTTTCCTTTAAGTGACTCATAACGTTCTAAAAGCTAGTTAAAAACAGCAATATTGTATGTAATTGATATTTTTATAAAAATGTGTTTACTAATATAAAATTAGAATAATTGCAGTTTTCATCTACTTGTATTTTTCTTTAAAAAAAAATTTTCGTTTTTAATGTTTCTATTTACTTTTGAGACAGAGAGAGACAGAGTATGAGCAGGGGTGGGGCAGAGAGAGGGGGAGAATCCGAAGTGGGCTCCAGGCTCTGAGCTGTCAGCACAGAGCCCGATGCGGGGCTCGAACCCACAAACTGTGAGATCATGACCTGAGCCGAAGTCGGACGCTTAACTGACTGAGCCACCCAGGCGCTCTTTGTATTTTTCAATTGTGCAAATGTGATTGTATCCTCTCCTAGAAGAAGCAAAGTGCATAATACTGGAGGATATTATAAGCGGATAATAGGAGACGATTTCTATGTAAATTGAACTTATTAATTTATTTTTTAAAGATTTTATTTCTAAGTAATCTCTAAACACAACATGGGGCTTGGACCTACAACCGCCAGATCAAGAGACACAAGCTCCACTGACTGAGCCGGCTGGGCACCCTGAAACTGAATGTATATATATAGTACTCTGAGGGTAGTGAGTACTGTTGAATTGCTTTTGGAAAAGTTTCTGCAACATGTCAGTTTTGTTTGGTTACTGTTTTTGAGATGGAAAGTATGTATGGGCTATAGGAAATAGTTGGGTACAGATTAGTCATGTGTATGATATGAGAGGAGAGATTTTTCTTTAGCTCAGTTATTTATCGTTATTTAGTGTGTATTGTGTCTTTCTTTAAGCCCCAAATGCTAGATCTTAAGCTGAATTTACGGTGAACTTATGGTCTTGAAAATGCCCTGCTCTTATTTCTGTAATCAGTCTTCCTTAGGGAAAGTAATCAGATGTGGAATCTGTGTTTAAAAAATACACTTGAGGTGGGGTGCCTGATTTGCCCAGTCGTTGGAGCGTGTGACTTGATCTCAGTGTTGTGAGTTTGAACCCCATGTTCGGTGTAGAAATTACTTAAAAATTAAAAAAAAAATCAGAAATATACTAGAGGCAGTATGTTTTTAAAAGTTCATTAAAATATTAGGAATGGAGACCAACTCTGGGCCATCTGTTGTTTTTTTACGTACACCAGATCTTTTTTGAATAAATTTTTTTTTTCCTTTCTACTACTGGACTAAACTTGGTTGCTGTCTGTGTAAATGTAGTTTTGTGAACATGTGAGTTTCTCCTTTATGCCTCGCGCCTCTGCCTAGTGCTTAGTCCCAAACCATAAAACAGATCAGCATAGCGATATAAGCCAGTTGTGACCAGAGTAAAATTCTGCTATCAGTGGGGATAGTATTGCTGTGTTCTAACAGAGCCCCTTGGAGATTTCCTAGTGGTGGTGGTGGTGGTGTGCCCTGGGGGCTGTCCTATTTACTTTTGCTAAACTGAATTTTACTTCGTAAAATGACACTCTTCCTGCCTCCTGCCTTCTCCTCTCCACCCCCCCACCCCCCTGTTGATACAACATTCGCATTAGGAAACCTGACTTCAGAATCCTCATGGAGTCTCTTTTGAATCATAGACTTCCTTGGCACACAAAAAAGATCTGAATCACAGAAATCTGAGCTAAGTGAAGTTCCCTGTAGTCTTGTAACTCAGTATAGGATTGCCGTGTCACTCGTTCAGTCACTCTGCATCCACACTTTCCGTGAACAAGGCCCAGGGCTCGGCCAGTTCTCCTGGGCACAGGAGGAGTAGGACTCCGTGCAGAAGTTGATCTGCAGACACGGGTTGGGTTGTCCTGAAACACGAGCGAGCGGTATGAAGCTGTCAACAGGAGCGCCACCTGTCCTGGGGACAGTGGGGGTTCATTAGAGGAGCTTAGGCTGGGGAGAGACGAGATTACAGTGAACTTCCCTTTGCTCAGTACATTTCTGTGATTCAGATCTTTTTGTGTGCCGAGGAAGTCTACTGATTCAGGTAATGATGAACCCTACATAAAATGAGTTGTGTAGAGAGGCGTTGTGTTATTTAATTTTTTACTTGTTTTCATTGATACATAGTGTGCATTATATCCTGCTCATTTAAGTATATAAGTATATGGGAATTAAGCTCTATCTGATGGACTAAAGAGTAAAAAAAGGCAGTCAGTAGAAGTACCACTAGATTTCCAAGTTTTAATTTTTTTTAATGTTTTATTTTATTTGTGAGGGGGTGGGGCAGAGTGCCAGCAGAGGAGAAGGGGCAGAGAGAGAGGGAGACGCAGAATCCGAAGGAGGCTCCAGGTGACAGCTCAGAGCTTGACGCAGGGCTTCAACGAACCCATGAACCCTGAGATCATGACCTGAGCCGAAGTCGGGTGGACAGTTAACCGACTGAGCCACCCAGGCACCCCTAGATTTCCAAGTTTTAAAGGAGTTAGTATCCAGTTAGTATTAATGCTGAGGTATTCCTTCTCTTCCCCAACAGTGGCAAGCTTTACTTTCTTAAAAGTCCATTTTGTTTGACAATTTTATGAAACCTTGAGAAATTCTTAATTTAGAACTAGTATGCCTACAAATTGTATTAAGTGATAATACCTTGAATTTTTAATTAAAAAAATCAGAACTCTAGACAGCCTAATATTAAACCTATTTTTCATAGGATTCGTTAAAATTATTTTTAAAAACTAAAATCTTAGGCCAAAATATGGTATTCTTAGCTATGCTTGATTTAGTAGCAAAACTAATATCTTTATGTCCTGTTGATGAATTTTATTTAGGGAATTTAAACAGTTTTTAAAGCAAAGATTTGAATGTCAAAGTAACAAATATCGTAAGAAAAGCTTCCCTATGTTTGATCTTTTTGGAAAATACCGTTTTAGCTCTTGACATCGAGGTGCTTTTCTGTGGTCGTGTCCGTCTTGGTGTCTCGATGGGCTGCCCCCCCCCCCCCCAACCCCCACCCTCGGTTCCCTCGTTTATGGAATTCGGTGATGTGCTTTGTAATTTAGGTTTCCACCTAAGAATCAGATCCATGTATTTAATTTTAGCCACGGACACAGCTGTTAGTGCTGCGTTCTAGAACATTTCTTGTCCCAAACTTTAATTCCCAGACTGTTTTCTTTTTTCCAGTCGGTCTTCTGAACCTTTGTTTGAAATGTAAACATAACTCGGTTGATAGCGTCATCAGAGAACGAATTCTCTTCGTCCTGTCCTCATTTTTGTCCCGCGATGTGACTCTGCCACGTGTAAAATGCGTCTCGGCCGTCGGAGCAGTGGCCACTCACAGGAGCTGATGGGCACAGGAGCCGCCGCTGGCCGTCCCTCCCTCCGCCCCAGCTCTCGTGCTCCGTCCGGTCTTGCCACCCAGCTGCCTACCGTCCGTCTCCTCTCGTGAAGCATTTTCACTCGTGTGAAGGCTCGAGTGTTGCCCCACAGACGGTCGTGGTTTCCTTTCGTGGTGTTGGTGGGGCGGTGGGGTCGGGACGCTGGTGCACCGCCCTGCGGGTGAGCGCCTGTCTTTGTGTCTGTGAATTCTGTGCTCGTTTTCAAAGGCTCTTTGTTTTACTTGTTAGTCTGATTGGTGTCCCTTTCCACGAAGGCTGACGTTTTTGTCACTGATGGAAAGTTTGGAGTCTTTTCTTGGCCCATAAGTATTATTGTCCAGTTACGTATTTATCCTCGAAGTGATGTTTATTGTTTTTAATGTTTGCCCACTTAGAGAAGTAACACTAGAATGTCGGTTGATAATATTTTAAAGTGTCGCTTTGAGATTTTGCTGACCTAATTTGTTTTAGGTGTCCGTGCAATTGCTGTTTTTAAGCGAATGGCTAAACCCCGAGTGACTCACGTTGTAAAGATTCTTGACTGAGGGGGTTTTAAACACCTATTCAGTCATTGATTCTGAATCGATGTACTGGGTGAATGCTGGTATTTCAGGGTAGCCACTTCAATACCAAGTGCTTTGGCTGCCGAATAATTTCTCAGGGACTCTGGTTTGAATTAAAACTAAATATTATGTTTATAAAAAAGACTGCTGATAAGTTTCAAGTAGTCTTCTGAGCAATCACGTTCGTTTTTAGGTTTTGATTTCCATCTGTGCTTACTGTGCAGTGACAGTGCCGTGCAGGTAGGTCCCAGGGAGCTCTGTGCCCGTGGAGCACGCGTGTGGTATCAGGTGCTGCTGATTGACAACGTCCTGGATGTGTTTTATATGGCATTTCATGCAAATCATATTTGATGAGACTGCTGCCTCCAATTCCATTTCTCTCTGATTAGAGCCCTTGCAGATGTGAATCTAGACTTTATTCCAGTCTTTCTTTTGAACCCCTAACTGTTTTTACAACTTGCCTGCAATGCCGTGTAATTATTAGCACTTAAGATCGGGAAGGAATGATGGGCATTTTCCCTTATCAGATCTATGAGTAGTAGCAGGCGAGTGTGGGATGAGAGCCTTCCAGCTGTCAAATGTCGTCAGGCTCGCAAGGAGAGAATGCAGTTTAAAATGCAGGTGACATAATACCCAACATCCTCCGTTTGCTGGTGGGTTTCTGATTAATCGTGATTACCATACATTATCATACCATCAAATTTAATCATATCAATGAATTCCCATCTGCAGCAGGAGGAGGAACAGCTAAACACCACGGTAACAGCCATTAAGTATGGCGGCGATGAGATCCTGCACCCCGTCGACTCGCTGTCCTGCCGGCATACGCTGTGTGCTGGGCAGAGAGAGGGTGGGTGGGGGTCCGCACAGAGAGACCTCAGAGACCTGGGAGCACTTGCTCAAGTCATAGGAAGTGGGTTTCTCGTACAGTTAAGTGAGCCAGTAAGCCACATTGTGAAAGCGTTTGCTACATGGTTTTGTTGAGTTTTCGGCCAAGTTAAAACCGTCCACGTTGAAGTGAAAACCTTTCCCACGCCCTTTCATAAATAGTAGACTTAAACGGAGTGCGGTTTGCCAGTCTGTAAAGTGGTAATGTGGCCAATGTGTTGTTGACAAGAACACAAATTTTCAGTCTTAGAACCTCCTACGTGTGCCAAGAAAATCTTTATGGCCTGTTTTTATCGACGTGTCCTACAAAGCACACCAGTTTTTATTTTAAATATTTATTTTCCCCTGAGTCTTTGAAGATCTATAGTTCTGTTGAAATGCATTTGTTTAAGTGTTTATTTATTTTGAGAGCGAGAGCTTATGCATACATAAGTGGGGGAGGGGCAGAGAGAGAGGGATAGAGTGTCCCAAGCAGGCCCCGTGCTGTCAGCGCAGAGCCCGATGCGGGGCTTGAACTCGCAACCGTGAGATTGTGACCCGAGCTGAGATCGAGTCGGATGCTTAACTCACTGAGCCGCCCAGGTGCTCCAGTTGTTGAAATGCATTTTTAAGATACACTTTGAAAGAGGCCCTATTTTATTATAAAGGACCTGAAAGCATTTCTTCCCAAAAGTTAGAGTTTTAAAAAAATTTTTACAGTTTAGCCCTTTTCCTTTTGATGTGCAAGCTGGTGAGTTTTTGTAAGTGCATTCAGTTGTGTGCTCACCACAGTTGAGAGAGGGAGAGAGAGCGCAGTCCTGCCGCTCAGAGGGCTTCCTCGCGCTGCCCCTTCTGTGGTCACGCCTTTCCCCGCCAAGCCCCCCCGGCAACCGCCATGTTCTCTTTCATTGAAATCATGGCCTGCGAGTGGACTCCTGTGGCATGTTTGCTTTGAGTCTGGCTGCTTTCCCTCGCCACAGTGCTCTTGAGATTGCACCTGTAAGGGATTTGTCTTTTTCAGTTGGTAGGTATTATTCCACTGAATGGATGTACCACAGTCCGTTTATCCCTTCGACATTTGGATTATTGCTAGTCTCTGGCTCTCACGAGGAGAGTTGGTATAAACGTTTGTGTCTAGTGTTTTGTGTGAACACGGTTGTCATTCCCTGGTGGGAGATGGGAGTGATGGCCCGCGTGGGAGGTGCACTCGCGGAGGAGGACTTGCGCACAGACCGCATTTGCAGTTGGCAGAGCTGATGCTGCTCTTCTGCTTTTTAACTCACTCTTTTTTTTTTCCCTATTTTTTTTTTTTTTTTACATTTATTCATTTTTGAGAGACAGAGACAGAGCACAAGCAGGAGAGGGGCAGAGAGAGAGGGAGACACAGAATCTGAAGCAGGCTCCAGGCTCCGAACTATCAGCACAGAGCCTGACGCAGGGCTCGAACTCACGAACCGTGAGATCATGACCTGAGCTGAAGTCAGGTGCTCAGTCAACAGAGCCGCCCAGGCGCCCCAACTTTTTTTTTTGAGTGAGGAAACACATCTCCCTGGAGCACGTGCTGTTGAAGTTCTTTGGGAAATAAAAAAAAGAAATTACTGAGTGATTACTGTGTTCCAGATTTTGCTCAGAGCTTGTGTTCAACAACCATAGGGAGGTATCCTTTTCTCCGCTTTACAGATGGGGGAACGGAGTCTTTTTGGGCACAAGAAGTAGGGTTGCAACCAAGGCAGTCGGAGTCTCAGTCGTGGTGTGCCTCTCCCTTTCTCGCAAAATATTAAAACGCATGTTAGTAAACTGGATAAAAATGATTGGATCTGCTAAAGTGGATCCTAGCTGTATTTAAGATGCGAGTGTCACGACACGGTGCTGTGGGAGAGCAGGCGCTGTGCTTGCGTGGGGTGTTTGGGAAGAACGGGAGGGGCAAGGGACAGGGATAAAATTATGGCTTTTCAACGTATAACTAAGGTAGGTACACAGTCTCTAGTATGTTCATCAAAGCAGTACTTTGTACTAAGTTAAAGGTGATGCTCAAGTTTCTCTGCTGGAGCCAGCACGTTGTCTTCATGTGTTCAAGTCCGCGTGGGGAGCAGTGCTGACCCTGGGCACACGCTTCTTCAGATGTTTAGAAAGCACCTCTAAACACAAAAACGCCTTTTAAGAAAATGAATGTAGGTATTAAACGAGGCACAACCTGAATGAAAAAAGATCTGTGGAAAGCACTGAGGTAAGAGGATTAATATTGTGATAGAGGGTATAATTTTAATTATGCGAGGGGTCACTAGTGGTCTGTATTCTCTGCGTTTGACCCACATTGAATGAGAATTAGCTGAGAGTCGTTCTTAAGCGTCTGTTGGTTTCTTATATGGTTCTTTGCATTTTAAGTGAGCTTGATAAATGAAAACATGCTGCAAAGGAAGGTTGTAATTCATTGAAAGATTCATGAAGTTTCAATGACATTGTTAAGGTATTTAATTAGTCTTATTAAAATATACTGACTGACCCTGTTAGGGAAGCTGATAAGTCCTACAATAGCTGTTAGAACCTCTTTCTTTTCCGCATTATACGATTAACTTTGGGCTAAGCAATTTATGCAGAGTGCTCTTTTTTTTTTTTTTTTTTTTTTTTTTGTGGTTGAAGTTGTCAGTCCTTCTTGAGTAGGATTAACACAGATAACATCATGTAATTAACAAGAGATGCGGAACATGCCAGAGTGCAGTTTGTGTAAGAATTCTATGAGAAAGAATGATAATGTTTTACCTGAGACTCTTAAAGGGATAGAAAGAAAAGCAAAATAGAGCAATTAGCCGAGAGGATTAAGGTAGCCTTTTCTTTCAAAAGGCAGGAGAATTAGTGCTGAAAGTTCTGTTAAGTGAGGTGTTCGCAGCTCACTAACAGTCTTAAAATAATTGTGCATTTGGTGGAGGGAATTGGTAATTTATTATCCTTTATACCCGTGAAACGCTACAAGTTCTTCAATGAATGCTCGCATCAGGAGAGCCTCTGAGGTGGTGAATGCCACACTGGAGCCGTGGCTTGCTGAAGACACGCTGGTCCCAGCGGCAGTGTGTGACAGCAGAGAGAGCACTTTATAATAAAAGCGAGCATCTGCAAATGTGCGTTTTCGTCCTGAGCTGTGTGGGGGCAGTGTAACTTGGGCCAGTCCGCTTCTAGCTCCGTAAACCTGAGTGTCCTCACCCCTTAAAGGAAAAGTTACTTGTTCTGCCCGTTTCCTGGCACCGTGTTTGCAGAAGATACGACGTTGACTTGGTGAGTCAGGATGCGAATGAGGCTGCACATAACAAAATTCTTTGCGCAATGTCTTAAACCAAGTGGCGTGTTTTTGCATAAAAATGAACAAGTTCTGGGTTGGGATAGCAGTTCTGTGGTGTTATCAGGGACCTATATTTTTCCTACTCAAATCGCAGGCCAAAAGAGGAGGGAGGGAGGGACAAAAGGTGCGTGCCCGCTGAGGCAGCCCCCAGTGAGCCTCCCGAGAGCCCCCGGCCCACTGTGACAAGTTCAGGGTTTTAGGTGGGCAGTGTTGCCCCTGTATCACTCAGGAAGAAGTGAGAATTTAAAGTAGGTAGGCAATTAGCAATCTTTTCCATGTGGCTCAAACTTCTGGCCAGAATTTAAGTTGTGTCAGTGTAGGGAAAGGAAGTGCCATCCACGTTCAAAATGGAATCAAAACCAGTGAGGAAAATGGCATCGTGAGCTTGAAGATGCCTGCTGGTTGTTAAATTTCTGTTTCGGAAAGCCAGTACTGACAACAGCCAGAAGATTTTACGATCTTAAAGCGTTAAAGTTTTAAACTTCACGTAAGCATTCATGCCCTCAGGTTCTGTTACCCGTTGAGGCAAGTGGAGGGGAGGAGAGGCCCACGTGTCTTCCCCAGATGGATCTGGTCTCTCCAGAGAAGTAACCGTTGGCGCTCTGGTTTATCTCACGGACCAGCCGTGGACTTTCTGTTTGAATAATCTGTCTTGCAGTGTCGGCTCCCTTTCTCTAATCTTCCTGCCATCTGGCCCTCACGCAGGCTTTGGCGTCTCGGAGGTGGGCTGCTTTCTGGTGGGGTCTGATGCAGGTACCGGTAAAGCTCTCTCTTCCCCGTGCCGGCCTCCTTCAGCCGCACCGCTCAGCGTGTGCTCCTGGTGTCTTTGGGCCCGCACGTGGCCTGCCGTAGTCGGTCATCCCTGGCACTCGCTGCCCTCCACCTGGCTGCCCTAGCTTATCACACCTTGCAGGTGTCACCTACGGTTTCAAGGTTACACCTGCAAAAACCCTCTGTTTCCATTCTTACTCTTTTGGACAAACTGCCAAAGCCAGAAATTTCCCTTGCTTACTCATCTTGAGTCAGCTCTTTCTTCTGCATTGTAGATAGCATCTCTGGTCCTGCTTCCTTTATCAGTTTCTCAGAGGCTGGTCAGATAAGAACTGCTAATTTCTTTTACCTGTTCAGGCAGCCATGGAATTTCCTTGGCTGTCTGACTTTAGACTTGATTTAGTATTTATTGGTTTTCTTGACTTCCAAAGCACTCACACACTCTCTCACACAATTACATGTACATACGTGATAATAACACACCGAGACAGACCAAGGGAAGTGAAGTTACTCCCCGCCGTTTCCTGTTCATCATGAGCACAGTGGGTGAGTGGATGTGCTGTGGGGGGGGCCGGTGACCCGGGAGTCAGTCCGGGCTCTGCCACTTTCTACCCTTGGACTGTGCGCGAGATACTTAAATGCTCGGGATTTCTGTCAGCAGACCCCGTGCCTCGTCACGCGTTACAGGGAGCGAATGGAAGGTAGAGGAGCTCTGTGAGGCAGCTGGCGGCAGTAGTGTGGGCTGGAGCCTTGGGCCAGCGGGAGCAGAGCCCGGGTGCACGGGCTTAGGTGAGGGTGCCGGGGACGCCAGGGAGGAAGGGGGCGGGACTGGGCTGCGGTGTGCTTTCAGGGAAAGGCTCTTGCCCTGGCCTGACCCTGAGGGGGAGGGCTCTGGAGCAGAAGCCCTACCTCCGAGTCGTCTGCCCTGGGGCAGAGGGCCGTGGGCTGCACGGGCAGGCCTGGAGGGACAGCGCCCATCGGCCAGGGCAGCAACGGCCGGGGCCCGTGGCACCCGCACATAGAAGGTCCTGGTGGCGGCCCCAGAGCGTCCGGCACAGGAGGACCGGCTGGGGTGGGGTGACGGACTGAGCGGTCCCGAGCCCTCGGTGGCTCGGCGCTGCAGAGTTCACTTCTCACTCCCCTTGCCCCCGGGGCTGCCTCCTCTGGGCCCCGCAAGACCCCCTCGTCAGGTGGGGAGTGGGCGAACCGGGAGTTACTCCTGCGTAACTGGCCGGGTCTGGGACCGGCCTGCCTCACTTCCGGTCACGTGCCGTTTGCTGAACCTTGGTCACGCCGCCAGCCTCACTGCCTTGCAGGACCGACTGTGAAATGTAGTCTGACTGGTGCTCGGGAACATGTGGGCACGGACGGTGGGCATCAGCGGTCTGTCCTCATTGGGGCGGGAGGCGGCTCATGTTTATATAAAGCAAACACCATCATAACTACGGGGTTAGGTTTCATGT
The DNA here is from genome assembly GCF_018350155.1 of Leopardus geoffroyi. NCBI lineage: Eukaryota > Metazoa > Chordata > Mammalia > Carnivora > Felidae > Leopardus > Leopardus geoffroyi. The sequence goes on from NC_059331.1 coordinate 167,021,157, forward strand.
TTCACTAGCATCCATGGTCCTGCAACATTACCAAGATAATAAGATAATTACGCTCAATTTTTCTTACTGATTTCTGTCCTTCTCTTGAGAGCTTAGGCAGATTTGGGATATGGACCTAGCCACACCTCAAGTTCTGGACAACATCATTTATTTTTATAGTATATATTCTTTGGTTTACATTGTTTATATTTTACAAATGACTTTGGATTTTTTCCTGTCCGCATTTTGCTTCTACACTCGCCTCTACCGTGTCTTGCTGTTCCATGAGCATTTCCTGCTTACGTACAGTTCCGACTTGTTGATCTGTTTACTTTAGGATGGACCCTGGAAAAATGCCTTGTTGTCGTGTGTGTGGTGCGCGATTGTTGCTAAGTGCTACTTTGCAATAATGAAACGCAAAAACGAGCAGAAGCAAAGCAGGACCTCCTCCCCCCCCCCCCCCCCATCTTACTCCAGTCATCCTGTGCCCGTGTGGTTTATAGATGTGTCCTGCATCTTACAGGTGTGTGACTCCTCAGTTGGGTCCAGAGCCAAGAAGAAAACAGGCCTGGGCTGTGCTCCTTAGCAGCAATGTTGGAAGGGCATCCCACAAACTGCCCATCGAGTGTCCATCCTTCAGAGAACAAGTGTACTCTCTAAACATTGGGGGGTGGTTGCAGGTTGGAGAACAGTCCGTGCTCATCCCACACTCCCTGTCTGGTCCACACCTCGGCAATGCAAGTTGCGATGATTTTTGTCCTACACTTAAGTCAGAGGACCGGGTTCTGTTGATGTTGGCTTCTCTTTGGTCCCGGTGTGCTCTGTTCTCAGTCTGCTCAGCCCAGAGCCTCGGCTCACTGCCCAGGGTCCAGCTTGGTCTATTCCAACCTCCATCACGCCCTTCCTAGCGTTTGGCCATCCATTGTCTGTGGGCTTCGTGGGCAGTCAGGGCTTAACCCCTGTGGTATTTTAGTTTGTTCTTAAATTGTTTTTTAATGTTTATTTTTGAGAGAGACAGAGCGTGAGCAGGGGAGGGGCAGAGAGGAGAGGGAGGGAGACACAGAATCTGAAGCAGGCTCCAGGCTCCGAGCTGTCAGCACAGAGCCCGACGCGGGGGGCACGAACCCATGGACCACAGGATCATGACCTGCGCCAAAGTTGGATGCTCGACCGACTGAGCCACTCAGGCGCCCCTATTTCACTTATTTTTAAATGTTTATCTTCAGAGAGAGAGGCCCAAGCAGGCTCCACACCATCAGCACGGAGCCCGATGCTAGGCTTGATCCCATAACCGTGAGATCATGACCTGAGCTGAAATCCAGAGTTGGACACTCAACCCACTGAGCCACTTAGGCGGCCCAGCCCGCTGTAGCATTTTAGATTAGCACATGGGGCTGGATTCCCTTGCTGTTTGGAATAGGCAGTCGATTCATTTATTAAATATCCGTCAGTGTCTCTGTACCAGGCTCTGTGCCGAGTGTGAAAACACATAGGTGAATATGACGGACCGTGGTCTCGCCCCTCACCGGACCGCCGGCTGAAGCAGGGAGGAGGGGAGCGGGTTTGCGGCCGGAGGTGGAGTGGCCAGGATGTGGTGACGCCTCATCTGTGAAGGCTTCCGCTGTGACTCTGGGGTGAGAGTGCAGGAAGGGGGCCTGTGCTGCTCTGTCTTGCAGGATATAAGGAGCCCTGTCACTTGTCAGCAGCTCTGTGTTACGTTTACAGAGTGGAGTGCTGTCTACAAAAATGTCATGTAAAAGTGACAACAGTGGCAAGCACTGTGAACTTTTGTTATTTGCTGGGTACTGTCGTAAGGACTTCAAACACATTCTTTCATCCTCTCCCATGAGAAACGGGCACCGTCGGTATCCCTGCCTTCTGCAGGTGAGAAGACGGAGCCCCGAGAGGCCTGCTAGGTGGTGGGAGGGCTGGAGGGCGCAGTAGGGAGCCCGGCCCGCCAGCACTGCCCTCCGCCCGGCCGGCCTCTGTTAGTTAGCGCCTTTCCGAGAGAGGACCAGCTGGAAGGTGGACTAAAGTTCTGGCTCAGTACGACTGATGAAGACAGAATCTGGGGGGCCTCGTTCAATATCGCCAACATTTGAGCGCCTGTGTCTGTCGGAGGTTATGCCGCAAGCACGTGGCTAATTGGTGGAAGAAAAGGTCTGGGAAGAGACGAATGTCACGATATTAAGATTCCAAAGGGGCAAGACTTAGGATTCCGCTGTATTTTCAGTTTAATACCACAAGTGTCTTCAGAATATGAATATTTAAACTAATCTCCCAGGAACGTACCTAGTTCTCAGGCAGCTTGAAATTTTTTTTTTATTTTTTTAAAAATTTTTTTTTTTTTCAACGTTTATTTATTTTTGGGACAGAGTGAGACAGAGCATGAACGGGGGAGGGGCAGAGAGAGAGGGAGACACAGAATCGGAAACAGGCTCCAGGCTCTGAGCCATCAGCCCAGAGCCCGACGCGGGGCTCAAACTCACGGACCGCGAGATCGTGACCTGGCTGAAGTCGGACGCTTAACCGACTGCGCCACCCAGGCGCCCCTTGAAATTTTTATTGAAAACTAAGCACATCAGTTTCTCTTTGAGTTCATTCTCGCGATTCAGTCACTTTCCTTTTACAAATGGTTGAAGGGGGTTGAGAATACTTTCCCCATCTCAACTCGTGGCAAAGTCAAAATTGCGGGTTAGCAGACCTTCCGCTCGTATAACGGGAGGGGGTTCGCCAGTCTGCTTTTCCAGTTACGTTTTGCCTTATCTGTAATGAGAAAAGCTGTCCTCTGGAGGACTTTGAAATGCACTCTCTAACGGAAGGAAGAGAGGCTGTGCAGAGCCTCGTTGGGCTGCCGCATGTGCGGCACTGCTGGGAGCCGCTGCAGCAGCGGGGGACAGCCGTGGGGCAGTAAGACACAGTCATGGAATTTATTGCTTGTGACTGGTTTCCGAAGAAACCGAGTGCTTTCCGGCTGTCAGTAAGCCTGGCATGATGTGAGCCCAGTGAGAAAAGCGGTAGTAAGTAAGTATCAGGGCTTCGCAAACGAAGTAACGAAGACAGCCACGTTTGTGGGACAGAAAAGTCAGGAACCTCTCTCCTCTTCTCCTGGTTGTGAGTAAAATCAGGACGGAAGGCGAGGAGAAGTGGTCGCTGGTCTCCACGCAGCCGGGTGAGGGACACCAGCTTCAGAAGCAGTCCCCCGAGGCTTCCTCCTGTATCTGGGCCGCGCCTGGCCTTCGAGGAGTGGGTGACGCAGAAGTAGACGCTGGGGGACCGGGTCCTGCTGGGATGGGGTGGCAGTGGGCTTGCCTGATGTAGGAGAGGGCAGTGCTCTCTGGGAGAGGTTCCGAACACTGGCCAGCTGAGACTTGGCTTTACCCGTGCTGGGACTGGTGACACAGTTCTGAGTTCAGAGAAAGTTGTCACCGTGAGTGCTGCTGCTTTCCAGCTATGAACTCAGCACAGGACTCAAGGCTAAGGGGAAGGAGCCCCAGAGAACTCCCCACTTTCTCAGAAAGTACACTGTATTCTTTGTCCTTTCTGACACTGTCTCCCTGTGTCTGTGCTTTTTTGGTCAGCTTGTTAACATAGGAGTGACTGACACAGCCAGTGAGTTAGGGGCCCAGATGTTTGCTGACCTTAGTTCAGGATGAAAGCCTGTCAACAATCAGTGGTGTAATACTTCCAACCTTGGTTATAATTTAGCACGCTCTTCCTTTTTTTTTTTTTTTTAATTTTGTTAATGTTTATTTATTTTTGAGAGAGAGAGAGAGAGAGAGAGAGAGAGAGAGAGAATGTGTATGAGCAGGGGAGGGGCGGAGAGGGAGGGAGACACAGGATCCGAAGCAGGCTCCAGGCTCTGAGCTGTATGCACAGAGCCCGACGTGGGGCTGGATCTCACAAGCTGTGACATCATGACCTGAGCTGAAGTTGGACACTTAACTGACTGAGGCACCTAGGCACCCTATTCCTCTTTTATTTCTGGTTTTGTTTTGAGTCCTTTCTGCCTTTTTTTATTTTTCCTTATGAGTCTGGCTAAAGGTTTATTAATGTTGGTTTTTTTCAAAGAACCAGCTCCTGATTTCATTGATCTCTTCTATTTTTTTTTTTTTTTAGTTTCTATTTCATTTATTTCTGATCTAATCTTCATTATTACCTTCCTTCTATTTAAATTGTTTTTTAAACGTTTATTCACCTTTGAGAGACAGAGCATGAGCATGAGAAGAGAGGGAGGGAGACACAGGATCCAAAGCAGGCTCCAGGCTCGGAGCTGTCGGCACAGAGCCCTACACGGGGCTCGAACTCATGAGCTGTGAGATCGTGACTTGAGCCAAAGTTGGACGCTTAACAACTGAGCCACCCAGGACCCCTGTGCCTCTTTTTTAAGTGAAAAATGTGACAGATGTCATGTTAGAGCGAAAATTAGCAGCAAGCACGTCATTCCTACTGGAATATTCGGTATAGATGAAGGGGAACGGAAGCGGATCGGACACAAAGGACCGCAAGGAGCGTGGCAGGGGGCGCGGATTGGGAGTCCGTGTGCACCCAGGGTAGGAGACACCTTAACTGATGGGAGGCATGGAGAACGGGGATGTGAGGGTGGAGGGACGGGAGACAAAGATGGCGGAGGCCCCTGGGCAGTGGGAGCTGCAGAGCAGGAGCAGGTGAGACACTGCTGAGGGACGTCGATAGGCCAGTCACAGTTAAATCCGCACATTCGGCGATCCCAGCTCTCATCTAGCAACACTCAGTGGTCTGTGGAGCCCGGAAGGCAGGGGTCCCTCCACGGGCCGTGCACGGGACCGGCAGCTGGCGAGAGAGTGAAGTAGGGCAGGAGGGAACCAAGTTTCTACACCGAGGGTAGCTTCCAGGAGAAGCCTTTCCGTAGAGATTTTGCACTTTGGCTGAGACGGAAGCATAGAGTGAGCGTTTTCCATAGAGATGGATGAAATACGAGACATGGCAGTTTGTGTATAATGTGATGGTTTCCAGAAGTCAGAAATCTGAGTTGGCCGTAGGCTGTCATTTCCATATCTAAGTCCAGGGAAAATACGGTCTTTAAAATCCCCAGCTCTAGAGGCGCCTGGGTGGCTCAGTCGGTTAAGCGGCCGACTTTGGCTCAGGTCATGATCTCACAGTCTGTGAGTTCGAGCCCTGCGTCGAGCTCTGTGCTGACGGCTCGGAGCCTGGAGCCTGTTTCAGATTCTGTGTCTCCCTCTCTCTGACCCTCCCCTGTTCATGCTCTGTCTCTCCCTGTCTCAAAAATAAATAAAACGTTAAAAAAAAAAAAAATCCCCAGCTCTAGTCATTTTGATAAGATTTGTGTCGTGGGTTGAAACTTCCTCTACTTCATTTTCATTGTGTTATGAATAAAATGAATCCTGTGGGAGTTTTTAACTTGTTTTTCTTGAGTATTGAAATCTCTGATTAAAAAAAAAGTACAACAGAACGGTGTCACCGTGGGCACCACGGTGTCCCGAGTTTCCGTCGCCTTGGCTGTGAAATGGGACGCACGCTCCCACCGTGCTGTGCTTTCGTGAGCTCCAGTGGTCAGGGGCTCTGCAGAGCCCGGTGTGCGGTATGGAAGCCACAGGGGACGAAGGTGGCCAGTGGGCTCAGGGCCCAGGGACCATTGGTCCTTCCTCTGAAGTAGACATTCATACAGTATCGATGCTTGACTGGCTCACGTTGGCTTTACCAAGGTGGCTTATTTAAGTCCGTGTGAATCCCTGCAGTTGGTAGTCACTGGGGGGGGGTTGTCTGTAATGCTGGCTCACAGACGCAGGGGCTGAGCATCTGGGTAAGTAGCACGACGTGTCTCCCACAGTGGTTGGCAGCAGACGAGACCTTAGCCTCGGTTCACACCCGGCCCTGGGCTTTGACTCCGTTCTCCAGCCTCCTGACCTGGCTCTCCCTGGGCTGCGGGACCAGCCAGAGATACAAGAGAAGTGACACTGAATCCAGCTACCCGGCACTTCCCCGGGCCGTCCCCAAGTCTCCCTCTGCCCAGCCCGCCTCGTTGCTGCCCCACACCCAGCACGCGGCAGGCACGCCGGCTCCCTGCAGGTGGCCCTAGCGCCAGCCCGGGTTTCGTGACTTGATCTCTAAACCTGTGGTGTGATTCTCAGAACGTGGATGGACCCGGTGTCCCCAAGAGTTGGCTCAGACCCCGAGGCTCTCCAGGCCGGTTCCCTTAGAAGCTGCCCAGTGGTGACAGTCCTGCTGAGGGGCCGCATCTGCACCCAAGGGGCTCTTCTGGAGCTGGAGCTCTTCACGGAGTCCGTTCCGCTCACTGTGTGCTGTTGTCGCAGAGTCACGGGTAGCACAGATGGTTACAGGGAGAAGGAAGGGCACTGCGGTTTGCAAAAATATTTCCAGCGTAGTAATGTGATGGCACATTTACAGCAACTGAGTGTATTAGTAATAAAATGACGGAAAAGGAGTTAGACATTTAAGGTTAGGAGGAAGGAGTGTGACTTTTTTTAAAAGTTGAGAAATACTGGTGGAGTTTCAAAGAACAAGATGTTCTTAAATGAAAATTATTTTGATGGTATGTATAATTAATGAATTCTTTCTGGAGAAGTGAAAGAAAAATTGTGAGGCTTTCTTGAAATGCCTCACCAAAAAAAGTGCAAATGTGGTACTTAAAAAAATCTCCACGGGGGCTCCTGGGTGTCTCAGTCGGTTAAGCGTCTGACTCCCGATTTCCGCTCAGGTCACGATCTCATGTCGGGCTCTGTACTGACGGCAGGGAGCCTGCTTGGGATTCTCCCTCTCTCCCTGCCCCTCCCCTTCCTCAAAAGTGAATAAATAAACTTAAAACTCTTTACAGATACTTACAAGGCCAACTGGAAATTGAAGTACTTTTAGTTTTTCCATGTAGAGTTCTAGCGACAAGTACTTACTGAAAAATGTTATCCTGGAGGAGTTCATTCATCCAGAGTGTCTTCTCCAGGGTACAGTCTGACCGTGTGACATTGCTCGTGGAGCAGTATGGTTTCCTAAACCTTTCTCGTTGTCCTGTTTCACCAGAAGTTGCTGATGTTTATTATGGTTCACATTCAATTTCTTCTTCTTCTTTAGACATAAAGCAGCTTCATAGGCGTGGCTTGTGGTTGTGTTTATAAGGTAGCAAATTATAGCACGATTGGGAAGATGAATGCCAGGGACGCCGAAAGTAGACATTGGGTGTTTTGGGATTGGGCAAGAAGGGTCGATAATTGCACGGGTGTCTCTAAGCTTAAAAATAATGTTCTTGTTCTGCTGGAGCGCTCTGAAAACAGGGAATTGATGTTTTGGTGCTGCGGTTGGTGTCGGCCTGTGGGTAGGGCAGGATCCCCGGTCTGGGGGACGGCGCCCACTCTTTTCCCTCCTCTCACGTCGTCCCGTCGTTCCTCAGGGCCCTCCGGAGTTCCCGCAGCACACGCCCGGGCCGGTCCCCAGCACCTTCAGCCAGCCCCCGCGGCTTCCCCTGCAGGACCAGTGGAGAGCCCCGCCGCCGCCGCAGGAGCGGGACCCTTTCTTCTTGGGAGGTAAGGGGCGGCCGCGCGGCGGGGCGGAGTTGCGCGCGGAGAGGAGCCCCCACGCGTTTGGGCTTCGCTCTGCCTGGAGCGGCGGGTCGTCGGGTGGGAGAGGCTGGTGGCCGGCGCGTCCGCCCGGCCTCGTGAGGCCCGCGTCCCGTCGGGCGCCGTTGGCATCCGCGGTGAGAGGCCCCCCGGAGAGGAGTGGCGGAGCCCTGTCGCGCTGGGACGCGGCCCGTGGAATCCCGCTCCCTGGGGTCGTGCCCCCCACGTGTGTGACCTTTGTTCGCCGTCACACGGTCCGGCGGCACGCGGGCGGGTCGCCCCGCGGCGGGCCCGGTCCCCGCGAGCAGAGGGTGATGCCGCGCGCTTCAGTTTCAGGCGAACCGAGGTTCCCGAGTCATCTCTTCCTGGAGCAGCGCAGCCCCCCGCCGCCGCCGCCGCCCCCCACGCTCCTCAGCGGCGCGCACCCCGTGCCCGCCCCCAGCCCCCTGCCGTTCACCCAGCCCGGGCCAGCGTTCAGCCAGCAGGGCCAGCAGCCCGTGTTCCCCAGGGAGAGGCCCGGGAGGCCAGCGCTGCAGCCACCGGGGCCGCTGGGGATCCTGCACTTCAGCCAGCCGGGCTCGGCGGCCACGCGGCCCTTCATCCCGCCGCGGCAGCCCTTCCTGCCCGGCCCGGGCCAGCCCTTCCTGCCCGCGCACGCGCAGCCCAGCCTGCAGGTATGCGGGGGAGGGGCGCCTCGGCGTCCCGGGGCGCGGGGACCCCGTTGAAAGAGCCAGGGTCTCGTCCGAAACGCGCTGCTTTCTCGACAGGATCGTGTATCTCCTTGGCCGGAGAAATGGAAAAAGCAATGGTCAGTTTTGGGGAAACGAAAACATTCCGAGAGGCCGTACTGCTAATAAAGTCAGGGCAGGCTCTTTGCTCCTCGTCGCAGGATTCTTAAAAGGGTTTCCAGTGGAAGTAAAGTTCTTTGTCCACTTACGTTCCTGCAGTGGCGTAGCAGAAAGGTTCTGTGCGCCGAGGGGAAGGAGAGTGTCGCCGTTGCCCGTTATTTGGAAGATTTGAGTGCCCTCTGCTGTGGGTCACGCTTCATGGGCCCCTTGAGTTCCGGGAGCTCGTGCTTGCCCCGTACTTTCTGCCGGTCCTTCAGGTTTACTGTAAAGACCCATCAGGATGGTACACCTGGCTCAACCGTCTAGAAACACACAGACCACCTCAAGTGGAAAAAGGAAAACGATCATTATTTAGATTGTTCACGTGGGATAAAATGTTTCTTCTTTGAGTAGAAGTAAAAGGGGCTTCTTTGAGTAGAGAGAATTATTCCCAAAGAAAAGGAAGAAATCCCGTCCTCTGGGAAAGGTCACCACCCACAGGGGGGCGCCCGTGGCTCCCGTGTCCCCGCAGCGGGCACGCCCTCCTCCTGTGCTGCTGCCGTTCCAGTTAGCACAGTAGTGTGAGCTCCTCTTCCCGGCTTACTTTTCTCTGCAGCATTTGAAAGTGCCTTGCAGGATTACACCTTCCGGCTGTCATTAGTTTTGGGGCATCTTTATCGGTCCCAGTACGTGGGCGTTAGAAACTGTGCTGCCGGCAGCATCCTTACTTGTTTCCTTAGATTCCTGGAATTTGGAGGGTAGAAGGACTCAGCGCAAATATAAGGTGTAAGAGATCGCTTTTGGCTTGTTACCGTGTTTTAGGTGATACGACCTCTGTCAACAAATCTAAGATGAAATTTTAGTGCCCTTCAAGTTGCTGGTGTTGGGGTTTTAAAGAAACGGCCGAATTGCAGCGTACCTAGCAAGTGTGTTTATAACTGTTGTCTGTCTTTGTTTTGGCGCCAAGGGGCCCCTTCACCCTCCGCTGCCCCCTCCGCACCAGCCCCAGCCGCAGCCGCAGCCTCAGCCCCCGCTCCAGCCGCAGCACCAGCCTCCGCTGCAGCCGCCCCCGCAGCACCAGCCGCCCCCGCAGCCGCAGCACCAGCCCCCGCACCAGCCGCAGCCGCACCAGCACCACCACCACCTGTCCGTCCCTCCGCCGCCGCTGATGCCCATGTCGCAGCCGCAGTTCCGGCCTCACATCCAGACGGCTCAGCCGCAGCCAGGCGGTGCTCGGATGCAGTGTCCCCAGCGCCAGGGGCTCAGGCATGTAAGTGGCCCGCTGCCTCCGGCTGTCTTCCCGGCGCACCTTTTAAGGGGCGGAACTTAAGGGGCAGAGCTGGTGAGGCGGCATATTTTCCAGTTCCGGTTTAATTCCTGAAACATGGGTAGTACATTTCTCTGAAGGGAGTGTGTGTGTGAAAGACTGCTTAGGAAATTGATTTTCTTGACTGCAGAAATTAACGAAGTCCCTTTTGTGCTGGGAAGACTGTATTAACATTATTTACTTCATCATCTTATGTGTGTATACCTAGATTCTCTTATTTATGTATTTATGTATGTATGTATGTATGTATGTATGTATGTATTTATTTATTTATTTTTACGTTTATTTATTTTTGAGAGATAGAGACAGCATGAGCAGGGGAGGGGCAGAGAGAGAGGGAGACGCAGAATCCGAAGCAGGCTCCAGGCTGCGAGCGGTCAGCACAGAGCCCGACGCGGGGCTCGAACCCACGAACCGGGAGATCATGACCTGAGCCAAAGTCAGCTGCTTAACTGACTGAGCCACCCAGGCGCCCTTATATACTCTTACAGTGGTGGATACCGTTAGTGGACACATAAGGTTAGGAAACCCTTCTTTTGGGCGATGGCCACTCTGCCTTAACCGCTGCTTTTTTTTGTTGTTGGCTGTATCGTCTCTGCGTCCTTGTGCTCTGCATAAATAAATGGATTCGGGTGGAATTGACTGGACAGCCTCTTGCTAGGCACCATCTGAGTTCCTGGGAAGGCAGCAGTGGACAAGAGACAAGTTTCCTATCCTCGTGAAGCCTGTATTTAACTGCGGGAGGTCATCAGTGCATCTGTGAGGACACAGTCTCAGGTGCCCTCAGCAGGTGTGCTATGTGGCCTGTCACTTATCCAAGGGAGTTATGGAGTGTGCATTGCTTTAAAAATAAAAGACAGTAGTCATTGCTATTGCCTTGTGCTCCATTAAATAACTCTATAAAGAGACTAATGGTTAGAATTGTGGGCCAAGGTCAGATAGTTGGGCTTTCCTTTTAGCACTCTCCCTTTGACCTTGAGCTTCCAGGGTGTCGCTTAGCTACTTTTAATCTCAGTTTTTCTCATACCTGCATCTTTCTTTCTTAGAGTAACGTTGAGACTAACGATACAAGAAATGAGGAAGGGGACCTGGGTGGCCCAGTTGGTTGAGCATCCAGCTGTTGATTTTGGCTCAGGTCATGATCTTGTGGTTCATGGGTTTGAGTCTCATGTGGGCCTCTGTAGTGACAGCCTGGAGCCTGCTTAGGATTCTCTCTTTCTCCCTCTCTCTGCCCCTCTCTCCTCTCACCCTCCCACCCCCTTCCCACATAGATGGATAGATAGATAGATAAGTAAATAAATAAACTTTAAAAAAAAAGAAAAGAGGAAGGAGTTTGGGAAAGATGCATTGTAACTTAGACTTCATTGTGTTAGAGCAATGGCAGACTGTGTCCCTAGCCTTGTGCCCGTAAACATTGGCCTGCGTGTTCTTGGAGCTCAGTGCTCCTACAGCCGGCTCCTACCTCTAAGCTCCTCCCAGGGTCGTGTCTCTGTTAAGAATCCCAGGGACGAGCATCACTAAGACTTTCCCTTCAGATAAAACTTTCAAGCGTGTTTCTCACGCAGAGAGCAGTTTTTCTTAGGATGCTGACTTGTCGCTTCGCTCTTTTTCTTGTGCCGCCTTAAATTCCGGGACCCAGTGAAAGTGGTGGCAGTCATGCTTTGTCGGCCCCATCAGTTCTGCTAAAAGTGTCAGTCCCCACACTGAGACACCGCTACAGCCAGCTGGTGTAATTTCCATGAAAGAGGAACTTGTCTGTAGGCAAATATGATAGCCTTGACCGTCCTGATCCTCAGCATGATGGTGTGCTGCCCCAGAGCGCAGGAACACTAATGCACGAAGGCGAGTGTTCACCGGGGAAAGCTATCTCCACCCCAAAGAGAACTCGCTCACTAATTAAAATGATTGGTACCATGTTTTCATCCACTAATGTGCCTTTTTATCTTTCTCCCAAGTATCCAGTTATAATTCGGCTTCTTTCTTCTTGTGATAGAACACAACTTCTCAGAACGTAACCAAGCGGCCAATGCAGCAAATGCAGCCCACCGCTCCCAGGAACAGTAACCTGCGCGAGCTACCGATCGCGCCGTCGCACGTCTTGGATATGGGCAGCAGTCGCTGCTCCACAGCCTCGGCTCAAGTGAAACCTGTCATCAGCACGTCGCCACCCTCGAGGCCGGGGGCGGGGTCCAGGGCCACACCGGGGAAGACGGAAGCCAAGGTCAAGCCGCTCAGCCCTGTGGTTCAACCCAAAGAAGAAGCAAAAACAGAACCAGAGGTAGGACTTTCTTCATTAAGAGATAATTTGGGCCCAAACAGAAAGTCTTACAATAAACTTGTACTTCTTAGTTTACTCTCATCCCGCGAGTTTTTCGTAAAATTTGGCCACGGTTTTTCATCTGGCTCCTTCTTTGAACCCAGCAGCCTTCACGGAGGACACGCTGTCATTTCCACATGTTTACGGTATCGGATTGCATTTCTGTTTTGTGCATTTGCACGTGTTGCCGCAGAGCCTGTCCCCTCCTCACGGGAGCGAGCAGATCACTTCTGGAGACGGCCGAGATCGTAAATACCTGAGGCGTCACGGCCCAGCCGGTCTTCATAATTACTCACCTCTGCTGTTTTAGCACAGAAGGCCTCGTAGACCATTCCGCATCAGCAGGCGTGGCCGTGTGCCGGTAAAACTTCCGACAGAACCAAGCTTCGGGCCGGATTTGGCTTGAGGGCTGTCGTTAGCCGATCTCGGACGTAGATGTACTGTGACGTTTCTATGACTGTTTCTCTTTGCCCCGCTACTGGCAGATGGGGCCACTTTGACCTTTGGCCTCAAAACGAGATTTTGCGGGCAGCTTTCTTTTGTTGTGAATTCTGTGTATTATCAAATAGAATAAGTCGTATAATGAATGCAGGACCGTATTTTCCATGGTTTCCAACTAAGATCTTATTTGTACCTTGACTTCGTTTTGGTCACTTGGTTACTTTTTGTTTAGGAGTGGCTCAGCGTTAGTACAGTGTTGGTCATCAACTTTTTAATTGTCTCTTGTTTACTATTAGTAAAATCTGTGGTTGGGACAAAGCCCTGGGGGCCATTGATCTGTAAAAGAAACGGATCTGCTTGCCCGATGCTTTGTGGGGTAGGGGTTCAGTTCCGGGTTGCTCCCCAGAAATACAGACGCAGAAGTTGAGCGGTAGGTGTCAGATGGAGGTTCTAACCGAGCGGCTAGGAGTCTGCTGTCGCATGGGTCAGCACCACACCCTGAAACGGCCCACCGTTGCTAGCCGAGGTGTTTGTGCCTGGCAGGTGGGAAGAGGTCAGGTCAGCATGTGCAAGGTCCACCAGTGTTTTTAAGAACCATGTACGACGTGTAGTAAGTTAGTGTCACTTACTAACGTGACATGATGAAAGGATGAGAGTTTCATTCCTGGCACCTGGGTGGCTCAGGCAGTTAAGTGTCTGACCCTTGATTTCTGCTCAGATCATGATCTCACGGTTTGTGGGCTCTGCTGACAGCTCGGAGCCTGCTTGGGATATTCTCTCTATTGTGTGTGTCTCTCTGTCTCTCTCCCTCTCTCCCTCTCCTTCTCCCTCTCCCTCTCCCTCTCCCTCTCCCTCTCCCTCTCCCTCCCCTCCCCATCCCTCCCCCCTCTTTTGTCCCTCCCCTGCTCTCCGTCTCTCTCCAGAATAAAAAAAAAAAAAGTTTCCGTAGATAACAACAGAGGCAGGAAAGAATAAGCCACCTGTTTTCAGTCAGTTCTCTTTCAGTTGAAATTGGGGGCTGGGGTCAGATTTTCCTAATAAATTACTGCTACCAAACGAGGAATGTGAACCTCAAGTAGAAATTCTGAGTTAACATTTACAAAGACCACGTTAGAGAAAGTCTGACTTTTTTGGTTTTAAGATCGATGTATGAAAACGTTATGTAGATTTACTGACTGGATAGGGGTAGTTTATAGAAAGGAATTTTGCTAAAAACTTTATCCTGGTTCTAGTCGTACAGCTAGCACCTGCCTTGTACGTTGTGACCTGATTTAGTTCAGAAAAAATGAAGTCACGTGAGTCACGTTATTTTCCCTGTGACAGTGGTTAAATAAAATGAGAAAAGTGAGCTTTGGGCATGTCACTAGCCACTTGTTGCTGTTCTTTTTCACCGTAGTTGATCCAAAAGTACAGGCTTCTGCGGAAGCTTTCTGTAGAATGCAGCAGGTGCCATGAATGCGAAATGAAACTCGCGGGCAGCCACAGTGTGAGTCGAATGTCCTTATTTTTTTGCTTTTAATTTTATGTACATATAGATATAGAATGGGACCAACAGTAAAATGGTTTTCCTTTTTAAAAAATCTTAGGTACATGTGGTTTATTTTCCTACCCTCATCCAATTGCGAATGATAGAATAGAGGGCAAATCCACTTCCAAGTATTTGTACCTACGTTCTTGTGTACTCGAACATACTTTATTTAACTCTTGCTTGTTTGGGGGAAACCTTAGCGTTAATTTTTCCTCTGTTGATGAAACAGTGGGCCCTGTGGCCTTGCCGCTCTCCCCCAGCAGTCTGCTGCTCCCTGAGTGCCCGGCCCCAGTGCCTTTGGGACAACCGTCCCCGTCTTACTGTTCTTCTGCTTTTCCCTTGCTCTGGACACCTACCTGTGTAGCTATTGTCTGCCTTCAGTTTGCTATTTCAGACCTACCTTAGATTTTGAAATCAGATGACCGAGTTGGTCAGAATTGCTTCTGAAACGCCAGGCCAGTTCTGATGAGGCCCTGACTCTGTGTCCGGTAGGTCAAGTGCATCGGCTCTGGGTGTCTTCAGCTGCCTTTTGATCTTCATTCCCATTTCTTAAGATTTATTTGTTAGTAGCTGAAGTGTAGAGAGATTAAATCCTATTATGTTCTTTTGTAGAAGATCTCTGGATGAGGATATCTATTTTTTTTAATTACAATTTTTAACGAATTCTTAACTTTTTTTTTTTTTTTTTTTAATTTTTTTTTCAACATTTATTTATTTTTGGGACAGAGAGAGACAGAGCATGAACGGGGGAGGGGCAGAGAGAGAGGGAGACACAGAATCTGAAACAGGCTCCAGGCTCTGAGCCATCAGCCCAGAGCCTGACGCGGGGCTCGAACTCCCGGACCGCGAGATCGTGACCTGGCTGAAGTCGGATGCTTAACCGACTGCGCCACCCAGGCGCCCCAACGAATTCTTAACTTTTAATAAACTTCTTCATAGGATGCTCTTCCTGAAAGTTACTGAACTTTTTCAAAGATTTCTTTTGATAGACTTTCAGAATGGTTTGGGGCTGGCATATTAAAGGCCTTCCTTATATACCATTAATATTCCAATACTGCAATTGGCAGCATTTTGATTCTGAGGAGAGTGCATGAGTTCAAGGTCAGAGAGATTGACTTGTGCTGTTCATTATAACCAATTATTCTGTGACAAATGAGTTTGAGATGAGGCTGAAAATTCTGTACGAAAAATCAATAGTTCTAATCAGGCCCTTTCAGATCATTTATACCCACCTTTTGTTGGTTCGTCAGAGAGGAGCCAGATAAAACCTGTGTGACAGCACGGTCTCCCTACTGTTGGCGTTTCCATTCGAAACATATTTTGATATCTTAAATGAATAGTTTAATTGGTTTCAAACTTGTAAATGAGTGGAAATTTACATTATTTCGTTTTTAATATTCTGATAAGATTTTCCAAATTAGCTTTAGCTGTGTAATTTTTTTTCCCCTCCCCAGAGGAAAGAGTTCTACTTAAAGTCTGTAAGCAGATTTCGAATGGCTTTTTGCAAGCCCTGAATTGGGCGTATTTGGAAAGTGCGTCTCCTCCGTGGTCCCCCGCCCCGGTTCTGCACAGTAAGCCGGGCGTGTTTTCTCTTGCAGTTTCCCGATGAAGATGAGGAGACGCGCCTCTACCGCCTGAAGATCGAGGAGCAGAAGCGCCTCCGAGAAGAGATCCTGAAGCAGAAGGAGCTGCGGCGGCAGCAGCAGGCGGGCGCCAGGAAGAAGGAGCTGCTGGAGAGGCTGGCCCAGCAGCAGCTGCACCTGCCCGCAGCCTCGGCCGAGCCGGACGAGCAGGCGGCCTCACCGGCCCCCGCCAACGGGAACCCGCTCCTGCCCTTCCCGGGCGCGCAGCCTAGACCGAATGTGAAAAACAGACTCCTTGTGAAAAACCAGGACGGCCCTGTTTCGAACGTTCAGCCCAAAATGTCCAACTTTGCGCCGGCCGGCGCTCCGGGGCAGTACCAAGGACAGCAGACGAAACCGCCCAAGCACCCGAGGCAGGCCAGGGCTGTCCCTCAGAGTCCGGGCCCGCACAGGGTCCCGCAGGGGAAGCCCGCGGACGCGGAGGGGCCGCCACCCCCCTCGCAGAGTGCTCGAGCCGCCCTCCAGGGCCGGCCCCCGGACGCCAAGCCCGGCGCCAAGAGGACGGTCATGCACCGGGCCGGCAGCGGCGGCGGAGACGGGCCGCACGTCAGCTCCAAGGTCAGGGTGATTAAGTTGTCAGGCGGGGTAAGTTGACGAGGTCACCAGCGCCTCTTGGAATCTGCGCCTCACGTACAGTGTCCTCGTCCCCAGAGGAGGGTTGGAAGAGGGCAGCCTGCTAGAATCACGCGGTCCAGCCTCTGAGCGCCCGAGTCCAGTGGTCAGGGTTGTCTTAAGTTCTCCTTCTGACCTTCCGGTTCCCCCAGGTCTTCACGGAAGGCCAGCGTGGCAGCCCCAGGGCAGATGCTTCTCAGTTTTAGCTTTCCTTTCGTAGGTAATTTGTGACAGAATCACCAAGTTGTTTTAAAAATTAAGTTCCCTTTACCTGCAAACAAGTAACCTGTTGTGTGTAGCTTCAGATTCAGGGAGGCCCCGTGGCTGGGGGACAGGCCGCTTCTCAGCAGCATTGTCTCCAGGACTGTCATCTTGTGTGTCCAAGCTGGTCTCTCTCGTTTTAGAAGACAGAGGCTTAGCAGAGTTCTCCAGTGAGGCCGTGTGGGTCGTGTGGTCCCGGGGGGAGCGCAGCCCGCTTCTCTCTGTGTTTCTGAGCGGTCCCCGTGCTCGAGCATTCTCAGTGAGGGCCAGCTTGGTGGTCTGGGTAAAGGTGGCACTCGGAGGTGCCGCGGACAGGTCCCCGCCACACAAGGCTCAATAGGCCACACGCTCTTTGCTCCCCGCACAGAAAGGGACTCACAGCCTGTTTCGGCGGCAGTGAGACGGGGGGCAGGGCAGGGCAGCCGGGGCTCTGGTCCAGGGAGAAGGCCGCGCACTGGGTTAGGGACAGCCCATGGCTGCTCCTGTGAGTCGCTGACCTCCAACGCCTTTGTTCCTGGGTCCGTATAAAAGTGTGACTTTCTCGCATGCTGTAGCAACAGTTTTGGTAGAATGACAGGAATTGGAAATCCCATATTCAGCAGACCCTGTGATATTTTTCCCAAATCTGTTTTTTCTCCCCTCCATTTGTTGTGATTCAAAATGTTGATAAGCAGATGGCCTGCGTCACCGCAGCTTGTGTTAACATTGTGTGAGTTTGTTTTCTTGAGGCGAGAACCCAAGCGTTAATCAGTTTTATGGTATCTGTGGCCTTTTGTTCTGGCTTTGTCTGAGGCATACTTAATTTCTCTCTCTCTCTTTTTTTTTTTTTTTTTTAATTGAGTTAAAAACTTAGGAGGAGGGTCCATGGGGCCATGGCTGGGAATAGGCCTTTTCTTGTGGCCCCTGTGCCTGGTACAATGTGGTGATGTGGCCTGTGTGAAAGTGAGGGCCGCTGGCGGGCTGGGATGTGCAGGCCACCACTCTGCTCTGAAAGCAACTTTCAAACCAGTTAGCTCCTTTCCTTTAAAAAATTTATCTACTTAAGTTTTTGCTGTCTTTTTCTCCAGTAGGGGAGGGGGAATTTTTTTTTTTTATCGGACTGTATTCCAAAATCATGCTGTATAATTTTATAATACACAGAAAAACAACAGAGGAGTTTCACGTAAAAATAGCTACGTGCCAAAATTTGAAACAACTTTCTTTAGCTCTCCTTTTAATTCCTAAGTTTTAAGTTTACTAACTGACATGTTTTGTATCTTATGATTTATCTTAGCAAATCCTGTAGTAGTGTGTTGGCAACTTTTGAATTATCGGAGGGTAAACATCTCTTGTTTGTATCTCTCTGAAACAGAAAAAATAGTATTTCCCTAAAGGCCTTGGGGTTTTTTTTTTGTAGGTAGGAAGGAACTATTCTTTAGAAAAACATTTTTTCTTTATTTTTGAGAGAGAAGGAGCACACGCCAGCAGGGGAGTGGTAGAGAGAGGGAGACGCAGAATCAGAAGCGGGCTCCAGGCTCCGAGCTGTCAGCACAGAGCCCGATGCGGGGCTCGAACCCACGAACTGCATCATGACCTGGGCTGAAGTTGGACGCCCAACCGAGCCCCCCGGGCATCCTGAGGAAGGAACTGTTCTTAAGAGAACACGTTCTTAGCTGTACCTGCTGATGCGGAGGGGAAATGGTTCTGTTCCGGCATTTCTCCTGTCGTTTCTGCCCCTGCCAGCCTGCCCTCTTCCCGGAGACGGTGGCACGAACACCGGGGGCTCAGCTGGTACCGTGTAAGGGGCCGACGGGGGCTCACCTGTCACACCTGTGCGGAGTATCACGTGTGCGTCTCACCTTTCTAGTTACTTACTGAATGAAAGCATCTCGTTGTCTGATCACGTTCTGTTTGTGTCTTGCTGTGAGCCCTGGACTTCTTTGCGTCCTGTTAGTACAAAACACATGCGTTGTGTATTGTATTGATAAGGTTTCCTAGAGATTTACTCTGGAGAGAATTTTGTTTACCTTTTTTCTAACCTATACTGGCATCAAATCTGTGTCGTTAGAATTATTCTTTGCATTCAGTAGGCTCCTCTAGTCTGTTGTCTGGTTTCTAGACGGGACCCGGGACTGTGGTGGTATATAGTGGCCTGCTAAAGTGGTCCTGGTGGCCACTAAAGTAGGTGTCCACAGGATTGCTAGGGAAGCAGAAATGTCTTGGAATTCTTACTCTGACAGGCAAATTGGAAATATCTTAAAATGTAATGAGAATTCTCAATTTACTTGTGGGGCTGTTGTGAACCAACGCGGAATTCTCTTGTTATTTTCCATATTTTATTTGTAATCAAATAATTACTTTTGGATTTTATTAAATTGGGTTTTTTACAATGGGAAAGAGCCCGAGTCTTAAGGCAGTCGTTTTTAGTCTTCTTTTTTATTAGGTTCATTATCTTTAAAATGATGTGATTTTGAGAGAGGGTGTGTGTGCAGCAGAGGAGGGGCAGAGGGAGAGGGAAAGGGAGAGGGAGAGGGAGAGGGAGGGAGGGAGGGAGGGAGAGAGAGAGAGAGAGAGAGAGAGAGAGAAAATCCCAAGCAGGCTCTGCACTGTTCATCATGGGGCTGATCATGGGGCTGGATCCCACGAACCGTGAGATCATGACCTGGGCCGAAATCAAGAGTTGGATGCTTAACTGACTGAACCACCCAGACGCCCCTATGGTGATTTTAATGCACCCTCATGATCGTAAGAGAATTTCTAGTTTTTTAATATCCTTTCTCTTTATTGTGGTTAATGCATCTCGGGCACGGGAAGTATTTTCAGAAAGAACTTAGTAAAAATTCTTTCTTGGTATTGGTTCTCACAGTCGCGGTGACCATGATCGTGGTTAAGGTCCAGGAGTGGTTCTTCATCTTTCTCAGGGGCTGTTGGCATCCTGCCGGTGGTTGGTCCTCGTGAAATTCCCTTCTGTGGAACATAGACGTTGCAGCTGTCCCTCGCCAGGACCGAGAGCTCGCGTGTGCGCGCGGAGGCGCCACGTGGTAGGGACAGCGTGGCTGTGTGTGAGGGAGCCCCGTGTGTGGACGGGCATATGTCTTCTGTTGCTTGGGGCCCTGAACTGCCAGTTTGTTTGTCTGAACCCAAGTCTCCAGGCTGCGGACGGGGTTTTTAAAGTTGTGGGAAAGGAGGAGATGAACCTTCTGGCACGTGGAAGGCCCTCCACGCATGTCTGTTTGCTTTTTAGGTGCTCCCAAGGCCCATTCCAGGAATGCAGGCTGTGGTTTCATGCCCTAAATAGTAGTAGTTACCGTACATCGGGTGCATAGCATGTACTCACGGCATCTGGATGAGGCGGATACTTGTGTTCCCATTTTACAGGTGAGTAGACGGAGTCTCAGAGAGGTTGTGTTAGCAGCCCAGGGTAGAGCTAAGTTTTTTACCAATGTTTGTAACAGTTGTTTTTGCTGCTGCCTTTTTCCGGTGTTAGCTGATGAGGGATAATATTCTGCCGTTTCCAGTGAGTACATAGAGTTGGTCCAGAGAGTTCTGCCAGGGGCTTCTGGAAGAAGTGTGACGATTAGGTTTCGTTTTTCTTGCCGAGCCCTAGTGGTGGCTCCTGACTGGAGAGTGTTGGGGAGCGTCCGGAAGTAGGAAAGTGCCGCGAGGGGCGCGTGGCCGCAGCTGCGGGTGCGACTGGAGAGGGGCCGGGTTTCCATCATTCCTGTTCTGGAAGCTGTGTTAACATGGGGGTAGGCTCCTGGCCCCCGGCCTACCAGCGTGAGGGACCGTGTGGCCTGGCCGCGTGCAGCCCTACTTGCCGTGTGCTGTAAGCGAACCTTTGAACATTGCTGGGGAAGTCAAATTAGGCCACGTTTTATATTTAAAACACTGAGATGAAAACCTGGGGAATTTGCAGTTTAAAGAGACCTTTGTTGTGAGGCTCTCGACGTACGTGTGGATTTTAGTTTTTTCATATCTTGTCCAGCTTTGCTAGAATGAGTGTCTGTAGAGTGGCGGGTTATGAAGAGTGTTGAATATTAGCAAATACTTCCAAAATTTCACGTGCCTCCTCGAAGGTACCTATATAAGTGATCTGCCTAAAGAATTGTATTTGATGGAATGATCAAATTACTTAAGATCTGGAAATATTCTCCATTTGCTCGTTTCTCAGAAAGCTACTTAAGTATTTAGTTTTCAGAAGCCAAAAGAGCAATCTTGCTAAATCATAATTTTGTCCATAACCCATACAGAATCCAGAAAAACTATTCGAGTGATACGAGAGCAAATATAAAAATATAAAGCGTTTCCTTGACGTGAACTTACCATAGTCCTCCAGCCGTCCTTTGGGACCAGACACCAGAGAACCGGGACCGGAGCAGGCGCGTGCCCCGGGCCTTCCTTCGTTCAGGACCTTAGTGGGGACTGCCGCCCTGTCTTCCAGGTTTGGGCCTCGGGGAACCTCGGTTGGCGGCCCCAGCGAAGCCCGGCGGCCCCGGGAGAACGGGGCCGGCTTTCCGCGCGGGCCGTGGGCCGTGGTTCCGCGTGTGGTGAGCGACATGGTGCCCGCGCGCAGGGTGGCAGGTCCCTGGACGCCGCTGCCCTCTCCTTCCAGCTGGAGGAAGAGACGGCCTCTTTGCAGCGGCGGTCGCTGGTGTTCTTGAAGGAAATGAAAGCAGATTCTGAATTTGGCGACTTACTCTCCTTGAGGTCATAAAATTAAGAATTTGGCGGCAAATGAAGTAACCGGTGCTTTGTTCTGCTGGCTGCGCAGAGAAAAGGGGGATGCGCGGAACGCCTCAGCAGGGGAGCCGGCCGTCCCATCGCGAGGCTCCTGTGTTTTATTTTTAAAAGGCTGTCGGGGCGCCTGGGTGGCGCAGTCGGTTAAGCGTCCGACTTCAGCCAGGTCACGATCTCGCGGTCCGGGAGTTCGAGCCCCGCGTCGGGCTCTGGGCTGATGGCTCGGAGCCTGGAGCCTGTTTCCGATTCTGTGTCTCCCTCTCTCTCTGCCCCTCCCCCGTTCATGCTCTGTCTCTCTCTGTCCCAAAAATAAATAAACGTTGAAAAAAAAAAATTTTTAAAGGCTGTCAGAATGCCGCGCGCAGCAAGTCCCGATTTACTTGCGCGCGCGAGCTCGCTTTCGGGGTTTCTACCGCGTTTGTGCCCGCTCGCGGTCTCTCCGATCTCCTCCAGAGGTGGTGGAGGCGACGTGCCTACCTGACCTCTCGCGTGTGGCGGAGGGTGGTTGACTTCGGGTAGAACGTCCGTGTGAGAGAAGTTGCGAAAGTGGCATGAGGACTTCCCGTGCCCCTTTCACCCGATTGACCGGGCTGTGTTTTACCACGTTTGCGTTATCGGCGTTTCTTTTTGCCCTTCTACACACACACACACACACACACACACACACACACACACACACACACACTTTCTCGCTGTTGTGAGAGTGGGCTGGAGACACCCCTGTGTTGCCTCACTGTTGAGATATTCTCTCACAAAACCGCACTCAGACATCCTCACAACTCAGAAAATCTTACGGTGATACGTATCACCGCCTAATCCACAGTACGTGTCCAGATTTCATCAGGTGTCCCAGTAACGTTCCTCACAGCCACCTTTCCGCAGTGTGGGGGTCCGGTCCCGGATCGTGCATTGCGTTTAGTCTCCCTGACTCTGGGGCGGAGCCTCGGCCTCCGTGTGTCTTGCCCTGGACTTTTTTTAAAGAGGGGAGGCTGATGATTTTGTCAGACGTCCTCGGGATTTGTGGTACTTTTCCTCGCGATCAGTTTCAGGTCATGCGTTTTTGGCAGGAGCGGCACGGAAGGATATCGTGTCCTCCGTGGGTCCTGTCGGGGGGCGCCTGGTACGTTTGTCCAGTGTCGGCCCCTTCGATCGCTTGAGGAAGATGGCGCTTGCCAAGTGTCTGTGCCGTGCGGTTCCAGTCCTACCCCAGGTAACGGAGAAGCGACATATGGGAAGGTACTTCGAGACTGTGTAAATGTCTCATCTCTTGTCCGATCTTCACTGTTTTTAGCAAGCGGTGATTTTTTTTTTTTAATTACAAATTTTTTTTCATGTTAATTTTTTTAAGAGAGCATGTGAGCGGGGGAGGGGCAGAGAGGGAGAGAGAAAGAATCCCACGCAGGCTCTGCAGTGTTACCATGGAGCCTGATGGGGGGCTCAGACTCACCAGCCAACCGTGAGATCATGACCTGAGCGGAAATCAAGAGCCAGATGCTTAACTGACTGAGCCACCCGGGCGCCCCGAGCACTGGTGTCTTTCTAATGCCAGCACTTTTCTGTGCTTGCTCTGTAGCTTCCTCTTTACTCTTGTTCATTTGTTCATTTGTTTACAGCAGTGCGAGCCTCTGGATTCTCATTTTGTCCAGTGAACTGCTACTGTCGTTACTTGTTTTCACGTTTGAGCTGTTCCAGGCTGGCTCCGTGTTCTTTGATGCATCCATCGTTCTTTGAACACGTCCTGAGACCTGGTGCAAGAGGGGGTTGGGCCCGTGCTCCGTTTCCTGCTCAGCCGTGCGGTCCTGTCTCCGCAGTGAGAGCAGGTGCCTGCTGTGCTTCTGGGCCCTCCCAGCACACACCCAGCCCTCCCCGGGCAGCTCCCGAGGCCGGAGGATGGATCAGAAGCAGATTCTGTTGTATATGACGTTTCTGGAAATAGGCCATTGACATGAGTAAAGCACCCCCTCTGATGTGCTGAGTTTATTTCTTGAATTGCTTTTGTGTGAGAATGCCGAGAATTCGGCATCCCTGTTTAAATATGGAACCCAAGGCTTGTGGTGGATGGGGGGCTAGCGAAGGCGTGTCCTTCTGGCAGGGGCTGAGGTGCATGGTACTAAGCGGGGGTGGGGAGGTCTTGGCGGGTTTCTGAGGCTTCCCTCCTCTCCACGGCAGGGCGCAGGCAGGCTCGCCATATGTGGGGACCTTGTGTTTTGTGTGGTTTTGCGTTTTGTTCTGTTCCTTACATGTGTCAGCACAGCTGCTGGACAGCCACAGCTAGGAGACCCTGCAGCTTCCTCGGTGACTCTTGGGTGTGAGGGTCCTGCATTGGCTGCCAGCATTTATGAGCGGGGTGGTTGTGCTGGCGATTGTCCCAGCGGCGACGGGGCCGCGTTGCTAGTTCAGCTGCGTAAGACTGCTCAGCAAACCAGGTGCTGGAAAAGCAGACAGCGACACGGTGTTGCGAGCAGTATGACAGGAGGACCTGAAGAAGTGACTTCAAGTGAAGAGTGTAGATCACTGGCTGAAGGAGGGCAGGGGAAAAGGAAAACTCCTTCTAGGATGATGGGGAAGAGCGTGTGTGAAGGTCCTGTGGCAGGGAAGTCATGGCCTGTTTTCCAGCTGCAGGAAGGCCAGTTTGGCCAGAGTGCAAGGGCCTTACAGCCTGTGTTAGGTGTTGGACCTTGATCGTGAGAGCAGCGGGAGCCATTGGAGAGTTTTAACAGAGGGATAACGGGCCTAGTATTTGATCCTTGCCTTTTAGAAGTACGCTTCTAAAACAGTCATTACATGCAGGTTTTTTTTCTGTGTTTTTACGACACAGGAAGTCATAGGCATGACTCCTGGGCGTTGGATTTAGAGACAGAAACATTCATCCTGGGGACGTCTGCCACCCACTGGGGACTCCTCCACTGGGCGGGGGGGTCGCAGCTTCTGTGCCTAGAACATAGGGGTGGAATCGGCCACCTTCACTGCCTCCCGCTGTCCGGACGTGCCCCG
The DNA here is from genome assembly GCF_018350155.1 of Leopardus geoffroyi. Taxonomy (NCBI): domain Eukaryota; kingdom Metazoa; phylum Chordata; class Mammalia; order Carnivora; family Felidae; genus Leopardus; species Leopardus geoffroyi. The sequence continues at coordinate 167,045,370 of NC_059331.1, forward strand.
TTCCTGCCTCTGGCCCCCTCGCCACCTGCTACGCGTGACCACTGGTTTGCAGGGCTCTGTCGCCCGCTACTGCTACTGACTGAGGCTGGGTTTGCTCTTCCATTCTTTTTCGGTCTCCAGGATTTAGGACGGTGTCAAGTACGTTATAAATATTTAAAAAGGCGTTTGTTGAAATTTAGATGACACCAGATAGCAAACTTTGGAAAAACCAAAAATAGCATTAATCCTTATTATGAATTCTTCTGGCCATCTTTTCAGGCTAAAATTCATGGTTCCTTCCCAAACTCCTTCTTTATTCAGTTTACAAGATGGGGTTATATCAGACATACTGTTTGGCACTTTTGGGGGTTGCACCGAGTGGTGAGTGTGCGGTGAGGAGACCCGGGTCGGGGCAGGGTCACGCCACGTGCCCTGTGCTGAGCCGCCTCCCAGCGCGGAGGGCGCAGGTCTTCTGCTGACTCGCCTCATTCCTGGCCGAAGCGGACTTCTTGCTACGGTGTCAGGCAGTCCCCGGGAGCCTCAGGAAGGAGGGAAGTCGGGTGGAAGGGAGTTGGAAGTGAGGTCGGAAAGGACAGAGCTGCCACGGAGTTGTGACAGAAGGGACCTGGGAAGACCAGGCAGGCGGGGAGCTGGGTGTAAGAGAAGCTGCTGTAACACGGGTGTGGGGAGCCAGGGGGGCCGGGGCCGGGGCCGGGGGCGGGGGTGAGCACCAGACTCTTCCCTGCTGGCTCCTGTCCCTCTCGGGGCAGTGGGGCGGTGGGGGGGTGGGGGGGTGAGGAGGCTGGCTGATTCCCTGTTACAGGTGCTGGCGAGCAGGAAAACGGCCGAAAGGCAAACCGCAGAAGAGAGGAAGGAACTCGGGGCAAGAATCTGGATTAGTCACGTGTTTGAGGACATGCATATCCTAGAAACTTCCTTTCAGAGGAGAAGCTATTGTGCCTAAATAGTTGTCTTTAAGAGCTTTGAAATGCTTTAGCGGGCAGAGTTCATAACTTTCAGAGAAATGACTGTTTAAGCGAAATTGGGGCAGAGTCGGCAGGTGTTCGTTGCAGGACAGAAGTAGTTCCTTGTAGTGAATCTGAATCTCCCTACATTAATTTTTGGGTTGCTTTTGGGCAGCGGTGTTGGGGAGTGAAGTGCTGAAATCAGAAATCAGGATTTGCGAGCTCCCTCTCCCCAGTGGAATAGGAGTGGCTCCCCTGGGGGTCGGTGGAGGGGGGGGGGTGGTCTCGGCTCAGTCCTTCTCCCTGACTTCCCACAGCTCCCCCTGCAGGGGCCTCCCCCATGCTGCCAAGTAGGTCGTCCAGGCTGCTCCTCCAGGGCCGCCTAGAAGCCTCTCTCCCCAGCCTGGAGCCTCCCCCTCGTGGGGTCTCATCTGGAAGAGCCCGCTGCCTTCTCCTCTTGAGAGCCTGGGGCGGGAAGTCCCCTCTGAGGCTTATTAACTCCAGAGGCCAGTTAATTTTGCTGTTTCCGGATCTCCCCAAAGCCCAACTGATCTCAAAGCTAGAGCGGGGAGATCGCGCTGGAGAGACTGCCCGGTTCCCGAGTTCCTGCCGCGGTGAGCTCCGCGTCCCTGCCCGTCCCTGCCGTCGGGTCCTTGTGCTTCGGGAAGCCCTGGCGCCTACGAGCCCCATGTGCCCTGCGCTCCCTAACCTTAGGGGTTTTGGTTCACGCCAGCTCACGTGGACCCACTGCTGAAATTTTACAGGAAGCATTTAAGACTTAGATTGTTCACGTGTTTGGCGTGAACAATCTAAGGATCGTGGGTTGGAGAGAATCGGACGCTGCAAATGCAAACCGTTCTCCCTTCCTGTTATGCTGCAACAATTTAATTAGGGCATTGACCCAGGAACCTGGAAAGAAAATGTTAGCCTGTTTATTTTCTTGCACCTTTTCTCCTTGAACAGTGGTCTTCAGAGACAAAATAGAGCCTTAAGTGTATTGATATTTAGAAAGTTGCTGTCGCGTGCATATCATTTATTGGCCAGATTCTGAGCGAGCCTTCCCAAGATTACGGGGCCAGGCCCGGCATTGTTGCAGTTAATAGAAACCTGTTCCGTGAGGTCTGCGGGCTGTGAGATCGGCAGCACTGGCGTGACAGTGAAGTGGGCCTTATCGGACGGAGAATTCCTAAGAGGCTGCCCTGGGACCCTAACCACTGTCCTTGTGTGTGTCCTGACAATGTTATCTGTCCTCTCAGTGCGGAGTATCAAATGTCTGTCACGAGTGCAGAAATTAATTTAATGTCACCTGAAGACATGCAATTAATCTTTTAGAGGTTTTCATAATACCTTTACAGAAAGAGTTGCCAGTTTGGCGGATTTGGATTTTGGGGTTTAGAAGAAGATAAGGAAAATTAATTTTTCATCAGGGTTAATACAAGCTAGCAGGGCCACAAAAGCTGAGAAAAACGGTTGGGGAATTTGTCAAGTGTTGTCACTCTAGAATAATGCTGCTTAGCGTCTGATAGGTGTAATCAAGAGTTGAGATTTCTATGGAGGGGGATTAATCAATTTGCTCACTAGTGAATGCAAGTCCGTGATATCACTTCTTCATGGGGTTTAAGAATGGAAATAAGATTTGATCTGTCAAATTGCAGGAGGCCCTGACATTATCAATAGGCGTTTTTATCTGTACATTTAAGCCATTTGTTATAAATAAATTTGTCCTAATGTTGGTGGCTACAGACCTCATTTTTTGGTAACGATTAAGCTGATAAAAAGTATTCCCTAAGCTTACTTAATTCAGGTAGCGCCTCTTACATAATTTAGAAGAGGAAAACTACTCTGAAAAGACGTGTTTATAGCAGTCATTAAAAGATAATCATTTGCGGAAAAAAACAAACGACAAGATATTTCTGGTTTGTTTGGTCTGAGGCCGGCCAGCCTTCTTTTCTCCTCATCTGTGTTTCAGAGGAGGTGGAAGGTACTGAAAATCGGACGCAAATTGCTGCTGCGTGAGGAGTTTGAAAGGGAACTGTGCCCCCCCCCACCCCCCCGAGAAATTCACTCTCACAGTGAACTTACCTTTTTGGGGGTGCCTAGCTGGCTCAGTTGGGGGAGTGTGCAGCTCTTGACCTCAGGGTTGTGAGTTCGAGCCCCACGTTGGGGGTGGAGATTGCTTAAAAATAATAAAATCTTAAAAAACCAAAACCAAACCAAAGTGAACTTGTTTTGAACAGGACGTAAATCCACAAACGATCGGTTATTTCCTTACGTTAACGTAACAGGTTTCTGAAAATCCTAATTTGAACAACAGGGTTTTTAAGTTTGCACGTGTGAGCACTAAGGATTTTAGGGCCTCTTTGAGTGCTGTAACTGTGTGAGTTACGGAAGACCTCCAGGTGGGGGGTTCGGTGTGGTATGTGATCTTCATTCACCTTCGTCCGTGTCCGTGTGCAAGTGTTAGGTATGAAACGATGCTCCTGGCCACCGCCTAGTAATTACTACATTAACTGGTTTTCACAGGTTACTTGGAATAATTCTGGAACTTAGAGTTTCTCCCCAGAATTAGCTTTTCATTGTGCTGATTTGATTGATCTCTCCATTGACAAAATGAAACCTCTCCATTTTTCTCATAGAAGGGAACAATTGCATAACTTAGCTTTTGGCCTTCAGGGCTCAGTATGGTTTTTAGGACAGCAGCGCAGGGACCTTTTCCTTTTGGGTGACGGTTAGTCTGTTTGCTGAGAACAGTTACGGGTAAAGGCCGCCTCCTGGGAAGCGGCGTAGGACCTCGGAGACAGGAAGTCCCAGCCGTTACTGTGTGACCAGGGGTCTCGGAGTTTCCCTTTACCAAATGAGGATCATAGTTACCTTGGAGGGAGGATTGATGGAAAACCGCGTACAGACCCTAGTCCGCTTGTTGCATCGCAGACCCTCCCGAGAGGGGGACGTGGTAACGCCTTGCAAGTTTCTGTTTATAAAGCGTATGGTGCCATTCGTGGCTACCGAAGGTGTGCAGAATTGCCCTGAATGTGAGCGACTCCAGAGCTGACCCGGGGCTTCCTCCGACTTTCCAGTAAACGGTTGATGGGAGCAGTGTTTCTGAAAAGCCGGGCAGTCATCATGATCCCTGCCTGAGCATGCCCCCTTCCGTGTGCTTCGTTGACTGAGCAAGTGATTGTGTCCACCCGCTCTGTCCCCTCTTGGAGGGTGCCATGGGGCCCCGGTTCCAGTGACCGCGATCAGGACAGCAGTGGCCACTACTGCTGTGAAGAAGCACGGAGCAGGGAGAAGGACAGAGACCCCGTGCCTGTGCCTGTGAGTTTGTGTCCTGGGGCCAGAGCCGCAGATGAGGTGCAGACCCACAGAAAAGGCGTTCCTCTTCTCAGGTGATTTCTTTCTTTTTTTTTTTTTTTTTTTAATTTTTTTTTTTTCAACGTTTATTTATTTTGGGGACAGAGAGAGACAGAGCATGAACGGGGGAGGGGCAGAGAGAGAGGGAGACACAGAATCGGAAACAGGCTCCAGGCTCCGAGCCATCAGCCCAGAGCCTGACGCGGGGCTCGAACTCACGGACCGCGAGATCGTGACTTCTCAGGTGATTTCTTAGAAGAGCCGAAATGAGGTCTTTACACCGCGTGGGACCCCTTTTCTTTACGTCGGAAGCCGTCGTTCTCCACTCTATAGAAGGAGAGTTTCCTCCTTGCAGATGAGGAGAGGAGAGGCTTTTGTGATACCTGTTTTCTCGCAGCTTTGGGGTCAAACCTGCTTTAAAATGGAAACTTGTCTTGAAAATGAAAGTTTAGAACTTTGGTTTTCAGAGGTTTTATCTGACATTAACATCTCCTCTTACGATGTATTGCCACCATTCTCTCAGCCAAAGTAGCAACGAAAAGAATTTTGATTATTTGGAGTGTTTCTTGATTAAGTGTTTATGTTCTTAGTTCCCAGTTTAAAAATCACCAGATCACTAGCATTCTGTATTTATCATGCAAATACTTACACATACCATCTATCTTAAAATAGGCAATTATAACATCTTGCTTTCAGTGTAAGCTTCTCTTTTTAATTTAAAGTTTACTATCTGGATGGTCTTGTTTTTAAGCTTTGGATTGCTAAAGAAAAAAATTACGACAATATTCATTCTTTTTGTCCATCGTATATATGGACATCGTTCCTTTTAGGCCACGTGTACCAGCTCACTATCTAGTCTCCAATGTGGCGTAATATTTCCCGATGCACAAAAATAGTACTACTGACCTGAAGGCTGGCCTTTTGGTATTGTAATGACATGTGGTCAGTGCCTGTGATCGACAGCGTCTGTAGCCTCACATTCTGATGTCATCATCCTTTTTACGTAGCATGTTGAGAACCGCATGGTAAAGTATGATTTGCTGTTTATTGATTTATTCAGTAGCCATCTCAGTACCTTCAGTGTGCATCAGACATTCGGCTTGGTGAGCAAAGCAGACTTACGGGGTCTAAACCCCCGGTTTCTTCAGATGCTTGCGAGGGAGTGGGTGCTCTGGGCATCCTCGAACTTTTACCTTGCCGGGTGAACTTACGGGGAGCTTATTCAGTTCCCTGAAGTCCGTGCGGCGGAAGGCTGTCCCGTACAGCTGGCCGGTACCGGTCCGCTTCTGCACGCGGCCAAACGGGTGGGAGGGGGGGACTCGGCCGGTAGACCGTGGTGCCGCTGAGCCGTGCGGAGGATCTGGCGGGCCGGCCCCGTGTGCACCCAGCACGCAGCCTCTTGTGGGGCCTGGGCTCCGCGTGAAGCGTCTGCTCGTGTGACAGGGAGAGATGTCCGTGAGGCCCATACAGCTGAACACACGCGTAGGAGATACACGAGTCTTGCGCTAACACAGTTCCAGGACGTCAGAGAAATCAGTAAATGATGGACCGTTGGGTCTCACGAGAGATGAGGATGTGGTACGTATGTATCCTTATGAGACACTCAGCGTTTTACTATAGAAAAATTCAACACCTACGAAACTAGAGAGAGGTCACATAGCTCTTTAAGGCAGAGACTGAGACACTGCGCGCGTGGGCTAGGTCACACCCGGTCCCCCGGCTGGGGCGCTGGCTCGCTCCTTGGCTGGAAGGCCTGTGGAGAAGCTCTAGGAAACGCAGACCAGCAGCTTAAATGTCTGTGTGGATCGCGGTCTTGCAAAATGGCCTGCCTTCCGCGCACGGCTTCCATTTTTTTCACTTGGGGACGTTCCTCTGCAAGGTCGGCGTGACTCTCAGCTGGCCCCAGCAGTGCACTTGGTAGAGGCACAGGGTCGCAGAAGGTCGGGAGCACCCCTCTGGTTCAGCCTTCCCTAGCCTGAGCCGGACAGCCGTCGTCACCCAGGAGCCCTTAAAATAGGCCGGCGTCTGGGTCCCAGCTCCGCGGGGTCTGGCTGGATGGTTCTGGACGAAAGCCCGAGGTGGCCCAGATTCGAACTGTCCCCAGGTGACGAGTACGGAAACTGCGTGTCCCCGACTGGTCTGCGGCAGCGTGAGCAGAAGCCCCGAGGAGAAGGTGTGCCGTGTCCTCATCAGCAGGCACGACGTGCGCTGCCCGCCTGTAGCGGACGCCCGTCCTGGGCCGACAGCGCGTCCGGCCGGCCCCAGCGTGTCGCGGGTCTCGGGTCTCCATCACCGTCGCGTCTCTCGCCCGTGCGCCCCGCACGTTACCGCCTTCCGCCGGGACAGCCGGCCTCGCGTTCCTGGGGCGAGAGCTGCTTGGTCGTGGCGCGCGGTCCCCGTTCTGTGTGGGCGCATCCGGTCCGCTGACGTCTGGTGGGGTCCTCGCGCACGCGCGTGGGGTCTCCTGCGGCTCTCTCCTCCCCCGGTGCCTTTGGCTTTTCTCTCGGGGACGTGCCAGCCTCCGAGGAGGCGCGGGAAGGTGCCTCGTCCTCCCCTCTCTTCCGGGAGAGGTAGTGTCACGGGCTGCCTTCTTCCTGAGGTAGGGACAGGGCTCACCAGTGAGTGCCTGTGGATTTTCCTGTGTGGGAGGGTTGGCATTACCAGTTCCATGTCGCCTCGGACTTTCGGGTCGTCTGGCTTCTTGAATCCGTTTTCGGCGTTTCTGACGCCATCCGTCCGTCCGTCTCGCCTCAGTGGCCTGACTTGGTGTAAAGTTTCTCATGATGTCCGCCTTCGCTTCTGCCGGGCCAGTGAGGTGAGTGGCTCTCTGCTCCTGAGTTTGGTGGTTTGTGCCCCGTCTCCCGTCTTGATCAGCCATCAGTTTCGTTGATCTCAAAAATGCAGCTTTTGGTTTCGGTGATTTTTCTCTATTGTTTTTCTGTGTTTTATGCCATTGCTTTTTGCTCTGAGCTCACCGTTTCCTTCATTGTATTTTGGACTTGATTTCCTTTTTTCCTCTAGCTTCTTGAGATAAAAGCTCAGGTTATTGATTTCAGATTTCTTTTCCTTTCTGATGTAACTGCTTTAGTTGCACTGCATTTTTATTCAGGATTTTTTTGGATCAGTTTTTTATTCCTATTTCATTTCTCAGCCTGGCTTCCCAGGGGTCAACCCTGTTGTCGCATAGCTTCGTGGTCGGCCAGTCATTCAGGAAGAGATTGGCCAGTGGGCCGCGAGTGGGGGCGACACTTGCCCGAGCCCACGTCAGCTTGTCCTTCCTGCCCGCCTCTCGGGCCCCGGCGCCCTCGGAGCGCACCGACCTAGGCCTTCAAGAGCCCTTGCGTTTCCGGGATCTCTCATTACATCTCTCCGATCACTGGCTGGTCTGCTGTCATTCCAGAAGGGACCAGGGCTGACAGATTGGTGGACGTGCCCCATTCCCTTCCCTCCAAGTTTTGCTGATTGTGCTGCTGTGGTTCCCCAGCCTACCGCTCCAGGTCTGCCCTGTGGGCTGGGTGGGGGGGGGGGGTTGGGGGAGGTCCTGTCACTGTCACCGAGGAAAGACTGCCAGGCCCCACTCTGTCTTGTTTCACTTTTGTCAATTCCAGGGACCTGAGGTGCTTGTTCTGGGCGGTTCTGTCCAGTTACAGATTTATCTTGGGGAAGGAGGTTGGCCAGTGTCTTCATGCTGCCATAGCTAGAAGCCCTGCCACGTGTGACATTTCTCCTCTTGTCTTTCATGGGGCCCGATTACCTTGGGCAGTTTTTACAAAATCTCATCTGCACCTATCTCGCTCTAGCCCCCGTCCCTTCACTTTATTCCATTCAACTGGCCCTAAGAGAGAAGTTCAAACAAATTTTTTTAATTATTTATGATGAGAGCGAGCTAGCATGAGTGGGGGAGGGGTGGAGAGAGAGGGAGAGAGAGAGAATCCCAAGCAGGTTCTGTGCCACCAGCACCGAGCCTGACGTGGGGCTCAAACCTGTGAAACTGTGAGATCATGACCTGAGTCGGATGCCTACCCGCCTGAGCCACCCGGGCACCCCAAAGATAAGTTTGGGGGGGGGGAGAGGGAGGGAGAGAGAGGGAGAGAGAGACGGGGAGAGAGAGAGAGAGAGAGACATGTAGAACACAGGGACTGCAGCTGAGCTGACTTCCCAGGTCCTTCCGGAAGCACCGGCTGGCCAAGCAGTGTACGGGGGCAGGTGTGCTGGCCACAGGCCGCTGCGCCCCGGTGATCGGAGTGGTAGAGCCTCGCACCGATAGAAGTCTGAATTCTACTTTGCACATTCGAGCGTCCATTTCTGCTAAGATTCCGTCATTGAGCAGCTCAAGGTGGGGTTTCCTTGCCGTCCACACTTCCCTTCCTGGCCACCAGCCACTCCAGAGGAGACACCCTGCACTTAATACTGAGCGTAGCTCATCGGCACCATCCAGAGGTATTTTTTATGCCGCCGGCTGGTATCCTGAACGTAGGTACTGCAGCGTAAATGTGTTAAATAGCAAATATTCGACTGAGACCGTTTTAAAGCTCTAATGGGCTTCGTTAAACGACTCGTGAGTTGGGCAGCGCCTCGTCCGGCAAAGCAGAGGGGCTCCCGGGGGGTGTACAAGAGGGAAGGTCTTCTTAGAAGGAGGGTGGAGCAAGAGGGTTACTGCTCAGGCTGGTGGCTTTCCCTCAGGAGTCTTCCCGTGCCAGTGACCTCACCTACCTCTGGGGGAGAGGGGCCCTTGTAGCCTGCTCTTTAGCCCTGATGGAAAATTCCTGATGCACCAGTTAAGACTGCATTTCTCAAGAAGGTGGAAACTGCAGTTAGATTAGGGAGTGAGCCCTGGTTTGGGAACTCGGTGCGAGTGACACCGTTTTGGGCCTGTGGTTTTCTTTTTAACAAATATCACCATTTTGAAGGTCAAGAAACGAGGGAGCATTAGTAAAACTCAAAAGGTTAGATTTCTGGTTCTTGTGAAGCTCTCACTAGGGCCCACGCGTCCCTCTGTGTGCGAGGCCAGGGGAAGTGCAGGTGTTGGGGGCGGGGGGGGGGGGGGGACCGGGGGCCAGTGCTCTGTCCCCAGGGGAGGGTGGGCGCTGGGCCACAGCCAGTGAGGTACGTCCCGAGGACGGGGGACGGTCCACTTGTCTTTGGTCTAAAGACAGGGTAAAAGTTTAAAACCACTGCTTGTGCAGACTGCCCATATTTTAATAACAGTGCCTTTGGAAATGGTAAATGTATGTTGAGTATGAGGTATTTTTAAGGTTAAGCACTATTGTGCTGAACGAAACAGCACATAGTGTAATCACAGACCTCTTGAGTGTATACAGTAATTAAAGATCTGCGTGTTATAAATTTCAAAAATATGATTAAAACCCGAACACTGTCAGATGAGAAATTTCCTCAGTGGCTGTAGTGAAATGACAGGTTTGGTTTCCCGCTTGTCTGAAACGGTTTTGCTCTCGGTTGAGGCTAGCAGAGGCGGACTTCCCCGCCGCTGGGGAGGGCCTCCTGGCCACACACGTACTGACCAGCACGCTGCCTTGTTTCAGCAGGGAGGAGAGAGCGACGGCTTTTTTCACCCTGAGGGCCAGCCCCAGCGGCTCCCGCAGCCCCCAGAAGCCAGACAGCCGCCCACCCGCAAGGTGACGCTGACCAAGGGGGCCCCCCAGCAGCCCCAGCACCCACCGGTGGGGGCCCACGTGCACCCGGCCGGCCCTCCGGGCATCAAGAGCATCCAGGGAGTCCATCCTGCCAAGAAGGTACTGCCTGTGACCTAGGCTGCGCCCCGGGAGCGTGGCTGTCCTGCTGGTTCGAACGGTCCACGTTTGGACGGTTCTCAGATAGGGGTGCCCAGTGCACGGGAGGCGGGTGCAGATACATCAGTAAGTGAGCCGTCATTTCCTTCGTTCTGGCTTTGCAAGCTCATGTGTTCACAGGAGCACTTTTCCTCTTCTGACTTTAAGGGGACAGTTTGGGGAAAGTCCCTGCAACCGGGGGTGTGGTTTTCTGTGGCTCTGGCCCCCTGTGTCCACAGACCCCAGTCCAGTACGATTCCTTCCCCTCTTACCGGCTCTCCACACTCCGCAGACAGAGAGCCAGGCATCTGCTCACACACCTCCTTCTCATTAGCCCAGTGCACGAGTGGGAAAGTGAGGCCTCGGTGGGGGGGGGGGGAGGGGACCCGACCTGAAGAAGGTGGCCCTGACCCTGGTTCTGACACCCACTGTTGGACAGGAGATGAGGGCATCCGATATGCCTTCGGGGCAGTGGTGGGAGTGAATGTTCTCCTTTTGTGCACTGAGTCTAAAATCTTCCCTAGGAGAAGAGTGTCTGCCTTGTCCTGTCCTGTCCCCATGGTAGGGTGCCCTCCCTTGGATGGTAGGGGAGCTGTCTCTAGCTTCCCCAAAGCCTGACAGTAAAGTCCCCTCTCTCCTCCCTTTTGGTGCATAAGCCAGATGCCCCTCGAATGATGAAGTTATGTGAGGGAGGAAGCAGGGCAGCAACACCTGCTTTGGGTTTCTTCTAGAAAGCTCCAGAGTCCACTAGCTCATCTATCTGTTTGTCTTGCTGCTGACCCAGGTAGTAATAGTATCAACATGAAGGCCGTTCTGGGTCTGTTACCTTGTCTGCATTATCTCGTAAGCACCTTGTGATGTAGGAGCAAATAAAATTATTCCCTTTGCAACAGAAGACGTGTGCAGACATGAAGTCTTCTCTTCGGTCTTGGAAGGTCGCTCCAGTCTAAACTGGCTTCGGTCAGGTGCAGTCCCTGGATACAGGAGGAGAGGGGCCTTAGAGGCCCCGTCCCCCACGTACGCGTGCGCTTGAGTGAGCCCTCGAGTTTCTTTGTCTGAAACCTCTGTCTGCTCTGCTCTGAAGGGAGGACGGTAGCGTTTCCTGGCTCATTTGGGCTCTTGGGTGGATTTCATGAGAAGATGCATGTAAAAAGTATGGTGCCTCGTGGATCAGTAAGCGTTTGGTAAAGGATATTTTGCTGATGTTATAATTTATTATTTTTTAAAATATTTATTTATTTTGAGAGAGCACACAGGGGCACGCGAGCAGGGGAGCAGCAGAGAGAGAGAGAATCCCAAGCAGACTTCACGCTCGGCGCGTGGTCTGACTCGGGGCTCGATACCACGAACCGTGAGATCACGGCACGAGCCGAAGACAAGAGTCAGACCACCAGTTTGTTCTCCATAGTTAAGAGTCTGGGGGTATTTGGTCTCTTTTTTTTCTTTGTTTCGACTTGTTTTTTAAATTCCACATCTGAATGAAATTGAATGGTGTTTGTCTTTCTTTGACTTGCTTCACTTAGCAGAATACTCTCTAGCTCCATCCATGTTGTTGCAGATGGCAAGGTTTCATTCTTTTTGATGCCCGAGTAATATTCCGTGGTACGTATATACACCACCCGTCCTTTACCCGTTACTTGGGCTGCTGCCACAGTCCAGCTGTTGCAAACAAGGCTGCAGTAATAAACATCGGGGTGCGTGTATCCCCTCGAGTTAGTGTTTTTGTGTTCTTCGGGTAAGTACCCAGTGGTGCTAAATCCTAAGGTCGTTCTGCTTTAACTTCTTGAGGACCCTCCGTACTGCTCGCCACGGTGGCTGCAGCGGTTTGCATGCCCACCGACAGTGCACGAGGGTTTCTTTTACTCCGCGTCCTCGCCAACACCCGTTGTTTCTTGAGGTTTTTTTCTTTAGCCATCGGACAGGTGTGAGGTCGCGTCTCATTGTGGTTTGACTTGTATTTCCCTGATGGTGAGTGACATTGAGCATATTTTCGTGTATATGTCGTCTTTGGAGAAATGTCTGTTCGTGTCTTGTGTCTTTTTTAATTGCGTGATTTGTTTTTTGGGTGTTGAGTTGTATCAGTTCCTTATATATTTTGGATGCTAACCCTTTATCAGGTAAGTCATTTGCAAATATCTTCTCCCATTCTGTAGGTTGCCTTTTTAGTTTTATTGATTGTTTCCTTCGCTGTGCAGAAAAATTGTATTTTGATGTAGTCCCAATAGTTTATTTTTGCTTTTGTTTCCCTTGACTCAGGAGACCTATCTAGAAAGATGTTGTTACGGCCGATGTCCGAGAATTACTGTCTGCGCTCTCTTGAAGGATTTTTATGGTTTCGGGTCTCACGTTCAGGTCCTTAATCCGTTTGGAGTTTATTGTTGTGTGTGGTGTAAGAACATGGTCCAGTTTCAATCTTCTGCATGTGGCTGTCCGGTTTTCCCAGCGCCATTTGTTGAAGAGACTGTCTTTTCCCCATTGTATTTTCTTTCCTGCTTTGTCGAAGATGAGTTGACCATATAGTTGCGGGTTTATTTCTGGATTTTCTTTTCTGTTCCATTGATCTGTGTGTCTGTTTTTGTGCCAGTGCTTCGGTGTTTGGATGACTACAGCTTTGGAGTGAATCTTGAAATCTGGGCTTATGATACCTCCTCCAGCTTTGCTTTTCCTTCTCAAGGTTGCTTTGGCTGTTTGGGGGTCTTTGGAGGTTCTGTACAAATTTTAGGATTGTTTGTCCTACTTCTGTGACGGATGCTGTTGGTTTTCCCACAGGGATTGCATTAACTGTGTAGATTGCTTTGGGTGGTGTAGAGTCTTGAACCATGCTTGTCCTTCCAGCCCATGAGCGTGGGATGTCTTGTTTCTTTGTGTCTCTGGTTTCTTTATCAGTTTTAAGGTTTTCAGACCACGTGTCCTTCATCTCTTTGTTAACTTTATTCCTGGGTCATCATTTCTGGCGCAGCTGTAAATGGGACTGATTCCTTCATTTCTCTTTCTGCCGCTTCATTATTGGTGAACAGAAATGCAGCAGATTTCTGCACGTTGATTTTGTATCCGTCGACTTTGCCGAACTCATTTATCAGGTCCAGCAGTTTTTTGGTGGAGTCTTTCGGGTTTTCCATGGAGAGTGCCATGTCATCTGCAGATAGTGAGTTTGACTTCTCTCTCAACCGATTTGGATGCCTTTTGTTTGTGTTGTCTGATAGCTGTGGCCAGGACCTCCAGTACTATGTTGAATAACAGTGGAGAGTGGACATCCCTGTCTTGTTCTTGACCTTGGGGGAAAGGCTCCCACCAATTCCCTGTTGACGGTGATGTCAGCTGTGGGGTTTTTGATATAAGGCGTTTATTATGTTGAGGTTTGTTCCCTCTAAACATACCCTAAACAGGGTTGTGTTGAGGGTTTTTATCGTGAATGGATGTTGTACTTTGTCACATGCTTTGTCTGCATCTGTTGAAGTGATCGTATGGTTTGCATCCTTTCTCTTGTTGGTGTGATTTACGTGCAGCCTTCGATGTGTGTTTTCCAGTGTGACTCTGAAATATCCTTTTGTACTTTTCAAACACTCACTTCACGGGAGGACGTTCGCCACCGTCTGCAGAGTGTTAAGAAATGTGGTTTTGGATGCATTTACCTTCTTCTCTGGCCTTTTCTATGATGGAACAGGGGGTCATTTTTGCTCCTTTGCACCCAGACTCTAGGGCAGAATTTGGGGAGGCTGTCTGGAAACCCTGGTACTGTTCAGTCCCACCCAGCCACCTGCATTTCACTGCTGCCCTGAATGGGAGACGCTTCATCGAATTCTCTAGCTGGAAAACAGCAGAGGGGCGCCTGGGGGGCTCAGTCGGTTGAGCGTCTGACTTCAGCTCAGCTCGTGATCTCATGGTTCGTGGGTTCAAGCCCCGCGCCGGGCTCTGTACTGACAGCTCGGAGCCTGGAGCCTGCTTGGAATCCTCTGTCTCCTTTTCTCTCTGCCCCTCCCCCTGTTCGTGCTCTTTCTCTCTTTCAAAAATAAACATTAAAAAAAAAAAAAAAATGAAAAAGAAAATACCAGAAAGATCAGCTGTCTCCTCTTACTTAAAAGGCCTTGGAATCGTTGGACTAGTGGTTTTGAACCCTTGGCAACTTAAAAAACTGCCAAGGCCTGGGCCCTTCTGTAGACATGTGACGACTTAACGTGGGTGGGAGTGAGCGCGCGGGCATTGCCGTGGCTTGGATTTTTTTTGGTGTTTGTTGTAAAAGCTGTGTAGGCGATTGTGATGTGCAGCAGCTGGGAAGCAACCCCTGCTGACTCTCGCTGGCCCCCTGCCACAGAACCCGCCTTTCGGGTTCTCGGGGTGCCACACGTAGTCCCGAGGGGACTTGGGGGGCATAACGTGGCTTGTGGTGGCACCAGTCCCCACTGGCGTGGCCTGGAGTACACTGGGAGAAATTTGGGCTCTTGGGCTGTTACGACTAGGCCCAAATAAGTGTCTCAACCCCTCTGATCTTGCTGCTTTGCGTCCAGCACGGTGGCTACACAGGAAGTACCACCCGTGCTTGCTGCCGAGATGGGGTCGGACTTAGATGCTCCCGCTTTCTTCCTTTGCCTCCATCCAGATCTGCTGGGTATTCTTTCAGTTAGACATTGAACCCTGCGGATAATGGATGAAAACCACAGAAAATCCTGTAGCTCGTGGTGTATTTTAATGGATTCCGAGTTGTTTGCTCACTTTTATAACCCTAGTAGCTATTAAAAACAACAGACCAGCGCTTAGAAGTCAAACAGTTAACTCTTGTCGTTGGCAGGTTGTCATGCACGGGAGAGGCCGAGGAGTGGCGGGGGCTGTGGGCCGGGGCCGCCTGATGCCAAACAAGCAGAACCTCCGGGTGGTGGAGTGTAAGCCGCAGCCCTGCGTCGTGTCTGTTGAAGGGCTCTCTTCGTCCACCACTGACGCCCAGCTGAAGAACCTACTGATGTCAGTCGGACCCATCCAGGTGGGTGTCCTGGGGCCTCTCCCAGGACTCCGTTTTGTCTTGACTCCGATTCCCTTTGTGTTGGTTACTTCGTGTTAAAATAATACGTTTGAAAGGACACACACCTGTTTTATCTTTTTGTATACTTGAGATCAGAACTTTTGCCGTAGATTATTTGGCAATTTTCAGGTGCTCCGTCATGGAATTTAGGGAATAATTTTGCCAGCTGAACAAATTATCTTCTGGAATTCTTCTGTTATCCTAACGTTCACATATGCTCCTGAACATATATACTTCTTGTTCTGTCACACACTTGTGTTTATGATATTTAGAAATTCTTAAAGCATTTAACCTTCCTGACCTTGATTTCCAGAAATAGCGCGTGTGTTAACAGCTGTGAAACTTGTTTTAGATTTTATGAACATGAAATAACGTAGACTATATTTTGATCTGGTTATTTTGTATTTTTTTAATCGTTTGTTTATTTAGAAAGATTGGGGGTGGGGGGACAGAGAGAGAGGGCGAGAGAGGATCCCAAGCAGGCTCCACCCTGTCAGCACAGAGCCCTGATGCGGGGCTTGAACTCACGAACCGTGAGATCGTGACCTGAGCTGAGATCAAGAGTCGGATGCTCAACAGACTGAGTCACCCGGGTGCCCCAGTCTCTTTAAAGCAAGTCGGTTCTAAATGCTTTAAAGTTCCTGCTGAGCCGGTTGCAGATAGGTCTCCAGTTGTGCCGTAAACTGAATTCTCCATCCAGATCCCTGATCTCTGCTGCTTCTACTCGAGGCCTGCAGGTAAACCAGCAGAGAAGTGGGTTGACCTGGTTTTCCTTCGGCCGAGGGTTTCCAGAGCCCTGTATCGGACCTTTCCCACCAGCGCCTCCCCTCCCCCCAACAGGCGCCATTGGCACCACGTCAGACCCCACGCAGGCAGGATGTAGGGCGTGAATGTCGGGTTTCTGCGTACTTGCTTTCAGGATATGTTCCAGTCTCTTGCTGCATGAGCGAGCGGGGGGACATTTTCAGACTAGAGGTGATACCAATAATTTTCAACAGGTCTTAAGTGTCTGATGTTGAGAATTATTAAACGTGAGGAGTAGGTGAAAGCCCTTCCGGAAAGCACCCTGTTCTCGAGGTATCATGACTTCCACCGTCAGTTTGGGATTTCTGGTGTTTATTTGTGTGTCGTAGTGGAACGTGAGCCAGAAACTCGGGCTTCTGTTTTCAGTGCCGTCCTTCCTCCGCAGTGCGGCCAGAGACCCTTGTCACTTGCTGGAGGCGTCAGCAGTGCGCTCATGGATGGTCCTTCCAGACCGTTAATGACTAATTTGCAGGAACAGACCGACCGGAGAGTTCAGATGCATGAAAATGTGCTTAAGCTGGTGTGAGGCTCTCCCACCAATGGTGGTTGAGAATCTGGGGTCCAGGTGCAGGGTCAGGCCGGGAGTCCAGATGTAACAGAGCAGAGCCTAACCTGCGGGATCTGAGGGCCGGCGTTGTCCGGGAGGCTCGAGCTGTGGTCTCACTGCCCCGGTCTCCGCGTGGGCCGGGAGTGATGGCACTGTGCTCTCCACGTGTGCCCGTCAGCATCTGTGGCTTTGCTTCCTCACACGGAGTCTCGATCGTTCTCTGGAGTGTCCTTGACTAGGATGTGGTTTTCAGGACCCACGTCTGAGCAGTGGTGCTATTTGCCTCTCCTCACGCTGAAGGCGGGGGGGCGGTGGCTGCACCGCAAAAAGCAGCTTGGAGCTGATCTGCATTTGGGGCTTATAGTCTCTCGAATGGATTTTTTTTTCTGTTCTGAAAAGGATTTGAGATGATTATGTTACGAAGTTTGATTGTGGGAAGTAAAGCCAGACCAAAACGGCGTTGGATTATTTGATGCCTTGTTTTAGTTGGAAAGTTAAGAGAAGTAGGAAGATGAGAGTGAACTTTCTAGGTTATGTCAGTTACTCTTACAGTGGGGTCTCCGGAAGGTGAAGCCCCCGGTGCCCCTGGGAACTGGCTGTGGCAGGCTGGGCTTCGCACCCACATGAGGCCCATCCCTTCCCCTGGGGACCAAAGCCGGGCGCCCTCCTCTTGCTCGTCTCTATCCCAGAGGATGCTTTTGAGTGGGCCTGTACAATGTTTAGATACCACGTTCACAGAATGCCAAGTTTCTTACTGAAAAACTAGTATAACAAGCATCTGCCGGTGTTCGGTAGCTAAAGAACGATGCTGATAAGTATACGTTTTAAGAAGATGTTTGTAACGAGAACTGGTTATGGTTTAAACTTGGGTGGGATGGCGCCAGGTAGCCCCGGCCTCCTGTGGTCCTGACGGGAGAAGCTTCTGTGTGCGGTGGACTGTGGCGCCACCTCGCGTCCACTCGGTGTAATAGCAGGTGGTGCTGTCTAGAGTAGGAAGGTCCCCTGTTTCTCTGGGCTTTTAAATGAGACTCGTAACCGCATGTGACCTCTGCTCCTTGAGCTGTGGAATCCGAGAGGCTTTCTCAGTGTGGCTCTCGGATTAGCATGTTATTCCCTTCAACGGTACTCACAAGGCTCTCTAGAAAGTCCATTTTAAAGACCTTAATCAACTCGCTATTTCCAGAATGAGGAACAACGTGCAGATCTTGTAGAAGCGTGACAACCGGAAGGCAGCAGTGGCGTGGGAAGTGCGGTAGCGGGTCCCAGAATCTTGGGGGAGGTGGCGCGTGGCAGCCACAGCCGCAGCATTCCACTCGTGAGCGGGTCCGAGAGACGCGTCTGCCTGGACCCCAGCCCCCGCGAGAAGGGAGCCCGGTCACTGCCAGGCACGCGTGCCCTGTGGGCTGGCAGACACACGTTCCTGCAGCAGTGACCCTGACCTCCCACTCTGTCCTGAGACAGGAAGCCAAGGTAGCTCTTAGATCAGGAAGTGAGGTAGTTAGGACCTCCGTGGCTTTTTTGTGCAACTGCTTTTAGTTCCCTGTTTGCTAGATTGTGCCTCAAATTGTGCTAAGAAGAAAGATTCATTACCCCGTAAATAAACGTCGTGGTGTAAAAACACAAAAGCAGTTTCCTCACAAAGGCACGGGGTTTGAGATCGCTCCGTGAGAGTATGACTGTCCCCTGTCGTGACCCTCCCTGAGGATGAGGCCGGCCAGCGCTGGCTCGTGCCCACACGTACCCGGCACCGCGCCGTCTCCGTCACTCCCGTGTCCTGGCGGTGCCCTGGCTGGGGCCAGAGGGGGAGCGCGAGCCATGGGTGTCCTTTGCGGCACGGCCGGGCTGTTAGCGGGGCTCTCTTCTTCGTCTCGAGTCTAGGCCTTTCTGTCGGGCTCTCCCCACCCGCCGGTTTTGGTTTTGTAACTCTCCCGGTGCCCCGGCCTGAGCAGGCTGGAGGAGACGCATGGCCTCCTCGTCCCCCACGGGGTGGCAGGTGCAAGGGGTGTCTGCCTGCCCCCAGACGCTGCACTTCGGGGCGGCGGGTGTCGCAGGCTGGCGTGGCTGAGCCCCCGTGGGAGGTCGTGCGAGAGCGTGAGCCGCTGTGAAGGAGCGTCCTGTTCTGACCCGGCCGCAAGGCCCGGCTGGTGTAGCCAACAGAGTAGGAATCTCAGGTCAGTGGTTCTGAAGTTCAGGACATCGGGGGAGAAGACACGGGTGTGACCACGTGATCTGAAGCCACGATGGAAAGACTGCTTACTAGGGGCCCTCGTCAAGGTCCAGAGAACGCAGCCAGCAGTAACGCCCACGGAAAGAGGACTTCGGGATGGCAGTGTGATGGCACTGGGGCTCTCGGGGGGCCAGCGGGAGGGAAGCCGGCCAGTGCGGGGAGCGGCGGGGGTCTCGGCACGGAGAGTAGGCACGCGGGGCCCTGGGGAAAAGCACAGCGCGGGCACTGGACCGAACCCGCGGTGGCAGGTGCAGCTGTGAGAGGGTCCTGCGAGGAGCTGGGTGTCGGGCCTGCCGTGTGGCGCACACTTCCGTCGTTGCTGCCGTTTGCCCCTTGGGGCCCCTGTGCCTTGTGGGGACACCGGTCTGCCGCCGACCCGGGGCTCTGGGACCTGCCTCAGCGGGGCCACCCCGGCCCTGTGAGTCACGGCTGTGGTGGGGCCTGTGGGGACGCGCTCCTCGTGACCTGTCGGTGGGGCTGCTCTCAGCACCACTGTGTCTAAAATTGGCCATCCTGTTCTTGGCAGAAGGCGCTTCCCGCAGGTGCTAAGAGCGACCGGCCGGAGGGGGCAGGACGCCGACACAGATCTTCGGGGCTACGTGACCCTGTTGGCGTCCCCGTGACATCTCGGTTGATCTGAGTTGGCGTCCCCGCGACGTGGTACTTGATCTGAGCCCGTGGGAGAAGAGGCAAGGTGCCGTGCACACGGACATCCTCCCGGGATGAGACCGCAGGCTGTCGGAGGCCGGGCCGGAGGGGGCTGCAGGGCGTCCGAGCAGGCGGCTGGCAGCCGAGGGTTTCGTCTTGCGTTTTGCTACGTGGAGGAGCGCGGTCACTCACCGTCAGGACGTGCGGGTGTCTCCCCTCTGAAAACGGAAGCGCGTCAGGCCGGAAGCTGGTGCCTTGGCCTTGCCCTCTGCGTGCCAGGGGGGCGCCTGCGGGAGAGGCAGCCGCGGCAGCAGAGCGAGCGTGGGCCCGGAGACGCCGTGCAGCTTCCGGTTTGCTCCGGCCCAGCCAGTGTCTGTGCGGGGCTGTGCCGCCAGCTCGTGCGAGTGCGGCTCTGCACCGTGGAAGCCGGGGAGCACGAGGCTTCCGGCTTCCGGCTTCCGGCGCACAGTGCCCACCCCTCTGCTCCCAGTAACGAAATCCCGGAGCTCTCGTTTTCGTAGGTCAGAAATGGCGGGGTAGGGACAGTTTCTGCAATTCAGTCTTCTGCCTCGAAGACATCGTTTGGTTTTTGGAAGAGGGTACGAAAATGTAAATGAAGGGCATAACCAGGAAGATTTTAGGAGCGTGTTCTCATCGCTGGCGTTGACTGCTTGAGCTCCAGGCCTTTCCCCGTGAGGAATTGGCACGGGGAAGTTTCCCCGTGAGGAGTTGCCGTCTCGTCCGGCACCTCCTCAGACCGAGGTCTAAACTGCTTAGGTCCCAGTAAGTTCTGTTGCATCAGGCGTTTTACCGTTTTATGTGGTAAGTGGTAAAAATGAAGCTTCGTGCCTTCGTTTCACATTGCAAAGTCACCCAGAGGAAATCGCCCTAGATACCTGGAAACCTGTTTTTCTGAAAACAAACAAAAAAAACCGTGGTATTTTCAGAAACCCACATTCCATCTGTGAATTGTACAGTATGAATAATTATCTGCGGTAGCATCAGCAATTAGTTTTTTCCTGTCTGTTCCTAAAGAACACGTCGTATTTGTAGACGAGGTAGATTTGGGGAAGTTGTTGGGATTCTTGCCTGAGGTCCGCTGCGGTGCCGGCAGCAGCCACCAGGGGGCGCGCACTAGCGAGAGGCGTGGCTGTGGGGCTGCAGGCGGGGGGGGGGGGGGGGGGGGGGCGGCGCAGACAGGACCAGAGAGCGGGGCCTGGCAGCGGGCCCCCTGCAGGTGCCCAGGGCTGCCTGTGCTCTGAGCGGATGCTTTGGAACCCATTGCAGGGTGCGGCACGGAACAGGCACGAGCGGGTGGAGGAGGCTGGCAGCTCGGGAGAGAAAGTGGGTCTCTGTGCAGGACTTGTAGGGAGTCCCCCGGGCCAGAGGGGCCACAGTGGCGAGCGCGTCTCCAGGGAAGAGAAGTCACCTGCGTTCGTTCCAGACCAACTACGGCGTTTTGCCGGTGCTCTTAACCGTAGGTGGAACCCTCTAGAAAACCCTGCTTCTGCTTTTATGCCCCAGATGAGAGCAGTCTCGTGTTGTCCCGAGCTTGCCGCCTGTGTCCTGCTGGGTTGGGGGTCCCCGCCACCCGCTTGCTGCTCCTCGGCCGCGTGGTCCGCGTGCTCGCCTTCCCACCGTGTCATTTGGAGACTTGAGACCGTTCATTTCTTTGTAAACACTGAAAGGTGACTTTCGGGAAAGTGGGTGTTCCATAGAGCTCTCCTAGTTGTGTTGACTGATAGATGTCGTGTGGGTATTAAAATGGAGACGTCTCACTTCGCGTACGGTATACCTTTTTGAGTATTTTTGTGTTCCCACCGTAGATCTTTGATAAATGCTTTACAATTAAATAGTCACATATGCCGCCACTTTTCAGGGTCCCGTGCGTCCATCAGCTGTGTTTTCCGGCTGTCCTACTTGGCTAGACAGCATCTAGACACGGTGGGTGGCAGCCCCCGCGTCGTGTCCTGCTGTGAGCGGGGTCCCGCCTTGGCCGCTACGCGCCTCGCTCTCGGCAGAGGCTGCAGCCTGCACGGCGCCCGGACAGTGTGCAGGACCGCGTGCGGCACCGCAGGCTTGAGAACGATCGGGCCCTTGAGAGTGGGACCGGCTGAGGGACCACACGGGTCTCCTCCTCTGACCTGGGCCTCCCAGATCCTCAGATCCTAAACCCCAAGGCCTCAGGGCAAGCTGGGGGACCACGTGTGAGTCCCCTCTGTCCGGCACCTTCCTTTCAGACGTGTAAGATCCTGTCTCCACTCGATGGATCCTTTCTGTCTGTCTTCTTCACGAGAGGGTGTGGTTTTCAGCGCAAAGAGTAGTGGCCTCTGGAATGGTTGCCTTGGCTCCAAAGGTCTCATTTAAGATGTCACTTAGTAATCGAGTGTCTAAGTACAAAATGTGATCAGACTGTGCTGACAGCCACCACTGGCGAAGCTGTCTCTTGCTGTGGGTAGCTGGGGGTGTGAAAGCCTCCTTGGTTTGCCCCAGTGGTAATTGTGGGCTCCCCCTGCAAAACAGCAGTTTCCTCCTGTGTGAAGTAATATTGCTTTTTAAAAAAAAAAAATCGGTGAGGGTCCCATAGAAAATTGTGTGGCAGGAAGGTGTGCAAACGGGGGGTGACTCTCCAGAAGTGTGTGTCACTGGGCCTCATGACAGGGAGGGTTGAGGGAGAAGATTGAGTGACTCATGTGGCCGGATGATGCCAGATCCTGACACCAGGCTGGGGGGTTGCGGGTGGGGGGGGTACACTTATGGGAATGGCTTTTGGGGACAGATTCTCTGGATCGGGGAGGAAAAATTGCTGGGGAGATAGTTTCCTTTAGTAATCCAAATGTCAGCCTGGACTCGTATTTTGTATTAAAGCTGATGTATAAATATGCTGGGTTTGTTTTAAGCGTATACAACATGATATTGAAGTGTTTCTCAGGGCGCCTGGGTGGCTCAGCGGGTTGAGCATCTATCTCTTGATTTGGGTTCAGTTCATGATCTCAGGGCTGTGGGATCAGGTCCCGCCTCTGGTTTTGTGCTGAGCGTGGAGTCTGCTCAAGATTCTTTCTCCTTCTGCCCCTCTCCCCCCCTCACTCTCTAAAATTAAAAAAAAAAAAATTTTTTTTTAATATTTCTGTTTTCTTCCCTCTAGAGTTTACAGATGCTTCCCCAGCAACGGAAAGCCATAGCTAAGTTCAAGGAACCGGCTCATGCGTTAGCATTTCAGCAGAAATTCCACAGGTAGCCTGTATATTCCGTGGTCGGGGTGACGGTGGGAGCGGGTGGGAGAGCCTCCCCGCTGTGGTTTGCTCTCCAGCAAAGCAGCCGTGGTTTCACACGTGTGCGCGCCCACCTGCCGTGGTAGAAACGCGCCAGTAATGCGTGCCGAGCGCAGACGGCGTGCCCTTCCCCTCGTGCAGTGTGGGGCACGGGCTCCCAGGTTTTGTGTTGATCTCTGTCTGCATTTTTATGGAGTTGTCATCCATCGGGACCTGCCATCCTAGTTTTCCCATACCTTGGTGACCTGACCGCTCATCTGTGGAGTTCGGTCGGCGTTGACTGTTTCTTTCCCTCTCCGCAGGCACATGATAGATTTGTCCCACATAAACGTGGCCCTGATTGTTGAGTGATCTCTAGCAGGAGACGCTGACCCGACACGGAACACTCGCTGTGGGATTTCTTCAGGGAAGCCGCGGCGCACACCCCCACGAGCACGGCCTCTCCGCGCACGGTCTTGCGTAACTGTTGTCCGGAGAGCGGCCGGCCCGGCGTGGACTCCAGCAGAGCCGGACTTGGGGACGTGGCGGCCTGGGCTCCGGTGTTACACGCTCCCCGTTCTGTTGTCACCGCAGAGAACTACACTTTCCGGTTTCTTTTGTTTTCAAAGTGCTTACGATGCATGTAGCCCTTGTTCTTCGTGATCGTGCTGTGTGACCGACCACAGTGACTTAGGTTCAGGGAGGGACGTTAGCGCCACAAATTCTGAGTAGCTTCCACAGCAAAGAACACTTGATAATGGTTGCACCCATCTTCAGTGCAGGCTAGACAAGGGTCTTCCCAGCCGAGCGGAACCGCGCCGTCCTCTCAGAAAGCCCTCACGAGGCTCTTGGAAGCACGTAGATTAAAATTTGGGTGATGGTGACGGGCAGCCGCGTGTCCTGGCAAGCAGGACGTGAGGGCGGTTGGGAGCGATGCCCATTGTGTGGCGGATTCTGCTGCTTGTAAATACTCCAGAAGCACCAGCTGCGTGTTCCTAGTTGCGGAGGGGACTCCCCACCCCTCTGTCCACTCTTCCCCAGTAAGGCAGCAGTCCTGGCAGGCCCCGCTGTGTCTCCCTGGGCCTAGAGAGGGCACCTGTGGCGCCGTCACCCTGCAGCCCTTCCGGAGCCCTGCCAGGTGGGTCGTGTTGCACATCTACCCCGCGAGGCAGAGGCAGGGGGACTCGGCCCGGCCCCGTGTGGTTTGTTCCTCTTTGTAAATGTGGCCCGAAGCAGCATATTTGTGTCCCTGGCTCTGTGACATACAACATTCTTCGGGAACTTGGTTATCATTGCTCTGATTAACTTTTTTTTTTTTTTTTTTGAAGGCCTTTTGAGTAGGGCTGTGCTGCCCTTGAGCAGAGCCAGGAGCAAGGTGGCCTATGTGCTGGCGAGTTGCCCCTCGTGGGGTGTGGTGTGAGGGATGGCTGTCCTCCCCAGACCGTGCAGCCCAAAGTGAAATTGAAATGTGTTCATGTGGCCCCGAACCTGCTTGAGGAGTTCTGGGTAGGCTCGTTTAGGTGAGACTTCCTTCCCGTAAAGCAACATTTAGTACAGTTCATTCCAGTCAAGTCTTTAAAAAAGTGCCTTATTGTATTTCTGCTCAAGAACGAGTTTCACCGTTTGGGGTTTATACTAACGTGGACCTGACCTGTTTGAGCAAGTAACAGATACTAAGGCATACTCAGACTTTTTAGCTGTGTTTTATACCTAAGATTTCACGGCAGGTTTACTAGTAGAATTAGAGGAAATAGGAGCCTGCCGCCTCCAGATGCCACCGGTCAGCCCTGCGGGGACCAGCTCGAAGCCCCGGAGCCCCCGCCGCCAGGCACCCTCCCTCCTCTGAGCCTTCGCGCGGGGGCTGGGACCCAGGCCGCGTGAGCCTGTGTCGTGTTTGCACAGGTGAAATTTTGTATTTTTGCACCTTCAGTTGCCCGAACTGGAGGGGAGTGGTCAGACCCCGTGAGGCTTTCTGTGGCGAGGGTTCTAAGTGGCATCCCGTGGTAGGAGGAGGCCTGGAGGATGAAGGTGGGTGTTGGCGGCTGCTTTTCAGAAGGTGTAGGTGCCAGGAAGCTAACGGGCACTCCCAGGGTGCACCCCCCAGCTGAGGCGCCTGGCCGCCTTGTTCCAGAAAGCCCCTGACTCAGCTGCGCCAGGCCTGCCGTGGTGCTCCAGGGGAGGGTCTGCACAGTCCGTGCCCTGTCCCTACCCTCGGTCGACACGCACGTCCTGTCCGCTGTTGTCACAGGGAGAGACGGATGTGTTCGTGTGTTTAACAGCGTAGTTTATTTGGCTCAGTCCACAGAGAGCTGCGTTGAAGCAATGAGCTTGACAGCCTGCTAGTTACGACACATCCAGACCCCTTGCCGGTGCCGGGCAGTGGGAAGGCTTTCAGTTGACGGACTTGCTTTTTATCACCAAGAACCAACTGATGCAATAAAATGAGCTTAAAAATTTTTTACCATTTTCTGAAATAGTCTGAGTGTGCCGTATTGTCTCTGGAAAGTAGGCACATAACAAAGAGCTTTTTCCCTAGTTAGTGATGAGAAGTCGTCAGTCCTGCGTGGGCACCGCTGTTCAAGACCTGGTGGTGACATTAAGGTCTGCTTTCGGCCTTGTCCGAGGACGATACGGGCGCCATGGGACATGTGTGTCTGTTAACTGTCTACACACATGAGCCTTCTCTTGATGTGGTGTTCTTGAAAGCCTCTGGCCATGGGGAGCTGGGCCTTCGTGAAGCCCTGGTTAGAATGGCCCCGTGCGCCCGGCTGTTGGCAGTGGCCGCAGTTAGTGCCGGCCGGCCCGGAGCAGAGGCTTGGTTTCCTTAAAGGGAGCTGCGGAAGGGAAAGAAGCAGAATTAGAAAGTAACGTTATTTCCATTCTCGGTGCGCTTTTCGCGGTGAAATCAGACCACCGGAAGCCGAACCCTTTTGGAAGATCTGTTGCAACCATTATCTTTGTTCTTTATTTATCATGCATTTAAAATGACATGCAGAAGCATTTAACATACTATGTAAATATGGACCTTTTAAAATTAAAATGTTAATTGGAACCGCTTTCAATTCAGCAACAATCTTAGCTATTTGTTAGTTCTTTTGTGTTGTCTTATCAAAGTTAAATGGATACCGTTCCATAATTGTTGATGTGTCTGTGTGTATATCCGATTTTTATAAAGATGGTAGTTAAGTCAATACATGTATCCTGACCTGTGTATTATTTGTTTCCAAATTCAAGAAGCTTAAAGTCAGTAAATACCGATATATCGCGTAAGGTAAATATAATAGGTGATTATGTGGAGCCAAGGTACCTTTTCTTTTTACATTGTCTTGTTTTGATTTTGTGCTGTAACATAAGATCACTTAGCCGCTTATCTGAGCATAACCTTGCATTACCGTTGGTCTGGCCACTTTTGTTAAGTCCTTATACTGATAATTCTAAGGGAGAAATCCTGTCTCTTTTTACCAGAACAAATGTTGAGGGTCCCCCCTCTTTCTGGACAGGCAGCGTCCTATGTAGGTGTCTGTGCCCTTCCCAGTGGGGAGCGGGCAGGGTGGCGGGGGGGAGGGGCTTCATCATAACTACTTTTTATTTGAGTCGTTCTTCTCTTGATTTGTAACAGCCCTGGATAAACCATTGTTTACGCCTGGTTCTGTAGCGTTGCTAAGTTGTGACAGAGCTTGGATCCTGCGCCCAGGGGGCTTTTTTCAAAGAGCGTTTTGCTTAATTTGTAAACGGAAGACTGTTGCTGGAGGAGATTGGGAGAGGTGTCTCGGATGGAGGGGAGAGGGGAGCAGGGGGGCCTGGGACCGGGGAGAGGAGAATTTTGCAGAATGAAGGAGTTGTACTAAGTATAATGAACTTCTCACACACTGACTCTTTTCAGAGGAGTCAGCTGGTCGAGCTGAGAAGCATGCGGGAGGGTGGGCTCGTGGACGGCTCTCGCCGGGGGACAGGAGGGCACCCGCCCAACAGGGAGGTCACCTTTCCGCGGGAGGGCCTTGAGCCCTTCCTCAGGAGGGGCCCCGCGCGGAGGTACAGAGATGCCCCGAGGCAGGGCCTGGCTCAGAGGGGCTGTTTGCAGAACCTGTCACTTCTGTTCTTGTTTTCTTAAATTTTCTTTCGGCTTGTTGTGGTTTTTTGTTTTGTTCTTTTCTTTTGTTTCTTTTTTTCTTTTTTTGCTGTCGTTGTTTTTAATTTCTTTGTTATTTAATTGAAGGTAAGCTCCACGCGCTTCTAGACCACTGGACTGACAGGGACCCTGTCGCGGGCGGTTGGGTTCTGGTGGAGGTCTGGTGCCGAATGCCCGGCGCGCTCCCCGCTCGGTTCCCTAGAGAGCCCGCGTGTCCGGCTGTCAAGAAATGCATCCCCAGTCGGGCCGGTGCTGCCCTCAGCAGATGGCTCTGGGCTCCTTTGCTGTCATACTGGCCTGCTCAGAGTCATTTTTAATTTCCCCTCCCTTCCTGCTTGTAGGATTGTTCTGGCTTCACATATTCACTGTTAGACCTGATTTTATTTCCCTGTAGTCAGGTTGAGTGCCCGCCCCCCCCCCCCCCCCCCCCGCCTTGTCTGTTTATTTGGTGTTGGGGGTGGGGGGGCTTGTGAAAGGTCGCCTTGGTTCTTTACCAATTTTTAAGAGACCTTATTCTGAAAGGGAATCCCTGACGGGTGGGGCGGATGATCGCTGCGGGGTGGGGAGACAGCCCTGTCCCCCCGTGAAGGAAGCCACAGGAGCTGAGATCGCTTAGGGGAAAGTGTAGGTATTTTACTGTATTTAATGAGCATTTCAATTAACCTTTTCACCTATTTTTAAAACTTGTGAATGGAGTGTTATTTTGGACATTGGTAAATATGAACTCTCCAAAGGCGGTTAGCCTTGATTTACTGCTAAATCCTAAGGATTATTGTGTAAGGTTTTTTTGCAACCTATTTAATCTTCATCATTTAAAGCGCCCGTGGTTTTGTGTCCTAGAACCAAAGCAGAACTCGCTGATTCATATTGGATCCCAGGTATACCTTCTTCTGGTAGCGTATGGTTGGGAAGGATCATTGGTTTTACACGCTGTAACCTGCCCTTTCTAGAGAATGTTTTTAAAACTCTTAACTCTCTCTCCCCTGTGCCGGGTTTTGGTAGGAAGGCTTCTCGTCAGGACAGGCATCTTCAGTGAGGACTTTTTTCCCTTTTATTTCTGACCAACTAAAATGTAAAAAGACCGTGTTGGTGTTTTGCTGTGTTTTATTTTACTGATTTTAAAACGTACCTAGAAAAATACAGGCCCTTTAAAAAGAAACAACGTAGCCTTTAAATTCCGAGTACGTTGCACAGACTGGACAGGTACGCTATTTTTTAATATATTCTGTGTTTAGTAGTTTTATATACTCTAGAGAGTAGACCTTGACGTTCTTGTAGCATGGTTTCTTTTCAACTCCTTTTTATCCTAAGGGCACACGTAGTGGAAGCTGATTTTTAAAGGTCTGTGTACATTTTATACCCTCGGCAGCGTTGTCTTAGACCCTACGATTTAGGGGTTTCTAACACACACAGCGCACTCACACCCTCAGCCGAAGAGCTAGTGATCTAGTGATCGTTTGGTTTTTTTGTAATTCGTCTTTGCTTTTCGCAGGCATGGGGGCAAGGAGTGCTTTTCCTCTGTGAGGATTCTAACTCTCCGTCTTCGCCTTTAATCCCACCGTTTAATTTTCAGGTTCGACAGCAGCCCAGCCCGCAGCCTTTGCATTCCGAGCGGGTCTCCTGTGTGGGGCGTCTCCGTCCTTTTGTGGCGTTGCCGCCCCCCACCCCCTCCCCGGGGGCTCCGGAGCAGCGGCCTCCTGCCTGCCCCCCCCCCCCCCCTTTTCCTGTTCTCTTGCACCTTCCTCGCCCAAACCCATCTAGCAGCCACCACAGGGAGCTTCTTCCCCATTCTGGAAAATCACTTTCTCCGCCTTCCTCCTCTCTGGATGTCCTCACCCTCCTCCTACCCACCTGCCTTTGGCCACGGACCTGCCCTTTGCTGACGGTGCTCTATTCTTACTCCTCTGTCTGCTCTTAACATTTAGAATTCCTCCTTGGGGGTGGGGGTGCGAGGCGGCCGTGAACATTTTTGCACGGCGTTTGCATTCGACCGCGTCACCCCCTTTGCTTTGACAGGTTTTCACTCCCGCTTTGTTCCTGCAGGTCTCTGCTGGAGAGAATAACGTCCGGATTCTGTTACTTTGCAGTGTGACCTTGCGGGAGCGTGTGGCGCCCCGCGATGCCGGCCGGCGTCCTGCCGCCCGCGGGGAGCGTGCGATTAACCACCCCTTTGTTTTCACCCCTGCTTTTACAGGACCTCTTGTGCATGAGTCAGTGTTAGTTGTAGCGCGCCCATTTTTCCACTGGAAGCGGCGGCCCGTTTGACCCCGTGTCACTGCTCCCGCTGTGATCCTTCCTAACCGTAATGCCCACGCGCTGCCGAGCTGGCCCGCGCCAGCTCCCGGGTGGAGCCTGACGCTGTGTCTGTTGGGAGTGCGTTGGGAGTTCAGAGACCGGCACGCGACCGAGTTGCTTCCCTGTGGGTTGGCCTGCCTCACGTGTTCTGCCCAACACTGCACTTGCCCTTGTGGGGAAGGACGTCGCCTCGCTTTGCCCCGTCTCGCTGTGCGCTGATCACTGTGACGCTTTATCAGGAATCTGTGTGAGGAACACTGGTGACATGGTTGGAAAAATGTATTGTGTGTATCATTTGTGTGACTCCGTACGGAGGCGTGTCTCGAACTGTGTTGTAATTTGAAAGATGTGTTAATAAACTGCCTTGCGGCCTCTGCTTTGGTGCTCCGGTGTCTCCTTTGCCTCGCCGCCCGCGCCTGGTCCGTGCCGCGTCCCAGCCGTGCGGACAGCCAGCCTGCGGCCCCCCCGCGGGAGGCCAGGCTGGTGTTTCCCCCTAGGACTGGGGGTGTCCCCAGCGCCCCCTCTGCTGCAGGCATCGGCTGGGAAACAGGATCTTGCCAGCGGACCCACAGGAGGGTCCGAGGGTCTGGCTTGTCCTCACCCACACTCTGTGGTCCGCAGGAGTCGGAACAGACTCGACAAAAACAAACAGCTTGTTTGGCTCTATTGGAAGTTTGGAAGGGGGGGTATTTTCTTTTTACGTTTTTCAAAAAAATTTTAACGTTTATTTATTTTTGAGAGACCGAGATAGAGCACAAACAGGGGAGGGGCAGACACACACACACACACACACACACGAATCCGAAGCGGGCTCCAGGCTCCGAGCTGTCAGCACGGAGCCCGACCGACGCGGGGCTCAAACCCACAAACCGTGAGGTCATGACCTGAGCCAGAGTTGGATGCCCAACCAACTGAGCCACCCCGCTTTTTACATTTTTTAAACCATTATGAATGATGTTTACATCTCTTCAACATTGGTGCTCTGATGCTGATCATTAACACCCAGGGTGGAGGTTACCGGTCACCCCCAGGATGATGCCTGTGACACCCCGTTGTACAGGCACGGGTCTGGTTTGGGGTCCCCCAGTGCACATTGTTGGACATCCATTTTCCATCGAATGCATCATCCGAGTTTTCCATGTTGCTACAAATTGCTCCGAATTCCTGGTCTGAAAACGGGGTCCTTGTAAAATATCCCCCCACCCCGCCGGTTTGGAGAAGGAACACCTCCCCCGCCCCCTCCGCCCCCCACCCCCGCCCCCGCCCCCGGCCGGGCTGGGACAGGCCAGGCTCTCCCTGGCGGGGGCCCTGCACTGGAGTCCGCGTGGGATTCAGGCGGGAGGCACTGGCACCACTCCTCGCCTGTTGAGACCCACCTTTCTGGTCTGTGGGGAGGGGGCTTACCTTGTGATGAAGGAGCAAAATGGTACTGGTGACCCGTGACACCGTGCCGGCCCCGTCAGCCCCTCAAGTTGGCCGAGGTCTTCGTGCCCTTCCTGGGACACAAGAAAACGGCCTGTGTCCCTCTTAGAGGGACTGTCCCTCTCCAGCCGGGACCACCTGCTGCGGGACTTCAGGTCTAGGTCCGTTCTCTCGTTTCCCCTCCGCGTGGGACCTACTCGAGTTCCAGTGACGAAGGCCAGACACGGAACGGATGGACGCGGTGTCCCCACAGGCAGGTGCGGGGGCAGGTGGGCAACGGGGGACCGGGGTTGGAGAGGGAGGGAGGGCGGCGGAAGGGCCTTGGCTCCTGCCCGAGCACCAGCCAGGCCTCGCTGACAAAAGTGTTACCTCTGAAGACATCTAGGGACGGACTTGATCACCGTTCTCCCGGATGGGAGGGATGCGTGGGAGGAGGCCCGAGTTTGGTTCTGGGTGAAAAGGAAAGGTAAGCGAAGAGGCTAACTTCCGGGAAACAGGAGGAAGGGGCAGCACAGGTCCACATGTTTGATTAATTTCTCAGATCTGACTTCTGGGAATTTTTAAGCCCAAATCAGAATCTGAGGAGGCAAAAACCATTTTTTCTTCCATTTTAATCCGTATCCCGTGGGTATGTTGTTCTTTGTCTAAAGGCTGGCGTGTGCTGTGAGGGGCGGGAGCCCTGCAGGAGCTGGCTGGAAACCTCTAGGCGCGGGTGGGCGGTGGGCTCCCCGGACCCGGGAGACGCGGGGCAAAAGGGCGCTCCTCCCGAGAAAGTTTCCGGCTCCACACTTGGTCGCCCGGGGAGGGTGTTTGTGCCGGGGTGAGGGGCCGCGGGCGGGGTGTCACCGATGTCTGGAATTTAGAGTGCGTGGGGAGTGCCAGCGGGCCTGGGGTTGGGGGCCCGGGGGCGGCTGTGGGCCGAAGGAGTGAAGGAGCCGGGGTCAGCAGGTGGACGGGACAGGGGGGTCGGCAGTGGGGGACCAGCGTTGGTGCAGGGGGCGCCGGGGAGGGGAACTGGGGGGCCGGTGCAGCGGGGGTGCGGTCAGGGGATGAGAGGCCGGCCCCGGGGGGCTGCACAGAGAAACCCCACCTGAGCTCGGGAGGTGGTGCCGCGGGAGGGGCTGCGCTGGGCCCGCACCCTCCGCCCGCGAGGCCCCGATGGGGCCGGGCTCCTGGGCCAGCAGCCGGCTCGGAGACCCCCGCCGCTCCCGAGGAGGCCCCTCGGCCTGCTTGCCCAGCTGGAGGGTCCGCAGGCCGGGAACAGGGCTGCCTTTCGCCCTTGCCGCCCGATGGCCTCGGGCTCTGGGGTGACCCAGAGGTGGCCCTCCTCTGTCCTCCGGGAACCTGGCCTGAGCCCCCACATCCCTGCGGGAAGCGGAGGTGAGACGGTAGCACCCTGCTCCCCACCCAGGCTGCCGTCTGGAGGCTCAGGCCTCCCCACTGGCTGACCTGGCTCGCTTCCTTCTCCATTACTTCTGTCATTTCCGCAATACGGTCTTTTTTTTAGAAAATACACTTTTGTGCATTTTTGACTTTAGCGAAAGTGCATGATCGGGGAGGGGGGCGGCGGGAGAGAGAGCAAGAGAGAGAGGCTCTCGAGCAGGCTCCACGCCTGGCATGGAGCCCGACGTGGACCTCGATCTCACAACCCTGCGATCTTGACCTGCGCTGAAATCGAGTCGGACGCTCAACCAACTGAGCCACTCAAGGCACCCCTGCAATGGGGTCCCTGCAAGATGGGGACCCCCCCCTCCCCCTCCCCCTTGTGAGCTGTCCAGGCCCAGGCCCCCTGCTGACATTGTCATTGCCAGGAAGCAGCCCGGTGGGTGGCCGTGCGTCTCAGGGCCGCGCACCTCCTAGGACCCCAGCCGTCCCCAGGCTCGAGGCCCGCGATCCTTCTCCCTCTGCAGGGCCCCCCCTTCAGCACCCCCTCGCCCTTCTCGCCTTCTCGCCCCTTCGTCTTCTGGGGTCACTGCTGACCATCTCCTTGATGACCTTCCATTTTCTTTTCCCCTGGAACCGGTGCTCGTCTGAAAACTCTGAGTCCCCATGATCCTGGGCTCGCATCGCAGCTGGAGGCCAGAGTTGGACACATAGGCAACCGTGCGGCCTGGCCTGCTTTGAGCTCTGATGGCCCCGAGGGCTGCCGGGAGATCCTCCGTTGCCGTCAGGCTCCCGGGGAGTGTTTCCTGTCCGCTGTCCACACTGTCGACGGCATCCCCTCTGCTCTTTCTCAGACACCCCGTGGCCTCCCCACGCGTTACTCCCAACAGGAGAGCTCAGGGAAGGGCGTCCCCGCCACCGCAGGCCGGCCCCCCCACCGGTGCTGCACCCCCTTCCCCCGCCTGCTGAACCCCGGCTCCCCAGAAGTCTCTTCTCCTGAAGGTTTCCTTCCGAGGCGGACCTGTCCCGCGTGCGAACCAACATGCGGTCAGAGCCTCCCTGCACTTCGTGACCACCTTCAGCTGCTTGCACGATGCTGTCCCACTTTGTGCGAAACTCACTGAAAAAGCTGTCTTTCTTTTCTTCTGTCTCCCATGTTCTCTCTAACATCTCTCTTGAGGGGCGCCTGGGTGGCTCAGTCGGTTAAGCGTCCAACCTACGACGGGTCATCTCACGATTCATGGGTTGGAGCCCCACGTCGGGCTCTGTGCTGACAGCTCGGAGCCTGGAGCCTGCTTCGGATTCTGTGTCTCCCTCCTCTCTGCCCCTCCCCGCCCCATCTCTCTCCCTCTCTCTCTCTCTCTCAAAAATAAACATTTAAAAAGAATAAAAAAAAAATAAATAAAATCTCTCGTGAATCCACACCAGCCTGGCTTTCGAACCCAGCCCAGGTCAGGCGGCTGCGTTCCTCCCCCCTGGTCGCTCCCGACAGGACCCCAGGCGGTCCCGGGGCTCTAAAGGTCAGCTGCAGGCCGGCGAGTCCCCCACTCGACCCTGCCCCGCACCTCCCCTGAACGGGGCTCCAACCTCCCTTTCTGCTTGGGTGCATAGCAGGCCTTTCGGATTCCCTGCCGAGCTCCGAGCCCCGGGTCCTTCCCTCAGTCTCCCCCCCCATCCCAGTAGATGGCAGCCCCTTCCTTAAGGACGCCCCAGCCCCAGGCTTCGGCGTCAGCGGCACCTCCTACTAACAAGCACGCCGGTTGCCGGGCCATCCCAGTCTTCCAAGAGCGTCTAGAATCTCCCGGCTCCGCCGAGACCACCCCGGCGAAAGCCACCGAAGCCTCCCACGCGGGGACTGAGCCGGCCTCCACGGGGCTTCCCGTGTCCTCCCTGCCCTCCTGCTCTCGGGCACCAGACGCCAGCCAGAAGGATCCCGTAAAATACAAGATCACTGCGTTCGGGGCGCTCCGGAGGCCTCTCGTCTCACTTGGATAAAATAAAAATGCCTAAAAGGCACAGCACGGGGACCGCCATCGACGGCACCGCAGGGGCGCTGGTGGCGGCAGGTGCCCGTGCGAGGAGCAGGTCGCAAGGTGCAGGCTTGTCCGGGGGCTGCTGGGGGTGCCCGGGGCCGGCCTAGCCCGCTGTCCCCTGGACTGCAGCAGCTGATGAACCCGCAGTCCCCCTGCACCCCCGGGCGCCCACGACCCCCCTCCCCCTGCATCCCCCGACCCCGGGGTGGGACAGGACTCTCTCTGTGCTGCCCTCCTCGCCTGCTCCCGCTCCCTCCCGAGGAACCAAGCCGCCTGCCTGGCTGCCTCCACTGGGGCTCGTCCTGGTTGCTCGCTTCTCAGAACGTCCGGTAATTTTGGGCTGGACAGGACATTTTGGACGCCTCATTTCGCGAGTCCTGCAAGCAGCCGACCTCCTGGAGGGTTAGCCTGGCCCTTCCGACACTTGATTCTCAGCCCGGTTTGGCCAGCTCTCGGGAAGGCCTTGCTCTGGTGTCCTGACCACCCGGGTGTCCAGCGAGTGGCCCCCGCGGCTGGCCACCTCTCCTCACGCCCCACCGGCCGTCCCCATGGCGCCAGGCCCCGGACACACGCAGCTTTGTGGAAAGCCGAGATTTCCGGGCACCCTCTGCGAGTTTCTGGGGTCCCCTCCACGTGTGGCCCCAGCCGCTCCCGCGGCCCCAGAAGCCCGCCGCCCTCCACTCGGGCCCCATCCTCGAGCACTGAGCTCCGGAACGTTCCTCCGGGCACGCGGCCCGGGTGACCCTGGAGCTGGCAGCGTGCGATGGCAGCCGCACCTGTTCCCAGAGGAAGGCGGAGGCGGGTTCCCTGGGCGCGGTCACCGTGTCACGGCTGGAAGTGGACGTCCTGGCCTGTCCTGTGGCCTCCATAGGCTTCACTACCACCCGCCACACGGTCATGTATCCATTTTGTGGATCATGCCTCCCTTCACCCTGTAAGTAAGTA
This sequence comes from Leopardus geoffroyi, assembly GCF_018350155.1. Lineage (NCBI taxonomy): Eukaryota > Metazoa > Chordata > Mammalia > Carnivora > Felidae > Leopardus > Leopardus geoffroyi. The sequence continues at coordinate 167,080,155 of NC_059331.1, forward strand.
AACCGGGGGCGGGAAGGGAATTAACCGTGCTGTTGTTTTTTCCTGCCGTGTCCAGGGGCCCCGAGCTGTGTGTGGCGCCCAGGGGCACTCGGGTCACTGCCCGCTGACTCAGGTCAGCCCCGGCTCCCCACGCGCTGCTGCGAGAGCGGTTTCCACCTGCCCATGGGCCGCGCCCCACCTGGGGTCCACAGACCCCCGGGAAAGACTATTTTTGTCCAGTCTGCTGGGGGGTGGGATGCTGAGCATCGGGTGAGGGGAGAAGCTTCGGGGCTCCGTGGAATCCAGCTGTCACAGACCCCGCAGCAGTGAGCAGAACACGGATGGGGCACGCGTGACGACAAGGGACAGAGCCCGAGCTGTGTCCCCACCGCGGACCACCTGGTCCGCCCGGGGCGCCGAGCGGATGGAGGGGTCCAGAAACTGACGTGGCTGGAGGCCGGCCGCCCAGCCGTGGCTCCTTCAACAGAAAGCAGCTGTGTCTGGTGACCCCGGGGGGGGGGGGGGTTGGGACGCGGGCCGGGACCTCCAGCCTCACACGGCTCTGCTGGATTTCTTGGTGGCTCGACTGTCAGCCCCAGGCTTTACCCAGGCTGTGGGTCACAAGATACACGCGTCTTTTTGAGAAAAATCTTGAAGTTTATTTATTTATTCCGAGAGAGAGAAAAGGCGTGAGGGTACGCGTGAGCGGAGAAGGAGCAGAAAAAAGAGAGAGTCCCAAGCGGGCTCTGCCCGGTCGGCACGGAGCCCAGGGCGGGGCTCGAACCCACGAACCGCGAGACCTGAGTCGAAATCAAGAGTCAGATGCTTAACCGACTGAGCCACCCAGGCGCCCCCCGTACATATTTTCAATATCTGTATGTAAATAAATGTGCACATCGACTTTATAAGATATGGCATTATGGTCCCTGGTCCTCCTTCCTTCCCTCCCTCCTCCCTTCTTTCCTCTTTCTTTCTTTCTTTCTTTCTTTCTTTCTTTCTTTCTTTCCTTCTTTCTTTCTTCTTTCTTTCTCTTCTCTCTCCTCTTTCTTTTCTTTTTCTCTTCTTTTTTCTTTTTCTTCTTTCTTTCTCTTCTTTCTTTTTTTCTTTCTTTCTCTTCTTTCTTTCCTTCTTTCTTTCCTTCTTTCTCTCTTTTCTTTCTTTCTTTCTTTCTTTCTTTCTTTCTTTCTTTCTTTCTTTTTTAGAGAGAGAGAGAGAGAGCTTTGAAAGCACAGAGTGGGGAGGGGAAGGGGCAGAGAGAGAGAGAGAGAGAGAATTCCGAGCAGCCTCCATGTTCAGTGCAGAGCCCGCTGTGGGGCTCGATCCCACAGTCCTGAGATCACGACCTGAGCCAAAACCAAGACTCTGTCGCTCAACCTCTGAGCCACCCAGGTGCCTCTGCTTGTTTTTATAAAACAGATACAGAATTCTCTAGAAAAGAGATTTGGATGGATCGGCTCCGTCTACAATGTATTGCGTCTCACCGAATCTGAGAGGGTACCTTCTTTCCTCCCTGGACCTTCTCCGAGACGCGGTGCCTCTGACAGTCACCATCGGCCCGCGGGCACTTGTGACGGTTGTATACATTTTGTGGTTATTCTGGGAGGCCTCCCGATGACTTCAGTGCCTTGGCGGATCGGCAAACGGCCACGTGAGGACTGTTGGCGGGGGGACCATGCTGTCAGAGCCGTTGCTGGTTCGGTCAGGCGTCTCTGGGTAAACGATAGAAAAGCCACCATTTACCGGACACTCACGAGCGCCGGGCCGTGCAACACACGTGCGTTCCTCCTACGCGTTTAGTGTGGAACGATCCTGTGCGTCATGAGCTGTTTGCGTGCCCTTCTGGAGCCTCGAGAGGGTCACAGCGGTCCATACGGGATCTCCAAGGCTGGCTGACCGCAAAGGCTGTGCCTTAACTTTTCTGCTACACAAAGACAGTAAAAGTCACCAGAAAGCGTACCACCGAGGAGGACTTTCACGACAGCCGCTCCAGATGGGTTGGTACGCATATATTAGGTTGAAGCCTAGGAAGGCTCCACTTGTGTATCTGAGAAAGGGGAGCATGTCGGGACTTTCGTGACTGCTTCCTTCACTCTGTAGGACGCCCGGTTCCATGGTAACGAGTACCGATCGAGGCTCCTGCTCTCCGTTGCTGCAAAGTATTCCACGGGGTTTAACTAACCAGGTGATTAGCCGAATCCGTGTTGGTGGACACACAGGTTACGTCCAGTTAGGTATATGTCGTGTTGCCATAAACACTCTTGTCCAGCCTCACGGGGGCTCCGGATGCTCTCTTTTGCTACGTTGTGCCTTCAACTCTCTGAAGTGGTCGTATGGTTGTCCCCGACCGCACTCACACCACGATGCTGGACACCCCCCACTTGCTGCCCCGGTTGTTAGAGGCAGAGGTTTCTCTGAGACCCTGCACAAGAGCACAGAGGACTTGCACACAGTGGTGGCGGGACTCGGCTGTGGAGAAAAGCTAGAGCCTTCCAGAACGGTGGCTCTAGGAGCGTCGTGGGTGAGAGCCGGTGCCCCTCGCTGCCTGCCGCGCGTCTGCCAGTGACAGACAGGTGGTGCTGAGCGTGACCCTGACTGACTGGAAGGGCCGACGGGATTGAAGTGTGTTGTCCCAGGTCCGTGCCCCCAGCATGCCTGGGACACTCCTGGTGTTGAGGTCAGGGGCGCCCAGGTGAGAAGTGAGAGCCTTTCCTAATCAGGGACAGGCACGCAGCACGGTGGCCCAAGACCAGCGTTTGGAGCCCTGGGGTCTTGGGAGCAAGCCTCTAGATCATTCTAGGCCAACCTCTCATTCTGCAGATGGAAAAGGAAAGCTTGGAGGCCGGCCCTGCCCCTCCTTCACCCTCAGTTTCCCCGCCTGATCCGCGAGCAGGGTGGGCAGGTGTGTGGATTTGTGAAGTTAGTCGTGAAGCGTCTCAGGAAGAAACAACCCCAATTCGTGGTGAATCCGTGTTGTGAACCCCCCTTCTCTTTGGGAAACGTGGAATCATATTCAGCGGGGACTCCCAGAACACTGCCCTCCCGTGAGCACGGTCTCAGTGCACCTGTCGTCCGGCTGGAAGAAGGGGGTCTTCCCACTTCCGGGGCGATGCTTCTGCGCCACCCTTCCTCCGCCCGGCGTCCTGGGGCCGGGGGTCCTCGCAGCGGCCTCCCGGTCTCGCTGTCTCCTCCCCCAGACAATGAAGCCGCCTGGGGCACAGCGCGTCTCCATGACAACCGCATCCTGCCTTCCCCGCTCCTCTGGCGCGTCCCGGCTGCCCAGCAGATGGCGCTCTCCTACCGGGGAAGGCCTGAAGCCGGGCGAGCGCGCAGTCCCCGGGGATGCGGTCCCGCCTTCTTTCATTTGTTGGCTCGCTCACTCACTCGCTCACTCATTAATTCAGCGCTTCCGGAATACCTGCCCATGGCCTCCCCGCGGTGATGGGCACGGAGGACAGAGCCTTGAGCGAGACAGTCCCAGCGATGCCCCCATAGTGATGACAGCAGGTGCAGAGTGCGGGAGCCGGACTGGACCTCACCCCACACGGGGACCCTGAGCCCCGGGAACCACGGTGGCTTGTGCGGCCTGCTCTGTGCGGAGCTGAGAGCAGAGCCCGGCTCTCCAGTCTCCCCCTGCTCATCCGCGGGGGTGGCCCCATTCCTGGGGAAAAGCACTTTCCCACCAATTAGAGTATTTTGGAAACGCCTTTTTTGGGGGGCCTTGGCCTTGAGCCTGGTAATATGAGCCTCGTCTCTTCATGGATGTGTGGCCTCATTTGTTTTCATCCCCAACTCCACAAGATGCTTCTCTGAACGACCTCTGATCATTTAGAACATTCCAGAAGCAATAGTAAATGCACAGGCGCCCAAATCTCTAGGATTTCCCCCCCGGGGCAGCATCTTGGTGGCTGTTCCAGGATTTACTGGTGACCGAGTGTCACTAGGACGCATTTAGAGAGGAAATAGAACAAAAAATTTCTTAAATGTTTTCAAATTAAAATGGTTTGTTTTTGCTTACAAAGTGGTAAATTGTCACTGAGACAAATGTGGAAAATATAGGTAACAAAAGAGAGAAAAGGAGGTCACTTGTAACTCCAGCACCCAGAGACTGTCATTGGTAAGATTTCAGTGTGTACCCTGCCGAACTTTTTTCTAATACACATACATGCGCACGCACACCCATGCACACCCCCCCCACACACATACACACACACACAAATGGGACCCAAGTGTACGTAATGTTTGGGAACCAGCTGATTTTCACCATATAATATGTTGTCACTATCTTCCCGTGAGGTTGAATATTTTTTGCATCTTCTTGCATAGTTGTTAGTAACGGTAACCCATTCAGTTGTATGTTACCCCCGAATTTATTCACCCAATTCCTTCGTGTTGGGCATCGAACCTGCGGCCCAAATTTGCACAGTCACAGACCCCCCTGTGGAAAGCATGCTGGAACCCACGGCACACGGAAATCCTGGCCATTTCCTTGGTATAAGTTCTAATACGGTAGAATTACCGAGCCGATGGAGACATAACATTCTGAGGCTTTGATGACTTATGGCCGAGTGGTGCGGAAGCGACATTAATTCCACTGCGGTCCTACCCCCACGCAGGAGAATGACGCCCTCTCCCTCACCCCTGGCGCTGGGTGGGTGGATGAGGCAACACTGGCCATGAGCTCCAAAGCCGATTGATCGAATCCTGGCTCCGCCCCTTGGCTGTGCAATCTGGGAAAAACCATTTGCTTCCTTAAGGTTTCCTTTTGTCCCCTGGAACGTGCAGAGACGAATGCCTATTGGTGATGAAGATGGGAGGGAGAAACCTCTCTCTAAGTGTGCCGCGTGTCCTAATGTGGGTTTTCCCTATCGTGCTAGGGAACTTGAAGAGCGTGAGCTCTCTAGGACCTTCTGCAGCCCCTACAGCAGCCTTGTCAGTTCCGAACCTATCTGTTGACCCCAAGTAAAAACCCGGAGTGCCGTCTCTGTCCACACCCCATTTTCCCCGACAGTCACACGGGGGCAGGAATGGAACCACTTGCCGGCACTCCTAGCTGTGTTTGCACCTGCGGGAGTTGTGGGTGCCCCTCTGCCTCCACCCCTGCCTCTCCTGGGCCCCCAGCCCCACGCTACCTGTCCCGTGCTGCCCCCCTCCCCATTCCGTTCCTCCCAAATCCTATTCTCAGACAAGGATTTGATATTTAAGAAGTGACTTTGATGTCTGATTCCCCAGGGCTGTAGTATTTATAGCCGAAGCTCTCTCCTTACAGGAGGAAAGGCGGCTTTATCCCCCGCCTACTGAGTTTGGGTGCCCTTGACATCCGGCATGGTCGGGAACGCCCTTCTAACTCGGGAAGGCTGGTCCTTGCATGCACACGCGCGCGCGCACACACACACACACAGGCCTGCTGGCACACTCTATCCACACCCCTCACGCATCACACACGCACTCACCTCATACACTTGCTCACGCGCACACAACACGTTCACTCTCACTCTCACAGGTGCACGCAGCCACGCCCAAAAACACCATCCGGGTGCGTGTGTGCCCACACACCAGGAAGCCGTACCCCTTCCGTGGCGTGGGAAGGGAAGCAGCGGCAGCGAGCGCCCCGGCCCCCACCTGTCGCGGAGGGAAGTGGAGGTCACGGGTGGCGGGAGGGGCAGGTGGGGCGAGATGAGGAGGCCTCCCAGCCCCCAGGAGCCGGGGTCTGTGTGCCGGCTGGCCCGCCGGCCGGAGGGGAGCGACAGGGACAGGCGAGCCGCCCGGGGCTGCCCCATTAGGACGTCCCCCGGGAGAAAGCCACCCCTTGGCGGCTCGAGACAGCAGAGTGCGTGGGACACTCACGGGCAGACAGAAGTATTTTTAAACTAATTTCCCTGACCTAAAAAGGTTCTTTTCTGACTGAACACCTAGTCTTTAGGACCGACATGGGAGCACTGCCTATAAATAGCTCAGCACTCCAGCTGGGCTGGCGGTTGTGGCCACCGCTGGGCGTTGGGGACACAGCTCAGGCCTCTGCAGGCGTCCAGGGGCCCAGGGGGCGGGGGTCCGGGCGTGGGGCGCCGCACTGGGTTGTTTAAAATGGCAGAACCGGGAGGAGATGAGACGGGGCTGGGGCCGGGCTCATCGGGGCCCGGCGTCAGTCGCCCCCGGGCCCCCCACACTGCCACCCGTCCTGCCCCCTCGGGGCAGGTGCAGGGGGCACGGATGGGAGCGGGCATCCCGACTGCAGAGGTGAGTGGCTGCAGGAGAGGGGCGGGGGGGGGGGGCACAGCGGTGTGAAGACAGCAGCAGGATCTCGGCCCCGCGAATTTAAAAATCAGTTTATTCTTGTGAGCAATGAAAGCGTGCTCCGTGTGTTGAGCTGGGAAAGTCTAGACGATACAACCAACCCGTACGTATCCAAATCCCTCAGATCCCAGCGCACCCGTGCCGGGGGCCGCCGCCGACGTCCAGAACGGCCGGGACCCTGGTGGGGAAGCGTCCCGACTCCGCTTCGACCTCTTGGCTGACGTGTCGCCTTGGAGTGTGGCTCTTGTGTTTATGTTCCCACGGCGGTGGCCGTTGCCTGATGATGTGCGTCCCCAGGCGCGGGGCACGCTGGCTCAGTTTCCCTGTTGGCTCTCGCCCGTGCTGGGTACCCCCCTTCCTCCTGGCCCCTCCAGCCTCAACCCTGGGGGAGAAGGGGAAATCCGGGGCAGGGAGGGCAAGGGTCTGCGACACAGCGTGCCCCTCCCCCCGGGGCTGCCCCGCGAGGACCCAGAGCCCTGCCTGCTGCCGTGGGAGGCCCTCCCCCCTCCCCCCCGCCCCGGCTTCCTCCTCCCACTCTGGTACAGCCCTGCGTGGACGCAGAGGGGAGACCTCGGAAGGGCCCATGGGCGGGCCCTGAGATCAGTCACCTGGTCAGAGACTACGCTTCGGGGACACGCCTGTATGTAGGTTGAGGCTGTGCTGCTGACAGTGGGTGTGATATGTGGGTCAGTCCAGCACAGGTACAGCCGACTCCGGCACGGAAAGGATGCCGGACATTCGATGTGCGCACTGGTCTATTAGATGTTTCCCCCCCAAACCTCTTCCTTAGAAAAGAGGAAGAATCGAGAAGGACGCGTTTCCTGATACCCAGGCCCAGGGGCGGCGCTGAGGTTTGCGGTGGCCTTAGATCCGCGTCTAAGTGACCGCTGGGCTCTGATCGGGGGCGCCCCAGAAGAACGTGCTCTGTGGCAGAGAGGACGCTCGGAGAGAGGGTCTGGACGGCGGCCCTTCCCTCCGCCCCGGTCCCAGTCCGGAGAAGCGCCAGCCAGCCCTGGATTCCAGGGAGAGGGCGCTTTCCTCACAGGGGAGCCGGGCGGGACCCCTGTACAGGCGGAAGGTTCTCCTCCCTGTTGGGGATGCGCGTCCCCCCCCTGCCCGGGAGGACCACGGGCTGGGCCGCGGGCTCTGGGGGGGGGGGGCAGCTGCGTCTCATGGCATCCACCCCACCGAGGTGGGCCTCGAGGACCTGTTCCCAGGGAATCGGGTGCCTTCATCTCCAGAACCTTCAGACTGTAAGGCTTTTTCCTCCGTGTATACACGGACTTGCTCAGTGTCACCTGGATGCGGGTGGAGCCCGACTATGGGACACCCCAACCGGCCAGCCTTCAAACAGGAGTGTTTCTGGGCCTCACGGACCTTGAGTCACCTCCTCCCCACCCTGTGAGGGCACAGAGGCCCCGCGGGGTCAGCCCTGAGTGGGGGGGGGGCAGGTCTCGGGTAACACCGAGGGGGGGGAACGAGGTGCCCCCCCCCCAGCATCCGGTGGAGAGGTCACACTGCCCGTCTCCAGGACAGTCGCCTCCGTGCTTCCTTGGTGGCCGCTGCTCGCTGAGAATACAGCGGTCCTCAGAGCGAGGACCGACCCGGCCCGGCCCACCGGGTGCGGGTGGGGGGCGCCGAGCTGTGAGTTGGGTCCCCGCAGGTGGGGAGGGAGGCACAGGACCCGGCACCGCCCGCTCAAACCGGCGGGTCCGCGGGCCGGTGCGCGCCCACCGTCTCCCGCCGCGGCCCGCAGAGGGCGCTGCGACTCCACTCAGGGACCGGAGGCTGCAGGTGCGGGACGCTGCTCAAGGCCCGCGGTCCTGGACCCGCGGGGAGGACCGCGCCGCCGGCAGCGGGCCCCCTGACCCAGCACCCCGTGCCCCACCCCCCCCCGGCTCTCCTCCCGCGCCCACCCCCGGCCTCCTGCCTCCTGGACAGCGGAGGGCGCGGGGGGAGCGGGCTTCAAGGAGCCCTCCCCGGGAGCACGCGGGGGGCGGCCGGCGCGGCCATCAGAAGGGCGAGGTGAGCGGCCCCGTGTTGATGCGGACACTCTGCCAAGGCCAAGTTTGGCGCCCCCCCACCCCCCCACCACGTGGCCTGCCTGGTGGGTGGCCCAGCGCTGAGCCAGGGGCCTGGGCACCGTCTGGTGGAGGCACCTGCCCCATGCGGTGGGGGGGGTGGGGGGTGGGGTGGACACAGGGACCCGGGAGCACTAGGCTCCCTTCAGAGACACTGGGTTTGTTTCGCTGCCCTTAAGGGCCAGGGTTCCCAGCGGGAGGCCTTGAGCTCTCCTGGGGCGGGAGGAGGGGTGGCGTCTGGGGAGAGGGTGTCACTTGCCCCTGGAAGAGGTCGCGAGGCCCCGAGCCGGCATAAATAGGACTGCATGCAGAAATCCAGCATCCTGTTGTTGGGGGCAATGCTTTCCTGGGGTTCTGGGCAGAACAGAGCTTTGCCTCCAGTCTTCAGAGTGTTCACCCCCTTTTAAGCCAGCTTGCCCCTTTCTGGGAACACAGCCGCCCCCATCGCGGAAACCACACATCCCCCCTGAAAAGGTGACGCTGCGAACCGCATTCCCCGCCTCGTGGGGCAGGCCCCAGAGCGCGTTACGGAGGAAAATGCGACTGCCTGTTATTTTCTTCTTAATTGGGGAACAACAAGATTATCTTCAAATCCAGACTTACCGTTTCCTCACTGTGGGGTCGGGAAACAGACGCGGACGTCTTCCTCTTCTCAGTCCCGCCCCTTCCCTACCTTACGCGGACTTTCCGGTTTCGCTCACACCGACGAGCGTTAAGGTTTGCCCGTTCACACCACCGCGTCCGAGTGGCTGTTGGCGGGTCTCCCCGGATTTGTCATCCTCCCTGTGGCTCTGAGTAAGGGGCGGAACTGAGTGGGGTCATCCCCTGAATCGCGACAGATTGTGCCTCGATGGCTTACGCCCTCCTCTGTGCCAGCCCCGGCCTCCTGTCCCCGCGGTGCGGCTGCTTTCCCCGACACCCTGCGTGTCCTCATCCCAGACCACACGAGGCAGACTCTTTCGGTAAAGACCCAGCTAGTGAATATCTCAGGCTCTGCGGCCGTGTGGTCTCTGACGTAACGTGTGGGCCCAGGGGCTCCCACAGACAGCGTGTGAAGGGATGAGTGGGGGCAGTTCTAGAACGTGATGGATGGACACTGCAATCTGAACTTCACCTAATTTTACCTGTCATGAAATACTCTTCGAGGTTTTTCGTTTTCGACGATGAAAACAATAGGGGAAAACCAATCTCAGCTCATGGGCTGTAATAAAAACAGGCCAAGGGCCGGATCTGTCTCCGGGGCCATAATTTGCCAACCAACCTCCCCCCCCCCCCCGCCCCCCACCCTGACGAAACACATACCTCCAGCGGAGTGCGTGGGAGTGTTCTGAGCCCGGCTCATAGGAGGCCACGTGGAAGTCCATTTCCAGGGCCTCTCAACCCCTTTGAGGAAACTGCTTTTGAAGGATGGGTCGTCAGAGAGCCCAGATCGCTGCCGGAGAGCCAGCCCCGCACCGCAGGCCCTTCGTCACTTCCCGGTCACGTCTGGCAACCAACTGGCACTCTTTGCGAGTCTGGCCACGGTCTGCCATGTGGGCGTGATGCTGACGGCCGAGGGCCTCCCTCGGGACAGGCCAGTCCTGTCTCTCCCCCCGCCACCCCAGCCCCAGGGGCTCCCCCAAATGTATGAGTCACGTGCCCACCCCGCGAGGGAAGTCCCCACGGCCCGACACCCGCCCACCGAGGGGGTCTGCGGTCTGCGCTCAATGAGACCTTTTCGGTCGCATCTTCACAAGCTCAGGAAAGTACGGGGCGGGGGGGGGGGGGGGAGCGCAGGTGACAGCACGAGACAGGGATCCCGCCACAGAGCAGACATCACAGACGGTCTCTGTAACTTCTTTAATCGTTCAAACAATAGAGCACAAAGATAACGGTTTCAAGTACATTGTGATACACGCTTTCGACACGAATAGATACGCGTTTCGTCGGGAGCGAGGCTGGCGGCGATAGCCTGCGGGCACTTGGCACAGACTTTCCACGCCGTGGGCCCTGAAGACGGAGCGGCCGCCTGGTCGGGTGGGGGCGCCGCGGCGCCGTCCTGACGCCCTGTGTGGAGCTCCTCTCCGACGTGGCTCCCTTTCCTTGGCCACGAGACAGACTACTGTGAACGCAGAGGTGGCCAAGGGGCTTGAGATGTGGCACGGGGAGGCGGGGAGCAGTGAGAGGGCGCCCCCAGGCCTGGCCAGGGTGGGGCGCGGTTCAGGGCCCCGGTGCCCCGGCGCTGGCGGTCACCGGCGGGGGGGGGGGGGCCTGGGGTCCCGGACGGCACTCGGGTCCTCTCGCGGGCCCGTCCGGCCGCACCGCCAATCGGTCAGTCCGTCAACGAAGCCGGAGCTTTCACGCCATCAGTGTGTCTGGTTCTCTCTCGCCGGTCATACTCAGAAGGGAACAGTCAACGGAACACAAACCACCACATTCCACCAGGGGTGGTAAGCCTTGCACCTGCTAACTACCCAGAAGGCCAAAGAAAAGTCTTTTACAGAGAAAAAGCAAGGACACGCCTGCCCGGAGGGCCCGACCCCTGGGAAGCCCACAGCAGGCAAGCCCCGGGCCGCACGCCGGGCCCCTGTCCCTGGCGCCGTCCATCCAGGCCCCGGCCTTCTGGAAGAGGCACGGGGACCCGTGTTTCTGGCCGCGGACACCACGCCAGGCTTGCCTCTGGGAGCTGTGTGTCCACACCCTGCCCCGGCCGGACCGAGGCCTGCCCCGAGCTGTCAGGCTCGGTTCTGCTCCCCAGACCCAGGCCGGCCTCTGGACAGGCTTGCGTTGCCGAGAGGCCCTGTGCCCGCCTAGCGCACCCGGCTTAGACGCCTGGCCCAGGGCACGGACATGACCGTGGCCTTCCGGACGCCACAGCACGGAGGGTGACGGCCAAGGCCCCTTCCCCCAGACCCACCGACACGGGACACCAACCACAGGGTGCCTGCCAGAGGAGGACCACGCCCTCGGGACAAGGGACTACACCTAACAACCACTCCAGACAGCTTGGATTTGACAGCTTCAGCGAGGCCCGAGGACCCCAGCAGCCCTGACGCGAGCAGCTGTGACGGGGGAGGAGGGAGGGTGCCCCCCACCCAGAGCGGGTGGACAGTGTGCGTGCCTCAGGGGCTCTGCCACGAAGGGCCTGGGGGCTCACAGAAGACCCACACTTGGCCCTCTCCTCGGGGGCCCTTCCGGAAGGGGTCCCCCAGTACTTTAGAAAGCAGCTAGAGCCCTCCTTCCCTCCAGGCCGGGGGACCCGGCCCTCCCCGTGGCGTGCACGAGGCCTGCCCACAGCTACCCAGAGCCTGGGGAGAAGGTTCTGGGCGATGCCGCCGGGGCCGCCTCCTGCGGGCCCGCAGGGCGGGCGGTGGCGGTGAAGGGGCTGGCGGTGGGGGCGGAGCGGCACCCCCACACAGCACCCCCGGCCTGGGGGGGGGGGCGCACCAAGACGCGCACCCCACAGATACAAACAGAGCTGAGGCTTCTCCAGCGATGACAATAGACGGGTCGGTTTGGTTTCCTACTTTGGTTTCCTACTTAAGCTGATCTGAATTCACAGTATAAGCAACACATCTAAAAATATAACGCTGGGGACTCCTGTCAGCACCAGGTTCCCGGACAGAGAAGCCAAAAAGGAAAAGAAAAGAGGGGCTGCGACAGCAATTCTCAGGTAGGATATACTAACCAGTCTGTGCGTGGTACATTTTATTTCTATAAAACTATTACAAAATATTCAAAAATACATTTTAGTAAATTTACAGCAGTTAATTCTCAAGTTATTAATGCAAAAACATCCTTTGTTTTTCTCTGTACAAACTACAGCCTCCGTCCTTGTGGGCTCATCACTATGTGCGCTTTTTAAAAATATTATTTTCTAATAAATTCTTTGAAGTTAAAAATAACAGAGTTCTTCCAGTTTGTCCAAAACAAAAACAAAAACAGAACAAAACCAGTGCGTGTGTGCATGTGTGTGTGTGTGTGTAACAGTCTCAACTTCCAAGGATGTGGCCAAAATGGTGATGAGAACCAAATATGAAGCCATGAAGGCAGCCCGCCAGGTGGCCGCTACGCTGCAAACTAGTTAAATTAAAATAATATATTTTCATATTTTACACTATTTCAAAAATGAAATGTAATTCAGTTAAGTATTGATCTCTCAAAAAATCTAATTTACAATTCTGTGTATAAAAATATAATTTGTGGACCCCCACGAAGCACGTTTCAGTTTACATTTGCCGAAAAGCAGGCGCGTGGCGAAGGAGGGGATATGGAGTGTGCAGGGTGGTTTTCTGACAGTCAGGGCGAGGGACATGTAGAAAAATAGACTCTGAGCAGGTCGCTTGGCCTCACAAAATAATCTTTCACCCCCGTGAGTACAGTTCACATGATAATAATAAATTATCCAAGAAACAAACTATTTAAGGCTCTTGAAGGTCCGGTTCATATTATTTAAAACATCTATTCATACCAAACAAATAAATAGCCAGGAGAGGTGAAAAAAAAAAAAAAAACAACAACAACAACAAAAAACCAAAATAAAACAACAACCAAAAAAAATCCAAAAATATATATATATAAACTAAACACGATGACAAAACTTCCCAGGGTGTCTGTTTCCTTATAGTCTACTTTGGACTGTCCTACTTTATTATTATTATTATTAATTATTATTATAATTAAAGTCTCATTCCGTGCGCTTTTCCGCGTGTCTGTTGCTGTTCCTTGCTGTCGCTCCCCCCCACCCTCCCCCCCGGCCCCCACCCCCGCGCCCGCCCCGGCTCCCCGGCCTTCAGCTAGACTTGACCGCCATGCCCAGCGGGTGCAGGGCCTCGCTGTCCAACAGCCAGGTGCCTATTTGGTAGAGCAGCTGCGAGTACCAGTGGATGCCCGCGGCACCCGGCGCGTCGGCCGCAGCCGGCGCCTCGGGCGCAGCCGGCGCGGGCGGGGGCAGGTGGCCGCCGCCCCCGCCGTCGCCGTCCCCGCCGCGGTCCGTGCGCGCGGGCGCCAGCACGGCCAGGAGCGCGTGCGCCAGGCGGAAGGGCGCGAAGGCCCGATGGGCCCAGCCGTGCTCCTCGATGACCGCGTAGCACGACGCCAGCACCCGGTTGATGAGGATGGTGCCCTGCGCCGTGAGCGGCGCGTACGCGCCCGTGGCCTCCTCGCGCAGCGTCACGCTGTGCACGGCGGCCGGAAGCAGCCGGCGATCCCCGCCGCGCTCGGCCACCACGTACACGCGCTGGCCCGGGCGCACGCGGCTGGCGAAGAGCGCCCGGCGCCCCGGCGCGCCCCCCGGCGGCGGCCCGGCGCCCGACGGCGCCTCCAGCTCCCCGGCCGCCGAGTCGTTGTGCGGCGCCACGAAGAGCAGGTGCGCGGCGGTGAGCAGCAGGCGCTCGCGCGGCTCCCGCGTCTCGATCACGTAGAAGACCTTCTTGGCGCCGTCGTCGCGGTCCAGGAAGGTGAGGAAGTCGCTGTAGAGCAGTCGGCCCTGGTCGTCGGCCGCCAGCACGCGGTCCCCGGGACGCAGGTCTTTCACCAGCTTGGTGCCGCCCTGCTCCAGGTGCACCGTGGCCGAGCCCGGGAAGCAGCCGCCGGATTTGGCCGCCACCGAATTCTCTGCGGGGGGAGGAGAGGGGAGACAAGAGGGGACAGGGTGGTGAGCGCCTGCAGGGAGGCCCGAGCGGCGGGGGGGGGGGGTGGGGGTGGGGGGGTGGGGGAGGGGAGGGGCCCCCGCCTGCGGTCCCGCGCCCCAGACTCGGGACGCGCGCAGCTCCGGGGAGAGAGTCCAGGCGGGTCCGGCGCGGACCCCTCTCCCTCGGCCCCGCCGTCTCGGTGACAAAGTTCAGCTGCAGATACATTCCTCAACGGCTCTCTTAAGATTGGACTGGAGGTGACAAAGGTCGGCTGGCGTCTCCGGCGGGAGGCCGGTTCCACTCCTTCCCTTCCGCCTTCCTCCCACCCCATCCCCCCGGCTCAGCACACACCCGGCCTCGCCCTGAATTCGCGGGGTATTTGCTCTCCACTCAGATTCCTCAGGAAGCCTCCTCGAGCTCCCTCGGGCGCCGGGGTGCACCTCCTCCTCCTCCTCCCGCCCCCGGCGCGGGGTGCGGCGCCCCCTCGTGCGCTCCGCACCCGCGCTGCGCCGCGGGGACCCCTCGCCTGCCCGCCCCCCAGCGCCCAGCCGGGGGCCTCGGTGCCGGCGGGTTGCGGGAGGGGGGGGGGTGTGTGTTGCAGGGGGGTGGCCAGGGAGCGCAAAATAGCTGTAGTAGTTGTAGCAACTGGACAAACATTCCAGGGAATTGGCCGAGGTGTGAAAATCCGGGGCTTGTGTGGATTTTCTAATTAAAATCCAATAAAGGGCCCGGCATTGTCATTGTGGTCTCTGCCATAAGTGGGAGACACTCTGGCAAGAGGGGCCACTTCCATTTCCCTCATCCCCTCTCTCGGCCGCCCCCTCCCTATTTGCTCAGGTGCACCCCACCCCCCGCCCCCCTGCGATTCACACGCGGGCTCTCCAGAAGCCGGGCCTCACAAGCACTATTTGCACAGCCAGGCCTCCCTCTTCCAAGCGCTCAAGATGTGTATTTGAATTTTAAATGGCGGGGCCTGCTCGAGCGCTGGAAGCGGCCGGTTCTCAAGGCCCCTTGACTACCCGCTTTCCCGAGCCCTCCGTCGCTCTCTGAGGCTCACTGTCCCGAGGACAATGCGCGGAGCCCGGGCGGCGCGCAGGGGGCCGCGGGGGAGGGGCGGGGAGGGCCTGGTGTCTTTTGCATTCCAATCTCCGGGATCATGCGTTTTGCAAATAGAGATCGCGAGAAAGAATCTTCCTGCTGGAATTACACAGGGTTTTTAATCTTCTCATCGGTTTCTGCGGCATGAAGTGCGGGCCTGGCCGTTGGAGGCCCGCCGTCGCCCCCCGGAATGCGACCCGGGGCGCAGGCGAGCCCGAGTCGTCGAGTCGCACGACCCTGCTTGACACGCAGCGCCCCGCGCCCCGGCCCGTGTGCGCCGAATGCCAATGAGCGGCTCTCCGCGCCCCGGGGGTCTGCCCTCCCCGGGCGGGATCCTGGGGCGGGATTACCACCGCTCACTTGCGAGGAGACCTCTAGGGACCCCCGCCAGGGGGACCCCGCGGACAGGCTGGGCCCGCCGCGAGCGCCGCCGCGACCTTCCCCGGGGAGTCCCGTGGAGTGGGGGCGCCGCCTGCTCGTCCTCCCTCTCTGGCCGTTCGCCACGCACCGCCCCCCCCCCGCCCGCCCCCTCCACACCTTTTCCTTCTGTTGTGATAAGAAGCCACTATTTCCCTTAGCTACGAAGTGCGTCTTGACACTTCGAGAGCGTTTTTCTGCTAACACATGCTATTAAAATACGGTGGAGACAAACAGGCAAAACTGGGCGCGGGGAAGACACAGGTCCTCCGAAATTCACTGCTAAATGCACCACCTTAGGCTGAGATGGAGACATCTGCATAAATAGCCTCCGGGTTGGGCTGTGTGCCGCGGGAACAGTGCCTTGCTGGCGTGGCTGTTCCTCACCAGCGACAGAGTGTGGCGTTGTAGGCCCAGGAAAGTCCCCCCTCACAGCCAGGGCCGGCTACAGCTGCAGGCTCCCATCGGTGTTCCTGGCCCTGCCTGTGGCTCAGGGACACCCAGCTGGCTCCTAATAAGGGGGTGGGGGGGGGGGATGCTTCTGGGCTTGCGGCCTCCAGATGTTGGAAGTGGTAACCACTGGATTTATTACCTCCCACCAGGCCTCTCCCCAAAGGCTTAGCCAGTGAGTTGCCTTAGTTTAGGATCCAAGCTGCTCAGCAGGGAGGGGAGAGGCCCGAGGCTCCCACCCCGGGCGCCCCTCCTGTGCTGGGGAGCTGGGTGGGGGCCGCCTGATTCCTGAGCCCTGAAGGAGAGGAAGAATGTAGGCCAGAGCTGGCTCACCTTGCAGGGCTCAGTCTGTCACCGGGAGAGTCCCCTCCCCCGCCCTCCCTGTCTCGCCACCTGCAGAGGGGGCTCCGGAAGCAGGGTGGGGGGAGGCTCCGGAAGCCCTGTGCCCTCTGCATCTGGGCTTGGAGACCCCCCGGGCCTCGGTGGCCTCAAAGCAGGGGCGATTCCTGGCTGGCGGGATGCACCCCTGCAGGGTCCGTTCCCACAATAGCAACCCGAGCCATTGCCACGCTGCCTCCCCCCCCCCCCGCGTCTCCCTCCCTCGAGTCAGGCTGCAGGGCGCAGCGGGGACATCTCGTGGGCAGATGTGGAGCTGCTGGGTGGGTGGGAGGGGGGCGGGGGCTCTGGAGCAGGCCCCGCCGGCAGCCTCACCTGCTTTCACGGAGCAGTGGATGTGCGCCTTGGACTCATAGTAAACCCAGTCGAAGCCGGCCTCGACGGCCAGGCGCGCCAGCATGCCATACTTGCTGCGGTCTCGGTCTGACGTGGTGATGTCCACTGCGCGGCCCTCATAGTGCAGCGACTCCTCCGAGTGGTGGCCGTCTTCGTCCCAGCCCTCGGTCACCCGCAGTTTCACTCCGGGCCACTGGTTCATCACCGAGATGGCCAACGCGTTCAGTTTGTCCTTACAGCGCTGCCGAGAGAGGGGGGACCCCGTAGACGTGAGTGTCTGGGCCCACCACCCGTCCCGGCCCCCCGCAGGGCCTGCGGGGGGGGGGGGGCCCGGGGCCTGCGGATCAGGGCCCTGTGGAGACGCGGGGGGGGGGGGGCTGGGCGGCCGTGGCAATGCGGTGGGCGGCGGGGGGGCCTCTGCCGGAGGGGCTGGTCCTCTTTGCAGACGAACCGAGGGCCTTGCCCGGACAGTCTGACGTAGCGCAGCGCCCATGGGCCTGAGAAGGCGAAGTCTTTTTGAACCAAGTGAACTGCGTCTTTCACACAAGGACCGGCAGGACCGGCCAGGCCCCCAAGGCAGTGGCCCACTCCCCCCACCCCCCAGGCGCCCTCTGCTCCCCAGCTCCCCTTCGGTGGCCCCGTTTCTCCACACCTGCGCCAGGCTCCACCCTTCTCCCTGGCCGGACTCCCTCCCCAGGAGGCTGGAGAGAGGCCCAGGGCGCAACTTTGTAGAAACAGAACCTATGCGGTGTGCTTCTTAAGAATGGAGAGCCCTGGGTTATCTCGGGGCCCTCCCTCCTACCCTGTGCCTATCTGAGACGTGAATCCAGCCAAAGGGAGACAGGGAGGGGGGCGGGGAGCCCATAGCCCGGACGGGCAGGAGGGAGCCGACTGAAGGGCAAGCAGGTGAGCTATAATTTTCAGTGCGGGCGGGCGGACGACAAACACTCTTTATCAGGACAGCCGCATTCCTTTTCTCCACACAACTCCTTTCTCTGGCTTTTCTGCGGTCTGATGGTGTCTCTTGTTTTCCTTAACCTGTTCCCTTCCCCCCTCTTGTTTTCTTGGCCCCAGAGCAGAATGGCGTCCGGCAAGTTTGAAGAGCAAACTTAAGAGGTGGAGGGAGGAGGTGGGGCCTGAGGGGTGGGGGATGGGGAGGCGGAAAGGCCCGAGGCCTGGGAGCCCTCGGGGCGTCTCCCCCCCACCCGTGAGGAAGCTGCGGGAGCGCGCAGGGACGCTGAAGAGGCGTGACCTGAGCCGGGGTGACGAGGAGCTGGGGTTTGGGGGAGCCCCCGCGGATCTCTCCGGTCACACTCAGCTAAGGATGCGAGGAACAGCAGAGCGGCGGCCCTGTGTGTGGACTCCCTCCCTGCCCAGACGTTCCTGCTGATGGTGGGGCGAGGGGCTCGAAGGAGGGGAGCCGGTGGTGACAGGATCGCCAAGGGGCGTCCCCAAGACACGCGGACGCAGGGGACGCAGGGCAATTTCAAGTTGACCTCCCGCAGAGCGAGGCGGCGCCGGCTGGGCTGTGGACCCCGGCGAGCGCGGTGGACAGAAGACCGCTCGGGGGTCCTGTGGGCCGCGTGGGGACGGTTCCCCTCCCGAGCCGGGCAGGGACGTGCGCGGACTTCTGTCTTCTGCCCGCGCCTCCGGGGGAGGTGAAGGTTGCGCAACAGGAGAAGTCCTGAGTGTCGGACAGTAATAACACCCAGTAATACGCTTGTGGACTTAAACATGCAACAAATTGGCGGGGGGGGGGGGGGGGGGTGCTGGGGCGGCCCCGGTAACAGGTCACAGCGGTTTTCTTAAAAAAAAAAAAAAAAAAAAAAAAGTCGGAAGGGCAGAGTTTGAGTGAGGTCATCCTGAGGATTGAACGCGTTTTACATGAAAATCAATCAGTAAACCAGGGTCAGTTTGGAGCCGGGCTGGCAGGCCGGCTGCGCAGGCGCACAGCACCCGCACGCACACGCACACGGCCCGCACCCCGGCCCCGCGCCGCCCCAGCTCCCTCCTCCTGGGGGGCAGACGGAGCTGTCGCAGCTCCCCACGGGGCAGCTGGCGAGGGGCAGGCGGGATGGGGAGGCCGCGGGCCAGCGCCCCCCACCCCCCCACCCCCCCAGCGCCCGGGGCTGCGCCAGTCGGGCGCGAGGCGGAGGGCCCCTGGCGAGGAGCCCCAGGCCGAGCCAGGCCCGGCTGGCGCCCCGCTCCCCACACGCCCTCCCCCGGGCGCCGCGAGGCCTCGGCGCGCGCCTGCGGGACGCTGTGCACCCGGCCGGCGGGCCGGGCGCAGGCGGAGCCGGGAAGCCCGGGCCGGGGAGCGATTCGCTGGGTCGTGGGCCGCGAATCCAGCCCGGCTCGGTGCAGCCACCGTGAAGCCCAGCGGGGCCGCCGGGCCGGGCTTTGTGTGGGCGGAGGCCGAGTCGGTCCCCGCGCCCGAGCCCCCGCCACCTCTCCAGTCTGCGCAGCCGCTCGGTGCCCAGAAGCCCGAGCAGGGCCGCCAGGCTTCCCCAGTGCGGGGGAGGGGTGTCCCCGCTTCAAAAGGGACCCCCCCCTCCAGTCCCCACACACCTGTCTCCACGCCCTCCACCCCCCCCCCCCCCCCCCCGCTCCGGGAAAACAGACCCCTCCTATCCAAACAGGGGGACCCTCCTCAAACCCACACCTGCGCGCCGGCCGGGCCGCCACGCACACACAAATCCGTTCAGCGTGGCGTCCGTCCCAGGCCGTCCCTAGCGCGGCCCTCGGGCCCTGCCCCGGAGGCCGCCTCCTGCCCCCGGAGCCCCCCGGCCGCCGCACCCGCGCCTGGCACCCGCGCCTGCGGGGCGAGCGCGTCTGTCTGCGCTTCCCCCTCTCCGAGTTAATATTAACCAGGAGCTCATGCGTTCCAGAACTGCTCTGAAAGTTCCACTGGGGACGGTCTTGCCATGGTTGAGGGACTTGGGCGGCAGTCACATTAGGGGGACAGAGACACACAGAGCCGCGGAGGGCCGGCCCGCCCCGGGGGAGGAGGGACACGCGCGCCTGAGGACAGAGTCCGGGAGGCTGTTTGAAGCGCGGGGCCGGCGGGCGAACAGGTCCTCGAGGAGGGCTCGGCCCCAGCGGCCTGGGAGGCGTCCGGCTTCACCCCTTCGGCCCCGGCCCTGCCCCTCACCACCCCGGCCTCCGCCCCCTCCGCGGCTCTCGGAGGGGAGAAGAAGGAAGGGCAGGACAGGGTATGCCAGGGGCACCCTCCGGCACTGCCCAGCGGCCATCTGCGGCTGCAGGGGACACTCGTGGGGTCCGGGCTGCAATCCCGGCCCGGCTCTCCGCACCCCGCCCCCACTTGGCTGCCCCTCCCCCGTCCTTTTGTGCTGGGAACGGGAATGGCCACTAGCCTAAGGAAAAAAAGTATTTGTTTTCGTTCCGTTCGTCGGAGGGAAGTTGACAGAAGGTCAGAAGTTCAAATGCTGCCAGCGCGCGCGGCGGCGAGAGTGGTCGGGCGCCGGGCTCGGCCGTGGGTCCCCGGCGAGCGGCCGGGAGAGGGGCCGGGGGTGCGGGGCTCGGCCTGGGGGGCGTCGGAGCCCGCGCCGCGCCCCCTCCGGGCCCGACCGTCCCGGCCGTCGGAGCCCCGCTGCGGCCCCCGGCCCGGCCCGGCCCGGCCCCGCGCACGGCACCGGAGCCCCGGGCCGCGGCGACCGCTCACCCCGGAGGGACGGGGGCCGAGGCGCGGCCGCGCGCTCGGGGCTCTGCGACCCGCGGCGGGGGCTCCGGGGGCCCCTCTCCGGCGGCGGCCCCGCGCGCACGCGGGCGCACGGCGACCCCGCCGGCTCGGGACCTCCGCGTCCCCGCCCCCGCCGCCTCCCCCGGCCGCGCCACCCCTCTCCCCGGGTTCCGGGGGGGGGGGGTTCCGGGAAGGCCCCCTCCCTCCCGCGGGGCGCGAGGTGACCGGGGTCGGGGTCTCCCCGCAGCCGGCCGCGCCCCCGGCGCCCCGCGGCCTGCGCGGAGTTCATTGTGGCTCGCGCCGCTCCCGGGCACAGGCGCGCGCGTCCACACTCGCGGTCCAGATTTAAGGTGGTCGCGTGCAGATGCGAGAGCGAGGCTCCCTCCCGCCCCTTCCGTCCGCTCCAGCCCGCGGCCCCTCTCCTCCCTCCGTCCGGCCTGGCCGCCCGAATCGGGCCGGGGAAGCGAGCGGCCCGGAGGGGCTCCCCCTGGGCGCCTTCCCCGCCCGCCCTCCCCCGTGCTTGCGCCCCGCCAGCGGTGGTGCGCTCCTAGCCCGAAAGGTAGGACTTGGAGATTTTAATAGGGCAATAAAAAGGATGTTGACCTATATTTGCCAGGAAAGCCATTTCCAGCTTCGGTGATACGTGCATGGAGTTTCAGAAAGTCTACGGTTGGCGGGGAGGGTGGCAGCCAGAAGTCTCCGACGGAGGCCCGGAGGGAGGGCACGGCTGGTTTGCTTTGCTGTTCCGTCCTAGCCCCCTCCCGCTAATATCTAGTCCCCAGTTCCTGTGCCGGCAGGTGGACCGGAGTGATGCAATGCCAGAAGTTCTAAGTCCCTCCCCTCAAGGACCGCGGGCTCGGGAGAACGGACGCGCATCCTTAAAGAAATATCAATACATTCACACTCTGCCGGGCACAAGTGCCCACGGTGAAATGGCAGCGCGGCCGGCCGGGTGATACACTCAGGGACCAGGCGGCGCCTCTGGAGCCCTTGCCTCTTGTGGGCTCTGCCTGCCGGCTTTCCCCAGGCGGGGGGCCCTCGGCCCCCGGGGGGGGCGGCGGGGTGGGGGTGGCCGTGGGAAGGAGGAGCCCCGTGCAGAAGGGGAGCCAGCGAGCGCCCCTGTCTAATGCCCCAGGCTGCATTTCTAGGGTGACCTGGAAGCCGCTTGGCGTTCAGGGGGCGGACTTCTGCCCCCTCCCTCCGTGGGCATCCCCGACTTGGGAAGGACAGAGGCCCCCGGAGGGAGGGTCTCCCCAAGGTGCGAGCCAGAGCTGAGGCAGGATGGGAAGGGCCATCCCAGCAGGACAGATCAAATCAGGGCCACAGCCGTGGACCACATGTGCCATCCTCCCCTCCCACCCCCACCTTAAACTTCTGCGGCTGGACCCTTCGCCTCCTTTCCCCCTCCAAGAAGAGGAAGGGGTGGTAAGGAGGCAGGTGGGTGGGGAAGGAGAGGGTGAAGTCGCCTCGCTATCGGCCTGAAGAGCAAACAGACTCCGTCTGGAGCCGCTGGTTACACAGAACCCCCGTGAAAGCACATTCCACGCCCCAGCGCCGGGTTTCTACCTGAGTCATCAGCCGGTCTGCTCCCGTATTTTCTTCATCCTTAAAGATGATGTCGGGGTTGTAATTGGGGGTGAGTTCCTTGAATCGCTCCGAGTTTCTCGAGATCTTCCCTTCGTATCGTCCGCTGGCCCCTAGGGTCTTCTCGGCCACGTTGGGGATGAACTGCTTGTAGGCTAAAGGGGTCAGCTTTTTGGGGTGCCGCCTCTTCCCAAATCCCCTGCCGGGTCCGCACCCCAGCCCCGAGCACATCAGCAGTGCGGAGACGAACACCGCCAGCATGCATCTCGCCAGCAGCATCTCGTCCGGAGCCCAGCGCCTTCCCGCTGTCCCCGTGCGGGTCTGTGTGCGCGAGTGTGTGCCCGTGCGCTCCGGCTTGCTCCTGGCTCCCTCGCTCTCTGCCTGCCTTTCTCTTCCTATATAACCTTGCCCGCCGCGGCTGCGGGAGACTGGCCACCGATCCCCACCCAGACGGGGGCTGGAGCGGCAGGCTGCTGGTCGCTGATAACGGAACACATCGGAGTTGGGGCTGGAGACGGCAATCAAAAGACAAAAAGAGTCTGATTTTAAATGGTAGCGAGCCTGGAGAGCTTGCGAGACAGGCTGCCCTTGGTGCTATATTATAGCTGGCAGGGGCGTATCTGATTGGCCACAGCAGCACAAGCTTGTCTTCTGATGTTTAACCCTAAAAAAGACTAAATTTTTTTTTTCTGCTGCTGCCGTGGCTTTATTTTCACCTGAAGCCTTTGAGTTTAAAAAAAAAAAATCTTTACCGAGACAAAGGTGGGCGGGAGGGGAGGAGGCACGCTCCTCGGGATAACACCGGTTACCCCCCGCTTTGTGCACAGCACCGCGTTCCCCCTTCCCTTTCTCCAGAATGGTAGGTGCTTCAGTTAAAACCAACTTAAGTTTTAAAGGACAGTCTAGACCCCCCCCCCCCACCACCACTCCACGCTTTGATCATCAAAAAGATAGTCTCTCAAATGTTTGAGGGGCAAAGCTACCCGGGTCCTATATTTAAATGTTGTTTTCGGGAGACTTTATCGTGCAGGCCAGGTCTCCCTGCATTTCAAAGACAGAGGGTCCGAGCCTCCTCCTGAATATTCAACATCCTCCGATGATAATTCTCACTGACCACAACTTAAAGCATTGCTATTTGAAGTGCCTTAAGCACCTTAGAAAAATATGTGAATACTGCTCTTTTATGGGGATTCAGTGAATGCATTATTTTTAACCCTCCAAAATATGGGATGCAGGCATGCTCAGGGGCTGGGACAGGGCGACCCGAGGGGCTGTCCGGCTGGCTGGGCCAAGCGGGTGTGGGGGCCGCACCCCAGCTTGGAGAAGGGAGCGGGTGCTGGGGCCTGCGTGGTGGGCGGAGGCCCATTGTGCCTGGGGGCAGTGGTGAGTGGGCAAGGCTGAGCATACACCGCCCCCACGATCAATCGATCGGAGCAAAGTGCAGGCCAGGGATGAGCTTAATGTGGGATTCAGCCTCCTTCCACGTCGTGCCTAGCCGGCTTTCCGTGGGGCTCTGCCAGCCAGCCGTCAGGGGCCTGGGGGCTGCAGCCCGGGAGGGGGCAGGGTCCTGGGGGGACCCTGTTTTGGTCAAGGAAGGCTCCGTGCTCAGAGACAGCCACCCTGGAGTCCTCAGTCCCTGCGCTTCCTTCAGAATTAAAAAAATAACCCCCAAAAGAGTCCTGTTTGGACCAGAAAAATAAAATCTGAAATCCCCCATTTTGCAGAACGTACCCTCGCCTTCTCGCCCCCCACCCCCACCTCACCCATATGTAGGAATTGCTCTAGAAGGAAGGGAGGGAGGGAAGGTTCTCTGTGGAGAATGGAAATACCGGCCCCGGGGAGAGTCAGACCTTGGAGTGTCCCTCTGTGAAGTGAAGTGTCTCCCTGGACCCCAGCCCAGCTCGGGAGGTGAAAGCTCGACCCTAAGACAATGGGGTGTTCCCAGCGGCCTAGGCAAGCCTCTGGCGGACACGGCGGTGGAGGCGAGCACCCTGAGAACCATCTAGCTGGGCCTCCAAGATGCTGAAGAATATTGGGGCCCAGCCAGTTGAGGCCTCCAGAGATGGAACCCACCTGCGCCCCCCCCCCAACCCCGTCCTGTGATTTGTGAATAGCCACCAATCTCAGGAGGCTGCCTGCCTCTGGGCCAGGCGGGAAAGCAGCTCCCAACTTTGTCCAGGCCAGCGGGGGAAGGAGGGTCTCCACTCAGGTGACAGGGCCTGTCTGTGCGTCTGTGCTCACGGTGCAAACAGACCGGGAGACGTCACACTGTCTGCGCCTGGAGGGTTGGCCTGTCCCAGGCGGTGACCATGCAGGGTGGATGTGACACTGCTGGGTGGTGCGGGCCTTGAGCCCCGGGGACGCCACAGCTCTGTTCTCCCTTTCCCACCTTGCCGGCTCCTTCCCTCTCCCCTCCTTTCCCCTCTCTCGCCTCCTCCTTGCAAACTGGGTGAGGGAGAAGGGGCCCCAGTGCCCCAGGAGGCCTGGACCCCCGTGTGGAGCCAGGGCCAGCCTGGTGGCGGGCACCGACAACACACGGTTCCCGGAGGCACGGGGGTCCCAGCCTGGCCGCCCGCTGGTGCACAGCTCGCACCTTGCACCTTGGAGGCCAAAGCCGGAGCTGCAGGGAGCTGTCGGCCCCCCTGTGGGCCCTGCCCTCGTCAGGCCAACCGGCAGGTCCCCAGGCCTGCTGGCCTCCTCACTCCAGGGTCCCCCTCCATTTGCCGCCCACCCGGACACCCCAGAGCCTGCCGGGGGCGGGGGGGGGACCGCCCGCCCCGCCCCCGGGACTGGCCATCCTCAGGGATGAGATAAGGGCGGCCTGTGAAACGCCCCCGGTGCCTACTTCCCAGCATCTGCTCCCTGCTGTGGGTTGCGGGGGCGGGGTGGGGGGGGGCGAGAGTCTGGACCAAACTCACGTGCAGTTTGTATTTACTGCCGTAGAAGCAAGGGCGCCAGCGAGCCCCCCACTTTCCCTTCCGCTCGTCCCGCCCCCTCCCCACTTCCCAGACACCAGACACTCTCCGTCTTCCACCTCCAGACGCCAGATGGCTCCCTCTCTTTGCCTTTCCCCCTCCAGACGACTCGGGGCCCCTCCCCACGCAGGTCAGAGGTTCCAAACCCCAGGCTCTGCCCGGCCTGGCCCTGCGTCCCAGGTCATCTCAGGATCTGCTTCTGCTCGGTCTGGGCTCTGCCCTTCCTTCGGCTGCCCTCTCAACCATCCCTCCGCCCCCTCCGCCCCTCTTTCTGTCCCTCCTCCCTTCCCTCCCCCGCCCCTCCCCCCCCATCCCTCTCATCCCTCCGGCCCTCACCAGCATCCCCGCTGAGGACAGGTGGCTGTCTGTCTTCTGCCCCCACCCCCCAGGAGGCGCCTCCCGGCCCGGCCCCCCGCCTCCCCACCGGCCCCCGCCGCTAGATGGCCTCCTCACTCTGCCTTCAGGCCCTGGCTCAGCCAGTGGGGAAGATCCCGCTGACTAGGTGGAGAGGCCCCTGGAAGGGGTCTGGCCAGCTTGGCCCCTCCCCCGCCCCTCCCCCTCGCCAGTGTCCACGCCCCCCTCCCCATCTCCCCCTCCTCAGACTGGTACCCACTGGGCCTCAGCTGGAGCCCTGACCTCCCCAGGAAGCCCACGCACGGCTCCCTCCCGGGCGCCCACTGCCTGGTTAGATCTGTAACCTTACTGTCTCCTCCTCCTGAACCCCCTTCCTCTTTGACTTCTCCTCCCCGTAGGACTTCTGCCCAGTCTCTTGCCGTCCCGTCTTACCGTCCGTCTCAATTTCTTGCCGGTTTTATTCCAGCTTTGGCAAATCGGGTTTCTGGTGCTCCCGCCAGGGCCTCCCTCTGAGTTTTGGAGGGGTGCACCTGTCAGCCCCGTTCTCCTAACCCCGCGGCCCTTACCCGATCCCTGCATGTGGGGCGTCTGCGTCCCCAGCTTCCTGGCCCGGGACTGGAGTCCAGACGCCGACGAGCACAAGCTTCTCCTGTGCGCAGGCCAGCGGCCGCGGCCGGGGAGGAGGCCACCCGGCCACCGAAGGCCCGCGCTGCCCGCCCGCGCGAGGGCCGGCTCGGGGCCAGGCTCCCGTGTGGGCTGACGCCTGCCAGCAGCGTTCCTCAGCAGGGCAGAGCAGGCAGAGGGCATCGGGCGGAGGGGCCGGGAGCGGGCGTGCTGCCGCGGGCACACTCGGCCTGAAGCGCGCTGCTCTCCGAGTTGGTGTGATGGCCTCTGTCCAGACCGTGCTCCCGTCTGGAGTCGCTCGCCCTTTGCTTTGAGCAGGGGGGCTCCTCCCTGGGTCTACGCGAGGCCTTGGGTGTCGGGCGCCCTTCCGGGGTCAGAGAGGTGTCCTGGCCACTGCCGGCCCACAGGCCACCCGTGCGCATGAGACGACGGGCGGCCAGGCAGCCAGCGGTCCCTCACCTGCCCGGGCCTGGTGGTTCCGATCCCAGCTCTGGCGCGCCGTCCGCGGGCCCAGAGCCGTCTTGGAGTCCTTCCGCGAGAGGGGCGTTCCTCGGACCTCCGGACCTAGCGAAGACACAAGTGCGCCTGGAGAAGTTAGGACAGGAGGCCCTCGCTGCACGTCAGGGTCACCTGGGAACGCGAGCAGGAAAAGGCAGGGCCGACCAGCGGTGGCTGGCTGCACCCCCGGGCAGTCCTCTCAGAGTCTCTGCTCTGCCGACTTCCCTGATGGGGATCCTGGAATCTCCTGGGGGGGGCGGGGCGCGCGGGCCCTGTCCTCGGGACCTTCCATGTCCCGGCGGGACCTGGTGAGCGGCCACAGAGCCTCGCAGGCGGGGGGCCGGAGGGTGTATGAGTCTCTGACCCTTTCTGGAGAGCGGATGTGGGGGGGGAAGCGAGGGGGGGAGTGTGATTGTGTGTGAGCATGCACATGTGAGTGTGTGCACACGCGTGAGACTACACGAGCGTGCATGTGTGCGTGTGGACGTGTGAGAGACCACGGGAGGGTGCACGTGTGAGGCCGGGACGGCGGGTCCTCAGAGCAGTGAGGGCACAGACCCGGGAGGCGGGAATCGGAGGCCGGCCTCTCAGCACAGAGCCCAGAGGTGGGTTTGGAGGCGGACCCGGCCTGGCCCTGCCTCGGTGTGGGGACCCTGGAAGAGAGGGCTCTGTGGTGTCCACGTCCCCTCGTGGCCCCTGTCCAGGGAGGCCGGAGGCCGTTTCTTCCTGCTTCCACGAGCTGCCGGCAGAGCCCCGTGTCTGGCCCCCCTGCGCTCTGAGGGGGCCCGGGCCTTCCCGGCAGCCAGCTCGCTGCTTACATCCTCGGGGCAACTCCTGTCCCCGCACCTTCTCCTTCTAGAAAAAAGAAAGAAGAAAGGAAGGAAGGAAGGAAGGGAAGGAAGGAGGGAGGGAGGGAAGGAAGGAAGGAAGGAGGGAGGGAGGGAGGGAGGGAAGGAAGGAAGGAAGGAAGGGAGGGAAGGAAGGAAAGGAAAGGAAGGAAAGGAGGGAGGGAAGGAAGGAAGGAAGGAAGGAAGGAAGAAGGGGGAAGGGAAGGAAGGGAGGAAGGAAGGAAGGAAGAAAGGAGGGAAGGGAAGGAAGGAAGGAATGAAGGAGGGAAGGGAAGGAAGAAGGGAGGGAGGGAAGGAAGGAGGGAGGGAGGAAAGGAAGGAAGGAAAGAAGGGAAGGAGGGAAGGGAAGGAAGGAAAGGAAGGAAGGAAGGAAGGAAGGAAGGAGAGAGGGAGGAAGGAAGGAAGGAAGAAAGGGGGGAAGGGAAGGAAGGAAAGGAAGGAAGGAGGGAAGGGAAGGAAGGAAGTAGGGAAGGGAAGGAAGGAAGGAGGGAAGGAGGGAGAGAGGAAGGAAGGAAAAGAGAAAAGAAAGGGACACAAGGCAGACATGGCCGTGAGCACAGGCCGTCTCTCTCCAGCTCCACTGAATGTCAGTGCCGAAGGCTCCTCCCGTGTCCCCAGCAGGCCATCTCCGTGCTGTCCCGCCGAGCCGGTCGCTTGCGTGCTCCTGCCCTCCGTCTCCCGTCTGCTGAGGGGGCTGAAGCGAAGGTGCCTCCAGTCCCGCAGCCCTCGACCCCCTGACTCCTCGGTCGTAGCCTCGGAAGAATCAGGGGAGCTGACCCAACGGTCTGTCTACAGTGAGGGGACCGAGAACCGAATTCGCTACTCCTGCCCCGTGTGTTCCTTGCCCCCTGGGCGTGTCCATCGGGGTCTCCGCCCCACCGTGGTGACGGGCCCCCGCTTCGGAGGCGCTGGGCTTCCCCGGGGACTTTGGGCTCCGTCGGGCATTTGCTGCAGCACCAGCCAAGCATGGACTTGGAGAGGCCCCCCGGGGCCCGTTCAGCCAGCCCCCGAGACAGGCCGGGCAGCCTCAGCCAGTGGCCTGCCCCCCAGCCCGACCCTTCTTGGAGAGGGGACAGTGACACCTCCCCCCATGTGCACAAAACACTGGGCGGCAAAGGGGCGAGGAGGCGGGGGCTGGTGTTAGGAGCTGGCGGGTGCTGCGCTGAGGGGACTGAGGATGTGGGCTCGCTTTTGGACTTGGCGGCCTTGGCAAAAGCCGCTGGGGCTTGAGTAGGTCAACGGCGTCTCTCTCGTGTTTTTCACGTGGCCCTAACATTTGGGGGAATGTTTACTAGGAAACGCTGAGTGGGCTGCTGGTCGCCTGTCCTCACTTCCTGCTCTGGGGCCGGGGCAGGAGTTTCTGGAGGGAGACAGAAGCCTCACCGCGGGGGGTGGGGGTGCCATGTCCCTGCAGAGCGCGAACCCCGGGGCAGGATGGCTCCGGCCCGGCGGGGAGACTGGAATGCCGGCTGGAACAGAGGAGCAGGACTCCCTCCAGAGAAGCTCTTCTCACAGCCAGCGTTCACGGCCAGGGGGAGCATGTGCTCAGGAGCCTTGCTTCCCGGGGTCCCCTGTGTGTTTGCTGAGCACCTCCCCCAAGAGTTGCGTTTGGTGAGGAGTCCAGCCTTGCACTGCAATTGCACGAAGTCCAACCCGTCAGCGCAGACGCCCCTGCCTTTGAGCAGGTGGGGACGCAGAGGCACAGAGAGGCAAAGGCTCCCGTTCGGGGTCACGCGTCTGACCCACAGCGTGGCCCAGAGTCCGGCCGGGGTGATCCGGCCCGAGAGCTTGCCCTCGGAACATCTTCACTGGTGGTCACGTTCCTGAAGTTTCTCTGTCGTGCTCGGCGTGAAGCAGGAGGCACTGCTCAGGGCGGGACCTCTGGGAGTGGCGGGAAGACGGTGTCCCCACGCGGGGCAGATGGGTGCGGGGGCTGGGGCGGCCTCCCTCGTCCTGCTCTGAACCGCGGCTCCGGGGACAGCTCCCGTATTGGGCCCCCCGGATGGCGGGACCGACCCCCACTCTGGGGGAGGCAGGCGTGTGTCCTGCTTTACGCAGACAGCTGAGGCTCAAACCTGAGGCCGCATCACCCCCTCGCGGGGCCACGGCGGGTAACGGATATCAAGTTCTTGGGCTTGGGAAAGCGACGCCCAGCCCTGGGAGGTGCTGCTTTGCTACGGGCCTCCCGTGAGTCCTTTCCTCTGCCAGGCACTTGCAGCACGGGTGGCAGAAAAGCACCAGCGGGAGGGCTGCACGATGTCCGGCACACGGGGGCAAGCGGGTGACGACACCCCAGGCCGCTTAGCGGTGAGTGCTCAGCATGGATGCGTTCTGCACTCCTGAGTTCTGGGAGAGACAGTCAGCAAGGCTGTGTTTGTAAGCTAAGCGGTATCAGCCACTGACGTGGGTTTCAGGCCAGGCGTGCTCAAGGATATAGCTTCTATGAACCCTCGAAGCACCGATTTCTGTTTACTGTGGAAAGAAGCACGTTGTACCTTGAAAGAAACCTTTTAGCACGACAGTCTTTGGCTGGTCTTTGAGTGAGATGTGCCTCTTTTAGGACGCGGGGGACCTTCGTGGCAGGAGCCTGGCGGGGCCACCGCTGCCTCGGGAGTGACAGAGGTTCTCAGGCACAGGGCTTCCCAAACTGCCGCGTGTACAGGTCCCCTTTGTGGCGACTCAGGGCTCTTTGCATCACGTGACGGTGCGGAGTCTCCAGGGACATCGACCAGCCCCCATGGGAGCGAGCGTCCCCAGCTTCTCACGCGTGCTTGTCTCCACACGAAGAACACAGGTGGGCAGGTGCGCTGACCATCGCCTGGGGTGACCTGCCCCTCGTTGATTTTCTCGTTGCTAGATTGCAGCTCTGGCTGATGTCAGTTTTATGTTTCAGACAGACTGTTGGCTCCAACAGCCTTTGTGACATGCACATCCAGGGACGCAACCTGGTTTCCCCAAAGCCGAGTCCAGCCTGGGGTCTTCGGGTGGCTTTGTCCCCTTGGGGGCGGGCAGCGCCCGTCATGTCAGACGGGACGGCTCGTCTGTGAGTCTCTGAGGGCTCTCCGCCCTTGGGCGGTCGAATGTGGGTGTGCTTCTGTCCTGGGTCGGGTCACCGCTCAGCTGCGGACTGATTTCCTGGGGGGCCCGTGTGACAAAGCGCCTCTCTGTCCTTCAAACGCGGGATGTGCTCTCGCAGCCTGGGGCCCGAGCGTGATACCAAGGTGGGCAGGGCTGCGCGTCCCTCCTCGACGCCCACTCGTGTGAGCTTGGGAAAACCTCTAAACGCCCCCGAACGCATTTCCACGTCTGTAAGATGGGCGGATGCTTAGGTCGTGGTGTCGTAGGGACGGGGTGACGAGGTGCTCACGTCTGGACGAAAGCGGTTTTGTGTTTCGAGCCACCGACGGTGCCGCTACCCCCTTCTCTTTGGGACTTTGCGCTTGTGCTGGAATGATTACGCCTAGAGAGGCCAAAGGCAGTTGGGTGCAAAAGAGGTCGACTGTTTTTAAGCAGAGGGGGGCTGAAGCGGGCCACTCCTTTCATCTGACGAGAAGGACATTCAATCCAACTGAGTGGCTTTAAGTAATAATTCCCCCCGGCCTCTTCCAAATGGCAAACGGGGGAGAAGCAAAGTGAACCCCATCACGCGGGGACCCTGATGGGATCTGCTCGGGACGGATGCCAGTGCACGCGAGTGCCTGGCTCTCAGAGACAACTTCCTGCGTTGTTCTCTTGCGCGTGGAAACTCCCCGTAGCTGCACTCCGGCTCCAAACGCGGACGGGTTTGTGCAGCAATCCGCTGTGGCTCCAGAGAGATGCGTCACTAATAATGATGTGTGTTCAAAGCGTGTCTAATCCGTGCAGTCATACTTTGAGCACATTATTATCTCCATTTGACAGATGAGGAAATTGAGGTCTAAAGAGAGATTAGATGACTGTGCTTAGAATTACGGGGGTCAGTCTCTGACACTCAGTCCATTGTTCTCGCCCTCTCTCCCCTTGTGACTGAGGGCTTGCGTGTGTTTGCGCCCGATCGCCGTGGACTGAACTCTCTTAACCTTAAAGCTTCAGCTGCCAGAGTGTCTCGGGGGCCAGGTCTTGTACTGCACTCGAACTAGTTTCCTTTTCCGTGTGAAGGGCATTCCTTCGGTCTCTGCTCTGACTCATCCCCGTGGGATCTGGGATGTTCCTACCGGCAGTTTATCCGCGGAGAAGGAAGACCCCCCAACTGGCGTCTCCCCCTGAGAGTGCTCCGTGCCGTGCGTTTCCACGGCCCCGGGGGTGGGGGTGCCGAGGAGGCCTGGAGGAGGTTGGGCGGCCTGGGGGCGGGGGGCAGGATGCCAAGAGAAACCCAAAGGTATGAGACCAAGTCAAACTCAACACCTCTCATCCAGGCCTTTTCTGTGCGAGGATGGCTTACCCCAAAGTACACAAACCAACAGACTGAATCCCGGCTCTCTGTTTCAGCAGCGCCCAGACAAAGCCTGCCCTCTGGAGTCCTCCCTCTGGCCCCATCCCGCCATGGTAACCGCTGAATTCACTGGGCCATGGGAGCAGGCCAAGTATGTGCTTGATTGTCTCAGCCTCTCTTGTTTCCTTCCTTCAGCGGAGGGTATTGGGTGTTGTGTACGTGTGTTCTTTCTTAGCCTGATGTATTTATGCCCCAGTTTTGTTGGGCTTTGTTTGGGTGGCGGAGGGATGGGGTGGGGGCGGTGGAGTGGTGGGGAGATCTTTTTGTTTCGGATGCTCACCTTCAGTTCTCAAAATGCCACCACAGAAAGGCTGGTAGAGCCGTCCCTCTCCGAGACGCGCCCGTCGATGGACTCGGAAGCAATCTGAAAATGGCACGCCCGTGCGATCACGTGGCATTCTGACTCAGCCGTTAGCGAAGAAGCGGGTATAAAGCCTACGGATACTGCAGGCGAGCGTGGGGGAGAGGAGGCAGCGGAACCTGCCCTTGGGCGAATCAAATAAGGCCCGGGTAACAACTTGCAACTACTTAGGTGCGTACTGTGCGTTCGAATGAGGACCGTAGGCTTACGATCCCGTTAGAACGACGCATCACCGATCCCCACCTCAGAGCGTGATGGCAGCGTAACGTCGCCTGATGGAGGGAGAGGACTGGTGTGGCGTCTTTCAGGGACGAGCCTGGAGCCCCGGCGGCTGCCCTGGCATCCTGGTCGAGCTGATGGACCAGCATCCAGAGGCACCCTCGGGTCTTAACGGTCTCTGTGGGTAGCTCTGTCCCTTTGACAAGCACAGCAGGTTTTGCCCAAATCTGCTGTGATGTGACAACGAATCCATCGGTCACCTTTCTTTGCAGAAATAATCAATTCTCATCAGTAATTGCTTTTGGGCAATAGTTCAATTCTGCTGTCATCTTTTGGCTTCTAGCATCATAACATCATCTGAACAGCAATAATGCATTTTACTATCATGGTGTTCAAGGCCAGACAGTATTTATTCTCGTGCATACCCATTAGGTTAATGTGCAGCATGCGCCTCCACATTTCATTCCCCGCCCCCGTCCCCACCACACGGAAGACAGATGCGCGTTGGCACCTGGGGTCCGGTCCCCAGCACGTCGAACGTCTGAGTCGGTGGAGTGGATCGTCTTTCTTAGTTTGCAGAGAGCTATTTGGTGCCGTGTAGACACCCCTGGGATTGTCGACGCGGTTTTTCTGGGGAAGGTCTTATAAGGCCTTACGCTGAGCCCAAGAAGAAGGATGGAGTGACAGAGGCTGGTTGGAGGTGAGGTCAGAGGTAAACCCGGAATCCTACGCAAAGCACTTTCCAACCTGCGCCCACATCGTGCGGCCAAGTTGTGCAGGATGGAGGAAAACCAGTGCAAACGGGTGTGGGGTCAAGGGCAAGTCAAGGACCGCCGTCCCTCTGTGCTAACCACTTTCACCTTTGGCCCCCTCGTCCCCCTAGAACTGGACTCCTCTCCCTTCCCCGGTCTTGGCATATTCTCCTGGAAGGTTTGGGCTGTTAGGTCATCAACTATGGGATTTTCTGTTGTCTACCTTGGCCTCATTATTTCTCCAGTTGGAGGCTTATGTATCTGGTGTATCTTATTTATTCAATAACACGTCCCTTAAGAAGTCCAGTTAATAGGAGGCATATCTGTTCCTTGCCATCCCCTTAGGTTTTGGGCAGGGGCAGAGCTCTGCAGGAACAGTGGACACGTGATGCCATCGGAGTGTTAGGAGGCAGGTTGAGGGCAGATGTGACGGCCACGATCTCTTGGGGGACTCTTGTGACTCAGTGTTCTTGAGTCTTTTCTCCTCTCTCCCTTAAGTCAGGCTTTGTAAGAAAAAAAGAAAACCACACACACACAGAGTTTGCTCCTGGTACAAAGGTTTCTGAGATATTTATTGTGAAGGAATAAAAATCCTATTAAAATATTTATAAATCGAAACAACCCCAGAAGCCACACACACAATTAGGCCTTTTAGACTTCTATTCTGAAAGGCAGATAAATCATCATTCAGAGAGCAAAGATGAAAAATCAAAACAAACACAGAGTGTTCAGAGAGCTGCCTTAAAAGAAGGCACAGAATGTGGTCTAGAAAATTATCCCCATCTCTGAGCCGTGCACGGTCCACAGGCATCCCGGGAAACCTCTGAGTTTCTGACTCATCAAAAAAAAAAAAAAAAAAAAAAAAAAGTCTTGTGTGATGTCATCTCTGGAGAGCATCATCGAAGTTTGGAACTTTAGAAGGAAGGTGAGAAATCAATCCGGGGTCTGATGGTATAGATGAGGAAACGGAGGCTGATGTAATTCCAGTGCCCTGCTCTTGTCCGACGGCTGGAGAGGCGGCCAAGCCGGAACTAGGACATGCCCAGCTCTCTCTTCATGTTGGTCTGTTACGGACTCTGTGAGCCAGCCCTGGAATTCAGGACCTCACGTCCCGGGGGTTTCTGGATGCCGAACACATCGGGAAAAGCTCGGTCACTGGTTTGCTTATGGCCACTCATTCCGTACGGGTGTGGTTGGCTTCTACGGTGTGCTAAGACCATGCTAGGTATGCCTTTTGGTGCAAACAGAAGACCCAGCCCCTGGCCTCAGAAGGCTTGGTCTGGGGAAGAGATGTGGTCCAAGAAATAATGAAAGGCAATGAGTCCCATCTTGGAACCAAAAACAAGGGCGGAGACCCCAGGAGAGGAAAGCTTCTGCACCCTGGGGGTTGGTGTGAATTTCTCAGCCGGGGGACCACATGCCTGTGTGGTAGGCCTGTGTCCCCAGTTTCTCCTGGGGGCGGTGGGTGTTTCCTGACCCAGAGCACATTCTCCTCTCGCCTCTGAGTCGGTGGATCAGTTTCTCATCTCCTTCCAGCTTCTCCACTACGAGAGAAGCCCTTCCACAGGTCAGGGTCAAGGCTGCCTCTCCATCCCGGCGTTGGCCAGCCCTCCAGTCCCTCCCAGCCATCGTTAGAACCCAGCAACCGAGGGCCCACGACTGGCCCGGTGGCCCCTGGGGCTCTTGCAACATCACTTTACAAAAGTAAGGCTCTGGCTTGAAGTTTCTTCTTTCTAGTGACCTGAGGATTTATTTTTATTTCCTTTCCAGATATGTTTTGGACCTTTAAACAATTACTCAGGGTCTGGAATGTTTGTGGCAGGTGCGTGTGGGCCCAGCCCAGCTCCATCCACCGTGTTGTTGCCGTTGGAACTTGGTTGACTTCCTTGCCAGGTGGCTCTCCATTTGGTGGCAGGGAGGGTGCCAGGCAGAGCTGGCCTGGAGGGTCCCCCGCATTCCCAGCGATCTCCCTGAAGGGCTGGCTTTCCTGGCCCACAGCCCCCCCCCCCCCCCCAGGCCAACGGCTGTATGCAGGGGGAAGGCTGTTCGGATTGCCAGCCTGCCTGGGATGCCTATCCGGGGGGACCCCTTCGGTCGATAGTCCCACCAGAGAGTGTGAGGCAGAGAGGGACCTTACAGCTGCTGGACAGGGACGGCCGTTTGGACAGGAGACAGCACTGTGCCTCATCTGTTCAATGCTGCAGTAATCTCGACTCACCGGGAACGGTGTCTTCTGGAGGCCTTGAGTGTGGGGCCTCGTCTTGCACTCCAGAATCTCCTAAGGACGTCGAGCACGCACTGCAAACGCTCACCTCCGGCTGCCAGGGGCCATCCTGCCTCCAGGTGAGAAGGGACCCACGCTGGATCTCTTCCCGGCCCGCCTCATCTTCCGATGCCGCCACCTGGTTCGGTCACCCTCGGCGGGGCTGGAGGCGGCTTCTTTCCAGACCCCCGGAGAGGTTCCGGGAGAGCAAGCCGGGCCATGCCCCTCCCCCCGCCCCCGGCGCTGACCCGGGTGGGGCACCAAGCAGGTGGATGCTGTCATGGAGCTTTCAGCGTGGTCAGCAGCAGCACCTGGCACTCTCTCCTGGGATGTTCATCACTTGGAAGGCCTGACTCACAGCATGACAGATAGAAACGCCGTCGATGGAGAGGTGCCATGGGATGGGGTCCAAGTTACCGTCTTAGTCTAGCCCTGCCCCCGCCTGGCTTTCACCTTCCCGCTGGCCTCTGGCCTCCCGTTCCCCTGGGACGGGATGGCCAGCGGTGAGCCAGGGCGGCTGTGTCTGGGGGTGGGAGCCCAGAGTTTGCCTTGTCCAATGACATCACGCTCCCGTCGTAGCTGTCCATGGTTCTGTCACCCGGGTCTCGCGTGCTGCTATGAACGGGTGTCTATCGAAGGGAAGCCGGGAGGGTCCTCGGGGTGAGACCGTGTGTGCATCGGATAAAGTCAGGAAAAAGGCCAGTGGATGTAAATCTGGAATGGAGTCCCCGCGGAGGGGCCGAGACAGCTGGGGCGCGAAGGACGGGGTGACCCCGGGCTGCTGAGTGGCACGCCTGGGGCTCCGCCGATCCCAGATCTTGGGTGTGCCGGCCGAGCATGCAGGTGGCACGGGGAGTTGGGTGCGAGGCGGAGCTGGAGCCGAGGCGAGGAAGCAGTCTGGAGTGTGCCGGCCCGAGAGTGTCGTCTCTTAAGTGCCTCTGGGGATCCAGGCACTGGGCGGGGAGGGAGGAAAGGAGACCCGGCCTGGCCAGGATGTCAGGGCCTCGGAGGCTCTGCGCTGAGCCAGTTTGGCTGCTCGCTCCGCCCTGAGTCACTGCCAGAGGGACGGCCCAGGTGGTAAGTGCCATGCTGGCCCAACGTGAGGGCTCCCCCTGCTTGAGAAGGGAGGTGCCCCCCACCGGCTCGTGTGGGGGCCTGTGGCTTCTCAGGGCACCTCCTTCGCCCAGGTGGGGCTTCCTGCGAACTGAGTGAGGGAGGCCACTGGCAGTCCCATTTTCCAGAGCAGCAAACCGAGCCTGGGGGCGGTCAGGAGGAAGCCGGCTGGGACAGAGCAGAGGCTGCCGGCCGCTCGCTGTCTGGCATGCGCTGGCACCTTCCTTCTGCCGCCCAGGCCGCCTCCTCGGCCGGCAGGAGTGAGCCGTCGGGCTCTTGGAGTCCGCACGCACGGCTGGTTCGGAGGGGCTGTTCTGAGGTGCTGGCGGGGCCGCTGGCTTCGTAACCCCTGAGCCTCCCCAGACGCCCCGGGCCCCCGCACTCAGCCTGGAACCTCACGGACACACGGGCGGGGAGACAGGGCCGGCTGTGTGACGCTGGTCACCCTCCCCCTGTGAGTTAGAAGGTTCCAGATCCCTGCCCGGAGCCCTGGTAACCCACGACCGGAGACTCGGGGAGGCGAGTCTGTCGGGACAGGAGTGCCGCGGTTTGCTTTTTATTTTGGCTGAGCAGGGATTTCTACTCCCTGGTCCGCAGCTCCTCTCCACCCATGGAGATTAAAATAATCGGATGCAATTTCTCACAGTCTCGGCCTTTCCCAAACACATCAAGTGTTTGCCTGTGCAGAACCAGCCGACATGGCAGCTCCGTTCATTCACAGCACGTCCAGCAGCCGCGAGACGAGGGAAAAAGGACTCTGCCCCCCAACACAGAAGCCATCGGTCCGTGCTCAACGCTACAGGGACACGGGCTCCGAGACCCCCTCCCCTGCAGTCTGCTCGCTCTCAAATGTCCCGCTCGCTTGGCTTTCCGGCTGGAAGCATGCAGCACTTTTAGAAATAAGACATCGAAAGGCAGGGGAGCGATTCCTGAGGGCTGGCGTCCCGAGGGGCCAGACACCAGGGCGGCATGGGAGGACGTGGAGAAACGAGGCGCTTGGGCCAGGCGCAGGGCTGGGGGTGCACGGCTCGGGGGACCCCTGAGGGGAGCCCGCAGCCGGAAGCGCTCCAGCCGTGCCGTTAGCTCAGCGAAGTGGGATTCGGCCTCCCGGAGAAGGTGCATTTTGTTCCAGGCCGTCTTCAAGGGAGCAGGGAAACGTAATGCTTTTAAGAAACATTTCCATCCAACGCGGTGAATCGAGAAGCGGTTTGACACAGAGGCGAAGATCAGTCCTGAATTCCCTGCAAGGCGGTGTACCGCCCCCCCCCCCCACCCTGGCGTGTGGGCGCTGACGTCCCAGCCCCTTCCAGGGCTCTCGGGGACACCGCATGGTGACCAGGCTTCTTAGCCAGAGCTGGGCGGGGACGAGCTGGAGACAGATTCCGGCAGGTGGCTCGGGGCACTGATTCAGAGGCAGGTACCCCCAGGCCCCGGCTGCAGAAAACATAGGCGGTGTTTAAAGGGGCCGTGCGTTAGGTTAGTCCTGCCTGAGACGGACGGGGGTCGGCAAGCAGTGTGGGGGGGGCCCCATGGCATCATGAAAGGTTGCCGCTGGGGTGAGACGGATGTGTTTTCACTACCCCCGGGGCCGTACGCGCATCGATCGTGTGTGGGGACGGGTGTCAGTGAGACAATCATCATATGGGAGACTTGGTCGGAAAACCGAGGCCGCTCGGTGCCCGTTCTGGTGATACGGTGACCACTGGCTTGTTTCTGACGGACGTTCTCACACAAGACCTCCCTGAACCCCCGCCCGTCCTTTGTCGTCCACAGTGGGGTGGACTCGGTTACAAGGACGGCATCAGGGCGTCCAGGAGTTGGAGGCCGAGAGCAGAGACTGGGGTTCATCTCACGGCCATGCTTCTGCACAAACGGCTGTTCTAGGAACCGAGCTGGCAGATGCTGGGGCTGGAACTAGACTGACTCTGGCTGTTTTCTGAACTGTTAGCTGTAATAAAGGTTTGAAGTTCAATGACCTGAATGAGAAAACCATTGCTTAATGGACGTAATATATATTACATATAACATAATATGGCTCTATCCCTGGATGTTAAACTTACGTCCCGTGAAATTCTCTTAAGCCTCTAGCCCCCCTGCCGAGTGAGGTCAGATGGCGAAAGTAAGTGAGCGCGTACGATAGCGATGATTCGGTATTGAGTGAGAACGTTTTCGGGGATAATTGTTTGGTTCGGTGATTTGGGTCTTGTGGCCATGGGTGCCTGTGGAAACCGTTATAGATCTGTGAATTTACAAAGTCAAGTTTCAACGAGGAAACCATTTTCATTCTTGTGATTGTGCCACGTACATAACACTTCGACATACTCTTAAAAACCAGAAGGCTTGGGCCCCAGCTCTTTGGCGGGAGGCTGCGAAACTGGCTGGGAGGTGGGGGCCTTGGCCTTGAATCTCCACGTCCCCGAGAGGCAGAGAGGCTCCCCTATATGTTCTGAGGTCCGGGATGTCGGGTCAGACGCAGGGCTACGTCTCACTGCCGTGCTGGGAGTCAAACTCTAAGACACAGTGTGGATGGTTTATTATAAAATTACAGTGAAGATACGGGAAACCCCAAGTGTGGCTCAGACTTCTCCGGAGTCAGCATTTCTGTGCTGAGTGTATCTAAATGGCAGTAATCTGGACGAAGCTATGCAAATACGTGAAACTGAGTCATTAACTCCGCTGCTCTGTCGGCTTTGGCAGAGCCAGACCCACCGGCCGACTTTCAGCCCGACAGGTGCCCAGCACCGCGTCTGGCCTGCCCTTCGGGCATCCGCTGTCACCGCAGCAGGACTGTTTTGACGATGGCATCCGTTGTGCTGTTAAAGACGAAATCGTATCTGCACTCATTGACTAAATATACAAAGGGCTGGGATTTCCACTTGGCCAACGTGCCTGTTCACATGGGGGCTGCTCCCTGAACTCAGATAAAGTCCATCTGGAGACACGCACTGGCTTCTAACCCCCAAGTATGGCGGGGCCCACAGGGTAAATCTGCCCTCGGCACGTGGGGCGTCCCTGGCAGGCCGCGTGCTGTCGGAAGGAATCGCGAAGTCTTCAGGAGCCCGACCGCCACCCACCCTCTGACCTCGCAGATGCTTGCGCCTGCTTCCCGTTGGGTCTTATAAACCTGGATGTTTACTGGAACTTGTGACCAGTGTCCCACTTAGAGGCCACAGATTCTCCAAGTGCGTTTTAGACGCACGTGCATTTCGGCCCGACTCAGGTAAGATCTAATTTAAGCAGAGCTGAGATTTACTCATTTGGAAGTGTATTCGCTCCTCAAAGTGATGGACTACGAGGTACGTTGAAACAGTGAGATTCCCAAGCGCCTTCACTTGGGAGTCGATTGATCCGACCAGGCCTCAAACTGTGATGCACACGCACACACACGCACAGGTGCGCGCACACACGCGTGCACACGCCCACACACACCCTCAGCAGGGCAAGAACACAGATTTTTCTTCATTCGGGTGGGTGCCCATTCCTCTTTGGTGGCAGGAGTCCGGGGCCTCCGGAACGGGATGTAGGTCACATGGCCACCTGCCGGCCAAGGATCACTCTTGGCCTCCTTCTGGGCTCTTCTCATGCTGAAATGTTCTGCCCTCTTGACCAGGTACTGGCACAGAATCGCCTCCCATTTGCACTCTCTTCTGTCAGGTCTGGCAGGCTGGCTTCTGCCGGAAATTACTTTGGATTTTTGCTGCTTGGTCCATTTGGGGCCGGTTCCCTGTGGACCGCAAGGTGTGTGATGGGCCCCCTCCCCCTGGCCGTGTCACTAAGGGGTGTGATAGGGACTTGGACTGGTCTGGTTTTCGCTTCTGTCTCTAGAGCCAAGCGCTGTGTGTCCACGACCCCTTGGCTCACTAGCCGCCCCCGGCCCCTGGAGAGACGCTGCCCCCGCACCTGCCACTCGCGGGCGGGGACTGACCCTTCCCTTCAATCTTGAGAAAACCCTTTAATTGTGTTCCCTGAAGAACTCCACCTCGAGAGCGAAGGGGTGAGTGTCGGCGATGTGCTCGGATTCCAGCGGTCCCATCAAGGTTACGCTCTGTCCGGGGCGCGATGGCCCTTCCTTACCACCGTTTTGATGTGAAATCATCTGCAATAAGATGGGGAAATATGGCCACAGGGCCTTTCCCTTCTCCCTTATCTTTGTGTCTACAAACCTCTCCGAACAATGTCCTTTCTCTCCCAGGTGATGTGGCGCGTCAGGAAACCGGTCACACCTCAGCCCTTTCCTGCCCCATCACGAGTGTTTACCGAGCGCCGGCTCTGTGTCTGTGCCGTGGTGCAGGACGCAGGAGACGCAGGGGTGGGTGTGGGGCGCAGGGCTCTCCCTCTGCTTCAGGAACGGGGCCGGAGCTGCGCCAGCCGCGAGGGGAGTCAGGATGTCAGAGGGCCGGATGTCAGAGCAGCGGGAAGGTTGACCAACTCGAGCTGAGTGGAGGCCGCAGGGAGAAGGTGCTGGAAGAGGGAGCGAGAGCACGGGTGCGGTGGCCGCACCGGCCCCTCCCGTGTGGGTGGGTCACGCGGTGCTCAGGCTCGCTGGCGGTGGGACAGAGGGTTGGCCACACGTCCGCTGTCCGTGGAGCCGATGTTTGGAATCCCACTCGAGGGACGGTGGTGGCACACGAGAGATTTCCTTGGAGGGGAAATAATGATGCGTGTCCAGAGGGCACGGTCACTGGGCTTGTTCGGGTCCCCCCTGTTCCCCGGGCACGCACCTCCGTGCTGCAGGGACCGCGGGTGAACGGCAGCCCAGGGTCCGCAGGGCGCAGGGACCACGCGTGAGGGGCTCTGTGTCCCACACAGGTGGCTGTTCGTCTACGCCGAGCCTTGGGCCCCGAGGCGGGGCGGGGCCCAGGCCTGCTTCCTCTGTCAGGCCTTCGTCTGGAGCCCCGTCCTGGGTTGGTGCTCAGTCCACGGGTGTTGAATGAAGGCCTTGCTTCGAGGGACATAAACGGGTTGTCGCGGGACGTCTGGTATGGTTGTAGGCTGAGGGCGTGTGGCACCTGTAGGGCAGTGCTGAGTGGCTGTGACTCAGCCCCTCTAATTTGCCCAGGAGAGGAAACCCGGCTGGGGGTCAGCGCCGTGGGGAATGTGAGAGGAAAGATCCAGAGCCAGGACGAGGCCCCGGAGGGGCTGGACGAGGGAGGGCCTGTGCGCTGGCCTGCCCCGTGCTGGTGCCCCTCCATCACCTGCCCGCTCCGTGCACCTGGCCCGCCGGGAAGGCCGGGGAGCCGGCTGCCACAGCCGCCCCCCAGTGGCACTGGCCACGCTTCGGGGAGGGGGGGGGGTCGGAAGTGGCAGGGCTGGAGGGAGGGCCGCTGGGAGGCACACGGCCCCCTCCCTTGGCTCCCTCGCCCCTGGGTCCTGGCGGCCCGGCCAGCGCGAGGAATGTGCTGTAGGCCACTCACCCGGCGGCTGTTGTGTGTGCGGAGGAATGAAAACTATTTTTGAGTTCCCGCTACTGTCCCTCCCTGGGCCCACAGCTTCCTCTTGGCCACTTCCTTGAACACACGGAGACAGGCCTGGGCACGGTCCCCGGGCCGCATGCTCCTGTCAATGATTAACCGCAGGGTCCCGGGCGTCCCGCGCCCGCATCGTGGGCCCGCCTCCGCGCTGGGGGCGCACGCGGCCCGGAAGGACACAGCGCGGGGCCTGCCTCCCCTTTCTCCCTTCTGTGAGTCTGAAGACCTCTGAAGGAAGTCACCTCACCGTGTTCTCCAGCGTGACTCCACTTCTGAGACCCAACAAGCCGGGCGAGGCCTGCTCTCGGAGACGCGCGATGCGCGACCCTGTAAAGCGCTTACATCGAAGGCTCGGGGTGGCTGGAGACCCCAGCACCCCCCTGCACGCGCCCGTGGGGGACGGTATCTCGGGGGACGGTCTGTTCTGGTTTGTTCTGAAGGCTCCTTGGACACAGATACTTGCCCCTGCGAGCGAACGGCCTCCCCTTTGAGGGAATGACTGTTGTCACGACTTCCCGTGTGTATTATCTTCATCCTCTAGCTGGCCGTTATTGCTCTGTTCCCTTTATAACTAAGGACGCTGGGCCCGGGGAACCCTAACTGCCCGGCCTCCCGCGGGGGGTGCCCAGGGTTTAAACCGCAGCCCAGCTGGGCAGGAAGCCCAGGCTCTTCTCAGAGGACGGCTCTGTCACTTACGTGACCCTAGCAGCCACTAAGCGTGGGGCTCACCTTGCCCTCTCCCCGACCGTCCCCCTTCTCCCTCCGTCTCCCTCCCCGGGCCCCCACGAGAGCCGCCCCAGGTCTTGTCCAGTGGGTGTCAGCCTGGCGGACTGGGTGCCCCTGGGGCCCTCCCCTCCCGCTCTGCTCTGCCCCACGTGCGGGGGCATCGGCCAGGCCTGGGGACCCGTCCGAAGGACCCAGTGCTTTCTCCAGCCTCCTCTCACGGCAGGTCTGGGGAAGTGGTGGGTGTGGATGTGAGGCCGGTGCTGCCTGTCCTTGGCAGGAGGTGGGCCTTTAAAGCCGTTGACATCCCAAGCCGACTGACAGATTAGGAGGGGGACGGGTGGACTTCAGCCTGGGCACACAGAGCTTCCGTCAGCTCTGTTCCAGGAAGACTTGCCTAGAAACTCCGTGAGGTTCCAGCCGGGGGGTTCTGCCTGCTGCCCTCGCCGGGCTCAGAGCCTCGGGACTTTGGGAGGAAACATCTGTCCCCTCCGCTGAGGACGCGGACTTGGACACTTTCTGCCTCGGCTATTTTCCCCGGCTGCAGCCGCGTGGCACTGTCCCCATGCCGTTTCGTGACACTCCATCCGCGTCCACGTCGGCGCCGGACCGGATGCCCTGGGAGGTCTGCTCCCCACTCATGGCGTTCTGAAGAGCATCACCCAGGGCCAGGGGCCGCACGTGCGAAGTGGGACACCCTCCTCACGGCGGGGCCCCGCGTGTTTGTCCTTCCTGCTGGGCCGTGCGCTCCCTGAGTCCGCAGACCCGGCTTCACGACCTCCAGTGCCTACCGCTTTGCAGCTCTGTGCGGAGCAGATGCAGAATTTGTATGTTCTGGCGACTTCTTAAGAACGTACCAGACGCTCGGATGTGGCCCCTGCATTAACAAGTGACACACAGCACCCCCTCACCCCCCCGCTTTCGGAGCCTGGGGGACAACGCAGAGTGTGAGCATGGTTTTTGGAAGCAGACACGGGAGGGCAGAATGCACGGCCCTCGTTACCTACCTCACTTGGCCGACTTTCAGCTTCCTGCAAAGTCACCTGCGAGGCGGTTTTAGATAAATCGAGTGACGGCCCTAACAGATTTGAGGGCCCTTATGATCCAAGCCAGTCCTGTGGATCATCCTTTGGTAAAGTAGAAAACCTCACCATTGAAACTTCTGGGACGGAAGGCAATGGGGGTGTGGCTTCCAGCCTGGGGCTGGTCCCCCCTGAGCCTCTGGCCGCCTGAGTGTCTATCTGAGCAGGGGTCGGGCACCCACACAGACACCTGCGGGGGGCACACCTGCGGCCCAGCGGCGACCCGCCCCTCGAGGCCCCCTCTCGGCCCGTCCACCTGGCTCCGCTCGGCCGGGACTGCACTCAGGCGCGTCCGATGCCCAGGTTGGAAACACGCCATGCCTGTTGGACTCTCATTCCCGTAGAGCCTGGAGAGACAGGGCAAGGAAGAGATTGCCCGCCAGCCTTCAGTTCCAAGGGGGAAGATCCAGCGGGGTCCTGGCCCCCACGGCAGTGGGATGGAGGAAGGAGCTCGAGGGACGGGCTTGGCCGCTGATTGCTGTGTGACCCTGGGCCACCCCACGGCCTCTCTGGGCCGCACCCCCCATCCCGGCAGTAAGGGTAAGGCGATCACGGATCAGCCAAGTCCCTTCTTGCTACGGTGCCTGTGCCTGGCTTTGTGGGGGTTTTGGTGAGCGAGCCCACGTGTTAGCACTGGAACCGCTTGGTCCCAAGAGCGTGTCCACGCTGAAGCTCTGTGCTCCCCGAGTGCACAGTCTGTGGGTCGGGGCTCACCTGCATGTTGTACGAACTCCTCCTCGGTGCCCACCGAGGACTCATCGCCCTGGACCTGCCGCATCGGGACGACGCCCCAGGTGCTGCGTGTGCGCGGATCACAAACCGAATGTCCCCCGGACATTTTCCATCAGTCATGAGCGTCCTCTGCTGTTGAGGTTTGGCCCCGAGGCCGGGCTTGGGTCAGACCGGTCACTGGGTCAGCGGAAGGGTGCGGGCCCTGGGGCGGCCCCTGTCTGGGGCCAGTTGGCCTCTCTGTTCGGTTTCCCGCTGCCGGGATGGGAGGCCTCCTGTGGGCGGTGCGTAAAGAGCCCCCAGAGCCTCTCAGCTGAGTGTTAGCGTCGCCGTGGTCATTGGAGGCTTCAAGCGGCTCTGGAGGAGTTACTGTTACCTCCATGTCACGGGTGAGGCCTAGCAGGCTCAGAGAGGGTTAGTGTTGTCCCCGAGGTCACGCACGGAGGAAGAGGAGCACTGGGGATTGGCACGCGTGTCTGCCTCTCACGCTGGCCCCCTCCATGCCACTGCACCGACCCTGGCTCACCGGCTTGCCTGCTTCTGTCTCTGAGCGCCTGGAGCGCT
This sequence comes from Leopardus geoffroyi, assembly GCF_018350155.1. Lineage (NCBI taxonomy): Eukaryota > Metazoa > Chordata > Mammalia > Carnivora > Felidae > Leopardus > Leopardus geoffroyi. The sequence continues at coordinate 167,125,143 of NC_059331.1, forward strand.
GACCCCGTGCCCCCCCCCCCCCGCCCCGTGCAGACAGTGGGCTCCCCTTGCTCTCCCCTGGGGTGACCCGTCTGTGGTTTGATGTCTTCGCTGCTGATTCTGAGCGTGGGAGCCTTCTTCTCTCAGGGGCTCAGTTTCCTCACGGGGAAACCGGGAAGATTGCGTAGCTTGTCCCCGTGTCCCCGGTGTGGCGGATGGGACACCAGCGGCAAGGGAGCCCGGCTGGGTGGCCAGGCTGTGGGGGTCTCTGCGGGCCCTCCGAGCCGGTCCATCCGCTCAGCCCCGCCGGGAGGCAGCCTGTTTCGAAGGCTTCTGTTTTTAGGCAGCGCACGGCCACGGGAGGTCCAGAGCGGCCGCTTCGCGTCCAGGGGCAGCCGACGCCCCTCCCCACCCGAGACCCCCGGGGCCTGCCGGCACTCCCTGCTCAGGAAACCTGGGACACAGGCCCTGGGTTAGGGCTCCTCCTGTCCCAGGGAAGGGAAAGAATTCAGAAGGATGGATGACCTCATCCTGCTCCCAACTTTGAGTCTCCAAAGACAGAGCTGACGTCAGCTCATATTTGCAATCTTTTCTCCTCTTTCCTGCAAAACGGCTCCTTCTGCTGGGAGAGCATTTGGCAGCCAGCCCCGTCGCGGGCCTGCCAAGGCACAGCTCCATCACTGAGACTATGTCTTATGCGCCCACCGAGGGGCGGCGGGGGAGCGGCCTGGACGAGGCCCCCCCCCGGGGTGGCTCCGATGGGCGCCGGGTTCCTCAAGGTGCCCTGAGAGCGGCAGCTGGTGCCACCCCCCAAAGCTGTGGAGAAGCAGCAGACTGATGGGCCTTCTCCAATCATCAGCAGGGCCCTCGGGGGCTCCCCACCACACAGGCCCGGTAGAGAAGCTGGGATCGAGGTCGTGTGCTCTGGGCACAGAGGCCCTGGCACAGGTTGCAGTGAGGAGGCCGGATGGGGATGGTGGGGGGTGGGAGACACAGGGGTCGCCGACGTGTGGATGGCGGGGCTCTGGGTCTCCGGGCCGGGAGAGGCAAGGCAGGGACCCGAGCCCCAGTGTCGTCCCGGCCACCAGTGGGAGGTTACGGTACAGCCCGTGCTCCGAGTGATGGTTCTGATTCGGTAAGTGCGTCGCCCCTGCAGGACCCAGAGCCGCCCCTCTGCTGGCCCTCCGTGCAGGGAATGAGTTGTTCAACACGTTTCTCTGTCTCTGTCGCCCGCAGGTGTATCCCCAACACACATGGTGAACAGGGGGCCACCGCACACGTCCAGGTCTCCCTCGTCGGCTCACGCGGCCACCGTCAGCACGGCAATGGCATCATCAGCACCACGTTCCTCAGGTGTGTGGGGGGCTCCCCGCGTCCCATCCCGGGGGGAGAGAACCCTTCCCGCCTCGTTCATTACTTCTCTGGGTCACGGGCTTCCTGCTCACGTACTCGAGCTCAGGTGTCCTTAAAGGAAAGGCAATCATCAACCAGGCCACAAACGCTGAACGCTGAGCAGCCACGATACTGGGTGATTAGTGAGGAGGCATTATTCTCACCTCTTTGCGATCGTCACCTGCACTTAGAGAAAACATCCCCCACGGCCATCGCTGGGGGGATGTGGGAGCCCGGGGGGCATGTATTTACTTAGTGGAAAGAATACAGAACGTTCTTATCTGGTCACCTGTCACCGGGCCAGGAGGCCATGCCGCACCCTGCTCTCGCGCAATCTCAGCGGTATTGATTTTATTACTCATACTTTATAAATGAGGATGCTATTCTCAAGAACGCGGACATTTGCTTTGCTGTTGCCACGGTCTCAGCCCCGCGTAAACTTCTCGCTCTCGGTATGTGTCCGTCGATCACTCTCCTTGTCATTGTTCCGCGATGGGGGCCTTCTCGTGACCACGTACGGGGCTGCGTACCGCTGCACCGTAAGCTTCTGTTTGCAGATTAAAAAAGGCTACCAGGCAAACTTCAGCTTGAAAATGACTCTTGGGTTGAGCGCCATGATGATCCCCAAAGGGCGCGGCCCTGCCCTTCTGGAAGGCCGCCAGAGGCCCGTGCGGTTTCCCAATGGCGGCCCGGCCGGGGTCTCTGCCAGCTCCGTGTGGGGGGCTGGCCCTGCGTTCGGACGGCTCTGCCTCGGCCATCGTCCGATGGTGTCCCTCCCCAGAGCCCCCGGGGGTCCTTCCTGCACGGACGGCTCCGTGCACACAACTCTCCATCCTCTGGGGGTCATCCTGGCAAGCCACAGGGACGTGGCTTTTTCAAATTCAGATTTCAGGGACTCTTCATTCTGACCGTGTCCCGGGGCCAACCTGCTTGAATTCCAGCCCGACACTTAGGATCTGTGCTGCCCGAGTGTGGGTTTCGTCCTCTGAAAAGCGGGCCCATCGGCGCGAACCCCGCAGGGTGGTTGGACGTTTATGAGACGGGCCACCTGGCACCCGGCTAGTGCTCGCCCGGTGGCCCCTCCCCATCGGTGACGGGAGCCTGAACCCCCGGACGCTCGTGTGTGATGACACACAGGCCCACTGCTCCCGGGGCGCACTGACCTTGGGGGTTCGGCATACACCTGTCTTTAAAATGCTGCCTTCCGTACCTGGGGGCCTTTTCAGGAGAGAAAACACTTTTTAAAAGCCTTGAGCAGACAACCCCAGATATGTCAAAGTCAGTCCTCAGCTTTTTATCCTTATCGGGAATGGCCACGGCTCTGGGCTCTGCTCCTCAGAGAGATGCGACCCGCACAGACCCAGGCCGACGCTGCCGTCCCAGCGGCGAGCTGCGCAGACCATCAGAAGGCTTCTCCACTCACCTACTCGTTTTGGTGAGTGGCCTTCTCCGGTTCTCTCCACCTCCTTGCTCTTGGACCTCTCGGGCTGTCGCACGATCCTCGGGACACGGTCTGGTCCCGTCCCCCGGCCGTCCTGGGAGGCCCACGCGTAGGAGACCCCACGAATTTGTAGACATTCAGGGGGAAGCCACCCCTCACCTCTCAGCCCCACCCTCGCTGCCCACCCCCTCCTCCTGGGGTCTCAGCACAGGGGCTCTGACCGTGCCTTTGACCTCAGGCACTCACCAACGGTTTCAAAGGGCGATGTCCCTCCCAGGCTATGTTTTGGATGCTTGGAGGTCGATGGCTGTGTTAGGTCCCAGCAAGGGCCAGGTCCCCCCTCCTCATGTTCACTGCTCTCTTCGCTGCCCACCCTCTGGGGCCTCTCCCGAGGGGCCCCACAACCAGTTGTTCTGACCGCCCCCCCAGGACTATTCCCCCAGCTCCAAAGGCCGTCTGCACTCTTGACCTCAGCCATCTGACAGTGTCAGCACCTCTGGATAAACAGATGCTCCGTCCCCCAGACGGCACGGTTCGCCCTGTCTGGTGTGCCTGTCATCAGAGCAGAGGCTGGGATGAGAATCTGGGAGAAAGTTTTCACGTGGAAAGTGGTCCCTGGAATCAGGAGTGCTCCCCGTGTGCAGGGGAGACAGGAGAGTCTGGGAGGCATTATCGGTGGTCAGGAAGGGCTCCACCCTAGAAGGGTGGGAATGACCCCAGAGCTGCCCCTTGGCAGGGAGGGAGGTGGGCATTTGTCCACCGCTGGCTTCCCCTGTGGGTACAGGGCGGCTGATACTCCCTGGCTTTCAGGGAAAAGAGTCAGGGGAAGCCTGGAAGGTGCTGGAGGAGGCCGGGCAGGGGCGTGGAGCTGTCCAGCACGGCCGGGAGGGAGGCGGTGGCCCAGAGGAACATGCCCAGCACCGAATGTGTTTCCTGCACACCCGGGTGGGGAGTCTTCCTGTATAAATTCATACCAGCCGAGATGATCTGTCGGGTTTGCTCTCTGGGTTATGTCACCGACACGTTTTGTGTTTCATTTTCCCTGCGTTCGTGTGTACAGTTATGTTTTAGTAGTTAAGTGGAACTTGTTTTAGCGAGAGAAGCTGATGTCTAAGACTAGCCAGCTGGGTGCTCGCTTCTCCCCGCCAGCATCAGACGCTGCTGAAAGAGGGGAGAAGGAGAAAAACAGAAGGAATCAGCCCTTATGAAGAGATCAGAAGGGGGAATGACAGGAGATAAGATGTTTCAACAAATCTCTGTAAGATCTAAAGTAAGTCTGGCAGAGCTCGGGGTGGGCCAGATGAGGACGGCGGGAGAGCAGAGCTGGGAAGCGGGGCTAATTCGTCAGTCTGTCCTGGGAAAACCCATCATCTTACCCCGTGCCAGCCCTGCGGAGAATATGGGGAACACAGGCAGCAGGCTCACAAGAGAGGGGGCCTTCACAATTGGATGGACTTCTCACAGAAATTCAGAATAATGACTTTCCAGTCTGGCCTGCAGCCTCGAGGCTAGAACATTCTCCCGCGGGCGGCAGAGGACCCTCAGAGAATAAAACGGAGCCACACCACTTATCTGAGTTAGCGATCTTCATACAGTCATAATCCCATAAATGCACTTAGTGTTTTAAGAACTTTTATTTACCTTCTAGAATCAACCTAGGAATAAAGCCCAGAAGGCTTAATTATGGCTTCAAGACGGAATGCCGATGTCAGTGTTCCTCACCGTGTAAAAATAAAATCGTAATTGGTAAAAGTGGTAGGGAGAGCGGAGGAGAGGGAAGGGATAGATGTGTTGGCTGCTACTCTGGTCACACGGTGGAAAATCAAGAACCGCTTTCAGAGTTGGTGGAAAAACAAATCCACAAGGGCGGAGCAAGAAGAGCTGAAGACAGCAACACCTTTGTCGGATATCGCTCAGGAGTGATGGGGAGCAGTGTGAGTGTGGACAGCCTCCTTTCCACGGTGTTCAGTCCGTCAGCATTCGTTTCTGAAGCTGAAAACTTGAAAACCGGAGCTTGTATCAGCTAGGGTAGACAAGGCTACTCTGCGTAACAAACAACCTCAAACATCTCAGTAATGTGATACGATGAAACTTATCTCTCACTCGTGTGCACTACGGGGGGGGGGGTGGTCCTGGGCCCCCCCGGCAGTGGCTTTGGCCCCAGAGGTGGCCTCAGGCTGCAGCTTGGGTCCAGGCTCTGTGTTGCTCACAGGAATTTGTGGAATACAAAGGGCGGCTCAGAACCCCTTCTTCTGCGGGGCACCTCGGATCTCGTGATGTCTCCTCCAGCCACACCCTAGATCAGAGGTTCGCAGACCCGGCTGGACCCTTGCCTTTTTGTGACCGTTGAGCTAAGAACAGTTTTTACACTTTTAAATGATTGAAAAAAAAATATTAAAAGGTGAACGCTGTCCCATGACACGTGAAAATTATACAAAGCGCAAATGCCAGTGTTCAGAAATAAAGTTTTATTGGAACATAGCCATGCTCGTGTGTTTCCATAGCGACTGTGGCCGAGTCACTTAGTGGCTTAGCGAATAGTCGCCTCGTGGCCCCCAAAGCCTGAGATCCTCACCATGTGCCCTTCCCAGGAAAAGCTCTCCAGTCCTTGCCCTCCATGTGCTTTGGGGGCAAGCACCTGTTTGGCCCTCCCCTTTCACACCACGGTTCATTCATTCATTCGCTCATTCAACCAGCAGGTGTGTCATTAACACTTTCTTTGTGAGACAATATACGCACAAAGATGAGAAAGCTGTGTTGCCTGCCCTCAGGGAGAGCGTGAACTAAGCCTTCCAGGCGCTGCTGACTCAAGGCTGGACGTTATCTGGGCGAGGGGCCCCCAGGCTCTCTGTTTTGACCCATAGAATGAATTTAGCTTGATGTAAAACCTTTCTCCATTTCCAAGAGGAGCCTCGCCCCTGGGGGTGTCGTGGGTCAAAGTCTCCTCTGAGGGTCTCAGAGGCCCAGAGTTTGCTGGATGCGGTGGTTCGTGGGTCCCAGGCTGTCTCACACCTACTAGAGGGCCCCTGAGCTCACGGAAAGAACCAGCAAAAGAGCCTGCAGGCCTTAGCCCCCCTCGCTGCACAGGCATGACTTGTTTTCTAGATGTTCCACGGAGTCGTTCATGCACAGCTGGGGGAGAATAGACCGCCATTGTTGGCCTCTGTCCCTCCGCACTGTATTCATTAACTCTGGTTTTGCAGGGAAAGTTCCGAGAAGGTGCGCCTGAGGGCTGTGATCTTATCGGGGTTCGGTGAGGTCACAGAGTGGGTGGGCCGGGTCCCCCGGTCCGGAGCGGGGCCACTCCAGGGGGCTGGCGACCTTGCCCGTGGGGTCCTGCCTCCACGCACGGCCAGAGGCAGTCCAAGAGTGGGTCCATCTTCCTGAGCTCGGGGCTCCCCAGACCTCTCCTTTCCCTTGAAAGTACGCTGAGGGGCCCTACAAGACATCTTTGAATTTAATAAAACTCTGTATTGATTCAGGCCGTGTCTTCTCCTGGCAGGAGCGAAGGGGAGAGAGATCTGGTCTCCAGATAGAGACGGTCAGTTTTGAGAACACTTTCCTGCTCAGCGAAGTGCTTTCTGAATGCATAGCCTCTGTTTCCAGAGGTGTCTCTGGCCATCTTTCCCAACGCCGCCTTCTCCTGTGCCCCGCGGTGGACCCAGGCACCCTCTGTGCCCCAGACCTGCCTCTCCTGTGCGACTCAGCATGGCAGCCTGTGTCTGCGGCCTGGAGTGCCGTTCCCTGGGTGTCTGTCTCTGTCCCATCCCGCAGGTTGCAGACGCAGCACACAGCCAATTCCTTCACGACGCCGTCCCCCGCCTGCCACGCTATCCTCTCCTTGGAGCATGTGGGATGCCAAGCATGTCCCGGCCGAGCTGCACAGAGAGCGTTTTGGGGGCTTGCTTTCCCGGGCAGGAGGCTGCCTGGCCGGTGGGGCTCCGGGCTCCCACCCTCGGGGAGAGGAGGCTGCCTTACCTGTGCCCAGCCACCTGACGGTCCATCCGCTTAGCCCTGTTCCTCTTTCCTGAATGCTTCGGTTTTATTTGCTTTCCCTGTGTTGGCTTCTTGGGGCCACCACAAAGTGGGGAGGGACACATACACAACAGGAGGTGATTGTCCTAGTCCTGGAGGCTGTGAGTCCAAGATCGTGGTCTCACAGAGCTGGTTCCTCCTGAGACCTCTCTCTTCTCTTCTCCCCGTGTTCTCACACGGTCGTCACTCTGTGTGTCTGTATCCCGACGCCTCTTCTTACGAGGACACCGGCCACAGTGGATCAGGGCCACCCCCTGACGCCGTTTGACCTTAACTACCTGTGTAAAGACCCCTGGCAAACACAGTCACGTCTTGAGGTCCTGGGGTTGAGACTTCAGCACACGGGTTTGATAGGACACAGCTCAGCCCGTAACAGACGCTAAAAAGAAATGTGAAATTGCAACTATTATTTGAAGAGACGTCTTTAAAGCACACAAGTAAAAGAATCACTCAGATGGACGCTATCTCGTCATTCACAAAATACCGCATTTTTGAGAATTATTACGAGTGGAAAACGGATCCACGTGTGCCCGTGGACACCTTGGCCTCGAGCACGTAAAGCGCCAGAAAGGTTTAAAACCAGGCGAGGATGGCCACAAGAGTGATCTGAGCTGACCGGGTGGAGGCGGTCGACCTCCCGGCGCCCTTTCCGGGACTCTGGGCTCCAGCAGCCGGGGAGCAGGTGAGCACATCGGGTGCCTGGGAGGATTCGGGCCGAAGGCTGCAGATCTCACGGTGCCCGGGCGGGAGACGCCCCACGTCCTTGCCCGGCCCCCCATCCTTTGCTACCGGGGAGATGCTCACGGGTGCTGCCCCGCGTTGTCTCTTCCCACCCCCCCACCCCCAGCCGTGCACCCCTGGCAATCTCTTTTCTGTTTCCTGGCCTCACGTTGCCAGATTCCGGGTCCCCAGACTGGAGTCGGGAGCGCTTTTGTCCAGCACGGTCGCCGATTCCTGAGGGGTGAAATCTTTGGAAGAGCAAGTCAGATACGCTGTCCTCTCAGCTGGCAATTGCATATGTTTTATTTACAGCTTCCCATTTCCTTAGTTCAGAGGATAATGTTATTTTTGTCCTGAAAATTCAGCCTTCCTATTAATAACAAATGCAAGCCCGTGGCCATATCCTGCCACTGTCCCGTGCTCAGATCGATGGCAGGATACAGCTTATGCTGTGTGTGTATTTTCTTTACCGATAAAACCTTCTATTTAGGCACGTTTCACACTGTTTAGGTATGATTCGCCCAGAGTGCTTGAAAACTTTCCCAACAGCTTTCGCGGCCCTCGTTTGGTTACCACCGAGCAAAGATGATTCACGGGAATTTTAGCGCAGTTGTCCTAGAATGGGCATTTTGGAGGTTAAAGAAGATGTTAAGATCATCGGCTCCGGCTGCCTCGTGGTACAGACGCAAAGAACTAAGGCCCAGAGAGCTCGGGGGGCTCAGGGTCATCAGCTGGGTAGCAGAGTTGCAGCCGGAAGCCAGGCACCCTCTGCTCTGTGCAGATGCTTCCTCGGTGAGCACAGGAATTCATCGAGCTCGCCGCCCTCAACCTTCCGAGTCGGTTCCGAGGCCCCCGGTCCACGGTGCTAAGCGGTGCAAGGCCAGCGTGCCGGGAGGGAGCTGTTGGCAGGGCCTGAATTTCCACCAGCCTGGCCTTTATGGTGGCGAACGACAGCTCCTTCATTTTCCTTTTGGCTAGCTCAGAGCAACTTGTATCTGGTAATTGCCCAGCTGCCCGTGCTATTATTACTGGTCTCGGCGTCTCGTCCATGCACAGGGCTGGAACCGAGTGGCCGTGCTGCGGGATCACGGGAGAAGCGTAGGACCGTACTTGAAGAATCGAATCAGATGTTTAGGAAAACGGCAGTCCCCCCACGGCCCCCCAAACTCTTTCTTTGCACAATTCAAATAGGAAGCAATCTTAGAGCAATCTGAAAGTATGCATGAGCCCACCGCCGTTACCCAGAGCGAGGGCGCATCGATCTCCCTCTGCTTCTATTGATTTAATGTCACCTCTGTGATTTAATCATGTTTTCTTTCCTATCTGTGCGCAGTCTTTCTTCTATTGTCTGCCACGAAGCAGCCAAGGCCGTTCGGCCTCCGAGCTGGTCAAAATAACTTTGTTTTTCGTTTGCATTGTTTTCAAGAAATGATTAAACTGCCCGGGGGTAGGACTCTGGTGGATGGTGTTACGTGGAATGCAGGATGTCTTGGGAAGACTCAAGCCTTAGCCTTGGCGTCCTGGCCGCGGCGCAGGTGTGGGTCAGGGTCAATGGCGCAGGAGCGTCTTCTCGTCAGCTCCCAGGCAAGCGCTTGCTTCGTGGGCGATGCCCTTGACTTCCTCCTCCTCTCCAAAGAGCCTGGGTGTACGTGGCTGTTGTTCACCCGTCACAGGCGGGCGTGTGGAAGGGGCATATCCAGAAGCGAAAGCTCATTTGGACTGAGAAGTTTCCCCAAAGAAGTCTTTGAGATGTGCTCTGTTGCAAAACACACTGGGTTGTGTGCACGCTCTGACAGCTCCTGTCTGTTTCCTCGTGCGTGCCGCCCACTGCCTTCTCTTCATCTCTGTCCACTGAGATCAGGATCAAACGTTACCCACATCTTGACCAGAAGTTGCAGCCCCGACCCTAAACCTTTTGTAAGTTAAAAACCGCTCAGCCAAATAAGTTGCATTAAAGAGGGAATAACGGTGACACACGTTTAGTTTGTATTGATGGAACCCCACGTATCAAGCCTTATGGGGGTGTTCGAAGCACTATTCACGAACATTTAGGGTGTTCAGTTCATTCATTCCCATCCAGGAGAAAATGTAATTAAATACATTAGACACTCAGGAAGTTAAGAAAGGGGTAAAGACAATACGCACAAACACAAAGTAAGGAGAACAGGAAAAGCACATGATAGGTGCAGAAATGAATTCTTTAGAAAACAGGAAAAGCCAAAGGGACTATAGATCCATGAACGGGCTGTTTGGAAAATCGAGATAAAAGACATCCAAACAGCCAAACAAAAGAGAGAAAACACAAATGCAAAACGTCGGAAATGGGAGAGGAGGTACGAAAGTGGAGATGAGGTTATCAGAGTGAATGTGAAAATGGAAGCTTCTAGATTTTGATAAATCGCATTATTTTCTGGGAAAATAGAGACCAGCCAAACTGACCTGGTAAGATGTTTCAAGTGTGGACACACTGATGTTCTTGGAATGAATGTGGATGTTGTCACGTGATTACCTCCCAAACAGACAACGCAAGTCTAGGGTACAGACAATTTTAGTGGCAAAAGGGAAGAGAGAGTTTTTTAGGGATAATGTTTTGTAGCCTTTTTCAGAGCAGTTTTAGGTTGACAGAGAGGAAACTACAGAGGCTTCCCGCGGACCCCCCGCCCGTGTGCACGCACAGCCTCCCCACCACCGGCCCCTCTCCCGGATGGTGCACCTGTTAGACCTGATGAGCCTACACAGGTGCGTCATCATCACGGAAAGTCCGCAGTTTTGCGGTCACTCTTGGTGGGCGTCCTGTGGGCTTGAACAAATATGCAAGGACACGCAGCCACGGTTACGGCGTCCGCACTCTCACTGCCCTAAAAGTCCTCGGTGTTCTTCCTATTCCTCCCTCCCCCACCCCACCCCCCCGCAACCTCTGGTAACCCCATTCATTTCCTGTCCCCATAGCTCTACCTTTTCCAGAATGTCACAGAACTGGAATCACACAGCGTGTAGCTTCTTCAGTTGGCGTCTTTCACTTGGTAACATGCCTTTAAGTTCCCTCCGTTCTCTGTGTGGTTTGATAACTCCTTTAGTTTTAGTGTTAATACTATTCTATTGCCTCAGCGTTCCACGGTTTACGTAGCCGCTCGCCGATTGAAGGACCTCTTGGATGCTTACAGGTTTTGTCAGTTAAGAGTGACGCTGCTGTGAACATCTGTGTTTGCAGGGTTTTGTATGCATATAAGTTTTCAGGTAAATACCACCTTCGGGTGAGGACCACGAAGCATCATTCCTGGATCTTACGGTGGGAATGAATATATTCCGTCTTATAAGAAACTGCCAAACTGCTCTCCCAAGTGGCTGCACCATTCTGCACCCCACCAGCCGCGGGTGAGCGTTGCGCGTGCTGGCCAGCGCTCGGCGTTGGCAGCCTTCCGCACTTCGGCCATTCCTGTAGGTGCACAGTGGACTCTCGTTGTTGTAGAAGAGATCGTTTTCATGTTGTTTCATGTGTGTTCACCCACACGCAAAATTAAAAATCTCCCCAATTCATTTCATTAAGATCGTGTGATTTTTGTTCAAGAATTATTAGCGTGATGATTTGACCAAATTAGTATGAAATATTTGACCAAAATAGCATGAAAAATTACAAACCAATGTCGCTTATGCACACAGACACATTATTTTGTAAACAAAATACGGCCTCATCAAAGCCAGCAGAATATGGAAAGAATACTACATTCTGATTTCAGAAATGAGATGATGGCTTAGTAAAGGGTACTATTAATGTAATTAATGACATCAATAGGTCTAAAGATTAAAAAAAATTCATCTTGGTAAGTTTCTAAGAGACTCTATTAATGATCCAAAAAAAAAAAAAAAAGGTTCTAGGGGTGCCTGGGTGGCTCAGTTGTTTGAGCATTGGAGTCTTGATCTCAGCCCAGGTCGTGATCTTGTGGTTTGTGAAATCGAGCCCCGTGTTGGGCTCTGCGAGGATAGCACGGAGCCTGCTTGGGATTCTCTCTCTTCCTCTCTCTGCCCCTCCCCCGCTCATGCTCTCTGTCCCTCTCAAAATAAATAAACTTGAAAAAATGTTCTAGCAAATTAAGAACAGAATGCCTCTCCCTTAGCTTGGTTAATATTTTGTCTTTTAAATTTTTTTTAATATTTATTTTTGAGAGAGAGACAGAGAGTGCGAGCAGAGAGAGAGAGGGAGAGAGAGAATCCCAAGCAGGCTCCACACTGTCAGCGCAGAGCCCAATGCGGGGCTCAAACTCACGAACGGTGAGATAATGAGCTGCAGGGATACCAAGAGCCACTTAACTGACTGAGCCTCCCTCGTGCCCCAATATTTTGTCTTTTAAACTCAAACTTAACGTCAGACATCAGAGTAAAACAATCAAGAAATCTCTGTTAGACTTAAGAAGGAATCAAGAGAGCTAAATTTCCTACTGTAACGTTGATCTACAAGTTTTAAACAACGCAATTAGATTAAAAAAAACCATAAGAAATAATACATATCTTCAGGGTGCCTGGGTGGCTCAGTCAGTGAAGCGTCCAACTTCGGCTCAGGTCATGATCTCTCAGTTCGTGAGTTTGAGCCCCGCATCCGACTCTGTGCTGATGGCTCAGAGCCTGGAGCCTGCTTCTGATTCTGTGTCTCCCTCTCTCTCTGCCCCTTCCCCGCTCGTGCTCTGTCTCTCTTGCTCTCAAAAATAAATGAAACATAAAAAAATTGAAAAAAAAAAAAGAAATAATACATATCCGCAGAAGACAAATTTTAAAGATTATTATAACTTATTGACGATTTTATTGTCCACCTAAAAAACCTTGAGAATAAGTTGAAAATACTATTTGAACTCTTAAAACGATTTGTACTAAATTGGCTAGTTCCACTATAAAAATACTAACCAACAAGTGTTCTGCATGTTGGCAATGACTAGTTTGGAGAGAAGATCATATTCATTACAGTATATAAAGTATCTGGAAATAAATGTAAGAAATATACGGAATGCAAATAACAAATGTTAGTTTCATCTAACTAAATGAAAATACATGTCATGTTCCCAACTGTAAAGGCTTAATATTATAAAGGAGAGTTTTCCTATAACTAATTAAAAAATATAATGTAACACCAATCAAAATCGTGTCAGGATATTTTTGAAACTTGACCAAGTGATTCTAAGTTAGAGAAATAATAGGTGGAAATAGACAAACATTTTCAGAAAAGGAAATTAATGGTGTCTCTGTTGTAGCAGGTCAAAGATATGGAGACATATTAAATAGAATCACATTAAGGAGAAAGAATCGATTATTCAGTGAATAACCCCCTGGGGCCCGGGGTGCCTGCCTGGAAGAGTTGGGGTTCTTTCTATCAGACAGCAAAATAGATTTCATGGTGATTAAATAATCCCACGTGAGAAACAGAATCAGAGGGGGAAAAACGGAGCAACAGTTGTCTGATCTTAGAATGGAGAAGGTCAATATTTATGTTTGACTATATTAAATGTAAAATGTTTGCAAATTAAAAGTAGTATCTCAAGTTAAAATGTAAACAAAATATACTGGGGAGACTATTCACACAGGACAGACAACGGTGAAATTTCTTAACTGTATAAATGTTCCTAAGGTTCAGCACAAAAAAGTTGAGCGTCGAGGGGCGCCTGGGTGGCACAGTCGGTTAAGCGTCCGACTTCAGCCAGGTCACGATCTCGCGGTCCGTGAGTTCGAGCCCCGCGTCGGGCTCTGGGCTGATGGCTCGGAGCCTGGAGCCTGTTTCCGATTCTGTGTCTCCCTCTCTCTCTGCCCCTCCCCCGTTCATGCTCTGTCTCTCTCTGTCCCAAAAATAAATAAACGTTGAAAAAAAAAAAAGTTGAGCGTCTAAAGAGAAAAATAAGCAAATGTCATTAGTAGACAATTTCCAGGAGTCCGACAAGCAGCCAGTAAAAGTAAGCAAACTATCCAACCCCACTGGTAATCAAATAATTTACGGTGAAGTAAAAAAAAAAAAAAAAAAAAAAAAAATTAGTGGTCAGATTAGCAGAGGTAAAATGACAAGGTAACAGCCCAAGCATCCCAGGGCTGGCAGAAAAATCTGATTCAAATGCTGTCCTGTGCAGCTCTGAGAAAATTGGTAGAATTTTTTGGAAGTAATTGTATTCCTTTCTGTCAAGATTCTTTTTTTTTTTTTAAACTTTTTTTTCAACGTTTATTTATTTTTGGGACAGAGAGAGACAGAGCATGAACGGGGGAGGGGCAGAGAGAGAGGGAGACACAGAATCGGAAACAGGCTCCAGGCTCCGAGCCATCAGCCCAGAGCCCGACGCGGGGCTCGAACTCCCGGACCGCGAGATCGTGACCTGGCTGAAGTCGGACGCTTAACCGACTGCGCCACCCAGGCGCCCCCTTTTTGTCAAGATTCTTACTGCTTAAACCTGACGATACACCTGTTGTAGGAATTTCTTCTAAAGAAAGAATAAAAAAAAATACACGTAGTACTTTTCATTTCATTGCTGTTGATCAAACCAACAGATTGGAGACCACGGAAACGGCAAAGTGGGGGGGCTCCTGTCCACTAAAGTTCGCCCTATTTGTGTAGCGGAATACCACACGCACAAGTTTGAAGGGGAGCTAACGAGATGGAGAATTGGAAAACAAGGGACAGACAGGGGGCCACTTGTAAGAAATCTCGCAAGCCCAACGTTGCAAAATAAATGCTTTATATATATATTAAGTACAGAGAATAGTCGTCGCTGACTTCCCTTGGTAGACCTGAGGCAGATTACGAGCTACCTCTCTGCAGGTTCCAAACTGCAGACGGTGAGCATGCATACTTTCAGGATCAGAGAGAAGAGGGGGCTATTACGAGGCAAGGAAGGACTCTACAGATCGAACTGGACAAGGGAAACTCTAGGAGGGGCGTCCGGTACCCGAAAAGGTTTCGGGTTCTTAGGTCTCCCTGACTCTTGCTGGAGCCACTCTGTCTGCTTAGTTTTGCTGTTATATCTGGACTCCTTATCTGGTTTCGAAAAGAACTTTGATCGGGTCATTTGAACATTAGTTGTATCTTCAAGCTTTTGCCGCCTCCCGCCTGTTAGCGGTTCTACTGCGTGGATGGGTGTTGAGGAGCATGGCCCCCGGGGTGGAGGCCGGTGTCTGCAGAGGCCCCGATCCCCAAGAAATGAGCCCGTCGACACCGCTGGCTCCGCCCATGGTCGCCTCCCGTCTACTGGACCGTCCTGGGACGTGGCTGCGTCCGTCTGTGGCTACCCTGGAAGGGGCGCCGTTGAAAGCCATCCGCCATGAATTTCTTTCTGGCATTTCTCGGCTTCTCGTAGCACAAGGATGAGGAAAGGGTGTGAGATGAACCCTGGTCCCAAGCGTCGTGTGCAGGAACCCGCACCCAGGGCCGCTCGGGGACTCTCGAGGCCGTCCCTCCTGCTCTGGGAGCTTCTGTGGCCTTTATCGTTGGCTCTCTTGGTCCTGGGGGTGCTTCCTCTTGTCCGCAAGCTCACGTCAGGCATCCACGGGGTCACGGGATGCCACTCAGCCACGGCACAGACAGATGCTTCCCAGGGAGCCGGCAGCACACTGTGTCTTCACACAACAGCCCCGCACACTTGCGCACAAATTACGTGCCTGGGCACGATGGCGGAGCAACAGGATGGACTCTCGAAGCCCTTGAAACTGTCCCCATGATGCGGGAGTGATGTGTCACGTACGTTTGAGTTTATCCACAAACTGACAAGACTGTCCGTTGGGATAACTTCTAAGGAGTGACCTAAAAGTAACGAGCGCCTGGTAAGTAGACCGTAAAACGCTGGTGTCCAATAACTCCCCTCTGTCTTCCTGACCTTCGGAAGCTCCATTAGTCACCCCGGGAGCAAGGCAGTTTCAGGGGCTAAGATCTGGAACTGGGTCGTTTTAGGAACCAGGTCGCCTTAGCATGTAATTTTATTCTGTTCTTCCGGGCGCCCCACTCACCTACAACTTGTCAGAACCCCCACCCCCAGGTGATGGCTCCAGATGGGTCATGTCCGGGGCGGGGACGGGGCGGGGAGAGACCAGCAACGGTTGGGGACAGCAGCAACCAGGCAGATGAACACGGGAGGCGTTTGGTCTCAGGATCCCTGCTCTGGTCTCTTACTTTGAAAACATTTGGTTTCCCCTTGGAAACAATGCCACCCTCCGGGACAGAATCCCAGGCGGGGAGGAATGTTCTCGATGGGCTATTAGCTCACAGGAGAATTCTCGGTTCCGCCCAAGCTTTGTCCGCAAGCTGTCGTGGCCAAAGCGCTTCGACTCCCATGTGGCCTCCCTGAGAGGTGTGGGCTCGGCACGTCCTCACTGCCCGTGCGCGTCCAAGACCGTGAGTCTCGTGTGGCCACGTCAGCCACGGTCTGCTCAGCTCCCGAGGAAGGAGGTGCTTTGCAAAGAGAACCTTTACAGTTCCCGACGTGCCCGCACTGAGAACTCTGCCTGTGGGCTGTATGCAGGTCACGCAAGGCGGCTCCGGGCGCCCCTCACCCCGGAGCACCCCAGGCGACGCTGTGCGCAGGCTCCTGCAGACCGTCTTCTTCATGCAAACAACGTGCTCCGGCGCCTTCTCGAAGGTATCGTTGTGGAAAGTCCCAGTTCACTTGAAGTTAGGTCCAATCACGTTAGGAAAATCAGCGTTGTCGTGATTGCCGCGTTGTCCCCCAGGATCCCGGAGAAGGGTCCACCATCACCTTGCCCTGTGTCCCCGTGCTGGCCACACCTCGGAGAGAAGAAGGAGTGAGGTCTTTGGTGTGGACGGTGGGGTAAGCGACTCACACTCATCTCTGAGCGGCTGTCCCTTCCTGGTCTGGCTGGGAGGTGGTGGCAGCCAGGAGCGCATGGTTAGCACCAGGAGACGGGCCACGGGGAGGAGAGGGGATGGCTGGGATTGAGCAGGGGACACTGGAGAAGGGGCGCTGGGGCTAGCTTAGAGTGCTCTTCTGGGGAACATTCCAGACCCTGCATTCTCTGTCGGCTCTGCCTCTCGCCAGTGCGAGACGTGTACCTGGACGGGTCACCGAGCCTCTCTGTGCCTAGTGTCCCTCTGTCTGGAGGGCTGAGTTTGAGTCCAAACTGACTGATGACAAGCCGTGTGGCCTTGAGGGTTTGTTCACCTCCCACGCCCCCCTCTCTCCATCTGTGAGGGACCTTGGCAGTATCCAGCTCGCCCGGCTGTCATCGAGGACAGCAAGACGTCGCATGGGAGACGCGACGTCGATAGTAGCCATTATTGTCTTAGTCAAATCAAGGCATGCGATCGGGCTGGGGTCTTCAGGACCCCTCCGTCCCTTGGGCCTCAGGCAGGTGGCGGTGAGCTCACTCCCTGCCCAGGACACAGTCTGTGATGAGAGATGCCACACGCTAGCAGCGGGAGCGAGCTGGCCACCCACTCGGGGGGCCGCTGGTCCGCAGGGCAGGGGCCCGGGTGGACCCAGCAGCACCCGTGGTGACATGGGTGCCACCCGGAGGCAGCCTGGGCATCGGCTGTCCTCAGAGGCCGTCCCCCGCTCTGGTCCAGACCGATCCCCAGGGCAGAGGGCAGGCCGACCTGCAGAGACACGGGACAGCTCTGGGGGCCCTGGAGAGAAGGGGGCCAGGCCGGGCCAGAGGCGGCAGGTGGAGGACGAGCCGTGGCTTCCTGGCCCTCCCGCTTGGTGGAACAGAGAGCCGCCCGCACACCTTCCCCCGCGAGGCCTCTGTGTCCTCCGCCCCCCTGGGAGCGTGCGTTTGCCTTTTGGGAAACTCACGGGTGACTCTGCACTTCCGCTCGGTCCCCAGCCCACGGCTAAGGGGTTTCTTTCTTTCCCGAGTGTCCGCTCAGCAGCTCTGCCCTCTGTGTGGTACTGTCCCACAGAACCTCTTTGTTCTGCCCCGAGTCCGCCCACTGTCCCCCCTTTGTCGACCAAGAACAAAAAGCAGCGGCCTGAGTCACTGCTGACCGGGCAGCCCTTCCCTCCCCTTCCAGGAGCCGTGAGCTCACCCGGCCCCCAGATCCGTGGCCAAGGACACTGGGCCATGAGGTCCGTATTTCCCCATGGACTCCCCTCCTCCCTCCCCTTCCTCCTCCTCCTCCTCCTCCTCCTCCTTCTCTTTGGTGTCAGAGGAGGTGACGGGGGCAGTGAGCAGGGAGGCTTATCTTATGAGCATCCCTGGAGGAGGGTCCCCGATCCTGAACAGAGAGGGTGTGACCTGCGAAGGCCAGTGGGGGCGAGAGATGGATGGGTGTCCAGGAAGATGGCCTCGAGGTAGGGGGCGGGGCTGCCTGGGAAGGTAGGAGCTGGGTGGCCAGCGAGGGGCTCTGGTTCCGGGGAGAAGACCCGACTGAGTGACCTTCTCTTGCTGAGACGCCAAGAATCTCTTTCATGGTAAACATTCTTTAGAGAGGAGTAACATCGAATTCCTGACCCTCCCTTTCCTTCTTCCCTCCCTCCCTCCCTTCCTTCCTTCCTTCCTCCCTCCCTCCCTCTTCCCTCCCTCCCTCCCTCCCTCTCTCCTTCTTTCCCTCAGTGATATTTATTGAGCAGCATGGTCTAAGGCACTGTGAGCAAAACCACCGGCCATCGTGGATCTCAAGGCCTGGCGGGGACATGAACGGACGCAGAAGCGCTCTGGAAGGACAGCGTGGTTTTGAGTGAGATCGCAGGGAGGGCGTACACCGTGAGCTGGGCCATCTACTGGCTCGTTGCCTGGCCCCGAGGACCACGAGGAGTGAGCTGGGTCCCTGGGGGAGGGGCAGGGGAGAAGAAAGGCAACTGAGAGAGACCCTCCTGTTCTTACCGACCGGGGCTTTGCCCCTGTCGGGCCTGCTGGGGCCCTGTCTCGGGGATGTCCTGCTGACAGTGGCCCAGCTGGGCTGGCCAAGGCTGAAAGGAGTCTCACGAGACTCTTCTCTGCCTCAGTTTCTCCCCCAGAAGGAAGGGAGCCAAGACGGGCAGACGTGCTCACCCTGTGAGTTGCAAGGACCGAAGGAAGTCCGGGGGACAGCACCCGCTCTCGGCAGAAGGCACAGCCACTCTGACTGTCCGGGGAGTGAGGGTGGGCCCCTGGACCCACTCTGGGCCCCGCTGCCCGCAGGCCACACGGAGCGCGGCCACCGCCCCCTCCCTCGGGCGGCCAGGACCCCCAGCTCCGGAAGCCATTCGGCTTCTGTCAAAGCTCCTTTGGTGTCTCCCCGCGGCCGCTCTTGCCCTGCACAGCTGTCCAGACGGCTCACTTCCTTCCTGCCTCCTGTCCGCCGGAGCGAGTGCTGCGGGCGCGGGAGGGAACAACGGTCTGTGCCCAGGGACCCCGCTGGTGGCCAGGTGCTGAGGGAATCTGTGCAGCCAGTGCTGGTCCCCGTGGCCACCGCAGCCGCCTCCTGGGGAGCCGTGGTGTGCATGGACAGGAGACCCCCCCCCCCCGCCCCGTCCTCCCAGGCCCAGCTCGCTCTGGCCCTTGTTGGTTTTCCTTTGCATTTGATTTGTAAATTGAGACAGGATCCACTTACCATAAAATTCACCATCTTAACGCACGCGACTCAGTAAATTTTTTTAACTTTATTTATTTAAAACATTTTTATTGTTTATTTATTTATTTATTTATTTTAATTTTTTTTTCAATGTTTATTTATTTTTGGGACAGAGAGAGACAGAGCACGAACGGGGGAGGGGCAGAGAGAGAGGGAGACACAGAATCGGAAACAGGCTCCAGGCTCCGAGCCATCAGCCCAGAGCCTGACGCGGGGCTCGAACTCCCGGACCGCGAGATCGTGACCTGGCTGAAGTCGGACGCTCAACCGACTGCGCCACCCAGGCGCCCCTGTTTATTTATTTTTGAGAGAGAGAGAGAGCGTGAGCAGGGGAGGGGCAGAGAGAGAAGGAGACACAGAATCCAAAGCAGGCTCCAGGCTCCGAGCTGTCAGCACAGAGCCCGACGCAGGGCTCAATCTCAGGGACCATGAGATCACGACCTGAGCCGAAGTCGGATGCTGAACCCACTGAGCTGCCCAGGTGCCCCTGTTTTGCCCATTTTAAAATTGGGTCGTTTAGAGCACTTGGGTGGCTCAGGTGGTAGGGCATCCCGACGTCAGCTCAGGTCACGATCTCATGGTCCGTGGGTTCAAGCCCCGAGTCGGGCTTTGTGCCGACAGCTCAGAGCCCGGAGCCTGCTTCGGATTCTGTGTCTCCCTCCCTCTCTGCCCCTCCCCTGCTCGCATGCTCTGTCTCCCTCTCTGTCTCTCTCAAAATAAATAAATATTAAAAACATTTTAAAAACCTGGGTTGTTTGCTTTCTTGCTGGGTTGTAGGGACTCTTTATATATTGTGGATCCTAGATCATTATCAGGTATTTCCTCCTATTTTCCCAGCCCATTCAAGAGAAAGTGGGGTCTTCTCTCTTTGGAATGACCTTTGATGTACAGAAGTTTTGAAGTGGATGACATGCAGGGTATCTCGTTTCTTGGTTGCTGGCACTTTTGGCATCATTTGCTTACATGCATATGTATATGTGTATTTATTTATTATACGTACTGATGTCCACAGGAAAACAAGGAGTTTGGATCCCTGCTTTTCGTGCGGACATCACTTTTTCAGAACCATTTCTTGGGAACCCTATTCCTCCCCCGTCCGACTTCTGGTCGCCTTGGTCGGAGTTAACCTGAGCGCAGCTGTGAGCGCGTCTTTCTGGGCTCTGGACGCTGTCGATCCGCACGTGTGTGCGTGTGTTTGCACTGCCCGCTGCTCCCCCGGCCCCCAGACTGGACGACGACCGGACTGTTTGCTGCTGGGGCACGGCCGCCTTCCCCTCTGCCAACTGGCTGGCTTCCCCAGGGCTCGGAGCTGCCCCACGGGCAGCTCCACCTGCCAGTGACTGGAGAGAACACGGCCCTGAGGCTGCAGAGAGCCAGAGACAGTACCTCCTCAGAAGGAAGATACCTGAGGTTCACAGTGTGGCTCTCGGGGTGTGCCCCGAGAGCCTTTGTTTTCCCTCCCTCCCTCCCTCATTCTTCCCTCCCTTCCTTCCCTCCCTCTCTCCTTCCTTCCTTCCTTCCTCCCTCCCTCTCTCCTCCCTCCCTCCTTCCTCCTTCCTTCCTTCCTTCCTCCCTTCCTTCCTTCCTTCCTTCCTTCCTTTCTCCCTTCCTCTCTCCTTCCTTCTTTCCTCCCTCCCTCCCTCTCTCCTTCCTTTCTTCCTTCCTCCCTCCCTCCCTCCCTCCTTCCTTCCTTCCTCCCTCCCTCCCTCTCTCCTTCCTTCCTTCCTCCCTCCCTCCCTCCCTCCCTCTCTTTCTCCTTCCTTCCTTCCTTCCTCTCTTCTTTTCTCCCTCCCTCTCTCCTTCCTTCTTTCCTTCCTCCCTCCCTCCCTCTCTCCTTTCTTCCTTCCTCTCTTCCTTCCTTCCTCCCTCCCTCTCTCCTTCCTTCCTTCCTTCCTTCCTCCCTCCCTCCCTCTCTCCTTCCTTCCTTCCTCTCTTCCTTCCTCCCTCCCTCCCTCTCTCCTTCCTTCTTTCCTTCCTTCCTCCCTCCCTCTCTCCTTCCTTCCTTCCTTCCTCCCTCCCTCCCTCCCTCCCTCTCTCTCTCCTTCCTTCCTTCCTCTCTTCCTTCCTCCCTCCCTCCCTCTCTTCCTTCCTCCCTCCCTCCCTCTCTCCTTCCTTCCTTCCTCTCTTCCTTCCTCCCTCCCTCTCTTCCTTCCTCCCTCCCTCCCTCTCTCCTTCCTTCCTTCCTTCCTCCCTCCCTCCCTCCCTCTCTCTCTCCTTCCTTCCTTCCTCTCTTCCTTCCTCCCTCCCTCCCTCTCTTCCTTCCTCCCTCCCTCCCTCTCTCCTTCCTTCCTTCCTCTCTTCCTTCCTCCCTCCCTCCCTCTCTTCCTTCCTCCCTCCCTCCCTCTCTCCTTCCTTCCTTCCTTCCTCTCTTCCTCCCTCCCTCCCTCTCTCCTTCCTTCCTTCCTTCCTTCCTCCCTCCCTCTCTCTCTCCTTCCTTCCTTCCTCTCTTCCTTTCTCCCTCCCTCTCTCCTTCCTTCCTTCCTCTCTTCCTTCCTCCCTCCCTCTCTTCCTTCCTCCCTCCCTCCCTCTCTTCCTTCCTCCCTCCCTCCCTCTCTTCCTTCCTCCCTCCCTCTCTCTCTCCTTCCTTCCTTCCTCTCTTCCTTTCTCCCTCCCTCTCTCCTTCCTTCCTTCCTCTCTTCCTTCCTCCCTCCCTCTCTTCCTTCCTCCCTCCCTCCCTCTCTTCCTTCCTCCCTCCCTCCCTCTCTCCTTCCTTCCTTCCTCTCTTCCTTCCTCCCTCCCTCTCTTCCTTCCTCCCTCCCTCTCTCTCTCCTTCCTTCCTTCCTCTCTTCCTTCCTTCCTCCCTCCCTCTCTCCTTCCTTCCTTCCTTCCTCTCTTCCTCCCTCCCTCCCTCTCTTCCTTCCTCCCCCCCTCCCTCTCTCCTTCCTTCCTTCCTCCTTGCACCTTTACAGTTTTTGAAAGCAAGTCTTCATATACACTCACTTGCACTTGAAAGAAGGAGAGATCGGCAGCATGTGTATTTCCTGGCCGAAAGCCTGTATCTGACAAGCATGCAGGATGCTGGCCTCCCCCCTGCACCCCGTTTCTCGGAATACCCAGAGAGGGCGTGCTGTGGCTGTACATACTCTGGGTAAGGCTGCGAGCCGTGCGGGACCGGTCCTCGCCATTGCCCTCCGGCCAGCGTGTCCTCCCTCCCTCCGCCCTGCGTCTCCGAGTCCTGCTGACTCGAGTCTCGGCTCTCGTGCGACGCTTGTGCGCAGCCTTCCTCGGCGGGGGCCGGTGGGCCGCGAGGGCCGTGGGACTGCTCCGGGCGGCCCCGGCCACTCTGTGAGGAGGACAACGCGTGTCTCCGTGGGGGCCACACTTGATGGACAAGAAAGGACTCTGACGCTCCGAGTCAGGTGGTACGTGTCCATTTTCCGGGGGGGTGATGTGGGCGCTCGCAAACTCAAATGACCACCTGACTCCTCCATCCGCCGGGCGCTCCCGGATTTCACACGGAAGGCCCGCATCCGGGAAAATCCCTCCGCTTCCAGGGCTGACGGCCCCACGGCGTTCGAGGGCAGGCTGGGGCTCGAACTCGTGGCCTGTGCTCCGCGAAGCGTCTGCGCCCGGTGCTGCCGGGAGCCGCTCTGTTCGACGCCTTCCTACAGACTGTCTTCGCGGTTCCCACCCCGGCCGTGTGCCATGCCCTTTCCAGGAAGTCGAAGACGGCCCGGGTGCAGAGTCGATGGGTTGGAGCCCAGCGTGGACCCCACGCCCCGGGTCAAACGCACCGTGCGCGGCTGGCCTGTGGATCTTGCCCCGTGCTCCCTGAGCGGGGCAGCAGGCAGCGTGAGGGCATCTGTGCCCCAAGGCCCTGTGAGCAGTAGGGAGGAGCTTGCCTCCCTCCCCAGATGCCCCCACGTCACATGGCCTGGGGTGGCCCTGTTGCTCGGAGGGGGTCTGAACGCACGAGAGCCCCTTCGTCACGTCCAGCGCTCAGCTCCCTCCTAGAGGGCCGACCTCTCCCATGGGGACGCGAGGGACCCCGCGCCCCATCCTGGTCACGCGGTGTCCGAACCGTCCCCCGGGGTGTTGTGCAGCCGAAGCCGTGTAGGCAGGTGTCCTTCTCCCCACTCGGCTTGTGTCTTTATTCTCGGTCTGCGTGCAGCCCACGCTCATTCCTTCCAGGCTGAGAAACGCGGAGGCTGTCTGCCTGCAGGTGCCCGCGCCCTGTGCCCGCGCCCTGTGGAGGGGACAGGGAGGTGCACAGACTCCCCGTAACGGGGGAAGCCTGGACACTCACCCTTCCGAGAGGGGGACGCGTCAGGACCCTCCCAGAGGGAGGCGTCCGGCCCCAGAGGGTCTCGAACAGAGAACTTGCCGTCACGGCTGTGTTGGGGCGGGCGGGGCCCCTCATTGATCTCTCGGGCGGGGGGGCTGTTCTAACAGAGTCCGTTTCACCGGCACGCGGTGCCCCGTAAACCGAGGTGTCCACTCCACCTTCCCCACTTCCGTGTGGCCGCGGGAGGGACGCAGGGGGCGGGAGGGGAGCTGACCTCCTCGGGGGCCGCGGGCCGGGCCGCGAGGGGAGTGAGGGAGGGCTTGAGGCCCAGGTGGGCACAGGAGCAGAGACCCCGGGGCTGGAAGGAGGCCCCTTGAGGAGGCCTCTGGGAGGGACGCTTCCCGACGTGTCCCAAGGCCAGACGTGGCCGGGGCCCATCCCCACCTCCTCCTGGTCAGCGTGTCTGCTGTTTGGCTCCCGGGAGAAAGCTCTAGGGCAGGGGAAGGCCCGACACCTCCAGCTTCCTCTCCGGGAGACGGGGCGCGTGGCGGTGGGCAGCCAGAGGAGGGAACAGGCGTGGCCGTGCAGGCTGGACAGGCTGCCGAGTCGGGACCAGCGGGGCCGGTGACAGCCCGTCCCCGACCAGGGACAGTGACAACCGACCGAGCCACGGGGATAACGAGGAACAAGGCCACGTCTTGATCCTGGAAGGGGTTCACTGAGCGTGGGCCGGCTCCGGCTGGGTCTGCCCAGGGCTTCAGAGGCTCCCCCTGACCTCCCCTCCCTGCAGTCCTCCGGGATTGCCAGAGGAAGGGCTGGGGGCACCGGAGCGGGACCGGGGTGACGGGCACCTGCAGCCAGGAGACAGGAGGTGACAGGCTCCAAGGAATAGTCCCAGATCTTGGTTCTTCCCCCCCCCATATAATATATATATATATATATATATATATATATATATATATATATCTTATGTAGATTGAAGTTAGCTAACATACAGTGTGGTTTCGGCTTCAGGAGTAGAACCCAGTGACTCATCTCTTACATACGACACCCAGGGCTCATCCCGAAAGTGCCCTCCTTAGAGCCCGTCACCCATCTAGCCCATCCCCCTTCGTTCTTAAGAGGGTGTCAGTTTGGACACCTACATCTTGTTTTTTTGTTTTTTTTTTTAATCCAAGAAAGTCCTCAATGTCAATTATGATAACGACTTTTCTACTTTTCTTCTTAAAGCCATTTGTGCAGTGCTTGCCGCTGCTGGGCCTGCGCACGGGGCCGCCTCGCGTTCACCCCTGAGCCCCGGCGGCCGGCGGGACTCTGGCAGGTGGCTGTCGCTCCATCAACGTTGAGACGAACTCGGTTTCTGCTGGGGTGGCTACCCCGGTTCCCTCCAGAGAGGAAAGAGTTTTAGCCGTACTTGGGGTTGACGGAGGGAATCACTCTCAAACGATTACAGGCAAACATTAGGAGGGAGATCCCAACTGGGGCAGAGTCTGGGGTTTGACAACTGCCACTGCCTCCCTCGGTGGACCTTCTAGGTGATTCTGAAGGCGTGGTTCGAACTGCCTGGATGCCGTGCACCACGGTCTGTCCTAAGAACAATGTGAAGCTGGTGGAACTCGCCTTTGGGGAATCACTACCCCTCCTGGTGGGCTCCACCTGGCTGTGTGTCACTTCTCCCCTGTCCCCGGCACGATCTCCGAACCCCTCTTCCCACACCCCCAGAGCTGCTCTTTTGTCATTTCTGCTCTTGCCATCAAGATGTTAGCGAGCGACGTGGGTGAACCAGCGGGTAAAGCGCTTTGCTTCCAGCACTTTCTTCTCTCGGAAGCCTCTGGATGGCCGTTTCCCCACTCGCATGGCAGGGACGCTGAGCCCAGCCTCCGTCCTCTCCGGGCTGATAAAGGTCGGGTGGCCGTGTCAGAGATTCTCCTGCTGCACTGATTTGCTCACTGTCTTCCTCTTCCGCCTCGTTCCGAAACGGATTGGAGGCTGATGCTAATTCTCAGGAATTCTCTTTCCCGCTGTCCAGAGGACAGCTGTCCAGAGAGAAGAGGAAAAACAAGGGTAGATGAGAGATGCAGCCAGATTGGAGACTTTTCCACAAAATCACGCAGTCGGGTCCGGCCGACGTGCAAGAGGCAGGTGCGTAGTTTACTCTGAGACTCCAGAGGCCGACGGAGAGAGGCCCAGCCGTCTGAGAGCTGAGGGAACGGTCTTCTGCTGGGCAACCTGGTCTTGCCGCCACACCCTGGTGACGTCCCCACGGGGACACCAGCAGAGCCTGGTGCTGTCGCGGGCGCAGGACCCTCCTGCGGCCGCTTGGGTGTAGGCGAGGCTGTTTGTAAGGTCTTAATGATTCTTGAGCTGTGATGAGTTTGGGTGGGACGCCCGGGAAGGACCCGGGCCTTCATGCTGAGCAGTGGACCTTTGCACACGCAACCCTTTCTCTGTGTGCAAATCAGTCTCCCCACCAACGTGTATTTGTAACCCTAAAATCAATATTCCGGGCGCTTTGGTGGTCATTTGTGGACATGAACAGAGCAACAGGTGACAGATTTGGGTGCCCGACGTGCACGTTCCCAGCTGGGGCTGAACAAGGCACCGCCCGTCATGCTGTAAACAAATGACCTCTTCGTGGCGTACCTACCGCCATCTTTCCCGCATCTGTGCACCTTTTCTCGGTGTTTTCTCCACGTGAGGTGTCCCCAAGCACGGTGCCAAAGTGCTGTCCAGTGTCCCCAACGTGCCTCTCGGGCAAGTCACCTGTGCCGAATAAGTTCATTTGGGCATGAGTTACGGCGCTGTGGGCCATGAGTTCGATGTTAACAGGTCAAGAATGTATATTCGCTATGGCGTCTCTACAGAAACACACGTAAAACAAGGGTGTTGTATCGATCGGTGGACGCAAACGTCGTGAGCGGAGGCTCGTGGGAACCTAGCCGGGTGTTTCCGCTAGGAGCCACGGTTCTGTGCCTGCTAATTCGGTGTCTGTGCGACTCTACAGGACAGAAGAACCACGGCCAGCGAGAACTGGCCACGCTTGAACGGCACGGAGATGCTGGGTGAGGTGGGCAGCTCTCCCGAGGCGAGTGCCTGGCCCTGTGCTGTGGGCCACCTCTCCTCGGGCCCGCTGTGTGCTGGCCTTTCAAACAAGCACCCTTTATTGCCGACCGCGTCTGGATCACAATGGCGTTTGTTTGTGATGGGATAATGGGCCTTTGCTGGGCGGGACGTGGCTGGTAGATGCCGTGATGCTGACTTCTGCCCCAGATGCTGTCACCTTCGCGGGGGTGGACTTCCTGCTGTCCAGGCAGTCTCAAATGGCAACTTCTGACCTTCCAGGCCGGACAACAAAAGGATTTTCATTTCCCAAAGGCTGGCTCACCCTGCGCCTGCCCCGCTCGGTCACGTTGCTTGCTGACCTTCAGGAGAGGGAAGTCTGGGCACGGAGGCCCACTCGCGCCGGGGACAATGGGGCCCCAAGTGCCAGCTTTTCTCAATACCCGGCTTTGCTGTCCGTCCGGTTCAAAGCCTGTAGGAGTCTGAAGTGCGCTGTGTCGTAACGAGCGGGCCTTCAGACCCGCTCGGAGAATGCCGTGTGCCGTGGGGAGGGCACAGCGGCCGGGCCGACGGCGCTGCTGACCCTGAGGCACCCTCCGGCTTTTCCTCGCACACGTCAGGGGGGCGCGGGGATTGGGGCGAGGCCCCCCGCCGATTGGCGGTGCCCCCGCGGGGAGCTGCGGCTTCCGGGAGCCCGGGGTGACCTGGCCCCTGACCTTCCTGGTGGCTCCGGCAGCTGTCTGTGGAAGCCCCGACGTGAGAGGCACCTGCCAGGCCCAGGACAACACAGCTGTGGGGCGGTGGGAACCCCCTGTGTGGATAAGGCTGGCGCCTGGGTCCGCGAGGGCTGGAAACACCACGGGGAGACGGGGGCGCTGGCCTCTCGCAGGTGGGCAAAAGCTCTGTCCCCCTCAGACAAATAATAACCGTCTCCACCCCCAAGTTACCGGGTCCCGAGTGCCCCGCAGGCAGGGGTCGGAGTTGAGCCGGACGGCCCTCGTTCCCAAGCCATCGGGTAACCACGGTTGCCTGGAAAGTGGCTTCTGGGACAGGACACTCGACAGCTGGGTGTAAATTCTGGCTGTTGTGGTTTCAGGATTTCAGACGCAGCTGCCTCGTCCCACTCAGTCCTGGTTCTCTCGTCCCCGAAAACGTTCTTGTCCAGGTGTGTTCCCCCTGCCGACTGATGCCGGAACCCTCCTGCCTCTCAAGGATTTGAGCCTGCTTACAACCGACACTTCCCGGGGGAATGCCTTTCAGGCTGGTAAACACCTTTTGTGACTTGTTAGTGGCTATAGGGAAATAAGCAACGGGGTGATTTGGGGGCAGGTCAGCCGCGTGTGGGACAGCGGTGGCCTCCTCTGCTTCTCAGTGTCACCCTGCAAGTCAGGCCACCTGTGTCCTGCCCATTTCCCTGAGCAGGAAACTCAGAGAAAACTCAGAGAAAACGTAGCTTTCCATTCAGGTCGTGGGTGGCAGGGCTGAGTGAAAACCCAGTGTCGGTCCAGGGCTCCCGCCACGGGCTCGTGGCTGAGGGCCGTCCTCGCTCGTGAGGGCACCGAGGAGGGACTGGGGCCTTGGGCAGGGGGAGGATGCCCGGCCTCCAGGGAGCGGCACTGTGCAGGCTGTGGGGTCCCTGAAGGCCGGGGCGGCCGACTGAGGCCTGTGGCCAGTGACACCTGTGGGACCGTGACTAGACTTCACCTGTTGATAGCAGACCACAGGCCAGTGGGGCGGGGGTGGGGATACTGGGGCGGGAGCAGGGGGTGCAGGGGGCGTGGGGGGAGGGGTCAGTGGGGGAGGCTTGGGAGGAGCGGCCGGCAAGTCGGGAAGGAAGCAGGATGGGGCAGAAAGCCTTTTGCTTCCAGCAGAATGACGGGAAAGGGGGCTTTGGATGGTTTCTTTGATCGGTTGACGGACCCTCTTTCTCTCTCATGGAGATATTTACGAGCATCTTCTGTGCTCGTGATAGGTAACGGGGGCCCAGGAAGTCCACAGAATAGACAAAAATTCTTACGTCTGGTGAGAGGAGAAAAATGGTAAACACGTAAACAGAACCTCAGGGCCAATCCAAGGTGATACCCGTTGTGGAGAAGAAGGGAGCGGGCAGCGGATAAGGGAGGGGTAAACGGAGGGATCATCTGTGTGGATCGAAAACCAAGAGCCAAACGGCCAGGGGAGCCCCAGGGGGCCCCAAGGGGGACGGTGCCTTTGCAGACCGCCGTGGCTCTGAGCAGCACCATCTCTCCGTCAGGGGGCCCGGGCCCTGGGACGGGAGGCACGCGGTCATTCACTGACGAATTCCTGGGTCACTCAGAGTCGGGGGTGTCGTCGGAGCGGTGGGGTCCCTGCGCTGGGTGAGCACACGGGTCCCAGACGCAGCGGCCGCACGGCAAGCCCTCGTCGGACGCTGACGCTCGGGGGCTCACTCAGCTCAGGACTCGGCCGCATCGCTCTACCTGGTGGCTGCGTCCTTCTCCCGCTCCGGGCGTGAGTGTGCTCGCCACACTGGGGGCACCGTGGGGGCAGTGACAGCAGAGTGATGAGCCGGGTGAGGACAAAGTGGGGGCCGGCCCACCTGCGGGTGGCTTCTAGGCTCTTTAGCATCAACTGCCTGTCCCCCGGGTCCCTTCTGGGGGACAACGGTCCTGCCTTTTCCTGTCTGTGCCTGTGTGGGCGAATCCCAGGTGTATGATGGACTCCTAGCAGAGGCCCCGTTCCGGAGAGTTCCCCGCACCACCTGTCCACAGACACACGGGTCCTGAGTCACGGCCCTTCCGCCCGGGACTCGGTCAGTTATAAAAATATCCGGACGGGCGTGAGGCAGATCCAGGAACAGGAGCGTCTTCTCGTCCTGTCTTGCAGTATTGGATTGTACAATTATAGCTCCTCAGAAGTTTCCTGACGTGCCACAAGATGTCAAGCAGCAACACCAAGATTAATACGTTCTTTAATGACCGGCTCCGGCTCTGACCTTGCAGGGTAGGAAGTGTTCTGGGCACATTTTCTCTGGCTACTTTGCTCCTCTTGAATGTTGAAAAAATTAACTCCTTGTTCCCACCCAGAAGGTTTCCCGAAGGTGTTTTACCCCTTCTTTCTGCCTTGAGCTAGAGTGTTTTAGAGACAGGGGGAAGAGGGGGAAGGGGGAGGAGAGGGAGGGGAGGGGAGGGAAGGGAGAGGGAGGGCGTGTAAAGGGGAGGGAAAGGGAGGGAGAGGAGGTGGAGGGGAAGGAGGAGGAAGGGAAGGGAAGGGAGTATAAAGCGGGGAGGGGAAGGGAGGGAAGAAGGGGAGGAGAGGGGAGGGGAGGGGAGGGTTACGGGGAGGCAGGGAGGGGGAACCACGCTTCTTACTGGGATTCCTGGCCCTTTCCCCAGACAGCTGGCCGACTCGGGAGTCACCGGAGCCCCTCCTGGAGCCGGGAGTCACCTGCGGCCCCCCAGGGCCTCCGCGCAGAGCTGCTGGCTGAGCGTGATCCCCGAGGCCGGCCTCCCCCTTACACAGAGCCCCGGGCTCCTTCTCTCGCACTGACCGCTCCTCTCCTTCCTCCTCCCCTCCTCCTCCTCCCGTTTCCGCTCCACGGCCTGCACTGTTCACAGTGTCCAGCACGTGGGCGTCCGGAGGGAGCCCCGTGGGCTGAGGCAGGCGTGTGGTGACCGACGCTGGTGGGGACGCTCCCCATGCTTGTCAGTTCTGTCTGCCAGCCAAGCCCCGGCTCGCTGCGGGGTGACCGTCTGGGCTCCCGTGACACAGAGGGGGAGCAGGGGCGGTGGTGAGATCCGAGGGGGGTGGGGCTCGGGGGTGGGAGCAGGACGCTGGTCAGAGGCCTGGGGCTCCCGGGGCTGCCACACCGGGGCCGCGGTGCCCGTCTCGGCCGTGGCACACCTCGCCGTGGGACCTTGGGAACGTTCCCTCCCTTCCCTGGGCCCAGCTGTCCAGCTAAGAGGACACCCGCCCAGGCCCCTTTGCAGGCTCTGTGGACGAGGCTTACAGGGGGAGCAGGGCAGAGCCCCGTGTTGTTCGCCGTCAGAGGGGTCAGTGTGGTCCACGGGCCAGCTGCCGTTTGGCCCCGGGGCTCCACGCTTCCTGGGGTTTACGGGACAGTCCCCAAGTGTCACTCTCTAACCGGACAGCACCAGGCAGCTGCTCTCCGTGTCTGGGACTCAGCTGAGTCACAACACCTGCCTGACGACCTGCGGGGGTTCCGGGGACAAACATGGCACAGAACGGGAGCACGCGTGGGACGGGGAGGGTGGGGCAGCACCCTGGCCGAGGGGTCCTGCCGTCCGCCCGGCTGCGTTCCAGACCTGGCTTCGGGCAGAAGGCACTCTGCCGAGCTGGGGGTTGGGGAGGCGCCGTGTGGCCTCTGGCGTGTTTAGGGGACATGGGGTTCCGTCTCCTTAGGACTCGGGGTAACACCGGACTGGGCCGCTCTAAGTCTGTCATCCCGGGTGCTGGGCCTTGGAGGGTGGGGAGCTGGGGGGGCGGGGGGAGCAGGGACAACATGGAGAGGACAGGGACACAGAGGGGCACAGCGCTCGAGGTACACAACGGGGCAGACGCGGCAGAGGCCAACTTCCTGCCCCCGCAGCAGGGGCGGCTCCGGGACTCGGGGGGCTTACACACACCGTGTAAGGGACCTTACAAGACCCTCTGGGAGACCAGACATGTGACTCTAAACATCAGATGGCTTCTGATGAACCCCCAATGCAGACATACTAAGAGTTTACAGGGGAAACACCACTGTCACTTGGATAGCCTGGGAGGGCTTTGCTGGAGGGGTGCGGGGCTGCAGGTGTGGTGACGAGTGTCAGAGTCAGGCGGGGGCCCAGCAGGAGACAGACCTTTCCTCGCAGCTGAGGACCAGCACGCGCGGGGCTGCGTGCAGGCGTGTGTGCAGGGCTCACACAGCCGGTGCGGGCACGGAGGCGGCCGGGCTGGCGGCGATGGTGGGCGTGATTCGCGCTGTGGAGACTGGCCAGGGCTGGGCCACGCGTGTGGCACCATCCCGTCAAGGGCACGGCTGCCAGAGCAGGAACACCTGACCGCGTCTCTCCTCCACCTGCCGGTGTCCTGCCGGAGCTGCCCGCTGGCCAGGAGGCAGTGCAGCCCCTGGGGGACGGCCTGCGGGGCCCAGAGCAGGACCCGGAGGCCTGGAGGCACCTGGCGTGGGATGGGGAGAGGAGGTCCCACACCGCCACCCACCAGCGCATGTTGCGAGCGCTCGCGGCTCAGTGCAGGAGGTGGGGCCAAGGCTGCCGCTGTGAGTTAGGGGCCCATGCATACTATTGGAAAAGAACTTGTTTAACTGAGAAAATCCCAGAAATGCACCCCAGGCCCCTCCCACTCGGTCAAGGGCACGAGGAGCTGTGCCCATCTGTAGTTGGTGGTGGCTGCCCGCAGACGAGTTACGATAAAAATGAACACCCGTGTAACCAAGACATTTAAAGGCCGGCTTGAGGTCAGAGGCAGAAGGCCCTGAACTGGGGTCTCACACTGGGCGTTTCTAGCTGAGGGTCCGAGGCCCTAGAGAGAACCGTTTCCCGTGGGGTGACGCTCAGACCCACCCTCCGTTTCTCTCAAAACTCGCTCCTGTGGTGAAGGGCGTGTGGTGGGTCTTTGGTGATGTTCTTCCTGGAGGAAGGTGAGACTCAGACAGACGCGTCCTTTGTGCTGGGCTCTGGAGCCACAGGCACATCCGACCCCGTGTTAAGCCAAGGGTTCAACGTGTGGGGCGAGGGCTTTCGGTAAAGACTCCGTATGCCCAGATGGCCTAATTCGGTCCCGCTTCAGCAGGCGAGGAGAGAAAGCCGTGTTCTCCGGTGCCCGGGACGCTCTCATTACCAAAAGATATCTTGCTGCTATCATTCCACGTGTCCCCTCGACCTGGGGAGTTCCAGAAGATTTTCTGCATTCCTTAAGGGAGCCAAGAATCTAAATCGGTCCACTGTGGTCATGCCAGCATTTTAGGAACCAGAATATTGAGAGACTTTGCTCATCGAGCTTGACCAAGCTGCTCACCCCAAGCGTGTGTCTGATCTTGCCTGCCCACAGTAGGTCCGCAGCGGCGTGGGCCAGAAGGAATGACCGGCCCAGACTGGGGAACTGGCAGAAGCCAGAGGAAAGCCGGAGAAGAGGGGCCACGCTTCTGGAGAGAAAAATCGGGCTTCAGCTGTCCTCACCCACTTCTGGAACAGAAGCCAAAGTGGACGATGGTGAGTGAAGGGACTAACTTTCTAGGGGAAGCAGCAGACGCTTCTTTCTGAAACTTGAAGCAGCATCGTCCCTGGACCAGGCTGGGCCTGTGCCACCCTGGGAACGTGGGCATGAGCAGAGCAGATGAGGTCTCTTACAAACCCCACCACCGTGGGGAGGAGGCCAGCAGATAGCCTGGACAACTGGGGGGTGGCGATTTAGGGCCGTGGGACCCACGAGCCAGTGGTGGGGGGTGGCTGCGACCCTCCCACCCACAGAGCTCTGCGCTCAGTGCTGCGCCTGTCACTGCGCGGCAGGACTCACGGCTGCAGAGCCAGAAGGACCTCTGGACACTGCTGGCCAGTGGTCGCCAACCTGGCAGGCTGCATCAGTTACGGGGGCACCGTTGTGGGTTCCGGGCCCCGCAGATCTGCCTCAGGGCTGGAATCGAGAGGCTCAGGCGAGATACCCCGGTTGGATTCATGGACTGGGGTGGAGGCCACTCACCTGGGCCAACGATCCCGTCTTGCGGAGGAAGACACTAAGGCGTGGAGAATTTCCGTGAGCTGTGCAGGTTGGCCAACGCCGTGTTTGCCCTCTTGGAGTCGTTCTTTAATTCTGTGACAGCTTGTGTTTGCAGCCTGTTCCAGATTCCTCATATTCCTCATATTCCTGCATCCTGCGGGAGGAAGACAGGTGTTCTTGTTCCCACTGGAGACCTGGCCTGGTTGGCGGCTCACCTGAGGTCCACTGAGGGTTAGGGCCAGATGCCAGGTGACACCCAGGTCTCCAGACGCATTCATCCCCTGCCGGCCTCAGCAGTTCTCAAAGGGGCGTGGCCCTCAGGGACCCCGTGGAAAAGCTCAGAAGTCCCGCAGTCTGTTCATCTGCTCAGAGAGGCCTCCTTCAGGTGCGCTGCCCCCTGGACTGTCCCGTTCTCGGCGACTCGCAGGCAACCGCCGTCCGGGAGCCCCGTCCACAAGGCTCCACTGGGAAGCTCTGGGGGCTCCTGGGCCTGGCGGTGTGCACCTGTGTGCTGGGGCCACTGGAACCAGTGGGAGCAGCAGACACAGCGCTAAGGGGTTCCTGGGCAGCTTTTGTTTTCCTTGGGTCTGAAATTTGGGACAAAAGGACTTTTAAGGGAGGCACAGATGAGACCAGCCTCTACCCGCATGTCCCCAGCTCAGTCTTCAAAGCGGCCAAACCCGTTTCCTTACTCAGAGCCCCGCACGCGGGGGTCCTTGAGGCTTCCTTGGGTCTGTCCCCCCCGCCCCTCCTCCCAGGACCACGCGAGTCCCCCTGTCCCCCATGAAACAGTTTTGGGTCTTCGGGGCCTCGCTCATTCCTTCACCAGCTCATTTGTCCATAAACGTTCACAGGCTGTGGGAGCTGGTGCAGGTTCTGGGTCTCGAGGAGCAGAGGTGACGTCTCTGACCTCATCAAGCCACATCTGCGATTTCCCTGGTCCCGACTCCCAAAGTTCCAGCGCTGCAGGAGAGCCGCTAATTGCGCCGTGTCTCACGTCATTCAGTGTTCTTCACGGGTTAGTCACGTCTGCCCAGCTAGGGGGTCGGCCCCTGGAGTCGGGACACGCCTGCTGTCTCTCCGGGGCTCCGACAGGTACCAGTAGGGATGGGCGGGCGGAGACAGCGGGGCAGGCCTCCTATGAAACCTCTCTCTCCCTAAAACAAATCGATATGACTTCATACCTTGCCGCGTGCACGTATTAGCAATTATTGGGAAAGAGTAAAAACCGAAATCTTTGTTTTTTTAATGGGACATGATTAAATTTTAATGACCAGTGACCTCACGGAGTGAATGCCACACAATGCAATTTACTCATCTGTGCGTGTGCACACCTTGTGGGTAGGAGACAATTACATAATTAAGTATAGATTACCACAGGCACGTCACTACACAGTTTATTATTCCTGGGAGACTTAATAGTAATACTCTGTATTTACACGTGCTTTTCATTGGATTATCTCCGATCGCTTTACAAATATTATCTCATTAATCCCTCGCAACAGTTTTGTGAATTTCCCTATTTCATGGATTAAAAACCACAGTCTGCAGCGATTAAGGGACAGGTCGAACACGGGGAGGAGGCGGGCCTCGCCGCCATTTCCTCCAGGAAGGGGCGTCTTCTCATGACGTGGGAACTAAAGGAAGAGAATTTTTTTTCCAACTTCTCAACGAACATCCGTCGCAACGAGGCCGCGTCATAGAACAGTCACAGCCGCCGGTTCTCCAAGGCCCTCCGCTCCGAGGGCTGTGGTGCTGAAGGAGAGCTGTGCACGATGGTTCTCCAGAGAAGCTTCCTCTTCTCCTTTTAAATATGTGCCTCTGGATCACGGGAGTGGGAACCCGTCTGTTTCAGCTCCCCTTATGACCACTTTTGCTCCTCGTATTTGTGGATAATGGCTGCAGAAGGTGGGGTCACGGAGCAAGACGGCACCCGAGGACATCAGAACCACTCTCTCTCTAGGCTCTTTGGAGATGCATTAAGTTGGCAATGCCTGGGGCAATTCCTGAGGGTTTGTGTGTGTTCTGTTCACTCCTTTTATCCTTCATAACATCCCTGTACGGTGCCTGCTGTGGTCCCATTTTGTAGATCGAATAACAGTCTGAATATATTAGGTAATTCACCAAAAGTCACACCAGCAGAGGAGTGCTGAGGGGTCAAAGCACATTTGACTGACTCCAAGTCCCAGGCTGGCTCTGAGGAAGGTGGTCCTAAAAATCTAAATTAATTAGAAAAAACTGAGGGTTGGGGGGGGGTGGAGGGGGAGGGGAAAATGGGTGATGGGCATTGAGGAGGGCACTTACTGGGATGAGCACTGGGTGTTGTATGTAAGTGATGAATCATGGGAATCTACTCCCAAAGCCAAGAGCACACCGTATACACCATATGTGAGCCAACTTGACGATAAATTATATACATATATATAATTTATATATATATATAAGACATATATATTATTTACATATAATTGTTTATATATATATAAACATTAGCTAACTTGACAGTTATATATATTACATATATGTATACACATTAGCTAACTTGACAATTTTCTATATATGTATGTATGTGTATGTATATACATCCATACTTATATATATATATTTAACTGCAAACATTGAATCATTTACAATATAGCTTTTCTTCCTGAGAAAAAAAATTTCCTAGCACCTTAAATCAATGAGATATAATGCAGAATAAAAGGTTTTCTCCCTTCTCATTAAACATTCCAGCTTGGTTCGAAAAACGATTTCCAGCTTCATTCTCTGTACTGTTCCTAAATTTCCTTCCCCCTCTGAAAATAGCTCCTGGGACTGCTCACGTCATAGAAGTTCAGAAAGGCCGCTGGTTTCCAGCGAAGACCTTCCCAATGGCGTTTTCCCCCCTGAACCTCTTCATTTTCTCTGAACCAAGTAAACGAAGATGAATGATCGTTGGAAATCAAAAACCTGGGCTGTGAATCCCGCAGAGGACAAGGACCTTGCTTACCCCTCAGATCATTCACTCGAGCACACAGTAAGCACGCGCTAGTATTTTTGTTTGTTTCAGGTTTTTATTTAAATTCTAGTTAGTTAACGTAGAGTGTGGTATTGGCTTCAGGAGTCGAATTGAGTGATTCATCACTTACGCGTCACACCGTGCTCGTCATAACAAGCGCCCCCCTAAGTCCCCATCACCCATCATTGGTGTTTTTATGTGAGCAAAGTATTTGGGTATCATGAGTTCAAAAGGCGTGTTTCTCACACGAATAATTCTTGTGTGCTCAGCTTTACCATCAGGAAAATGGGTGGGAGTCTTGTGTGGCTGACTAATCTCAATGGAGTTTGAAAATTATGTCGGACCCTGGGAATAAGAGTGCTGTGGAATTGTAGTGTATTTCTGTATAATTATCATCAATTTACTGCTTTGGCTTTGGATGGTGCCTGAGAACATTAAATGCAGTAGATCTTTATTTAATGGATAATTCATGATGGGGGCCCTTGAAGAAACAAATTACCTAATTAATTTGTGGAAATCTGACCTTTTGAGTTTTTTAAATTATAGTTACCTTCCATAACATTACCAAGGCAGTCACTCTAATTTTGCCTTGCACTGAAACAGATGGAGAGGAGGCATATATGTCAGGAAAGGGCAGGTCCTCTGCAACAGGGTGACCTCCATGCGGAATGAGGGGGGTCTGCTCTCTTCTGACTGGGGGCCAGCACACATGGGGCCAGTGAGGCACTGTGTGTGAGCTGCAGGTCAAGGGAGGACACGTGGTGGCGGTCACATGGCAGGTGGGATGACAAGAGAATTGCACCCTCCAGGCCGGGGACTTATGTGATCTTGGGGGCATGTCAACCTTTCTAGACTTCGATTTCCTCCTCGGTGCAGTAAGTGGGTTAGATTATACTAATGATTTTCAGACTCGGATATCATATTCTGGAACATTCAGGACAATTGAACACATAAACTTGGTGACTAGCATAAGCTGGCCACTCTCTCTGTCTCTCTCCAGACCACCTGGGTTCACTCCTGCTTCACTTGCTCTGCTCCTGCCCTGTTGATTAGCTTTCTGTTCCACGAACAAGCTGAGCCTAAGTGTTGCCCCAGGGCTTTTGCACCTGCTGTTCTCTTTGTTTGGAGCCCTCTTCCTCCAGTGATTTCTTGGACAGACCTGAGTTCCTCGCCCAAGTCTCAGCTCAGTGTCACCGCCTTTGCTCAAGTGCTGCCTCTTGGCTCAGCTGTCACCTGGCCACCTGCTGTAAAGTAGCTTCTGCTCCCCACGGACATAGAGCAGTGCCTGGATTCAATAAGTACTTATAAATGAAGACGAAATAAAGGGAAAAATAAAGGTGTGGCACCCAAGGCTGCCTCCCCTGTGCTCAGGTTTGCTGGGTATCTGTACACGGACAGCTCTGACCTTTCCTGACTTGTTTGCTGTTGCCCCAGCTGCACGCTGACTTTCCCGAGAACAGGCACCGTATCCGTCTCACTCCCTGCAGTGATGCACCAAGGTAGTGGCTGGCCCCTGTCTTTCTCTACAAAGGACGAGGAGAAAGGACGTGAAGGTGGGCAAGGGAACGGGGGGGTGTGTTGGGAACAGGGCCGTGCCATCGCCAGGCTCCAAGCGGGAATCCGACAGTGTGGGGTGCCTGCTGAGGATGTTTTATTTTTAAATAAACCTTTTCCTCTTGTTGTGCGGACCTTAGACGCTCATTTTAAAAATCAGAAGGTTCACGGCGAGAGGAAGAAGAAAACCAAGAGAACTGGGCACGGTACCCACCCAAGAAATCACCACGAACGTTTGATTCACTCCTTCTAGATGCTTTTTGGACGATGTGTCTCTGCACAAAGTTGATCGCTAATGACCTTCTGTTTAGAACCTGCTTCCCCCTTAGCTTGTATTAATATTGGGAGCGTGGTTCACGATCGCTCTGTGGGATCAGCATGGACTTCAGTGCCGGAAGCGTGGTTCGCGATCGCTTGGGCCCTGGCTTTATGGTCCATTTCTGCCACAAGCTTGTTTCCAGCACAGGTAAGTTTGCCATATTCAGTATACGAAAATAAAAAGTGCTCAGTTAAAACTCAAATTTCGGTGATACAACAAAGGTGTTTTTTTAGTATAAGTATGACCCAAATATTGCATGGGATATACTTATACCAAAACAACTTGTTTCTCCGAAATCACTTGACAACCTGAATTTTATATGGCAGTCCTAGTCACAGGGAAGACTGAGTCTGAAACAAAGATGCCAAGGGCTTTTGGAAAACTGAATAGGGCCGTTGTATGCTCACACTCACTCCTGCCTTGCTGCGGTCTCCAGGGATGCCCCTTCCTGAGGACAAGCCAGCACTAATCGAGCACTGATCACAGCATATAGTCTTCTCAAGCTTCATGTGTCTGTGAATCTGTGCCAGAGCTCCGTGAAGCGGGACCACCGTGCTTCTCCTTATGGATGAGGAGACGTGGTCCTGCTCACCCGGGTGTGAGTGGCCAAGCCTCCCCAGGCCATCTGCCTTGAGTACACTTCAGAGAAATGGAGCCTGTCTGGACCCCTCACCCCCCTGCCCAGCACTATCCAGCTCGTGTCCCCCTACTCCTTCGTCACCTTCCTGTCAGAACTTGCCTCCGTTCACCCGTGGAATGAAATTTAAAATCTCCCATCCGTACTCTTCACCCATTCCTAGAACAGAAAAGACAAGATGGGCAGATGGGCAGGGTTGAAAGCTGTTCGGAACATTATAAAAACACATAATTAACGGTAGCAGATGCTTAAGGAGTCCCTTCCTTATGCTACTGTTCAGGCAACACATTTACATGCGTTATTTCATTTAATCATTGCAGAAACCCTGTGATACACATACTATTAATGGCCCCATTTTGCAGATGAGCAAACTGAGGCCATGGAAGACTTCAGTGTCATGCCTGAAGTTACCAAACAAACCAGACCAAGTTGCCATTGGGCGCAGGTCACCCAGCAGCGTGGCCAGTTCTTTCCCTCGTGCACCCTGGCTCACTCTGCCTTTCCTTCCCGTGTTCTGAGCCAGGCAACACGCCGGTCCCCAAGAGAATCTGCTGGACACGTGGCCGCCTGAACTGTTTCTTGGAGGTCTGGCCATCTGTCAGCTAGGAGGATAGCCACGTGTCCTAGGCTAGCTCGTGCTTCCTCTCCGGGTGTGAGGTTGGGCTGTGCCTGGGCTCACGTCTCTGATGCAGCTCCCTGTGGGAACAGTCTATTTGAAGCTCAGCTGACACTGCGTGGTGGCTGCTGGTGGGGAGGGGTCTCACCTCGGACGTGGCCGAGGCAGGAAGGAAGGGTGGAGGGCTGGGCCATCAGCTGCTTTCGTCTCGGAACAGTTTCTTATTCTGCTCTCAGGAAAGCATGCCCAGAAAGCAAGCAGGGCTTGGTCCATCTGCCTGGTGGCTTTGCAGAGTTCTTCATCAGCATGGCAGGCAGGCATTCAGGCGGGGTCCCCAAGCCCACTTTCTGTGCCTTCTGCCCAGTGGGCCCCTCCTGCCTTAGGCATGTGCTCCCACTCCCAGCCTGCTCCTAGGAGAGCTGGGGGTCAGGTGCAGAATATGCAGGAAGGGTGGTGTGAGCACACGTGTGTGAGCACGTGTGTGTGCCTGTCTGCAGGTGTGTGCACGTGTGTATACGTGGGTCTTCTGGCTTTGTTGTGCAGGTATTCCTCTTTGGGGTGATGGTAGGAGGCTTTGTCCTTCCTCAGGCCTTTCAGGCACCAGGGATTGGGGCCCTTCCCGGGTGCCCTAAGTCCTCCAGTAATACGCCCATTTGGACTTGGCCGACACCAGCACAAGACGAGTTGCAGGGGAGGCAAGAAAAAGGAAGCAAGATTTCCATCAAGTGGATTTTTTCTTTACGTGGCTTGTAAGATCATTTGGATTTAAGGATTGCTTGCTTTGCTCTTTCAGACCAATTTATTGGAGATGAGGCTACCAAATCCAGTGTGTATTTTAGGAGATGAAACCAAATGAATGGCCCATGATAGAATCCATCCGAGGCCTTGGAGTTATCACTCTCAATATTTTCAGCTTATTAAAAAAGGCAACAAGCCAAGAAACAGAGTTTTCTCGTATTAGGCTGCCTGCTGACCCTTCCTGTGATGTGATGGAAAGAGTTGAGAACAAGGAGCTAGGCAGTTGCGTTAAAATTCTCAGTTCTATTGTGACCCTGGCAAATGAGGGCAATGGTGATCATTGTGACTGCTTGTGTGGCACCACCATCACTGTCATCCCCATTATCAACACCATCACCATATTCACCATCATCCCCATCACCACCATTACCATCATCACCATCACCATCACCATCATCATCATTGTCACCATTACCATTATCATCACCATCATCACCATCATCATTGTCACCACCATCATCACCACCATCACCACCATAATCACCACCATCATCACCATCACCATCACCATCATCACCACCACCATCATCACCACCACCATCACCATCACCATCACCATCATCACCATCACCACCATCACCACCATCACCATCATCACCATCACCACCATCATCATCACCATCATCACCATCACCATCGTCACCACCATCATCATCGTCACCATCATCACCATCATCACCATCATCACCATCACCACCATCACCATCATCACCATCATCATTGTCACCACCATCATCACCACCATCACCACCACCATCACCATCACCATCGTCACCACCACCATCATCATCACCACTATCACCACCACCACCATCATCACCACCATCACCATCATCACCATCATCACCATCACCATCACCATCACCATCACCATCACCATCATCACTATTGTCACCATTACCATTATCATCACCATCATCACCATCATCATTGTCACCACCATCACCACCACCATCACCATCACCATCGTCACCACCATCACCATCATCACCATCATCACCATCACCATCACCACCATCACCATCATAACCATCATCACCATCACCATCATCACCATCACCACCATCATCATCACCACCATCATCATCATCACTATCATCACCATCATCACTATCATCACCATCACCACCATCACCACCATCACCACCATCACCACCATCACCACCATCACCATCATCACCATCATCACCATCACCATCACCATCATCACTATTGTCACCATTACCATTATCATCACCATCATCACCATCATCATTGTCACCACCATCACCACCACCATCACCATCACCATCGTCACCACCATCACCATCATCACCATCATCACCATCACCATCACCACCATCACCATCATAACCATCATCACCATCACCATCATCACCATCACCACCATCATCATCACCACCATCATCATCATCACTATCATCACCATCATCACTATCATCACCATCACCACCATCACCACCATCACCACCATCACCACCATCACCACCATCACCATCATCACCATCATCACCATCACCACCATCATCACCACCATCATCACTATCATCATCACCACCACCATCACCATCACCACCATCACCATCATCACCATCATCACCATCATCCCCACCATCATCACCACCACCATCACCATCATCATCGTCACCACCTTCACCATCATCATCATCATTACCACTGTGTAGTGTCCCCATTGCCACAAACACCCTTATTGTTGTCACTTGCATAATCTCACCTTGAGCCAGCCACCATCCCAAACGTTTACACATATTCACTCATTTAAAACTCACAGAAGCCTGGGAAGGACGGTGTTGCCCTTATCCTCGTGTTACAGGTGAGACTGAGCACTGAGAGGTTAATAAAGCGCCCAGGCCCTCCATCCGGGAGCTGTGGAGATGGGCTTGGGTCCTGCTGTTCCTGCCTATGACCATTAGGCTGGGCCTACATTTTCTCTTCAGCAAGATGGCCCTAGAGGTGCCGTCTGAGGACAGAGGATGAGGACAAGCAGCAGGTGCAAGGCTGTCGGACCCCAACCCTGGGACTGCGTGCAGAAGAGGAAAGGGGCCGCTGGGCTTGGGGCAAGGGGCCCACGGCCCAGGAGGACAGTCTCGCAGACAGGGCTCTGCAAGGCCAGGCCGGTGAAGGGCCCGAAGCCCCCGCCCCACGGTGTCCCACCTGGCTGAGGTCCTGAGATGGCCACGGTACAGACGTTCCCCGGGAGAGACAGTACCAGATGATGCTCTGTCTCTCTGCTTGAATGACTGTACCGGGCAGAGAGGGGCCCCGGTGGAGAAGGGGAGAGTGCATCTATGCTGTGACGGCGGTTTTCCTTCGGGGCGGTGGAGCATGCGGGTGTG
Source organism: Leopardus geoffroyi (assembly GCF_018350155.1). Classification (NCBI taxonomy): domain Eukaryota; kingdom Metazoa; phylum Chordata; class Mammalia; order Carnivora; family Felidae; genus Leopardus; species Leopardus geoffroyi. The sequence goes on from NC_059331.1 coordinate 167,167,521, forward strand.
TGGTTCCGGGTGGTGACGACAGGGGGCTCTGGGCAGCAGGAGAGGTGACCTGAAGCCAGAAGAGGTAGTTAGTGTGTGTTGCAGGCAGTTAGTGGCCAAAGGCAGAGAGTGGCTGATAGCCTCTGTACAGGGCATTCACCTGTCGTCTGGCCTGGCTGTCGCTCACTTTTTCCCATCCTGGCACACACAGAAAACACGAGAATCTGTGCGTTACCTTGGGGTTAACACACAGCAGGGCCCAAGGTGGCCGGCCGGGGTCTGTCCAATGACAGGAGACCATGTCAGCTCCAGGGCCCACGCACCGGGGACAGACAGGGTCCAGGATAGCTCTGGTGAGCAGGGCTGTGACAAGGAGACGTACAGCAGAGGCCTAACCACTGGGTGGGCTTCTGGAACAGTCTGTCCTCACCTGACCACGGCATCTCCTTCCTCCGCTTGCTCCTCTCCAAGCACAGACCTGTCCACCCGCCCATCAAACCAGCAACGGATGTCTAAAGCTGACACTTGACTTTGGGAAAGGTGCACAGGTAGAGGCGAGTATGAATTAGCTCCCCCCACCCTTTGGGGGGACAGATATTTTAAAGCTCTATTCAAAACCGTGTGTAGACTTGAATCTCTTTAAGATTATTTTAAAAACCTCTATTTTAAAATGTGCACAGCTTTTGATCTAGTGATCCCAGCTTCAGAAAGATGTCCTAAAGCCCTGTCCTCAACGGGCCTTCTTCCTCCGGGTGGAGACTTGGGGTCCTGTCCCTCCTCCCTCTCCTGGTGGAACAGGGGCTGGTGGCCACCAGGGTGTTTGGATCTTGGTATTCTGATCCGCGAGAAGCTTGGCTGAGGTCTGCTCTGATTTCTAGAAAAGTTCTGGGGTTCTATGATAGCGCCTGGTTCTGGGGATGCCTTGCTAAATATGCTCGAGCCCACGTGATAGCAATGTTTCACTATCGTCCCGGAGGACAGGTGTAATGCAGCTATGGACAATGATGGCAGGAAGTGGGGTTTTTTGATACAAATGTTCTGTAGGTATGCATATCACCTTTTCTGTGTCAGTCGCATTGGAAAAAATAAATTATCACCAGTCAATGTCTTATAATAAGAGCAAGGCACGGCTTAATTGCTCCGGTTAAGTGGTCATGACTTTGCCAGTGCCCATAAATGCCATTACATCAGGCCACTGAGATGGCTCGTCTGATGTATTAAATGGTGATGGGTAGGGGAGCCACTATGATTTCTTTTATGGGTTAACGCCTACGGTGAAAAGGCCTAAATGGTTGGATATGGTCTCAGGTACGGTTCCTCAATAAGGAAAGAGAGAGAAAGGGTAGGGACGGCCCCCGGCGTGAAAACAGCAGAACATACGGGTGTCTTCTGGAGGGGAGCTTCGTAATGATTATGACGCCCTGGGGATAAGCGGACGGTTTTTGGCCTTCCTGTTATGTGTCACACAGAAGGTTTTAGATATTTCCCTTCTAGAAGCATAGACCCATGGTCCAAAATATTCCTTCCCAAGTGGCCTGATGATTTGCAGGAGACAATACATTTACTCATCCAACACGTATTGTCTAAGAACCCAGGCTGTGCCAGATGCCCCCTGAGATGCCGAGGTGGCAAACCAACATCCCCTCCCTCGGGGAGCTTACGTTTTAGAGGACAGTAAGGTGGCTGTTCTGTTCGGATGTGAGTTGTGCTTTCATGGCCACAAGGAAGCGCCATGACAGTCCCCTCACGTAGGCTGCGCTGTGACGCTGGGAGGCAGGTGCCGCTCTGGGAGCTTGGGGTTCTTTACGGCATCCGGCACCTGGCACCCCCGTGGGTGTTTCATGAGTGTATGTGGTGTCCTAGGACCAGCTTTTTCCTATAAGAAATTCTTAATTCTAGTTTCTGGCAAATTCTTGAGGGCAGGAGCAGTGTCTTGTGTTTTCTCTTGTGTCTTCACGGAACCAGCTGGTTCGTGCAGGATGGAGATCACGCGTGCTCTGTGGGGCATCGGGGATGTTCCTTCTTTGCAAGAGAAGGGTTACCATCTTTGATTTACATGAAGTCACCTGGAAATCATTCTTGAAGCACAGAAGTAATCAGATCATGACCCTCTGCCAAACTATGTCCCTAAGAATCCAGAGAAGGCTTCAGGAATTCCAAAGAGAGGAGATCTGGGTTTTCCCCAGCTTTCCTTCTTTTGCACTGAAAAGTACTTCTGTCCAGGGTTTTTTTGGTAACTCACTCAAACCGAAGAATTCAGGAAATTCACAGGTAGGGCCAACATTGCCTTTCTTGTGCCTTGTGCTGTTCCCGAGGCTCCAGGTTGTCCAGAATCTGCCCAGACCTGGCATATCCCGCGTTGGGCACTGGACCTTCCTGGTGTTCAGATGAAGGGTGTGCAGGGTCGGGGGGAGGGAGGGGGGGCAGGGCACTGCTTGTACATCTCAGGGGACCAGGACTGGAAGATGTTGCCACAAAACGGAGGTGAACGTCAGGCCCGTGACCCGCTGCTTAGTATGTGGCAATGATGCCTTTCCTTTCTGATGACAGTAAAGACGTCCCCCCGAGTCGCGTCCTCCCATCTGAGACACGAGCCCGGATATTCCTCCCAAACAGAGCCTTCACGCAGCTGCCTGTTAGCCACCAAGCCCTGGGCTGTGGTGTGGAGGTGTCTTGACCCTGCTAAGAAAAATCTACCTTATGGGATCTCAACAAGGTGAACGTTTTCTTACTGTAATTCTGCAGACCAGCTCCACGATTTTTGTGAAGTTTGCGACTTACAGCAATGAAGTTGGCCACTGCTTGCAAGTATCTTTCCTCCCTCTAATAACCAAGGAGATGAAGGGCTCACTTTTTAATTTCTTGTCTCTGCATTTTACAGGGGACACAAGTTTAATAACCATGCTCTTGGTTTTTCTAGAATAGACTAGATTAAAAAAATTTTTTTTAACGTTTATTTATTATCAAGAGACAGAGACAGAACATGAGCATAGGAGGGGCAGAGAGGGGGAGACACAGAATCCCAAGTAGGCTTCAGGCTCTGAGCTGTCAGCACAGAGCCTGATGCGGGGCTCGAACTCACAGAATGTGAGACCAGGACCTGAGCTGAAGTCGGACGCCCAACTGACTGAGCCACCCAGGTGCCCCTAGAATAGACTAGGTTTAAAATATCATCGGACTGTGTGTCTACATTTCTTATCATGGCAAGAAGGGCCCTTCTGTAAAGAAGTCTTCATTTGAGGTGGCAGTGGGTGACCAGATGCCCGAAGGTGGCTGGGTGACCTCCAGCTCTCCATGCTTGTGTGAGCTGCCCAGGGTGCCCACCCCAGCCTGCACCTTCTAGGCTTTCCTCCAAACGAGCTCCGTGGGACAGCCTAGGGGATGTGCCCGCGGGGACATGAAGATATCCATCACCCCGGGATGGAGGTGGAGACCTGACCATTTGAGGGATGAAAGGAATGTGTTTTCCATTTCCTTCCCGGAACGAAGCATGTGCAGTGGTGGGAGGGTGCGGGGCCCGGGGGGGTGCCCTGGAAGGAGGGGGTTCCTGCCCCCCCAGAGTTGTTGCTGGAGGTGCTGTGCGGTTCCTGGGGTGCATGATTGATGGCAACTCCTGACCTGGAGACAGCTCGCTGACTATCCCAGCCCCCCCCGCCCACTCCCTTCTTGTGCCGTTTTGTTCTTGCTCCTATGTGTTCAACAAGGGGGTATTTGATGCCTGTCACGTGCCAATTATTTGTTCAACATGCATGTATTGAGTGTTTACTACGTTGCAGGAGGCAGGCTAGACTGGAGGCACGGTGACGGGTAAGACCTGTTTCCCAAGAGTTGCAGCGTCTAGTCGAGGGGAGTGACACAAACGGGTTAGTGGCTTCTGCGTTCCAGAAGAGCCTGAGGCAGAGGGGTGGCGGGTGCCAGCAGGAGGGCAGGGGGCGGCTGCCGGGTTGCTGTGTCGAGATCCCAGCAACCTGCATCCTCAAGGTGTCCCGAACTCGGGTTTGCCCTGCCACACCCGGGCGGCACGTGCCGTCACCACTACCGGGACACCACCTACACACGGGTGTAGGTCATAGGGGTCAATGTCTAATAGTAGACATGTTATGAACTGTAAATGTCTAGTACAGACATTTATACAATATTGAAACTTAAAAAAGGGGAAAAAGAAAGAAAACAAAAACCACAGTTATGTCCACTCTGACTTGCTAATGTATTCCTTCCCCAACCCCTTACCCCCACATACCCTCAGTTTGTTCTCTGTATTTAAGAGTCTCTTACGTTTGCCTCCCTTTCTGTTCTTATACGTATGTTAAATGGTTGAGCTATACAGCCTATTAAAACATCGCATTCTCCCATGTTTACTTCATACATGTTTTCTAGACTCTTAAAGATTCTTTGTAAATAGGATTTTTCTTAATGGTTGAATAACGGGCTACGATTTGGGTATGCTTTTTTGGTTTGAATTTTTTTCTATTAAATTTTCCTAACGTTTATTCATTTTTGAGAGACAGAGAGAGACAGAGCAGGAGCAGGGAGGGGAAGAAAGGGAGACACAGAACATGAAGCAGGGTCCAGGCTCTGAGCTGTCAGCACAGAGACCGATGTGGGGCTCCAGCTCACAAACTGCGAGATCGCGACCTGAGCTGAAGTGAGCCACCCAAGGGCCCCTTGAATTTTATCTGTTACAAACAAGGTTTTGGTTCTTATCTGTCAACAACGCTGTATGATTTTCTTAGCAATATTTTGTTGCTTCCTCGGCATAGATTTCTAGAAGCAGAGTTGGTGGACCAAAGTACACGAATGGTTTTAAGGCCGCATGGCGGGTGTCGTGGAATCATCTTGCAGAAGGTTGGAGGCACAAACGTTTACACTGCACACTCACCCCTGCCCCGCAGGGCATGTGCACACACAGCGCATGGGGCTCGCTGTGTGTGCAAGACCTGCCTGGTTGCAAAGTCGGTGTTTGTGGGCTGCTCGTCTTCCTCTTGTGTCAGTTCTGCATTCACCGGCAGCTCACAGAGGACACTCACTTTTGCTTACCACACGTGCTGCAGGCATGTTCTCAAGACTCTGATTTTGCCCAGATGTTTTATATTTTTGTATTTCATCTATTCATTTTTTCTTTATTTCTAGGAGGACACCTAAGGGTGATGGAAAATGACCCCACTGTAGTTATTCTGGGTTTTAGGTGCTAATATCTGAGCCCCCTGTAGCACCGGCCTTCAGTAAACTCATGTTTCAGCACCTGGTGAGTGGGGCTGAGCTCTGCCCCAAGTGACAAGCTCCAAAAAAACCAAAAAAGCTGCTCCAAGTGAAACGGAAGATGTCCCAAGGTGAACGTTTCGTCTCTGCTCCAGTTGGTGGCCAGATAGATACTTGCATTCATGTGGCCTCACAAGCGGACAAGAATGGTTCTTCGGGACTCTTTCTCTTGGGAGCCCTGTCCCCCAAACACTGCTGATGGGTACAGCTTGGGAGACAGCTGGGTTACAGCCTGTTTCTTGATCACATTCCCAAGAAGAGGGGAAGGTGGTAGGGGGCGTGGTGAAGGCCATGGCTCCCAGTGTGAGCGGCAGGGGAGCGACTGGAGGTTTTTCAGACAGAAATGCTGCACTATTTCAGCGTCAGGGTATCTTCTTTGTTTCTTACCCCAGCTTGATACTTGTGGACATATTTCATTAAAAATGAGCCCGGGGCGCCTGGGTGGCTCAGTCGGTTGAGCATCCGACTTGGCTCAGGTCGTGATCTGACGGTTTGTGGGTTTGAGCCCCATATCAGGCTCTGTGCTAACAGCTCAGAGCCTGGAGCCTGCTTTGGATTCTGTGTCCCGCTCTCTCTCTGCCCCTCCCTGGCTTGTACTCTGTCTTTCTCTCTCTCTCAAAAAGAAACAAACACTTTAAAAAATAAAAAATGAGCCCTTAAGGAGTCAGGCAAAAATTATGAGAGTCTGTCCTCAAACGTTCATTCAGACCTCCTTCTTTTGGACGTTGGTGGCTGTTTGCCTTTGCAGGATCAGCGTCAGCTTGTGTTCTCCTGGTTACGAGCAGGGGACTGTCGTCCTAGATAATCATCATGGAGGGCAGAGAAGGCGGCCGAACCTGTCGGTCCTGACCTTGGGGTCAGATCCTGAGCGTCTGGCCAAGCCGTGGGGGCTGCTGAAGAACCATTTTGTTGTTCCGCCAGGCACAGAGCTGGAACCCGGCACCTGTAGCCCAAGCCCGCTCTGTGCCGAGTGCCTCTTGGTCGCAGGGAATGCACAGGGAGACGGTCCGGTTGCTTGAGGCTCCCGTTTGTGTGGCCCACACGGTCGAGCTCTGTCTGCGTTATTCTGGTAAAACAAAGGCCCAGTGCCAGCCGAGTGGGGTTGGAGGCAGGGCAAGAGGAAGAAGCATTTTGGTTGCTTTGTGACTCTTTCCCTAAATAGCACGAGCATTAATCATGACCTGTGCAGAGTTCTGGTGGTGACTCAAACCAAATTAACCAGTGAGTCCTGATTCCTCTCTCCAAGCAGGACCAGACTTGATCTGGAATCCAAAGCCTCATGCTGATAACGCCGAGCAGGAACGTCAGCTCTTTTCACATTTGGGGCAGATCTAAGCCCCGTGACATCCCGGGGACAGGGCGTCCAGTGGACTTTTCCATCCAAATACTGGAAAACTACTGCCCCGAGTCACTCCTTCATCGATGTCCCAGGGCCTTCTGCCGCCAGGGTCCGTGAGCCCCCCTGCCCTGTGGACTCTACCCTCTGACTCTGATTGTTCCCTGTGAGCCCGGTGACAAAGCCCTGGAGCCCAGGGTGACTCACAGGAAGGCAGAGTATCCGGGCCAACGGGTCCCTCCTGCGCCTCGCACTCAACCCACGGCTCCACAAGAGGCACCTGGCGCCCCACGGTGACGACGCTCGTCTGGTGTCCCGGTCGGTTACTGGCAGAGCCAGGCCTGGAAACCGAGTCTTCTGGTCACTAGCTGAGTGGTGTTTTCGTGACGACCGTGCTCAGATCCGAAATGTAAATTTCTAAACGTGAGTCTCAACACACCGCTGTGTGCACCTGTGCAGCGGGTACCCATCGATGCCCCCAGGGCTGCAAGCCTCCACGGCCGCCCCTCCGCCGTCTGACTCCCGGCGCCCTCTGAGCAGTTCGTTTTCCTCACACAAAACCGCTCCTTTGTTTTGGGCGCTTGGGTTGTCACGAGGCCTCGCAGTCCTCCCTGCTTCAGGACTATTCCTTCCCCTTTCTTCCCAGACCCGTGGGCTTTGCTGGGAGGCTGTCCGCCGACTGCCATGCGTCATTTGCCCACTGGTGAGGTAGTTACAAGGGAAAGTGAACTGATGTGTGTCCCCCCCTCCCCAGATTCATTTTTATATAAATGGGCCAAATTTGACGCCCATTTGACTCTGCAGTCAAAGGCACGGACTCTGGCACGGGGCGGCTGGTGCCCAAATCCCTGTGTCCTGGGCACCAGGGGGTGGCCTCAGCCAGTTTGTTCAGCTCTGTGTGCTGGTTTCCTCATCTGTGAAGTGGGGGAGATAGAACGCCCGAGGGTGAGTGGATTCACACCGGTAAAGTGCTTAGCGTGGCGCAGACTTAAAATTAGGGTTCAGTAATGGCCTGGCGTCCAAGGCCTGCGGCCGTGATGGGGATGAGTCAGGGGATCTGGTTTCTGAGGATGATGTCAGGCGGTGGGGGTGGGGGGTGGTTCTTCTAGGTGGTACCTTTCGGGCTACTGTGCAGTAAACCACCTGCTTACCCATCAGACTGTTCTGACACTCGCCTGGATCTCAGGCAGCTCGGGGACAGGGAGCACGCCAGGCAGCAAGGCCAGTGTCAGCCACCCCCCCGCGCTGCCCCCCACGCATCGGTGGCCTCCCGGGTCCTTGTTGCCAGCAGCAGCCTGACTGCTCCAAGGTCTCCTTTCTGCACAGGTGAATCACTCTGGGCGGGGAGCCCGAGGAAGGCTCACAGCAGTGACCTTGAAGGCACTGGCCATCAGTATCCCCTCCGCCCCGGACCACGTGGACGGGGGCTCGGCCACTGCTTGGTGTCTTTCCCAGAGCTGGTATTGGGCAGGGCGTTTCTGGATGTGACCACATGCACATCCTCCGTCTGCGCTCGGCCTTGGGCGGCTTCTGGAAGACTGCATGGGTTTGAAGACTTCTTTTTGTGTCTCCAGAATGGGGACAGCATCTCACCTCGCGTCCCTGCAGCCTGGCTCAGCGAGGATCCAGGGACTATCTGTCTCTCCTTGGGTTACGGTGGTAAAACACAGCGTCGCATTTGCCATCTTTCCCATCGCAGTCGTACAATTCGGCGGCACTGGATACGGTCACGGTACTGTGCAGCCATCACCTCTACCCGGGACTTCCTGCCACCTCCAATATCAGCCCCATTCTGGGACACAGGGGCTCCCGCCCCCTCCCCACCTGCCACCCTCTGTCCTACCTCCCGTCTCTATGAGTGTGTCGACGGCTGCTGCTTGAATGGACTTTTAACATTTAGAATTTTTCATACACGACCCATAGAGCTAAAAATACAACGGGCATCGTCCCCAGCTGCAGGAAGTGCATCTTACAGGTACAACTGACGTATCCAGGCACCCCTCCCTCCCCGAGCTCAGAGCACATTCTGAATTCGTGTGTGACGTTCCCTTGGCCGCCTTTATAGCTTCACCTGGTAACATTGCCTCTGTAATTAACGGGCAATATTATTTTGCCTGTTCTCAAAACTCTGTGTAGATGGTATCATTCCGTTCTGACCTGAAATTCTTCAGCTCACTTTCAATGCCGTTTTTAAGATTTGCCTGCGTTGGGTCACGGGTTCAGGTTTGTTCGTTGCCTGGCTCATCGCTGGAGCTTGCTCCTCTGTGTGAATTTACCGTGTTCCCGGATCCTTCTCAACTCAGTGAAGCGTGGGTTTCCAGAAAGTGCTGGGATGAACGTTTGGGTCAATGATTTGGGGCACATTGATAATTTTTCCAGGATGTCAGTCAAGGGTTGGAATCGCTGGGTGGAAAGCCAGACACGTTTTCTACACACGATCTTTAAAGGGTTTTCCCGCCTCACATTCAACACGTGTGAATACTCTAGGCCCTTCTATTCCGGCCAGCCGTGGTTTTTCTTGTTGGCTTTTCTTTTGTATAATGTATATGAAATAATACCAATACAATCTTTTGGCATAAGATTGGCCAAACATTTTATTGATTACAAACTACTAATGAAATACATTCTCGTGGCAAAGAACAACCGTCTAGAGAGTAGAAGCTGAAAACTTTTCCTTCCCTTCACATCCTTCCCACAAAACTTGGTGTCTACTCATCCATGAGGCTTCGGTGAGTGTACAAACACACACACACGCCTTCAACATAGCCCGCAGGGTCAAAGGGACATATAAATATATGTTTATTGGAGGTAAATACTGTATTACACATGTGACATATATTATTATAAAACTTAATTGTATATTTGTATATACCTCCTATACCATTTAGCGTAAGGGGCAAAGCCGTGCCCACCGCCCCGCACTCCGTGTAGACTTAACAGGAGGCACCAGCCAGCCTTCCGAGTGCTTCCTCCCCTCGGCCCCCTGGTGTTCCATTGCACGGAGGTAACACTATTCACAAACGCGTTCTTAAAAGCATTTTAGCTAAAGAACTAAAGCACTTTTTATTGTTATTTATTTATTTTTTTTAAGTTGATTTATTTATTTTGAGAGAGGGAGTGAGCACGAGCGGGGGGTGGGGGAGAGAGGGAGGGAGAGAGAGGATCCCAGGCAGGCTGTCAGTGCAGAGCCCGGTGTGGGCTCCATCCCGCGAACGGTGAGATGGCGACCTGAGCTGAAACCAAGAGTTGGATGCTCCACCGCCTGAGCCATCCAGGCGCCCCTAAAGCATTTTTTAAGTACCCGATCTACGAGACCCAGTGGAAATCTGTGTCCCCTCTGGCCCTGCAGCCCCCCACGTGATGGCCTGGGCTACCCATGGGCACCACCCCGCACAGCCCTAGGAACCGCAGACCGGTCAGGGGCGCCTGTGATGACACAGGGGGGATCGTGCGCTCCTCAGCGGACCCCCTCCCTCCCTCTTCTGCGCATCAGCCCCAGCGAGGCCCCCCTGCCCCGGCTCCTCCCGCCAAGCTGGGGTTTTAGGGGCCCCGGGGGGGGGTCCTTATGCGGAGGGGTGAAGCGATGCCCTGAGCCCTGCTGGCACCCGGGTGGGTGGATCTTGCAGGGGGAGGGGGCTTCTGCATTTTCTGGGCTGTCTGGGGTGAGAGAGGTGAGGGTGGGGGTGGGGGAGCCCACCTGGTTCACGGCTTAGAAGGACCCCCTCTGACGGGCATTCAGCATGAACTGGGGGGTGGGCTTGGCTGGGGAAGGGGCAGGACTGACGTTGAGGAGACCAGTTAGGGGGGTGCCGGTGGAGCCGGGTGGGCTGGCCTGCAGGCAGCTTCGGCGAGGTAGGGGTGCTGCGGTGTATTTGGGTGTGAGGGCGGGAGCGTGGCCGGGGACCTGAGAACCTCCAGGTCGCTGCCGGAACGGAGGGACCTTTCCCTGGCACAGAAAATGGGAGGGAGAGACTGCATTGGGGGTGGGGGCAGGGCTGGGATGCGGGGGGTGTGACGCGTCTACAAGGCATCGGTCAGAGACCTTTGATGGGAGGGGGGGGCCTCCTGGGTGACCGGGGAGGGACTGGCAAGGAGGTCAGGTGGGGACAGTGAAGGGAGGCAAAGAGGCTCCATCGCGGGCCGGCGGTGGGCGCAGGAAGGCAGAGCCGAGGCGGGGAGGCTGGGGCTCCGAGGCTCATGGGGGGGGGATCCCCAGGGGGCAGAGCGAGGAGGGCCCCTGCGTGTGCTCCCTCACCTCACCCCTTCCGCCCTCGCTTCCTCCTCGTCCTTCCCAGCTGGCGGCTGCCCCCCTGGGGCTGGAGGGGGGCTTGCCTGTCCAAAGGGGCAAGGAGGCCTCCCGGGCTCGGCCTGCAGCCTGGGGCCGCCCCTGCGTGTGCACGGCCCGAGGGCTGCAGGTGACTTTGGACTTCATTTATCTGTAGCTTGTCACGCTAACCTTATCTGCTCCTGGGCCAGTGGCAAGAGTTCCTGGAATAAATATTTGCTTCCAGCCCCTCACACGCGTCTGCCTCCTCCCGTTCACCCTGCCGTGTAACAAAGACCGTCTGCCTGCGTCACAGGCCTCCTGACCCGGAGGAGGGCCTGCCACCAACCGCTCTGAGGACGGCCTGTCTGTGCCTGAGGGCAGCTTGTCTGTGTCCCAGAACGGCCTGTCTGTGCCCGAGGGCAGCTTGTCTGTGTCCCAGGACGGCCTGTCTGTGCCTGAGGGCAGCTTGTCTGTGTCCCAGGATGGCCTGTGTCCCAGGACAGCCTGTCTGTGCCCGAGGGCAGCTTGTCTGTGTCCCAGAACGGCCTGTCTGTGCCGAGGGCAGCTTGTCTGTGTCCCAGGACGGCCTGTCTGTGCCCGAGGGCAGCTTGTCTGTGTCCCAGGATGGCCTGTGTCCCAGGATGGCCTGTCTGTGCCTGAGGGCAGCTTGTCTGTGTCCCAGAACGGCCTGTCTGTGCCTGAGGGCAGCTTGTCTGTGTCCCAGGACGGCCTGTCTGTGCCCGAGGGCAGCTTGTCTGTGTCCCAGGACGGCCTGTCTGTGCCTGAGGGCACCTTGTCTGTGTCCCAGGATGGCCTGTGTCCCAGGACGGCCTGTCTGTGCCTGAGGGCACCTTGTCTGTGTCCCAGGATGGCCTGTGTCCCAGGACGGCCTGTCTGTGCCCGAGGGCAGTTTGTCTGTGTCCCAGGACGGCCTGTCTGTGCCCGAGGGCAGCTTGTCTGTGTCCCAGGACGGCCTGTCTGTGCCCGAGGGCAGCTTGTCTGTGTCCCAGGACGGCCTGTCTGTGCCCGAGGGCAGCTTGTCTGTGTCCCAGGACGGCCTGTCTGTGCCTGAGGGCACCTTGTCTGTGTCCCAGGATGGCCTGTGTCCCAGGACGGCCTGTCTGTGCCCGAGGGCAGCTTGTCTGTGTCCCAGGATGGCCTGTGTCCCAGGACAGCCTGTCTGTGCCTGAGGGCAGCTTGTCTGTGTCCCAGGATGGCCTGTGTCCCAGGACGGCCTGTCTGTGCCTGAGGGCAGCTTGTCTGTGTCCCAGAACGGCCTGTCTGTGCCTGAGGGCAGCTTGTCTGTGTCCCAGGATGGCCTGTCTGTGCCCGAGGGCAGCTTGTCTGTGTCCCAGGACGGCCTGTCTGTGCCTGAGGGCACCTTGTCTGTGTCCCAGGATGGCCTGTGTCCCAGGACGGCCTGTCTGTGCCTGAGGGCACCTTGTCTGTGTCCCAGGACGGCCTGTCTGTGCCCGAGGGCAGCTTGTCTGTGTCCCAGGACGGCCTGTCTGTGCCCGAGGGCAGCTTGTCTGTGTCCCAGGATGGCCTGTGTCCCAGGACGGCCTGTCTGTGCCGAGGGCAGCTTGTTTGTGTCCCAGGACAGCCTGTCTGTGCCCGAGGGCAGCTTGTCTGTGTCCCAGGATGGCCTGTGTCCCAGGACAGCCTGTCTGTGCCTGAGGGCAGCTTGTCTGTGTCCAGGACAGCCTGTCTGTGCCTGAGGGCACCTTGTCTGTGTCCCAGGATGGCCTGTGTCCCAGGACGGCCTGTCTGTGCCGAGGGCAGCTTGTCTGTGTCCCAGGACGGCCTGTCTGTGCCTGAGGGCACCTTGTCTGTGTCCCAGGATGGCCTGTGTCCCAGGACGGCCTGTCTGTGCCTGAGGGCACCTTGTCTGTGTCCCAGGATGGCCTGTGTCCCAGGATGGCCTGTCTGTGCCTGAGGGCAGTTTGTCTGTGTCCCAGAACGGCCTGTCTGTGCCCGAGGGCAGCTTGTCTGTGCCCAAGGGCAGCTTGTCTGCGTCCCAGGACAGCCTGTGTCCCAGGACAGCCTGTCTGTGCCCGAGGGCAGCTTGTCTGTGTCCCAGGACGGCCTGTCTGTGCCCGAGGGCAGCTTGTCTGTGTCCCAGGACGGCCTGTCTGTGCCTGAGGGCACCTTGTCTGTGTCCCAGGATGGCCTGTGTCCCAGGACGGCCTGTCTGTGCCTGAGGGCAGCTTGTCTGTGTCCCAGGACGCCTGTCTGTGCCCGAGGGCAGCTTGTCTGTGTCCCAGGACGGCCTGTCTGTGCCCGAGGGCAGCTTGTCTGTGTCCCAGGACGGCCTGTGTCCCAGGACAGCCTGTCTGTGCCCAAGGGCAGCTTGTCTGCGTCCCAGGACAGCCTGTGTCCCAGGACAGCCTGTCTGTGCCCGAGGGCAGCTTGTCTGTGTCCCAGGACGGCCTGTCTGTGCCCGAGGGCACCTTGTCTGTGTCCCAGGATGGCCTGTGTCCCAGGACGGCCTGTCTGTGCCTGAGGGCACCTTGTCTGTGTCCCAGGATGGCCTGTGTCCCAGGACGGCCTGTCTGTGCCTGAGGGCACCTTGTCTGTGTCCCAGGATGGCCTGTGTCCCAGGACGGCCTGTCTGTGCCTGAGGGCAGCTTGTCTGTGTCCCAGGACGGCCTGTCTGTGCCTGAGGGCACCTTGTCTGTGTCCCAGGATGGCCTGTGTCCCAGGATGGCCTGTCTGTGCTGAGGGCAGCTTGTCTGTGTCCCAGGACGGCCTGTCTGTGCCTGAGGGCACCTTGTCTGTGTCCCAGGATGGCCTGTGTCCCAGGACGGCCTGTCTGTGCGCGAGGGCAGCTTGTCTGTGTCCCAGGACGGCCTGTCTGTGCCTGAGGGCACCTTGTCTGTGTCCCAGGATGGCCTGTGTCCCAGGACGGCCTGTCTGTGCCGAGGGCAGCTTGTCTGTGTCCCAGGACGGCTTGTCTGTGCCCGAGGGCAGCTTGTCTGTGTCCCAGGATGGCCTGTGTCCCAGGACGGCCTGTCTGTGCTGAGGGCAGCTTGTCTGTGTCCCAGGACGGCCTGTCTGTGCCTGAGGGCAGCTTGTCTGTGTCCCAGGACGGCCTGTCTGTGCCTGAGGGCACCTTGTCTGTGTCCCAGGATGGCCTGTGTCCCAGGACGGCCTGTCTGTGCCTGAGGGCAGTTTGTCTGTGTCCCAGGACGGCCTGTCTGTGCCCGAGGGCAGCTTGTCTGTGTCCCAGGACGGCCTGTCTGTGCCCGAGGGCAGCTTGTCTGTGTCCCAGGACGGCCTGTCTGTGCCCGAGGGCAGCTTGTCTGTGTCCCAGGACGGCCTGTCTGTGCCCGAGGGCAGCTTGTCTGTGTCCCAGGACAGCCTGTCTGTGCCCGAGGGCAGCTTGTCTGTGTCCCAGGATGGCCTGTGTCCCAGGACGGCCTGTCTGTGCCGAGGGCAGCTTGTCTGTGTCCCAGGATGGCCTGTGTCCCAGGACGGCCTGTCTGTGCCCAAGGGCAGCTTGTCTGCGTCCCAGGACAGCCTGTGTCCCAGGACAGCCTGTCTGTGCCCGAGGGCAGCTTGTCTGTGTCCCAGGATGGCCTGTGTCCCAGGACGGCCTGTCTGTGCCCGAGGGCAGCTTGTCTGTGTCCCAGGACGGCCTGTCTGTGCCTGAGGGCACCTTGTCTGTGTCCCAGGATGGCCTGTGTCCCAGGACGGCCTGTCTGTGCCGAGGGCAGCTTGTCTGTGTCCCAGGACAGCCTGTCTGTGCCCGAGGGCAGCTTGTCTGTGTCCCAGGATGGCCTGTGTCCCAGGACGGCCTGTCTGTGCCGAGGGCAGCTTGTCTGTGTCCCAGGACAGCCTGTCTGTGCCCGAGGGCAGCTTGTCTGTGTCCCAGGACAGCCTGTCTGTGCCCGAGGGCAGCTTGTCTGTGTCCCAGGATGGCCTGTCTGTGCCTGAGGGCAGCTTGTCTGTGTCCCAGGATGGCCTGTGTCCCAGGACGGCCTGTCTGTGCTGAGGGCAGCTTGTCTGTGTCCCAAGACGGCCTGTCTGTGCCTGAGGGCACCTTGTCTGTGTCCCAGGATGGCCTGTGTCCCAGGACGGCCTGTCTGTGCCGAGGGCAGCTTGTCTGTGTCCCAGGACGGCTTGTCTGTGCCCGAGGGCAGCTTGTCTGTGTCCCAGGATGGCCTGTGTCCCAGGACGGCCTGTCTGTGCTGAGGGCAGCTTGTCTGTGTCCCAAGACGGCCTGTCTGTGCCCGAGGGCACCTTGTCTGTGTCCCAGGATGGCCTGTGTCCCAGGACGGCCTGTCTGTGCCGAGGGCAGCTTGTCTGTGTCCCAGGACGGCTTGTCTGTGCCCGAGGGCAGCTTGTCTGTGTCCCAGGATGGCCTGTGTCCCAGGACGGCCTGTCTGTGCCGAGGGCAGCTTGTCTGTGTCCCAGGACGGCCTGTCTGTGCACGTCTGACGCAGGGCCCCGTGTGCGCTTACCTTGTAGACCACGGTCTGCTTTGCCCCAGACTCTCCCACGGGACTTCTTCGCATGCGGACTCCAGGACCCCCACCCAGGAGCCGTGCGCTGGTGGGACTGACGTGAGTGCGGATGGAGCCCATTTGCCAGGAGCACCGGATCCCACCGTGTGCCCGACTGTGCCCCCCTCAAAGTGCCCTGCGGTTTAGGCAGAATCGGGACAGTGACGATGCACTGCTGTGAGTGATGGGAGCAGTGCCCTGCCGTGTCCCGCGTGCGGTGAGGCACACGCAGCACGGACCGCGTAGCAGCTCCCGGCAGGCTACGGCCTGAGCGCCGCGTGGGGACGTGCAGCCTCCACGTGGTCTCTGGGCTCAAGCGTGGGCGGCCGTCACGCCCGTCACAACCTGGGCTACTGAAGTGGCGGCACACGTTCGGCTTCAGATGACGGTTTCCACCCGCCTTCAGAAAGGAAGAGATGGGAACTTTCCGGGCCGGTTGTCCGGTGAAGACAAGCGGGGTCGTGGCGCTCTCGCAGCCTATGAACCCCAGTGTCCCAGCTGGACACTCGGACTGAACCTTGCGCGTGGCCTGCGCCCTTCTGTTCTGCGCGTGGCCCCTCATGGACCTCAGCAAATGCCTCGGGTCGCATTGGTGACACGGGGCCTGAGGGGCAGGTCGGGGTGGGCTGGGGCGCGTCTGGCGAGGCTCGTGACCCGCGCCGGCAGGCGAGGGGCTCCAGGGATGGGCCCCATCCTCTGCCAAGCCGGTGCATCTAACTCACGGCGACCTCATAAAGACCCCAGTGGCGGGTACGTTCGAGAGACAGGGTCTGCCTGGAGCTGAGTGAGGTCACCTCTGCATGAGGATACTTCCGGTAGAAAGCAGGGACCCGACAGGGTGAGGCTCGTGCTGCCCTCATCGGGAAGAGCCCCTCTCTGCGCACCCTGTCCCTCTCTGGGCGGCCCCTCGCTCCCCCCCACACACCACCCGTGCGTCCATCCGGTGACCGTCCCCCTCCGTTCCCGTTCTCAGGAAGACGTCCACGCAGGTTATTACGACTCGCGTGCAGAAGACCATTTCCATAAAAGAAAGAGCTTATCTTGTGACATTAATAAGTTTCACATGTATGTGCGACGTGAACTGCAGCTTCCGGGGTGGGGGTAGGTGTGTGGGAATTCGTAACCGGGGAGGGGGTCGAACGTGCAAAGGAGTGTTTTCACCTCAGAGGAAAGCCACCAGGTGGCCGTGTGAGGTGACCGTGTGCGCGCGTGTGCGTGTGCGTGTGCTAGAACCCTCCGGGCTGGCTTTGAGAGACATGAGTTCCGGTTGGTACGGATCCCTGTGTTTCGATCGTGGTGACAACCCCTTTGATCCGCCCACATTTTCCGGGTCACTCTTTCCTCCTTCCCTTCATGGGATTTTCTCGGGTCTTGACCGATTTTGATCAAACTGAAGATACGCAACGTCGTGAGACTGATTATTGCGAACGACCCTAACAGTTCCGGTGAGTTTGGGGGAGCTTGGCTGCCTGAGTAGAGAGTGGCAGAAATGTGACGAAAACAAGTGTGCACCACACCCCGTGGATGGCCTGTGGCACATGGGGGTGTCCCGAGCGAGCGAGGCTGTGTCCTTTGTGGACGTTTGTGGTTTCGCTGCTACGCTGTTGTGGGGTTCTAGCTCACAGAGTGAGAAGCCGGCTTCTGAGCCCAAAGGCCTCAGGTCATTGCCATGACGGGCTCCTTAAGCTCTGGAACACCAGACTCGGGCCACCGTCTGTCCACCCTCCTCCCCCGGGAGGGCCGGCCGGCGTGTCCCCATCTTGTCTCCACGGGCTGGACCAGCGCCGGGATTGGTGGGGGGCCTTTCCTTTGGGGCGAGCGGTGCCTTCACCTGCCCCAGACGCTTTCTGAGGTTCGCCTCCGTACCCCACGGCGGCTGCAGGCAGGGTCAGGGTCAGGGTCAGAAAACGCCGCCATGGGAGGTAATTGCCCTGATGTTTGTTCTTTGGTCTCTGTGAAGCCGCCAGCATCGTGGGGTGCGAGCCTGGCTCCAAGCGGCCGCAGTTCCAATGTCCCCGTCACTTTTGGGGTTCCTTCCTCGCATGGTCTGACTTCCCAGGCTGCCCAGCTTCCCCGTCCCCAGGCAGTTTTTCATTTAGAAGCCGTCCCACGTGCCTTTTCCGTGTTTGGTTACGAGTCACGCCTGCCCTCTGACTGAGCCGAGCGGGAGTGCACAGAGCAGAGGTGGGTGGAGGGTCTGTCCCTGTCCGGGGGGGCTGCTCCCCTTTTTTGCACGCACACAGGGCTCCGGGGTTTTCCCCTGCCTGCCCACATCGAGTTTTGTCAGGAAAAGACGGATAGCAGTTCCTTACATGCTAGTATGAACGAGCTCCAGCTGAGTCATTCAGTAAGCATTAACTGAGGCTGCTGGGTTCCGGGTGCTGGGACCCTGACGATCGCACCCTGCCTGACCTGTGGGTTTCAGGCCCAGGGCGGCAATGGGAAGAGGGACAGGTAATCAGGAGTCAAGGTGGTAAGCGCAGAATTGTTCCCCGGGCGCTTTCAGATGCAAGGGTGCTACTCCATATGGGTGAGGCTTGGTCACGGAAAGCTCTCCGGAGGAGGGGATGGCTTGGCTGAGTATTTAGTGTGTGTGTGTGTATGAAGTCGGACAGGAGGGCTAACACTGGGAGCCACACCCAAGATGGCAAGCATGGGGAGCTTTGGGGGTTCGGTGTCACCGGCTGGCTGTGTGCCAGGTGGCCTGACCGCCGGGAGCTCTGGAGGGTTCTGAGCCCCCCGGATGTCTGGAGTAGGTGGAACGGAGGCGTGAGCAGTGCGTGCCCTCAGGGGCCTTACTCTGACTGGCAGACACAGGTGAGAGACAAATGTGACGTCCTGCAGAGTGTCACAGGACAACAGAGCAGGGAGGCCATGTGGGAATGACAGTTTTTGATTCGGGGATCAGGGAAGGTCTCGTTAAGGTGACGGGAGAACAGACTGAAGGAGGTAAGGGAGTGAGCTGTGGGGCAGTGCGTTTGGGCAGAGGGAGCTGCCCGTGCAAAAGCCCTGGGGCAGGGGTGGGGCTGACAGTGCCTAGAAGAGCACAGGGCTGGTGAGGCTGAAGTGGAATGAGTGAGGAGGGGGAGCCCTGAGGCCAGAGGATGCGGGCCCGAGGGTCTGTCAGGGCTGGGTGGTCACCCCGGGTGGGGTGGTCTGCAGGGTTTTGAGAAGGATCGTGCCGGTGCCTGTGCTGACGGGCTGTGCGGTAATTTGGACAAGACGCGATGGAGGCCTGGGCGGGGGGCTGACAGTGCAGGTGCCGATGTCTTTGGGAGGTGGAGCCCCCAGACCCCGGGGGTGTGTGAGAGGAGGGGTCCCCAGGAAGAATCCCGGGGCCAGGGCTGTGCACCTGCATGGGGCGGTGGTGGGGGGCAACGCTCCCAGAGACGGGGGAGGGTGTGGGGCGGGTTCTGGGCGAAGCTGGAGGCACCTGCCAGACGGTCGGGTGGAGGTGGGCCGGCACTTGGTGACGTTTGCGGCAGCTCGGGGACATCCGGGTGGAGGGGCTGGATTGGGGGCTGTCAGTATGGAACGCAGACGTCGTTTGCAAAGACGCAACACGGTGTGGGGCCAGAGGCCAGGCTCTCCAACAGAGGATGCTGGGGAGGTGAGGAGCACCAGGCCTGGGTGCTGAGAAGAAGCAACCGGCAGGCAGGAGTTGGGATTACCCTCTTGAGGAAGGGCTCCAGACTGGGAGGTGCTCCCAGATGAGGACGTGCTCCCAGATGAGGACATGCTCCCAGATGAGGACGTGCTCCAGACTGGGAAGCCCTCCAATGAGGAAGAGCTCCAGACTGGTAGATGCTCCCAGACAAGGAGGTGCTCCCAGACAAGGAAGTCCTCCAGATGAGGACGTGCTCCCAGATGATAAAGTGCTCCCAGATGAGGAAGTGCTCCCAGATGACAAAGTGCTTCCAGATGAGGAAGTGCTCCCAGATGAGGACGTGCTCCAGACTGGGAAGCCCTCCAATGAGGAAGAGCTCCAGATTGGTAGATGCTCCCAGACAAGGAGGTGCTCCCAGACAAGGAAGTCCTCCAGATGAGGAAGTACTCTGAGATGAGGACGTGCTCCCAGATGAGGAAATGCTCCAGACTGGGAGGTGCTCCCAGATGAGGACGTGCTCCCAGATGAGGAAATGCTCCAGACTGGGAGGTGATCCCAGATGAGGACGTGTTCCCGGATGAGGACGTGCTCCAGACTGGGAAGCCCTCCAGATGAGGAAGAGCTCCAGACTGGTAGGTGCTCCTAGACAATAAGTGCTCCCAGACAAGGAAGTCCTTCAGATGAGGACGTGCTCCCAGATGATAAAGTGCTCCCAGATGAGGAAGTGCTCCCAGATGAGAAAGTACTCCAACAAGGAAGTCCTCCAGATGAGGAAGTGCTCCCAGATGAGGACGTGCTCCAGACTGGGAAGCCCTCCAATGAGGAAGAGCTCCAGACTGGTAGATGCTCCCAGACAAAGAGGTGCTCCCAGACAAGGAAGTCCTCCAGATGAGGAAGTACTCTGAGATGAGGACGTGCTCCCAGATGAGGAAATGCTCCAGACTGGGAGGGCTCCCAGATGAGGAAGTGCTCCCAGATGAGGACATGCTCCAGGCTGGGAGACGCTCCCAGATGAGGAGGTGCTCTAGCGAGGAAGTTCCCCCCTCCCCCACGAGCGGACTGCATTTGGAGGCGGGGTCTTAGAGGCAAAGCAGGCCACGACAGGCAGCCCAGGGGTCTGGAAGACACGGGGTGGGAGCAGAAACGTGGGTCCCGCCATCAGCACGTCTCCGGGCAGCCTCGCTGAGAAAGCCACCTGAGGCCAGGGCCATGGCAACGGGCAGCCTCAGCTCCCACGCTCTGCCCGCTGCCCCGATCGCTCGTGCTGGCCTGGCCGAGGGCTACAGGTGGGGGCTGTCATCTGCAGCGCCCCCCCCCCCCCCCCCCCCCCGCTGACTCCACCTGGGTCCTCACGTGTTCTGGTTTCCCGGAACCTTGAGGTTGCCCCTGATGTCAGCTTTGCGTCTTGCGCCCTGGGCTGCTGCTGCTCCGCGTGGCCGGCGGCTCCTGGTGGCGGCCCCCCTCGGAGCTGATCCACTTATCCCCCGGCTACAAGGGGCTGCGGTCCTCACGGCCTTCCTTACGTCCTAGGGACAGCACCCTGGGGACCCCAGCTCCCCTGAGCCCCATGGGTCTAGTTATAACCGTCTTTCTTCCACAGGACAGTTAACTTGTGGTGACCTAACTGAGCAGCGGTGGCTAGCTGTGACCCACCAGTCCAGGGTTTGTAAATGTGGGCTGGCTGACGCAGAAAATTCTGTGCACGGCACATCTGGGAAAAAATCCTTACTCGCCTTTGCTCCCTACCTGGGTACGTGTGTACCTTATTTGAGAGACACGGTTTATAAATTGCTTGGGATCTTGGACAGCTCTCACACTGGCAACTTCCAAGTCAGAGTCAAGAGCTTGGGTGGGACAGGGCGGGACAGGGCCACGTGCCCTTCTCTGAGGCTTGCTTCTCGTCTTGCCTGCGCCCCCAGAGTCCGTCCTTCACAAGTCAGAACCCACGTGTGGCTGCTATGTGACGAAGGTGCTAGCATTTGCCCAGGCCTCCCCTGTCGACTCTGGGTGCCCGTGCCGGGCTGCTCCCCCTCCTTGGCGGGTCCCCTCCAGTCTCCACCACCGCAGCCCCTGGATGCTTACCCCTTTTGGAGGGCGGGGGGCCTGCCCGGCTGCCGGCCGTCTTCCAGGCACCTGCCCCCCGGTCCACTGGTAAGTCCCCTCTCCCGCATGCTGGGTGGCGGGTGACCCCGTGAGGGTCAGTCCGTCTGGGGAGGTGGGGAGATCTCCCAAGGCGCTCCTCGTGGAGTGGAGCACACTCATGGAGCCTGCGTCAGGCTGGGGTACAGGCTTCAGCAAGTTCGGGGATCGGGCGTGAAGATGCTGTTGCGGGTGTGGCCGTGGCCGTCTGTCCACCGATGTCCGTAGCTGCCACCCGGGAGCTCGGACCCGAGGCACGTACACGGACCTGCACTTGCTCCTTGCGGAGACGATGGGCCACGAGCCGCTCAACACGCCGGCAAGAATCTGGCCTCACGCAAGGAGTCGGTCCTGCCCCGCGGCTGACTTACTTGAGATATAATTGCTCCTATTTGTTCCCGGGACAGGTGTCGTGAGGGGTTGGGGTTATCTGCTATCTGCCCATTTCCTTGTAATTAACAATCTCGGCTGCCTTATCTGTGCTTGAAAATTCCAGGAAGATATGACCCCTTATCTCCACTGCATCAGTGGGTCTGGTTACCACACGGCCGGTCTTCAGAGTGGAAGTTCGTCCGGGCCCCCAGTGGCCCTGCCCTTGGCCTGGGACCGCGAGGGGTCTCCTTCAAAGAGAGCTGATGATATGCAATTACTATGGCTATCATGGCTTGTGAATCCAATTCCTTGGAAAGGAACAGTTAAAGACCACCCGAAGGTGACTTAGATTAACACTGACTGAGGAAAGGAGAACACTGAAGAAAGCATCCTCGTACTTTTGTTTGTTTTGAGAGGCAGCTGGGGTGGGGTTTGTAGCCCAAAGGCCCTCGACTGGGTAAGTTGTGTGGCTTGTCAGAGCCTGTTTCCCCATCCGTCTGCACTGGAAAAGGAAGGAAAAGCACTGATTTGTGTGTTATCTTCATGCAGCAATCACGCTAATCTCTGAATCATTGAAATGTTTTAAAAATGGTTATTTTCATTCATTTTGAGAGAGAGAGAGCGGCAGAGAGAGAGAGGGAGACAGAGAATCCCAAGCAGGCTTCATGTTGTCAGTGCAGGCAGAGCCTGACACGGGGCTCGATCCCACGAACTGTGAGATCATGACCTGAGCCAAAATCGAGGGTCCAACACTCAACTGACTGAGCCACCTGGGGGCCCCTGAGTCATTTCAATTTTAGTGTATGTGCTGCTGAATGAAGTGAGCACATAGTTTTGGTTTTTTATTTTTTATTATTTTTTTAATTTTTGCTTTTTTTTCATAGTTTTAAAAACATTTTGGGGGGGGGAACAAATTTAGCCAAAGGGGTAAAAGATTTATACACTAGAAACTATAAAATTTTCCTGAAGGAAGTTAAAGGAGACATAGGTAAATAGAAAGATATCCTGTGTTCGTGGATTAGAGCTCAAAATTGTTAAGACGTCAATACTATCCAAAGTGATCTATATGTTCAATGAAATCCTTATCAAAATGCCAATAGCAGGGTTTTGTTTTGTTTTGTTTTGTTTTTTGGGTTTTTTTTGCAGAAATAGAGAAGCCATCCTAAAATTCACATGGAATCACAAGGGACCCTGAATGGCCAGAACAATCTTCAAGAACAAAGTTGGAGAACTCACACTTCTTGGTTTTTTTCCACACTTCTTGGTTTTAAAACATATTACAGATTTACAAAAACAGCGTGATACTGGCTTCAAGACCATCACATAGATCGATGGGACAGGATAGAGTCCAAAAATAAATCCTCGTGTTTGTGGCCAAATGACTCCCAACAGGTAGCCAAGACTGTTCAATGAGGGAAGGACAGTCTCTTCCCCAAGTGGTGCTGGGAAAACTGAACATCCACGTACAGGAGAATGAACTTGGACCCTTATTTTTACACCATACACAAAAATTAACTCAAAATGGGTTAAAGACCTCAACACAAGACCTAAAACTACAAAATTTCTATCACAGAACACAGGGGAGAAGTTTCATGACTTTGGCTTTGACAATGATTTCGTGGCTACGACGCCGAAAGTACAGGCCGCAAAAGCAGTTACAAACACATGGGATGACACCGAGCTCCTTTGTACCACGAAGGATACAATCGGCAGAGTCAGAAGGCGACCAATGGAAAGAGAGAGAACGTCTGCGACTCATATATGCGATCAGGAGCTCGTCTCCAGGACTGGTTAAGAATTCCTACAACTGCCCACCAAAACCCCACGTAACCCAATTAGGAAGTGGGCAAAGGACTTGAGTAGACATTGCCCTAAAGATGACATACAAATGGCCAACAAGTCTATGAAAAGATGCTCGCTATCACGAATCATTAGAGAAGTGCAGACCGAAACCACAATGAGATATGCCTTTGTACCTGTTGGGGTGACTGTTGCCAGAAAGATGACAGGGAAGTGTTGGCAAGGATGCGCACGAAGGGAAAGCCTCGTAAAACGGCACACCTGCTATGGAGAGAGTTCAGCAGCTACTCAAAAAAACCGAAAATAGAATTACCACATGATCCAGGAGCGCCACGTCTGGGTGCACGTGCAAAAGAATTAAAAACAGGGGCTCAAAGAGATAGTCGTGCCCCCAGATGCACAACAGCCGAGCGGTGGGAGCAACAAGCCGAGAGTCCATCATAGAGAATCGATAGACCAAATGTGGTCTACGCATACAATGGAGTGTTACTTCAGCCTTAAAAAGGAGAGAACCTTGTCACATGCCACGATGTAGATGAACCTTGTGTTAAGTCAAATAATCCAGTCGCAAAAAGACATATACTCTATGGTTATGTTTTTGAGGTATCTAAAGGAGTTGAATTCATAGAAGCGGAGAGTGGAAAGGTGGTTGCCAGGGGCCGGGGAGGGGCGGGAAAGGGTCTGGGAGTTGCTCACTGGGTATGGGGTTTAAGTTTTACACGATGGGAAGGTCCTGGATTTCCGTAGCACAACTTGGATGTACTTTACCGCTAGCTACCGACTCTAAACATCAGGGAAGTTGACTTTGAAATCATGCACCGTTGTATCTTTCTCTTAGTCCTTTCCAGATGGTCTTGTGAAGTGCTCAGGGTGTAAAGTCATTTCTTCTTTATGTGAAGGACAGTAGAGCTCAGTATGTTCTTTGCCTTTCTTTGCCTTATAAATAGGTCTAAAATGTTTCTTGAAAGACCTTTGGGTCTGGAACCCGGTCCACCCCATTGGTCTCCTTTTGCTGAGTCTGGTGATGTTGGTTAGACCCTCCTTTAAAAAAAATTTTTTTTAATGTTTATTTATTTTTGAGAGAGACAGAGACAGAATGCGAGTGGGTTAGGGGCAGAGAGAGAGGGAGACACAGAAGCAGAAGCAGGCTCCAGGCTCTGAGCTGTCAGCACAGAGCCCGACGCGGGGCTCGAACTCGTGAACTGCGAGATCATGACCTGAGCCGAAGTTGGACGCTCAACCGCCTGAGCCACCCAGGCACCCCAACGTGGTCTTATCTTAATGAAACAGGGGACCAAACAGATGGAGGGGCCACCGGATACATTTTACTTACTCCATCAAGTGGGACACTTGTCTAACCTCGCTTCAGAAAATGCAGCCCCTTGGACATTCCTATATTGAGTTTATTCAGGGAAAGCTGGAAGAAACGTTTTTTGATTGCCTACCACTTGCTAGGTCTCGTGCTAAATTTACCTTATGCTCAGATCCCGTCTTTCCCTGAACCCTGTATCAGTTGTGTGCGACCGTTGTCCCCAAATACAGATCAAACATTGTCTTTAATTCGTCCCCGGCCCTGATGGCGAGCTCTGTAAAGACGGGACGTTGGCCAACTGCTTGAGTCGGGAACGGCCGTTCCCACACCTGTCTCCTCAGTGGGGTTTTGCTCGGCCTCAGACATCCCAGATGTGCCACGCGGAATGGGGATCTTCAGGGCAGTCGCTTTGGCAGTGCATGTATGAGCTGTCCCTGAAGCCCCCCCAAGTTTCATTTCTGCAAGGCAATGCTGGAAAGTATCCAGACTGCTTGAGCCGAGAATTCACCTCTTCTTTTTCTTTTCTCAGCCGGACATGAGGACGCCTTCATAGATTTCTTCTTCTGCCTTCTCCCCAGCCATCCCGAGGATCCCCTCCGGGGCTGAGGTCAAATGCACAACTGCCAATGGGATGTTTAGGACGGCGTCTCAGAGGAGACCAGTGGTCTGTGAAATTTCTGTTACTGTGCCAAGAAGAATGAGGGGGAGACTTCTCTCAGCCCCCCAGGCTCTTTCTGTCTCCTGGTCGTGCAGGATGCCCTGAGGGGAGGGGTGACCAGTCAGTGGGAGAGCAACTCGGGGAGGCCACCTGGGTAGGCGTCACAGGTAGGCAAGGCAGCCATACCCCAAGCATTTCCTGAGCCCTAAAATCCTTCTTTGTGCTTCTCAGCCTTTGGCAGCTCTGTTCTTTTCTTTTTTTTTTTTTTAATTCTATATAAGAAACACTTTATTTCTTTCAATTTTTGCCCACTAATGATGCCAATCATAATCCAGAACATGAATTCAGAAGCACAGGCTTATAGCCACCTGTCTTATGTGACTCACAGGAACGAATTTTATCATAACAGCTAGGGCCATTTGTACCTGGCAAGGGCGTATGTAATAATCTCAGGTCCTATATTTAGTAGAAAATTAAGCCACTTTTTCTGGGCATTTTTCTACTTCACACTGTATAAGTTAAACTTGGCTTTAGTTGGGCCAGATTTCGATCACAAGTATTAAAGTAATCATATAATTAACTGCTTGACCTACTTTATAATTTTTGGAAAGAGATTACTTGATCAAGGTAAAGCTGTGAACATACTGTGTCTAGATTTCCTCATGTTCTTTTAAAAAACAAATTGGAACAAAGAGATATATTCATGGAGAAAATAGATAAATGAGGTTTGTCCAACTGCCCAGGTCAGTGCATTTGGATAAGTTTGTCAATCTCAAGAATGAACACGGGGTCATTATCAGTTCTTATGGGCTGAGTTGTGTCCCCCTAAAATTCAGTTGTGGAACCCTAACCCCCGTGACCTCAGAACGTGACTCTATTTGGGTTGAGGTCTTTAAAGAGCTAAGTTAAAATGAGGTCATGAGGAAGGGCGCTGATCCAATCTGACTAGCGTTCTTAGAAGAGGAGGAGGTTGGGACACAGACACACAGAGGGATGACTGTGTGAGGACACGGGGAGAGGACGGCGTCCACGCGCCTGGGAGGGAGGCCCCGGGAGGCCCCAGCCCTGCCCACAGCGTGATCTCGGACTCCCAGCCTTCAGGGTAGTAAGTGAATGAACTTCTGCTGTCGAAGCCACCTGGTCTGTGGTGTCTTGTGATGGTGGCCTTGGGGGTCTAATACACAGCTTCGGAGCAAGGTCCAGTGGAGACCCCCCAGGCTGTCTTCTCTCTGACACCCCTCCACTTGTGACACTGCAGCTGGCAGGGCCCACGATGTCCGTCCTGCCTTTTCCATATGAATGAAATTCTGTCCTTCCCAGCAAAGTGGGCTTGCCAAACACGAGTTTCTTTCTTTCTTTCTTTCTTTCTTTCTTTCTTTCTTTCTTTCTTCCTTTCTTTCTTTCGAGTTAATGTTTATTTATTTTTGAGAGAGCACACGCAGGGGAGGGACAGAGAGAGAGGAAGACAGAGGACTCAAAGCAGGCTCTGTGCTGTCAGCGCAGAGGCTTGAACCCATGAACCGTGAGATCGTGACCTGAGCCAGACCACTGAGCCATCCAGGCATCCCAGACACGTGGCTTTCTAGCCCCTTTGGCTCCGGGAATGGCTGGTGGGCAGAACTACCTGGGGTCGACACCCCTTCCTCAGATAAAAGACACAGTGTCCCCGGGGGACGGGCTTCACCTTTACCGCTCGGTGCTTCTCCGCCGGGAAGTCGGGCGTGCCCAGCTGTCGTCCGCAGGAATTAGGCAGCCGTCCTGAGAATGGACGCACGGAGACGGGGGGGACAGAGGTCCCGGTGGCCCCGTCACTTGTCCTCACCTGTGTCCAGGCTTCTTCTTACGGGACAAATACCAGCCCATTTGTTTCCGTCCACGTAAGCCCAAGTTTCTGTTGTTTGTGCCCAAACCCAGTTAGAGCTGCCGGGAGTCAGGACCTGCCGAGTGGGCGTGGCAAGCACCCCCCTGAATCTGAGGGACCCGGGATCAGAGGGAGAGCACAGACACGGGATGCTCTCCCACAGGCAGGAGTGAGCACTCACGGGGCTGGGGCTGGGGTGAATCCTGTGGGCTGGTGCGCGAAGGGGGTGCATGGCAAGTTCTGAGAAGTTGGAACTGGGGGAGTCCACACGTCCCCTCTCTGCTGGTAGTGTGGCTGCGTGGCACGGGTGAAGGAGAGCTGAGCGTTTGGGTGCCAGAGAACCCTGATTCATCAGTGTGGCGGCTCTCGGCTGCAGCCCGGGAAACGCCGGTGGGGGGGGGGGGCCTGCGGGGGACAGTGTGGCTTTGTCCTGACGTCGTCTGTGCTCGGGGGACTCTGCTGCCCGCCGAGCCTTGTGATCTAAGCAGAGCCTTATGATCTAAGCGACATAGTTACGTGGCGGGAAGCGGCCAGGGTGGTGGGGAATTCAGAGTTTGTGCAGGGGAGGGAGGGCTGGGGACCAGGAAGGACCCTCGAGGAAGAGAAGCTATGCTCACTGTGCACGGCCTTCAAGGACAGGACTGCCCACCGGGTGGAGATTGCGGGGAGCAGTCGGGCTGGGGGAGGACCTTGCAAGGAAGGAGCGTCCCTAACCTGGAACGGGGGGCTTCAAAAGGCCCAGCCGCGGAGGCGCCGGGCAGCCCCAGGGAGCCCACGCTGGGGGTGTTCTGGGGCGTGCGGGCAGGGGACACGGGTGGGGCGGGCAGGGGGCCACCAGGTGCCCAGGGCTGCTGAGCAATGACACCGTCCGCGCTTGTCTATGGTGCTGCCTGGCGTGTTCGGCCGCGCAAGGCTGGCACCTGCACACTGGGCCACAGGGGATCCGTCGGGAGAAGACCAGGTGTCCCGGGAGCCGGAGTGGCCTCGGTGCCGGCTGGACGGCGGAGAAGGGGATTTGGGATTGATCTGGGCTCAGGAGTGACTGGTTCTGTAGGAAAAGGAGGGGCTGGAGGCCTGTCCAGGGGGAAGAACGAAGGCAGAGGTTCGCATGGGCCGCGTGCCGCTAACGGGCAGAGAGCGCACCGCTGGCCCCAGAATCTGTCCCGGGAGGTCGTGTGCGGCCGAAATGCACAGGCCCTGAGCCCCAGGTGAGGCCCCGAAGGGCGACAGGAGCATGGACGGGGTGAGCTGTGGCCGAGTCAGTGAGATCACAGAGGGCGGGAGGGCGTGAATGGGTTTGAGAGCTCTTGTGATGGCTTTACCAACGTACAACTTGCCGACCATAAAACCCGGCGTTTTCACCGCACCTGCTGAGCCGCAGTCACGCACGGCGGGGGGGGGGGGGGGGGGGGGGAGGGGGGGCCGTGCACTGTCATCACAGCTCGGCTTCAGGACATTCGGCTGCAGCAAAAGGACCTCTGCAGTCTAGCCCCACCCGCAGCCCCCAAAGCCACCACTGCTGTCTGTCTCCACCGACTTGCCTTTTCTGGACGTCCCAATAAACGGAATCGCACCCTAGCTGATCTGGGCCCGGCTTCAGCATGATGCGTTCGGGGTTCCTCTGTGACATGTCACTGGTTTGTTATCTGCCATTGCTGAACAGTGACGGGTTGGATGGATGTGCCACATTTCACCTGTCTGTGCATGGGCATTTGCGTGTTTCCCGTCTGGGGTGATTGTGAACACCGGGGCCGTGAACATTCGTGTACAAGTCTGTGTGCACATATGTAGGAGCGTGTAAACTGGGCTTCGATGAGCAAAGGGCATTAGAGGGGGAGAGGGTCTATGGCGGGGGGGCTTGGGGCAGCGTGAGGACACTGTGGTCAGGGTGGTCGAGGGACTCGGACGTGGCCAGGTATCTGGTGGCCCCAGGGAACCGAGATGGGGAGCGTTGGCTGGCGTCGGGGGAGGCTGCTGAAAGGGTGCGGGCAGTGAGCGTGGTCCCCGGCCACGAGGGACAGGCCACGGGAGACAGGGACAGCTTTGTGTCCAGGACCGAGTGGGCACGACAAAGGTTCCAGTCTGGCACTGGGTCTGAGACAGGAAAAGAAGAGAGAGATCCTGCTCCGTGGAAAACCTCTCGGGGAGCTATGGCTAAAATTAGAAAACATTAAAATTGAATTAGCGGTAACTCAGTGGCTTATCCTAACTAAAATTAGTCCTGATGCCTGTGCATGGGCGCTCTTTATCTCTTTAACATTTTCTTTTTACATATTACACTTGAATACTCAGAAGTAACTATAAAATGCAAAATACAATCAACTTGCAAGATTGAACAGAATGAAATTCGCAAGGGGCCCTGATCCTGACACCACATAGATAGTAAAGGACTAAGCATTCTAAATGAGCCCAGAAAAACGCCTGTCACGTCAAATCCATTAATTCCAACAGTCTAATATATATACTTAATTGAAAGAGTGAAGCCATCTGTCCAAAAGGCTTCTTGGTGACACTTCAATTAGATGTCTCAGCTCTGCTGTGCGGAGAGCCAGATCCTAGAGTTGAGGTCCTCGTAGCAGATTTGGAAACTAGGAAAGTGAGACAAACACATTTCCTGTGGTGTCTTTGAGAGGAGAAAGGGGGTCAGTGCGCCTCCGTGTGGGAGGTCACAGCAGCCCCCGCAGGAGGACAAGGGGGCCGCAGACGTGACCGTGCACACCTGTGCGTGCAGGTGCCAACATTTAAGGAACAGGTTTTCTTTTAAAAATTATTTTAGGGGCCCCTGGTGGCTCAGCCAGTTGGGTGTCCGACTTTGGCTCAGGTCATGATCTCACAGCTCATGAGTTTAAGCCCTGCGTTGGGTTCTGGGCTGACCGCTCGGAGCCTGGAGCCTACTTCCGGTTCTGTGTCTCCCTCTCTCTCTGCTCCTCCCCCAATCGTGCTCTGTCTCTCGAAAATAAACATTAAAAAAATTTTTAAAAATATTTTAATTGTGCTAAAAAACACATAATATGAAATTTTCCATCTTCACCATCGTTAAGTGTAGAGTCCATTCATGTTAAGTACATTCACAGCGTTGTGCAACCGCCTCCAGAATTTTTCATCTCGCAAAGCTAAAACTCTGTCCCCAGGACCAAACAACTCCCCGTCCCCCTCCCCAGCCCCCGCACCCACCCTCCACTCTCTGCCTCTATGATCCAGGACACCCCAGATGCTTCATGCAAGTGGAATCATACTGTAGTTGTCCTTTTGTGACTTTTTTTTTTTAATTTTTAAATATTTATTTCTGAGAGAGAGGGAGAGGGAGACAGAGTGTGAGCAGGGGAGGGGCAAAGAGAGAGGGAGGGAGACACCAGATCCGAAGCAGGCTCCAGGCTCTGAGTTGTCAGCACAGAGCCCTATGTGGGACGAACTCGCGAGCTGAGAGATCATGACCTGAGCTGAGATGAAGAGTCGGACGTTTAACAGACTGAACCACCCACGTGCCCCGTAGTAGATTTTAAATCATGTAATAACCTACATCAAGACAGACCCCTAAAATTAAACTCTCATTCAGGACAAGTTTCTTAAAGCCACTGAAGTGAGCCAAACTCTCTATTTCTCTTCCTTGTAAAATACAATTGAGATAGAGTGGTAAAGTGGGAGAAATGATGCTCTCGGGCTTTGGAGGTTCTCCTCTCGGTTTTCAAACTCTCTCGCGGCAGAACTGGGGCTAAAGCAGTTTGCCTTTTTGAGCGCAGTTTCCTCATCTGGAGAAAAGAAGAGTTTGGAACAGGCAGCATTTGGAGCCCTATTCAGCTGCACACATAGCATGGGAATCACTTCCAATCAGATGAATGAATGAACAATGTCGAACTTGTACATTGCGGATGATTACCAGTTATTCAGAACTACTGAAAAAAAGCTAGGCACAGTCGGAACTTGGCTGTTCAGGAGAGCAGAAGGCAAACGTGGGACAGGAAAAAGGACTCTGTCACGTAGGCCACCTCCCTGCAACCATCTCCGTGAGTCCTGGTGTGACGTGCAGCCTTGCAGGGGAAGCCCCAGCGTGAGCGGGGACCGGAAATCGGAGTCCCCGTGAGAGAGTGGGTGATTCCTGAGCAACGCTCCTGACATTCTATGAAGTTATATAGTTCTAGACCAAACTGGTACTCAAGGAGTATTTTCCTTCCCAAGCTTGGCGTTGGAAAATTCCACCGGCCAGTTGCGCTGTTCCATTTGTGCAAATAATCCATTTGCCTTTCGCCAGGGGCATTGACGTCCATTGTGTTTTCGGTCATTTGTTGGACTATTTATCATCCTTTGGGTTTGGGATAGTGGCAATAGCTCACAACTGTTCTCCATCCAGTATATCAAGATGACGTAGTTGTCCAACAGCACAGGCCCAGCGTGGGCTGGGAATGAGTGATAAGAGGCGGCGGACGGGAGCTGAGCTAGTCCAATGTTGGATAATCAACCCACCATACCATACTTACGTAATATCTTGTTTCTGAAAAACTGAGCAAAAAGAAAAAAAAATCTGTGATAGGTCAGCTATTTTGAGCAAAGTCCTTTTTTATTTTTCATGGATCTAAAATAATCTGTTTTCCCATTTTGCTGGAAATGAATTTGCCTTTGACATGATTGCCTGACTAATGAATACAGAATGAAAGTCCCGAGGACGTTCTGTGGAATTAGGCTAAAAAGATTAACTTCCTACATGACGTCTGGGTCCGTATTCTTCCTTATTAGAAATTAATTACAGTCGCTTTCTGTTTTTTAGGATGCTGGAGGCAGTAACTGAATATAAATAAGGAAAACAAAAGGGAAATAAAGCAAAAGCAAAGAGAAAAAAAGCAGATGATCATTTAATATGCAGACTGAATTTAAGCAAATTACTGTCTAGTCACAGATTTTCTGTATGGATAGATTTATGGGGAATATAATTAACTGAGTGAACAGACACATAACGTCTTCATTTATTTCTCAAATACCAGGCTGAATGTGAATCGGCAACGTACCAACTTACTCTTGACATCCAAACAATTTGGAAGTAATTGACTCTTTGGATAATAAGGTCCTTTGGGGTTTTTCTGTTTCCCCAAAGATGTCTTAATAAACATCAATTAGCATTGCATACATAGGTCTACAGCTGTAGATGAAAATAATCTTTATTAGTTCTTCTGTTTGTTGGAATTTGGGGTAAATTGAGTTGGCTGCACCCATGGAGTAAGCAAACACAGGTGTGCCCTCTCCTAATGGGACTTGTTATATTTTAATTATGTTGGCCTCTCCCAGTTAAAAATAAGTCTCATCACAAATTTTACCTTCTCCAATGAGGTTTCCTAGCTAATCCTGCTCACACTACCAGCTTTTCCTGTGGACTGCTCACAACGCTTGTTAGTCTCATGTGGGTCTCTTGCACTGCCCTAACGTCGTGCCCTAAAGGTTTCGTGTAAGGTTGATCTCACCAGCAAAGGCTAAGTCCCTTCTCGGGACCCTCACGTTCCAGGCAGGTGGTAAGTGCTGAGTAGCACGCTTCCTGAGTTTATAAAAACTCAGCCTCCTCGGGCGGCCTCGCTTGGTGTGCCCTCCCCCAGCAGTCAGGGCAGCGGGCTGGCCTCTGCCACGAGGAGACCCCGGCACATGGCGACGACGGGGTTCCTGGGGCAAGGCCAGATCGAGAATTCCCAGGCTTCAGAGTCCCCGCTAATCTCCCGCCCTTTGACCGGGTTGCTTTGTAGGGAAATGGATTGTAGCAAGTTCCTCATTTTCTGGCAAGAATTAATAATGTTGATGTTGTTGATTTTGTGCCTCAGGTGTAGAGCTTGAACTTGTTGTGCCCTTCGGTCCACACTTCAGGCACACTGTCATGTTGACCTGCCCAGGGCCCCGCTCTTATCCCTCTATCTGCTTCTATCTCTCTCTCTCTATTGTCTATCATCTATCTCTATCATGTATCCACCATGTATGTATGTATGTATCTATCAATGATCTATCATCTGTCTATCTATCTATATTATATGTCTATCATCTATTATCTATCACGTATCTATTTATCTATATCTATCTCTATCATCTATCTCGATCATGTGTCCATCATGTATCTATCTATCATCTGTTTATTATCTATTTACTATCTATTTGTCTATCATCTAACCCTATCTATCTATCTATCTATCTATCTCCAAGATCTGTCTGTCTATCTAGCTATATCGATCCAGTATCTCCTCTTAGTTTCCTGGCCTCACGTCTGTCCCCTGCTCCCCACATGAGGAATATTTATGTTTACTTTGAAGGAACCTACTTCTTTTGCAATCCTTGTTCCAGAAGGCGGATCTTTTCATATTTACTGAAAGCTTCCCAGAGAGGCTTGCATGTTTACAATGATTTTATGCTGCGTTTACCTTATGCAGGAGCTTAAGTGCCGACTCCACCCCCAGGTCGGGTGCAGAGCGTGTGGAGGGGGTGAGTGCTCACCCGCGACCGGCCGGGGGCACTGGTCTTGAGGAGTCTGTATGGAGAGCAAGCTGTCTGCTTCCCCTGTTCCAGGGACAAGGTCTGCTGGGCCATCTGGGGGTCACGATCACTTTGTCATCGTTCCGTCTTTCTGCCCCTGTCCCAGCCCTTTCCAAATCTCTCTGGTTCCTGAACTTCTCTGCATAGACTCTCCCAGTTATTTCCTTGGAGAACTAAAGTGTTGAGGAAAGACACCGTGTGGTCTGGCGGCCGTCCGGGGGCCTGGGGGCCATGGGCCTTGTAGCAGCCCTCCCCTCTCCCGGCTGTGTAGATCATCCACAGAGAGGTTTCACAAAGGTTTTAATAGCAGTTTTATTTAACTCAACATATCAAGGATATTATCACGCTAAAATGTGTTCAACGTAATAATTATTGAGATGGTTTATATATAATCTTTCCCAGCACTAAGTCAGGTTTGGGTTGGGTCCCCGCTTGCTCTGTTCCCACTGCGACCCGTGTCTGTCCTTCTTCCATCATTCTGCGTTCTTCTGGAGATCAGGGACTCCCCTCTTCCCATGTCCCTCATGCACAGCCCAGCGTAGACAGTAGGCACTCAACACATACTTGCTGCATGAGGAAGAGGTGCTACGGCCTGAGATACAAGCCGTCATACAGAGCAGAGGAAAACAGCGTGTCCTCGGTGTCCTCAGAATGACGAAGGAGAAGACTCTGAACGCAGCACAGCAGGAAGGCAGAGCGGGGGTGGGGTCTTAGAAGTGGGTGGCTCACTGGAAAGATAGTAATGTTGAAACATGACAGTTGTGACATCTCGGCATCCAGGTTGCCAAGTCAGAGGTGGAAGGGGCAGGGGCACAGGTGTCTGCCACGCCTTGTGGGGGAGGGGCCAGGAGGGACAGATTCCCGCTTCACCGTCCTGGGCTACTCTGCATTTAAATGCTTCTTTGCTGCCTTGCTTGGGGTGATGGCATGCATCAAGTGTCCACTACCCAAGGCCACCCTGGCCCACAGACAGCGTTGGGTGTCTGGATGCTTGAGTCCCGCTCCTAGAGACCCAGACTCAGAACATCTGGGGTGGGGCTCTCAGGCGATTCTGATGCCAAGCTCAGGTGGAGACATGATGTGCAGTGTCCTAAGGAGGGCCTGGGAGAAAGTGAGCCCCAGTTCCTAATTACATATGTGTGCCTGGACTTAAGGCTAAAAATAAAACCCAGAGCCAGATGCACAAGAAAATCTGCCTCACTGCCTAGGCATCTGCTCAAACTCATCAGCCGTCTTGCTCGTCACATCATCTGAATCTTTCTTGACAGTTTGAAAACCAGGTTTCCTTCGGGGGCCGTACAGCTGCCCTCCCGGCAAATGCAGCCATTCCCGCCTGCGGAGCGCTCCCTGTGGTCAGACGCCTCGCTGCTCAGGTGGTCCTGGCCATCACCTTGGGACTTGTTTTGCACAGAATCTCAGCAGAGGGCACTACCTGGAAGGTGGAGGGGCTGGGACTCAGGCCAGGTGCACTTTTCCCGGTTTCTATGGTGGCGGGGGTAGGCTACTGCGGCATTCAAGGCCCCGAGACTCCGGGCCTGGACATCGGGGCGGGCACACAGCCTCCTTAGAGAGCGGAGTGAGCCCAGGGATTGTGTGGATTCGTGCTCTTGCCAAGATCACGAAAGCGTCAGCACGTTATTTTGCGGTAAGCGATTTGGCCGCCATTTTTCTACTTAGTGTTAATGCCCAGAATACAGTTCCTGGAACCCAACCACCAGCGTCTCCTCTATTATCTGAGACAGAATCAGACGATATATGCTAAACTCCTTCAGTGGGGGCCGACCACGGTCTGGGGGTAAGCTCAGCACCATCTCTAGCGCATCACAGACACGTGCATTTCCTGGGGGGTTGTGGCTCGTCCCCTCTGTCCTGAAGGCCTCATCACCTGCGTTGGGTCAGGACCGTTTGTGGGGAGGCACAGGTGTCGCTCCATTCCCCTCCCCCTCCATCCAGTTCCCAAGGACACCTAGGAAAAAGCCCGGCCGGCCCGGACTTTGCCCCATGTGAGGCTTCACCATGGGGCTGTCTCCACAGAAGATGGAAAAGTGGACAGTCAGTCCAGCATCCCCAAGACAACCCTGGGCACTGGGAGCAGAGACAGAGGCCTGCTAGGCTCTGGGTCCCTAGAGGGAGGAGATGGGGTGAGTTACCACTTGTCAGTGAGGGCTGATGACAGGTTCATGGGCAGTGCCATCAGCCTCCACAGGAGGGGTGCCGTCCCTGCAGGAGGGATGGATGGAGCCTTGCAGGAGGGACTCAGTCCTTGTAGGAGGGATGTAGTCCTTGCAGGAGGGACTCAGTCCTTGCAGGGGGGACTTGGTCCTTGCAGGAGGGATGCAGTCCTTGCAGGAGGGACTTGGTCCTTGCAGGAGGGACTCGGTCCTTGTAGGAGGGACTCAGTCCTTGCAGGAGGGATGCGGTCCTTTCAAGAGGGATGCAGTCCTTGAAGGAGGGATGCGGTCCTTGGAAGGACATGGTCCTTGTAGGAGGGATGTGGTCCTTGTAGGAGGGACTCGGTCCTTGTAGGAGGGACTCAGTCCTTGTAGGAAGGATGCAGTCCTTGCAGGAGGGACTCGGTCCTTGTAGGAGGGATGTGGTCCTTATAGGAGGGACTCAGTCCTTGTAGGAGGGATGCAGTCCTTGCAGGAGGGACTCAGTCCTTGCAGGAGGGATGCAGTCCTTTTTGGAGGGATGTGGTCCTTGCAGAAGGGACACGGTCCTTGTAAGAGGGACTTGGTCCTTGTGGAAGGGATGTGGTCCTTGCAGGAGAGACTCCGTCTTTGCAGGAGGGACACAGTCCTTGCAGGAGAGACTCAGTCCGTGTAGGAGGGACTTAGGCCTTGTAGGAGGGACATGGTCCTTGTAGGAGGGATGCGGTCCTTGCAAGAGAGACTCGGTCCTTGTAGGAGGGACTTAGGCCTTGTAGGAGGGACGTGGTCCTTGTAGGAGGGACTCGGTCCTTGTAGGAGGGACTCAGTCCTTGTAGGAAGGATGCAGTCCTTGCAGGAGGGACTCGGTCCTTGTAGGAGGGATGTGGTCCTTGTAGGAGGGACTCAGTCCTTGTAGGAAGGATGCAGTCCTTGCAGGAGGGACTCGGTCCTTGTAGGAGGGATGTGGTCCTTGTAGGAGGGACTCAGTCCTTGTAGGAGGGATGTAGTCCTTGCAGGAGGGACTCAGTCCTTGCAGGAGGGATGCAGTCCTTGTTGGAGGGATGTGGTCCTTGCAGAAGGGACACGGTCCTTGTAAGAGGGACTTGGTCCTTGTGGAAGGGATGTGGTCCTTGCAGGAGAGACTCCGTCTTTGCAGGAGGGACACAGTCCTTGCAGGAGAGACTCGGTCCTTGTAGGAGGGACTTAGGCCTTGTAGGAGGGACGTGGTCCTTGTAGGAGGGACTCGGTCCTTGTAGGAGGGATGCGGTCCTTGTAGGAGGGATGTGGTCCTTGCAGGAGAGACTCTGTCTTTGCAGGAGGGACACAGTCCTTGCAAGAGAGAGTCGGTCCTTGTAGGAGGGACTTAGGCCTTGTAGGAGGGACGTGGTCCTTGTAGGAGGGACTCGGTCCTTGTAGGAGGGACGCGGTCCTTGTAGGAAAGACTCAGTCCTTGCAAGAGAGACTGAGTCCATGTAGGAGGGTATCAGTCCTTGTAGGAAGGATATAATATCCACAGGAGGGACTCAGTCCTTGTAAGTGGGACCCAGTCCTTGTAGGAGGGACACAGTCCCTGTAGGAGGGCCTCAGTCCTTGTAGTAGGGATTCAGTACCCACAGGAGGGACTCAATCCTGGTAGGAGGGATGCAGTCTTTGCAGGACAGACTCAGTCCCTGTAGGAGGGCCTCAGTCCTTGTAGTAGGGATTCAGTACCCACAGGAGGGACTCAATCCTGGTAGGAGGGATGCAGTCTTTGCAGGACAGACTCAGTCCTTGTAGGAGGGGCTCAGTCCTTGTAGTAGGGATTCAGTACCCACAGGAGGGACTCAATCCTGGTAGGAGGGATTCAGTCTTTGCAGGACAGGCTCAGTCCTTGTAGGAGGATGCCGTCCACGTAGCATCCCGAAGAGGATGTGAAATGACCCATCCCAAAAGGCAGCGGGGTGACGCAGACAACAAATAAAGGGTGTCTCTCCTGGGG
The DNA here is from genome assembly GCF_018350155.1 of Leopardus geoffroyi. Classification (NCBI taxonomy): domain Eukaryota; kingdom Metazoa; phylum Chordata; class Mammalia; order Carnivora; family Felidae; genus Leopardus; species Leopardus geoffroyi. The sequence goes on from NC_059331.1 coordinate 167,205,242, forward strand.
GAGTGAGTCTGGTTGGTGAGTCAGGCAGGGCGGCAGAAGGGGACAGAGACATGCGGACCCAGAGCAGAGGAATCAGAGGTGGATCATGCAGATGTTGGTCTGAGTTGCTTCCATCGCGTGTGTGCTGCCCTCTCGAAAAGATGGGCTGTGGAGAGGGGGCCTTCCGGGGTGCCGTCAGGGTCCCAGTGTGTGGCCCCTGCCTCCAGTCATCCTTTGGGTACGGTTGGCATGCTCCCCACCCACCCGGAGTGTGCTCGGGTAGTTTCTCTCTCCACCATTGTGCTCTCGTCCCCCAGCCACGGCCCAGGGACACGCCAGGGGCAGCCTGCTGGAGGGGAGGCATGCGAGGCAGGGCTGAGCCTCCGGGTCATCCTGCTGGCACATCCCCTCGTGGCCATCCGCCAGCCAACACCAGCCTAGTCAACAGAAGCCCCTAAGCCACCCCAGTAGGTGAGTTCAGCTCGACCTTGAGACCCATAAGCTGAAGCAAAGTTTCTCATTGCATTTAGCCCTTGATCTTGTGGTGCCAAATTATTGCAGCAAAGGCTACCTGATGCAAAGGGGCCTCCTTCTCTGTCTGGAATTTCAATCCTGGAGACTCTAAGTGTTTTTAAGTATGTTTTCTTTTTTTAGAGGGAGAGAGAGAGAGCAGGGAGAGGGAGAGAAGGGGAGAGAGAGAGAGCGGGGAGAGGGAGAGAGGGGGGGAGAGAGAGAGAATCCCAAGGAGGCTCCGTGCTCAACAAGGACTCTGACACGGGGCTCGAACTCACGACCCTGAGATCATGACCTGAGCTGAAATCGAGAGTCAGATACTCAACCACCCAGGTGCCCCTACGTGTTTTTAAGTATTAAAATCCCCGGTGCCTGGATGGGGCAAAATGTCCTTCCCTCCTTAATAGGCACCGTCGTTTTCTTGTGTCTGTAACCCACCAGCACATCCCAGCTTCAAGAAGCATCTTTTGGGGCGCCTGGGTGGCGCAGTCGGTTAAGCGTCCGACTTCAGCCAGGTCACGATCTCGCGGTCCGTGAGTTCGAGCCCCGCGACGGGCTCTGGGCTGATGGCTCAGAGCCTGGAGCCTGTTTCCGGTTCTGTGTCTCCCTCTCTCTCTGCACCTCCCCCATTCATGCTCTGTCTCTCTCTGTCCCAAAAATGAATAAAAGTTGAAAAAAAAAATTAAAAAAAAAAAAAAAAGAAGCATCTTTTGGGGAAGCTGGATTGGGCAGAGGCAGCGCCTGGAAAGTGCACAGGACGGGGGTTTGGGGACAAGTCTCAGGTGCGGCTTGCTGTCTTGTTTTGGCTTGTGTTCATTCCCGGAAACAGGGGGCTGGTCTATATGACCACGGGGTCTCAGCAGCAGTAGAGAGGGGCCTTGCAAAGTTAATTTTCGGTTTTTTCAAAGGACCGATGCTGTTGCACATCAACAACATCCTGCCGCAATGGACGAGACGCACAGACCTCTGCAGATGCGCTTAGAGTCTCGAGAAACTGACCCTCGGGGTATCCCCATGCCCCTAGTTCTCCAACAGAATACGATTGGGAGCAGGAATGTGTGAATTTCCCCAAATCTAGGCTTGGGCAGCACTTAGCCCGGTGCCCGGCACGTAAGGGGGCGTGGAGCGAATGCTAACCGCACGCGTACCTGCCCTGCTTTCGTTCTTACTTGTCACCCTTCGGCCTGAAGTGTGGCTTGACAATGGCTTCCATGGTCTGTGCCCTGCGGTTCATTGGAATTCTGTTTTGTGGCAGAATGCGTTTATCCACTCCAGGCACTTATGGAGCGCCGGGCCATTGCTTGTCCTTGGGAATGCCACGTGGCCAGGCGGGGCCCCGCGTGGGGAGCCGGGTCTGGTGGACGAGAGACGGGGAGACAGAGGCTCACTTTACCGCGGGGCTCAGGCTGTGAGGACGGTGTCCTCCATGTACCCCACGGGTGCATGGGAGCCATCGGCAATCCGGGGACTCGGGGCTCCCAAGGCACGGCGTCTATGGGGGTCTCGAGGGATGAGGCTGAGTCGGGGAGCTTGGGGAAGGGCAAGCTTCATGTGGGGGAGGGAGGGGATGGCCAGGAACGGCCGGGCGAGTTGGTCCAGATGGTGAAGTTCTCCCTACCATGTCGACAAGTTTGGTCTCCGTCCAGCCCTCACGGAGCGAGAGTGTCTACACGAGAGAGCGATTAACTGACAGGATGGCTTTTGGGGGGTCTTTACCCACAAGGGACCTTTGTGCTTTCGTGTGTCCTGGGCCTCTGGTCACCGGGGAACAGGGACTGACCAGGTCTTCCGGGAACAAGCTGCCGCCAGAAGCCGAGAAGGGGCGTGGGGCCGCTGCGGAGGCAGAGGAGAGGGCAGGAGACGCGGGGCCAGGCACGCGTGGGGGGCTCAAGGGAAGGTGGGGAACCCGAGGCTGGAGAAGAGGGGGCTGTCCACAGCAGGTCCGCTTGGTACGGTCTCTTCTGGGAGAAGCCTCCTCCCGGTGAGTTTAGCGGGAAGAACACCTCTCCAAATCCAAAGCAAGGGGAATGGTCCTAGGTCCACACCGTTAGAGATGCCAGAGGCATTTGGGAGCAGGGAAAGCGCACGGGGTGTCCCGTTGACTTTTCCACAAAACCCACCAGATGGGGGCCTGGGCCAGAGGTCTCCAGGACTCGGCGTGCCCCCCACCTCCCCTTTGGGGGGGTTTCCTCCTTCCAGAATGTCAGTGATCACCCATCACGCCTTCGGTAACGAGAACATCGCTCCCCCTCAGACGATCTGTTTATTCGTTTAGGGTCTGTCCTTGTTACGAAAACCCTCTGTAGGATTCAAATTGATTATCTAGTTCTAACAGATCATGGGCTTCCCGGAACCAATAGAGATGTTGTTTGTGACTACCAATAATTATTTTCTTATTAGTGTAATTAAAGATCTCATTCTTTCCTATCTAGTAGCGAGGGGAAGTAAACCTTCCAATTATCTACACTTTTGAGCTCTTTTTTTTTCCTTCAAAATATCTCTAATTATCACTCTTGCTACAAGTATAATCAACTTGCATAAATGAGATTCTATTCTTAGCCGTGGGTTAGCTATCCCCATCTTTTTTCTAGCACTTTGTATGTTATGGTGACAAATCCTAAGCTCACACATCTATCCGACACGCAGCCCGAACTGGAAGGACCACAGAATTCGACACGGGTCTAAACACGGGAGAGCAAAGAGGAGTTACTCTGCCACACGCCCGGCCCTGCTCCCCTGTCCGGCTACCACTGGCCTTATGCTGATTATCCGGACGCGGCCGTGTTCCTCCGTCTGCTCCTTGCCCATCCCAGCGGTTGTCCTGTTTGAGAGCCTGGAACTCGTCATCTGTCCCTCCAATTCACCCAACGCCGAGCGTGTGCTGGGCTCTGTCTCCGGGGTCTCAGGTGCTGGGAAGGGGGGCGGGGATGGTCTTCCCTCTCACTCACAGGGGCTTATGAGAGAAAGCGTCTGTCCAAACACCGGCCGTGCAGAACCGAGTGCTTAGGAATCACGGACGGAAACGGGCTGCCGGGGCTGGGGAGGATCTGGGGGGCTAGGCTGGGCGGGGCCACGGGAGGAGGAATGATCTCGGTCCCCGGCACACGTGGGCCCCCTCGGTCCCTCCCGACAGTTGCTGCCCTGGGTTCCAGCTCATCCCGAACACCACCGACCACGACCGCAGGCTGTTTGCCGAGTTCATGGCTCTTCCTTCTGTGCGAGAGGAGAACCAAGCCCAAGCAGCCTAGAAGTCCTCTAGGACTAGAAGTTTCAGGACACTGCCGCTGGCATTGTGTGGCCAGGGCTGGTCTGAAGGACGATGGCCAGTCTTCCGAATAGAACTGACGGCCCTCAGCCGCACGGCACCTGCTACGGCCTCTGGGGGTTTCTGCCTTCTTGTCACCTTGTAGGGGAGGCGCCTTCCTGTCTGCTTTATGCCCCGGGTTGGAGGGCGGTCTGGATCAGGTCCATCCGCTGTGGCGCTGCCGTGGCACAGGCCGTGGCCTGACACCCGCACCCCTCTTCTCGTGCCGATGGGCGTTCTCTGCTGGAGCAGGGGCACCTCCGACGGTGCAGCCGCGTGGCCTATAATTAGGGGCGGCCTGGGGTCACTGGACCTGCCGGCCAGTCAGGCCTGGGGGAGCGGCACAGCATCAGTCACATCTCAGGCAGGATTCTTGTAGCTGGAAGGCATTCGCCGCCGCTTAAACGGCTGTTGTTAAATCAGGCTCCCGGCAGATCAGTTCCCCCGGCTATTTGAGGGCGCTGAGCTCGGTGACTTCATCATTTTGCACGTCCTCAAGTGCGCTGTTGCATAAGCACTCAGCTGTCTCTGCCCTGCACCGTGTTTACATTTCAGTCCTGCCCAGGGCCGGGAGGCGGGCGTCCGCCTGGAAACCCAGGAGCTCTGGCCGAGGACCCCCAGCTCCTCCTTCGCCCGGGCCGGGAGTCTGGTTTCCATGGCGACCATCTCCGCGCAGCCCTGAGTTCTCGCCTCCGTCACGTCTCCCTGCGGCGGGAGGACAGTGCTCCTGGGGGGACGAGGCCGCAGGGGGGCAGCTCAGCGCCGCACCCTGGCCGAGGCTCCTGGGGCTTGGACCCGGGGCGCCACCAGCGACGGACACGGACTCTGACGTCGGCTCGGCGCCCCAGGCCGGGGGTCTGGGCTCCAGGTGTCGCGGCTGGTTCCTCCTCGCTGGGCTCTGGGCGCCCTCCTCGGCGGGCTGGTGGCCCTCATCGTCTCCTCGTGGCTCTCTCCCTGCACACGTCTGTGTCCAAAGCTCCCTTCTGAACACGGACGCCGTTGTGTTGGGTTAGACCCGTGCTGATGGCCCCGTCTTGAGTGGCCGCACCTGCACGACCCTCTTTCCAAAGGGGCCGCGCTCTGATGGGGGGAGGGGCCACGGACCTGGGGAGACACAGTGCCTGCTGGCTGGGGGAACGTTCCGAGGGATAGACCTCTAGTCACCACTCCTGTGGCCGCGCCTCTAACCTCAGACGATCTCCGCCCTTCCTGGGGTGGCTACTTAGGCACGTGACCCGGCCCCGACATTTCCTCTGCTGGGACCCGGACGAGACGCGGCTCACCCGCTTTTCACCTGGTCCTCACAGGGTGCGTCCCACTCGCTGTCTCCCTGCCATCCACCTGGCGTCCTGGGCTCTCCCTCCACATCCGGCCTCTGTTTTCTTTTACCAGCCTGCTGGGACCTGCCCTGGGCATCCCTCTGGGTCTGTGTCTGTCTGTGTCTGTGTCTCTGTCTGTGTCTGTCTCTCTGTCCCCACATTTGTGCGGTCAGCGCATCTGAGCCCGCCTCTGACTCAGTTGAACCCCTTGTCCCTCCGCACGCCCCACCGGGTCTCTGCTGCAGCAGCCGCGGCCCCCACCCTCCCCTGTCTTCCGCATCCCCACCCCGCGGCCAGACTGCGTTCGAAGGCGTGTCTGTGCATCTTTCTTCTTGGCCTGTGCTCCCCCCGGGGCCCCTGCTATTGCACCCTCTACCTGCCCGCTGCCCGAAGACCTCCGGGGCCTGCCGCCCCAGCCACCCACCTCCCAGAGCCCGCCTTCTGCCCCTGCGCCCCGCCCCTGCGAGCCCAGCTTCAGCTGGCTTTGTCCGCTTGCTGACTGACATCCGGGGGGACCGTGAGCTCCTTGAGGGCAAGAACAGACCCTATTGGGCTCGTGCATCCCAGCCTCTGAACAGAGCATCCTGGCATCCTCCATTAGGACTGAACACAAATGGGGCTTCTTGTCTGGCTCGTGGCGTCAGGCCCGGCCCAGCCCAACACGGTACCCAAAAGAACACGCTAAGAATCAGACCAGGGCCCTCTGGGTCTATTTCTGCTGCCCGAAAGGTCTGTGGAGGATGTGGCGAGGGCAGAAAACGCCGACAGCATCTGGCCAGACGCTCGGGGCGGGCTGAGCTGGCTGGCTTCCGAGCCGGCTGCCCCGGGCACGGGTTCGGGCTCAGGGACGCTCTCTGTGACCTGCGTGAGGACGTGCTCTCTGTCTCAGGTCCTGCACTTGCAAAGTGGGGACGATGTCGGGAGCGGCTGCGTGGTGCCCCCAGGAGGAGTGAGCTGAGCACGTGCCACACCCGGGGGACTGGCCCTGGGCCCCCCCACGGCAGCCGCTCTCGGAGACGCCGCTCTCCGAGGGGGGGTGGAGGTCCACGTTCCGCCTGCTTCCCTCGCAGAGCCGTGGACACCTGTGGATCGGGACACGGTGTCTCGGTGTTGACTCAGCCTCCTGATACGGCGTCTCCCTTGGTTTGCAAAACCTGCTGTGACTGTTCCCTTTCCAAAAGGCTGGAAGGACTTTGTCCTCATGTGTTTCTAAGCCGTACTTGAAGGCGCTGCTCGGTGTGACCACAGAACTCTGGCCACCGCTCCTCCGGGCAAGTTATCGTTCTGTTTTGTCTTGTTCTGTGTCTTGAGAGAAATCCGCAAGTTGTCGTTTTGTTAGAAGATGTACATTATGCTCCTGGGCGAGCTTTCTGTTTTGCCTTTGCTACCGGGAAGCTCAAGGCCCGGCTGCAAAGAAAGCGGGCCTCCCCTGGTGTTGCTGCCAGGATCCACATTCTGGAGGTGGCTTGCCTTGTGCCCTGGGAAGCGTTAAGAAGGGAATTATCCGGGCTAACGGGCTAGATCCCCCTCGTCTCAAACAGGAAGAGGTTTCTTTCAGGCCTCCCCTGCAACGAACGGTCTAATCTCAAACGTTCACAAGTCCCTTCTAACTTTTATCAGACTCAACAGAACTGGACAATCCTTTGTAAATACGAAACTGGCTTAGTATGTTTCGGCTTTACAATGCAACATTTGAAAAAAAAATCGGTAAGATCCAGGGCTTAGACATTTAAATCCTATGCAAATAATTATGGCGAACGTATGAATCAGAAAAATGCGCTTTGAGTTGGGCTGGCCGCTCCTTTCAATATTGCCTTTTATTTGAAAATAGGCAAACAGAAAAGGAATTATATCTATTTGCTTTTTCTGTTGAATATTTTAATGGTTTGTTCTGTCTGAGAAAACCTGATGTTTAGCTAAAGTTGACAGAAACCACAAGTGGACGTGTCAAAACAAGCCAGAGAAAGTTACTTTTGATGTGTTTTATTGAGATATCCATGGTACTTTCCAGTCATTTTATGCCAAGAAAGGTAGTTCTTCAGAAAAAAAAAATGATTTCTTTTGAAAACCGTGAGTGTAACTTGTCAAACCTTAAGCGGCATTTAAATCTGTCGCGGGGAAGGTTCTGGAGCAGGCCTCTCTGCCCCCGGCAGGGAAAAGAGAGCCAAGGACCCTGCGGAACGGAATCACGCGCGCGCGCGAGGCTGTCTATCCACACGCGGAGGGGGTGTGGAAGGTGCGGCTTCTCGGTTGGCGTCTGGAGAGAAGTCTGCGCCCCAAACAGCCCTGCTCCCTCCACCCTGCTGCTCAGCGGCGATGAGCTCTGTCCTGCAGAAGCCCGCGGCTCCCGGGGCCGGGCAGTGGGAACTCGCTTTGCACCCTGACGGCGGGGGGCTGTGACGGGTCATGGCCCCAAGAGGGGCCTGGTCTCCACTCCTGCCCCGCCCCCACCAGCGAGCCTGGCAGAGGGAATCCTGCATAGACACACTGACCGCACACACATGAAATATGTACTTTCCTAGGCACCGGGGTTTTCAAAAGGTGACTTCAGAAATAATCCACAAATACAAAGACAATGGGGAGGGAGGTGTTTTCAGATTAGACAGAAACCACATGAAAGTGGCCCCAGGAATTGGGACGAGGTTTGAACTTGACTCAGCAGTGGGTGGGGGCTGATCTGAGAGGGAGAGCCGGATCCGAGGGCAGCCAGGAAGCAGGGGTGGGCGGCGCCCAGAGGGGAGAGCCCGGAAGCCCCCTCCCCACGGCCCCGTCCCCCACCTGGGCCCGGCTCCCCCGGGATGGTGGGCAAAGCGTGTCTCCGTGGGCCTGTGCGGGTCTTGCCACGAGGGGCTTCGAGGACTCGGGGTGCATTGCCCTAGAAAGCACGCCTGGGAAGGGGGGAGGCAGGCCCAGAGGGCTGACGCTGTGCCCAGGTCACAGGAGGGGAGTCTGGCTCCTTCCTTCGGGGCTTTGGTGGCCACCTGAATTCTGCCATCAAGGGTCTCTAAGGGACAATGGCACGAGGGCGGCGAGAGCAGGGAGAACGACCTCCTCTGGGCAGATGTGTCATCCACGCACACAACGGAACAGGGACCACCCGTGCGTGTGCAGGTGCCGAATGTCTGGCACGTGACACACAGGGCCCGCACGCAGGCCAGCCCCGGCCGGAGCGACGTTCTCCCCGCCGGGGCCGCCTGGGCCCTCGTTCGGTGCTGGCAGGTCTGACGCACCGGACGCGGGCAGTGCGAACCCGTGAAGGCGCTCCGTGTCCCATGTGAGGTCAGAACGTCAGCGGAACCCAGCTGACCGTCCGTCCGTCCCTCCCGCGAGACGTTAGTGTGCACTTGCTTGGCTGGGGATCAGACAGCGCCTTGCAGGTTCCGTCCTGTCTGTAGCTCCCCATTGCGCCCCCACGAGAGGAGGGAGTCCCGGATCCGGGGACCGTCTGGGGAGTCTTTGTTGGTCCCCGGGGCGGGCAGGCTGGCCCTCGTCACTCATGCTTTCTCCCGGGGAGACTCAAGGCAGGCTGTCCCCCAAGGCTGGTCTCTGCTGGGGGGCCGGCTCCTTCACGGCTTCGGGACCGTCCAGGCCAGGCTGTGTGGCATCTGGGCCGAAGGAACAAAGGACACCCAGATGTGACTGTGTTCTCCCTGCCCGTGTGGGACGCACAGAACGGCTGGAAATCGGGGTGAGGTGGGTTTGGAGCCTCCAGGAGCTACCCCTCCGGGACAGCGGTACTCTCAGAGACGTCTGGGAAGGGACCCCCTGCAAGGGGCTGGAGGGAAGGGAGGCCGGGCGGGTGGGCACGTGAGCCCTCGGCAGGTGTCGCCGAGAGAATCGGGCTGCCACCGGGCCACAAGTCGGGATCTGTGGACGCTGAGCCTGGGGCAGGCTGGGTCACCCTAAAGAAATGTGCCGTGTGAGATTTTGTTATTTCTCTAGTTTGCTCTTTTCAGCAGGACTTGGGGTCCTGAGGATTTTCTCACGGCTAAGGAACGACGCGCTGAGGCGAAGGAGGGGGCGGAGAACAGCGTCCTGTCCTGTCCTCCGCCCCGTGACTGACACTTGCAGACAGGCCCTCAGCCGCCGGGGAGGCTGGCTGGCCGTGCTGGACTCAGATCAGCCCCCCCGAGCCGGCGCCCCGCGTCGGCCCCGCAGGAGGAGGGGAGACGGAGCGCGTCCTGGGTCCCGCACGAGGCCAAGAAGAGCTAGTGGGTTTTGCAGCTTCGCCTGTGCTTCTCTTTTGGGATCTCGTTAGTGTCCAGGGATCACAGACGCAATGTGCCGCAGAGGGTCCCCCGGTGCGGGGGTGGGGGGGGCATTCTCGGGGCCTCTGCCTTCGATCTGGGGACACTGCTTTGTGGCACTGACACCACCGGTGGGCTCCTGACCGGGCCTCCCTCGTCGGCCGGCAGCATGCTTGTTCTTGCTCCTGGGTGCCCCTCGTGCCCGCTCCCATGCTGCTCCCGCGGGGGGTGCCCTGCCACGGCTCCTGGGGCCTCCCTGCCGGGCCCTGACCGCTGCTCACAGACTCCCACCAACGCCCCCCCCCCGGAAGCCCCACGGGCCCCTCCGAGCGGTGACGGCACAGGACCCCTTCCTTCACAGGGCGCCGTCTCGCCCCCACCGTCCTGCCCTCTGCTCGGACCGTTGTCCGCCCAGCTGGGCCCACCAGCCGTGGCGTCAACCCTGATGCTTCCCGTCCACCAGGCGTCAAGGACGGAATGGGTCCTGCCTCCGGTGCCTCCTGTGTCCAGGCTACCTACCGCCCGGACCCTGCTTCCCTTGTCTTCCTCACGTGGCCTCTTACTGACTCGTTCCCAGCACTGGAACAGCCCAGAATGGTGTTAGCCACCCACCTCTCCTGGGGACCGTGGACAGGGGCCCCGGCTCACCTCCCCGCACCACAGGGCCGTGCCTGGGGCCCGGCACACGTCCCACGTAAAAGTCCGGGGTGGCCATCCAGCTGGGGCGAATTCTCCAGGGGGGTCCTCGGCCCTGAAGGCGGTGTTGGGGGCCACCCCCGCGTGCCGGTGCGCGGGCACACGCCCCTCCAACAGGGCCTTCCCAAGCTCTTTCCAGGCCACGGTGCATGAGGACATCAAGATATCCGTGCCACAGGAGGCAGTAAATGGTGAGGTCACTTCTGCTGGAGCCCCTGGCATGGCTCCTGGTTCCCCCTCCCAGCGCTCCTGGGTCTCCAGCGCTCCTGGGTCCCCCTCCCCACCCCCCCCCGCAGAGCACAGGGAGGGGTTTCTCTAGCGGGGCTGGTCTGGGGAGGAAACCCGGCCACATGTCACACCGGGAGCCCCAGGGGCGTCAGATCTGACAGCCTGGAGAACTGGATGCGGGGACACCCGTCTGCACCCCCGACTCCCCGGGCGGGGAGTCCCGGGGGCTCGGGCAGCTCCACCAGCTCTCCGCTTCCTCTGAAGGACGAGGGGGACTGGATCCTCGCAGACCCCCCGCCCTGCCCTCCACTTCCCTCATTTCCAGAAACGTCCAGCAGTTTCCTACTGGCTTTACCCGAGCTGGAGTCAGCCCTGTGCAGAGGGAGGGCCATGGATGGGGAGGCGGGGCCAAGGCCTGGTGCCAGGGCTGTGGTGTCCCTCAGCCTGCGGGTGCTGCCCTGTCCCCAACGTGGATCCGCGGCTGGGACTTCCAAGGTCACCACCTGGCGGAGAAGGGTCTGACCCGCCCGCCTCGGGAGCCCCCTGCGTGGGGACACTGGCGTGTCGGGCTGAGCCGGGGACCCGCCTGCCCCCGGCCCTCCCCGAGCACGGCGCCCTCCCCAGGAAAGGGGAGGGCACCTCTCCAATGGCCACGTTCAGGATCACCCTCGGGCCTGAAGATCCTCGCGCACGCGGGATCACACTCGGGTCTGAAAACCTTTTTGGGCTCATCTTAGGTTTGCACACGGCTGAAAGCCATCACGCGGAATGACGGACCGCAGGGCCCTGGGCAGCCTCACCAGCAGGAGCAGGTGTGCGGGGCAGCCCCTGTCACACCCGCCCCACGGGTCGCGCCCTCTGTGGGATGGCACGTGTATCCCTCCCAGGATACAGGGAGGGACCAGGAGCCCCCTCCCCTTACTGCTGAGCGGGGCTCCGTGGGCTTGGACCACGGCCTGGTTAACCGAGGACGTCTTGGCCACTCCCGGTTGGGGCCAAACTGCCCTGAACACTCGCCTGCCGCTTTGTATGTGAACGGCATGCGCGTGTTTTCAAGGACGTGAAATGCTAGAAAAATCCCTAAGGAAGTCATGATCAACACAGGGCCAAGCTCACCAGCGCAGCACCGGGTGAAGGCCGCGTTCTGTGGGCTCCCGCAGACCTGCTTTGTTCTTGCTGGACGAGGAGCTCACTACCCCGAGCCTGGACTTCTCTTCTGTGAAAGGGGGGCAGTGACAACAGGGGCTTGGCAGCTGCTTGCTCAGATTAAACGGGCCAGTTTGTGTCGGCGCTTAGCGCGTGTCCTCGGGAAGTGGGGGCCAGTGTCATCATCACCCGGAATGTCGATGGGGCTCACCCCTCCCGCCTGCTCCAGGCGGCTCTGGTCCTGTCCACGCCCACCTGACTTCCTGCCCCCTGACCGCCCCCTCACCAGCGAGCCCCCCCTTCGCGCCTCCCAGATGACCTCCCGCCGGAGATTCCTGCGCTTAGAAAACGTGTTCTTACTCATTTTATGAATGTTCTTATCAAGAAGCATCACCCATTCAACTTTACTTTATGAGCAGGATTATTTCCTTTTTCTTCCTCAAGAAAAGACGCCACCTTGCCAAGGTAGGGACGTTTTTATGGTTCATTCAAACCCAGATGTATCGTTTTAGATTTATAGGAAGCACGCCCCGGGCCAAACCCTTATGGTGTGTGTACGAAACAAGGGGGTCAGGCTCAGCAGCAAACCCTTTCCAGCCCTCGGCCCCCGGTGCCTGTCTTCCCGTGCGCGGCGAAGAAGGGGCTGCTGGGAGAAGGTCCCGGGGGAAGGTCGGTCCGGCTGCTGAGGCCGTGAGGTGCCAAGGGCCTGCCGGAGGCTGCAGGCCGTGAGGAGGGCAACCGGGGTGGTGACTGCTAGGGAACAGTGTGCAGACAGCCGCCCCGTGCAATTGTTCTCTCCGGTGCCGCCCCCGGAACGCAGCCCTTCCTGTACCCTGGAGAGGAGGCCTGGGGCCTCTGTGCGGGGCAGACAACAGGGGCACCAGGAGCAGTGTCTCTAATTACGGTCGGAGGCTCCCCCGCGACGGTGAGGCCAGGCCGGTCTCCCGCTCCTCTTTTTTTTTTTTTTTTTTTAAATTTTTTTTTTTTTTTCAACGTTTATTTATTTTTGGGACAGAGTGAGACAGAGCATGAATGGGGGAGGGGCAGAGAGAGAGGGAGACACAGAATCGGAAACAGGCTCCAGGCTCTAAGCCATGAGCCCAGAGCCGGACGCGGGGCTCGAACTCACGGACCGCGAGATCGTGACCTGGCTGAAGTCGGACGCTTAACCGACTGCGCCACCCAGGCGCCCCAATCTCCCGCTCCTCTTTAACAAGACTCTGAAGCCGAAACTGCCCGTTGGCCAAATTGAGGCGGTTGTTCCAAAGGACACATTTGCGAGGGAACGGGGGAAGTCAGAGGGTCTTGAGCTGCTCCCTGGTACTTTTCAATTTTAGCATCTTTTTCCAGTAACGTTGGCAAAGTGCGACAGCGACTCGGGTCAGTGCAGTTGCGTAGGGAGGGCCTAGAAACTTCTGCCCCGGCGCTGGCTAGCAGCTGCAGAGTCAACTCCCTGCAGAGGGTCGGGGGTCCAGAACGGGACGCTGCAGCCTGTAGGGCGGACAGACCGAAGGACTGGATGGAGGGGCCGCCAGCGAGGTGCGCCCCCCGCCCCCGCTCCCCGTGCTCGTCCCTCTTCGTCAGCTCTCCGTTAGGGAAGACGGTGGGTGGCCTGGTTCTTTGCACACCGTCAGCTGGCCTCTGGGGGCGAGAGCGCAGGGGGCCCGTGTCTAACACAGGCCCTGAGAAGCCATTTCCTGCAGCCCCTTCCTTTTGCAGATGGAGAATCTTCCAACCCCTCCCAGCTGCTTGCTGCCCTCATTTCTGATAGTCGTTCTGTTCTGGAAATGAGAAGCACATTTATGTTTAGGTGCGCGGAGTTCAGGGCGCCGAGGGGCCCTGCGCGGAGCCTCGGTGCCCGACGCTGGGGCCTCCTCCCGGTTCCCCCGGGGGGAAACGGCTCTGCCCCAAGCGTGGCTGCGATATTTATGCAACTACCTCGACCAGAGTCTCTCCCCTGGCGGCCTGGCGAGCCAGAGCGTGGCCCAGCGCCAGAACATAAGCCTGCGAGCTGCGTCCCCAGGTTGGGCTGCTGGACGGCGCTCCCCCGGGGCCCCGGCGTCCACCTTCGTGGAATTCCAACAGTGCCCGGGAGTGCCGGCCCCTTGGGGGCGTGGCTGTCACGGTCCCCTCGTGGGCGTGGGTTCCTCTTCCCTGACCAGGGAGCCATGAACCGCTTCCTGCATACCTTGTGCTCTGTGCTTCCAACAAGGACGACTGGGGGCACGAGGAAGGTAGACGGGGCAGAGGGCCAGCTCGGCGACAGACCGGGGCAAGCACAGTGGTGAGTCAAGCCCTGTTGTCTGTGCTCCACCGGATCTGTCGTCCCCGTGTGACGACCAGGGAAACTGAGGCACAGTAGTTAAATAACCCGCCGAGTCAGGGCGCCTGCGGGTGTCCACAGGGAGCATCCTGGGGGGTGTGGGGGGGAGGCTGCTGCTGCCTCCTGGTGTCGGTGGGACACGTGTAGGTGGACAGTGCATGTCCTTGGCGAGACAGTGGCACGTCCCTCCCGAGAGCGCTGTCTGTGGTCGGTTTGGAAACACCCTTGCTCGCCGCTCTGCTCAGGAGACAGCCTTGGACGGCCAGCGTGCTGCCCCCGTCAAGCACAGAGCCCTTCGGGACTTCCTCCCGTGGCCAGGGATGCTGTCCCCACCTCACTGCGCCAGCTCGGCCTCTGCGGGGCCGCCCTTCTGTTCCAGTCCCTACGTCTGTCCTGAGGCTTCCTCTCTCATCTGTGGCCCCACAAGCCCAGAGGAAGCCTGGCCCCACTGTCGCCAGCCTGCCCCCTGTGTGCGTCCCCTCCCCTGTCTCCCCTGCCTGTGCCTCGTGGGAATGAGGGCTCTCACTGCGTGCCTCCGCCAGTCCCTAGCTCCCCAGCAGTTGCACCGCGGAGGACGCCGTCCCCTCGGAAACGCTGTGTCTGGTCAGTCACCCGCTCTTCCTGAACGCTCTGTCTTCAGGGACACCTGTCCCTCCTCCTGCTCAGCCAGCTTTGCTGGCTGTCCTGCTGACTCAGTCGTTTCCACACATCGTTTTGAACAGGACCCCTGGCACTCCTAAAAATGATTGAGGACCCCAAAGAGTTTTTGCTTATTCCATCCGAAATTGAACACGAAAAAAGTTTAAAAACACTTATCGGTTCATTTGAAAAAAGAGTCATAACAAGTTTATAGTTTTGGCTTTTACGGCGGTGCGTCCGATCCGTTTTGAGCGAATTTCTGATCATGGGTGAGGGAGGGGATCGGGGTCATTCTTTCGCATGTGGCTGTCCCACTGCCTCGGCACAGTTCGTTGGAAATCGGCCATTCCCTATGGAATTGTGTCAGGATCCTGCTGGAAATCTGCCGACCACAGATGTGAGGGCCAGTGCCGGACTGTCCTTTCAATTTCGCTGATCTGTATGCGTTGTGCGGGTACCACACTATCTCGGTTACTGTAGCTTTGAAGTAGCTCTTAAGTCAGGAAGTGTGAATTTTTCGACTTCCTTCTTTTTCAGGACTGTCTAGACTATTGTGGGTCTTTTTCATTTCCAAATGGATTTCAGGAGCAGCATGTCAAGTTCTGTAGAAAAAGGCACCTGCGGTATTTACAGGAATTGTGTCGAGTTTGTATATCAACCCGGGGAGCTTTGCCATCTTCGCAAAGTGAGGTCTCCCCGTCCGTGACCATGGATGGCCTTTCTTATTTAGGACCTTAATTTCTGTTGACAATGTCTTATAGTTTGGGGGTGGAAGTTATGTGCTTCTTTTGTTACATTTCTAAGTGTTTTATTCTGAGTATTGTATGCGTTTCAATGCTCTCATAAGCAGAACTGCTTTCCTAATTTCTTAATTTCCCATTGGCCATTTCCCATTCCCATTATGCATTGCTAGCAAATGCATAATAGATTTTTGCATATTGATTTTGTATCCTACAACTGTGCTAAACCCACTTATTACTAGTATTTTTTAAATTTTAATAATCAGAAATTTTAATTAGTGTTTAAGGCAATAGAAAAATGTTTCATAACCCGCTACATATATTAATTGCCATGTTAATTATCTATATAGGTACTATTAAAATTTATTTATTTTTGGGGCGCCTGGGTGGCGCAGTCGGTTAAGCGTCCGACTTCAGCCAGGTCACGATCTCGCGGTCTGTGAGTTCGAGCCCCGCGTCGGGCTCTGGGCTGATGGCTCAGAGCCTGGAGCCTGTTTCTGATTCTGTGTCTCCCTCTCTCTCTGCCCCTCCCCCGTTCATGCTCTGTCTCTCTCTGTCCCAAAAATAAATAAACGTTGAAAAAAAAATTTTTTTTTAAATTTATTTATTTTTGTTGATTACTTTTAATACTTTCTGTAGTGGATTCATTAAGATTTTCTATATACAAGATCATGTCATCTGTGACAAGAGATAGTTCTTTTCCAAACTATTCTAAAAGAAAAATTCCAATTCTTTTCTTCCTTCTTTCTTCCCTCCCTCTCTCCCTCCCTCTGTTCCTTCCTCCCTTCCTTCCTTCCTTCCTTCCTTCCTTCCTTCCTTCCTTCCCTCCCTTACCTCTTCCTTCCTTCTTTCCTTCCTTCCTCCCTCCCTTTCTCCCTTCCTTCCTTCCTTCCTTTCTTCCTTCCACCTGTAATTTTGTTTTCTGTGATTTCTTTTTCTGATTCAGTATCAGGGTGATATTAGCCACACAGAACAAACTTTTGAAATAGATTTTGAAACAATATTTGTAGAATAGTTTGTGAATAATTGATATGAATTCTTTAAGAAATATTCAATACAATTCACTAGTGAAACCATCTGGTCCTGGGCTTTTCTTTGCTGGATGTTTTAAAATTACTAATCATATCTCTTTACTTGTTGTAGGTCTATTCAGAGTTTTTGTTTCTTCTTGAGGAAGTGTTGATAATTTCTACCTTTCTAGCAATTTGTCCACTTTGTCTAAATTATCTAATTTGTTAGCATGCTGTTGTTCACAGCACTATCTTATAATCCTTTCTACTTCCACAAGATTGGGGTAGGGATGTCTCTCTTTCATTCCTGATTTTAGTAATTTGAGTCTTCTAGCTAACAGTTTGTCAATTTTATTGATCTTCACAAAAAGTTAACTCTATTATTTTTTACTCCTTATTTATTTCTGATAAGTCCCTACTATTTCTTTCTTTATTTGCTTCAGATTTAGTTTTCTCTTCTTTTTCTAGGATCCTACCATGAAAAGTTATCAGTTTGAGATCTTCTCTTTTTTTCAAATTTATTTATTTATTTTTAGAGAGAGAGACAGAAAGTGCGAGTGGGGGGGGGGGCGAGGGAGGGGCAGAGAGAGACGGAGGGAGAGAATCCCAAGCAGTCTCCCCATTGTCATTACAGAGTCTGACACGGGGCTTGATCCCATGAACCATGAGATCATGACCTGAGGTGAAATCAAGAGTCAAACACCTAACTGACTGAGCCACCCAGATGCCCCTGAGATCTTCAGTTTTAATATAAGTAGCTATAGCATTAAATTTCCCTCTAAGTACTGCTTTAGCTGCATTTTGGTAGCCTACATTTTGGTAGGCTATCTTTTTTACTTCCAGTCATATCAAAGTAGTTTCTAATTTCCCTTGGGATTTCTTCTTTGACTCATTTGTTATTTAGAATATGTTGTTTAATATCCAATAATTTTTAATTTACCAAATTTCTTTCTGTTATTGATTTTTAATTTCATTCCATTGATATTGGAGAGCATACTTTGTATGATTTATGTACCTGAGCTTGCTTATGGTTTTGCATGTCATCTATCTTGGAGAATGTATTGTGTGTGCCTGAAAAGAATGTGTATTCTGGTGTTGTTGAGCATTCCATAGACATCTGTTAGGGCCACTTGATTTACACTGTTGTTTAAGTCTTCTTTTTGCCTGTTGATCTGCCTTGTTGTTCTATCCATTCTTGAAAGTGGACGTCAAAGTTTCTAACTATTATTGTGGAATTTTCTATTTCTTGCTTCAATTCTGTTCGTTTTTATTTCCCATGTTCTTAGGTGCATACAAGTTGATGATTCTTATATTACCAGATGCATTGACCCTTTCATCATTATAAAATGTCCCCCTTTGTGTCTAGTAACATTTTAAAATTTTAATTTATTTGACCTGATGTTAGTAAGGCCACCCCAGATTTTTATGATTATTGTTTGCATAAGAAATATTTTTCCATCCTTTTTTCTTTTAACCTAGTTGAATGTTTGAATCTATGTGTAGCTCCTGTGGGAAGAATAGCTAGATCTTTGTTTTTAAATCCAGATTGACAAGCTGTCTTTTGATTAGATTGTTAATCCATTCCCATTTAGTGTTAGTATCGATATGGTTATATCTACCATTTATGTCTACCATTTAATTTTTTCTCTATGAGCATGTTCTCCTTACTTCTCTGTTTCTCCTTTGCACTAAGTGATATTTTCTAGTATAACATTATAATTTCTGTAATGAGTTTCACCATATATTTTAAACTTATTTTCTCAGTGGTAGCTGTAGTGCTCATAATATACACCTTAAGTTAGAATCGACTCCAGATTTATACTAAAAGTTCTGGGAGATATTGGGATGTTACTCCTATATAGTCCCCTTGTTATATATATTGCATCTATATATGTTACAAAAATAACAATGCATTGTTATAATTATCACCTTATATAATTGTATATTTTTTCAAAGAAACCGGAAGAAGAAAGGACAGCAAATATGTATTTTTGATGTTCATTATATTAATCTTCTTATCATTTCTTGTTCTCTTAATTTATTCCTGCAGATTCAAGTTACCATCTGGTGTTATTTTATTACTTCAATATAGCTTTGCTACCACTCACCTCCTGTGTGTATTGTCAGATATATTACATAGCAATGTTACAGTCCCAACAATACAATTATATCATGTTATTTTATATAATTGCTTTTTAAATTGGCTATGAGAAAAAGGAGAAGATATATGTAATTATACTGTCTTTTATAATTACTAACATAATTACTTTTACCAGCACTCGTGTGTGTGTGTGTGTGTGTGTGTGTGTGTGTGTGTGTGTGTATGAATTCAAATTACCATCTGGTGTTACTTGCTTCCAGTCTGAAGAACTTCTTTTAACCTTTTTTTGTAAGGTGGGTCTACTAGCAACAAATCCATCTGTTTTTGTTTATCTGGAAATGTCTATTTCACCTTCCTTTTTCCAAGATAGTCTTTCTAGATATAAGAGCCTTGGTTGATAGTTTTTTCTTTCAGCACCTTGATTATGCCATCCACTGCCTTCTGGCCTCCATTGCTTCTAATAAGAAGTTAGCTGTAAATCTTACTGGAGTTCTTTGCAAGTGACAAGTCGATTTTTGGTTGCGGATTTCAAGATTTTCTTTGTTTTTCAACATTTTTACTATGATGAGTTCCTGAGATGTGTAGGTTAATATTTTTCACTGATTTGGGGAAGTTTTCAGCCACTATTTCTACGGATATTCCTTGGTGTCACTTCTTTCCTTCCGGTGCCGCCATCACACACGTGTTGGCATGACATGTGTATTCCACATTTCTCTATGGCTCCATTGATCTTTCTTCCTTCTTTTCTCTTGAGATTGCATGTGTCTTCCGTCAAGCTCGCTGATTCTTTCTTCTGCAAGCTGAGATCTACCATTGAGCCCTTCCAGTGAATTCTTCATTGTGCTTATTATATAATTTTCCATTCCAGAATTTCCCTTTGGCTGTTTTTTTTAATAATTTAAATTTCTTTATTGAAATTCTCTACCTGATGAGACATTGTCATTATACCTTCTTTACTTCCCTAAACACAGTTTCCTTTCGTTCTTTGAACATATAACAGCTGCTCTGAAGTCTTTGTTGAGTCTAACAGCTAAGCCCTTTCAAAAACAGTTTTTGTTGCCCGATTTTCTTTATATGGGTCACGCTGTTTCTTTGCACGTCTCATAATTTTTTGTTGAACACTGGACATATTAGATAATATATTTTAGCAACTCCGAGTACTGAGTCTTTGGTCTGCAGGGCTTGTTAGTATTTGCTTGTTTATTTGTTTGGGGACCTGGCTCACAGTGTACAACCTCTGATGTCACTCCCCAGAGGGCACAGTCTTGGGCTTGTGTTCAGCCACCCTGGGACGACAGTGGCTTTAGCAGGGCTCTCTCTGACTGTCTCTTTCCCTGTTCTCTCTGTTAAGTTGTCTTCCCCTGTTGGTATCACACTCAGCTCTTAGCCTCCACTGATGCTGACGCATTGCTCTATTGTTTTTGACAAGGCCCCTGGGCATAAACTGCCACAGTCAGGTTCAATTAAATTCAGGCCCCTTTGTGGGGTATTTGGGGCCTGTCTTTGAGCCTTGCTCCAGTCCTAGAAAGGCTCTTAGCTGTCTCTTTCGCTGGCTCTCTCTGGTAAACGACTACTAGTCTGTAGTTCACCTTGTACTCATGAAGTGACCGGCCTCTTCTTAATTTCTTACTACCAAAATCTCCGTCATTTCTGACAGCACCTGTAGTTGAACTTTCTCCCGCTCTGTTCCAAATAAAGTCAGTTTCCTTGGAAAGAGCTACAGAGCTCTCTGTTCCTAAGGCCTATCCCTGCCTCCTGGGAAAAAAAAAAACCTCTGCCTCTGCTCTCTAGAACTAAGGGAGGGGACAGTGGCCTGCCTCTTTTGGGTAACACCCCTGCTTTACAAGCAGGAAACTGGTGGGGGTGTTGGCCGCTGGTCGTCTTGGCTCGTGTCTCTTGGAATGGAATCTCTGCCTTCTAAGCATGCTGGGGTGAGGGTGATCAGGGCCCATGGCCTTGGTGTGCCGCACCTGAGTCACAGGTTTCGAACCATAAGTGCGTCCTTGGTGGAAGAAGAGATCCTCAGACCTCCGAGCTGCCCTTGCCTGGAATATAGCTTCTGCAACACAGAGCTGGGAGAAATCAGAAATGCTAGTGGCTTGGGCCTCGCAGAGAAAACTACAGCCCTAGCCTGACTTCTGGAATATGTATATATGTATATATCTAGCCACATGTTACGCTCGTTGTGTGCGTGTCGTAGATGATTAATAAATATTTTCCGAAGGAAAAGCGTCGATGAGTGGGATGAAGAGAAGATCACGAGGGCTCCAGTTTGGGGGTATTTTATGTAGAGTCCAGCAGGTTATCTAATGGGGTGGTGTCCTGGCCGAGAGGTTGGGCTGGGTGGACTTCAAGGTCCTTTCGGATGATGAAATTTCATGATTCTAACTATAAACGTGAGACCCATCTGAGCCGCACATTTGAGCAGGCGTCTCTACAGCCTGGTCCTGGGCACTGCACAGAAGACGTTCCCCTTGGACCGCCTGCCTGTCTCGGCATATCCATGTGGGGTTTTCCTACCAGTGGGGGCCACGCTGGGGTTTTGAAACAGCACTCGGGCAGTTATCGAACGTCTTCACCTCTGAAGTAATGCTTAATGCTGACATACCACAACGCGTGTGACAGTGACCCGGTGGCACCCCTCCCTGGCCCGCTCCCACAAAAACTCCTCCTTGGTCACACCAGCACACACTTCACCGGACTTCTTGCACTCTGAGCTGCATTCTCCACCCCCCACGGTGCTTTGTCACCACGTTCACGGGAAGCATGAACCCTGGGAGAAGTGAGCAGCCACTATTTGGTGTGATCGGGGAGGACCCAACAGAGCCCGCTCACAAATGGCCCCTGTTGTCTCAGGGCTGCCAGAAAGACATGTGTTTGTTCACATGCCTTGTTGCTGCTGAGATTAATTCTCTCTGTAAGAGAGGTGTTCCGTCTTGGTTATAGTGAAATGCACAAAAAAATTGCCTTTGAATGGGCAAATGTGTTTTTGTATCTCAGACATCGCATCAAAACAGACCGTGGGTCCTCAAAGATCATCTCATGCGCTCTAGCCCGGGCCTAATGAGTATAGAAAACCACAAATGAGGCTCCGCAAATAAATACGTCTTCACATGGTTCTGCCTCTTTGTTCTTTCCTGGCTGCAGCCAGAAAGAACAGTGAGAAAATTCAGGGCTCTTGTTTATGGCTCCGTTGTGAAACAGAACTGTTATCTCCCGTTAGATCTCTTGCCTTGATTGAGAGCGTCAATATCTAGTAGTCCTCGCCCACAACCGTCGTCCATGAAATGAAAAGCAGGATATGTGGAATCCAAACACATGACCTTCCAGTAACAGGCAGTAATGAAATAAGAACAGCTTTCTTGAAACGAATGATCGCTGTGATTAATATGTGTGTCTTGTATCCTAATGAATGAATCAGCTAATTAGTCACCAGCCACCTACACTAATACGGCAGAGGTGTGATGTGGGTTTGGGCAGGGAGGATCTTTGGTTTCTTTATAGATTTCAGGATGCTAGAATATAATGGTGTTTGGGGTCCCATACTGGAGCCTGGAACAGAATGAGGACATTAGGGAGAGAACAAGTGAATCTAAAAAGAGCCCGTTACTAGAACGGCACTGGTGTTAACGTCTAGTTTTGACCCGTGTATCATGGGTCCCACTGGGGGAAGTTGGGTGAGGGGTACACGGGACCTTTCTGGACTAGTTTTGCAACTTTTTCTGTAAATCTAAAAGAATTCCAAAATGAAGAGTTTATTTAAAATATATAACGGCTCTAAAATTCCGCTGGAGGGTACAGTTAATATGATCCCTTCTTCGGTGTGCTCGAGAGTGGAGCAGAACTGTCACGTGAACCCCGGGGGTGCAGTCAACAGTCAGGGTCCTCACAGGCTCTGCCTACCGGTCAGGTGGCCGCGGGCAGGTCAGCTTTCCCTGTGGCCTCAGTAGTCTCATCTGGAAAGTGAGACATCGGACTCAGGGTCATCTCTGGAGCTGTCTCCGCTGGACACTCTGTGATTGCGCAACTCACGTATATCTGGGGAGGGGGGCAAAAACCTCTGAAAGGTCACCGTCTTCTGCGGGAATCCAGCTGGCTCCCTTTAAGCGGCAGGAAAGATTAAGATGCTCCAAACCTGCTTGATAGCAGGGAAGAGTGCAAATTAATCCGTTTGAATTGCTAATTGGGGATTTAGTTGGCTGCACCAGAGGGCTATGGGATGAAGCCCGGGTTTCGCTGTCTTCCAAAGGCAGGGAAAAGATTCTCTCTCGGGGGACCCCGATGTCCTCTTATGTGAGATGCAGAAACTGACAAGAAAGCCAGGAAAGCACTTCGGTTTAGCCCCTCAAAGGGCTGTATCCCAGGCCTGTCCTGTCCTCCAGCGCAGCTCAAATGCTCCCTCACCTTCCATCTACGGGAAGGGTATGTGATGCGGGCGTTACTTGGGTTAGAGCTGCTTCAGCTTTGACCTAGACATCAACATAAGGACCAGACGCAAGCACACACGTGCCCCCGGATGCTGGCAGCTGCGGAAGAGCCTCGCAGGCATGGCGAGCTTGGTGGAAAAGTGTGGGCGGCTGTCAGGTGACTCAGGTGTGCCCAGAGAAGATTCTCTCTCTGCAAAACATCCCCCGCACCGGTCTGCCGAGTGCCCAAGAAGTTCCTTCTTGCTGCTACACTTCTATGGATAAAGGGATTAGTCTCTACTAGGATATCCTTAGGAACCAGAATTTATTAAGTGATCATTTGTCACATGCATCCCGATGTGAATTGATTCGTTCCTTTTCAACACGCGGGCTAGCCAGGAAGATAGTTTGATTGAGAAGGAGGAGGGGGGGAGGGGGAGGAGGAGGAGGAAAGAAATAAAACCTGAGCAACCTGTGCTCCCAGAAGAGGGGGTCGTGGGAGAAGGAGGGTGGCAGGAGCTGGAGGCAGACATCGTGTCCCAGTTGCTGAGGGGGACAGTGCCTCCCTGTGCCCCCACCAGCCTTGCTGGCTGCGGAAGGGGTTCGCATCGGTGTGGATCCAGATCTTAGAAATGTGGGGCGAAGGGTCCTGTGCCGGGGATGTTGGGGAAGCCCTGAGCCACCTGTGCTCTCAGCAATTTCAGGTAGGAAAATATGAATTAAAGTAGGAAGGCACCTTTAATACCTTACAAGTGGTAGTGATGTAATGCCGCCCGCGATCGTCATGGTACAGAGCCCAGTACCTCCGTGCCCTAGTCAGATAAGGGGACAGCAAGCGGGCGAAGAATGGCCCTGGGCACAGTTGAGATGCTGATGAAATTATTCACGTCCCTTTCCAGCCTCTGTTGGAACCTTCAGGTCCCATTTTGTGTGGTGTTCCAGTACCTTCCCACAAACCGCCAGGGCCCTTGAGCTCCCTTCTGCCCACCGTACAGCCCTGCCTGAACCTCTCCTCCTCACACGGCCTACGAAGCTAACCCGTCTCTCGCTCCTTGAGACTTAGCCACCTCCCGTCTCAGCCCTTAAAAACCCAACCTCTGTGCGAGTGAATTTGTCGGACTCATTTAGGTTGCTGTGCTTAGGGCCTTCCAGGCTCCCCCTGTTGGGTTCACCATGCAACATTTTAACTTTGTAAAGCATTTTACATCTTTTGTGTTGTTGGAGTTTCACGATATCTCAGTAACTTGCCCAATTGTTGGCAGTTAAGAGTGGAGTTCGGTTCAGGGCTCCTGAACTCCGGTGCCCGCCTCTGTCTACAGACCACGTGGCTTCTGCACGTCGAAAAATTCACATATTTGCGTCCTATGAAGGTCCAGTGAGTGATCTTACCCTGGCGCCCTGCGAGATGTTTTGGGGCGGTCAGCGCAGCCTTGGAGAGCCTGGGTCCTTGAAATCATAGCCAGAAGTCAGCTGGCCGTTCTGCCTGCACATTCGGCACTTCCTTCTGCTTCCCCGTCTCCAAAGTTGGGCCTCCAGATGGCTTTCGCCACCCTGCCTTCCCTGTGGATTTCACGTCTTGCTTTGCCCGTGAGTGGCTTCGGGGTCAGTGCTTTATTTCCCCAAGGAGTGTGCAAGACCACGGAGGGTGAGTGGCCCCTCTTCTGGCTGCGCAACCCCAGGGCTGGCTCAGGGCAGGCGCTTGGCCAAACTTGTTGAGCTGAATGGGGTACATGCTCCTGGACGAGTCAGATGAAGGCGCGCTCCTCCAACATACAGGGGTGGGGAGAGGTCAATGATGTCCTGGGACTGACTTTTTAACTGACACAGAAATTACCCTCAAAATGGATACTGTGTCTTTTATGGAATCTCTTGGGTAAGCCGTCTGCTGACCCCGTGTTTTAGCAAGTGGGCAAAATTGACCCTTGGAATGCCTCTTTGGGGATGGACTTTGGAATTTCTTTGGATTAGCCTCAACATTGGTGAGTCTCCATCTTCTGAAGGTATACTTGGATTTTGGAAACGGTTAAGTCATTTGGAGCAAATTCTTAGGGGAAAAACAGTTAACAATTAAGCAGGATGGTGCCATTTTTGAATATATAAACAAACAAGAAATTAACTGACTTTAAAGCAATTAACTGGACATTTCAATATACTTTGTATATTATTTCTTAAAGGAAGGAGGTTCAGTCAGATGTGTCTTTCTTGAAAGGCCAAGTGCTGTGCTGCACTGAGTCACCCAGACATCAATTTGGATGGGCCTCCAAGTATTTGAGGACAAGGGTTTTATCTTTTCACTTGTATCCTTCTCTTGGGGCTCATGGTCAGTGTCCAATAAAAGATTTTTCAACAAATGAATAAATGAATGACCTTGGGTATGTTATTAAAAAACGAGTACAATTATTTTACACCAATGTGTGTGTGTGTGTGTGTGTGTGTTCCTTCTTGCCTAATGCTGCATTGTCATAAAAACTTAATGGCTTAAAATAGCAATCAACATTTTTTATCTCTCACTGTCTGTCTCAGTCAGATATTTGGGAAGGACCTGATGGGGCATTTCTCACTTAAGATCTCTCATGGAGTATCAGCCAGGTGCTGGTCAGACCTCAGGCTCATCTGAAGGTTGGACTGGGGCTGGGTGGCTCACTCCCCAGGCGGTGCCCTCACACAGCTGCCAGGCTGGTGCTCAGACCCTCCTTGCATGGCCTTCCCCATGGGGCTGGTTGAGTGTCTCTGCTGCATGTTGCTGCTTCCCATGGTGAGCCACCCAGGAGACCCAGGCAGGGGCCACAATGCTTTTTATGACCTAGCTTTGATGGTCTCACTCCATCGCACCTGTCATGTTCTGTTGGTCAAGCAGGGCCAGTCCTGCTTCAGAATAGGAGGCTGCCACTCCCTCTCCTACTGCACCTCATAGGTATTCATTCATTCGACACATGTGTATTTGAAACAAATGTTTTTGATGTTTATTTATGTTTGAGAGAGAGAGAGAGGGAGGGACAGAGCGTGAGTGGGGGAGGGGCAGAGAGAGACACACACACAGAATCCAAAGCAGGCTCCAGGCTCCGAGCTGTCAGCACAAAGCCTGACATGGGGCTGGAACTCACGAACCATGAGATCAAGACCTGAGCTGGAGCCGGATGCTCAACCCGCTGAGCCACCCAGGTGCCCCATCAACACGTGTTTATTTAGCCTCTACTATGTGTGTGCTAAAGTTTGGTGCGGAGGATATAAGAGTGAGTAGGTCATGGCCCTGTGCTGCAGGAGCACACTGCCTAGGAGGAGGAGAGGTCAGCCAGCATCACCTGCCCACAGTGTGTGAAAGGCCATGGCCGGGTACCCATAGGGACCCAGAGGAAACACAGCTAAGTCGATCTGGGGGTTCACCACGACCCGAGGGACCAACATGAGTTACTTGGACAAAGATGAAAGGGAAGGTGCCCCAGGAGAAGGAATTGTCTGGGCAGGAGGCACGGAGTCATGTGTAAAGACTATGTGTTTACACAACTGCAGAAGTCTGACGTGATCCAGCCAAGAGGCATATGAGGGCAACGGTGGGAGATGTGGGAAAGGTCAGTGGGGCAGACCCTGTGAAAGCCTTTGAGCTCGATAGGGACAGCACAGGGTCTATGTTTTGGGAAGATCACTTGGTACCAGGTGGAGACTAGTGGGTCTATAGCAAGAATCCAGGCCAGAGCTGATGAAGGCTCAAAGCAAAACAGTGGGAGTGGTGGCCATCGAACAAGGGTGGCGAACTTGAGCGGCATTAATGGACAGAATCCCCGAGAGCTGGAAGGATTGGATGTGAGGGTGAGTGGGTAGGCGGAGTCCGGATGGCACCCAGGGCATGGGCTCGTGGGACCGGG
Organism: Leopardus geoffroyi; assembly: GCF_018350155.1. Classification (NCBI taxonomy): domain Eukaryota; kingdom Metazoa; phylum Chordata; class Mammalia; order Carnivora; family Felidae; genus Leopardus; species Leopardus geoffroyi. The sequence goes on from NC_059331.1 coordinate 167,231,756, forward strand.
GACCGGGTGGGTAAGGGAGGTAGACGGTGCCGGCCGATGGCAGAAAAGTACGATTTAAAATGCACATATGCTTTGTTGTCTGTAGAGTGAATAGTATTTTCTATTTCCACAAAACTATTTTGTTTCTATTTTCAGATCGTTGCTTTTCTCCATGTTGAAGAAGGGAGTACTTTAAATAAAGATATTTACACTTTAAGGTTTTCTTAGTACTTCCAAAGAGAGACATATGTGTAAATGCTAAACAGAAGTTTCCAATCAGACCTTCTAGCCTTTTCAGTGTTCCTCATTGCGGGGGGCAGACGGGGTGGGGGGACTCACTGTGGCGTTTTTGCCTTCTTGTCCCACCTCAAACAGGAGCTTTCTGGGGTCTAGACTAAATGTACACGTGTTGTTTAGGTCATGGGATTAGAAAATAAAAATGTAAGATACCCAGTTAAATTTGAACTTCAGATAGATAATGAATTCTTTTTTTAGTGTAAGTGTTCCCGGTGCAACAGTTGGGAAGTGTTAAAAATTTATCTCTTATTTATCTGAAATTAATTGGGTGTCGTATATTTTATCTGAAAACCTAGATGTGGCACATTTCTTTCGATGACTTCTGGACATTTCTTATAACAAAAGATCACTTAGGACCATCTAAAAATCAAAATGGAAATGGTGCCTTGCATGGTGCCGGCCATATAGTAAGTTCTTGAATAATTACTGGGGGTTTTGAGAAAATGATTTCCCGTTTTTAGACAGTTCAGCTGCTGCCACTACGTGAACTCATTTACACCCTTTACGACCAACATAAAGGGTCCTTCCCCAGGGCCACTCCCTCGTGGCAGCTTCAATACCTGTAAGTTATTTTCGCTGCGTCCGGCACAAGCCCAAGTAAACAGATGAGACCTGTTCTTTGCCCTGAATGTCAAGGAAGCTGGGGGCTCTGCTGGCCATGGCCGACCCCCAGCAGGGCAGACACATTATGGAGCTCTGACCGTGACGATGAGCTGGTGCACCCTCACCTGTAGCCTGTCCCCAAACGTCCCTTCCGAGGGACGGCTGGTAGGGACCGTTTTGGAGCAGAGCCGATCAGGGAAGTTTGAGCACACGACCTTGGCCTCATTTCTCTAACCAACTGAAGCAAATTGTCTCAAAAGGCACAAAATGACCGTCCGTGACCCAAACTGAATGCCCCAGTAACTGCATTGTCTTGTGTTTCGACCCCTCCTAGCCCGCAGTGTGGTCCCCGGGCCAGCAGCCACAGCCTCACCTGAGAGCTTCTTAGAAATGCAGTCTCAGGGCGCCTGGGTGGCTCAGTTAGTTGAGCTTCTGACTCCCGATTTGTGCTCAGGTCACGACCTCACGGTTCGTGGGATCGAGCCCCGAGTCCGGCTCTGTGCCAACAGATTAAAATTGTCGCCGCCCCTCCCCTGTTTGCACTCGCCCGTGCCCACATACTCTCTCTCCCTCGCTTAAAATAAATAAACATTATAAAAAATAAAATAATTCTTATGAAAAACACGGAAATGCAGAGTCTGGGGCCCCACCCTAGACCTGCTGGATTGGACTTCACACTTGAACGGGACCCCGCATGTACACAAGGACTGTGTTCCGGGATGTAACTGTGACCGATCGTCACTGGTGGGCAGCCGGGGTGCCTACTTCTCCACCCTCTTTGCAGTGGCTGCCCGGATGGCCACAGCTGTTGGGGGGCTCGGGGAGCCCAGGGTCAGTACGTGCGCACATGTGCGAAGGCTCTTCTCTATGCGACTGTGGGAAATGTCTCTGGCCAGTCACGGCCCTAGTCGATCAGGCCACCCCAGCCGTAGTTTAAGCTCCTGGTTTTATAAATGAGAAAATGGTGGCCACGAGGGGCAAGTGACCCTGCCTCAGGTCAAGCAGCTGTCTGAAATTTGTCCAAAAGTCACATATCAGTGGCAGATCTGAGGCCAGAATGCAGATTTCCTGACTCTCATTCCAATTTTCTTGACACTTCATCGAGAAAAAAGGAAATAACAAGAATGCTGTGTCTTCCTGGTGCCATCAAAGGGCCTTTACCAGCGCACTGAACAAAGAACAGAGCCTCCACGGTATGTTTCGTGTGTTATTCAGAGAAAATAAACATAACACTTGGGGCCCAAGGCTCCCACCTCGGCCACTGTTGACCAAGCAAACTCCCTCACTTGAACGTGAAATAGCCAAGTCAGGGGACTGTACATAAGTTTCTACCACGGCCTTGTTCTCACAAAGGGGCATGGAAAAGTCTTCTATTAAAGACACTACCACCGTTCTTCCCTAAAGCAGAGACGCAACTGTAAAGAGAATTTGTGGCCCATGATTTTCCGCAGAAGAGCCTCCTCGTAGTGTGGATTTCCTGCCATGGAGGATAACGTAGGACTGAAAGGGAAGAGGAAGGTGGGAGTTTGGGGTGGGAATCAATACTGCTCGAGCCCCGAGGACTTCTCGGAGGCCTCTGTGAACCCCACGGCTGCCTTCCCATCGGGGCAGACAAGAAAACACGTGCTCACGGGGGGTTACGGGGCAGCCGTAGTAACAGCAGACTTGTGCCCCCCTGAGCCACGAGGCCTGTCTTGACCGACGGCTTTGAGGAAGATTCCAAACGGTTTCGGAGGACATCAGACAGGTGTCAGCACTCGGAAAGCCGCTCACCCCTGTTGACGCTCGTTCTCATAACTGACCCCTCCTTGCTCAGGTGACCACAGGGCAAACCCTGCCGTCTGGCCCGGGGCTCAGCAGCTCCTCTCCTCGCTCACCCTGGCGTTCCCTCCTCACACCCTCAGCGCGCTCGCTGCCAGCTGGGGAGGCCCCTGCTTCTCACCTCCTCCGTGGGACTCACCAGGGCTCCTATCCTCCCTGTGAAACGGAGGAATAAGGCCCATCTTGGGGTTTCCTTGCACGGCGGGCGAACGGCCCTTTCAAAGCCCTTGGGGAAGGGTTCAGTGGATGATTTGAGGCAGGACGGAGGAGCTCGCTCGTGTGCTTCTGGGCTTAGCAGGTGTCTTGGGCTTGATCCTTCACAGACGTTTCCTTGCAGTCATAGAAGCTCAGTGCGTCAGGCTTTGCCTATGAAAACTGCCTGCCTAATGGGACAAACGTACCGACCGTGGGACCCGCGTCCTAAATCTTGCCTGAGGACTTTATTCTGTTAACAAGAAACAGCTTTGTCCTGACCGTGGTGTCCTGTATCCTATCATTGATCAACGGGGCACCTTCATGGCATCTTCAGGACGGTCTGCAAGGGGGTTAGGGCCAGCTCCCTGACCTGCCATCTGTTAGGTTACCCGTGGGCTCCAGCTCCGAGGTCCGTGTTTACCCCCACGCAGGTGCCGGGCCCTGGACAAACGCCTATTTATGAACACGTGAAAACTCACTGTGTGTCCATCACTCATGGAAGTGCGGTGTTAGGGGCCGTGAACATCCCGCTGTGAAGCAAGAGTAACGTCAGGAGCTCGTCAACTGTTTGCGGCGGAAAGAAACACACCATATGACAGGTGCGCGCGTAGAGCCCCTGCTGACGCGTCAGATTGTGGGGCACGGGTTACGAAGCCGCATCTGGGTCGGTCCTGGACATATGGCACACATCAGCTACATCAGGGGTCGGAAGACTTTTGTGTGCGTGTGAAGGACCAGACAGTAAATATTCTAGGCTCTGCGGGCGAGACCATCTCTGTCGCGACCACCCAACTCTGCCGTCGCGGGGCGAAAGCGGCCGCAGATGACCCATGAGGGAATGCCTGTGGCTGTGTGCCAATAAAACTTTATTTAAAAAACAGAATGCAGGTTAGATTCCGGCCCAGGTAGGGTGGCCAGCCTTAACGAATAAAAATCCAGAGTGCCGGCTGAGTTTGAATGTCAGATAAACAATGAATACGCTTTTTAGTATGCCCTGACTATTGTTTTGGATACACTTACGCGGGATGTTTTGTGTTTTATCTGGCAACCTTGTGGTTTGCAGATCCCAGCTTTGAACCAGTGGCTGTTTGGACTGAGCCCGCGAACGCATTCGGCCTTCTATCCTATTACGTCAAGTTGGGGGAAGACAGAAGAGATTTCTCAGATGGGAAAACCGGGTCCCAGAGGTGGGAAGGATTTGCCCGAAGTCACAGCGGTGGTCGACACCCGGGGCCCGGGCTGATCTGCTGCCGGGGCCAGAGGAGCCCCGGGGGTCAGACCCCAGCTGGGTCGGGGGCCCCCGCTGCACGTCACCTTGCCCGTTGTCCTTGGTGTCCCTACCGCCCGCGTGACAGAGGACCTTCGGGGGTGGGTCTTCCTGGCAGCTCTGTGAGTCAGCATGCTCGTGCTTGATATTCTCAAGGACAAAAGCAGGTCATTTCTTGGTAACAAGCCAATCGCTCATTCTGGCTGGCGTCATTTGGTGGCACAGTTCCCAGAGAATTACAGACGTGGGGACCCAGACCCGATGCTACTGACCACTCGTATTTCCGAGAGGCTATACTCGGCCTCTTATACACGAACATACAAATGTGTGCACATATACAATTTCAACATATTTAATTTAACATCTAGCTATACCCATAAGGTTTAGACCAGCCCGTATCCTCAGATGCTGTCACGATGCAGAACATTCACTGGGGCTGCAGTTAGCCTTTCGCTTCAATCTGAACGAACCCGTGACCTGGGACGGGGGCCCTGTGGGCTCTGATACAGAATCCTGGGTTCTAGTCCCCGCACCAGCATTTACCCGCTGCCCGAACTGTCTTTGAATTTCCATTTCATCTTCTCCAAAAGCGGATTCAGGACACGTTCCTCACGAGTGTGTGGAGAATTGCCAGCACGCAGCGAGGCACGTGCACCGGGTACGAGCGCGTGTCCCCCTTCTCCCTTGGGGCGCCTGGTGGGAGTCGATCCCTCGTGGGTGTGGTGGCGCCGGTGACCCACGGGTGGAGTTCTGTGCGACGCACGTGTGTCAGAAGCGGCACGTTCGGCAGAGGGTCAGGAAGCAGCGCCCGGATGGGGACTGGGCTCAGTAAACACCTCCCGGGGGCCTGGCTGCACGCACGGTGTTCTCTCCATCAAACCTCCTTTACGAAGAAGGATATACAAGCGTTAAGCCATCGGGGCGGAGTCACAGTGGATGTATTAAAGAAACGCACCTCGATGTTTCCTTTCGCCTTCAATATTTATAACAAGGTCTCTGGGTTTTCGGTTGAGACTTTAAGCCGGGCTTGGGTGAGTGGCAGGAACACGATGTTTTCCGTACGTGGTGACTGTGGGCTGTCAGCATCTCAGGGTGCCTCACGGTCCCACTTTTCCATTATTGTTCAAAAACAATTCCCAGGGCTTTGTCTGCTCGGGAGATAGTAACTCTGGGGAATGCAAAGTATTTGGACCTCCTTGTTTGATTTTCTGCTTTTTGCCAACTCTTCTCTGTCTCTGACGTTCTTTAAAGGATAAAGGATAAAGGGCACATTAACAAGCCCTTCACTGATAGTGACAATTAGGGGTAATTTGTGAGCTCAGATTTGCCAATTGCCTTCGTTACTTTGGAATTGGTTTGCTTTTCATTCTTCCTTAAACCGGCGCTCCACTTAAAGCCGGCCGTCCCGCCGGATGTGGGGATTTTCTGAATTGGATTCATCTTCTAAACAGGGAGCCGAGACGTGGTCGCTGCTGTCAGAGCAGGAGAAGCAGTCCCCCAGGGATTCAGACATTTTGACAATCTGCCTCCAGAAGTGAATTATAGCCACACCCGTGATCTTTCGGTAACTTTTGTCTGGCGCGGAGATTAACCGCCAAACCACCAAGATGGGAGGGGAAGGACCGGGAGATGGTGGGTGCTGGTCCCAACCGACTGGCCAACTGGAGCACTCCGCAGACTCGCAGGTGCATTTATTTGCTTCTTGATGACGGGGAGAGCAAAGCCGGGTGAGTGATCAGGACGACCGGGATTTGAGGGGCACTCTCCCTCCTCCCCGCCCCGCAGCGACCCCCGGCGTGACCCCCAGCGTCTCCTTGGGCTGCGCCTTACAAGGACGTGCTTGTCTCTCAACGGGGCGACAGGCCGGCTTTGGTTGATCTGTTCTTCGTGCTACTTCTCGCCCTGGCTCCGGGGCCCGACCCCTCTTGTCGTCGCATTTATTTTATGGCATACATAATCGGCTCAAAGCTCTCTGTTAATCGGGTGGGACCCTACCTTTCAGGGTGTTTTGGTTCTGAGCAGTCTCCGACTTAAGCACACTTAAGTCCCCTCTGAGGCCCCCTCTCACTGACGACACGAGATCAAATAACCAGCTAATTAACACGGATGTCCACCGTCCATTGAAGTCGTCATTCCCCCCACCCCCGCCCCCCGGAGGAGGTCATTTCTGAGCTCGCCTTCCCTGGGGAATGTGTTTCCTCCTCAGCTCATGTGAGTGGGAAAATGTGGATCCGAGATTCCCGCTTCCTTTCCGTGTCGAAGGAAATGGTTCTCACTGCACATCTGTACCCTCGGCTCTGCGACCCGCAGACCCGCAGGCTCATAGCGGCCCGCTAAGTTCCGCTCTGCGTGTCTGTGTTGGAGGCTCACGTGTTCGTGGGCGTGAAGGCCTTCCGGAAAATGGTCAATACTCCTCTGTTGTGTGGACGCCCTAATACTGCAGACAAAATCTCCTGTGGAGTTGGGGTGTGTGCATGAGTGTGTGTGTGTGTGTGTGCATGTGTGAGTATCTGCTATGGGGGTTGAGCGTGCGTGTGCGTGTGCACAGATCTGCAGCAGAAGGACACAGCGGAGGACCCCCGGCCACTGTTGACCTGAAGGATTAGCTCCTCAGCAGTGCTCAGCGTCCCCACTTTCCCAGAGAACATCCCTTTGAGGCATAAAGACACGATTTTGTAGCACTGCTCTCTGGGAAGGGCTTGGCACATTCACGTTCGCCCTTTAGAAGGAGGCCTCCTCCTCTGCTAGTGGCTCACTGCTGGACCACCCCGGCCTCCCCAGTCGGTTGAGTGTCCGACTTCAGCTCAGGTCATGATCTCACAGCTCGTGGGTTCGAGCCGCGCGTCGGGCTCTGTGCGGACAGCTCGGAGCCTGGAACCCGCTTCGGATTCTGTGTCTCCCTCTGTCTCTGCTCCTCCCCTGCTCACGCTGTCTCTCTCTGTCTCTCAAAAATAAATAAATGTAAAAAAAAAATTGTAAAATAACAAAAAAGTATACAGCTCATGTTTGTTGTTAGTTGTCAGAACACAGAGAAAAGGGTGAGGAAAATCCGTAAACCTGCCATCTGGAGAAAACCAGAAGTAAGTAACGTTTTAAGTTGTATAAAATTAAACACAGGACCTTCAAATAGTTATTTGCCATTTTCCGAATACTCTCCTCTATGTCTTGTCAAAAAGTGAAAATAACATTCTCTTCACTCAGGCTGCCTTCAATATACGTATGTGCTCCGTATGAAGTCCCCACTCCTTCAGTAAATCAAAGGCGTGACCCGCTTTACGTCCTGGAGTAAAGGCAGATTTGTACGGCTTTTAATTTTTTCAATGTTTATTTATTATTTTGAGAGCGAGTGCAAGCAGGGAAGGGGCAGAGAGAGAGAGAATCTCAAGCAGGCTCTGAACTGTCAGCACAGAGCCCGACGCAGGGCTCGAACCCAAGAACCGTGAGATCACGACCTGAGCCGAAGGCAAGAGTCAGATGCTGAACGGACTGAGCCTCCCAGGTGCCCCTGCTTTTATTTTCTTAACCACTGTGCTCAGCTCCCACTGTGGCTCCTGGGAGACCAGTGACATTTCTCTCGGGACCCAGTTCCTTCCCAGCGCCTCCCCACGACACGTGCGCTGAGTTTGGGCTCTGCTCATCATTACCCTCACCTCCTTGCCTAGGCAAACGCTGACCCCCACTTCAGGTTCAGGTAACGGAAGGGGGTGTCACATTAGCTTGCTTCCCGCGGCAAGCTGGCGTTTCCTGTCGCTCCTCAGGGTCCGGGCAGTCTCGGGGATCTCGCGGGGTCACGCACAGCGTCCGGCCGTCGTCATCACTAGTCCCACCTCCTTGCCAATTGAAGGAATGACTCCGTTTCTATCCTCCCGGACTTTGCAAAGTCAAATAGAGTATCGGGGTTACACCACGAGGAGCAAACTACAGGCAAAGAAATGTTCGGTGATGCAAACGTGGAGTCTAAGGTTTGCCTTGGCTTTCTGAGAAAATCGCTTTCTTCCGATAATGTTTGAATGTTGAACGCAATAAATGCTCGAAAGAGCAACAGCCATCTTAAATCCGCGCCCTTAAAGAACGGCAACTGGGGGATGTGCCACCGAAGGAGCGGAGCATCCCAGCTCCTGCGACGAGGAGCCAACGTCGTCCCCCACAACCCTGCCCCACCACCCAGACACGCACGCTCGTCTGTGGGAAGCTGCCATTTCTTGGAACAAATTCACGATGAAATTAAATAGTTTCTAGAGTTTGCAATTCATTGGCATGAGCGATGAGTGGGTGGTGGCGGTAACCTTAAAAGCCAGAGGAATGTGCCCGCAAGAGGTGGAGGGGGTTCAGCGCCCTCCTGGGCTCCACGGTCTTCCTTGGCCCGGAAAGTACACTCTTGCCCCCGACGAGCGGAGCTGGTGGGACACTGGTCAGTTTGCTTCTCATGCCCCCTCGGGAGAGCATCATACGAGCCCTCCAGAAATGTGATATCCTGAAACTTCCCGGTGGGTCTCCTTGGGTCGGGTGCCTTGACCTTGTCCCCTCTACCTGCAACCCACTGCCCCAGCCGTGACTGGTGGCAGAAGGAGGAGGCGTCTGACAAGTTCCCTAAACATTCCAGAAGGATTCCTTTGGTTTCTCCTGCAGGAAAACACACACTCCGCCTTAGAAAGACCAACAGGAAGAGTATAACAAAAAGAAATTTCGGGGGACGCCTGGGTGGCTCAGTCGGTGAAGCGTCTGACATCGGCCCAGGTCATGATCTCGCGGTTCATGGGTTTGAGCCCCGCGTCAGGCTCTGTGCTGATGGCTCAGAGCCTGGAGCCTGCTTCGGATTCTGTGTCTCCCCCTCTCTCTGCCCCTCCCCTGCTCACACTCTGTTTCTCTCTCTTTCAAAGATAAATAAACATTAAAAACATTTAAAAAAAAAAAAAAAAGGAAATTTCTGCTTATTTGAAGAATAATTTCCCATCCTCTAACCATTTCACTTGAGAATTTTAAAATAAACCGTGTCTCGTCCCCGAGGAATAGTCACAGTAATATCACTTTGGAAGAGAAGGGTTGGAGAAAAGTCACCCCAGTCTCAAAAGCAACCTGTTTAAGCTGTGGGTGTTCCCTCCCAATCTCCTTTGCTCCCCAGAGGTTTAAAAGATGCCATTGCCGTCAGGAGCACATCCGATTCCTTCGCTCACATTCCTAACGCTCGCACGCCCCTGTGTTCGCGCGGCCTTTGCGAGTGTATGATGGTCATCGGGCGGATGGGGCTGAGTTTACTGTCGGTTAATTGAGTAGTTATTTTTGTTCTTACTGTACATGAGATGGCTCTTAGCTTAGAGAAACAGCCCTTACGTAATGGCCTGGCAGCTTCCCATGTCCGTTCCCTGCCAGCAGAGCCGATTGGAGGCTCCACCACGGACGCCTCCGCACGCCAGCCTTTGGTTCCAGCCCGGCCGGAACAGCAGCGCGGACAGCGCCCCACTCAGAGGGCTTGGCCTCTCTCCTGGCTCCCGTGCGGGACCCGCCTGCCTCTGTGTCCCTGAGCCCGCCTCCCTCCTACACACCGGCACCTGGCTCTTGTCCTCTGCTGCCGGGACTCGGTGACCACATTCGACCCTTCCCCCAGGGGCAGTTTCCTGCCAGGGACTCCAGCCACACAGCCGGGGACTCTGCCTCTGTCTTGGTGATGAGCCCCAGGGCCCACTATTTAGCTGGAGCTGAACTTCTGCTTAGTGCCGGCTGTGGGTGGGATCGTGTCCCCCCAGGAGATATGTCAAAGCCGCAGTCCCACCTCTACGAATGTGACACATACAGCCAGGAGGAGGTCGCCCTGGAGGAGGTGGGGCCCTGATCCAGTATGACAGGCATTGTGGTAAGAAGAGGAGAGACACAGAGACAGAGGTGCACCGGGACGGCCAGGGGAGGGTGGAAGCAGAGATTGGAGGGAGGGGACTACAAGCCAAGGACGCCAAGGACGGCCCACAGCACCAGGAGCTGGAAGAGGCAGGAAGGATCCTTCCCCAGACGCTTCCCGGGAGGCAGGCCCCGCCCACACCTTGGATTCTGGCCTCCAGAGCCTGAGACCATACGTTTCTGCAGCCTCATCAGCCACGGGACAGTCGGACGCTGCCCCGGCGGAGGAGGGTCACTCTGTCCGCCTGTGCGCGGTGGACACGGAGATGTTCACCTCCGACCGCATCCCTCCACCCTGCAGGAGTCCTGAGAGCTTTGGTTGATTTCACTGAGCCCCTCGGAGCCTCGATTTTCCCATCTCCCAGATGGGGACGCAGCGCCCCTTTCTTCCACGGCTTATAGGAACAAGGGGGTGGCCCCCGGCCCCTCTCTGGGTTACATCCCCTGGGCTTCTCATGACAGACTGGCCCGTCCTGGCCCCTGGGGCTGTCGCTTGCCTGGACGGAGCCCCCGATCTTGGATGTGGCCCCCAGTCCACCCGGACCCGGCCTCTCCCTCCGAGAGACTCCTCCGCGCCCGGCCGGAACCCCTGCTGCTGCCTACTTATGTCGGCGGGACCCACACTTGAGCCGCATCCGTTGGTCCTCTGGAGCTGGGCTCGGGGTGCCTCCCTCAGCCAGGTGCACCTCAGACCCCGCACAGGCGGGCGGGCTGGGGACCGGTGGCAGCACTTAGTGCTGGGACCTCACATGAGTGCGGACGGAAGGGGCTGAGAAATCCATCTGGCTTCCCTTCACCCCACAAATGGCGACGGCCGGCCCCAGGGAAGGGAGTTAGCTTCCCCAGGTCCACCCTCTGGGCCGGCCCGTCCTCGCGTCTGTGCTCCAGGAGAATGGGAAGAGCGGGAAGCGGGAAAGCCAGGCCACGGCGGGCAGGCGGGGGCAGAGGAGGGGCCAGCAGCCCCGAGGAGATGCGCGGGACCGACCCCAGGGAGGAAGGCACTCGCGGCTTGGCGAGGATGATCCACGGAAGAGAGGCTGTGGCCTGTTCGTACCCAGGGAGCTGGGCTCGCAAAGCCTGTGAGCCAAGGCCCTGCTGTTACCTGGGGGCCGGCCGGGGGCTGCTCACAGGGGCCTCGTCTGGTTACAGGACGGCCTCCCACGGGCTCCCTGGTCCGGGTCCCACCATCAGGTCCCACCCTGCGTGCGCACAGAATCCCGAACTATCCAGACTGAAAACACTGAAAGGAAAATGAATGTTTTGTAGTTTTCCAAAAGCACCTTAGGTCGAGATGTTAGCAAGCAAAAAGAAGGTCTCCCCGTGCTGCGAGTGAAATGAGCAGCGGGATGGCCGGCGTCTGCTGGCTTTGCTTCCCGCGTACCACGAGCCGGCTGGGGGCGGGATTCACGGAGCCAGCGGCTGGGTTGGTGCCCGCACTGTGCAACTGGACGTGGCTACTGGGGCAGAGGCGAGGGACGCTAGGCGAGCGGATGGCTGTCCTCCCGGGACAGGTCCCCTCTCCCTCCGGCCCCACCGGGCCTCCGCTGCCCTCGCCCACAGCCGCCTGCCTGACGCTGCTGGGATCCCGGATTCTTCCTGGGCGCCCGGCCTTCCGGAACCGTGAGGGGAGGGACACCCACAGAGATGTTGCGGAGTGCGGCCCACTGGCGCCCTGACGGTGTGGGTTTCCCTGGCCGGTAAGTTCCGGAAGCGGGAGAGGAGAGGCTTGGGTGGGCCTGTGTGGAGGGTCCTCGTGTATAGCATGCTTTAGCAAAGGAAGGACAGTGGGCCTGGAGTGAGGAAATTGTGTCCCCACGTAGGATGCCGCTTTGAAAATCTGGAGTGTGCTGCCTTGCCCACAGTTTGCAGACAGGCGTGTATTTTGACCGTGGTGACTTTGTTTTGGGGGTTGGGAGTGTTCTTTTTTCCTTTTTTTCATTTCTAAAAACCGTTTTATTTACTTATGTTTGAGAGACAGAAAAAGAGAGAGAGAGAGAGAGAATCCCGAGGAGGCTGTGTGATGTCAGCGCAGAGCCCGATGCGGGGCTTGAACTCACCAACCGTGAGATCATGACCCGAGCCAAAAACCGAGAGTCGGGCACTTAACCGACGGAGCCACCAGACGCCCCTTTTTCCTTTCTTTAAATTACATCAATTATGCTTCTTCCTGGGGGTAGAAAGAGTAAACCCTTAATGCATCTTCAGGTGATTACTTTGATTTGGGGGAATGGAACTGTCTTGCGCTGTTAGAGTTTCTTTCTCCCTGCAGAGGAGCACAGATTTGGGTCTGGTGCCGCCTCCTGTCAGTGCTGGGCTCGTGGGTGCCCGGCACCGGGGCTGACGGGAGGGGAAACAGTGGAAAGAAACGGGAAGCTGAAGTTCGGGTTTAGACGGTCCTCTTTGTGAGTGGTGTAAAAACTTGGTGCCCGTAGAAGAGATTATTGCCATCACGGTTAGTGATGGACGAGCCCGGTGGACACACGGAGTGTTTATCCCGGATCCTGGGGAACTGTGTGCCCTTCACGCGCAGGGATCTCTGGCCTGTCGTCAGTGACTGGCTTTGCAGTGAGTCTCTCCACCCTGCCCTGCTCCGTGGGAAGTCAGGCCCCAAGGTCCCTCAGCTCAGAGCTAGGGACACGGCCCAGGAGGCGGGGACCTGGGGGCTCTGGGGTCTCCCCGCCCTCTTCTCCAGTCACCTTTCCCCACAGCCCCGGGACTTGGGAGCCCCTTATGCTGAAGGCCTTCAAGGCACGCTTTCTGGGTGTAGGGACGGGCAACCTGCCCCCTGGGTGGGGGGCGTCTCATCAGCCCTCGGGGAAATCTGGGGGACAGCAGCCTCAGGGCAAGCCCCCCACTTTCAGGGCCCTCCCGCCTCTTTTCAAATCTCTGCCTGTGAAAACGCTCTTCTCTCCTGATTGTTTCTGGAAAAGCCCCTCTACAGACTGGCTGTAACTGGGGGGGAGCCCCCCTCTGAGTCCCAAGCCAAAACCTCAGGCACTCAGGGTGGCTGTGCCCCAGGGGCTCAGTTGTTGGGTTCCAAAGTCAGGGTGGTGCAGTGAGCCTTGGGGCTGGCCAAATTTTGACCGGTGGCCAGAGTGACCGTTGCCCGCGGCTGGGACCTCGACGGCCCTCCCTCCGAAAGCGGCCTGGTGAAGGAGAACTTCCCCGTGCTTTACGCCTGACCACGGTGCGTGCAGGTGGAGTGGGCACTGGGCCGGAGGCTAGAGCAAGACCATGGGGCAGGTTGGACCTCTGAGTACAACGAAGGCACAGGCCAGAGGCAGGGTTCCACGTGGCCTCACTGTGGCTCTTCTGGAACCCTTGGTGTGCCCTCAGTAGTCTTGTCCGGGGCCTCAGACAGCGGGCTCTCCACAGACCCAAGCTGAACGGGGGTGTTGGGCCCAAAGCATTTATTTCTGAGAAGTGCACATTTGTGGACATTTATCTTATTTTTTCTCCTGGAAGGTGGGAGTGTGGGGACAGAGAAGCGTCTGTGAGATGCTACCTGTATCTCAGGGTTTATGTCCGTGTTTGTGTGAGGAAGTCCGGCCTCCACACTGACACTAACCTCTTGCTGCAGGTAAACGTTGAGGCCGTGTCACAGCCCCGGGCGAGCCCCATCGCGGGGCTGGGTTCATCTGGACTCGATCTTCTTGGCCTTGACTTTCCCTGCCCTGGACTGGAGACTGATGGTCTCAACCTAGCCGCAGAGAAGCTGCTGGAAGGAATCGCCTTCCTCCGATGGCTGTCCTGCTAGACGAGACAGCTGCCGACAGGCAGGCGGGACTCTGGGTCAGTAACAAAGGGACTATCAGACGTGGATGGCTGCCCAGGCCAGCGTCGGTCCCGGAACATCAGTGGTTTTATTCTAGAAGGAAGGCATGTGGCCTGTGTGTCCAGAGGGCCGGAGTTCAGTGCAGACCTTAACCCTTCTGACGTGAGCCCCTTGGTCTGCAGGCTCTCAAGAAACGGTCTTAAGAAGCGGAAAGCTGGGGGCAGGGGGTGATCAGGGCACCGATTTCTAGTCTCTGAAGTTTAGAGGAGACACAGGCCATAAGGCTGGTTGGCGGCCAAGAGGCGGTCTCGTGCACCTGCCTCACGGCGTGCCTTCTGAGGCCTGGGTCTCTGGGCTGAAAGGAGAGAAAATGCCAGAAATGGACACGCAGGACAAGGTGCCCCCCCCCAGGGGGCACAGGTGGTGGGGGGCTGCCCAGTGCAAACCAGCCCAGCCCATCCTCACGACCACCCCGTGAGCTGGGTGTGCTTGTAGATGCAGATGAGGCGGCAGAGCCACGCGGCCACGTCACGTGTTATTGGCAGCGCTGGATGCTCGACCCCCACGTCGTCCTGCCTTCCGTCCGTGTCTCCGGTCCCCTGGGAGGAGACTCGGCCAGCAGGTGTGGGTCAGGCCCAGCCAGAATCCCCTCCTGAGTTTTAGGGTCTCAGATCTGGCTGTGGGAAGAACTGAGAGAGGACTGTAGAGAATTCTCTTCTCCCGCATCCTCTGTGCGAGGCCGTGTGGCGTGGGCACAACTCACGTCATCAGAAGAGGCCGCCAGGTCTCAGGGTAGCTTGTCTGGATCCGGCCAGCACGCCCCTGCTTGTGGATTCAAAATGCACACGTCACGGGGCACCTGGGTGGCTCAGTTGGTTAAGCGTCATGATCTCACGATCTGTGGGTTTGAGCCCCACATCGGGCTCTGTGCTGACGGCTCGGAGCCTGGAACCTGCTTCGGAATTTGTGTCCCCCCCTCTCTCTGCCCCTCCCCTGCTCACACTCTGTCTCTCTCTCCCTCAAAAATAAACAAACATTAAAAAAATTTCTTTTTTAAAAACTCAAAATGCACATGTGAAAGCTTGGAATCAAACAGATTTTTGTTCATATTTTGCTTCCTCTGTGCTGTTTGAGAGACTTGTTTGACCCGCCAGAGTCTCAGATTCCTCATCGATGGCATGTAAATTATGAAATCCATCTGTCGGTGTTCCTGAGGGTTACATAAGATACCGCACACACAGTGCTTAGCTCGGTGCTTCGCACTTGGTGGTTACTTAATCAAAGCTGTCTGTTGAGCTCAGTATTAGTTTTTGTTATTTTTATTCACGGGATTGATATTACGTTCAAAAGTGCTAACAGTGACGTCGTTGTATTCTCAACTGGCCGTCACCTGGGATGTTGGGGACGGTCTCAGTGACTGTCACAGCCCGTCTGGCATTAGCACGACTCTCCTTGTCCAGCTTCTTGGCTTCAGCTTAGCCAGTGACGTCAGAATTAATAAGAAACAGCATCACTTTCTCTGTCTGAGTATTGATGGTTTTGAGAAAGGGTCGAACTGTTCTTGCATTTAATAATTAGGTGCGACATGTTCATTTATATTTCAAGGAAACGCTGAGTCCTCCGTCCATAATTAGGATGATCGCATTGCGGGCGAGACAGGACCCGCAGGTAGGACGGGCTGGCCCCCTGCAAAGGTGTGTGGCCGTGCAGGGCTCGTGCTCGGGGGAAGCGCTGGGCCCCGCTCGCTGCGTGATTAGCACCTGATTTATTCCTCCTAGCTCTCATTTCCAGCCTAATAGATTTTACCGGTTATTAATTTCCGCCACGCTGCCAGCCAGCTGGGGTTGGACGTGTTGTCCCGCTCTTGTGTTCGCGATGACGCCCGAGAGCCGAGGTCTTCATCCGACGGGATGACGTTTGGAGGCTGAGTCTGCCTCCCCGGCTCTCGGAGCCGGTCCGCTTACTGGAACTAGGGTGACCGCTGACCCCTGTGCCCGATTAGGATGACACCAACCGGTGCTTGCAAAGAACTCGAAATCTCAGCGGCTTGACACGATGGAAAGTTTTTGGTTTTTTTTTTCCCAGCTTTGTCAAGAGAAATTGATGCTTAAAAATGACGTAGAGACCGAAGAAGCCTGAGCGAGCAGGGGGCCGGCTCTGCTAGGAGAGAGTATTTCCTCTGGGAGGGAACGTCCCTGCAGAGACAGCTCCAAATGTCCTGAGCGGAGCTCGTGTGTACACGGCGGCCTCCTTCAGGGGCCAGAGAAGAGCAACCTCAAAATGGCAGGGCTTTGGGGCCACGGCTTAAAACCAAATCTACGTGTGGTGGAGATGCGCAGCGGGTGATTTGACATACGTGTACGTTGTGAAATATTTGCCACAAAGCCTGATTAACATACCCACCACCTCACTTAGTTACCGTTCTCTTTTCTGTTGTGGCCGCCACGAAGCTTTACCCTCTCAGCCGATTTCCAGGACACAATACGACATTGTTAACTGTAAGTTCTTCACGCTGTGCGACTGAGACTCTGTACTCCTTGACCAACAAACATCTCCCCGCGACGGAAATTTATTGCATGGACGGACGGACGGACGGACGGATGGAAAAAAGTAAGACGGTTTCACGGTGGAAAAGTTAGCAATTTAAAATTAAAACAAAACTCATCAAATAAGAAGAAAGTAAAGACAACCTATGATCCACGATGAAGGAGCAGACTTTATTTATTTATTTTTGAGAGAGAGAGAGCAGGGGGTGGGGACAGAGAGGGAGGGGGAGAGAGAGAATCCCAAGCAGTTGGTGTGGAATCCGCACTGTTAGTGTGGAGCCCGATTCGGGACTCGAACTCACAAAGGGTGCGATCTGAACCGAAATCAAGAGTCAGACGCTTACCCGACTGAGCCCCCCAGTCGCCCCTGAAGAAACATACCTTAAATACTTTTTCATCTCTCCTTTGGATTATGCACGTGGTAGGAATTTTATTGGTAAATGAGATCCTCGTGCAATCTTGTGATTCATTTTCCCACCCACATTCCGCATATTATCAAGTGTCCTAGATCACTGCAAACCTTCTTAGCAGTGCAGGGCCACACGCGTGGTGAGTGACCCGTCCCTTTTCCCATCGTTGAGTGGCATTTTCTTTCTTTTTTTTTTTTTTTAATTTTTTTTTTCAACGTTTATTTATTTTTGGGACAGAGAGAGACAGAGCATGAACGGGGGAGGGGCAGAGAGAGAGGGAGACACAGAATCGGAAACAGGCTCCAGGCTCTGAGCCATCAGCCCAGAGCCCGACGCGGGGCTTGAACTCACAGACCGCGAGATCGTGACCTGGCTGAAGTCGGACGCTTAACCGACTGCGCCACCCAGGCGCCCCCGTTGAGTGGCATTTTCAAGCGTCCCACCATGGTTACCAAGGCTGCAGTCGATGTCGTTGACCCCATGACTCTGACCGTTTGTTTATGACCCAAGATAAGTTCCTGCAGGGACCAGTCCAGCCATTGGGAACAAATATTTTGAGTATTTTATGCATGCGGTCAGTTGACCTCCAGACCGTGAATAAAAATTATTCACCTCGTTCTCCCCATCGTTCCCCACATTGGGATTTTATGTTTCTAAAATGCTCTGCCAGCTTTGTAAGTGAACATCGCTCCCTGCGGCCACGTGATTTTTCATGTCGGGAACTCTGTGGTTTCTCAGGATGTTCAGGGTGGCATCACAGAGATACTCACCGACTGCGTGTGTGGCAGCCCGAAGCTTGCTGTGACCGCCAGCCTCCTTGGTTCTGTGGACACTCCAGGCACTTCTCAGGGTGTGGGGACTGCTGCTGAGAGCAGGGGCAGCTGGGTGGGGGTCCTGGTTCACTGCCCGCCAGCCAACCTCCGCTCCTTATCTGCCAAATGGGTCAGCGGGCCATGAGACGGTGTGTGTGTAACACTGGGTACAGTTCCTCCTTCCCCGGGGCGAGGGCTCAGGACCACTGAATTCTCTGGATGACACTGAGATTTAGCAAAGACCCCTCTTGCCTCAGTTTCCCAGGCCGTGGGCACCTGCAGTGGGTAAGTTATCGTGTGCCCGTGGGGTCTGTCCCCACAGAATGACTGTGGTGCCCTCTGCAGACACAACTGGTGGCAGATAAGAGGGGTCCCCGGGGTCTGTAGGGGGGCAAGTCTTTTCGCAGGGAGAGGCGGGGAGGGGAAGGCTGGCTGCGTCAAGGAGGACGGCTCGGCTGGCCTGGACAGTGATCGCAGACAGACAGACAGCCACTGATCCTGTGGGGACGGGGCAGGAGGGACCCCCACCCTCAGGTTTGGAGCCACTAACTTTAGATGGTTCTGTTTCTCCACAGCCCCCGTCTTGCTTTTCAAACGATTTTCTTCTGGGGCTTCTCCTGCCAGCCTGTCCCCGTGCCCTGCTCGCGCTCTGTCCTGTGGGGCTGGACTGCAGTCATGATGAATACGCCCCTTCCCATAAATGAGCGCGTGCGGGCCACGTGTTTCACAGAGCAAGGACTTCAGCGCCACTCACTTATCGAAGGACAGCCATTTCCAGGCACCGTAGTGAATCGCTGTGAGCAGGACGTTCTGAACGATTATTTTGATAAGAAAAGATTATGCAAGGAAAGTTTTTTTTTAATATTAAAATGCTTTTATTCGGGGGCGCCTGGGTGGCTCAGTCGGTTAAGGGTCCGACTTGGGCTCAGGTCATGATCTCACGGTTCAGGGGTTCGAGCCCCGCGTCGGGCTCTGTGCTGATGGCTCGGGGCCTGGAGCCTGCTTCGGATTCTGTGTCTCCCTCTCTCTGACCCTCCCCTATTCATGCTCTGTCTCTCCCTGTCTCAAAAATAAATAAAACATTAAAAAAAATTTTTTTTAAATGCTTTTATTCGGATTTTAGAATCATAACAGGATTTTCCTTGTAAGAGAAAGACCCCAAGGGCAAGTTTTCAAGACTTGAAGCTTTTTTTTTTTTCAGTTTTTAATTTTATTCAATGTTCATTAATTAATTAATTCATTTTAATTTATTAATTTCTTGAAATTTACATCCAAATTAGTTAGCATATAGTGCAACAATGATTTCAGGAGCAGCTTCCTTAATGCCCCTTCCCCATTTAGCCCATTCCCCCTCCTACAGCCCCTCCATCAACCCTCTGTTTGTTCTTCGTATTCATGAGTCTTTTCTGTTTTGTCCCCCTCCCTGTTGTTATATTATTTTTGTTTCCCTTCCCTTATGTTCATCTGTTTTGTCTCTTAAAGCCCCCATATGAGTGAAGTCCTATGATTTTTGTCTTTCTCAAATTTCACTTAGCATAACACCCTCCAGTTCCATCCACGTGGTTGCAAATGGCGAGATTTCCTGCTTTTTGATCGCCGAGTGATGCTCCATTGTGTACATGCCACGTCTTCTTCGTCCACTTGCCCGTCCTCACACATGTCCTCGCTCTTCAGATTCTGAGCGTAAGCGGCTCTGAGCCCCAGCTCCTGATGCTCAGCCTGTCCAGAAGGGCCCGCCCCCCAACCCCCCCAAGGATTCCTCTGGCACAGGCTGCTCCTTATCAGCATCCCAGCCGGGCCCCGAGTGACCTGGGAGGTGTGGGTGGGGACAGAGAAGCAGTCGGGGGGGCGACGTGCCCGAACCCCACACACAGGGGGCAGGAGGTGGGGGCCCGAATCCCACACACGGGGGGCAGGAGGTGGGGGCCTGAACCCCACACACGGGGGGCAGGAGGTGGGGGCCCGAATCCCACACACGGGGGGCAGGTAGTGGGGGCCCGAACCTTACACACAGGGGGCAGGAGGTGGGGGCCCGAACCCCACACACAGGGGGCCCGAATCCCACACACAGGGGGCAGGAGGTGGGGGCCCGAACCTCACACACAGGGGGCAGGAGGTGGGGGCCTGAACCCCACACACGGGGGGCAGAGGTGCGAGGCCAGAGCCAGGCGTCCCCACTCCGAGGGCCACCTGCCATCCGGCAGCCGCACTGGAACAGAGGGCGGAGGGCGCCGTTCATCCTCTGGAGGCTGGGTTCACGGGACTTTCAGAGGACAGAGGACGCAGCTCCCTAAAGGGGGCCACATCCTCCCTCCCCCAGCTGCGAGGCCTGCCCGAGTTCAGAGTTGTGCTGTGGACGTGTGTGTCGTTCTGTTCCCTGCACCTGTCTGCCCGGCCCCCCCACCGGGGTCACCCCAGGGCCCTGTAAGCCCCGGCCTTTGGGGCTGGCTGACCCGGGGCTCTCACCTCGGGCTGGGGAGGCTCGCCACCGGCCCCCGATCTCCCGGCTGAGCCCTGCCAGGGCGCTGGCCCCGAGGGACAGGCAATCCTGGGCCCACAAAGCCAGCTGAGCAGGGAGCTGAGCCCTGCGGCGGGCCGGGCCGGTGACGCTCCGCGAGGCTTGCGGGGGCCCCCGGAGGACGTGAGCCCAGAGCACACTGGACACAGACCGAGTCCCGACACCCAGCATGCGGTCCAACCTCAGCAAGAGCAGGACTTCTATTCCTGGAGGTGACATGGCGACGGGTGATGGGACACAGAGGAAAGGTCTCTGAGAGAACCAGTCAGGAGCCTGGGGGCCGGGATGGGGCACCCAGGAAGGTCCGTCCGCGAATGTGTGAACGGGCCAATGACCGTGGTGCCCCGGCCTCCCTGGGATGGCTTCTCCTCGGTCACCTTGTGTCCCTGTGGCCCTGTGACGGGCCACGGCCCGGTGGCCCCTGAGGAAGCCTGGAGCTGCCCCGGGGAACCCCCGTCTCCCCCGGAGTTTCCCCAGCAGCCCCCCGCCCCGGGGCCTCACACTCCCGGGAAATCCCGGTGTGCCAGGCCCTTTGAAGCTGGAGCGCACCCCCCCTCCCCCTGCCAGGCCTGCAGGGCTCCCCACCTCGGCTGCAAAGGCGGGAGAAGCAGCCACTCGGGGCCGTGGGCCGCAGGCCGTGGGTGCGGGAGACCCGGGGGGAACCGGGGGGGAGCCTGGCGTTGAGGGGAGGCAGACCGGGTCCTCATCGCCTCCCACCATCGCTCCACGATCTGCCCACTGGCCCGGCACCTACTGTGCGCCCCGCGCCGGACGGGAGGGCTCTGGCCGAGCAGGGCGTCTCCCCATTCCACAGATGCCTCGCCTCCTCGACCTTGTCCCCGACCCCGAGGGTCCTTCTCCCCATCGGCCCTTCTTCCAGAGCCGCCTCCTGAGGCTGGGCACGGCCACATGAGGAGGGTCCCCTGCAGTGTTCTCTCCTGGGGGGTGTGAGTTGCAGCCAGCCTCCAGGATGATGGGCAGCGGCCCCTAGCGCCCGGCCCCGTGTCCCATCCTGTGGGGACGTCGTCACCTGTGCCCGGACACAAAGCGTGGGCCGGAGGGACCGCTGTCCCTGGAGCGACTACAGGGTCACGGCTGTGCCCCGTGCACTGGGCTCTCAGGCCACGTCCCTTCTCGTCCCTCCCGTCCTCTCTGCTTCAGAAATGAGACCTGAGGGACGGCGACACAACCCACCCACGCACCTTCGTGTCTCCCAACCCTCGCGCTCACCGCCACAAGGGCTGAGATCTTCCTCTTCTGCACCCCGATAGTACTGCTTTTGTGCTGGGGACCGTTGACATGGCCGGTCAGGAGCCGCGATTGCATAAAAAGTGGAAGCGAACAAGGTGGCAAAGGCTAGGGGGCGTCACAGAGTGAGGGGAGCGTCGCCCGGGGATGGTTGGGAACGCTGGTTTTTCAATGATTTTAATGCGCGGACCGCCCCTAGCGTCGGCGGACTACTTAAGCATCTTGCTGGGTCTGGAGACTAGTCTCCTGCTAGGTGGTGGAGAGGTTTTCACCCACACATTCAATAATTCGCTGTGTCGCCACTCGGGAGGCAACCAGTGGGTTCACTTTACCAGTCTAAGGGCAAACAGAGGAAGATTCTCCCTCTCTTTCTCTCTCTCTCTCTCTCTCTCTTTTTTTTTTTTTTTTCGCAAATCCTACGATGAACATCCCCAAAGCCTCTATCCTCATTCATGCACTGGTATTTTTATTTTTTATCTTATTTTTTTATTATTTAAAAATTTTTAAATGTTTATTTATTTTGGGGGAGAGAGAGAGACAGAGAGGCAGAGTGCGAGCAGGGGAGGGGCAGAGACAGAGGGAGACGCAGAATCCGAAGCAGGCTCCAGGCTCCGAGCTGTCAGCACAGAGCCCGACACGGGGCTCGAACTCACGAACGGTGAGATCATGACTTGAGCCGAAGTCGGATGCCCAACTGACTGAGCCGCCCAGGTGCCCCTGCGCTGGTAGCTTTAAAAATAATACTCAGAGTTATGTTTTCCTAGTTTCTAAGAATAAGTCACAGATGCCCTGCTCGCTGGATCTGTCCCACCTCCAAGGGTCCCCTCTGGATCATCTCCAATTCATGGTGTTTTTCTCTTTCCTTTCCATCCTCCAAATAAGAGGAAACAGCAGGGACCCTTTGCTAAATACCTTTTATTTCATGCGAGTAAAGTCTTAGAATAACTTTCGTTTCTGGATGCTTTGATTTCAGCCCCGGTACAAGTTCACGTCTAAAAACACAAAGCTTCCTGGCTCTGGGTGTTGCCGTGTCCCTATCTGCCTTGATGATACTCGAGCCTCTTGGGGTGCCTTTGCCGGGCTAAGGTGAGCATCCCGCATGGGAAAGTGGGAAGAACTTTACCTCAATACGTCTCCCAGTACGAATCTCCGCTTCAGTTGGGGCGAGCGGTGACTCCACTGGGAAATGACATCTGTGCGGTCCTCCCGAGACAGCCAGAGGCAGTGACCTGTGAGCTCAGGCCCACGGCCACCTGTGACTGAGCAGTGGCTGCCTCTGGGTTTGTGGTGTGGCCTCCTACTCTTTTCAGCCCACAAGTCCACGCACTCGGCCTCCTCCGTGGCCCCAGTTCCCCCCGCAGCACGCACACACCCTTAAGATGTTGCGACGGCTCGCCAGGTAAGAAGTCGGCCTGGGAGCGGGTCAGGAGGACCCGTGGTGGCCCTAAGCTGCCCGCCGCGCTGCCCCGCATGGCAGCGAGAAGGATGAGCCCCCGGCTCCCCCGTCCTGTTGCCAGCCGGACACAGCAGGGGAGAGGCTCCCGCCGTGAGTGCCCGTGCTGGTGGGGTGCCCCTTGCTGCCGTGCGGCTGGAAGGTCATCCGAAAGCTGCTGTTCCTGGAAGCACACGAGACACTGATGTCACCTCCCGGGTCACCTGCTGCCTGCTCTCCGAATATCCTCGGCCACGCTGTCGCCTTCAGAGTCGTGGGGATGCATTGCACGACTTGGGCTCCTCTGCACGTCAGACCCGTGTTTTAAATCGGTCCACGGTGCCGTTAGCCCACATGCCTTCATCACCCAGCCCGGCCTCTGACTTCCAGGTTATTTTCTTCCAGCCTGTAGACTTGCTTGTCGTCTACAGGTCAATAAATACATTGACCCTCGAGTGACTTGGCTTTAACCTGCGGGTCCACTTACACGGAATTGTTTACGTGACGGGACGGTAAATGTGTTTTCTCTCTTACGATTTTCCTCATGATATTTTCTTTTCTCTAGCTTACTTTACTGCAGGAATGCAGTATATAACCCGCATAACATGCACAGTATGTGTTGTTTACGTTATCGGTAAGGCTTCCAGTCGACAGTAGGCTATTGGACGTTAAGCTTTGGGGGTTCAAAAGTTACACGTGGATTCTCGGCTGCATAGGGGTCAGCCCCCAACCCCCATGCTGCTCTCATGTCAACTGTATTAATTAAGGGAGGGGGTCTCCCCCTGCAGGCGGCTCTGAGCGCGCGTACAGAAGACGTTCCTTAAGGCTGGGGCACTGGTACGGCCTTCCGAGGTGCGGGGGATGGTGAGGGCTGAGGCCCTTAGGTCCCGGAGTCATGGCGCCTGCAGGGAGTGGGGGCTCAGTCTGCAAACCTGATTTTACGGGGGGTATTGCGGATTTTTATTGCCTATGAGTAACCCGACTTCTGGATCTGAATCCCCATAAGAGCCAACGTTCATTTAGAGCTCACTCTGTGCCAGGCTGAGGCCACTATTGTCAGCACATTTTATAGGTGGGGAAACTGAGGCACGGGGCATGCGAGCGAGTTTGTCAGGACCACCTAGCTTGTAGGCGTCAGGACTGGGGATCTCACACCAGACTGTGTGTGCTTTACCACCTGGTGCGAATCCAACTCAGATGGGACCAAGAGGCCACGAGCGGGGGAAACAAGGGGCTCCCCAGGGCATCGCGTTCCCCCCGGGGGTGCTGGTGAGGCGCTCCCGGTTTCCTCCTGCAGCCTCCCTCAGGGGGTGGAGTTTGCTTCCTCCTTCTGTGGGGCCCCCCGGGCCGCGGGCAGAGGCCATCAGGGGAGCCACGGGACCGGCGCCCACACATTGCCTCTTCCTAAGTTTGCAAGGTCTGCAAGGGGCAGGAGAAAATAAAATGACCAAAGCAAAAAATAAGTAAGCTTCAAATATCGTGCTAGCCCTCACGAGAAACCCCTCAACTGTTCTGGAGCCAGATGAACTCTGCTGACAGATCTTCAATGTCAATGCCTCCTTCTCCCTGCAGCCAAACCCAGAGCTTGTGCTGAAAGGGTCGGGGAAGGGGAGACTGGCTGCACCCACCTCCAAGGGACAGCAGAGGATGACGCCCCCACACCCACCCCCCCACTGAGCCATCAGGATTGCTAAGGAAGAGACAGAGAGGGGCAAGGAGCCAGTCACTGGGGCATTCGAGAAGAAACGTCCTTGACTTCTGTAGGCAGAGGCCAGAAGGGAGAGATGCTATCTCCTCTCCGTGGGAGGAAGCATGAGGAAGGGAGGGAGTCCGAGCCAGGAGGGGTCTTGGGGTGCAGCCCGAGGAGGCCCGCTAGAGTCCAAGTGCTGAGACCCAGCCTGGTCAAGCCGCAACTGTCCGGAGACTTCTCAAGTATGCAAAACGATAAACGGCCTTTGAGTTGGGGGTGGGTCACTCACGGGACCAGGAGTTGTAACAGGTGCAGTGGGTTCTAGCTCCAGCTAGAAGGGAATTGTTAAATTCCCAGCTCGGAAGTCGTGATTCCCTGAAAATCCCCGTCACGCCTGAAATCTGTCCTCGTGGGCTTCTTGTCCAAATACTTTGAGCTCAAACCCTATTTCTTCTAAGGTTCACACTTGGGTTTGACCAAGTGAGCTGATGAAAGGAGCTAAATGTTAGAAAGTCAGAGATCACGTTCTCTACGTGGAATCGTTGTAAAGCATATAAAAAAAATCGGGAATATTAAAAAGCAGTCCAAGCGAGCTAAACCAAACAATACGCATATTAGCAAAATCAAGGTGAGGTCCACACTTTCTATAGGAAATGAAAAAAAAAAAAAA
This sequence comes from Leopardus geoffroyi, assembly GCF_018350155.1. NCBI lineage: Eukaryota > Metazoa > Chordata > Mammalia > Carnivora > Felidae > Leopardus > Leopardus geoffroyi. The sequence continues at coordinate 167,256,911 of NC_059331.1, forward strand.
ATGAATTAACCCCCGAGGTGATCATTAACCAGATTTCTTGTTTCGTTTTGTTCAATTTGCGATGCTCGATTCTTTGCGTTTTCCTGATTTCCTACCAGAAATAGTGATTTCTGTTTTATCTGTGTCTGAGCATCACATGAGAGCACTCCCAGTAGTTAAGGATGGCATGTGCTGGGCCTTTCCTTCAGAGGATGCCCTGTGGTGTCTTCATCTAGAACTTCCAACACCAGGGATCTTTCCCTCTCTCCACCACAATCATTTCTCCCTCTTAAAGAAATGTAGTGTCACCATCCCTCAAGGTCCCCGTCACCATGGCTCCTATCCCCAGCGGTCGGTTAATTCAGATCCCATCATCACTTTGTGACTAATTAGCACCACGGCTGACCCCAGAAACTCCCATGTTCCGGACGTGGCTTGTGTCCTCCTGCTTTGGGTGTTTAGTGGCGCTCCCAGGAGGGCCCCCATGGGTACGGTTTGGGGGCCCGCCTCCCCTCCTAATTCTCCCTGTGCCCAGAGTGGCACTGAGTGGGCCTGGGCAGTGAGGGAGTCCGGTTCCCAGGAGAACAGAGCAGGTGGGGGCGGGGAAGGAAGCCAGGTTTTGGTTCAGCAGCGATGGCTTTAAGACCCGTGCCCTGCGGGACCCAACTTCACCTAATGTCACCACCCGAGGGGATCCCGGCTGTTTCCAAGTGCGTCCAATTCAGGCACATCCATTGGTTTCTGTGTTGATGCTTGCTATCAGTCAGCGTGTAGATGAGCCCGGTGACACTTTCAGAGATTTGTCATTTCACGTCTTCTCCACGGTTTCCACTCTTAACTGGTAGAGATTTCCAAGTATAAAGTGGGTTCGGTGGAGTTTATGCAACGAGCAACATGTTTATTTCACACGACTTCTAGCCGATCTTGGCAAAAGGTGAAAAGGGAACCCCGCTAATCCAAGCTAGTTATGTTTTCCTTTCCTTATTAAATCTGCTAAAATTATCTTCGTTCTTCTAAGTCAGGCGCTGAAGGGTCTAGAAGGGCACGCATGTGGAGGCCCCCCTCACCTGGCACTCCCAGGGAGGCAGAGATCACCGGAGCGCTGTAGTTTTGTGATGTCATAGAGCAGGGGGGCCTCCTGGGGCTTGTGGAGTTTGGTTCTAAAATCAGACATGGGAAGACAGGGGTGTGATACGGGACACCCAGGCCCTGGAATTTCCCTGCTGGGACCTCCTCATCCTGGGCTCGGTCCACAGACCCCTCCTCGGTCATCCTTTCTATCAGTAATGTGACCAGATGGCGGCTGCCACCGTCAGCAGAGCTCTCACTGTGTTCTAGCTGTTGTGACTTTACCGGTCCCCTCAGCCCCGAAAGGCGGTTCCTGCTGTGCCCACATCGTAGGCATGGCGGCCCGGGTACCCAGAGGCTCGGGGAGGTGTGTGGAGTGGTGTCATTAGTGAAGGCTGATGCCCCAGGGTGGCCTGGGCCCAGTGCATCATCCTGCTCTGACCGCCCACCTCCTGCCGCCTGGGCTCCCTGGGGGTCTGGACCCAGAGGCCCCTGACTCTGGCTGAGTGCTGTTGAAACCGTATTTCCTCCTTCCTGGAAATGGGGCACTAAACCAACTCAGGCTTGCAGGCCAAGACCCTCAGGCAGACAAAAGCTGTGTGGCCCTAAGGATTCTGGATGTTCCGGGACCTCCCGGCCACCTCCCCCTGCCCTGAGCATCCCACCCCATCCGTGTGGCTGGCCTGTCCCGGGTTCGCTGCGCATCAGCGAAGCTGTTAGATTCGAGTTCTGTGATTCTCCGTGTGGCCACAAGTCAGTCCTAGGAAGAGCTCGTACTGGGCTGGGCGTGTGGTCACGGTGCTGGGTGGGGTACGTGCACATCTGTGCGTGTCTGTGTGTGTGTGTGTGCACGTATGCGTGAGGTGCTTTGGGGCGGGGCTGTGGTGGCCTGGCGGTCGCGGTCCCGTCTCTGCCAACAACCCTGACACAGGCGGCAGAGGTCATCGGGCTGTGGTGTGACATGCGCCATTGGCACAGGGTTGGGATGACCAGGGGACCTCTGGAGGAACACCAGCAGCGGAGGGCGATGTCCTAGGTCCAGGCCTCGGCAGGTGCCCGGCTCCCCGTGGCAGGTGTGCCGTGGAGAAACGCTGCTGCCCTGCCCGCCTCACCCACAGCCCGCGCTCCCCCGCGCAGGGGCTCCCTCACCGGACGTCCTGACCGCCGGCCCCGGCCACCTGTCCTTTCTCCTCTACACTGCAGTCTGCTCGGGCTGTTTCCTCTCAGTCTCCCTCCTCCCTGGCGCTGGAGGCCGCCGGGTCCTGGGCGCTGGCAGAGCAGGAGACCCGCAGCTCCCTGGACACTTGTGTGTTCCAGGCCCTTCCTCCCTGTGCCGGTCTGTCTGGGCGTCTGCTGTCCTGTTCCCAGGGCCCGTCCACAGCCGTCCTGTCCCGCGTGCTCCTGCCTTCTCTTCCTCACTGCACGACACTGTCGTGCTCGCCTGCCAGGCGGGCACCTCGGGCCCGGAGGACGTGTTGACTCGGGTGCAGCAGCAGAAGCCCCGTCCGCCGTGAGCCTCTGCCTCAAGAACACCCTTGGGAGACGGCGTCTTTCTGGGCCAAGCGGTGGCCACAGCCCTTTCAGTGCCCGGCGAGGGGCTGTGTTTCGGGGCCTCAAAACCAGCAGCGTGCCACCGTGCTGCTGTGGGCGCCGGGCCGGGCCTTGGGCTCACTCGCGGGTCCCTGCGGGCTTGAGACAGCTCCGTGGGTGCCAGCTGCTACGCGAGCGGCAGCTCCGGTCCACGGAAGAGGCGGCTTCACGCACACAGCACGGAGCCGCTCGTGTTGCACCTACCGCCCCGATCCCTCCTTGCAGAATTCAAATCTCAAAGTCCCCACAAAGGCGACCCAGTTTCAGGGCTGACATCCTGTGCTATTTTCCCCACTTAAAGATGGATTATTTCTTTGCCCCTCGGAATTGACGATAATAGGGTTTCGCCGTACATATTCATAATTCTCTGGGCAAGGCGCGTGGCCATATGGATTTTCTAGAGCGGCGTTTCTCAGACTTTAATGTGCAGGGTGTCACCTGGGAATTTTATTAAAATGAAAATCAGGATCCAGCAGGTCTGGGGCGGAGTCTGAGGCTCCACGTTTCCAGTGAGCTCCAGGCGGCGCGGGCGCTGAGCTGCGTGGAGCTCTGCAGGGTCAGGCTGTGGGAGGCGCCGAGCCACCCCAGGCCTGTCGTTCTAGCCTCAGGGCATTTTCTCCCCACTTGCACACAAGGGAGGAGAGGGCTCTATCGGCCCAGAACGTGGGCACGCGTGGTTCTGGAGTAACTCTGTGACTTCCCTGCTCGGGCACTGCCCGCTGAGGACACGACACCTGGACCCCGTCCTTGGCTTGTTCGGCCCGGGGACGGACAACAGGCTGGTTCGCGTTGTGAGAAGTGTGAGCGCAGGGCCCGCCGGAGAGAGGCCCCGGCCCGTGCTGGGGTGTCCTCCCCTCCCAGAGGCGTGATCCTGGGGGCCTGCTCCCCCCTCCCTTTCTCCTGACCTTCAAGGCACCTGCTGACTGCAGCACTACTCTGGAGGCCCTCGGTCCCACCCCGCCATCTCACGAGGGTGCGGATCGCCAGGTGACTTCCAGAGACAGAGTGTTGGAAGCTCGCTCGGCCACCGTAAGGAAGGAGGAGCCTTCGAGGCATCGGCAGGTCTGTTGCCAGCTGGCTGCAGGCACGTCAGGGTCCAGGGGCTCCCGCGGCCTTTGTAGCGCTCTGCCCCTTGGCTCGGCCTTCCCCCACTCTGGCTTTGTTTTCGGGCTGCTGTTCTCTCTTTACGGTGTGAAGTTATGGCCGGACTCGTTCGGTCCTCACACCCCTCACCAAGCTGTACATTTCAGTCTGTGAGAAGGACTGACCTTTCCCAGGTCATCCCTGGCCAACCCGTCACCACGTCCAGGGAACAAAGCGACAAGCGTTGACTGTCCCGGATCGTGAGCCCCCCTCAGGGCGCCACCCCACGAGGAGAGGTGGAGGAGGGGTGCAGGTGTCATGGAGGGGGCACACAGCCCAGGTTCCACTCGGACCCCGAACTTTGCTCATCCCCCCGCGGCGCTCCCTGCTGGGTGACGGAGACGTGATCGTCTCCCGATTCGATCATTGCTCCTGACTCCCTAATTTTAATAATACCGTCCCTCTTGCCTTCTAAACCAGTGGTTCTCAATCTTGGCTATGTGTTCAGCTTTTCAAAAATCCCAGGGCCTACGACTCACCCAGAATATCTGCTGGGCACCCGAGCAGGGATTTGTGGGTTTGTTTGTTCTTTAAAAGTTCTCCCCCCGCCCCCACCTGGGAGAGAGCAGCCAGGATCAAAACCCACCCCGGAGCCAGGAGTTGACTTATCTGGTGGGAAAGAATTTTAAATGCGAGGGCCACAGGGCATCTCGGAACCTGGCTGGCTTCCCCCTTTCATTTCATGGCTAAAGTCACTTGCCCAAAGCCACAGAGTGAGTGGTGAGTCTAGAACGCCCCGCACCTGATTTCCAGCCTTGTGTTCTTTTTAGAACACCTGATCTCATACATGTCGAAAGGGAGGCGAGGCGTAATGAAGCAACACAGCCGAGGGCTCAGAAACCTCCCTGGCAGAGCTGAAAAGGAAGAGAAAGTACTTTGAAAACATTAAAGGTTGGTAGCAGGTGTCCAATGAGTGTCCTGGAAATAGCTTTGGTTTTCCAGCACCCCGGGACTGATTTACTTTCTTTAACTGTCTCCGTTCGGTTGAGGGATTCCCGAGACCGTGCTCCTTGTCATTTTAACCTTCTATTAATCACCGGCACGCTAACCTAAACTGGAAATCACTAAAATTTGTTATACTTCAACTGATCAGGGTTCAAGACACTTGATTCTTAACAATTCGTGTGGGATCAAAGATATGGCTGCCCTCCAAAACTTCGGGTGTTTACATCAAAGGTGAGGTTCAATCCCTTTCAACCTCGCTCCTCTCTTTCGCACTTGGATTGAAGTTCGTGTTGAAAACTCTTTAACCGGGCAGTGCGTGCGTGTGCCTGGGCGTGCACGTGCGTGTAGGTGCGTGTGCGTGCGTGCACGCACGCTTCAGCCAGCAGCACGAGCCGGGGCTCCAGCTTCTCGGTGCGGGGGGAGTTGGACCGTGGACACGTTTCTGGACCAGCCTGGCTCCCGGCCGGCGGGGTGAGCTTGGAAGGCACACACAGAGGCTTTGATCCTGTCCCAGGGCCCTGTCGGTCTGGGTCCTGCAGTCACAGTGGCTTTGTCACGGAAAGTGCTTCTTCCAGAACAAATGCTGATCACCTGGCCTGCAGGCCGAGACCCAATCTGCTTTTTCATCAGGGAAAAACAACATTCGATTCATTTCTGCCTTTCGTGTGTGATGCTTTTCACCGGGACCCACGGGTTGGGTTTGTCCCCACCTTCCTAGTTCTCGTCCGCGCCCCCCCCACCCACCCACCATGAGTTTCAGGTGATGAGAAAGGCACCGTTTTCCCCTGTGGCTTGGGGAGGCGTGTGGAGCTGGGTGCTTAAAGCAACAAAAGTTAGGGCCGCGGACGCTGTCGCACAGCAAAGAGCCCTGCAATCTCTCATGGAGATAATGTCCTCGTCCACCGAGAGCGACAGATCCTTGCCTTCCTTGGAAAAAAAAAAGAGAAAGAAAGCGTCAGAAGTGAACTTGCTCATAGAATACCTTCATAAATACTTTTATGTCTGACTCACTTAAGCTAGAGTTGTAACTTAACATTACCATGTGCCTTTATATTATTGAAGTTTAAAGGGATTCCTTTCAAAGCCCGATGTTTGGCTCACGATGAAACGGATCCAACAGCTTGTTCTAAGTTACGTTCGATAATTACATAAGTAACCCTTTAAATATTAGATATGCAAATAATGCTCCATTCTTTCCGTAATTACTTTGTGTACACAGTTTGGTAAAATCCCGAGGTTGTAATACATGTTTATGGAAAAGATTAGCAAATGCGATTTCTTTCCGAACGGAAGACACGGAATTTGAAGATGTGCAGTCTTCGTGTGCACCGGCTGGCGAGGAAGAGCCTGGAGCTGCCCGTGGAAGGGCCACGCGGCCTGCCCTGCCCCAGCCGTCCCCGAGTCCCCGATCCCGCAAGCTTCCCGGCTTGAAAGGACAACTCCCCCCGCCACCCCCGGAGATTTGGCATTTCCATCCGGTGGGGCTGGAAACGCATCTGCGGGGTTTCAGAGAGCCCAGTCTTTAGCTTAATCCGGGCGGAGTGGGGGGTGACCTGAGCCCGTGCCCGCTTCCTCACCCCTCAAACTCTGGAGGGGGAAACGGGGCGGTTTGGAGTCGCATCAGCCCTCCTCCCTGGAACATACATTTCAAAACAAGTTCTTTCAGGTGTAAGCCCCGCTCGCTGTGAAAACAACCAGCGAGGAGAGGCAGGGGCTCGGGCTTCCCTCCACCTTTCCTCACCCCCTTCCCAGGACAGCTTCTGTGAGCGGCTCCGAAGGCATCCCTCCAGAACCTTTGTCTGCTCCACAGAGCACACGTGCACACACGAACGCCCACGGGCCCACGCCGTGGACACTCACTTCATTCCTTCTCGTGGACTTCCCTCCCTTTCATCTCGTTCCGATGGTCGACTGATAATTCTTCCTTCATCCACGCTCATTACATGACATCACTGGTGATAACGGTCCAGATCTGACTACGGGACGTCTCTGGTAATTAACGCCAACAGGTAGCATGCCCAGGATTAAGATTCTGTACACATTACTCATTTTGGACACGGGTCCGACCTTTGAGAGCCAAGGAAGAATCTTTAAAACTCCCCGCCAAGAAGTCTTTGACCTGGTGGTATCCTCCTGTGTCCCTTTGTACCTCTTAGACTCTGCTCTCGTTTTGTAAAATTGCTATCCCCCCCCCACCGCCCCCCCCCAGTATGATCATAATAGTACATTTCTGGATTGGGGGAATGTCTGCATTTCCCCCCCATGTTTGATTAACGGTTCGGCTACCGAGAGAGCCACGGGTTCGGAAATGCTGGGGGCCCTGAGGTGCCAGTGCCGCCTGTGGGTCCAGAAAGGCCGGCGAGGAGCCCATGGTGGTCGGTGGTCTCATTCTGACTGTGTGTCCCTCCGGGAGCGCTGGGGCCAGCATCTTCCACCTACGGTTCTTCTCTTTCCAGGGAGGGAGCCGGGCGTGGAACTTTGCCGGATTCGTGTGTCCAGCCCTCCGTGGCCCCATGTCGGCTGAAGGCCCGGCTTCTCCTTGGGCCCCAGACCCCTCCTGCCCTGTTTTTCCTGGTTCCCTCTTTCTGAAAATGCTCATGGGGTGGATATCAAGCTCCCTGGTCTGTTCTCCCGTCTCTTATGTTTCCTTTCTTATTTTCTATCTGATTCTCCCCCCCTCCCCCCACATGTTCTTAGACGTGTTTCAACTTCATCATCTTTGGCATAAATGAATCCTCTCCATGGTCACTTTCGGCCCATTCACAGAGTGTTTTATTCAGTAAGCATTTTGCCGTCAAAGAACACTTTTTAACTTCTGTTTCTTTTTGAAGGAGGCACGTTAGGTCGGGGACGCCGTGTTCTCTGTCCTCTCCCCAAGAGCACCAGTTAGACTTTCCCAAAGTCCCTTTCTTATTCCCCGAATTGTCGCCATTTCCTCATGGTGAGTTTCTGTGTTCATTTTGCTCCTCTCTGACGCTTCTGGCTTTGCCCAAATGCCTGGTGACCTTGGTTGTGGGGCTCCTGTTACTAGCCAGGGGATCATTTCCTCCCACATGGGGCCACCCTGGGCCTTACAGAGGTGCACCTTTGCCTTTGGTGAACACGGACGCTGTGTGTTACCCCGGGCGAGGCAGCCCCCCCCCCTTGTTCCTTCCTGCCGGGTCTTGAGGTGCACAGGCTCTGCTCTGAATTCCCTCTCGGATCACCCTCCCCATGCAGATCTCGTCCCTTCCTTTGGGAACCGGTCCTTGACTTTAACCAGAGAAAATGAAGCTGCTTCCGGCTAAGAAGGGGGCAACCAAACTCTTCTCAACACAGTGACCAAATAACCCATCTGGATTGCCGTGCGCCATTCCTATTTTTCACACTCGTTAACTCTTTGTATTTGGATCTTCTGGAGACTTCCTTTGGGCGAAGTGTGTTTTTCCCTGGGGTTTGTGGTTTCCTTTGTTTTCTTCTCGTCAGCCTGGTTGCTCTGGCTTCCTATTTTCAGAAATGTGTCACCAAATTCTGGTCTATAATGGCATCCCCTGCAGTGTCATTTTGGTGTCCACGTTGGAAAGAGGGTGTGGGGATGTGTGTGCTCAGCGGCCACCTTGAACTGCCAGGCGTCCCTTCTCCTTTAGAATGTGAAAGCCTCAGAAGTGTTCCTGTTCAGGGTGAGGGAGAGGGTAGTCCTGGTTCCCCAGCCCCAAACGACATGCGAGGTGACCTTGAACAAGACTTCGAGGTGCTCCGAACCTTGGTCTGCTCGTGGGTGCCATGACCTCTGACCTACGTGCATGGAGAAGGCTGAATCAGGTATTTTTCTGTGTCTCCCGACTGTAAGTCAAAAGGTTGGTGTCTTGCTGGGATCCAGCCGCAAAGGGAAAGGCCACTTTGCTTAAATACTTAAAACTAAACATTGTTTTGGGAGTTTGGTTGCCCTGGTCTTCATGCCACAAAAACGTGGCCATCTCTCGACATTGTCATTTGCTTTCCGAACACGTTAGAAGTGGGCTTCAGCCCGGAGCGGTGTCTGATGTCTGGTGTCAGCGAAGGTGCGAGCATGCCCGGCCTGTTTCGCGCCTGCCACTCGCTCTCCGTTAACGAAACGTTTCATGGGTAATGAACCAAAACCTTGGTCCAAGGGAATGAGGCTGGAAATGGAACTGTCTTTGGCTCTGTTAGCAGTTCGCCTTTCAGGTCCTGGAGGCTCCACCCACACTTTGCGCCAGACAAAACCACCTGGGATTGACAGATCACTTCAGAAGATTAGTTGCCTCTGACAAATCTCCTTAAATGCATGGCATTTAGTGTGTGCTATCGGCCAATGGTCAAGGCCCCTTGGGTGCACCCATTGACGGTAATGAGATCCGTGAGGGGGACTGTCTTGTCATGAGAAGGGTGTGGGGCAGCGACGTTTGGTGGAAATGAACTGTAGGGCGACCTGGGGCCCTCTCTAATGAGTACTGGTCACGCCGTTACGTCTATGTACTACGTGGACTCCAGCTTAGAGGTTCTCCTGAGACGTTGTTACCTGTCGGTCCCACAGAATTTTCTGTGATGGTTGGAAATAGTGGCCACTGGCCGCATGACTGTTGACCTCTCGAAATGTGGCTGTGTGACTGAGAGATTAAAATTTAAAATTCTACTCTATTTAAATGAATTTACATATGAGTTTAAATAGCCACGTTTGATCTGTGGCCCCTGTACGCGCAGGGCAGGCCTGGGTGGCCCGGCGGTGCGAACCAGGGGAGCTCCCCCCATAAAATATCTCTTCTGCTCACCTGTCCCGAACCTCATTGCCAGAGAGCCATGCATCTCTGGCACATAATCCCGACACACACAAATGGGGAAGAGCATTATTAACACGTTGGTGGAATTTGTACACGAGACGTACTTCCTTCCGTTAAGGCGGCTCCCAGGAGGAGACCAGGAAGGTCCAGAGGTTGGAGTTTGAATCCTAATACTTGCTGGGAAGGAAGAGCCGCGTAGACGGGGCCTGGTGAGGAGGCTCTGGGTCCCCTCACGGATGTGGACGTGTGTGAAGAAGGAGCTGGGCCTGTCGCAGTCCTGGGACTTGGAGCAGCATCCGGGCTGCAGGGGCCAGCCTCTGCGCCAGACCAGGGCCAGCGCCACATGCCTCTGCTGTCTTCATTACTTGTGGACAGGAGCTTCATGAGGAAGGCACGGTGCAGGAACCAGCCAAGGGCAGCTGCTGAAGTAGCAGTAAGGACGCACAGCCTGGGTGGCCTTCGCGGGACCAGCCGCAGGCTCAGCACCACCTCCGTCCTCTCTGCAGACCCCGCTCCAAGCCAAGGTTACCCGTGGCTCATCTAGACCCCCCAGTGCCCCTGCCCAGTGGACCCTTCCGGCCGGGGCTTGGCAAGAAGTGCCTTCCCCAGGCGCGGGGCTTTTCGGGGTCTGCGGGCGGTGGGCAGATCTTGCGGCCCGATGGCTGGTGGGGCAGAACGTTCCTGGTTCCTCTTCGTTGGCGCGATCCCCTCAGGTCCCCGGCCCAATCCGTCCTTGGGGACCGTGGGCCCTGTCCGGCCCCACATTCGGGGCTTTTCCTGAAGTCTGGACGGTTCTCTGAATGCCATCCCAAGCCTGCCTTTCTGTGGACAGAGCCGCCTCTGACCCAGCAACTCGGTAAGGACCCTTCCGTCCTCACCGGGTTGTTTCAGACTCGAATATTCTTTCGCATCTCTGAAGATGGGGAGACCAGCCCCACAGCTACCCGGAGGCCACACCTCCTGGTCTGTAGCCCTCCCAGAACCTTGCTGGAGGGCCTGCCCGGCCTGAGGCCTGGAGCCAGTGTCTTCCCCTGTGCCAGGCAGTCAAGCAGGCCTCTGAGGCCTGGACACGGGCCCACCCCGGTCGGCCATGTCTGCGCCTCTCCAGTGTCTGAAGGACTCCCTCCTTCACGCCTGATGTTCACACGCCCGGCCCTTCTCCCACTCGGCCTCTCCACCTCTGTGAGCCACAAAACAACCACAGTGAGCGCCCGACCTTGTGGTGAGCTGTACGTCCATCCACCGTCCGGTGTGCCAGTCCTGTCTCCCCAGCAAGGGTGCAGACCCTGTCTCCCCAGCAAGGGAGCACTTGCTGTGAGGGTGGTTGCATGACCAGCCCTGTTCTGAGCACCTTACGGTGTCTGTCCAGCCCGGCCCTCACAACGGCCCTGAGACACACATGCCACCATGACCGCTACTGTGTGGACAAGAAAACCCAGGCCCAGAGGGACCGGGTGGCCAGGAAGCTTCTCTGCAAGGATGAGCTTTGAGCGGCCCTCAGAAACTAGACGTCCTAGAGGATCGGAGAAGGTGCCGGGGAGCCCCACGCGCCTGGCGCAGATGATTAAGGGGCAGCGGTCTGGCATCGGACTGACCAGGTTCACATCCTGCTGCTCACGTAGCGACCTGTGCTGCCTTCAGAAGTCACAGGAATAGTCACAGACAAATACGCCGTGTTATTTTTTTCCAAACCAAGAACAGCGAGGGTGTCTCATGGCCTGTGTCTGTCTGACCTGGCCCTGAGGGATATTGCGCTGCGGGCGCTGTGAAAATCAAGGTTATTTTACCCTCTAGAGATGCAGAGAGAGAGACCCTGTGTTTCTTCCCGAGCTGGAAGGTGTACCATGTTGTATGTTGTCCTCTCTCCATGCGACCAACTGATTGAGCTCAGGTTGGATGCGTCTCCAGTGATGTTCCGGTGGTCGTACCCCGAGACACCTATGTCGAGGCTCCTGCAGGTGATTCTAGCTGTCAAGGGATGGTGGCATGTTCTAGAACTCTGTCTGCCTCGGAGCCGCGACAGAACGCAGTGGACCTGAAGCTGGGAGGTCCTACTTGCTCTGTGACCTTAGGTGAGATGTGTCATTTCTTGGAGTCCTTTTGTTGCAGGACTCACAGCTCTTGGTGACCAGAGCCCCAAACTTACTGTGTAATTATGAACACTTAAACCATATTTAAACATGTACTTAAGTTTCTAATTAAAAACGAAAAAGAGGGGCGCCTGGGGGGCTCAGTCGGGTGAGCGTCCAACTTCGGCTCAGGTCATGATCTCCCGGTTTGTGGGTTCGAGCCCCGTGTCGGGCTCTGTGCTGACTGCTCAGAGCCTGGAGCCTGCTTGGGATTCTGCGTCTCCCTCTGTCTCTGCCCCTCCCCTGCTCCTGCTCTGTCTCTCTCTGTCTCAAAAATAAACATTAAAAAAAATTAAGAGAAAAAGATAATCTGTGTAATGCTAGAATAACTCTTTTTAAAGTTTGAACGTACTGATAAAGGGAACCCGGGAAATTATTGTGTGCCACATTTCCTCCTGCGTGCGTTTTTGTGGTGGCTAATTCGAAGCTCCTTTGAGCCATATCTGTGTCATCTGAAACTTCAGTGAGCCTGACGTGCAAACTACAACAGGAGCAGACCTGTCCTGAGTATTTCTACAGATCCGTCCTATGTCCAGTCACCACAACAGAAATCCCATCCTTCTGACATTTGTAAGGGAGTTCAGGTGAGTTCAAAACCCAATGGCGTTTCAGTGAAAAACGCTTTCCTCATTACGCTGCCGTTGAGGGTTTAAACCAGTGACGTTGCATTGGGTCCTCACCATTTAGAGTTGTTTTAATCTGTGCATATGAATATTCTTGTATTCACGTCGTCAATCCTATGGAACAGGTCTCGTTGACAAAGGATGAAAACAGAAGGCTGGTCCCTGGAGAAGTTTGCAGAAAGGAAGATACACTGACATCATTGGATGCCAGACCAAGGACTTTTGAGTAGGCTTGCCTAGAAAGAGCCATCAAGAAGATACCTAACTACATATACCTGGGAATCCAAACCCAGAATTTCTGGTGCATTTTTAAGGAATGTCTGAGACATGTGTGTTTCAATACACATTTCTGATATTTAAGCTTGAAAATTTAGGGAATTATTAAAAATAGTACTTTTTTGTTTATTTATATGCTTTTTTTTTTTTGTAAATCACTGGATTGAAGCAAAATAAAATACCTGTGACTTAGAGAAATTGTTCTTAGTTTGAGTTCACAGTCTTAAGGAAGATGGTCCAAGAGGTTCTATTCGGGCCCTGGGGTCAGAGCCACTGTGGCTTCTTGTTTTTCTTTTTTTTTTTAATGTTTATTTTTGAAGGAGAGAGAGACAGAATGCGAGTGGGTTAGGGGCAGAGAGAGAGGGAGACACAGAATCGAAAGCAGGCTCTGGGCTCTGAGCTGTCAGCGCAAAGCCTGACGCGGGGCTTGAACCCACGAGACGTGAGATCATGACCTGAGCCAAAGTCGGACGCCCAACTGACTGAGCCACACAGGCACCCCTGGCCACCAGCTTTCTTAATGTTTATTTATTTTGGGGAGAGAGAGAGAGAGACAGAGACAGAGCATGAGCGGGGGAGGGGCAGAGAGAGAAGGAGACACAGAATCCGAAGTAGCTCCAGGCTCTGAGCTGTCAGCACAGAGCCCAACGCGGGGCTAGAACTCACGAACCGTGAGATCATGATCTGATCTGAAGTCGGATGCTCAACCGACTGAGCATCCAGGCGCCCCGAGCCACTGTGGTTTCTTATCGCCTCCTTTAGCCACCGGGCTGGCAGGTGAGGGCAGCTGCCCCCAGGGTCTGCATGGGGCCTGTTTGCAACTCTCACAGACCCTCTTTTTGTAGCCCAAACTCTCTTGCAGCAAAAGACTCTTGAAATTATCTTTTTTAACTCTTTAAATTCTTGTGTTCAGGGTCCTCCTGGGAAGATGGGGGAACAGCTAGGTCATACCTGCCTACATTTGCCCTGTATGTTTGATGACCATAAATCTACTTGAACTGGCCCTTCTGCTGACACAAAGTTCCAAACTGCTTGGGTGAGCCTTGTATGCACTTTGGCCTCATTCTAGGGAGCCGTTTCCTGGACCTTCACGATTCTTCCGCAGCCGCCTCTGACATGCAGAGGCCCCAAGTGGCCAGTGTTGACAACAGTGGCCAGATTACCTTTGTTCTCGCGCATTCCAGACTCCAGCAAAAATATGCAATCGCTTTGTTTTTCCTTTTCTGAATAACAGGACCCTGCAATGCTCTTTTCTCAGCATCCATCCAGTTCATTTCTGAGGTGGGTTTTTTTGTGACTTCCTTGTTTCTGTTCAGATGCATTCCCACGGGTAGTTTAGATCCCTCCTGTTTGGGTGTGAAGCAATAGCTAGTGATCAAGACCTTGCTGACCAGAGGAGCCACAGAAGCACTAAGATACTAAAACCCAGTCTGAGAAGAGCTCTTAGAAGTGGTCCACTACTCCCTCCCATGCCTCAGTCTCCCCAGGACGGTCCTTGCACGTAAATTCACCACTGCAGGAAGCAGTACGCTCACTGCGGGGCAGCTCTGTCAGGAAAACCCACCTCCCTCCGTCGTCTGCCCGTCCCACTCTCGCTGGACTTAGTTTCCCACTGACAGATGGAAGGCCACCGTGAGCATGGCCAGCATGAACTGCCCCCCCCTTCACAGCTCTCGTCGACTGGATTCTAGCTGACTCCCCTCTCCCTAGATGGATGGAGGCTGGCAACTGGATACTTGGTTTCTGACAGTTATTGCCAGGATATGAAATAAATCCTGCTTTTATTGGAGACAGGTGTTAAATGAAAGGAAGCAGGAAAGTCTCCATTAGGGTCTGAAACATCCATCCGTGCCCCATCTCAACTCCTGAGAGCCCCTTCATTTAAGCTCCAGCTATGAATCCATCTCTGTGTCTATCTATACCTATTCATCCATCCATCCATCTTCCATCCATCATCTATCTAGGTATCTATGTATCCATCCATCCCTCCATCTACCCATCCATCTATCATCTGCCTTCCAACTATTATCTATGTATCTAGCATCTATCTATCTATCTATTATCCATTCGTCTATCCATCCATGCATCCATCCATCCATCATCTATCTTCCATCTGTAGATATCTATCTATCTATCTACCTATCTATCATCTATCTATCTATCATCCATCATCCATCTATCATTTAGATGTCTCTCTCTCTCCATATATATGGGGTAGGAGAAACTATGGCTTCAACAAGGATCACCCAGGCAGAACCACCTGGCACAGATACCAGTGGCATCCCTTTCCTGGCAAGCCTCCTTGAATCACTCCCATTCTTGGGAGCAGCCCTTCTCATCTAGTGAATTCCAGGTCCTTCTCTCCTAGCATGAGTTTCTGCGGAGATATCAGTGTTTGTAAGATGAAAGTGACTGATGGCAAAGACTCAGACCCGTCTCTCTTTAGAGCTGAAGGAACGTGTAGTTCAGGCCCATTTTCTTAGACCAGGACAAGGTGGTCCTACTCACAAAGCTACCTGCCCAAAGCCCTGCCAGCACACCTAAAAGCCAGGCCTTTGCTCCCACACCTGAGCCTGTCCTCTCCAGCAGACTGCCTCTCCTCCTGTAGAAAAACCTAGTCTTTAATTTGTATCCATTAGAATAGGAGTAGAATGTCCCGGGGCGGGGGGCGGGGGGTGCGGTGGGCACTCTGGCCAGAGATAGTGATTTAGGGATAGTCCTCATGGGAATGAGGTTGTGTTTAGCAAATGCTTTTTGTTTTAGCCTTGGGGACACTGAGGATATGTGGAGCATAATTTTTTTAAGTTTTTATTTATTTTTTTTAATTAAAAAAATTTTTTTAACGTTTTCATTTATTTTTGAGACAGAGAGAGACAGAGCATGAATGGGGGAGGGGCAGAGAAAGGAGACACAGAATCGGAAGCAGGCTCCAGGCTCTGAGCCATCAACCCAGAGCCCGACGCGGGGCTCGAACTCACGGACCGTGAGATTGTGACCTGAGCTGAAGTCGGATGCTTAACCGACTGAGCCACCCAGGCGCCCCTAGTTTTTATTTATTTTGAGAGAGAGCACGAGTGGGGGAGGAATGGAGGGAGAGGAAGAGAGAGAGAATCCCAAGCAGCTCCACTATTACAGCTCGACACAAAGCTCAAACTCATGAACTGCAAGATCATGACCTGAGCCGAAATCGAGAGTTGGACGCTCAACCCACTGAGCCGTGTGGGGCATAATTTGACTCCAATGATCCTCTCAGACGTGTCAACAGGAGAGATCTCTTCTATTGCGTTGAATGACAGTTCATCTCCAGGCGATCAGCTGGCCTGTGTCCTGAACTTTGGAAGTGACACGTAGAGAGGGCTGCTGCTCTGCGTTGGCCTCTTCTCACGTGAGCTTTGCAGGAGTCAAATATCGGCCGCTTTCCAACATCTCCCCGTGCGAATGCGGCACTCGTGAAGTCCAGAGTGGGGCAGAGACGCAGCATCTGCTCTGGTTGGATCCCAGTTGGGAGACTGAGGTCCAACATTTATCTGAGACGAAAGAGACATTTTACACTTTTTGATTTTCATGTAATATCCAGACCATAACTCTCTGCAACTGACACAAGGATCCACTTCACCTCGAGCAAAAGTAGAGGAGGTGACTCCATCCGGGCGAGGCTCCCACATTGCATCTTGCAGTGTCTTCCCTGTGGAAAGTGTAGTAGGTTTTGAGTAACACTCGTGTCTGCGGAAGCAGGTGTTGGGACCGATAACGTTTGGAAAGCAGGGATCTGTTGGTGCAGGAAGCTCTGAATGCCAGGCCTGGCCGCGTCAGGACTAGGGTAGAGCACGCTCTTGATCATGCCCAAGCCCCTGTCACTTTGATTTTGGGGTGTCTCTGTGGACCTTGACTTCCTTACACACCTTCCTCGTGGACACCTGCAAAGCCAGGCGGGAGTGGGAGCCGCGCCCATCACTCTAACCATTGGGGGAAGAAACATCTGGACACGTACTCAGCCACCTGGCTCCCTCCTTCTGTCTGTGCCTGCCATCCCATAGGGTTATGAGAGCCTTGACCACGGGGTCACCACCCCACCTTGTAACTGAGGGCCATGCACTGAACAGGTGCCAGTGTGGGCTACCCCAGGGGGCTGAGTCTCCCACTGACACATGTATTGTGTAGTTTCCACCTGAATTTCATCACTAATTCAGCTCCTCAAAACTTGTATATTCTTTTCTTTCATTCTTTTTTTTTTTAATTTTTTTTAACGTTTATTTATTTTTTGAGACAGAGAGAGACAGCGCATGAACAGGGGAGGGGCAGAGAGAGAGAGAGAGACAGAATCGGAAGCAGGCTCCAGGCTCCGAGACGTCAGCCCAGAGCCCGACGCGGGGCTCGAACTCACGGAGTGCGAGATCGTGACCTGAGCTGAAGTCGGACGCTTAACCGACTGAGCCACCCAAGCGCCCCTTTTCTTTCTTTATTTTTAAGAATTTATTTTTTTTTAAGTAATCTCTACACCCCACATGGGGCTCGAACTCACAGCGCCAAGATCAAGAGTTGCGCGTTCCACTCACTGAGCCAAGCGGCACCCCAACACATGTATATCCTTGTTTGTTTCTGTGTAACGAGGAGGCGTAGAAGGAAATAAAACTACCGAGCGATCACTGCAGGTGCTCAGAGCAAAGGGGAAGCGTGGTAGCTGAGGGCCACGCTGCACACACGTGGCCTGTCATCTGCAGACCTGGGAGGCGGGGATTCGAGTTCCCCCTTTAAGACGCGTGGAAATGAAACGTGCTCCAGGTGACAGGAGCCAGGATCTGTCGGATTGACCGGAGTCCTCCTCCACTGAAGCCCTGGTTGTCGTGTGCGCGTGTACGTGTGTGGGCACGTGTATCCACACACGTGAACGTGACAGGGACTGGAAAAGAAGGTCCACATACAGACTTGCTCCTCCTTCTTTGCAATCATCTCGGCGAGGGTGATCCAGGTTACAGCTGACCTTGTCCCCTCTCACCCCGAGACCTCACTCGGACTCTGACACCCTCCACGGACCACGTGTTCCAGGGTTCCACGCCAGCACCACCAGCCAAGGCAGCCTTCCTGCCCCGCCCGGTCCATCGCACAGGATTGGGCGTCCCTCCCGCGTGCTCCCTCAGCACTTGATGCTGTCCTAACCCGGGGCTTTGGGAACCAGCTGGGAGCGACTCTTCTAGGGGACATCTGGAGTGTCTGGTGACATTTTTGGTCATCTCACCGGCCACTGTGAGACTGGGTGGGGGCCAGGGATGCCGCCGAACTGCTTACAATGCTCGTGACGACCCCTCAAAGAAGGGGTAAGCATCCTGAGATAGCGGCACGCCAAGGCTGGGAAGGCCCAGCTGCCCTGGACGGGTACCACGACTTATCTCTGTGTTCATGACAGGTACGTGTAAGTGCTAAGAGTTGAGCACTGTTGCAAGAGTACCCCATCGACTCGTAAGAGTGAAGCATCTGAGTGGAAGGAAATTCAGAGTATTTGCCTTATCTCCCATCGGATACACCCTATCTGTGAAATTTATTATCACCGAGTTGAACATTTACAATGAAAGATTCCTTCCCTCCACCTCTGCAGGATAGGACTTCCCTCCGCATGGCGTGAACTGTGTTCTGTGTTGAGACTAAATTCTTTGGCAAAAGGCTTGACTTTTTAAGGTTGAGTTTGTTAGCTCTTGATTGAGAGTTTGTACTTCTTGATTTCATTTTATTTTTTTACCTGAATATATCAGCGGAACTGTGTACGGTGACCGGGAAAACCACATTATTCCTCAGATAGTCCATGAGTGGCCCTGACTTCGGAATCACTTAATAAAGAGCACTTTATTACAACTTTCAGGGAATCATTCTTTTATTGCTTATTTGAGGGTTTTGAGGTGGCAAACATTTAAATCAACACCATGAAGTCTCCTGACGGTGAGATAGAAGATTTCCGAGGATAAGGGACAGCGTACTTACTGAAGAGAGAGGTAGGTGTAGGGAAGGGAAGGCTGTGTCTAAACCAGGAGAGCAATCGCCACGATGTGGGAAACAGTGCCGTGTGCCTTAGCTACGGGGCCGTCAGGCAAGACAGAGGAAGGCCCTGGAGATAAGTACGCATGTGTGACCCACTGGCCACCCACCTTCACCCCACCGGAGGGTCTTAAGGTCTTCGACCTATCGTTTTCAATCTGCGTGACTAACGGGTGACTTTGCCACTTCTCAGAAATGAAATTTATGAACTCTGATATAGTTTGGCACGCTTAATAGGTTCTCACACTTTCACTTTCTGGATGATACCAAAATGGAATCAATTAATTAATTAAAATACTGACTCATTCCAAAAAAGATTAGAGGCGGTGAAATGAGGCATACGTAATGTAAAACCAGTAAAGAGGTTAAGATGAATGTAAGATAATGTGTAAGGGAGCCAGCAGTGGAACTGAGACACAAAAACGTGCTGTGAAATCCTGGGGAGCTGCTGAAGGTGAGTCGCAAATCGGGGCTCGTTCATTTGTTCTTGTTGCAAAGCAAGAGGAGACGGCCGGTTACAAGAGTCGCCGTGGGCAAAGTCAAAGAAGAGCAGCCAGCATGAGATTAATCAATAATATCAGGAACTCTTATGTCAAAGATCTCCAAGAGAGCGTGTGTTAAAATTAGTATGTTAAACAAAGAATCGGACAGCTGCCGTGAACCTAATTACCAGATAAGTTAAATCAATTTCTACCTTGTGTGTGGCTTTTGTAAATACAGGATCGGGACACTGCTGGCCTGTCAACATTTTTCAAAACTGAAACAGAGACGGAGGTCACTAAATGTCTCTACAAAAGCCGTTCAGGTTAACACCTTGAAGCCGATGGCTGAACAGTAGTTGACTGCGAACGGACCACCGTGTGGCCAGCACTTCTCGGGCCGAATTTGCGTCCCGGATGATCGCCATGTCCACTGAGCGGGAAGGTGTGCCGTGACGCGTCGGGTGAGGAGGCGGCTGGCGTGGAGCGTGGCGTCCACGCGAGGGGGCCACGTGCCAGACACAGGCAGGCAGCAGGCGTGTGGCCCGCAGGGTGCTGGCAGACCTGGTCAGAGCTGGCCGGGTGGCGGGCAGAGCCCAGGCATCCAGAAAGGTGCGGCAGGAGATGCACCTGGGCTCTGGTAAGCCGCTGCTGGGTCTCCTGCCCTGTGCCCCGGGACGCCGGCCCCGGGGAGGAGGGGGAGGTCAGGAATGTCCGTCTCCCCGCCCCTCTCTGGATGTGGCCTTGGCAGCTGGCTGGGGCTGCAGCTCCTACCTCCTGATCCCAGGCTCTCTGGCCCAGCTACACGTTCCCTCCAATTTTCCGTCCAGCTGGGTAGCGGCCGAGGCTCTCTGCTGTTTCTGGACCCCGAGTGCACACTGTGCGGTGGACCCCCTAACCTCCCACGTGTCCAGTATGGACACCCCGGGAGGGAGTCCCAGGAAGGAAGAGTCAGGGCAAGACCCAGGGCCTTCCACCCTCTACCTCCAGGCACAGATCATTTCCTGCCCTTATGTGGGTTTTCCTCCAGCTACCACGGGGGTAAGCCCACTGCGGGGTGCCCTGGGCGGCAGGGCACAGGGGCCCCTGGAAGGCAGCCCCCAAGCAGATCCACAGATGGGTGTTGGCGTCCTCACGAGCAGGTTCATGC
This sequence comes from Leopardus geoffroyi, assembly GCF_018350155.1. NCBI lineage: Eukaryota > Metazoa > Chordata > Mammalia > Carnivora > Felidae > Leopardus > Leopardus geoffroyi. The sequence goes on from NC_059331.1 coordinate 167,277,098, forward strand.
CCCTGGTACCTTCCCTGGTCCATGCTGAGCCCCCGCCAGTGCCCATGAACGCAGGGCAATGACGGGGGCGTGACTGGGCTGCCATGAGTCCACGGTGATATTCGCTGGGGAGTGGAGCCCAGGGAGGGGTCGTGGCCACACCCCTGCCACCGTGGACAGAGTTACAGCCTGGTCCTGCGCAATTCCCTGGTCGTGGCTTCAGAGCAAAGCCAGATGCCACAATCTCCGCCCCCCCCCCCCCCCGCCCCGCCCGTGTCCCCTGCACACCCTTGAATCAACAAAGTTGACTGTTGCCGTTGGTAAGCCGTGCCTTAAAAAGCTCTCCGAGAAAACACGCAGGCTTTCACTGCCACAGGCCTTTGAAATCGTCAGCACTTTGTGCAAACAGCCTTTGAAGCCCCTTCTTGTACCTGGCTCGTCTCTAAACTCACTGTTGTTTTGGTTTCTCGAGAGCCTGCTGGGCAGGAATTGCTCCCTTGAAAAAGAAATCGGTTCTTTAAATACGCTTTCCCCTTAAACGGATCTTGCACAAACCAAACAGTGGAGTCTGCTCCCACCCCACCCCGGACGGACCCCTCCGTCCTGCTTCTGAGATGCCGCAGCTTTTCCTCGGAAACTTCTCGTGCTTTTAAAACACAATCCCCCCGGTTCTGTTCCTCAGAAGCTCTGTGTGTCGGGGGGTCGTCCTCATGAGGTGCTTGTGAGCTGTGTGCACCTTGCAAAGCACCCTTTTGTCTTTCTGACCCCACCCAGAGCCGCAAGCAGGCCCGATTTGGGGCAAAAAGGGAGAATTCAATTTACTTGTGAGTCACCTGTGGTGTGCGCTCCCCGTGCCGCGTTCCGCCCAACGGGGCTGGTCGCTCAGGTGGCTGTGGTCATGATGCTGTGTGGGTCCGGGCTGACGGGGGACCCGCAGTGGGGCCGCGTCTAAAGGGCACATAGGACTTTTGCAGCTGGAGACGGAGGGGCGGGGGCCCCGAGCCCCAGCAGAGCAGAGGCCTTCGGGGAAATAAGCTGAGAGGGGAGGGGAGGGTCCTGCCTGACGTCGAATATCGAGCTAAGACATTTATTTTGTACTTTGTCAGTTGCAGAGTATGGATGGGGATTTGGCCCTTTGTTTATATAGATTCTCTTGGTACAATTCATGCAGTAACCAATCCCTGTGATGGCGTCTGGGGCGTCTGGTCCCTTCTCGACCGTGTGGACGTGCATCCCTCGCGGGAATCACATTTTGCTGAGACAAAACACAGAGCTGGATTGCACAGCACGGTGCATGCCGAGCCCGTGGAGAGACCGCAGAGGAGAGCAATCTGCAGGTTGACGTTTCTGGTGGGGCCATCCGTGTGGGGCTCTGCGAAGGCCCGAGAGCAGTGAGGTGGGCCCTGAGGTACGCGGGGGAGTCCCAGCCCAGGGGACAACCAGCCGGACGTCCCACACACTGGGAGTTTGACACCATCTGTATGGAGCTGAGAGCAGGGGTAAGAGGTGAAGTTCTGCCCTCTGGTTGCTCCTGGAAGGTTCTCAATGTCCTATGTCCCATGTCCCGATGTGCTATGTCCTATGCCCTGATGTCCTATGTCCTGATGTCCCATGTCCCGATGTCCTGATGTCTTACGTCCTATGTCCTATCTCTTATGTCCCAATATCCTATGTCCTATCTCCAATGTCCCAATGTCCGATGTCCTATGTCTTGATGTCTTATGTCCTGATGTCCTATGTCTTATGTCCCGATGTCTTATGTCCTATGTCTTGATGTCCTATGTCTTATGTCCAGATGTCTTATGTCCTATGTCCTATCTCTTATGTCCCAATATCCTATGTCCTATCTCTGATGTCCCAATGTCCGATGTCCTATGTCTTGATGTCTTATGTCCTGATGTCCTATGTCTTATGTCCCAATGTCTTATGTCCTATGTCTTGATGTCCTATGTCTTATGTCCAGATGTCTTATGTCCTATGTCCTATCTCTTATGTCCCAATATCCTATGTCCTATCTCCAATGTCCCAATGTCCGATGTCCTATGTCTTGATGTCTTATGTCCTGATGTCCTATGTCTTATGTCCCGATGTCTTATGGCCTATGTCCTGATGTCCTATGTCCCAATGTCCCGATGTCTTATGTCCTATGTCTTGATGTCCTATGTCTCATGTCCAGATGTCTTATGTCCTATGTCCTATCTCTTATGTCCCAATATCCTATGTCCTATCTCCAATGTCCCAATGTCCGATGTCCTATGTCTTGATGTCTTATGTCCTGATGTCCTATGTCTTATGTCCCGATGTCTTATGTCCTATGTCTTGATGTCCTATGTCTTATGTCCAGATGTCTTATGTCCTATGTCCTATCTCTTATGTCCCAATATCCTATGTCCTATCTCCAATGTCCCAATGTCCGATGTCTTATGTCTTGATGTCTTATGTCCTGATGTCCTATGTCTTATGTCCCGATGTCTTATGGCCTATGTCCTGATGTCCTATGTCCCAATGTCCCGATGTCTTATGTCCAGATGTCTTATGTCCTATGTCCTATCTCTTATGTCCCAATATCCTATGTCCTATCTCTGATGTCCCAATGTCCGATGTCCTATGTCTCAATGTCTTATGTCCTGATGTCCTATGTCCTATCTCCTATGTCCCGATGTCCTATGTCTTTCATCTCAATTTTCTATGTCTTATGTCCTATGTCCCAATGTCCTATGGGCATGGCCTCCCCTGTGTCAAAACTTCTCAAAGGAAAAGTCTATTTTTTCTGGCTGATGAGAAATTTTAAAGCATCCTACCCACCATCTTATCTCCCAAAAGTGCCTTTCATAAGGATGAAAACCTTAAGGACGGAGGTTTGGAACCCAGAGGAATTTAAGGGGTCCTGAATTGGCCACAGGGGTGGCTGGAGCATCACCCCAAGGAGAATTTTCTTTAGGAGAATTACCATAAAAATGCAGGCCATTGCCCCCTCTGCCCCTCACTGAGCCAGCTCTGAAAGGAAAAAGACCATGTATTAGGCTCTACAGTACCTGTTCTGGAAGTGTCTCTGGCAACCATAAATCCACACCCGCTGCAGACCCAAGAAAGTGTCCTCATCCCCCGGCAGGTGTTCCCTGTGCTGAGGACACGGGGAGACTATTTTCTAATTTTAGTATATGTGCTGCCGAAGCGAGCACTATGGGGAGACTATTTTCTTAGCATGAGTCACGATATTTCCAGGTTGGAGGGGTCTGGGGGAGGCTCTCTGAGCTTGTGCTCTCATTCTGATGGGGAAACTGAGGCCCAAAGAGGAAGAGAAGCCATGCAGTCTTGGGCACGTCAGTCAGAAAAGGGACAAAGACCAAGATTTTGATCCCTGATTCACTTCTCCTTTTATTTATTTATTTATTTATTTTTATTTTTTATTTTTTTTCACTTCTCCTTTTATTATAACAGTTTAAAAGGCGGGGGGGGGGGTGTTTCTATTACACCCTTTCACTGACAGAATTATAAGGAAAAATCAGGATATTGCAGAGCTCGGTGAGGCCTCAGGAATGATTCAAGCTCCAGCACCTTCCACCAGTGTGGTGGAAGACGAGACGTCTGTCATCTGACAGACGAGGACACTGAGGCAGGAAGGAACTGAGTGACCGGTGAGGGGGTGGGGGTGCCTGCAAGCCAGAGATGAGAAATTTAAGGCAGACAGCAAATGGCCGCCTCCTCATTGGTGACTTCTGTCTGCGCTACGACTCACCGTGATTTATTTGGGTTGTTCTCGTGGGACCCTTTGGAAAGGGGAGGGAGGGATGGCCCCGGTGTGCGCATGGACGGGTGGGAAGCCGGGTCTCGCTTTGGTGGGTGCCTGCAGCCGGCTGATCGCCCCTGAATGAATGTGGGCTGCCAACGGTGAGCAGAATGAAGGAGAGATTCCGGGGTCTTCGAACATTAATAAACGCTTGAGAGATTTGTCTCAGCGCAAAGCCGGGGGCTCCTCCACAGACGACCACAAGAAAGCAGAGGCCCGCATTGTGCTACCCTTAATTCGGGAGCAAACACAATAGTATTTTTGGAGGATAATGTAGAGGTAGAGAATGTGGCTGCTAATTTCTCTTTGGAGACAACGGAGGGAAAGAAGAATAGAGAAGAATTTATTTTGGCAACAATCCTTGATCTTCTTTTTACAAAGAAAGTTAAAGCCATAATTCCCCCAGGTGCAAATGCCGCAGCCTGAAAAAGCCTTCGTTAAAATATATTAAATTATAGAGAGGTAGAGAAGTGGAGAAGCAGGGAGGAACTTTACCTGTGGCTGTACCAAATGGCCTCAGGTTTTATCCTTTGATGAACTCAGAAAATGGGATCGTTTTAGGGACACCTTTCAAAAATCTAAGTATGGTATGAATGCGGGAAATGCGGGCAGTAAGTCACCTTTCTGGTAGGTAGTGAGACACTGATGGCAACCGAGCAGGGCGAGAATCCTGGGGCCTGCGTCCTGCTCTCGGGTCTCACCGGCTCTGGGACAGGGCTCTTGTCACAAATCACTCTGGGGAGGTCGCTGTTAGGCTCTGGGACGTGATAACCGGTGAGTGATGATATCGAGGACATAGTGCCCTGAAGACACCACAGCCTCCGACTGGCACAGGCACCCTGCTCCCCGGAACGCCTTCCCAGAGTGCATTTAGGACCCTACCTGCTTGTCAATCCCTTCTTTCCTTTGGGCTTGCCCCCCTCAGCCCCCTTCAGTGCTGTAAGTTGTAAGATGGAGTGGGATATCTTTTAGGGTTAATTCACTTCTTTAATTAACGTGACCTGCTGTGGATGCGGTTAGCAGTTGCCTCAGCTCCCTGTTGGGGAACCCAGTGACCGCCAAGACCCCAGCTGCTTTCATTGAGGAGGGCTGGCCAAAAGTGAGCGGCACGAGCTAGGGGGTCTCAGGGGCATCCCAGCGGGGACACAACCTCCCTGGGTTTGTCTTAGGTCTCACAGAATTCTGGTTTTTCCACAGCCTCTACCTGCAGCCCTCAACCCTCGTTTGTGGACGTGATAGGGTGGCTAGTGCATGGTGTCCCTCTCTCTTCCCTCCCTTCTGCCTTCCCTCATTCTTTCTCGGGGGCCTAAGGATGGGCTTCTGCTATGTCACTGCGGCTCACGGGATGAGACGGGTCAGCGAGGGACATCACTGACGTGGGATCCAAGCCACTTTGGATCAAGCTGGTGGTTACTCAGCACTCTAGAAATGAGGCATCCAGACCTGGGCTCCCATCTGCCAAACAGGTTCCAGGAACTCCTAGACTCAGAAAATTTTAATTCAGGCTATGGGCCAGGACATATAGCCATAAAGTAACAATGTCTTCATTTCAGACAAATAAACCAGAATTTACATGACGACAACTTAGTTCTACAGAACTTGAAAGAATGAGTCCTCTGACTAGTGGAGGGAGTGTGCGTTTCTTTACCCACCATTAGAAAATATTGAGCCAAATGAATAAAAATATTTCTGCTGTACGTTTAGAAACCAGAAGGCCGGGGCGCCTGTGTGGCTTCATCAGTTAAGCGTCTGACTTTGGCTCAGGTCATGATCTCACGGTTTGTGAGTTCAAGCCCCATGTCGGGCTCTGTTTTGACACCCTCTGCCTGGAGTGTGCTCTGTCCCTGTTGGCCTGCTGAATTACTTCTCCTCTTATGAGACTCAGCGAGGAGTTCATCTCCTGTGTCTGGCTCCCCAGACCCACCCCCAGGCCAACTCCTAGCCTTGCACCACGTCACCTCCATCAGGAAGCCTCTCGTGCTTACCCATGCGTTCCCCGTGCTTCTCAGTAGACCATAGTCTCCGGAAGGAGAGACCTCATCACATCTTCTTTCTTTTCCATCTGGTGAGCCCGGATCGGCACAAAATGGAGGGGCCTGTGCTGTGGAACACAGTGTGGGTGAACAATGAACGTAGATCGAATTAAGCCTCCATGGGTTACGACTGCACAGCCCAGTCCAGCCTGAAAGGAGTCTGACAGTCAGTGAGTAAACAAATCAAAGAACGAGGAAACTGCCAGCAGGTCAACACAGAGAACTGGCGTGGGGTAACGGAATGTGAGGGGAGTGGGGCCCCTTCAGATGGTGCGGCCACGGAACTACCACTGCGGCAGGCTTTCAAGTCTGGACGGTAGGAGGGGGTCTTTCATGATGAAACCCAGAGTAGGAGCATTGCGGTTGGAGGGCAGCTCATGCAGAGGCCACAGGAAGGGAAGTCCATGGAGCATCTGACACCCAAAGTCAGGCAGCCTAACTGGCCGTTCTGGAAAGGAGAGGAACAGGGTGGAGGAAGTCAGAAGGGATGTGAGGTACTAACCCTTCATCAGATATGTCATTTGCAAATGACTTCTCCCATCCCGTTGGTTGCCTTTAGTTATGCTGTGCAGAAGCTTTTTACCTTGATGAGGTCCCAACAGTTCATGTTTGCCTTTGTTTCCCTTGCCTCCAGAGACATGTCGAGTAAGAAGTTACTACAGCTGAGGTGAGTATCAGAAATCTATAAAGAACTTACCAAACTCAATACCCAAAAAACAAATGATCCAGTGAAGAAATGGGCAAAAGACATGAACAGACACTTCTTCGAGGAAGACACCCAGATGGCCAACAGACACATGAAAAGATGCTCAACGTCACTCACTCATTTCCCTGATGAGGGAAATACAAATCAAAACCACAATGAAATACTGCCTCACACCTGTCAGAATGGCTAACATTAACAACTCAGCCAACAACAGATGTTGGTGGGGATGCAAAGAAATGGGAACCCTCTTGCACTGTTGGTGGGAATGCAAACTGGGGCAGCCGCTCTGGAAAACAGTGTGGAGGTTCCCAAGAAAATTAAAAATAGAACTACCCTACGACCCAGCAATAGCACTGCTAGGAATTTATCCAAAGGATACAGGAGTACCGATGCATAGGGGCACTTGTAACCCCATGTTTATAGCAGCAATTTCAACAATAGCCAAAGTATGGAAAGAGCCCAAATGTCCATCAACTGACGAATGGATAAAGAAGGTGTGGCTTATGTATACAAAGGAATACTATTTGGTGATGAGAAGGAATAAATCTTGCCATTTGCAACAACGTGGATGGAACTGGAAGGTATTATGCTGAGTGAAATAAGTCAGTCAGAGAAGGACAGATATCATGTTTCCACTCATATGTGGATCTTGAGAAACTTAACAGAAGACCATGGGGGAAGGGAAGGGGGAAAATAGTCTCAAACAGAGAGGGAGGGAGGCAAACCATAAGAGGCTCTTAAATACAGAGAACAAACTGAGGGTGGATGGGGGGTAGAAGGGAAAGTGGGGGATGGGCATAGAGGAGGCACTTGTGGGGATGAGCACTGGGTGTTGTATGGAAGCGATGAATCATGGGAATCTACACTGAAGCCAAGACTACATTGTATGCGCTGTATGTTAGCTAACGGGACAATAATTATTTAAAAAACCCAGAAGGGACGTGAGGTCTGAGCCACAGAGAATTCTGCTCCCAGGCTACCGTTCTGGATCTCACCCGGCCCTTGGGATCCCTGAGGCTGCTGTCTGGGATGCCTGCTTGATGCCCACATGGTATTGGGCCCTCAGCTGCCTCTCCTCCCACTTGTTTCTTGATTTGGGGTCACATCTTGACAGATGAGACCGTCTCTGGGCTCCAGGTAGCTAAGATGGGACAGAAGGCCGAGTGTGATAGAGGCCAGGCTGAAACTCTCAGGTAAAACAACAAGCAGGTGATTGCTGGGCAGACCAGGTGACCAGGCAGGCCACACACCCGGTCGGGTAGGCTGGGGCTTCGTCTTTTGCAAAGGCAGTCACAGCAACACTCAGGCCATCGGGCAGCAATCCAGCAGAACCTGATTTTCTACTCCAGGAGAGATTCTGACCCTTGGACTGTGGGGCTCAGAAGCTGCATGCATTAGAATTCCTGGCCCCTCTCTTGTATTATCCAGGATGGGGGTGCCCTAGCCACGACCTGGAGCCATGTCCACCCCGTGGGCAGTGCGGCTCTGTGGCGTGTGTCTCTTGCCGGTGTGATGGGGCCAGCATCCAGGCCTCTGGTCACAGGAGCCTTTGAACGGAGCATTTGCAAAGGCTCCTTCTCTAGGAGGCCAGCATGCGGGGGGCCCGTCCTGCATAAAGAACTCCAGACTTTCACTTACACAACAGCTCCTACACTTAGTGATAAACCCACTACACGCTATTTACAAGCTCATAAAATGAAGTGACGGGAAAGGATTCAAAAGATGAATTGTGCGTGTGCATACAGAAAGAGAGATCATAGAATGATAATCATGCACTGTAGACACGCAAGTAAAGATATCAGAAGGACGAAGACAATAACTTTGTATTTTAAAGGGTCCGATTCGCAACACAGATGTATGACTGTTATGAACTTTTAGCGATTCGAAAGACATCACCCAAAACAAAATGTAGTAGGAGACCCGATATTCAGCCTTGACCGATGAAACAGATTTTAAAGAAAGACAGAGAGAGAATGAAGAAATAACCTTACAAATGATGTAATATAGAAATTAATAATCTAGAGAAAATAAAACCTTTTTTGATGTCTGTAGAAAATTGGCTAACATGTATCAGGGAAAGTACCGTCAATAAAATCCCAAACGGTCAAAAGCAGAATGTGTAGACCATGATATGCAGACACAAAAAGAGAATAAGAAGGGAGGGGGGGAGGAGAGAAAGTTTAAAAAATGATGGTAAGTCGGGTGCCTGGGTGGCCGTGTTGGTTAAGCGTCCAACTTCGGCTCAGGTCATGATCTCGCAGTCTATGAGTTCGAGCCCCGCGTCGGGCTCTGTACTGACAGCTCAGAGCCTGGGGCCTGCTTCTGATTCTGTGTCTCCCTCTCTCTCTGCCCCTCTCTTCTGAGTCTCTCTCTCTCTCTCTCTCTCTCTCTCAATAAAAAATAAACATTAAAAAAAATTTTTTTAGATTATAAAAAAAATGATGGTAAGTGATAACAAGGAAGAAAGTTGCATTGACCAGTTTTACCGTCAAGAAAGTAATTTAATCTTTTTAAAAAAGTGGGAGAAAATACGAGGATTAAGTAATATGGTGCATTCAATATTACTTAGCGCATTTCTTGGTGTATTTTAAACGCTCAAAAATTAACCGCAAAAAATAGCACACACTAAATCCTACAAACTAGTTAATTCACTGAAATATTGGAAAGCCCAAGTTGATGATATATGTCTACCCTCACTGTTATTGACCAGAAGACCCGTGATAAATACTTTAGCGAATAAGAGGTTACATCACAAAACGCCTACAATAATGCCTTGGCGTAAAATCCTAATTTGCACAAGAATGTCTGGAAAACTATTCACCAACATATAAACCAACAGTGGCTTTCTCTGGTGATGTGGTTTTGGAGGATTTTTGTCTTCTTCCTGCTATTTTTCTGTTATGTTTGAATCTTCCCTTTTTCCGTGATGAAACTGAACAATTGTTATGGTCCATGAAGACAATGATGTTTTCCTTTGGAGAAAGGGAAACACATGGAACAAAACCACTTGAGCAACTGAAACATACATGAAAAAAGTTTAAGAGCCTCCATATACAAAGGACATTATGAGTCATTAAGAGTCAAAAGACATGAAAAGACAATTCACATACACAAAACAACAACAGCCAACAAAGTCCGGAGGACAAAAGTCCTTAGCCTCAAGAGCAACAAAAGAGAGGCAGCAGACAATGAGTTTCCGTTTCGTTCTGTAACACTGGTAAGGGAAACCAAATTCTTTCCATCGGTTACAACTCCTGGCTGTTTCTAAAAGTCAGATCTATTATCAGGAGATGATTTAATGTTAACACAGCTGCTCTTTAATCGTGAGCCCCATTCAGATCAGCATTATTCATATTATTACAATCACCGGCCACTTCCCAAGAAGACGCCGAGGTAGCTTTGCCGGACCTGGCAGGGCAGCTCTGCTCTGCAGTCACAAAGACCGTCGGGAGGAAGGGTTCGGGCGCCCTGCCATCTGGGGGGCCGAGATCTCGTCCACCACTTGGATGGAATCCCACTGAGAGCTTTCTCGAGACTATTTTAATTTGATTAATTTCTCCAATTTATAAAGCTGGAAAGTTTTTTTAAAAAAACACAATTGCATTATGTCTTGGAGCCTTTATAGATTTGAACCACCAATATGCATTAAAACAGCCACAATTAAAGCAAACTAAATGTCTTTGTTGGTAGGGTCTCTGCTCTGCAGCCTTTAAAAATGCCATGTCTATACTTTATCTTTAGCAGCGGGACAGAACGTTCTGTTCACTCAGATACGTCCATTCATCACAGCACAGATGAAACTCAACTTCAAAACAGTGACCTTGCAGTTGGGAGCTAGATTCTCAGCCAGCAGGAAATAGAGAGTATTCTTGCAATGCTCGGAAGGCCTTAACAGGCGGGCGCTGAGGCAGACTTGCAAAGAGACCATGTGACTCCAGGGACATCCCTGTTCAGCCTTGCACCCTAAAACAAATGCCTCCCCCTTTTCGCTCTCTGGTGCCCACATTTTCCCAACTGAGCCCTCTTTTCCACGACACGACCAAAGGCACAATATACAAACTCTCCACCACGGGGAACATGATGATTTATACTCAGAACAATGACTGGCATCAGGCCTTCTGTACAAGGGAGGACACAAGGCTCAAGGTCATTCCTGCCGGAGGAAGAGACGGAAGAGAAAGCAGAAGGAATGGTGGACGGAGAGTTACGGTCTGTGTGGTCCCATGGCAGCCGGTGTTGCAAGCTAGCGGACCTCACACACAGCTACGTAGCTGGAAATGGTCACCATTGTCCACTTGTCTATTTCAGCACGCACAGATTATGCCTTCTCTCTTCATCTTTGAAAATAAAGACTACTATCTCTTGTATAGAGTTTCCATTAAGAGAAAACCAATAAATCCAAGCAGCCAATTATCCTCCGTTTTCTTTCGCCCTACACTAAATAAAAGACAAATATGGAAAGACGGGCAGCTGATTCTGTATCACAGAACTGCACGTATCCCCGATCTTTTTTCAACCTCTGGTTTTGGACGGTTAGCCTTCCTGGTCACCATGCGGGGCTGACCTACGGTGATGTGCCAGATGTCTCGCTCCCCTCCCTAGACTCCTTCCCCATGGGCTGCAAGTGCTTAGAAAGCGTGCAACAAGTCCTCTGTCCCGAGCCCCTTTCCTACGATTCCCTTTGGCAAGAGTCCCATGTCATGAGTTCAAAATATATTTAAATTCCAAAGCGAATTCAGTGCATGTAACTCTTACATAAGGTTCCATAATGGGCATATTATAAAAATATAATTCAATAAACCCCACACTTAGGAAAACCATTAGGCCCATTAGTTACCTTTGAGATTTCAAGGGGATTTGGATGTGACACTAGAAAATCTAAGGAAAGTCTAAAAAATGGTAATTGTCCTGTGACTTCGAATTTTTTTTAAAATTACTCTAGCTGAAGAACCACTGAGAACATAAAAACATACTCAGTTCCCAAGCCCGTACGATGGAGTAAGATGCTAAGCAAAACTGTTGAGGTCCATGGGGGTCAGATTCTGGATGATGGACCCAAAACGCATCGGTCCCATCAGAGGCGGGAGGGAGTTAGGGGGGTCCTTGGAGATGTGACCTGGGGTCCAACCTGTCCAGAGTCAGAGGCCGTTACGGAAGCACCTGCTAGAAATTCCATTTCTAGCTCCAGCTGCTGTGAGCCAGGATCTGTGTCCCTCTAATGTCCTCCCTGTCCTTGTCCCGATCGGGGGGGACGCTCAGCACGTGTCATTTGCGGGCACTGGAGACTGGCTCCCGTGTGTCTCTGCTCACTCACGCCATCCTGAGGTAGGCGCCTCCTTACTCCGTCCGCTCTCCATCGGTGGTGGGATTGCCAGATGCCTGGCCTCCGGGGCCACCAGCCTTTACCGCACAGATGAGCTGCCCGGACACGTCTATGCACTGCAGGGAAGACACGGACTGTCCTTACGGATTCTCTTGTCCAGAACCTTCCTCTTCACACCGATGCCTCCTTACCGAGATGCAACAAGCGAATGGGACGGTCTTCCCTTCTCCGGGAAAGCGTCAGGCTTTGAAAGAGGGAAGGCGCTTTTATCTGTTTCGTGTCTCGTGAGACTTCTGCCCCCAAGGCACACAACTGCCTCCAGCCAGTGGAGGAAACACAGCGGAGCTGTTTTGGGGAAGCAAGGTGAGCTCGTCACCTCAGACACACACTCAGCCTGGGCTCAGGTGTACGTTTGTCCTTACCTATGGGAGCCGGTGCGGCCCCTCTCCATGAAGGAACGTCCTGACAGCTTGGCCGAGAGCTGCCGAGGAGTCGTGGATGTGGGTTCATTCAGGGGCGGGGGTGTTGGGATGCGGGGAGAAGTGGACTTCAAAGAAACAAACGTCTGGTGGGAAGGTCTGGAGGGAAAATACAGGGTCCTGACCAGTTTCCCGATCTGTTCCCACTTTCGCTCCTGCGTTAGGTGGATCCTGGCCCCGGGGGATGCTGAGACTGGCTTCTCGCCGGTGTGGTGAGTCTGCAGACAGGAGCAGGGAGCAGCTCGCTTCAGAACCGTGACTTTGCACCAGCCGCAACTGTCAATGCAGCCGTTCCCCTAGCCCCTCGACCTTGAAATAAGACTGGTGAGCAAATACCACCGGAACAGCCTCCGAGCAGGCTGCTCGTCTGTGCCGTGTGCTCCTGATGCTGGGCCCAGGGGAACACATCTCAGCTCGGGTCCCCGCGGAGCCGGCCCTGAGGAAGGATGGCTCAGGAGTGGTTTGGGAGCAGGCCGCGGGAAACACAAGCGAAGGACGTGAGACGGGGGAAGGGAGACACAGGGCTGGCCCCCGTGGAGGCTCTCAGAGGAGCTGTGTAAACGGTCCTGCCCGAGGACCGTCCGCTGAGCCTCAGAGGACACGGGATGGGCGTCCCGTCCCTGGGACCTCCCTCGGCCTTGCACGAGCCTAGAAGGCCCCCTGGATGCCGGAGCAAGGGGGCAGCAGGGATGCCCACGGGGCGTTCGCGGTCTGACTCGGGTTCTGCTTTCCTAACTCGATCCCGACGGTCTGCCTCGTAAGCTAGGGAAACGACAGGGGTCCTGGGCTGGGGAGGGCGGAGGGGTGCGGGGACACCGCTGCGGAAGGACCCGGAATGGCTCTCGGGGAGCGAGCAGGTGGGCGGAGAGGGTGGGGTGTGAACCCCGGGGACGGGGGAGCCAGCGCAGCGAGCAGGGGGACAGAGAGATTGGCCCTGGGCCTCCAAACAGAACCGAAGGGGACAAACAGAATCAGAAAGAACGGCCACACACCCGGGGCTCCTCCTGGTCTGAGCGGGGAGGCGCAGGCAGTTCTATGTCACCGGGCTCCTGGGTGGGACATGTCCTCCGGGGAGGGTTCCTGCTCCCAACCGCAGACCAGGGGAGCCCGCTCCTCTCTGCTCGTCCGATCTTCCCTCTGGCAACGCGCTCCGAGCCCTGCCGAGTGCGCGGTCGGCACTACCCCAGGGGGACAAGAGGCGAGGGCTCTGCTCTCCGGGAACCCACCTTCCCGGGGGCCACGGGGAGACCGCACTGAGCCTGACACGCATCCCGGACTCCACAGTGAGGTCCAAACCACACTCGGACCATCTGGGGGCATCCGTACCCGGAAGGGCGTCAGCAGGAGCCTCTGGGATGTGGCTGCATCGCGTCTGACTCCTAATCTACACCCAGAAATGCAGGCGGCTCAGTGATTTCTGAAGGGGGTCTGTGTCCACTGGTGACGCGGGGCGCCCGGGCCGAGGGGAGCGGCACCAGGTCTGAGCCCTGCACACTTCAGTCTGCTTGTCACCAGATGCGGAGGCTTCAGAAAGGACATTCAAGGGGTGGTGGGGTTGTCGCGTGTTTGAGCCACATTTTCCTGGTCCCGGGGCAGCTCCGCCCGGCCCAGGCTCTGCGGCGGAGGAAGGCGGCTGCGGGCACAGCTGGAGCTGGGCGTTAGGGGACTGGGTCTCCCCCGGTGCACGTGGTTACTCTCCGTGGCCCCGGTGTGCTGCTTCTCAGTTGCCCTCGGCACCTGTGTCTGTTTGAGAAAAGACACACGCGCCCGCCCTTGCACCCCCGTGGGGCTCTGCTTCACGGAAACCCAGAGCTGCAGGCCCAGGTCAGGCGCCCGCCTGGGAAGCCGGGTCAGGAGGGACACCCGGTGCACATTCAGGCCTGAGTCCCAGCGGCTCCTCCCACTCGATCTGAAGTCACTTCTGCTCTGCTGTGTGTGTGTGTGGGGGGGGGGGGGTGACTCCAGGACCAGAGGGTGGGGTGGGCTGAAGCAGAGGACCCAAGAGAAGTGGTTCCCACGGTTCTCTGCTCCTGTGCTCCCGCAGGTGAGCTCTGGGGACTCTGCCAACGTGCAGAGCGCGGGGCCCGATGACTCCCTGTCTCCGTGGCTGTGTGTGTGCAGGGAAACACGCACCGGGCATTGAACAGTCTGAACCCAGGACTTATCCATCCGAGAGGAGTTGCTGGCGGAGGGGAACGCCTGTCAGGGCCCCGACAGGAGGGCACCAGTGATTAAGACACTTACGATAGACCCCACGTGTCACCAGGCAGCAGCTTTGCTGGCTGTGCTACTGGTAACAGGCAAGTCCTCCTTTCTGCCCCCCGGGTCTCTCGGGCTGGAGGGCGTCACCTGTGGCCGGGACAGTGTCATCAGAGAGCTGGGGCCCTCCTCCCAAACCACCGTGCCACTGCTGCCTTTTATAATCTGTCCTGCGCCACACAATTTCCTTGACGTGCATTTCGAGGGTCACGACCGCATCCACTCTGGTGAGGGAAACAGGCGTCTTGTCTCACACGCGTGTTTGCAAAGGTTCTCTTTGACACGAAGGCCGGCCCTTTGTCTCTTTGCAGCAGCCGGAAGAATTTTGCAAGTCAGAGCCCCGCTGTCCGTGCCGATGTTTGAAGAAGAGGTTAGAAGGGATCTGCTCCTGTGTGTGGGCAGTTTAATGTCCTCCTCCAAGAGCAAGTGATGTCCTCGCTGGGCAGAAGAGGCCCAGGCCCGGACAGGCATCTCCCGGTGGAGGAGAGGGGACTGGTTTGCCAGCCACACCCAGCACTCCTGACATCTCCCCGCCCCCCTTCCTCCACGGCCAGTCCCCCTGAGCCGCCCCAGCGCCCCGAGACCCCAGCACGAGTCTCTGGCTGGCGTGCGTGTCCCGGCGGCCGGCCTGCTCCCTGCCTGTTCCTTGGCGCCCCGCGTGTGCTCTGCGTCCTGACAGCTGGCACCCCCGCGTGCAGGGACGGCACTGGCACGGGCAGTCCCCTAGACAAGACCTCATCGCTCTCGGTGGATCAGGGATGAGTAGGGAGTCGTGGAGTGACCTCAACACCCCTCAGGCCCCACAACACAATCACGACCGGGACTGGGCTGTGGATCCAGACCTCCCTCCTGACCCCCTCACGGGGGAGGCCGAGCCCTTCGGACCTGAGTCCCCGCGGCTCGGGCACCACGGGCGTGCGGGAGGCCCCGGCGGAGAGCCGAGCTTCTCAGTAGGTCAGTGACACCTGCCCCACACGTCCCACGTCCCTTCTGTAGGTACACAGGAAGTGTGGCTTTCGCTAACGGCCAGAGTGGGAGATTCGGTCCAAGGCCCTGTGGCTGCTGGGAGCTGGAGACAGAATGCCCTCGGCCTTCTCCGGGCCACCGAGCTGCGACAGCGATTCCGAGGGCGGGGTCCACGCCAGCCCAGAGCGCGGGCTTGTGACCAGCTCCCCAGATGTCACAGGGCCCCAGCTGAGCCCACACACACCCGCCTGCGCCTGGAGTCTGCATGCTGCTCACAGACAGACAGAAGTTCCTGCCCAAATAGCATGTCCGGCCACAGGGACCACACTGCTTCATCCTGAGTCCCGGGCACCCACGACTTGGCCCCACGTGGGGATCATTTGTTAACGAATGCGCATACATGTTACCCGCCTGACTCCTGAGCTCTTGCTACCTTAGCGGCATTTGATTTTTAAATGTCTGACTTCTGGAAAATCTGTTTTCCTCTAAAACGTGGTAGGTCAGTAAATGCGTCCCCCGTCCTCCCTCCCCTCTCCTGCCTTCACGGGGGCTGGGAGACTCCCAGGAGCCTCTGGGACTCTGTCTTCCACTTGGGGGGATCTTGGCAAAGCCTCTTTATCGCTGCTGTGCCTCAGTTGTACCTTGACAACCAGAAATCTATTCTCCAGTATCAGTTTTCAATCACCAGAGCCTCGAGTTAGCAATTACTTTAATTCAGAAAAATCAGTGGGAGGCGGGCAGCTTTGGCCCCACGGTGAGAAAGAGGACTTGTTTAAATGCCGGTGAAGAGCGGCATCGAGCTGCGTGACCTTGGGCAGGTCACAGCCCCCCTGTGCCCCACTTCTCATGGAAGAAAGGGGACAAGAAAGCCTTTCCTGCTTACCGCCCCCCCCCCCCCAGTATTTCAGAGGATCAAATGGGATCCAGTGAGAAGACCCCAGGAAAGTTCTTGCAGGCTGTTCCGTTCGACGCCAGGAATTACAATGACCACGTCACTGTGCGTGGGGCACCCGGGCCCTGTGCTTTGCAGGGTGGCGTCAGGAGTGTGTGTGTGACAGTGGCCAGAGCCCCGGCCACCTCGGCAGAAACGTAACTGTAGCTGCCCACCTCTCGCTGAGACCGCTGGTGGGTCCCTCGGCTGTCTGCCGCCAGAGAAGGAGTGAGCGGTGACCTAAACAGTGACTTCACGGTGGACCCCATTTTCGGTTCACGATGTGTCAGAGACCGGAGGTGTTTGTTAACGTACGCCCCAGAAAGGGGTGTGTCACGGGGAGACTGGTGATACCCGCCTGTCGAGTCTTAACATTTCACCATTAGTGACATACTCCTTTGCTTTTCTTCTGTGTTCCTCATTTTTTTTTTAAATTTTAAATTTTTGTTTGTTTATTTACTTTAATGTTTATTTATTTTTGAGAAAGAGACAGAGAGACCAAGTGCAAGCAGGGGAGGGGCAGAGAAAGAGAGAGGGAGACACAGAATCCGAAGCAGGTTCCGGGCTCCGAACTGTCGGCACAGAGCCCCATGTGGGGCTCGAACTCATGAACCGCAAGGTCATGACCTGAGCCAAAGTCGGACGCTCAACCGACTGAGCACTCCCAGGCGCCCCTTGCGTTCTTTTTTTAAAATTAAAATGTTTGGGGGGTAAGTAACACGGCAAGTGCCAAGATCACTTGGCGTGAGGCTGGGCTCTGGAAATGATGGGAAGCTGGGGGTTCTGTGGGAGAGGAAGCAGGTCTGAGGGAGGAAGGGAGCCGACAAGAGGAAAGGCAGAGGGAAGGAACAATGCAGGGAGGCCCGAGCGGGGAGGCTGGGAGGGGGCCGGAGAGGGAGCGGTAGGGTCACCCTGTGTCTATTTAAATGTTATCGGGGGCCAGTCTCCCCTCCGAGAGCCCTTTCCAAAGGGCACGTCTCATTGCTTGGCTTTCCCGTTTGCCTCTGCCTTTACTCTTCAGATAGACTTACTTCCCTCCAAGTCACCCCCGAAAGTCCCATCTCCCCACACGGGAGCCATTTCCAAGTCTAGCCCTGCACCGCTGACCCTGGAAACTTGTCCTCATCGATAAAGTCCGGGCTCAGGCCTGACATCCATCGCGTACGCACCGCACCCGGGTGACCAACTGCTGCTCGGCCAAACGGAACGAAACCAGGACGGGAGGCTGGACCCTTAGGGCAGGATGACAATGGTCTTGGGGTAAAGGCCTGTGGCCGGGGACCCCAAACGAGTTGGAGACTCCTCGCCCCAGGCTGAGTGGACACCGGGGGGTCAGATGGTTTCTACTCTTCGTACCCATCAAGGACTTTGTGAGCAAAACGGTCACACAAATCTCCAAATTATAAATCTGTTAGGCTCTAAATATTTATTTGCACATCAGCTGTTTGTAATTAAGGAAACGTTTTCTTTCTAATGGGAACTGTTAGCTCTGGGTAGGTTCCCAGGCTACCTCACTTGAAGTGAACTAATAAATCCGAATAGAGCACTTTATGTTCATAGTTTACCTTTAAATACCTTCGTGTCACTGTAGAGGTGAATACAGAAATAATTTCTGCTAGTCTGTGGTTTAATAGATATTCGTGGTTAGCCCGAAAGCCCGATTATTTTTTTCAAACACTATTTTGGGGTTTGAAGGTGCTCTGTTCTCACCTGCTGTCGCAAAGAATGCTACCGAATGGTCCCTCCCCCCACCTCAAAACAGTGAGGACTGCAGTTCATGTTTTTGTTATTTGCAATGTTTTTGTGTTAACTGGTGAACTGGTGGGTTAACTGGTTTTTGTGTTAACTGCTTTCTAAGGACACTGGTTCTAAGAATTGGACTTTCCCGGGGCGCCTGGATGGCTCAGTCGGTTGAGCGTCGACTCTTGATTTCGGCTCAGGTCATGATCTCAGGGTTCATGAGTTCGAGCCCCACATCGGGCTCTGTGCTGACAGTGTGCAGCCTGCTTGGGATTCCCTCTCTCCCTCTGCCCCTCCCCTGCTCATGATCTCTCTCTGTCTCTCTCTCAAAATAAACAAATAAACTTAAAAAAAAAAAAACAAATTGGAGTTTTCCATGCTCTTTACTCGCCTGATTTAATCTTGAATCGGAAAATTAATGGGCAGGTTGAATGTTAATGGCAAGCACTTAATACTTAGCACTTGTCTGAGTCTCTACATCAGGACAGCTCCCTATGCACCTTTCATGGTTTTGTGTTCAGGTCCAAGTCTTGATAGCAAATGAAGATAAACCAACCACTGTCTTAAAAATCCCTCCAAAGAGAAACAACAGTACGGGGAAATCTGGCAAAGGAAACTGTCCCGTAACCACACTCGGGGTGTGTGAACAAGAGTCACCACCTGGGAAAGCATCCAAGGAGGACACACGGGGAGAGCGTCGCCAGCCAGGCGTCATCTCTATGGTCACCTCCTCCCTAACTTCAGAGCAACAATGGCTGTCCCTGAGCTCACATAATCACTCTAGATGGACGCCTGACATCCAGACCATGAGCGCCAGGAATATCTGGGTAGGGACGCTGAAGGAGAGCCGGAAGGAACGAGACACTTAGGACACTGACAGTTTCCTGGGATATGCACCAAGTGGGCATATGGGTGGTCTTAACGATGCCAGTTCGGGCTGATCAGTGGATCATTCTGGGCTCGGGCTGGTCACCTGTACTGGGGCAGGATGGGCACACACTCCCCATGGCCAGGGGCACTGTGGCTGAGGGACTGGGGCCGCCCAGATTCATCAGCAATCAGCCTGTGTGGTTCAGCGTTGCTGGATTTTCTGGGGCAGAATTTGAGGTGAAGAATCGTTTCCATCAGCATTTTGAAGATATGGGTCATGGTCTTCTGGTGCCTTTTGGTGGCTGTTTGTTCCCAGACAATTATTGTTCTGCTTTCTCTCTAGTGCTTTTAATACGCTGTATTCTTTATTCTAAACGTATGCTCTATACTCTGCATCCATGTACTGAACATTGTATACTGTTTATACCACGTTCATTCTTTACTGTTGACTCTTTATAGTGTCATTGTGGTATCTTTCCATATGGACTTTTATTTAAGTCTCTTTGTTTTCCGAGTGCATTTTTGACGCGGGAATTAATGTCTTTCGATTCTGGAAATTCCCAGCCATTCTTTTTTTTTTCACATATTCCTTCTTCACAATTTCTTCTTCTCTTCCAGAATTCCTATTTGATCCAAGTTGGAAATTCTCCCCCTACATGTTCTCAGTGCTTCTCATAAGCATCAGTTTGTGGTCTCTGCCCTGTGCTGTGGCCGAGAACGCAAACCCTCTGCTCTCTGTGCTCAGTCTCAGGGCGTCCTACCTACAGGTCCCTTCTTTTGAGCCATATTGTTCATTCCCAAGATTTCTTTTCATAGTCACCTTTCATTGTGTAATTTCAGCCTGTTATTGCTTAATTTGCTCACAGCCGTTCTGAAATTGCATTATTTTCCTTTCCTCTGGAGTGAATTCATGTTCCAACAATTGGCTGTGCTCTCCGTTTCTGTCTCTGTCTTCTTATGTGTGATGGTTTGTGCTCACATTCTCATCGTGAGTGGGATGCTCTCTCCTTTCCCCTCCACATTCACCCCTCCCAGTCCTCCCGCATTTCCGTTTCTTGACCCCAGCCTCCAAGGGGCCTAGCCCAGGACTGCGGCCCCTGTGCTGACCCTGTGGGCATCAAAGAACCAGCTCTTGGGAATCAGGTGGCCGGTCTTGGGTTCTGGTCCACAGCTGTGTCTGTATTCCCGTGTCCCCAGGCCTGTGACTTTGTGTAAGCCATAACCCAGCACAGGGCTCACAGGAGCTTAGCCTTCAGTCCCTGGGCCATGGTTTAAGTGATAAGCCCAGATCGGGTCCATGACATTGCCTTAGAGAACAGAACTCTGTTATTGCCAGGAGCTCAGTTGCAGGATGCCTCTGCCCACTTCCGAACCTCAAGAACTTTGAAGTTTTGTCCATCACTATGCCACAGAGACTTTGTTTCTATCGAACTTTGTTTGAGAGACAATGCAGATGTAATACAAAGATCGCAGGTGCCTTTGCCCAGACTCCCCCAGCGGTGACATCTTACAAAACACTTCGGCACATATCACAACCGGGTGTTGTCCCCGATGCAGCCAAGACTCAGAACATTTCCATCACCACACAATGCTGGTGTTGCCAAACTGCCTTCTTTCCCTCCCCACCTTCTCCTTACCCCTCGTGCCCACTCACCTGTTTTCCATCTCTGTAATTCAGTCACTTCGGGAAGGTTATGTAAACAGAATTATACAATGTGTAGCCTTTTGGGGTTGACTTTTTTTTCACCTAGCATAATTCTCTGAAGATTCACTTAGGTGTTTGTATGTGTCGTCAACTCCTTTTTGTTGCTGAGTTTATTCCACAGTATGGATGGGCCACAGTTGTTTACCTTCTGAAGGACAGAGGGTTGTTTCCAGTCTGGGATTATTACGAATACAGCTGCTATAAACACTTGTGCACGGGTGTCTGTGTGAACATAGGTTTTCATCCCTCTGCGGTAAAAGCCCAGAAGTGCAATTGCCAGGTTCTGTGGTGGTTGCATGATTAGTGTTTTTAATAAGAATTTTTTAAAGTTTATTTATTTATTTTGAGAGGGAGAGTGTGAGCAAGGGAGGGGCAGAGAGAGAGGGAGAGAGAGAATCCTAAACGGGTTCCATGATATCTGTGGGAAGCCTGGAGCTCGAACTCAGGAACCGTGAGCTCATGACCTGAGCTGAAATCAAGAGTCAGATGCTTAACCGTCTGAGCCACCAGGCGCCCCTGTGTGATTAGTTTTTAAAGACACTGCCAACTGTTTTCCGGGGTGGCGTAAAATTCTACCCTCCTTGAGAAGTGGAAGGGCAATCTGGGTTCTTCACATCCTTGCTGTTGTCACCATTTTTTATGTTACGCATTCCAGCACGCACGCGCTGGTCTCTGACTGTGGCTTTCCCAATGGCTGATGACGCTGAGCGCCTTCTCACAGGCCCATTTTCTAATTGGGTTGTTTGCTTTTGTTTCGTTTAGCTTTGTTGTTTCTTTCCTCTTGTTGTTTTTCACTGTCGGGCTTTCACTTTTTTTAAAGAGTCTACTTTTTCTCACTTTTAAAATTGCAGTAAAATTGACATACAACATTATGTTAGTTTTGGGGGTACAACGTAATGATTCAACATTTGCAGATATTTTGGGACGATCGCCACAGAGAATCTACTTCACACCCCTCATCGTGCATAGCTACAGGTGTTTTGTGTGATGAGAACGTTCAAGAACTACTCTCTTAGTAACTTTCAAGTATATAATGGAGTAGTCCTAACCGCGATCTCCACGCTGCTCAACTCATCCCCAGGAGAACATTCTAGATACCAGTCCTCTGTCAGATCGGGGCTTTGCAAGTGTGTTCTCCTCCCCGTGGCATTTCTTGGCACAAGTTTTTCACTTACGTCAAGTTCGGTTTATCATTTTGTTTTTGTTTTTACGATGCTTTTGATGTCAAATCTGAGAACACTTTGCCCTGGCTCAGATCCTGCAGATCTCCCATACTTTTTCTGAAAGTTTTACAGTTTAATCGTTTACATTTGAGTCCAGGATCCATTTTTGTGGAAAGTGTGAGAATTAGGCTGACTCTTATTTCTTTGCAGATGAATATCCGACTGCTCCGGCACCATTTTTAGGAAAAGCCATCCCTCCTCCACTCAATCGTGTTTGCACCTTTGTCAAAAACGAGTTAGGCACATTTGTGTGGGTCTATTTCTGGGCTCTCTGTTCCGCTCCATGGTCTACACATCTCTTTCCGTGCCAGGGCCACACGGTCTTGGTTACTGTCGTCGTGCAGTAAGTCCCGGAATCAGGAGACCGCTCTTTCCGCTTTAGTCTCCCTTTACAAAAAAATTTTTTGGCTATTCCAGGTCATTTGCATTTTTCATATAAACTTGAGAATAATCTTGCTTGTAGCTACAAAAAAAATCTCGCCGGGTTCTGATAGGAATTGTGTAAAAACCTTGTATCGGTGTGGGGAAAATTTGACATCTTTGCTGTGTTGACTCTTCCAGTCCAAGAACACGATACGCCTCTCAGCACCCAAGTCCTCTGCACGTTTTGTTGGATTTACTCATAAATATTTCATTTTTTGAGCAACCGTAAGTGGTGCTATATCTTCGCTATCGATGTCCATGGACTCACTGCCAGCGTGTAGAGATACAATTGATTTTTGAACGCCTATCTTGTCTCTTGTGAACTTGCTGACCTCACTTATTAGCAGGAAGAGCTGTTTGCAGATTCCTTGGGTTTTCTGTGTCTGTAACCATGTCATCTCTAAGTAGGGACAGGGTCCTCTCTCCCAACCTGTATGCTGTCCATTTCCTTCTCTTGCCTTATTACAGTGGCTGGGACTTTCACGCTGTGTTAAATAAAAGTGGTGAGCGCAACATCTCTGCCTTGTTCCAGGTCTTAGGGAGAAAGCATTTGGTCTTTTATCATGAAGTATAAGATAAGCTGTAGGGTTCTTGTAGATGCTCTTTATCAAGTGGAGGAAGTTCCCCTTTTTATTTTTCTGAGGCGGGGGGGAGGAGATCATTTTATCACAGGGATAGCTTTTATTTAGCCAAATGATGCAAAACTCTCATCCTCATTTGTTACTTGCTATATACTGGTAAGAAATCTGTTGGAAAAGATGGTGAGGAAAGAAGAAGATGCTGAGGTCAAGATATCTTTCCAGAAAACTCCAAGGAAATTATCCTGGTGCATCTGAGTCTTACGTCCCCAGCTGACACACATCCACCTACCACATACACACTCTCCTCTTTGCAGATGGGCAAATTGCAATTACCTAGGGAACTTACTTAACTGTCAACTTATTTTCTAATGACATGTGTAAATGAGACATTGTAATTGGTGTGGGCCAATTTTTCCATTTTCAACAGGAAGGTGCCCCGTCCTTAGCACGTGTTAAATACGAGTCCACTTGTGAAGTCCTCTGCCCGGGGCTACCCTGCCTGGCTGGACCTCCATGGGACTCTGTCCTTGAAATTTCTTCCACCTCACCGAACGTCCATACATCAACCACCCTACTACTCTCCAAATTGTGTGTGTGCGAAAAGAGAGAAATGTTTGTTCCTGGGGTCCCAAAGGAGAGCACAGAGGCAGACCTTCTCCTGCAGCAGGAAGCAGAGGGAGGCAGGGAGTTGACAAGGAAGGAATGGGAGAAGGAGATGCCGGAGCCCCAGCCCACCCCAGCACTCACTGTCAGGACTCCAGGACAAAGCTCTAACAGGTGCATTTGTCCGTCAGGGTTCCAGAACCAAAGAGGCAGGTGTTTTCTACCATGTTTCCAGAAGGTGTTCAGTACGGGAAATTAATTCAAATTACAGGCCAGACAGGGAACACTCAGCTGGAAAGTCTCGGAGTGCACGGCGGTGGGACTCACAAAGAGGACATTCAGCTCCACACAATCTCTGCTCATCTGACCCGTCCTCTCGTATCACTGTTGCTTTGACTGCCACTTATCATTTGTGTTGGTGGAGTCGGGGTTTTCTTGTGAGCAGAGAAAAAGGTACTTAATTTGTCACCAAAGCTGGATTCCTTTTTTCTCCCGCACATAAATCCTGTCAATTAGGTTAATAATAGAAGCAAACTTCATCATGAAATGAAATCTCCCCCAACACGTAGGACTGTGCAGCGGGCTCTTTGCCTAATTGTATTAATAAAATTTTTAGCAACATAGTTTTGGGAATCAATGCAGCAGGCCCTGCCAATCAAAGACTTTTCTACTCACTGAAAAGGTGCTAGACTTTTTAGTTTCTTTGTGACGGACTAAGGGAAGGCTGAGTTGCCCCCAGAAGATTAAATCTTTAATTTCACATTATTTCCAGCCATGTCTATAGAACAAAGTGGGCTTTACCTGTTGAATATGGGGCTTATACAACTTGAAGCACTCTTGAGACATTAAGAGGCGGCCGTGAACGGTCTCTGAGATTTAAGCTGAGGGGCATTCTAAAGGGATTACCACTGCATTTTCCATAAAACGAGAAATAAAAACAGACTTAATGCATGATCATAAATGCATTCCTGCTGTGAGGGAGAGCCCTGTTCACACTGCCGGGCGGAGGCCCAGGCGGGAAGGTCTGCAAAGGCGTCCACACTTGTAAGGATTTGTGTGAATCCAGCTCACAATGAAGTTAGGGCTGAGTACTTTGGAAAGATTGGCTATTAGGAAGGAAAAAAAAAAAAGATACTCTTCCATTTTCTCTGGTCCAAAGGTGAGAAACGCACACATCATTTTGACATCATTAAGATATCTTTTGTACAGAATGCCAACCTGCCTCGACCAGAACCGGATAATTCTCTCTATGAATAAAGTAAGAACAAAACTCTTCCTGGGAAGATTTTCATGACTGATTAACTATGTGGGATGAAAAAAAAAAAAAAAAAAAGGGGATGTCTTCCAAAGACTAAAAGAAAATGGGGACCCCAATTAGAATCCCACCGTCCTCACTAATCAGCTTAGAGACTCAACTAAAACAAAAGTGCTATTAAAAATGTGCCCGCATTCTAGAGTATGCATTGATTATCCAGCGACGCACGTTTTATATAAACACTGGATCTATTTAAGTCGCAGGCACATCTTGCTTTGTAAGCGGACGACGGAAATACAGCTAAAGAAAATTAGAATATGTTGCAGACAAAATATTATGGGCTTGGAATAATGTGATGTAAAAAGCTCAACTTGTTTTCCTATGTATTTTAAAAATAATGGTTTCTAGACTTGGAGGAATCCAGAGAATATAGAATAAAGAGACAACGCCCTCCCCGGGGCCATTGCCTTATTTCACAAATGAGTTACATTAACTCATCCATCCTGACCACAGTTTTTTAATAGAAAATTAAAATGTGATGACATGTTGCTTCTTACCCTTACTGGAAAAGACTTTTCATGGCTTTCCGGCCATAGCATTTCACAATTAGATTCTCCCAGCCCTTGGCTTCGATGATTCTAGGTACTACACTGGTATTTTCCAGCAGTACAAATACAGACCAAATATGTACACAGGAAATTTAAGAACTGGATGGTTTTCTAGGATTTTATAATTCTGGGGACCGACTTGCTCAAGACTGCGGATCTAGTTGGCGGACGCCCTAACGGGAGAGCCCAAGTGTGCTGATGCCCAGTCTGGTCTCCATCCCCTTCCTTGTCATCTCATGCCCCGGCTGTTGAGCTCCAAGCTGGGACTCACACCCCTTCACCCACAGTCCTCCTACCCAGGCTCCCCGCGGTGGGCAGAGCGGGCTGGTCCCGCGGGGAGACGCTCTCAGCCCCGGTGCTGGTGAAGTGAAGATGCCCTTGAGGGGCACTTCACCCCCCTTCTGGGTCCTGCTCTCATTCCCACCTTGGCCCAGCAGGTGCCCAAGGCCACCTCCAGTCACCTGGAAGGCGCTCCCTCCTGGGAAAGACCCCACTTTCTACAGTGATTTCAACTGACGTCCACCTCGGGAAAGGCCGGGCAGTGTCCACAAGGCCAGCAGCAGGCTTTCCGGTCTGCCTGAAGCATCCCGTCTGGAGCACTCTGCCACCCGTCCTGTCACACGCGGGCCCCAGGGGCAGGACGCGGATGTGCAGAGCGGGCTGAGCCGGTGCAGGAAGGGGAAAACAATACGGGGGCAGATGGGGCGGTGCTGGTCTCCACCCAGGGGAGCAAGAGCCCCACCCCGACCGCTGCCTGGAGACCTGCCCTTGTCCTTGATGCTTTCCTGTGGGGGGTGAGTCCCTTGGAGAACAAGCATCTCTGGCAGCGGAGTGGCGGGAGCGCCTGTCCCCACCTCCTGCGTCTACGCGGCCCCTGCGTTGTGTGCTCTTGGGGTCGGCCCAGCCCTGGGCTCTCTCCTACCACGTCTCCCTTCCCGGGTGGCCCAGCTGCAGCTCAGGGCTCCTGGGACATGGAACCGCCTCCCTCGTGAGACTCCCGCCCCCCCCCCCCCCAGTCGCTGAGTCTCTGAATCTCCATTCTCGTGACGCCCTGCTGACAGCGGGCTCTGGGTCCCCTTGGTCCAACCTGGAGGCGGCTCGGGACATTCTGACCAGCCTTCTGAAGACACCTGTTACCTGCTTTTCATCGGGACAGATACAGTCCATTCGTCCTTTGAACCCATTCACATGTGACATGGTCCACGGCCTTGTCACCGGCCTCCCCCCGGGGGCATTCCAGTTTATTAAGAACCTCTTAAAATGTAACACTGCAAACTGAATGCCACACGGTAGGAGTTGTCTGACTGGCAAAGGGTGAAGCAGGGGAGGGGCAGAGAGAGAAAGACGGAGGGGGAGCAGGGGAGGGGCAGACGGAGAGACAGAGAATCCCAAGCAGGCTGCGCACACTCATGGTAGAGCCTGATGCAGGGCTTGAACTCACAAACTGGGAGATCATGACCTGAGCCGAAATGAAGACTCAGAACCTTAACCCACTGAGCCCCCAGGCGCCCCCAGCGCGGTTGGTCACCGCGCTCTTTGCAGTGGGGTGCTTCCTTTTCACCTAGAGCCCTCAAAGCTCACCTCAAGTTTATAAAATGCCCACTCCGATCACGAAGACCCGAAAACAAATATTTAGCTTTTTACATCCCATTATGTTAAGCCTGTGATATTTTGCCTCCCGCTTTTTCTTTTCTTTTTTTAAATATTTTTCTTAATGTTTGTTCATTTTTTGAGAGACCGAGACAGTGCGAGCGGGGGAGGGGCAGAGAGAGGGGGGAGACACATCGGAAGCAGGCTCCAGGCTCCGAGCTGCCAGCCCAGAGCCCGAAGCGGGGCTCGAACCCACGGGCTGTGGGATCATGACCTGAGCCGAAGTCAGATGTTTAACCGACTGAGCCCCCTGCCAGGCGCCCCTTGCTTCACACTTTTCCTAATGGATTTCCATGATGCTATTTAGGAGTTAATCTAGAAGCAAACGTCTGTAGGACAGAGAGATAAGGTATTACATAAAATGGGTATTATTGTACATCCTCAATAATGCTCTTGGTTTAATTCTATTTCTGGGCTGCCAACAGTGGGGGTTAAATGCCGCTTCAAATTTCTTCTACTTCTTGGAAAATGTCACTGTTCCAATCCACACAGGCAGTCGATGTTTGCACCTGGGCTCCCGGCTGCCTGCTCGTGGTGCCCATAAGGTCACGGGAGTTTGTCAGAATAGTCTCGTGTGTACAGGTATTTCCTGCATCAATAATGTGCCACACTTGACTGACCTTTCCAGAAGCACATTTTGATGGAGAGCACCCTCCGACTCCGGCCTGGGAGAACACCCTCCCCTCCCCAAAGCAGCCAACATGCGTGAACTCTAGCTTTGAAGGAGTCACTAGCCTCACAAGGGTGTCCAGGCCCAGGGCTGTGTCTCTGGTCTGGGCAGCGCTGTGGGAGAGGCCCCTGTGGAAGGGGTGGTCCAGGCTGGCCCTCGAGGGAGGACTGTGGATACGCCGGGGTGGCGGGAACCCATCGACAGGGGCCTCTACGCAGGCACAAGCGGGGCCGGGCTTGGGAGAGAGGCCGGGTTCTGTGGCCTCATTGGAGGTTCTGCCATAGACTGTGGCCTGGACACGGGACTGGGGCCCTTTCCTCTGGGGAGACCACGGAGATGAGAAGCAGAAGGCCTGCAGGGGACACCCCCGGCTGTTCTCCCGTGTTATTAATTGTCCCAGTGAAGGTTTGAGGCAGTGAGGACTCACAAATGGGGCTCTGGGAGGGTGGGGATGGGGGGGGGGTAGATCCGAGGTTGTGCTGGGTCTGGATGTGGGAGACTAGGGGCTCATTGGGAGAGGGCACTATCCAGCTGGGACCCCTCGCGGGAGCCGTGCTCTGGCCTCTCGTCTGTCGGTGTCCGTCCTGGCTGAGCTTTGCCTCCGGGAGTAGGTCTTAAAGAAAACAAGAAATTAGGAGCATGATCGGGCCACACTACTAATCCGAACACGAGAGCTTCAGAGACCCAGACGCCTCCTTCCACGTGGGTCACCCTCCGACCACCCTCCACGGATATGGGTGTTTTCCTTAGTTTGAAAGAAGTCGAGAAATGTGTGTTTAAACACACGTGAAACTCCAAGATAAAACATAAATCATCATTTCTGTTATGTTTCAGCCTCTTAACTTTCCCAGCATCTGTACAACCCACTGAAAAAGTGGCTACAAAAGAGACTGAAATGGGGGCGCCTGGGGGGCTCAGTCGGTTAAGCGTCTGACTTCGGCTCAGGTCATGATCCCGCAGTTTGTGGGTTCGAGCCCTGCATTGGGCTCTGTGCTGGCAGCTTGGAGCCCGGAGCCTACTTTGGATTCTGTGTCTCCCTCTCTCTGCACCTCCCCTGCTCGTGCTCTCTCTCTCTGTCCCTCAAAAATAAAATTAAAAAAAAAAAAAAAAGAGAGAGATCAAAACTTTTAAAGTTAAACGAAGCTTCAGGGCACCTGGGTGGCTCAGTCGGTTAAGCGTCTGACTTCAGCTCAGGTCATGATCCCGCAGTTTGTGAGTTCGAGCCCTGCATTGGGCTCTGTGCTGACAGCTCGGAGCCTGGAGCCTTCTTCAGATTCTGTGTCTCCCTCTCACTCTGACCCTCCCCCTCTCTCTCTCTCTCTCTCTCTCTCTCAAAAATAAACAAATAAACTTTAAAAAAGTGTAATCTTAAAAAAAAAAATAAAGTTAAATAAAGCTTCACTTAGCGAAACTACAACAAAGCCGAGAGCCCCTGTGGCCTGGCCCAGGCACACAGACCCCGTCTGGACCAGGGTGGGGGCGGGGGGGGGGTGGGGTGGGCAGGAGGCAGGCAGAGGACGGGCTGGATGAGGCAGGAGTGAAGGCCCTGGTTAGACCAGAGATGTAGAAACGCTTCATGGTTGGACACTGATACGAAAGACAGAGCAACAGGAAGGTCATCCCAGCACATGGGCACAGCGCACTCCCTGGGCTCCTGGATGGGGGGGGCCTGGGTTGGGGCCACGACTCTCAGGTCTCAGAGGCGGCTTTATCCCAGCGCAGGGACGTATTGTCTCATTTAATCCACGAATGCAGCGGGTGAGGGGCCGGGTCTGGGCGCCCCCTCGTCACCTGGTAACACACACACAGCTGCTTCTGGCTGCTCGGCGCGAACACGCAAATGGGAGCCGAGGCCACTAGAGGCACGGGCGCGTGGCCCCACCTCGTTCTTTCTTTGTGCTCAAAGCCCGTGCCCATGCCTCTTCCTCCCAGAACCCCACGTTCTCGAGCCCCCCGGTCTGCACTGCTTCCGAGGGGCACGCAGTGGCCAACCTCTCCCCCCAGAACCACCTGCGCAAATGTCCCCAGCAAAGCAAATCCCCCTTTTGGAGCAAAGCCCCTCCTCCCTGGTTTGATGGGACGGTTCCACAGCTCCGATGACCCACAGCGGTGGCTCCACAAACACACGTGGGGACTTTTGGGAAACGCTCGGACCGGTTCCCCCTGCCCGCAGACCCTGATTTATTCTACCTGGTTGAGGCCCAGGCCTTGGTATTTTTAAATCGCTCTTTTGGATGATTCTAATTCGCAAGCAAGACTCAAAGCCACCGAACTAGAGACACCAAATGTCCTCCCACGTCTTCAGGTGGTGTCATTTACATACCGCAGCTGGGTGGTGGCATAACCCAAATTTATCGCCTACGAGTTCAGCCAAGGTGGTTCCCCGCACGTGACGTAGGAGCAAGTCGTGTTTTCTGAGCCTCGACTGTGAGCCACATGGGGTGCTGAGTGGCCCATACACGGTCTCGCTTACACTCCGTGTTACGTTCCTCCGACAGCCGAGGAAAATGAGGCCCGGCGTGTCTAAGTGGCCTGCCTGATGATGCTGGTGGGGTCGAGCAGACCCAAGGCACCAGCCGCCTGGAAGGGCCAGGCCGCCTCGCTGTCCCCAGCCTCGCACCTGCGCCACACTTGTGTTCCGTGTGTACAAACACGCGCTCCTTCAGGTCGCCGCAGAAAGCGGGGCTGCGGCGCGGAGGGGGCATCAGAGTCACCTGGGGCACCGGGAAGGCGTTTGCAAAGGACGCCTTCTCAGGTCCCTCCTTGGCCACCAGGCAGTGAGCCCCCGTGGCTGGGAGCGGGGAGGGACCGGGGGGCTGTTGTTTATGGGGCAGGGAGTTTCAGATTTGCAGGAGGTGAGGGTCCCGGGGGACCTGGACTGTGCACTTGAAAAGAGTTATGATGATAAGCAGGATATGTGGTGTTGACCCCACTTTAAACTGAAAATGTCCAAAATTGTTTACTGTACCTGCCCACCCACCGTGCATGGAGATAAGAGAGACCGGAGAGCTGTTTATCCTCGGCGCCCTGCTCGACGTCAACCTGACCCTTCCCTCCCCCTCCCTCCACGCGCTGCACTTGCCCGTGCTGCCCAGCACATTCCTGACCGTTCCGGTTTCCTGTGCCCGCGTCACTCCTCCCACGTGTTGGGCGAGGACCTGTAAAGGGACAGGCTGCCTGTCCGGGGGTCTGAGGCTGTCTCTGCAGGATTGTTGAGCCAAGTCAACGATCGCCACAGAGGGAGACTCAGACTTCCAAACTGTAAAGCTCACTCTCTCTCCTTCTCTCTGGCTCTTTTCAGTAGTGATTACAGACTGATTAATGGATATATTTCAACTTCTAAAACACGCTGCCTTTGTTTTCCCCCAAAGAAGAAGGGGACACCCCTGCACATCCTTCGGGTGTGATGAATCACGAGAAGAGCCTTCCCCTTCATGGGGAGGAGAGAATTGACGAACTTTTATTGATGAGCTGCTCAAAAGCAATGGTCTTCCTGCCCCACAGAGTCCCTGCCAGCTGGAGAGACAAGTCTGGGCAATATTTATTTTATTGTACAGCAAACGATCTCAGGTGATTACATTTTTTAATAGATTAAAGACATTTTTGCCATTTTTAATGTCTTACTACTAGTACTTTATAGAAAGTATTTGAGATTATGTTGACATACGTTTTATAGCAGGAACAGCTTCCGCGGTGCTTAATGGATTACTTATTACAAAGAAAGGGCCCCTTAGGCTCATTTTCCTTGGACTGGAGGTGCCATCTTCGAGCGTGTTAGCCGTGTACAAAGTAGTGTGAGGAGTAATGAGGCAGACCATAAATAGCAATCACAAACATTTTGCCGGTTTATCAAGAAGCCTTAAGAACCCCTAGGAGAACAAGAAAAGCATCATCTGTCAACGAGGGGGAGACAGAACAAGGGCTTCGAAAGTATTCCTTAAAGTGTCACCGCAGAAAAAACAACCCGATGTTTACTTTCACAAAGACTTGGAAGATGTATTTGTGCATTTTGGATAAGGTGCAATTTCGGATCAGATCAGGCCTGTGATGAGAAATGTTATTATCATATTGATAAGAGGTCTCACGTTTGAGGAAGAAAATGACATCTGAAGTTGAGTTCTGTTTGCCTTCAACTGCCTTGAAGGACAAGCATCTATTGTTTCCAAGTTCTGCTAGGAATGCTCTGGGGGAACCGAGACTGCACGTCAGACAGCGCCATCCCGGGACCTTCTGATGGGAAGAAATGCAGACCTGCCACATCCACTCTTGACTTCTGTTCTCCCAGAAATGGGATTCTGAAATCCCTTCCTTCTCGGGTTTCCAGAGAAGCAGAGGATGTCCACTTAAATCCGAATTTCGGATCAATGACAAGTATTTTATGGGACATACTTAATACTAAAAAAGAATTCGTTGTTAATGTGAAATTCGAATTTTACTGCATAGCCTCTGTGTTTAGCTGCAAAATCTGACCACCCCTTTTCCATTGTTGGTGCATTTCAGAGGGGCCAATCGACAGATTTCAGGGCGATAGCTGTCCCCGGTCTATCATCACTGACGGTCATTTGGCAACAGTTCTTGAACCACACAACCCTGCCCTGGGAGCTATCGAGGATAAGACATAAAAGGAGGACCCTAATTTCTGCCTTGTGGAGCCTGGGGCAGAACTCTCACTGCACAGCCACAAGAGCTGGAGATCTTGCACTTTACATACATTTTTTTCAGTAATTCTTTTTTTTATTTTTATTTTTGTTGTTTTATGTTTATTTATTTCTGAGAGACACAGAGAGAAAGAGAGAGAGAAATAGAGCACCGGCAGGGGAGGGGCAGAGACAGAGGGAGACACAGAATCCGAAGCAGGCTCCAGGCTCCGAGCTCTCAGCACAGAGCCCAACGCAGGGCTCGAACCCACGAACCGCGAGATCGTGACCTGAGCTGAAGTCGGACGCTTAACCGACTGAGCCACCCAGGCGCCCCGAAACTTCAAGATTTTCGATGTCCAGCACAGCATCGTGCCAGTGTCTCAGATGTTGTGTAAAGACGGTCCATTCAACAAGAGGGGACAAGGCACCAGAGGGGAGTTTCATATACTTCACCCACTCAGGTCCACCCAGGGCTTGACCAGGAGACGCTAGAGTGTCAATCCTGTAGTGGGGGGGGGGGGGCGGGTGTCTTGCAGAGCTGCTCTCTGCCGAAATCCAGGCATGGAAGACAGCACACAAGCGAGTGGGACGGAGGCCAGAGAGACGAATGAAAGATGCAACTCAGAGATGCCTCCCGGAGGAGGGGCTGTCCCAGAGCTTTTGGGTATGAAACCACTAACGGGAAACACTTTTAAATTAAATTGACGGGGGAAAAATCTGCAATTGGACCATAGGAATCTTCCATCGTGAAAGATACTCTCCTAGAGAAGAGAGTTATTAAACGTTTAAGATTGATTGGGGCGCCCGCCTGGGTGGCTCAGTCGGTTGACCGTCCGACTCTTGATTTCGGGTCTGGTCATGACCCCAGGGCCGTCGGTCTCTGCACTGAGACCTGCTCGAGGTTGGCGCCTCAAGGCACCAGGTCGGGGTACCAGGTTGGTGCGGCACCTGCTTGAGGTTCTGTCTGCAGATTGAGGTTCTTTCTCTCCCTCTGCTCCTCTCCCCTGTTCTCTCTCTCTCCCTAAAATAAGAAATAAAAAAATAGTTTAAGATTTTTCAGTAAATGGGCTTCAGTATTCATTCATTCATCTATTCAGCCATCATATTAAAAATGCCCTCTTGGGGCGCCTGGGTGGTGCAATCGGTTAAGCGTCCGACTTCAGCCAGGTCACGATCTCGCGGTCCGTGAGTTCGAGCCCCGCGTCGGGCTCTGGGCTGATGGCTCAGGGCCTGGAGCCTGTTTCCGATTCTGTGTCTCCCTCTCTCTCTGCCCCTCCCCTGTTCATGCTCTGTCTCTGTCTGTCCCAAAAATAAATAAACGTTGAAAAAAAAAAATTAAAAATGCCCTCTTATGCCAAGTCCTGGGGAAGCAATGGACACGTGTTGGCTAGAAAGTCATGGCCCCTGCCTTCATGAATTTGAGGGTCCAGACTAGGGGTCTGAAAACTTTTCCATAAAGGGCACAGTGATCAACGCTTCAGGCTCCGTGGGCATGTGGTCTGTGCCACCGCTTCTCCCACAGTAGGCCAGGCAGCTGGACGCCATTCCTGAGTGACCAACCAGGGCTGTGTTACAATTACACTTTCTCTGTGAATCTGAAGATTGACCTTCACGTGATTTTTACGTATCATGAAGTAATTTTTCTCTTGGTTTTCCCAACCATTTAAAAATGGGGAACTAGGGGCGCCTGGGTGGCTCAGTCGGTTGAGCGTCCGACTTCGGCTCAGGTCACAATCTCACGGTCCGTGAGTTCGAGCCCCGCGTCGGGCTCCGGGCTGATGGCTCAGAGCCCGGAGCCTGTTTCCGATTCTGTGTCTCCCTCTCTCTCTGCCCCTCCCCCGTTCATGCTCTGTCTCTCTGTCTCAAAAATGAATAAAAACGTTAAAAAAAAAATAAATAGAAAATAAAAAAAAAATAAAAATGGGGAACCATTCTTAGCATATCAATCATAAAAAATTCCCGAAGACGGGGTGGAGACGTGTAATTTTCGTATCCTCCAAAGACTGCGCCCCTCGAGGGTGGGCCCTGCAACACCTCGCCCAGCGCAGGTGAGGACAGGTCATGTGTGGACGGAGCAGATGCAGACAGTACAGGGGAGAGCCCCGTGAGGGTGTGGGCTGTGCGGGCGTGAACACAGTGCAGGTGAGGACAGTGCCGGTGTGCAGTTGCTTGTGCGGTTACACGGGACCGACTGAGGCTGTCCACACGCCCTCGGCATTGAAGGGTCTGTGACCTGCATCCCACGGAGGCAGAAGACGGGTCATTCCCGCCTTCCTCCCTCTTCTGCTCCGAGACCTGCGTGTGTGTGGACGGCCGTCCCGAAGCTGGAGGTGTGGACACAACATACACAGACCGCACTGCCTGTGGCCTGGCAGAGGCACGTGGGAGGGAATGTGTGCAAGGTGAGCATGACTCTCGGGATCAGAGATGCGCCACTCGGGCGCGGATGGTGAGTGGCCTCGGATTAGGGTGCAGACGAGCGCAGGCCGGGCGGAAAGCCAGACGGGAAGGAGACGCAGGGCTTGTAGATTGCCGTTTGTAGGTGTCTCTGATTGATTTAAACGGAGGAGAAATCAACTGATTTCTTGAGAGCACAAACTCTAAAGTGCGCCTCATTTGGGCTCCCCGTGAAGCAATTTGTCCCGCGCTCCCAGACGGTCTGGACGCCCTGGGGGTTGGGCGGCTCATCTGTGGCCGCCCTCGCCTCTGGGGTGCTCTCCACTTGCTGGCCCCTGGACCAGGGACCCCTGTGCCACTGCCGTTACGCACCTGGGGTCTCTCCTCCGGGGCTGCGGCCCTTGCCCCGGACTTGTCTCTCCTCTTCCCTGCCCTGCTCCTCCCGGCACCAACCGCTCTGGGAGGTTGGTTCCAGTTCGTCATGGGCTGATTATGGCCGAAGGAGGTCCCCCCCACCAGGCAGTGTTTCCGATTTGCCAGAGGACTCGTGTGGCCTTGGCTGAGACCCCTCGGATACGTGGTGGGGCCAGGGGAGGAAGGGTGGCTCACCGGTGCCCCTTCACACCCCATGGGGTGGCGGCAGCCCGCTCAGCTCCAGGAATAAGGACATACCTGCTTCTGGTGCCATCACTCACCAGATGCTTTGAACACACGGCGGTGGCACCGGAGAGAAATGGGGAAGCGTCGAGGTGCTCGAGCCCCAGGACACGTCTCCCCTTTGACGGGTGAGTGACGGTGACATGTGGTCCTGCCGACCGCAGTGACACATCCACCTGCCTGGCCAGCGCGCGTGCGTGTCAGGCTTCGGGCCCAATGCCAGAAGCAAACGGGGAGGGAAGAATGTGAGAAGGGAGCCCCACGGGCAACTTGGCGGCTGCTGCAGACTCAGAAGGAGGGGAGGGCAGAGTCGAGAGGGCGTGACACAGAGACAAGGCCGGCGCACGGGGCGCCCCACGGCACCCACCGCGGGAGGGGGTGGCCCGGCAGAGGGGCAGGACCTCTCGGGAAGGACGGCTGCACTGCGGACACGGCTTGCCGGGCGACCGAGAACAGATGCTTGGGTCTGGCAGGGGGCAGAACTCCTCTTAATTGCTGATGTTCGTCCCCAGACCTCCTGAACCGCCGGCCCTCCTGTCTCCGGGCACAGTCGCAGGGACACGGATGCAGTTTTAACATCAGAGGCATCCACGGGCCAGCAGCTACCACGACGGGGCGTGGACGAGCTGCCCACCCGGGACTCTGTCTGCAAGCTACGGCCAGCGCTGAGGGCCACCCTCCCCTCGTGCCAGGTGCACAGTGGGACGGGAAACTGTGGCTGCATCTGGTCAGCGGTGTGGCCACACCAAGTAACATGGACATGTTTACACACGTGCAACAGCTACTGTAGCCGTAGATTTTGCAAAACCCGTGTTTCCCTGCTAATGAAAATCCCGTCTTCCCTCGTGAAACACCCAGCGGCTCCTGAAGCTGAAGTTCCTCACGAAAGCCTCCTTGTGCATTACGTCGGTCCTGCCTCTGCTCCCGGGTGCAGGCACCACCACCGACAGGAAACCCAGCGGGTTTGCCCAGGGGACCACACGGGGGCCACACGGGGGCCACACGGGACTCCCTGATCCGGATGCCCAGCTTCGTAGTGCCTGCCACATGGGGCAGAAGCAAAGCGTCAAAGGTAAACTCCGGTTCCTCTTTGGGAGAACGCGCACGCCCTTCCCCTTGCCCCGTCCCCAGCTAGGGTGCTTCTGCCCCGACTGCCAACGCCACTGCCCCCCCAGAGCGGGCTTGCGACAGGCCGGCTCCCCGGGCCCCGGCCCCCCGGCACCTGTCGTGTGTGGTTCCCGCAACCTCGGGAAAATCTACTGTCTCCCGAGCCCTCATCTCCAAACACCAGAAGCTTTGGGCCAAGAACTCGGTGGGTCCTCGGGGCTGCTCGGGCAGGGTTGGGGGGGGCAGACGACAGCTGGCTCCAGATGCTGACAAACGGTGAACTTATTTGTCACCCTGGGTCTCGTCCTGAGATGCTCGGTGTCTTTACGCTGCTGATGCTGACCCCTAACAACCGCTTATCACATCGGGAAAACAAACGCTATAGAAGCTGTTGGCGAGCCAGCCAGGGGCCCAGCTGGGTGCGCAGAAGGACGGTGAGCCGGGAAGGACCCCGTCTCTGGGACGAAGGCCGCCCTTCGTCGGACATCCAGCCGGCCTCGTGGGCCCCACAGCCCCTCCCAGGTGTGTGGAGCGCGGGCGGCGTCCCCAGTCCCGCCGGCTCTTGGCAAGCAGAGCGGAGGGGGGCCTTGTGTGCCTGGGTGGGCGTGTGCACTGCTGGAGTGGGGGGAGGAAAGCCCCCTCCAGCCAGTGGCTCACCCTCACCCCACCTTTTTCTTGTGGTCCAGGGCACTCTTTGATGGCAAAGAATTTCCTTCCAAAGTGCAGAAAGCCCCTAATGTTGAGCTGTTAGCTAACATCCCGGGCACACTTGCTGGGCTGCTTTGAAAGCACAGCTGAGCGGGATAGCTCTGGGCCTGGATGTGGGCGACAGCCCGGAGGGGGCGGACAGGGCCGGGACCGAGGAACGCGGCCCGGGGGGGTGACAGGCTCTGACAGCAGCTAAACGAGTATGCGGCTCAGTGTTGCCCCAGACTGCGGGGTTTCTGCGTGGAGCTGGCTCTAAGGGGGGGATCGACGCCCCAGGACTTAGCACACACGCTTCCGGGAGCCCCGGCGTGGTGGGGGTTACGGGGAGGAACAGGGAGGCCCCCACCCTGCCCCCACCCTGGCCTTCCAGCACCCAGCCTGGCATCGAGAGCCGGCTTGAAGAGCCACAGGAACAAGCACACAACCTGCACCGCGGGCCGTGGAGACAGAGGGGTTACCAGTGAGCTAAGACACGCCTCCACGTTTCCGGCACTTTCGGGAACCTCAGAGTCCCCCCGGGCCTCTTCGGTGAGGACTCCCCCGGGTCACTGACATGAACGGTGGGGCCTGGGGTGCTCGAGGACCAGCTTCTGACCCCTAGAGTTTTCAAAGAGGCCAGAGGCCATGACATTCCTCTGCACTGCGCCCATCCCCCTCCAGGCACCTGTCCCAACCCGACCCTCTCCTCAAGACGCAACCGGGAACTCGCTGTCCTCCCGAAGCCTGACTTACTGAGGATCGCATCTGGACCCCCCCCCCCCCCCTCCGCGTTGCTGGAGTCACCTTGCGACCCTACCGCAAACCCATCCTCACTGGGGCCACGTCGTACTTTGCTTTCGCACTCAGCGTGTTGGTACAATGCGCCTGGCGGGGCATCGGACACCTGAAGAAGGGCTTGAGGGACCCAGTTCAGTGAGTCCCCACCTCAAGCTGAGAAGGCTGTCCCTGGGGAGAAGGAAACGGCCTTGACGGGGACAGCCGTGGTTTGCCAAGAATCTTCTGGGGAACGCCTGGCGGGCACCAGCTCACCACACCCGGCACTGTGCTGGGCACGGCGGAGACACAAACTTTATGGTGCAGCTTCCGTGGTGGAGCTTCTAGTTGCGGACAGATAGAGGCTCACGAACAAAGCAAGAACAATCACGGGACAGCGCATCTCGGAACGTACTTGCCGAGCTGCTCGTGAAAGTGCTGAGAAAAGCCTTTCTCTCTGCTTTGCCGTCTCCGGGTATGTCTCATTCAGAAAGCCAATGGATTAGCCTCCCCTCCTTCCTTGTGGCCTTGACTTCGCGCCCCTCACTCCGCCCGCCCCTCATGAACGCCATGCCTTATTTCCACCTCACCAGCCACACATGTTGCGCATCGTGAGCTCCAGAGAGTATCGTTTCTAACACCTTCCTCCTCTGGACAACAAGCGATTTCCAGAAATAATCGCGTAACACATCAAACGATAATGATCATTTTCTTGATTTGTTCTTTAGAGTCAAAGCAAGCCACATTTGTCAAAGAATGAATTTCAACTTTGAGCATATTATTCAAATGCAGTGGTGCATTTGTCACGTATGAACAAAATGTTGTACTTACCCAACAAAAATCTTACCCCTCCGCAGTTTGCAATCTGTTTCACTGCTTTGAATTTTAAATAGAAATTTAAAAACTCCAAGTAGTCACATAGAAATACAGAAGCTCGGGGTGCCTGGGGTGCTCAGTCAGTTGAGGGTCCAACTTCGGCTCAGGTCACGATCTCACAGTCCGTGAGTTGGAGCCCCGCATCGGGCTCTGTGCTGACTGCTCGGAGCCTGGAGCCTGCTTTGGATTCTGGGTCTCCCTCTCTCTCTCTGTCCCTCCCCTGCTTGTGCTCTGTCTCTCTCTCAAGAATATATAAACATTAAAAAAAAAAATAAAAAAAAGAAATACAGAAACTCAGGTTCCGTGTCTTCGTCCTGATGACTGCTTACTCCGAATTTGTTCTTTTAATTGCAGGATTTGGAGACGTGGGCTTTGCTCAAAGGACCCTGGGCCACTGCAAACCTGCTCTGCAAATGAAACGAAGGTGTGAGCAGAGTCTAGGTGCGGCTTCTCCAAGTTACCTTCCACGTAAACAAAATGCTTAACGAAGAATAAATGATACAAACGTGCTCATCTGAAGCTTGCCTACGTATTTAAGAATGAGCAGTAAGCCACTGTCTACAACAAAAGATGTTTTTTTTCAGGGAGGTCTGTTTTACGCTCTGGCGTCCTTTCGAGTGTCAGGTGCACGGTGAAATCAGAAGGCAGACTCCCTCGTTTGCATCAGACAATGCTGGCGGGGGGGGGGCACTTCGGTGGCCACTGCGTCCCCTGCCCTGGCCCACGCGTGCTCCTCTCCAGGAGCTCCTCTCTGCACGCTGGGAAGCCACAAGGGCCAGCACCTGCCATATCCCCTCCAGATTTCTCAGCTCAGAGACGAGCGTCCTGAGATCCCTGCTTGGTGCACATCATTCCCGGGCAAGCTTGTTTGGAGCCTCCTGCCCGTGGGCTTATTGTACTCTTCACCCGAAAAGCCCTTTCCTCTCTGACCCAAATTCCACCTGTCTGAAGCGACCATCTCTCAGTCCTCCCCATGGAGTCCCGTTCTCTGGCTTGTTTTTTTTTTTTTTTTTTTTTAATTTTTTTTTTTTCAACGTTTATTTATTTTTGGGACAGAGAGAGACAGAGCATGAACGGGGGAGGGGCAGAGAGAGAGGGAGACACAGAATCGGAAACAGGCTCCAGGCTCTGAGCCATCAGCCCAGAGCCCGACGCGGGGCTTGAACTCACGGACCGCGAGATCGTGACCTGGCTGAAGTCGGACGCTTAACCGACTGCGCCACCCAGGCGCCCCTCTCTGGCTTGTTTGACAACAGTTTTGAATAGGGATCCCATGGCTCACGTATCACCTCCACTGGGTATACGCATGCGTCTTCCCCCAATTAGAAGGCGGGAGGCATACGTCTGAAAAAATTTATTTTAGGAAGCTCACATAACCTAGTCCAGTTCTCGACGCAAAATAGATGCTCCGAGAAATTAGATACAAATATTCTGAGCCAGAGACTTTGAAGAAAACATAGCGTATGGGGTTGGGGGGGGGGCGGTGGAATACCCTCTTCATTAGATTTTTGCCTCTGGGTGGTCCACCACAAAGCACCTAACTTCACGGTACCTCAGTTTCCCCGTCCTTAACATTGGCATAATGATATTTATTTCCCAGGGCTTAATTAATATTTTCAAGGTGCTTTGATATCCTGAGATGAAAGGAGATCCAGCAAGCAAACCATCATCAACATTTGTGAATCTGTCATTATAGTCATTGCTGTTGTTTATAGACATTATTATTACTCCAATAATAATAATAATAATCAGAGCGTTGTTGCAGGCTCTTGCCACGTGACCCTGGGCACCTTTGACCCCGGGCTGGGGGCCGGGGGGCGGAGGCCGTGTGCTGATTTCCCGTATTGTTTACCCCAGGGTTGCGCAGATGTCACAGGGGAGGGAGAGGACGCGTCTGCAGGCAGAGGACGTCCACGGTGTTGCTCTGGACATCTTACTCCAGAAATCGCCAGTGGTTCCCGCAGCACAATCCGAGAGGGCGCCCGAGGGGGAGGACCCTGGGCCGCGGGTGGGTCACGCTGAGGCGGAACCCTGCAGCCTTGCCAGCAGCCGTCAGCTTGTCCTGCCCCCCAGGCCACCTCTCTGGGACTCGTTCTGCTCACCTGAAAGGCTGGGATCACGGCGGCCACCTTGCCAGGCGGTGACAGAGGCAAGTCACGCATCCGATTGTAGCACCCCCTAGGGAGACACACGGGGCCCCAGCTCGGGGACACGCAGGCCGTGTATCACACAGCCTGGGTGTCAGTGTGGCCCGGCCACTCGAGGATGAGGGGCAGTGGGAGAGCCTTTCACCCTTCTGTGCCTCGGCCCTGCCACCTATAAGGCAGAGGTGATCATAGGACCCGCTTCATAAATGAGCTAATGCGTGAAAATGCTGCTAGTGGTGCCTGAGCGTCTTCAGTCCCTTATACGTGTTGTTAGCACCGTCTGCACCTGTCAGGCTCCGCGTGACGTCTGACGCGTAGAAAACGGTCAACAGTCAGTGCCTGTCATGAAAAGTTAGATGTCCCAGCTCCGACCTTGGGCTTCCGTCATATAATCTGGCCCCGGGTATG
This sequence comes from Leopardus geoffroyi, assembly GCF_018350155.1. Lineage (NCBI taxonomy): Eukaryota > Metazoa > Chordata > Mammalia > Carnivora > Felidae > Leopardus > Leopardus geoffroyi. Next base: position 167,318,585 of record NC_059331.1, read on the forward strand.
GACCGGAGTTAAAACCCTCTGCACGCCCGGCTGCCTCCACGCAGCCACGTTTGCACCAACGGCCCCCCAGGGGCTGCAGTCTGCGGGAAAGCAGGGCCACGTTACCCACCGGCTCGGAAGGCCACCGTCTCCGGGACTCCAGCTCGTCTCCGATTTCTTTCTTTCTTCCACAAACGCAGCCAATCCCGACGTCATCCCGGCAAACTGCACCGGGCCATCCCAGGCCTCTGCTGGTGGCCCGTGACGCCCCCGGGTCTGCAGGGGTCTTAGCCTGGTCTCTCCAGGCGGGTCTTATCCGTGATTTGCGTCGAGCTTTTGTCACCTCCCTGGCCTCCTCGCGACGTGGGCCTGAACTGTGTGGTCCCTGCCCCGGGACGCTTGCTGCCTGGGTCGCCCACGGGGTGCACGTCATCGGCTCTCCGTGGGGGACTCCGCCTGCCTCCGGACGGACGCCTGCCTTGGACACTCCCGCGCTCCCCGCGGTACTGAGTGCACAGTCGGTGATGGGGACTGGGGTGAGAGACCCAGGCTTACCCGTCCGCCCGGAAAACCCCGATTCTTCCTTCAAGGCCCGCCTCAGATGGCCGTTCCTTCCGGAGCCTTCCCTTATCCAGGCAGCAAGAGCAAACTCGCCAACATCCCTGAACTGCGCTCACCCCTGCCCCCCGGGGCAGAACCCCGGGCTCACACCGTCAGTGGGTCTCCGCCAGTCGCCCGGGGCGCAGACTAACACGGGAAGGGCCGGCAAAGCCGGCTGAGTGGCTGGTTGGCGGGCCGGTTGGCCAGTGCCTCAGCCCCGTCTGTGGACTGTCCGAGGACCCCATGCAGCCGAAGGAAACTGGAGACGTCTCCCCAGGGACGCCAAGACGACGCGGACAAACGCGACGCAGGATCTGACACCACCACCGTCGGACCGTGAGCTTGCGACTCTTCAGTGCTGCGTCCTCTGTTGGGACTCTGGCTGTGCCGCTGCAGGGGAAGTCACCTCCCTCATTCCCCTGGCTCCCCACCCCTGCCCCAGACAGGGCAGAGGAGGAGAGGAGGAGAGTTTGCTCGTAAAACCAGGAGCTAGAACATTAAGGAAGAGCGGGGCATGTAGGTGTTGGGGGTTCTCTGCCTCGGATAAGTCTGTGTCCCGGCCCCTCTGCCTACCCTCCTTATGATGCTGGCTCAAGACAAGGCAAAGACCTACTCTGGTTTTGTCCTGCGTCGCTGGCCACGTTATGCCAGCGACCGTGACGGAGCAGGGTGCAGACCAGAAGGCCGGTGCTGACCGGGTGGCCGTGCAGGCTGCCTCCACCGGGAACTTTCCCGGCAGCTCTGTTTCCACCAGGAACATTGAGGGGCTGAGTGAAATTATCCCCGGTGGGTGTCTCGATTCTAAAGGAAAGATTTATCGCTTTGCAGTTCTTTGCCTGACTGTGGCCTATTCACGGAGGAAGAGCAGGGAGACGTGGGCAGTGCCACGGGCTACCGTGGAGCCCCAGACCCCAGGCCGAGGGCCGCCGAGGCCTCAGGACGGGGACCCCCGGGGCCACAGCCCCTCCCTGTTCCTCAGCTGACGAGGGTAAGGGCCGAAAGCAAGACGCGATCTGTCCCGGGTCCATCGTGAGTCCGGATCACCGCTCATCTGTAACCCTCGGGTGTCCCAGAACCAGAAAGCACCATACACGTCGGCCGTGGCTTGTGCTCTCGGTTCTCCCCGAGACCGGAGCCAACTTCTAGAATCCCTTGAGGATCTTGCATTTGCCACTGGAGCGAATGCCAACTTCCACTCTCCTATTATACCGAGAGCACACATCTGAGGGGAAATAAACATTTCAGAGAGAAAGCTAATTCAGGGCTTCTGAAAAGTGTTTGGCTTAAAAGAGTAATTACACAGTTCTGGAGCCTTTGAACGTGTGCGCCGTCTTTCATCAGTTGTGTGCAGTCACACGGTGAGTTGCCACATGCCCTCTGGGTAGATACTATCGCCCTCCTTCCACAGCTGGGCGAAGGGAGCCCATCAAGAGGAAGCAACTTGGCAGAGGCTGTGGCGGTGAGCGAGCCGGGAACCCGCGGGCACAGCCCGGGATCGCGGAGGCGCCGCTGGGAGCTCGCTCCGGACCGAACGGTCTGGAGGCGGCCTCCGGCTCCCTCTGCGCCCGAGTCCCCAGGACGTCCGCGGGGGAGGCAGGCGGACTCAGTCCAGTTCTGCCGCTGCCCGGCTGTGGCCTTCCACGTTACCCGCCTTCACCGGCACCCACTCTCCCCGTCCGCCAGGTGTGGCGGATGGGACTCCGGGCGGTGACCGCGCTGGGGGCACGGGGCGGGTGGGGGTGGGGGTGAAGCCTGGCAGAGGTCCCCGCAGAGGGCAGCGCCACCTCCGGCCCCGCTGTCCCTCACCTGCGGGAGCCCCGCCCTCTCCCCTGCCCCCCCCCCCCACCCCCCCACGCTGCAGACTCCGCTTTGGAGTTTTTCTGAAAGGCTCTTGCGCCGGTGACCGTCCCGTCCGCGCCCCCGCGGGTTTCACCCAGGGAAGCGCGAACTCACTGGGTTAGTTAATCAAAGACACGGCCCTCGCGGATGGAACCGGCACAGCGTGTCCCCAAAGCCGGGTGGCCTTTGCCATCCTGATAGGGGCCTTGCGGTGACAAGGAACGAACAAAACAGAGCACGGGGAGAACGCACTTCCCAGACGGCACATGGGGAGGGGGGGAGGCGAGAACATTCACGGAGGCTCCTCCGGGACTCAGCGGCTCAGTGGCCACACAGGCGGTGGTCGGAGGGGAAGGAGACGAAACTGAAAAGGTCCGAGTGGCTTTGCACTTTCCCTCGTCAGGCCGCCTGCGGGGTCAGACTCCATCTGCAACCTGTCTGGGGTGGGGGGTGGGGGGTCTTACGGGCGCACAGTCCTGGGGGGAGAGAAGCGTGGCTGGAAGTCAGAGACCTGAGTTCCGTTTCCTCCACCCCCATCATCAGCGCGTGTCCTTCAGGGGGTCACTGACACATTCGTCCACGGCGTCCTCGGTTTCGGACACGAGCCTGGACCGGCCGGCGTCCCGAGGCCCGTCTCCCCTGTCCCGCAGAGGTGTCTGGGGAGGGGCTCAGCTCCTCTGTGTCCATCCCTGCCGTTTCCAGCTCCTGTGGGTGCTGGGGAAGACCCCAGATCGTGGGTCGTACGCCGCGCGGTCTGGCCCCGGACGCGCCTCACGCCGCGGAGATCCCTGCTCGCTGCGAATCGCTGCCTCCACTTGTCACTTTCAAAACGCCTTTCGGGAAAGTGGGGGCACAGCTCGGCTGTGCCCTGCGACATCCCTTTCCTGACGAGCTCTTTTTTCTGGCAGGGGCTGGCAGGTGCACAGGCGTCTGGGGGGAAGAGCGAGGTCTGCGTGTCCCTGGGCCCCCCGGGCCGAAGGGCCAGAGGGGACGACTCCTCCCCTCCACTTCCTACACGGCCTTACGCTGTTGTCAGCTGCAAAGGACAGGCAGGTCCTCAAACATGCTGCCTCACTAGGACCCCACTGCGCACGGCCCCTGCCCAGGGTGGGCACCGTAAGAGGACACACTCCCGCCTTGTAATCCTTCCTCACACACCTGCCCGAGGCCCTGATGGCTTCCAGGCTGGACGTGAGGGCTAGGACTCTGCCCGGCACACCGAGACACGGCCAACGGTCCCTGCCAGGAGGAGGGACTGACCGTGGGGACAGAAATGGTACCTGGACATCATGGCGGCCAGAACCCAGCGAGGCAGGTCCCTCTGGCGGGTCCCTCCAGCTCCTCTGCTGGGCAGGCGCCTGGCCCGCGTGGCCGCACCTGGGGCTGTAACACAGAAACCCGGACTTGGCGGTCCTTGCGGAGCGGGGAGTTACACGTGTCTTGCCCCGGGGAGTGCGGAGTCATCAGCGATGAGTGTCCCAGAGTTTAGCGGTAAGCGCCTCGGCTTCAGAGTCACACGGCTGGTCACGTCCCGCTTTCTCTCGGAATGAGACTTTGTGCAGCAAGGTACTGCCTCTGGTGAGCCTCGGTCTCCTTACCCTTAGAATGGCAGGGACTACGTGAGCGCAGTGCCTGGCGGGTCCCCAGGGAGACCCCAACAGCGAGGAGGGACACTTGGTCGTGAGCACATCTGCACCGTTCCCTGCTGGGCTTGGGACTCTCGTGCGGATCCCGGCCTGGAAACCTCTCCACTTCCAGGCCGTTGTTCTGAAATTATTGTCACTCTTACAGCTGCAAACAAATCTCTTCCCTGGGAGGTTGGCTCTGCCCACCTGGTCCCCCGTGTTCTGTTGCTCTGCGGAATCCTAGAACACCGCTCGACTCTAGTCCTGGCGGGACCACTGACAGACCGCCATCTGTGCGTATCTGTTGGACTTCTCTGTACGCTACGTCAACGTCGTCCAGTGGAAATGAGGGAGGGGATGCAAACACAAGCCGCTATTGCCATATGTATTCCTAGTAGCCCCCTTTCTAGAAGTAAAAAGAAACAGGTGCAAGTAATTTTTTTTAATGTTTTAATATTTCTTTTTGAGGGAGAGAGTGAAGACAAGTGGGGAAGGGGCAGGAAGAGAGGGAGACGCAGAACCCGAAGCAGGCTCCACGGTCTGAGCTGTCAGCACAGAGCCCGATGCGGGGCTCGAACTCACAAACTGTGCGATCATGACTTGAGCCCAAAGTCAGACGCTTAACCGACTGAGCCACCCAGGCGCCCCCTTGTTTTTTTTTTTTTTTTAATTTTTTTTACTTTTATTTATTTTTCAGAGACAGAGAGACACAGAGCATGAGCAGGGGAGGGTCAGAGAGAGAGGGAGACACAGAATCCGAACCAGGCTCCAGGCTCCGAGCCGTCAGCACAGAGCCCGACGCGGGGCTCGAACCCACGAACCGCGAGATCACCACCTGAGCCGAAGTTGGGCGCTCAACCCACTGAGCCACCCAGGCGCCCCTCAACTTTTTTTTTTTAACGTGATGGATTCCTCATGAAGTACTTTGTCATACATTTGCGTGACCCGCAGCAATTTGTGCCACTTCAGAGATTATGCTTTCTGGCACCGATTTCCAGGGATGCTGTTAAAACTCGAGCACGCATCAAATCCTGGCGATCGCCTCGTCTGCTTCAGAGTCCTGCATTTGGACTCCGAGCAACCCGGAGTGTTTCCTGCCTCACTGGCCGGTCCCCACACCACCTGTAAGCGTCACCTGAGCCTCTAAAGCACCAGACTGCTCTCCTGCACAAGTGTGAACCCAGAGGTGAACGTGGTGACAGAGCAGGGGCGGGGTGGGCGGGGCTCGGTGCGTGACAGGCAGCCTCCTCTCCCCGGGGACCCGCGTGACAGAGAGGACGCCATTCACCGCAGCTTAGGACACGTCGGTCCCGAGCAGCCACGATTATAACCACTGGGTTTGAAACTTTGGAATATTTTTCCATCGGTGAAGGGCCAAAGCCGTGTCGTTGGTGAGCGCAACGCAGAAACTCATCTCGCAGAAGAAGATGCAAATTACTCTCCCCCCACCCCGTGTTTCAGTCCCGTGGACGTTTATCTGAAGTTGTGAAGACAGACGCAACCGACCGGCTTTTCAAGTCTCCCGAGGGGGTTTCAAAGGCAAAAATCCTGAATTGCCCCATAGAGAAGATGTCTGGTTGATTTGCAAATTGTTGGTTATACCAGAGGCATTAAAACACATCTATAAACGCGTGTTAAAAAAATAGTATCACATCAAGGAGGCCTCTGATATTGGAAACACGAAGTAAGCCAGGGCCGTGAAACGCTTTGGTGCGTTCCTATTGGGAAGTGAACGCGCACCTCTTAGCCATAAATATTGTCAACACACCCTTTCGGTGAACATCACTTAGACTTGATCTCTTTGATAATGTTTTTAAAAATACACAGGTCCCTCTCGAGCGACCCCGGATATCGCCGTGTTTGCCGCGTCTGAAGCCTCCAGGCATTTCATAATGAAAGACTTATGATCTCAAAAATCCCCCAAATTATAAACAGAGGGCTCCGCCTCTGCCTTGGCCTTAGGAGGGGAGACCACGGCCTGCCTTGACACACCACCGTGAGCAGCCCCGGTCGGGCGTGGCGCGTGCAGGGTGTGGGCGCGAAGAGGGACGGAAGCGACTGTGACGAGCGGTTTGGGGCACGACGGTCCGTGTCGACCTGGAGGGCAGAGACCCTGTGCCCAGCAGACACGCGTGTGGACACGGGAGGGGTGCGCCCCACGGCCTCTCCCCACGGTCACCGTGCAGCCTCACCGCCTCCCGCCCCTCCCTGCAGGCTGGCCGGGCAGTGCCTGCTTCCCCCACGGTGTCTCGGGGGGAGGTGTCCGGGACTCACCTTCCTGCATCGCTGATGTTCAGGCTGGCTCCGGGCTCACGGTGGCCGGGAGTTCCCAGTTCCTGTGGGGGGCTCACCTCTGGGGCAGCGGGTCTGGTGAAGGTGCTTCACTTCCTGCTGTTCCCCCAGGCTGAGCCCAGCAGCGAGCTGTTCCCTGCACGTCCTGCTGTGTGCAAGGAGCAGATGCCCAGGGAATAGAGAGAGGAACACCCTCCCTGCTCGTCCCCATCGTCCCGCCCAGCACGTGAAGACATCCGGACACACTAGGGAGGGACACCCTTGCCCTGCAGAGCGCCCTGACCTCGGGTCTGCTGGCTCTCGGCCAGGCTGAAGGCTCCTCCCTCCACGGACTGCGGGCGGGCAGGGTGGACGAGGCGACTGGATGGGACAGCAGGTCAGGGGAAGTTGCGCCCTCGGGCCTGTTTTCCAGCCGGGGCCTTAGAGAGGGCGAGTGGCGTCTCAGGCTGGGGTCAGGGTTTGCCAAGGTCGGGGTCTGGGGGGCAGAGAGAGCATCACCCCGGATCAGAGCGTCACGGATTCCGATCGATCAGCGGGACACACGGTTCAGCTATTCACTGATGAGGCCAAGAATAGGAGCTCGGAGGGCCCGGGTCTGCCCTTGTCCTGGGTGAGCGGGGGTACACGGGTCTTCTTCAGGTCACACGGGGGTGGTTTCCTGCAGGGGCTGTCTCCCGGGCCCTAAGGAGGTGGCTTCTCCACCTGGCTCTTTTCGGGGGTCACAGGGCTCGGGGGAGATTCTAGTGCCCCCCACCCCGAGGAAGCGGCCAGCAAAAGGCAGGGAGAGCTAATGAACGTAGAGACCCTGCTCAGGACAGGCCTGGCAGGTGCGGACGGCGGCTCCCCACGCAGGTGGACGGGGGTGCCTGACTCCAGCACGGCCCCCCCCGAGAAGCAGCTCTGCCCAGCACCCCAAAGGCAGGAAAGCTGGTTGGAAAAACGGACGGGAGCAGCAGCCTGCTGGCCGAGGAAATGCTGTGGGCCAATTACCCCTGAACGACCTGGAGCTGTGGTCGAAGGTGAGCTGGCCCAAACTCAGCCTCTGGCAGGCGGTGGCTGATACCCCGGGAGCACGTCCCCCAGCCTGTGCTCGATGAACCGCCCGGGAGGAGGGCGGCCGGCTCGCTGCGGCCCCGAGGGCTCCGGGCAGGGAGGCGGTGTGACTGGGAGCCCAGAGGACGGGCGGTGGGAGCATCGGAGGCAGGGCCAGCTGCAGAGGACGAGGCTGGCACAGGAAAACGGGGTCAGGCTTCGGGCGACACGCTAATGAGGAGGGGGGGTCTTACCCCGTACGCGGGGTGTAGCCGCCGTACCTTCTGGAAAAGGACCGAAGTACGAGGCCGGCAGTGTTCAGGGAGTATCGACCTGAGGACCGGAAGGAAGACCCGCCCAGAAAGTTCCATCTCTCCACGCTCCCTTCCCCCACCTTTCAGAAGGGGCAGGAGTCCCCGCTGGTGGGTGGATGGCACAGCTCACGCCAAGGGCTCACCCCCCAGCGGGCCAGAGCTGCGCACGCTCGCGTCCCTGTGTCCGGTGAGCCCCATGCTCCCTCCCCTCTGGGGCCCGGGGGGCCTCTTCCACCTGCCGCCCCTCCTCTGGAGCGGCTGAACGACCCCCAGGGTGGCCGCTGTGCCCCCATCGCCCTTCTCCCCTGCCCCGCCGTCTGAGGACTGGCGAGAGGCCCCAGGAAGGCCCTACACAGACTGAAGCACAAAACACCCCGTCGGCACAGAGCCGAGTGGTCCCCACAAATGGAACACGTCAAAGGCAAAAGGGGGGCCGGTGGCGCCTCTTCGGTCATCCGACACGGGCAGTGGGGCTGAGTAAGACATCGAGACGGATTTCCCATAAGCCGTGGCAACAGCCGCGCACGGAGGATGCCCGCCCGCGAGGGCCTGTCCTGCCGATGCCCTCGCCGGGCAGAGAGACAGGCGGCTGAGACCTCCAAGCTGGAGGAACACTCGGTGGGAGAGAGGCCCTGGGCACGGCGAGGGCTCGGACACCCACTGTGTTCTCCGGCCCTAACGTTGGTGGTCTGGGGGTTCTTTTGTTATTTTACTTTTTTTTAAATATAAATTATTGTCACATTGGCTTCCCTACAACACCCAGCACTCATCCCAGCCCAGTGCCCCCCTCGATGCCCACAACCCACTTTCCCCTCCCTCCCCCCCATCAACCCTCAGTCTGTTCTCTGTAGCTGAGAGTCTCTCGTAGTTTGCCTCCCTCCCTCTCTGTACGCTTTTCCCCCCCTTCCCCTCCCCCACGGTCTAAAGGATGAACACACCGGGGGCGCCTGGGGGGCTCAGTCGGTTAAACATCGGACTCTTGATCTCGGCTTAGGTCATGATCTCACGGTTTGTGGGTCTGAGCCCCACATCAGTGACAGTGAGGAGCCCGCTGGGGATTCTGTCCCTTTCTCTGCCCGTCCCCCACTCGCGCTTGCTCTCTCTCTCTCAAAACAGAAGTGGGGGCAAGCACACAGCAGGGAGGGGCCAGCACCACTTGCTGGAACTCGGGAAGGTGGGTTCAGGGCAGGAGGAAGCGAGCCCCAAAGGTCTAAAGACTCAGAATAGGAAGCAGGCCCAGAGCCCGGGCTGCATACAGCTTCTTGTCCCACCGCCTGCTGGAGGGGGTGTCGGTGAAGGCCGCTCCACAGGCCACAGAAGACCCCCATCCCGCCACGGCGCACGGGGCCAGAGGGCTGGGGAAGAAGAGGGAATGGGGGGGGGCACCCTGGCCCTTTGAGCCGTGGGTTGGGGGGTCGGGGGGCTTGTGCTCTGTGAAGTCCGTGGGGGCGAGTGGTTGGAGCTGGGAAACATGCCTGACTGGGGCCCGAGCCGCAGAGCCACCCGCCAGGTGGAAACGGCAGAGGCTGACCCAGTCCCAGAAGGGATGCGGGAGGATGAGGACATCTGAGAACTCAGCAAACAGACGTAGTCGTGGGCGTCCCGTCCACCGAAACAAAGTACGTTCCCCCAACCCTGCACTGTCCTTAGCCCCCCGGGAACTGCAAGCGGCTCCTGTGGGCGAGGACGCCCCTTCCCGGTGGGGCTGGGGGGCCTTGGCGGGGCTCCGGGGAAGCTCCCATGGGCTGTCGCCTTGTGCCTCCCAAGGAGGTGATTTCCCAGGATCCTGAGCATTGAAACAGATTGTCGCGTTTCGAGGGAAAAGGGAAGGGAATCGAAAAAGGGCAGCGGAAAGACGTCGAAGATGGGCACCATAGCCACCGGCCGGTTTCTGTCTCTTTCTCCACGCGCGGCCCCTGGGATGCCTGTCCCCTCACGCCAAAGGCCTGTCCCGGGGGAGTGTCCTTACGCGACACCAGGCACGGCTCAGAGCCTCACAACACGCATAACTGAGGCATAACTCAGTCCTTATGATCGATTCAGGGGCAAGAGAACCAAATTCATGAAATGCAACTGATATTTTAGATAGAGCTGATGTCGGCCAGGAAGTGGTGCTGTGGGTCGGCACCACGGCTGGGACCCCCAGGCGCAGGGAGGCTGCGCCCCTCAGGAAAACACCTGTGGGGTGGGGCAGGTGACCAACGGCTGTGTCTGGGCCCCTGCGGGTCTGCTGTGGGAGCAAAGCCTCAAGAAGGAGCGGTGTCCTCCCTCGCCGGCAGACGGCAGGACAAATGGGCCCTCGCCCTCGGTGGGGACAAGCCCACGCTTCCGCCTAACTAAGACGCCAGGCGTGTCAGGAAAAAGCAACTCCCGAAAGAACTGAGACTCCTAGGAGATTTGTTCTGACCCTGCAGGAAGGGGACCCAGCGCGCGGCCCTTCATCAGAGTTTCTGGGGGGCCGGGCAGAGGTTCCCGCCCACACCAGGGCAGGACGGGGGCCGGAGATCACTATGCGTGGCGAACCCGAGTTCGTCTCTCGCCCGCCCTCAGCCGCGGGACAGGACAGGCTGGAGGGTTCGGGCCGGACTGCAGCGTCACGTGTTATTCGGCATCCGCTCCCCCCACTCCCCGTGCCTCCCTCCGTCTACACCTGTTCACTGCAGGCACCCGAGAGCCTAAACCTGCTTGGACCCCCGTCCGCCTTTCTCCTCTGAGGGCCTTCACCGTGTTGACGTTTACCTGAGAAAAGTGACTCAGGGCCAGATGCCAACGGCTGACAATAATGAAGTGACTCCCCTCTGCTCCGCCAGCCAGGGTTAACCCAAAGCAGCAATAACGTGGCGTCTCTGAGCCCTGGGTCAGGCCGTTGTGGTTAGGGGAGGGTCTGCCAGAACGCCTCAATTCTGGCTACGGAGCCTCTTGCGGCCAGAAATAGAACCGATTCTGCAGCTGAATTATGGGCGCAGAGGAAATGCTGTCTTTCCGTGGATGTGAGCTCCCCGTTGCAAACGTCCACGGTCCTGAGCACACGTACCACGGTTCGGCGTCCAGGGGACACGTCTGACGATGGGAGGGGGCGGCGAGGATGCCAGAAGGCCGTGTGCGGGGTGCCCCGGGCGGGGACACCCGTGGGTGGCTGCGCGATGACCGGTGCACCCGCCTCCTCTCTCCCCCTCCTCGCTCCGTGTTTCCTGTGGGTGTGAGCGTGTGTGCTGTGTGTCCGCTGTGAGTGTGCCAATCCCGCCTTCCCGTGGGGCTGGTGTCCGCAGAACGAGAAGAGTGCTCACTAGCGGGACTCGGTAAATACGTGTCGGACGGATGGAAAACCGTAGAGCGATTCTGCAGAACGAAGACCGAACGTGCACCTCGTGCATGAGTCCGGGGCCTCCGCCAACGACAGACGGATGCACCCGCGTGGGCCACCCACCCCGGGGTGGGGCGCCCCCTGCTTCAGCTCAGCCTTCCTCCCCCCGCCCCGTTGCCGGATGCAAGCCCTTGGGCACTTGGTGTGACGGAGGGGACTGCGTGGCAGGTCGTGTCGAGACGCAGCATCCAAAGCCACCGAGTGTTGTGGCGGCAACACTATGGGCCAGACCGGCCCCTGAGAGCCGGTCCCAGAAGGTCCTCTCACCCGAGGCTGCTCTTCCGCTGAAAATCCTGGCGGAGCTCAGGAACGTCTGCCCCAGCGCCACAAACACCCGGCAAGGAGCTGGGTGGGGCAGCTGGACCCGGGTTCTCCGGAGCCGGGAGCAGGTGCTGGCAGAAATCCGGAGCGCCGGGGCCGAGCGCGAAGCCCATTGGTGCCCGGCCACGCGGCCCTGGAGGCGTCGTCTTCCCCTGGGGGGGTAAGTTCCTTCCTCACCTTGAAGGGAAACAATAACCCCCGAAGCCACAGGGAAATCTCAACGTCTGGGAGACGCTCTTAGAAGTGCTGCTCCTTGAAGGGAGGGGACTTGGGGACAGGGAGAGCAGGGTGGAGGCAGGAGGCTGGGCACCGTGTCCCCTCTGTGCCAAACGGGCCCCAGATGCTCCCAGCTGGTCCCGCTTCAGGTCCGCACACGTGCACCGAGGACACAGAACGGGTGCCAGATGCCCGCACGCTTCCTGCCTTGTCAGCCGTCTGGCCCCGCGGCCCCGCGGCCCCGCGACGGTCCCCTGGGCCACTGCCCTGTGCTGCCTGGGATGTGCCGACGCGGCGGTCTGTCTCCCCCACCCCTGTTGAGCTGTGACTGACACACATCTCCGAGAGAGTTCGGGGCGTCCGGTGCGATGGTGTGACCCATGCATTGTGCGATCGTCGCCTCTGCAGGGTCACTGACGCCCACGTCCCGTAGACACAATCAGACGGATGGAAAGAAACTCTCCTCGTGAGGAGAACGTCAGACCCCCTCCCTGAGCGACCACGCAGCGCACCGGCAGCCTCTGCCCCTCAGGGTCCTGCCCGGCCGGTGCGGCCTCACGTCCCTCAAGGCACTTGTGCCCCTGAGGCTGGGCGCAGAGGCGGGAGTGGCTGGGTGCAGATCTGGGGTGCAGGAGTCCCCTTCCTTTCCGTGAGTGTTCTGAGCCCTCGAATGTTGGGGGCTCACCCCGTCCTCTCTGCCACAACATCCTGCTGAACTTCTAGCAAGTTCCTCCCACGGGGTCTCGTCTCCTGCAGGACGGTCGCTCTGCCACGGCGAAGGCAGGCCGTGGCTGCCCCCCTGCGCGTCGAGGCTCACGCGTCAGGACGTGTGCAGTGCGCTGGGCCCCGCCTGGCTCGAATCCCGGAAGGCCCCTCTGGAAGGGGTCTGTGGGGCTGAGGTGAGGGGCTGCAGTGCACACAGTAGGCGCTCAATCAGTGCTAGCGTTCACCACCGCTTACGCGCCGCACATTCTCTGGGCCTCGGGGGACGCAGTGGGAACAAGGCACCCACTGCCCCGGTCTTCCCGACCTCCAGGGTGGGGGCGCGCACCCGCAGGCCCGGGCTGGCCAGGGCACCGAGCGGCCACTCTGGGGACACACGGCTGAGTGACACCCGCTCCTGACCACAAGCACCAGGGCCTGGGACGGAGGCGGCAGAACCGAGACGCCTGGCCAGCGTGGTCTGCACGGGGCGGGAGACTGGGAGAAAGTGCTTCGAGCCCCGGGGGGCGGGGTGAGGTGGGGAGGGGGGCGGGCTGAAAATGTCGCAGCAGAGCCTGAGCCACTGGCATTCGGTGGCTTACGACAGGCGAAGCGTTGCCTTAAGGCATTTGCCAAGGACACTGTAGGCACCCCGTAGGCCACGTTTGCTCCTGGACGAAGATGGGCTCGGTATAGACAGGAGAAGTGACACGCTCAGTCACCTCTGCACACGTCCTTCCGCCCCAAGGAGCTGCTGCACCAGCTCTGGCCGCCTCCCCCCATCCCAGAGGGCCCTGTGGGAGCGGAGGGACAGCTCGGACCCTCCCCCTCCCCGCCCCGGCCCCCTGGGGCTTCTCTTTCCCAACATGCAGCCGTGGGACCAGGACAGGAATGAAAGGGGAACTCTATTCAGCAATTTTTGTTGACATTTTCTTATTTAGTATTTCAGAAGAACAGATGGTTTTATTAAAAAGTTTTAGCTTGTTGATGACACAGGAAGTAAAATAAAGGCTCGGTTTTGCCCCCTGCGGTCACCGAATTCAGCTGGCGATTCCATGGGAGACGAGCTCTGCAGAGGCTGGGCAGAGGCTGGGCGGGGGCTCACGTCCCTCCCGAAGAGGCACCCAGGCTCCAGGGACTCCACGGCTGGTCTGGTGGCCCGGACGGGGGAGGTCACGCATGGCTGTGAATCTCTGAGCACACACCCGGTAGGCCGTGGCCCCGAAGTTTCAACTTTCACCCACACAGACTGGAAACAAATACCGCACGTTGGAGCAAATGAACGCACATTCCGCTGACACTTGTAAGTTGGTTTTGCTGTCGGCCACCCTCCCAACAAACACCAGTCATTGACCGATCCCAGGGCTCGAAGTCCAGACGCTTCTGTGAGGGGCCAGTAGTGCATGTTTTAGGCTCTGTGGTCAATGTGGTCTCCGTTTGGTTACTCAAGTCTGCATGACGGCAGGGACATAGTCTGTACGTGAATAAGTGTGGCTGTATTCCCATAAAGCTTTATTTACAAAGACAAGTGGGGGGCCAGGGCCCTCGGACTGTAGTTTGCTACAGTTGACTTTAAGTGTGGCTGTATTCCAATAAAACTTTATTTATAAAGACAAGTGGGGGGCCAGGGCCCTCGGACTGTAGTTTGCTACAGTTGACTTTAAGTGTGGCTGTATTCCCATAAAGCTTTATTTACAAAGACAAGTGGGGGGCCAGGGCCCTCGGACTGTAGTTTGCTACAGTTGACTTTAAGTGTGGCTGTCTTCCAATAAAACTTTATTTACAAAGACAAGTGGGGGGCCAGGGCCCTCGGACTGTAGTTTGCTACAGTTGACTTTAAGTGTGGCTGTCTTCCAATAAAACTTTATTTACAAAGACAAGTGGGGGGCCAGGGCCCTCGGACTGTAGTTTGCTACAGTTGACTTTAAGTGTGGCTGTCTTCCAATAAAACTTTATTTACAAAGACAAGTGGGGGGCCAGGGCCCTCGGACTGTAGTTTGCTACAGTTGACTTTAAGTGTGGCTGTCTTCCAATAAAACTTTATTTACAAAGACAAGTGGGGGGCCAGGGCCCTCGGACTGTAGTTTGCTACAGTTGACTTGTAGTCGACTTGGTCACCATGGGGGTATTGAAGACCTCCAAGGCCACTCAGCCCACCCCTTCCTTTTTATGGAGAGACGGTCATTTCCCCAAGGGCTCAATTAGTTGGTGAATGACTGCTCTGGGTCAAAGGTACACACACGCGCAGGGCTCTCCTCAGTCATTCCCTCCTCTCTCCTCTTGCCGTTTGTTAAATCCAGTCAGCGGGAAAGCAGGTCACGCTGAGAGTCAGTGAAGCTATGTCCTGATGACCTGGGACAAGTGACACACATGTTTATTGCTCTTGGGGAGACTGGACCCACACTCTGGCTGGCGGCTTACCATTCCACTCAGCTCCCTATGGGCCCAGCCTTTGTTAGGGGCTGGGCTGTGCCCCCCAGATTCATTAGGTTAAGTGAAGTCCTAACCCCAGGACCTCAGGAAGTGACTGTGTTTGGGACAGGCTTTAAAGAGGTCATTAAGGCAGTCAGGTAGGTGGCCCTGATCCAGTGTGACCAGTGTCCTTAGAAGAAGAGGACGTCAGGATGCAGACACAGAGGGACAACCCTGCGAGGACACGGGGAGAAGACAGTGTCCACGAGGCGGGGAGAGAGGCCCCGGGAGAACGCAGCTCTGCCCACACTGTGATCTCAGACTCTCAGCCTCCAGAACTGGGAGAAGATAAACTGCTATTTAACGTACCCCGTCTGTGGCCCCTGGTGATGGCCATCCCGGACGCTGGGGCACTAGCCTGCGGGGACTTGATGGGGCTGATGACCTTCCTCAGAGGAAGCGAGGCCAGGTCTGGATGTTTACCGGACGCAGACAGTTCTCTTGGCTTCCGGTCAGGCCGCCGGTCCCCAGTCCGCTACCCTGCAAGCCTCGAGAGGGCCGATCCATGGTCAAGGAGACGGGTCAGAGACCCGCCCCAGCGGCACGCGTGTGCAGAACGTGGCGGGAGGGCGGCGGGCTGCACCTGGGGCCTGGGAGTGCCCCCCGGTGTGGTGGTGCACAGCCGTGTGAGCCCGGGGCAGCTGAGGGCACTGCCAAGGGTAAATCCCCGAAAGAAGAGTGTTGGGGCGTCGGGACGCGGCGGGGCTGGGCTCCCGCCGCGTGAACCTGACCGCAATCCTTGCCCTGCACCGAGCGAGCGTGAGCCGCTCCAGTCCCCCCCGGAGGGCAGCTCCGAAACTGAAGCAAGTGGTCGGAACGTCCTTGAAGACTTTAATCTTTCTAATTTCCTCCTATATCTTCTAAGATTATTTTCCTTCTGAAATGAATTGCGAACGACACAGCATTTGGCAGCAATTTCTTTTCCTCTCCACCCCCAAGACGCAGACACAGATTGACAACGTCCCTTTAAGACTCCAACCCGAAACGTTGCTCTCGTGGGTTTCAAAATAAAAACATGTGATCAGTCCCTTTTTTTTTTTTTTTTTTTTTAGCAAGTCTAAGAAATCCTGTGCTCTTTTGGGTCCGTCCCTGCCCAGAATGGGAAGAAAGATGGTAAAACAGATTATTTTCCTCCACAGAAAGGACGTTGCCAGAGGGGGGGGAAGAAACGGCCTGGCAGGTGCAAAGAGCTTGGAGGTGCGGCCGGCGAGGCTCGTCCCTCTGCTGTGCAGAGCAGACCTGCGAGTGAATACAATGTTTCCCAAACACTCCAAGATGCTCTGTGTGCGTGTGTCAGAAAGACAATGAGGACAGACGTGATGGAGCCTCTGCGCCGTGGCCCCGTGCCAGCCTCGGAACAGCTGTGTGGAGCGTAAGAATCACAGCAGCTGTATTTAAACTAGAAATTAAATCTCCTTCTATTTAATGCGCAGTCTTTTTAGTTATCAAAAAGGAAACATTAGCAATTAGGGAGTGCGTATTTCATGGACGGCGCTGGATTTGCTGGTTTTGTTTGGGATGCCTAATTCCAACACACGAGGAGGACGGCGGTGGCCAGGTTTCTTGAAAGAGAAGAGCTGTTACTACCTTTCCCTTTGTTAGCAGACAGGGGATTTCAGACATGCCCTTATCCCCACTTGGAGAAAGGGCTGGGGAGACGGCAGTCATTTTGTTCCTTGTCGCGACTGGTGTTGGTTTGGAATGCGGGGGTCACGGGAGAGGAGGGGAGGAAGGAGGAGAGAAGCAGAGAGAGAGAGAGAGAGAGAGAGGGAGAGAGAGAAGAGGGAGAAAGAGGATGCATGTATACCCAGGCATACATGGAGGCCAGTTAATGGATGTCTGCATTTCACGGGCAAGGCCCTGCCCGGAGGTGCGTGAGCCGAACAGTGAGCTCGGGGCCCTGGCCGGTGAAGACACGCCTTCCTCTGTTGGCCCTCAGCGCGTCCTACACACCGGCCACCCGGAGCTCCTCCGGGAAGGGGAGGCAGGGGTGGGAGGGGAAGGGAGGGGTGGAAGAAAGGCTGAGGTCCCTCTGGGCAGCTGG
This sequence comes from Leopardus geoffroyi, assembly GCF_018350155.1. NCBI lineage: Eukaryota > Metazoa > Chordata > Mammalia > Carnivora > Felidae > Leopardus > Leopardus geoffroyi. Next base: position 167,335,385 of record NC_059331.1, read on the forward strand.
GCAAGTGTTCTGAATTCTCAAGAGGGAAACCAGGCGTGTGGACCCTTCCTTCTACATTCCGCCCCCCCACCCCCCCACCACGGATGCTGCCCAGCCTCAAGACGGAAGCATCAGAACACCTAACCCGGCCATAGGACTATCTCAACTAATGAGGGCAACACCCATGGTGTCTCTCGTGGTCCGCACCTCACACGAGTTTTTACTCAGCAGAAGTGTTCACATCCCTCAGTTGGTGGGTCTCTGTAAAAACCTGGGAGTAGGACAGTTTTGGTCTCCCCTCTGCACACAAGAAGCATTCTAGGTGTTTCGACACACACGAACTTAACACGGAAAGTAGGGGGCACCTGCATGGCTCAGTCGGCTAAGTGTCCGACTTCGGCTCAGGTCATGATCTCGCAGTTCGTGAGTTCGAGCCCCGCGTCGGGTTCTGTGCTGACAGCTCGGAGCCTGGAGCCTGCTTTGGATTCTGTGTCTCCGTCTCTCTCTCTTACCCTCCCTTGCTCATGCTCTCTCTCTCTCTCTCTCTTTCTCTCTCTCTCAAAAATAAATAAACACGAAAACAAAAACACCTTAATACAGAAAGCTGTTTGTGAAGTTGGTGCCAGACCAGGAACCTGAACACCAGGCTTATGCAGCAGGATGGCCCAGAGACCAGAGTCGGGGTTGGCCGGAGGAAGGGGAGCCCGGGGAGCCGCGGGAGCAGACAGGAGGGCGCGCACAGGCCTCCACCTTCCCCATACCCTCACCTCTGCTCTCCACCTGACCTGTGCCAGCCGCTGGCCACACCGCCAGAGGCCAGGGGGCAAAGACACCGGGTAGCGTGGCTCCCTCGGGTGTAGACCGCAGCCAGGCATGCAGGGCAAGGGAAGGAGGGGTAGCAGGAGACTGGTGCATGGACGATCCGAGCGGGCAAGCCGCATGCCTGAAGTCGCCAGCTGGCAACACCAAGGGCGCTGATCCTTGGGCCTCCCTCTACGGGCACGGGAGTCAGCGTTTTGTCACGTCAGCCTCAGAGGAGACGCTGCTCGCCCCCTGGTTTGGGCACAAGGACTTTGCTCCGTCACAGGTAGGAGCACAACGCTCTCACGAGGGGGCTGAGCTGCTCCTGGGGTCTGTCTGTCTTCACCAGAGGGGACGCGGGCAGACGTGCAGAGTCCCCAGCCCCCACGACACCCCGCACTTTCCTTGAGTGACGACAGGCAGGCCTGGTCACGAGGCGGCTCGACAGGCAAGGCTTTAGCCCAAAGTATCTCAATTTTTAACGACAGGGAGTGTGCCCCACAATGCGGTGCTCTTGTCTCAGTGACCTCCTCGGTGGTCGGAATCGCCCTCCAGGATCATCGTCAGAGACAGTTTACGGTCGTGCCCAGCCTTTTTTTTTTTTTTTTTTAATTTTTTTTTTTTCAACGTTTATTTATTTTTGGGACAGAGAGAGACACAGCATGAACGGGGGAGGGGCAGAGAGAGAGGGAGACACAGAATCGGAAACAGGCTCCAGGCTCTGAGCCATCAGCCCAGAGCCCGACGCGGGGCTCGAACTCACGGACCTCGAGATCGTGACCTGGCTGAAGTCGGACGCTTAACCGACTGCGCCACCCAGGCGCCCCAATGCCCAGCCTTTAACCCAAACAAAGCCACAGCTCATTCACTGACCGTCTTCATGAAACTCGTCTCTTAATGATTGTTCACTGTTTTCCAAAGTCAAACCTGGGCTTAAAGAATTGACATTTTCCACCGTGAAGATATTCAATGTTTTTTTTTTTTAATGTTTATTTATATTTGAGAGAGACAGAGACAGAATGCGAGTGGGTTAGGGGCAGAGAGAGAGGGAGGCACAGAATCAGAAGCAGGCTCCTGCTGAGCCCCCAGGCGCCCCAACCACCATGAAGATATTCAAAAGAAGGTGCTATCACTGAGGCCGGCATCATAAAAAGGCATCCAGGGACGCCTGGGGGGCTCAGTCGGTTGGGCGTCCGACTTCAGCTCAGGTCATGATCTCGCGGTCCGTGAGTTTGAGCTCCGCGTCGGGCTCTGTGCTGACAGCTCGGAGCCTGAAGCCTGCTTCTGATTCTGTCTCTCTCTCTCTCTACCCCCTCCTGCTCACGCTTTGTCTCTCTCACTCTCAAAAATGAATAAATGTTAAAAAAAAAAAAACTTGCAGAATGTACTGTGAGCAGAGAAGCGGTATTTGAGTGAGGCGACAGCCCCTCAGCCGGGCAGGGTCCTCACCGGGGTGGAAGGTTCTCGTGTGTTGGCCAGAACCCCCTCATTGTTACTACATAGTCCGGCGTGCAATGCAGGTCAGTGGAATGGGGCTCTTGGGGTTATGAGGCACCAAGACTGGACCACACGGCCCGGTGGACAGCCTGCAGTCCAAGCCTGTTTGGAAATAGTCCCTGGAGGTGGTGACAGCTCTGCCTAGCCTCGGAACACGTCCACTCGGGGCGAAAACAAGGGGCAGGAGGTCACTTGAAGGACACAGGTGGCAGTGGGAGATGCAGAGCGGTTCAGAATGACGCGGGGGCCCAGAACAGAGGCGGGGGCATCTGAATGGCAGACATGACCATCCCCAGGCAGGCAGTGAGGAGGGAGGGATCAGCCTCTTGGATCCAGAGCCTCACTGGAATCCACGCCTACCCCCAGCCCAGGAAGGCTGGGGGTGGCCGGCGGTGCAGTGGAGAAAGGCGGTCAGTGGCCCACCATTCATGACGCAGAGCATCGCGCTTATAGATTAAATACAAATTTTGCATTTAGAGCTAGGAGGTGAGAAGACAGGGTCCCCCAAAGAGATAACCTGTTTTGTTTTGTTTTGTTTTTTTAACGTTTATTTTTTTTTATTTTTGGGACAGAGAGAGACAGAGCATGAATGGGGGAGGGGCAGAGAGAGAGGGAGACACAGAATCGAAACCGGCTCCAGGCTCTGAGCCATCAGCCCAGAGCCTGACGCGGGGCTCGAACTCCCGGACCGCGAGATCGTGACCTGGCTGAAGTCGGACGCTTAACCGACTGCGCCACCCAGGCGCCCCAAAGAGATAACCTGTTTTAACACACACAGACACCAATCTCGATTCCATGCCTCTACACCAATGCTCCCCATCATCTTCTGACCATGTGACCTCAGACCGTGTGTTTCCTCCAGAGGGAAAGTCGGCTTAGTGCACAACACATGCCTGTTTCCAGAATTTCTGTGTCTGTTCTTTACCGCGTCGTTATGCCCTTCTGCCTTAGCGAGGGCAATACCTAACCATTGGCAGCTCATTAGGATCCCTTCTTTGTGTCCAATTTTAAGAGAGAATCACTCATCACAATTATATGTGAGCTTTGTTGAGGTGAAGAAAGCCTCTCCATCCACTGACGACCCTGAGAGGTGGTTCTAAGTGAGCCATTTTCGGAGCACCAGCCTTGACGGGGCTGGGGTGAGCATGAGACAGAGTGGAGTTGAAAAGTGTCCTTAGAGGGAGCGGCAGGTCCCCGCTGAGGGAGTGGCAGGGTCCGCTGTGTATGCAACAAAGACAGTGCAGCTCACTGGAAGTCTATAGGACGCTCGCCCTCACCCCGCTGAGTCGGAAGAGGAGATCCAGAGCACTTAAAACCCAAGGGAAGGCAAAATAGGAATCTCTGGAATTGAAATACAGACTAGGGAACATTTGAATAAGACTATCGCTGTGGAGCTGACCTTCAGATTTAAAACCACCTTAAAAATGCAGATGTTAGACATGGAACAGGAATAAGGACAGATGCTTTTCCTTGTCTCCCTGATTACCTGTCTTGTGCACATCACCATCAGGGAACGCGGCCTGAGTACGTGACACTCCCAGGAGACATGGATGGACACCTGGGTTGCAAACCAGCAGTTGCCTTCACAGCATTTTCCCGGGGGTGCCGGGAAATCTCATTTAAAAAAAATAAGTTTCACTGGACCCAAGTTCTGCTTCGTTTTATGATGGTGTTTGGGGACAGTTAACAGTCACTTGTGCACTCCCTCCTGTGGCCCTCGGAGGAGGTGTGTAAGGTGGCTTTCTCATCCCCTCTTACTTCCGCAAGACCAGGGCTGAAGGCCGCGATGTTGTGGCGGGGAACGTCGGTGCCAGCAAAGAGCGTCTGTCCCCTGCTCCAGACCACACACGAAAAATGCACAGTGGCTGAAGAAATGGTTTATGAAGTGGGTTATGATTTTTTTAAACGAGGCATCCCATTGCAAAAATCAGGCCTAATTTAAGACAGAGGCTATTAAATTATTTGTCTTTGTGCCAATGGTTATAATTTCATCTTAGCTGACTCCGGGTCATATTTTCATTACAGAATTAAGAAGCAGGAATAAACTACCATAAAGGGTTGAATCAAGATCCGACCAATGTGTGATATCAATGTTACTTAAACTCAGAGCATAGAAAACTCATAAAGTCAACATAACTTTAATATAAAAACTCAATAAAGATAAGACAAAATTATGGGCTAATCTCACTTAAAAACATAAATGCAGACATTATAAATAAAATATTAACATTGAATTAAGAGAATAACACAGCACGGCCATGTAGAACACAAGAATTGATCAATATGGAGAAGGCTCTCAATACAGTCCATTGCTTCAACAAATTATCATAAATGGAGATTTAAAAAGTGTTTGAGAAATGCAGCAAAACTTCCTAATAAAAACTTTCTGTGACACAGAAAAGAGAGAAAAATAAATATAGGTTACTTAACAAAACCCAATGGCAAATATTTTCCTAAATGGTAAAATCTTACAATCATTTAAATTAAAATCAGGAACTAGAAAGGGAGGTCTATAATAGCATTATACTTTGACACTGTCTCAGATTTTTAGTGAATTCAGTAAGACAAGAAAATGACTTAACTTGTATAAACAGAGAAAAAATAGAAGTGAAACCATATCCAGTTGCTGAGGATTGATTGGGTAATGGGAACCCAAAGAACTTATATCAAAACAAAAAACTACAATTCACTGGAAAGCTTAGTAACTTGTCATATTTATGCAAATGTATGAAATTAATAACTTTCTCCACCCTCACAATAAGAATGTAAAATGAGAATAAGAGAAAAAAAATTATATTCACAACAGTGACAAACACTGTCACATATGTAGAAATAAAGTTAATACGAAAGGCACAATATCTACAAGATAAAATCTGGGAAATCTTTTCTAAGGACATAAAACAGAATCTGGACCAATAAAACAACAGCCATGTTCCCAGATGAAAAGAATTATTGTCATCAAAGTGGCAATTCTCCCCAAATTAATGTAATGCAAATTTAAAGGAACTGCAGATAGAACGCCAAGTTTTTAATAGGCTGAAACGATGTTAATATTTGTATAAAAGAGCCAGTGCCAAGAAGAGTCAAGAAGCTGATGGGGAGAAGGACCGGCTCTCATTGCAGGGATCAGAGTGTAACCCACGGCCCCGACGTGAAGCGACCAAGACACCGGTGTGTGATGGGCAAGGGGGACAGCCGAGTGAATGGCGAGCTCAGAAACTCGTCACAGTGCCCATAAGAACTCAGTGCAGGACAGAGTTGACAGCTCATGTCCATTGACAAAGAGACCAATAAGTGATCCTGACACAGCTGGCCCTCCCGATGGAGGAATCAGACAATGAAGTTTCATCCCCTACAACAAAGAAACTCTAGAAGAATCAGGAAACGAAGTGTAGGAAATAAGTTGCTTAGGAAATCCAGGCCACAACACGTAACATCTAGGGTTCGGGCCCTGGAAACGTATTGGAAAGAGTGGAAATCCAAGACTTAAGAAAACATACACATAATTGATTACATACGTAATAACACAAGCTCAAAATGTAGTCTATGCAGAACAAGCGATAGATCTGAAAACATATGTATTTGTGCCTCAGGTGACAATGAGGTAATCCCTGTAAGGTAAAATAAACGGTGATGAAGACAGTTAAATAAAAATAAAAATTTAAAGTTGAATAAATAACAAAGAATAACCAGTGGAAAAATGTTTAAAGGTGTAAATAGGCCATTCACAGAACAGTGGTCAAAAAATATGAAAAGATATCTACATTTATCAATGGTGAAAAAATATTGATTAAAATGACAATAAATATTACTTTATGTCCACTAGGCTAGCACCAACTTAAAAAGAATTAGCAGTGAAAAAGAGTACTCATACATTGTTAGAGGGATTATTATAAAGTGTTACAGATTTTGGGAGGAAGAGGAGAAACTATGGCAAAAGCTATTAAAATTAAAAACACATTTACTCTTTGGGGTGCCTGAGTGGCTCAGTTGGTTAAGCATCCGACTTTGGCTCAGGTCATGATCTCACAGTTCATGAGTTTGAGTCCCATGTCAGGCTCTGTGCTGACAGCTCAGAGCCCGGAGCCTGCTTGGGATTCTGTGTCTCCCTCTCTCTCTGCCCCTCCCCCGCTCTCTCTCTGTCAAAAATAAATAAACATTAAATAATTTTTTTTAAATATAAAAACACACTGAGTCTTCAACCTGTAAATTCTCCCCTGAAAACTTCTCACGGAATAAATTATTTGGCATGTAAGGACATATATTCTAGAATGTTTATTGCAGGATTGTTCACAATAGAAAAAAAAAATTGGAAAGGCAGAGAGTGTCCATCAATGGAGGAACTGTCTAAATAAGTGATTCCGCTCACCCCCTGGAGCATAAGGCAGCCATTAAATATAACAGACTAAAGGTAAACACGATCACTTGGCAGGATTTCTGTGAGGAATCAGGAGTGATGCAGAAGTCTGTGTAACATAATCCAATCTTCGCGAAACAAGCAATGATCTCGCCCTCTGTGGCACTCTGGAGGGCAGAATGAAGAATGTAAGGACACCTACCCGCTGTTGACACGACCGCCTAGGAATAACGGAGTGTGGATACTAAGGGGAAAAGGAGTCATGCTGAAAAATGAAAAGGAACAAGGGAAGCGACACTGTAACAGGCAGAAGCGTGTATCAGATCGTCATTTTTGCATTTATAAAAATTATACATTGCACCTATATGCATATATGTAAATGAATAGAAAGTAAAGTTTATCGAAACAATGACGGGATCTAAGCTGATATTCCCTAACAGCTATCTGTCTGAAATAAACTACATCAAAATGGTATCCTTTATTTTCCATGCAAGCTTCTCCAGGTTACCGCCCTCTCCATAAATGCCACCATCTATCCAGCTGCTGAAGCCCAAACTCCAGGAGTCCCCCTCAATTTTGCTCTTCCTTCACACCCTACATCCCGCTAGCTGTGAACTGTCCTGCCCAACCTCATCTCTTTCCACTTCTCTCCTTTTTATTCCTACAACCACTGGAGTCTCTCTGTGCCATCACAAATGATAGCCTCCCAAATGGTTCCCAGCTTCTATGCTTTCTTTTTTATAAGCCATTCTATGCACAGGAGCAGCGCCGCCTTTCGATTAAAGTATTACATGCACAAAATACACACGTTTTAAGTATACAGCTCAGTACATCTTTTCTGAGTTCCCAGATCTGTGTAACCACCAGCCAGATCAAGATATAGGATGTTACAACACCCCACCTTCAAGATGCCATTCCATTGTCTCCCAGGTTCCATCATTTCTGTTGAAAAGTCATCAGTGACCCCGACACTGTTTAGCTGAAGGTTATGCTTGTTTTCTCTGCCTTCTATTACGATTTATTTTTGTCCCCATTTTTTACAGCAGTTTGACTATGATATATTTAGTGTGGTTGTCTTTGTCTTGCTAAATTTTTTTAGGGCTTGCATTTGTGACTTGCCTTTCATCCATTCTGGAAAATTCTTGGCCCGTGTCTCTAAGTGTTGCTTCTGCTTCCATTCTCCTTCCCATCCTCTGAGACTCCAGATACACATACGTGATACCTTTCTGCGCAGTCTCTGTGGCAGCCTTGGAAGTCTGATGCTCAGACTGCCCTTCAGGAAAGAATCGTCACTCACCCAAAAAGAGTGCACTTAGCCGCAGCCGCTGGCTTAGTGTCATCAGGGTCCACCTCACATTTTGCACCACTGTTACGCTCTCCCTCGGGAGGCTAGTGCAGGATTCCCCTAATGGGCAACCATTGCCCTGGGCTTCCTATGGGGGTTCTCCAAAACTCTCAGCTTTCCAGGCCCATGGTTCTCCCTGGCCAAATCCTTTCTCCTCCCCCTTTTTCCTTCACAGGAGTCATTCTGGCCCCATTCAACTTCCCTTCCCTTTTATATTCCATGGATATCATCCTCAAAAAATTACTTATGCTCCTAATTTTGTTTCAGCGTCTGCTTCCTGAAGGACCTAACTGATGCAATGTCTGTGCTTTGTCAAGAATGAGCAAATTTCCTGGAAAGGAATAGTGGCGGGGATGTAGGGAACACCTCAATTCATTTTGCTTCTTTGAAGGCTCTTGGATCTTCAGTCGTGGCTGCCCCCATTGCTCCCTGATGCCTGCCCACAGATTTTGTGGTTGTCCGTAGTGGGGGGGACGGTCCAAAACCAGCTGTTACACCATAGCCAGCAGTGGAATCCCTCCCACTAGGCCTTGTCAACTTTCAACTCACATTTGATTGGTGATTCTTCAGATTTTCTACAGCGGTCTTAAAATTGTTATAGGAAACTTAAAAAGGGGGGCATCCCTGTAGTCATGTTGGCTGGACAAATCTCTATGAAGTTAGGACTTCCCCAAGGGAAGCTTTGGATCAATACAGCCATATTTATTTTAGAGCTCACATCGCTCATCCATAAAGACGTTCCCCCTAATTCCCAAGGACTTCTTCCCTGACGGAACCTTCGCTCACTAATCCATTTACCCGTGAACTATTCACTGAGCACCTACCCTGTGCCAGGCACTCTGCCCATATGAAAGATACGGACCACATGGCTCCAAAAACATAGTATAAGCAAGGTCTAAGACTTGATCTTTAGAAAACATATTCTTCTGCCCTTAAAGGAGATGCACAGATAGTTAAACCAGAGAGATCAGCACTCTCTTCTTTTATTCTGGAATGCCTTGTTCTTCAGTAAAAACAAATGGACCACTAAACATTAGCAGAACTGTTTGTCATACTATGATCCCAAGCAGAGTCTAGTCAGACTGCCCGTGCAGATGGCAGGCTTCCTATACGTCCCCCCTCCATGTGGCTGTGGGCAAATGACTCTGCTTCTGTGCCACAGTTTTGCCTCCTATAATACTGAATCATCAAGAGCACTCATCTCAAAGAGTGGTCCCAAGGCTTAAGTGAGCTATTTAACAAAGCCATTAAAACAGTGCCTGGCATACAGTAAGCACTAAAATAAGTGACTGATGCTTTCGAACTATGACTGATATCACTAACAAAGAGTATTTATGGTCCCAAACGTGACTGGTCTTATCAAGATCGTAACCACTACTAATTAATCATCACTCGTAAGGATTCTCTTAGATGCAGGTGGTCTTTTCTATTAAAAATAAAAACCATCTGATTTGCATCACACAATGCCAAAATACTGCCTTGAAAATACCTGTAAGTGTCACTGCCTTCCTGCATGACCCTTACTCGGCTGGCTGGCTGTTTCTCCTGCTTCAGCTATGTAGGGCACACGTGCTCAGAAAATACCATTGGGGAGATAATGGGCACATTAAAGCTAGCAGTACAATGACATCCTGAAAGATTTTTTGGCAAGGCCATCATTAAGTTCACTGGAAAACTACAAGGACAATGTCAAGAAGCCACTTGGGGGACAGAAGGCACTTCACACAGAAGGGCTGCTATGTTGAGCTCAGGGTGGAGCTTTCTGTCCTCAGTCCCTGAGCAAATCAAGAAAGTTGGAGCGACCAAAGTTGGAGTCCACACTGCTCAGAGGAAGTCTCATAAGGGAGTCCAACACATAAGGCCAGACGGGTCCACTGAGGTTGGAGAGGGGTGGGACTCCTGGAATCCTGCCCTATAGACCCCTTACCCCCGAAACTCCGGGACATGGCTGCGAAACTCCTAGGAAATTCGGGGGTATGTTCTGAAACCCATGGAGATAGTAATTTAAAAGTCTTTCATGAAGTATAAAATGCTACTCAACATACGGTCTTCTGAGTTCAAAATCATAGTAGCAATATTATCACTGCTATTATCTAACATTGCATATTTGACATCACGACAGTATTTTGAACTTAGCATGGTTTGGCTCTGTTAATAATCAAATGGATATCATTGGCGGTAGTGACTTACTTTTTGTGCCTTAGCAGGAAGAAGGAATTGCTTGTCTAGTATTTACGCCAATCTTCCCTCAGTCACTCCTTACCTACAGTCAACATCTTTACTGTTTTAACTTGGTGAATGAATACACGTTGTGTCAATATTGATTGTATCCAGTCGTGGTGTTACAGGAAACGGGACAAGAGTCTGTCCAGTGGGGTTTGGGGGGCAGACTGAGAGTTTCCCTGGGGGAAAATAAAACAGCCTTGGGGCCAGGAATTTCTCTGCTCAGATTTACTGATTACGTATCTGAGCAAAGATAAGGTCAAGAATTTTAAAGTTTGCCTAACATGAATAGAAAAAAAACCACACACAATTCCAGAAATGATGTTTCTGGTTTTTCAAAAGCAGTTCCAATCCTTGTCACAAGACAGGTCACTAAGAAATAGAATCCAAGACAGATATTAGCCTGTCTTGCAAAAGCTTTAGGGAGGGGGCTTCTCTCAGTAGGAACTCTTAAAAGGGGGGAAGCCCAAATGGGCAGAAAGTGAAGTTGGATTATGGTACACGAGCAACAGAGACTTTACATAATCCTAGGGGGAGTTCTGAGTCTGAGAGGGTCCTTCAGAGTTACCCCTAATCAAGAGAAGGCAACCACATTGCCCAGTCACTGGACATAGGTGTGCCTATGGAGTGCTCAGACCGGAGGGGCATGGTCTTGAGTGAGGCATCTCCTTCAGCTGATGGCGGTTCCCTGAGAGTCGCTGGGCCGTGGGTCCCCAGCAGCCAGCAGGTCCAGCAGCTGGGAGGACCAGGCGTTGCATGGAAGGGCAATATGGGTGTGGGTGGCACAACACAGTGCTTTCTGGAATGTGCCTGTTTCAGCCTCACTGGCTTCATATCCTCAGTGAACCCTGTGCAGGAACAGCTCCGTGCATTCAGATTAGTCTCTATTCTTGGGGAAGCTTTGACCAGGAAAGTCAGTGGACTACAAGTCCTTGCTCCTGTAGGTGTCTCGAGGCTGCTACAGACATTCATCCTTTCCCCCCACCCCTGGCTAGCGCCACAGCTGATCTAGGCTGGATTTGTATCGGAGGAAAACCAGAAGCTCATTTCTGGTCATGATGCTCCTCTTAGGCTGTGGCTGCGACTCTCATCCATTTACCATCAAAGCTGGGCAGAGTACCAAAGGATGCTCCAGTGAGTCACCTGCATTCCAGACAGATTCTCCATGGCTGATGACTTCCGGAAAGGACCGATGTCTGCCGGGGTCTTGTGCTTCCTGCCATGACTTCTTTGGTAAAGGCGGGTGGTTTCATCCAAGGAGAGTCTATGCTGTGTATTGTATCAGTGAACCAAGACTTCTGCGAGCCCAGGGGCATGAAGAACTTCCTATCCTTGGAATATGTGTTAATTCTAGCCAAGATGAATCACTGCCCCTTTGCACTAGAAGGGGACTCAAGGTAACCAACTGTCCACAGAGCAGCTGGCGGTGCTGGGTGGGTGCAGGGTCGACGTTCGTTGCTGACAAGTTGGGCGTTGGGTGTTGGGCCACTGGCACTGCTAGAAGCTACATCAGCCTTGGTGAGGGGGACCCAAGCCAGGGGCACAGCACTGGCTTCCACCCCCGCCGCCATGGTGCCGTTGAGCCCACACTGTGGGGACCAACGAGAGAGGCTGGTGGATATCACCTGCTGGAAGTTTTGTGCATACTTTAATTTTCATGCCTTTTCCACGAGGGGTGTTCTCTGGTGGAAGTTAGTACTCGATGCAAAGATATTTATACTTGTTGCTCACGGCTACCTGCCCACCGAGAAGCCTCATCTCCTTGTCCCCAGCATAGCAATCTTTCAGCTCCGTAACTGCCAACAGAGGCCCTTCGGTTCCACGATCCCTGAAATCACTTGTCCAGACCTGGTGGGATGTCTGAGCTATTGCAGCTATGGCTCCCGTCCACTGATGCATCGTCTCTATTCACACCAGCCAGCGGAAGCTCTAACAATGCGCCCACGGCAGGTGGGGGCTTCTAGGACCTCACCCAGCGCCAGTGCACTGGGCCGGTGGGGGACCCAACTCCAGACCCCTTTCCAAGCCTGTGCCCATGACCACTCCTCGTGTCGGCTGTTATATACCAGCCTCTCCAGAACACAGGCTGTGAGGTGGAGATTCGTGTGCAGCTTTGTGGGGAGCAGAACCGGGCAGACAGAAGCCGAACTGTGCTGTCCCTACGGCAGAGGCTTCAGCCGGTCCTCACAGAACCCAGGGTTGGGACGGGCTGCAGACTTACCCCGACCCTTCAGACCCCTGATGGACCCGTCAGTGACCACGGGGCACCACCAGGAAGTGGCCCGAACCCCGGGCGAGGCGGCCCCTCCAGCGGACGACCGTTCACGCAGAGGGTGGGCTTTCTGCCCGTGGGAGAGGGACATTCTGCATGCAAAGGGGGTCTCGGTGTTGCATCACTGTGTCCACCACACTGTGTGGCCGGGAGTCCCCTCAAAAGTCTGGGGGTTATTTTTTTTCATTTATTTATTTTTTTTAATATGAAACTTATTGTCAAATTGGTTTCCATACAACACCCAGGGCTCGCCCCAACAGGTGCCCTCCTCAATGCCCATCACCCACCCTCCCCTCCCTCCCACCCCCCATCAACCCTCAGTTTATTCTCAGTTTTTAAGAGTCTCTTATGGTTTGGCTCCCTCCCTCTCTAACTTTTTTTTTTCCCCTTCTCCCCCATGGCCAAAAGGCTGGGGTTTGAATACAGAGGGGGATAGATGCATTTATTTATTTGCTTTTCTTATGTATTTCATTCTTGGGATGAAAACTGGTCCCGTCACTTACTGCTTGTGTGATGGGTCCCCATGGCCCCTGCTGTTAAATGTGGGTCTAACAGGATCTAATGCACGGAGGTGTTTTGAGGATGAACAAGAAAACGCATGCGAACCTTTAGCACAGAGCCTGGCCCCTATAGGAAGAGCAATTCACTGTAAGCTAACTTCTGATGGACAGTTGCCCCGCCTGGAACACCTTTTCTCAAAGTGCAGTGGTGAGTATTGTTACCCAGAACCCATCTGGCCTCTTGTCTTTTCCCCACAGCTCTGACTCCTTCCCGGGAGCCTCTCCTCTGGAACAACCACACCCGGGCCTCTCCAGTCTGGCTGTACTTTGACAAGCAATTTGGGAGGACAGATGGCTGGGGAGGGAGTGTCAGGTGTGGGTCTCGACCGCGTATCGGATCCTGCAACGGCCAGCCCAGAGCTCAAGGGTCTCCCTGTGGTTCCCTGTCCAACGGGGCGGGATGGGGGGTGATCACTGGGGCTTTCACAGGAGCCGCCGGGGGGCTGCAAGGTGCTGCAGCGTGAGGGCACTTGCCGTTGAGACTCTGGGACTTCTTTCCCCGGCAGTGAAATGGTTCTGAGGACAGTCTGTCTAGAGAATTCTAAAGAAATCACTTTTAAATACTGATGAAAGGCTGTTTGATCCGCTAACATCCCCGTTTGGGGAAAGTTGAATCCCTTCCCTCTCGTCTCTTTGTGCAAAGTCAACTCCAGCCCCGTCAGAGGACTTTCGACAGACAATTTATTTTCACTGGTTTTACCACCAAGATATTAAGCAAGAAGGCTCCACTAGGAATTTCCCAATGGATGGTAAATCACTGTTTGGGGCGTTAAAGAGAGTAATTAGGTCATTTAGTAAAAGTGCTGTCACGTAGGGAGACTGTTGCTGACAACCATCTCTGGAAACCCACAGGGGGACAAATTGACATGACTAATTGTGTCCAACTTCAGTGAAAGAAACGGAAAGACCTCTTGGCATCTTGGCAAAAGCGAAGTTTCTCTCTGTCAACTGTCCTTAAGATAAATCCAGATGTAAGTATCCCTACGTGCAGTAGGCTGACGACTCCACTCGTCAAAATTGGTTGAATGTCCAAATTAACTAGAAGTTAATCCCTCCCTCCCCGCAAGGTCTGTAAGAATCAGATCACAAGTCTGCATAATAAATTCTTTGTGCCAGGAAATTGTTTTAAAGTAATAATGTTTAGGTAAGTAAAGGAAAAAAGGCTTCCTACTGAGAGACATTTTCTGAACAAAATTAAATATTATAAAACCAGATTATTAAATTCTGTCAAAAACGTATTAATCTTGTTACTCTGGCACGGGGGCCTTGGCTCTCCGCGCTCAGAGACCCGTGCAAACTTAACCTCTTCTGTCATCTCACAGCCGACAGGCCGCGTAGGGTTGGAAACAGCGACAGAGAAAATCAGAAAGATTTTTGAAGCGTTGGGAATGTGACCCTACCGCTGTGAGTGTGGGACTTGTGGAGTCGGCATTCGAGGGCATTTTGGAAGTCACAGGAAAGGCAAGCACGGGCTCACACACACACGTGAGCGCACACACACACACACACACACACACATTCTCTTTCCTTGTTGTTTCTTTTCATCTTCAACCTCGAAAGTATGTGCATCGCCCCTCACAGTCGCCTGTGCAAACCGCTGGCCTTTCAAGTGATACGTTCAGGTCGAGCCCTGGGGACGGCCGACTGTTCCGCCACGGCTGAGATCGCGCCTCGAGCGGTCTCACTTTGTCACAGTCATTCACCGCGTCGCTAAGGCCGTGTGCAAACTGGTTACTAAGGTATGTTACCTCTGATCGTGATGATCACCACCGTCGTCACCTCTGCCGGGCGCCCGTTCCGCACGCGTGCCGATCGCGGCAAGAGTCCAATCAGGCCCCTTCTGCCCCTTCGGACCGAGGATATCGCTGAGGGTGTAGGACACGTCCATCAAGAAGGAAGAGCGGTGCAAGCCTCAGAAGCTACGTGTCCCGTCAGGGTGGAAAGAACGAAGTTACTTACACATTCCGTCCTGCGGGAACTTGCCTTTGACCCCGGCTGAGGGCCCGCTCACAACTCGAGGCAGGTGTACTTTCCAGCCTCCCCCGGGGAAGACAGCTCGCGCCACGGGGGCTCCGCACCAGGAATCGTGACGACTGTCTTGGTCCTGCTGTGCGGGAAGGGTGTGACAAGGAAGTCACTTAAACTCCGCATGCCCTCGTTACCTCATCCACAGAACAAACACGGAACAATGACTGCTCCTTCACGGTGCCGGGGCACGGGCTCCACCTTTCCTACTTCTCTGTTTCCGGTCCTGGAACGGAGCCCACGCCTCGGGTGGTGCTCAGGCCGTGCGCGTTGCCTGCGCCCGGAACACCGGATGCACCAGGGAGGCCCGTGGAACGTAGAACGAGAACGAGGAGCGTTCCTTTCGAGCACCAACTGCTCCCTCGGATCTGCTTTTAGCTCCTGTCTTCCTCGTTGGCAAGCCTGATTTATTCGTTCCCAGCCCCCCCTGCGTGTGCCCATCAGGGTTCCCTCCATTAACCGAACCCACCCACGCCTCGTGTCATGATTTCTGTCAGGGACTCAAGCTGGAGTTGCCGTCCGGTGACTCATTAAGCACAGGTGCCAGCTCACTCTCTCCCGGGACCACAGCGAGTCTGAGATGCGCGCAAGGTCCCCCCTTCGCCTTCTGCTCACCTCCACGGGAATGCGCCCAGGTCGGCCCACATCCGACAGCTTTTCCAGAAGCATCTGCTCGGGGCTTATTTTTAAAGGAACCGGACTAACACTTGCCAGTACAGAGCTCGGGTCTGGACCCTAATGACCCGTGAGGCCTCTGCTTGAGAAAACAGGACCGCACCGGGGACGAGTCAACCAGGGGTTGTCATACCGGCGATAGGCGATTCACACGTCACTCGTGACTGGAGGATGTCACGGGGGCAGATAAGGATGTTGATTTGCGGTTGATCAAGACAGGAAGGTGGTCCCAAGGGGCGCCAGGGAGGAAAGCCAGAGGGATGTGTCTTAAATGAAGAAAATACGAATCTGAAGGAAGGAGGGGAGGAAGGAGGTCCCGGTGGGGAACAAGATGTGATCAGGTAGCCGCCCCCCCCAACTGTGCCCCATTTGCTACGTGGGGCTCCAAGCACACTGCCCAGACCCCGCACCCCAGGAGTGAGACCCTGGTCCCCCAGCTTTGGGGAGTGCTACCTGGGGAACGACAGGCTCATTGGGAATGTCTCAGTGATGAAACCGCCTTGCTGAAGGTCACACTTCCCTGCAGGGCCTGCCTACATCCAAAGACTGATCAACATGGAGACTTCATTGGATGCGGAGCCGCCTGGACACCCAGCACCCAGGTCCCCCGGGGCTGGCCGAGGGCTCACTGCCTTCCAGCCCTTCCAGCCCTGCCCCCCGCAGCCCCCCAGCACGTGCCCTCACCAACGCCCTGCCCACATCTCCACTCCGGTGTGGTTCCGGGGCGGCCCCACTGTGACATCTCCCTGTCCTCTCCACGCAGACTCCTCTGTTCCAGAGCCGTGTTTCTCAAAGTGTGGCCTCTGCACCGCCTACGAGGGGCTCATCAAGAGCCCTGGTGGACATGCGGACACCTGGGCCACTTGTGAATCAGGTTCTCCTATGACGGGTCCGGTACCCACAGCGTCAACAAGCTCCCGGGCAGGATTGTTGCAAGTCGGGAACCACCGTTTCAGAAAGTGCAGGGTGCGGAGGGGTAACTGTCCCAGGGGCTTAATCTCTAACTGAGTCGCCTACAAAAGAGCCCGGGCCCTTTGTCAAGTGCTGTGCCCTAAACACAGCGGTGTGTGCCCGTCCCATTTCACGAGGGCGGTTCCCACAGTTTTACACCACTGTCCTTGTTTGCTTCTGGCAAATTCCGCACTTGTGAGCCAAGTCTGTGTGCCTACAGCATCGCTGCTCCCTCCTTACCCTGGTGGGCTCCCCGGTGAGCTGTCACTCTCGTCCTTCCTACCCCCTAGGGGACGGCAGGGGACTGATGTCATTCGAGAGCATGTTCTAGTCTATTTCGGTGGCATGCACATGCACAGTAGGTCCCACAAGGATGTCAAGTGACTGTAAACCTGAGTGATGTCATACGGACAATAAACTGACCCGGGCCACGGTGACGATGGTGACAGAGGTATCATGCCTCTGCCCACGGCACCCATGCGTGGCTGCAGACTGGTGACTTCCCATGCTCTCTTCTCCCACCGCTCAGCCATGCGGGTCCCAGATCCCCCACGCCTGCTGCCCCGAACTCTCCTCTGTGGGCAGATGGCTGCCGTTCCATTAGGACACCGTCCTTTGTTGGGGAACGAGGACCACATCGCATCATTTGGTGAAGCCGCTCGTGAGGACCTGTGTGTGGGTGGGGGACTCCTTTGGTTTTACGACCCTTGCCCTTTGTGTCTTGGTGTGGACTGCAGGTTCTGTCTCCTTCGGGGACCCCACTTCCCAGGCCGTGGCGAAGTGACTGAGCAGAGTGGGTCCTCGTCATCGCTCTGTGATGGGATCTGTGAGATTCCCAGCCTTGTCCCGGTGGCCACGGCTCTCGAGTGCCTCCCAAGTCTCCCGCTTCAGGACCTGCAGCCTGTTCAGGGACCTCACGTATTAATTTTCCTGCCGGTAGTGTGTCAAAAGATTACGTTAAAGGCAAGGTAAGTGACAGCACACTTGTTTGAGAACGCCAGGACGGGGGGCTGTGGGCGTGGGTGCCGAGCCGGCATCCCTCCGCCGTCCGGCACCGTGCCTGGTGACGAGAGCCGGTCGGGGGCAGGGTCTCTGGTCTGTTTCTTCATCCGTCCATGCCTCCGGCCGGGTATTGGCGGCCGGTCCCGTGGTGACATTTATTTGCTCAGGCATATTGTGATATGCTGGTGAGCTTTGGAGTTATAAATAGAAAGTGGTGGTTTTTCCTTTAACCAACCTAAAATTGTTGTAAGGAGAATTTCCTCAGACTTTCCAGAGGAGTCAAAAACAAGACAGCAAGTCTCTGGGGACCAAGAACAACTCCAGCTTTTGTCTTGTGGGAAGTTAATCCGGAAAATTATACGGAAGACGCAATAGAGGCCACACGATCCAAACGAGGTCTTAACAAGAGAAGTAACGTGGGCAAGGGAAGCAAATTGAGATACTTCAGTTGAAAATAATGCAGCCGTTTGAAATATGCGGATAATTGGGGGAGGAAGGTCAGGATGATTTGGTCTTCATTAACTAGATCTCATTAACAAAACTGGAGGATGTCAATGAACCCAAGAATTCTCAGTGTCTAAAACTCTGTATCCGTTAGTCCTTGAGTGCCACTTGGTTCTGAAACAAACAGGTTTAGAATCCCTCCCGAGTGGATGGTCTCTAGAAAAGGTTTGCCCTCCATTTGAGGGCAATGAGCAAAACTAAACACGAGCATATTAACTCACAGCAGGAACGCAGGGCCTCTGAAACGCAAAGATGAAAGGCCGTGCTTTTTTTTCCCACCTTTCATCCTGAAGTTAACACCTTCAGGAAGCCGGCTTAAAGAGATGCTGATATTTAAGAAATAAACTATAGGCCTGTTATTATACAACTTGTTTTTACATGGATGCTGCATAGATTAAATCACGCCCT
The DNA here is from genome assembly GCF_018350155.1 of Leopardus geoffroyi. Lineage (NCBI taxonomy): Eukaryota > Metazoa > Chordata > Mammalia > Carnivora > Felidae > Leopardus > Leopardus geoffroyi. The sequence continues at coordinate 167,353,984 of NC_059331.1, forward strand.
GCAAAACCTCACAGCCCTCGCCGCCAGAGTCAGGAGGGACAGACTTCGTGTGAGCTGGGCTCCCAAGGGCACCTTGACTGCATCGGTGCGCCTGCGGAGCCGTGCGGGGGAGCCGGTTCTCTGGGGGTGCAGGAGGGCGCCCTGATTTGTGGTATTTGCCCATTTCTGTGGTGTGAATACGCCCGCATATTTAACCGCGGTGTCTCTCGAGCTGTCCAAGCCACCTCAGGCACACCCCGGGATGCTCTGAAGAGGGTCGAGGGATCTCGTCACGCAGGTAGTGGACGAATATTTATTAATAACTTACTGCATACATCCGCACATCGGCCCCAGCCTCACCATTAACATCTGACCACACCCAAGTTCTTAGATCATTCCCAGCAAGGGCCTGAGTTAGAGAGGGCAGGGTTTCCCAGGGCCTGATGGAGAGGCCCGTCGTGGGTGACAGATGGAGCATAGGGCTCTAAGCAGTGACAAGCCCACCGTGGCTCCTGTAGCTGTTTTAGAAGCACCCACCGGGCCCAGCCTCGGAGGGGACCTGACCGTGTGCACGGGGCTCCAAACGCTCTCCCCACTGACCCATTAGCACACCCCCACCAGTAGGACGCGGAGTCTCGCTAAGTGCAGGAAACGCACAGCTATGACTTCGTCATCCGTGCCTTGGTTTGTTGCTTTCACCCAAAGCAGCAAATCAGAATCAAATTTAGGAGGAGGGCTCTGAGCCCAGGGTCAGGCTTCCGATGGGGAAGCATCCCTTCGGCAGAGCTGGCAAAAAAAGGAGAGAAGCCAGACTTCTAAGCGGAAAAAAAGAAGAATCAGAAGAAAAGGTTATGTCAAGCAAAAGGAGTGACATGTTTCCTTCAGGGGCACGGTGCTTTCTAAATAAGAAAAGCTTAGGGGGTATTTGCTGATGGTGCTTCTTAGAAATCGGAGGGCAGTCCGCCGGGGTCCACGCACCTTCAGGACTGGGCTCTCCACCTGTTCGGAGTATGCCTGCTGCCTAGTCATTTCCCATCTGGAACATTCTGCCACCTGCCGACTTCCTCTGTCTCGCTGGACCTCCGCGGGCCGGGGGGGGTGGGGGGGCCGAGACCTTCCAAGGAGGGACGCCACACAGGGCCAGCACGCCTTTCTGACCTGACGACGTCACATGTCTTCAAAGAGCTGAAGTGCTACCGAGACACGGGCTCGATTCTCCACATTTTCTGCTCCCCCTCCGCTGCACAGAATTTACTTAATTGATGTTTTTCACGGGAGTGTCTCGCTGCTCCCATATATTTACTGAACTATTTGCCACTGCAAAGGAAAATGATTGTTTTTGTTTATCTGAACTTCTGAATATCTTCCATTGTCTGTTTTACTATTCAAAATTCCTGTACTTTAATAATCGTATGGTACGGGAGTTGAAAATCTGTGTATATTCATAATTTTATCAAATAATTGTTTACTGGGATTATTTCAGTCTGTAATTGTTTCTCTTTTCCCCTGTGAACACACAGCGCCTGGGCTCCGTCGCCGAGGTTCTCAGGAAGGGAGAAGCGTAACATCAGTTCCAGAGATGAAAGGAAATGGTGTTGGGTCTGCAGCCCACCCTGCAAAATGCTAGTTTGTATACCTGCTGATCCCTGGGATTGAAAGCTCTACTTAGCGCCTGAGACCGACTCGGGGAGGTGTGGGAAGTTACCCTTCTGAAGCCTGGTGTGTGGAGGTCAGGCACGCACAAGTGTGTCTGAGTTCTCGGACAGGCAGGAAGGTGCCCCGGGAGGGAGGCCCCCGGGAGCCCAGGGGCGCCTCTGGGAGCCGGCGCTCTCCTTGCTCTGTGGGCAGCACTGAGCGGTCGCTGGGTGGAAAAGGAAGGACAGCCTTCCTTTTCGAAGGACGAAATTTAGCAAGGCAAGACATGAGACCCAGGGGCTGGGGCCACGCTGCAGCTCGCTGGGCCGGTCAGGCAGTGTCGGGAGGCCTGCAGGGAAGCACTTTCGCTTTGGAAGACTGGGTGCCCATGTGGGGTCTGCCACCCCAGGAGACGGCACACCGGAGCTGAGCTGGTGGTCTCTCTGGGGGGATTGCTCACGCTGAACAGACCTGATCGATTCAAAGGCTCCTGACTCCACTTCCCACCTGGGCCGGTGCAGCCAAAATTGATTTCATCTCCCATCCTGTGCTCTAAGCCCGTCCTGACCCACAGCCGCGTGCACCTCCCCGGAGAGCTCAGGACGATGGGCTTTTCGGAAGTGAACTGACAGGTATTCTCTTCAAACCCTCCGTCCACAGACACATCTCCACAGGTGGAAAGAAAAGGGACAGAGAGAACCCGGTATGCTGGCCAAGCCACCGCCAGGACAGGCCCGCGGGGCCCTCGAGCCGGTCTCTGATGCCCTCCCGCCACGCGGCCCGCTGGCTGAGGGCTGCCGCTCCGCCCAGCCCCCCGCAGCCCCCAGGAACACAGAGCCCCGTGGCTTTCCCAGGGACCTCACCACGAATAAAGCCGCACCTGCAAAGCTAAAATGCACAGGCCAGTGCAGAAGTGCCCAGCGGGCCGTCTGCCTGCTGTGACCTGGCCTCAGATGCCTCGCTGCAGCCTGCGTTTTTGTAAACAGCCCTTGGTCCACGTGGAATTCAATCCCGAGTGGGTTTGCTAGCGGGATGAGTCATGTATGTTAAGCACCTGCTGTGTCAGTTCAAATTACCTTCTTCCCTGCCAAGAATCTTCTCCTTGCCCTTCGGAGCGAGGCCCCCGGTCCTAGGATGGCCTTCCTGGCTCCTCAGCGGGTCTCCGGTCTGCGGCCGCTCATGCCGTGGGCAACCCCCGGCCTCGTGTTTTCCAGCTCCTTCGTTTCCAACAGACCTAGACCGTGTTTCGGGTTGCTTCAGAGTTTCAGAGTACCATACGAATTAAAACTAATAAAAAAGCCACATAAATCCTAGAAGGAATAAAGAGGGCAGTTGAAAAGTGATTTCCTGAGGCTCTAATAAAGGGTTTAAATTACTCGGGAGAATGAAAGGAAGCGTGGGGCCTGCTTGGTTCGGTGTTCTAGCTCAAAGGACAATTAAGTTATACTTAAGATTTCTGAGGGACAGTAATCACGCCGCTTCTAACAGGTGACGTCTTTAACGGACAGAGCAGGCTGGGGTCCGGTCGTCGATGTTGTTGGACAACTCAATTCCGGATCACAAAGAAAGGAGATATTGCAGCCGGCACCGTCTGGCGAGAGTCTGGCCGTCCAGGGGGCTGCAGCTTAGAGAATTCGGTTCCAAGTTTACTTTGGTCCTTTTAGGAGAGCTTTTACTGCTCAAACGCTCAATGTCCGGGCGTCTTACAGGTATCTTACTTTGTTCTCTGTACTGATTTCCTAAATGCGAGGCCACTGGAATTAAGGCAAATGCCGAAAGCACAGACAATGCCCAGGATGACAGGAACACAGGGCCCTCAGGGTAAGGGTTACTGTTTGGAAGTTCGAGATCCTGTTTGAGGAAGGACTAAACACTCTTCCCCTACTCACCACCTCAGACTTGAACAGGCAGGAAGGTGCTCTGGGAGGGAGCCTTGGGCCTCACTCGCTGCCCCCAAAGCAAGCCCCTACTCTGGCCAACCACCCAGACACACGTGGGGCCGGGGTTGACAGTAGAAGGGCAAAGCCCCGCCAGATTCAGACAAAGGCAACCTAGGGACCGCCTATATATGGTCTAATGTCACCCTTGCTTCTAGATACTTCTAGCAGGCAATAGTATTTGAAGTTTCTTTTTAAGTAGCGGTATTTCGTTCCATTAGGAGAGAAGCTTGCAGAGAAAACACTCCGTGCGACAGGGGCGAACGGACGTGTCTGCTCTCTAAGTGGCAAAAAGTTGACATCAGGTGGTTTCTCACATGAAGGTGACCGTCAAAGGGGACAGGACCAAGTCCCTCAGGAGACAGTGTGAACACCTCCGCCGTGACAGTCCACCAGCCCTACAGTTTTGTCCCCAGCCAGCCCACCGGGCTCCTGGGGTGAGGGCCAAACACATTCGGCATTGTTATGCTCCTCAAGAAAATCACACAGAGAGGCGGGAACGCTACTGTCCTCCACGTGCGCCCCCAGGACAAGGTCTCCTGGCTCCCTCCCTTTGCCTCTGCTTCTCTTCTGTGGGTCCCCACCGGCACTCTGGTCCCAGGGCTACACCAGAACCAGACTCTGCTTTACAAGATGGCGGAGTAACCTCATCCCTCTGTGGCCCTTCGGACGGCCCCAACCTCTCTGCCCAGTGGCTGCTGAAGACCTTCACGGCCCTCGCTCCTACCCAGGAAGATCCCCACCGGGGCCTCCGTGGGCAAAGTCGTGTCCAAATCTAAGGTGCCTTGGGTTCTTTCCCGTGATCTCCTTGCGCGAGAGTGTTACTCGCTTCTGTCCAGGGGCACACAGGGCGTTCCAGCACCTCAGGCCTTTCCCTGTGTAGCAGGACGTATTCGAAAGAAGACTGTGGCTCAGTGGCGGCCACCCACGCCCATCCAGGGGGGTCGTCCGGCAGAGGCCATTTTCTTCCCAGCACCTCCCGCTGGCCTTCTCCTGACAACGTAAGCAGCACGGGTAGAAGCAGCGAGGGCTGTCTCAAGATTAAGTCCACTGGAAAGTTCTCAGAGACGCACTCAGGAGCTCTCATTTCCACCGTGTTCGGTGCTCAGGAGAGGAGCTTTCTTCCAGGGTACAGGATTTCTCCCCGCCCCGAACTGGAGGCTCGCTGTGCTGCCAGACCACTGGAGTCGTGAAAGGTTGACCGGGGGGATTTCATTCCCGAGGCAGAGGGAGGAGGAGTGTTTCTGCCCCCAGATTGAGGTGAAGGCAAGGGTGGACACGGGGGCCCCACGGGCACCCCTCGTGTGAATGTGTTCGATGAGAAACGTGGCACAGCACCACGGTCCCAGAGAAGGAGCCCAGACCCGGGCCAAGCGCAGAAACGAAGAGACGGACGGATGTACCACGCGCCCGCTGCAGCCTGGCCTCCAGCCGTGGCAGCAGTCGGCTTGGTTCTGTTTTACCTTCCCTGCTACTTCAAATGATCTGAAAAGTGTTTTCTGGGCACCTGAGTGGCTCGGTCAGTTAAGCCTTCGACTCTAGATTTCAGCCCGGGTCAGGATCCCAGGGCCTTAAAACGGGCCCCACGTCAGACTCCGTGCTGAGTGTGGAGCCTGCTTGTGATTCTCTCTGTCTCTTCCTCTGCCCCTCTCCTGCTCACGCGCTCTCTTTCTCTCTAAGAATAAAATAAAATAAAAAAGTGTTTTCTTTTTCCTCTTCCTGTGTACTTCTAAAACATACAGCGTGCGTGACATTGGGAAAATTTGCCATTTATCTGTAGGTTGCCATCCATCAGGGCAGAGCTGTGCTAGAATGAACGCCAGAATGCCCAGAGCCAGAGACCCTGGACCTGGAGACCCACGGTCCCTGGCACCAGTGGGGAGAGGCAGCCGCCCGGGACTTGGGGCTTTTCCTCCATGCGTGAGAAAGCGAGCACACGTGCAGCGGTGTGCAGGAGAGCGTGTCACGTCAGGGGGCATCAGCAGGAAGGTGAGTCAAGAGGAGGGCCCCACCACTGGCTATTGCCACAGCCTGCCAGCAACTCGCCCTGGCCCGCCGAGGAGGCACATCCTACTTCCTGGCCATCGTGGGCGGGTGCAGCTGACCGGGTCCACCGCGGTATCCTAAATCCCGGCCGAATGCTGTGTCTGTTGGGTGAGCAGAGGATGGAAACTGGGCGGTGAGTCGAGCACAGGCAGGCAGACAGAACCCCTGAGGTGAACCCCCGCCTCCCTCCGGGGACTGGCAGCTCAGGCAAAGTCAGGCTGACCCGTTTATACCGCTTACAGAACAGAACATAAACTAACACACAGAGCCACCCTGCTCACAGAGAAGCAATGGCCTCAGGATTGTTCAGAGGGAGAGAGGAAGGGAGGGAGCTGAGCGTGGCTGGTGCAGGCAGTTCACGGCAGCCTTAACTCTTGGCCGTGCAGAGGCACTAGGCAAGCAGGCTACTCGGATGCCTGGCGGGTTCCAGCAGACAGGCTTTTCAATCCAGCCACGCTCCCAAGCACCTCACCTGCTTTCCGCAGAGCCCCCTTTTGGTGGACCATGCAAAGACCCCCAGGGGGATGGATCATCCACATCTTCCTAGGTTCCAAAACTATAAACAGATGACTCCCGGATCTCAAACTCATCCCTCCGGGCATAGGTGCTTTCCTTTCTCTGTGGAGGTGGCTAGGCGGTGAGCTTGGAACCAAAAGTTACCAGACGTGATTCTCTGGGTCTTGGCTGGTCCTTCAGTGAGAATTGCTTTGGGGCAACTTCTCTTCCTTATCTCTGGAGAAAGGCCAAGATCAGAGGGGAAAACAAAGTCTCTAATGCAGATTGCTATCCTGACTTTTTTTGGAATCAACACTTTTGTTTTCCACGGCTGGAAGATAGAAAGAGAATGCCACAAGGAGAAATAACATAAGACGGAAGCGAGGGTCTGTCCCATCACCTGCCCATCCATGTGGCCGCCACATGACCCTCCTACTGCTGGGTTTCTGGACCTTGTTGACAAGGTTTGGGGACACTTTCTATGTTTTCACCCAGACCCCAGGTCTGGCTCTGTATTTCCTAGGATCCCAGATCTGGGATCTTGATTCCTGCTAGTCTATCCCATGCCCCGGGGGCACTGCTGTTCCCGCCAAGGGTTCCAGCCAACCCATCCGAGGACCCTGATACCCGTCCACTCTTCAGACTCTTCGTATGGCATCCACGTTTGTCCTCATGGGAACTGAGTTCTTGGCCACAGCCCCTTCTTGCCCAGACCTTTCATACCCACCAGAGCACGCTGGTCTAAATAAGTTCATTGCTTATAAGGGTTGTTCCCTCCTGTATCCACCCAGGACCTGATGTGACATTTTAATTTGCAAGAGACCACGGCTTATAGTTGGGTTTTCCCTACAGAAAAGGCTTTAGAGAGTGAGACACCATAAATATTGTTGAATAAGTGGAAGATTGAATGACCTGATTGTAAATCGCGTCGTCTACATCGAACGTTACAAAACACCACCCTACAGTGTGCCGTCTTATACTTGCAGTACGAGGTGGCTAGGGAAAAAGTATAATTTGCTAACTGAAAGTCTGGATCAGAGAACGATGCCTGGCACACAGTAGGTGCTTGGTAAGTATCTGTCCCACTTGTCAGTGAATAAATGAGTCAGATGCAGGCAGACTAGACGATGGGGAGCTTTAGGAAGAGCTGGGGAAGTGGTATGGTCCTTGGGGCTCTCTTTTCACGAAGCTCAGTTGATTTCAGCCCATCGTGCCCAGTAGGTTTAGGGGCAGGGGCTTATTTCCTGTGGGATTCGCAACAGAGACGTAGGAGGCCAAGGGGAAAGACGGTTCTAGTTCACAGCCGTGGTGACAAGACTTCCATCTGATGGTGATGGATATTGATTTTTCCCTCTTTTTCTTGGCCTGTAATGTCCTAAATCACTTCCTTAGTGCAATTGCCCAAACACATAGCCCGGCTTCCACAGTGAGGGACCTGAAGGTTACGGCTCCGGGGGGTGGGGGTGGGGGCGGGGGCGTGCGCATTACGAGTGGCAAGGAAGATCTCGCCAAGACGGGCAGATGGTGCTGAGACGGAGCTCCCCATCCAGCACAGCTTTCTCCATAATGGAATCCACATTAAAAATGATATTATCTTCACTTTTAAAGGCCCTAATGGATGATATTTATGTCTGTGAAATATGTTCCCGCCCGAACCATACACAGTGTGTGAAGAACAAGCTTGGGTAGATCACTGCTTCACAGCAAGAAAACGGTTGTGGATGAATTTCTTTTCCAACCAGCCAATCAGTAAAATACGTTTTAAAACACGACAAAAAGTGTAGTTTGTCAGTTCTCCCCACAGAGCGTGGCGGGTAGTCGGGCTTTAATGTGATCTGACAGCCTTGGGATATTTTCCGCCATTCTTGTTCTTCGCAAAGTGCTCTGAAAACGCCTCCATCATTTATTTATGGGGCCTGCCAGTTAACTCGTGAACAGCCAGAGCGTTTCCCAGGGCACCGATGCCGGAGCCTTCCTCCTCCCTCTGGGGGACACTGCCCTCTGCGTCTCGGCAAAGTCAAGTGCCGGCCGTTGTGTCCTTCGCCAGACACAGAGGCGGAAGAGGACCCAGGCCAGATTTTCCACCTCCGCAAGACCATCGCAGGACTTAGACTAGTAAATGGAGCAGATTACGGTATCTACCCAAAGTCTCAGCTGCTTCAGCTCCTTTCCACGAATGACCCAATATTGACCAAGAATCAAAAGTATCAGCTGGGTGCTGAATTGGTAGCATTGAACATTAGGAAATCTCTAATATCCAAAACGTCAGTAAGAAAATCATGCTCTCAGAAATCGGAATTCTGACACCACGGAATTCACAGCTGAACTCTTGGTGACAGGGGCCTGAACTAAATCCGACTCATTAACACAGCCATAGGTGGTGCTCTACCGAGAAGATCAAGAAATCCTAACAAGCCCACAAGATACTTCCATTTTTGAATGCCAAAATAATAATAATAATAATAATAATAATAATAATAATAATAAATGTCACGTTTTGTTCTTACTTTAGCCCAGGACTATCTATACTCACAAAACAAAGAAAAGAAACCCTTCCTCAATGATTATGACTGTTGATTCATAACCAAACCAAATCAAGAATAAGTAAGAACCCTCTCCCCCCTCATTAATGAATAGCCAAACCATGAAAGGGGAAGGAAAGTTAGTGTGAACCACTCCTCCCAGGCGCCAGGACAGTGCCCCTCACTGTTGCTCGGCTGCTGGCAGACCCAGGGCTCTGGGCACTTGGGTTTTGTGTGTACCTGTTATTTTCACAGTTGGGTATCTAAAACTGCACGTTTGCTTGAACTTCAGACCTGTTGCTTTAAATACCTTATGCATGAGCACAATGGTTCTACTATGCAGACATCCCTTCATTGATCAAAACATTTCCATCCCAATTCTCCATTTACAGCCACAAGATACAGAGGTAATGTGTCTAAAGTTTACATCATATGCACCCTTTGTCATAGATGCCAAGCATTTTCTTGACAATCTATTGGAAAGACATTCAATATCCCAGGAAAAGGTTGTGAGAAGTGAGGGGGAGGAAGTGACGAATATTTCAGGAAATGAGAAAAGGTACAGAACGATTCAGGCTTCTACTGTTTTGCCCAGGCCCACGTGTCTTTGGGTTTTAGGATGAATCTACACCACACCAACACGTCTCCCTGATTCAGTCTGGATTTACACACTAGCCCTGAGTGTATTAAAATGATGATTAAAAAATCATCAGTGATTCAGCCCTTGTTAATAATCCCAAATGATCAATTTCAGCCCTGATCAAACTTGGCTCGTTCTGTGTTTTCCTGCCACGTTCTGAACGGTGACGGTTTGAGAAGTCCATCCCACAGCCCGACCGGCCGAAGCTTCTGATGACGCTGGGAGGGATTGCCGTTGTGGCCAACACTGGCCTGGGGCCTGGCGAGTGCCAGCGGTGTTGATCATTAAGACAGCCATGGGCAGGCCCTGTGACCACCCTCACCTTACAGGTAAGGACGTGGACACTGAGCATAGTTCTCTGACTGGCTGGGGTGGACCCCACCCTTCGTAAGAGATAGGAGTGGGGGTTGGGCACAGGCAGTTTGCTGCTAAAACCCACTCTCCCAAGCACCACATCACGGCCTCCGAACCCCACATTGGCAGTGATGTAACTGATGGTCAGGAGGGAAAGTTTGCAAACAAGTGGTTTTCAGATTTTCCCAGGCGAGGGTGGATGCCCCCTATTAAAACAAAAAACAAAAAACAAACAACAAAAAAAAACACGGCGCCATGGTAAACACAGAACTTCTATCAGGCCTCATTCTAACCTGCACGTGTGGGACAAGTGAATTACACATGTTCCTGAAAACGAAGCAGGAGGAGCATACATGCGGGTGTGCGCTAACAAGGGCTGAATGACGGTCTCAGATCCGGATATACAGCAGGCCAACGTAACCTGTCCGATTCATGATCCTGATGCTCTGTTCAAGACTCTTCCACAGGAAGGAAAGAGCTCCTTAACCAGGCAGCAAAGAGCCCCATTGTCAGGCCCGGCCCCTTTCCCAACTGTATTTCTTCTTCCACCGGTGCCCTAGCGATCAAGTGTCTGTAAGTTCACGTTGCTTTCTGCCATTAATTTGGCCAGTGTGGGTTGCGTTTCTCCATCAGGACCTGCCTTGAGAAACAATAAAATATGCCCAAACTTACATAAGCCTTACGACCTCTTACTGGGTTGATTCTATTGCTATCACAAAAAGCAGATTGAGAGAGGGTACCCTGCCAAGTGGATGGGAAAAGAGCCAGGATTTGAACCCAGGTTGACAAGCATTCACCCACTGGCTGCAGGACCCACGGCCCACCTCTCCCGGGAGGGCAGAGAAGAGCTCTCGGGTCTGACCGATTCTCTTTCCGAACTTGGAGCATTAGACACAGACTAGTCTGGCAGCTGACCCTTCCTCCGGGAGCCGCTCCCCCGGGACGAGGTCATCTGTCGCCACCCCCACCTCCCCTCCGCCAAGAGCTTCGCTGATGCTGGGTTGGCAGCAACATGGGAGACCGGAACCCTCCGTGATGATCCCCTGTCTCATCCCCGGAGCACCTGAGAAGTACCTGATTCAAAACTGTGTCACAGAAGATGACGATTCGATTATACAACCTGTCCGAGCACAGATTCTGGCCAACTCTTTAATAGTCAAAAAATAATTTGCAACTTCCAGAATTACCCTGAAAGCACGTTTCAAGTTTCTGGTTTTCTGCCCAACACACAGAAGCCAGACTTCTGTGGTATCGGGACCCTGCGGAACACCGACAGAATGTTTGAGGGAAGCCCAGAGCCGGATAGCGGGGTCCGAACCTGGTGACGCAGAGCAGGGAAGAGGGGGTTCCCAGGTTTGGCGGGCGGAGCCACACCCTCCCAGGACTTGCAGTGTGCAGTGTGGCCAGAGGTTGTAATGTGAGGGCCAGAGAGCCTGAGTGAGGCCCTCACCCCAGCTCCAGGTGTCGGGTCCCTGAGCCGGGAGGGGTTGGAAGAATCTTGGGTCCGACACGTCTTGCGGAACACAGACGCCCCGCTCTGTGCTGAGGCTCCCACACTCCACCATTTCGGGAGAGCCACAGGCAGGATGTCTCTCTCCATCGAGAGGATCCCAGAAAGTATCTGTTGGGGAAGTGAAAGGCGGTTATGATTCTGGTGAAGTGGGCTCCTGAGAACCACTCACGGGTTGGTGGGTGGGGACAGAGCGGGGAAGGACCCGGAGACAGACCCGGAAACCACGCTTGGCTGGAATCTGTTCATCATGTGACCTGGGCAAGTCCTGGAATCTTTCTGTCTCCATTTTCTCAAGGGCAGATGATTATAATAAGTCCTAGCTCTGTCTGTTCCACAGAGCAGTTGGGATGTCAGGTGATCTAATTATGTAAGTGCCTCAAAAATGAAGACCCATGAGGGGCACTTGGGTGGCTCAGTCAGTTAAGTGTCTGACTTCAGCTCAGGTCATGAGTTCGAGCCCCACGTCGGGCTCTGTGCTGACCGCTCGGAGCCTGGAGCCTGCGTCGGATTCTGTGTCTCCCTCTCTCTCTGCTCCTCCCCCACTTGTGCTCTCCCTCTCTCTTTTAGAAATAATAAATGAATAAACTTTATATAAGTAAATAAATACCCGTGAAAACGCAGGGTGGGATTTGCACAATCATCACCACTGTTGGTGTTCATTCATTGATTTGCTTAATAAACATTATTCCACGTTGACCACAGATCAGAAATCGGAGCCATTATCTAGAGCAAATTCAGTCAGCAAATTCGTTGAGACCACAAATTTAAGCGAGGAGCTGGTGGCTTCAGGGACCACTCACCCGTGTTTTCCAGCTTCTGCCAACACCTCTTTAAAATCAAGACTTTCTGGGGACATCCCAGGGGTGCTGAAGCTGGCCCACGCCGGCTTGAATTCAGGAATTCGGGGGACCAGCTGTTAAGCCTTCAGTACCTTGAAATCACTGTCGGCGACTGTATTCATGTCGTGGAGATTGGCAAATGATACAAATAAGGGCCCTCCCCACCCCACCCCCTGGCTGCCTTACCAGCCCCCGTGGCACAGTGCTGGGGGCAGAGGAAAGGCACCAGAGGATCCTAGGCACAGTGACAGGCTTCTTCGGTCGGTGAACTTTTTCCGGTTTCTTCTGTCTGAGGCATTAGGGGTGGGCCTGACCCCACAAAAGCCCATGGGAAGTTGGACAGCAGGGGCGGGCCACAGTGCCTTTACATCTTTAAACAGAGAATTCTTCTTGACTTACCACCTCCGTGTTTCAGCCCTCTCCTATTCTATTCTATCCCTAGCCTCACGGCCATCCGTAGTCACCATTCCCCCTTGCTTTTCTCTCCCAACTTAGCAACACTCAGCTGATGATCACCCCAGAAGTGTTTATTGATATCCTATGAGTAGTTCAGCATCTCGTACTAAGCCCCATGGAGAAATCAGAAGATGAAGAACCATGTCCGTATCAGAGGAGTTCAGAATTTGTCGAATTGCTTCCATAAACACACAAAGGGCGTTTTCCTCACTGGTAGTGTCTCCCAAAGCCATGGCTATGTTTGGGGTTCTTCTCGGGGGCTCGCCAGAGCTCTCGTGAGTGCCCACTGCCAAGACACGGACAGACTGGCCCTGGTCCCCGCACGATCAGAGCTCGGCCTGGAGGAGAGGGCCATGTGCTGAGACCCGCAGGGCCTGGCACCCCCAGCAGCTGTGTGAGTCTGAGCTGGTCGCGGGGTCCCCCTACCTTGATGTCCCCAGTACCGTCCGCAGTCCCTTACTTCCAAACCCGATCGCAAACCCCAGACACTTTGCTTGCTCATTGAGTGTTAAATTCTGTCCTGCACGGAGAGGAGGCTATTTTTAGTTGTTATTTATTCCACTTAATGTGAATATTCATGTTTCACTGCAGAAGCAATCATGTGCTTGATTCTGGGGTAATTCTCCACGTCTCCCGGGTCTATCACCTTCCTAAAACCCGAACCCTCTGAATTCTGAAACACATGTGGCCACCAGGGTTCCCAACACACAAGTGTGAAGCCACATCCAAGACTGTGCTCGCCAGACCCCGCGACGGGATGGGTCCCCTTCACTCGAGGTCCCTGTCTGTGCCTGAGTGCTGGGGTGTCTCACGCTCCCCCCTGAGCTCCGTCAGCTGTGGGCCGTCAGATGGCAACAGGGACCATCACCAGCCGGAAACACCCACACGCTTACCACTTGCTCTCCACTGTTCTGCCCGTGGGGTGGGTCTCCTTGGGCAGTCGGTCAGTGACAGCCTGATGTCGCAGACGTCCGAGAATACGGGAGAATACGACGCAAACCGGGTCCAAGGAGACTCTGAAAGTGTGACACGAAAGGTGGATTTCAAGCCACGAAAAGGATGTAGGAGAGCCATCCACATTATGAGGAAACCACCACACCTCAGAAGCGACAGCGTGGCTGAGTTCGACTGATGAGCGCCTGAGCGGAGAAAATCAAAACGACGGGGACAAAATGTGTGCCTGGAAGAGGATGATCTGAACATAACATTTTAAAAAATCCTCCGAGAAAATGGATGCCGCTGTTCAATTTCTTTCGTATGTTCAAAAATGAGTCTCTTTTGATGGTGTTATGAAATTCAAATGAGAAGTAGAGAATGTTCTGTCATATGTTATCAGACAACTTTGGAGGACAGATTATGACATAATCAGCACTTGAACCATTATTTTTAAAATTAGCATATAATTACAATTATGCCCTGTGTTATTAACTAGAAGAGAGAATATGTGTTCTCCTACTATTAGCTTCGTATTTCTTGCTGGACAGATTTCCAATCGAGTCTTTTTTGACTACCTACCACAGAAGTTTGCGACTTAACTAGATTCATGCGAAGCTAGAATTTTGTGACGTAACTAGATTCGCTCCCAGCACTGCCCGGCCCTGGCCGCGAGGACCTTCCGTGGATGTGCCGTGACATGTTGATTTTTCCAGTCCTTCTCCTCCCACAGCCGTATCCACGTGTAGAAGCCACCACTGCCCTCCACCACTGAAGACACCTTTCCTACCCTCCACAGGCCTCAGCATACGTTTCCCGTTTCCACGGCGTGGTTTCCGGAATGTTCACCATCGGTTTTTCCAGTCACAGCCCAGCTCCTCAGTCCTCCTCCTCGGATGTGGCGACCAAAACTGACACAGTTCTTTAGATGTGTCCGAGCTGCCTTCGCCTTACAAAATGAGTAATAGAGAACAGGCTTAAAAAAATGCATTGTTGGAGAATTTAATCTCGTTGATAACTAGTACTGAGGTCACAGAAGGCTAAAATGAAGTCTCTTACAAAATAACTTAATTGCTTTTTTTTTCCCTATCTTTTAAAATTTTTTTATAAAGTTTTTTAGACTTAGACCCAACTGCAGAATGTCACATGGCCTCATGTTCCCTGTCTTGTGATACTTTACTTCCTGTCAGAGGCTGCTGAGATGTTTGAAGCTCTATTTCTCATAGGAAGTGTGAGAAACATCACATCACATCACATTTTTCTATCTGTTCTCATTCTTTCTCTCCCTCTTGGAAACCCAAGCACATGAAATATATAATTGATGTATTCACACCATATACTGTTTACTTGATCATACGCTGTAAATATCACTAAATATTCTTATTTACATAAATATGTATTATTTTGTCTTAGAGATATATCACAATTTATTTAATGAAGCTTCTACCATCGGACATTTAGATAGTCTCTAATTGTCACACAGTCCTGATTAACCTGTGATGAAGGACCTGTTCGCAAATCATTTTGTGCATCTGATGTTTTCTCGGTGGGAAGTGCTGAAAGTGGAATTAGCACCCAAAGACACGGCAGTCGTTGAAGCTCTTGCAATCTTTTTGAGACTAGATTAACTATGCAACATGTTAATTTTATGTCATTTGCATTTTTGATAAATGTTCTCCAACTGAAGCTAAGTGTTCAAAAGGCATACTCTTGTGGCAGATCAGTATATCTGATTCCATAATTTTATCTGGATATTTTACTGGTTTATCCCCTAATTTCAGTAATCAACTCTTGAGGAGTGCTGTGCGTATCAGCCTGTGCTTAATGTGTCACCTGCCTCATCTGAGCGGGCCCTTTCAGCCACCTTGGCTGGGTGGTATTATCCCCATCTCCAAAATGGAAACCTGAATCCCGGAGAGTTAACTTGCTCAAGGCGGTAGCCGGCGACCGCATGCGACAGCCTTCACATCAAGTCTCCCCACAGCGACGATGCCTGGTTCGTCCATGTCCCCATAAATATGTACAGTCATGAGCCTAAGACGCGAACCCGTCCCATCGGTCTGCCTGGGACTTCTGGGTGGATCCCAGGTTCCTTCCGGCGGTGCCCATGTGTCGTCCTATGTTGTGTGGGGGGTGCTCTGACCCGTCCAGGTAACGCCCCACGGGAGCACTGCCCCCACCCACGCAGCCAAGGGCCCAGGACGGCTCACACACTCGCCTTGCTCTCACGTGCTTGGCTGTCCTTCTGATGCTGGCATCATTCTCCTCTGACTCCGGCAAGTCCTTCTAACTCAGCCTTCACTTACCGACCCGTTCTGTCCCCTTCCTGCAGCGCACCGCGTGTTCTGGAAGATCTCGCGTCTTTTAATCACCCAGACCAACTCGCACCGATGAGTCCCCAGGAGGGACAAGGGCCGCGCCTGCCACCAGGAGCCTGGGAAGGGCTCACTCTCGGCCCCCCGCGTCCCCCAGAGATGCCGCACTGAGCTCTGTTTGTTGACCGTGTCCGCATCTGCTGCGACAGATTTCCCGAGACTTCGCCCTGGGCTCGCGAGGCCCCTGCCCGCTCCCTCCTGGCATCTGACACGACTCATCCAGAGCTCTTAACAGACACCAAGGAACACTCCGGAAAACAAGAGTTGTCTTCACGTATTTCTAGAGCTTTTTCTTTTCTTTTTTGCACAGTAGACAAGCGAGGGAAGAGAACTGAGGAACATCCAGGGGACAGGACGGGAGCACAGTTACGCCAAACCCTGCTTGCTGTTGTGGGTGTGAAATCACGGTACCAGACGCTCAAGAAGGGAAGCCCTTCCCGCGGGCGTTGTGAAGATAAGTCCACACCTGTGGGCTCCATGGGGCCTCCATGTTTCCACGAAAGGCATGATGTGAGGGCGTGCCATGTCTCCAGGACACGACGGGCTGCTCCAGAATCTTGATGTGACACAAATTCAAGTTCAGGACTCCATTACTGTTCAGAAATGGCACTCCCGGCGTCCCGTGCTCATGTCAGGCGTTTCCTTCTTTGCCTCCTCGTCTCCCACCCTTCTTCTCACAGAACCTTCCCCCCACACCCCGCTCTCCCCGCCCCTCCCACATGCTGACACGCTGACATCTGCAGGGTGTAGGTGGGGTCACGCTACTGAGGCAGGGGAATCTCACCCCGCACCCTGCGCTTTGGGGGCCAGTCCCTCTGCTCCGAGCACCAATGTCACGGACTTCACCATGACACTAGCACTATTAGGGCCCGTGATGCTTCGCTGAGGGCCAGACGTTAAAGCTGTCGTGTGCCGGGGGCTCTTAGCAGCAAAGAATCGGCTAAAATGAAGACCCTTCCACTTCTGTGAGGCTTTCCATCCATCACCATTAATAGCTAAAGATTGTCAACGCAGACGAGTAGTGTGAACCACAGAGCGCCCCTCAGACACTGCGATATTAGGCATTTCGATGGAGGCGGGAGGCCCACACAACCCCGAATTCACAGGCACACGCGCACACAGCATATACGACACGCGTGATGCGTGTCTCCACCGCGATCGCACTCTCAGGGTGAGGCTCGGGGACCAGACACCGCCACAGAGAGCAGCAGGCCTGGGGCGCTGACCGCTCCCGCCCACCCGCGGGCTGGTCCCGTGGCCCCTGCCGTACACGCATGTTATACTTTGCCGAGGAGCGTGATCCCTCACAGCGGGAGCTGTCGGCACCCCGCGTTTTAAAAATAACGGGCACGTCAGGCGCTCCGAGGGACAAACTGGAAAGGTTCGCAGCACAGGCAGGAAGCGTTCCTGGAGCGATGCTGGGTGGTACCCGGATCTGTGGGCACAGATCCCATGGCGACCGCGTCCTCTCAACGGCCTGTTCAAGGAAACACCTAGATTGATCACTTTCCCCCTTTTAATGTTGGTATTGCCTCTGGCCTAAAAATGACAGGTTCGAAGACTGTCATTAGCCTAAGTTGCGAACAGATTATATGTTGATATAATAGATGTTTTACCTTTAATTTTTGTTTTAGTGTCTTCTTATAAATAGGTATCAAACCATGCTGAACCTGTTTATTAAAGCTTTCCTCTGAAAGACGCCTTGGTTGCAAAAGGAAAACTTTTCTCCGTATCAGAGGCCAAGGGAGACGATTCCTCGCTGAAGACAGAGCTGGGAGACGGGGGTTTGGGTTCTGGGGGGGGGGGCAGCCCCGCTCCCCAGCGCCCCCCTCATCCCCCAAGCTGTCCTGCATTGCGTTTGCTCCCGTGACCCATGCCCCAGAAACATAACTTTATCCTCTCTGCCTAAAAATCTATCATTCTTTAGAAGCCCGGGTATTATGGGCTGAACTGTGCCCTCCACCTCTGATATGTTGCGCCCTGACCTCCAGGACGCAGGACACGGCTGTGTTCGGAGATGGGCCCTTAAAGAGGTGACTAAGGGAAAATGAGGCTGTTAGGGGAGCAAGGACCCCAGGGAGAAAGCAACCATACTGGCAGCTTGATCTCAGATTCCCGGCCCCCAGGACCGGGAGAGAGGAAACCTCGGTCCACTGGTCTGTGGTGCGTGGTTGTGACAGCTCTCGGATATGGAGTCACCTGGCCACACGACACTTTCCACGGGATGCCCTCCCAGGGCTGCACAGAGCAACTGAGGTGCCCTAATACACCTGTCACGCTCCCGGGGGAGCTGACATGTGTCAGCAACCTGGACGCTAGACGCCCCCTGAGGAAAGACTTCTTTTTTCTCGACCCTGGCCGTGAAGCCCAGCGCCTACGCGTTTATAAATGCTCCATGCTCACCGGGTGACTGGGGTGCAGAGGCTCAGCCCTTGCTTCCTTTTCAAGACCAGAATTTCCCCCACCGCACCAGATCCACACAATGGACGCCACCCACCAGCTACCTGGTCGACCCTACACTTACTGCCGTGGCTCGGGCCTCATCGGCAGCTGGCGAGCTGTGAGGTCTGAGTGGGAAGGAGACCCAGGGAGTCGGGGCCCCGCCGAGCCCCTCGTGGAGGCCAGAGCCTTGCGGCGCAGACACTTTTCCTCTGCCCGCAAAGTGGGGTAAGTGCCGGGGAGGGGGCTTTGGGATGGAAGGAGGGGCAGAGTCCTTCCAGCTAACTGACAGGTGGATACGGAGGTAGGACGATGAGATGATCAGTCCCTCGTCCCGGAAAGAGCAGCGGCTAACCAGGGCAGCACGACAGGGCTGCGCTCACCACAGCCAGAGCAGGCCACCAGCTTTCACCGCAGGGCAGACCCTTGCGACGTGACCTTCACACCAGCAGGACGGTTTTGAGCAAAACTCAACTCAAGCTACATTACAACTGTAATCACAGGGGCGCCTGGGTGGCTCAGTCGGTTGAGCGTCCGACTTTGGCTCAGGTCACGATCTCACGGTTTGTGGGTTTGAGACCCGCATCGGGCTCTGTGCTGATGGCTCAGAGCCTGGAGCCTGTTTCCGATTCTGTGTCTCCCTCTCTCTGCCCCTCCCCCGCTCACGCTCTGTCTCTCTCTCTCTCTGTGTCAAAAATAAACATTAAAAAAAATTTTTTTAAGTGTAATCACAACTCAAGTCTGTGAGTTAATGACTGTCCATTGATTAAGCACAAAGGAATAAAGAGGAACTCGATAGAAAGTTGCCTTAGTGACCCAGGGGCTACTGTCCTTGATACCTTACGTTATCAAAGTAGGATCGTGGTCCACTTGAGTGAAATCTTCAGCTTCTCTTGCCTTTTGTGTAGTAAGAGGCCCCGTTTAGGATAAGACCTATGACAAAAAAATATACATGAAGCGTTCTCCTGAAAATGGATAGGCAGACACGCTGCATTGCTGATTGTTGGTGCGTTTGTTTGCACTGCAGTAACAGTACGTTCAGTTGTGCCATGGTGGCTGTATGCGCAGCCAGCGAATCACAGAAGGTGCTCCGATCCTCCAGTGCCGTTTGTCAGGAACATTAGAGTTGTTTTTTGGGTTTTTTCAGGTCTCACATTTAGGCCTTTCATCCATCTGGAGTTTCTTTTTGTGTCTGGTGCAACAAAGTGGTCCAAGTTCATTCCTCTACATGTTGCCCTCCAGTTCTCCCAGCACCATTTGCTGAAGAGACTTTTTTCCATTGGATGTTCTTTCCTCCTTTGTGGTAGATTAATTGGCCATATAATTGTGGGTTTATTTCTGAGTTTTCTGTTCTGTTCCACTGATCTATGTGTCTGTTTTTGTGCCAGTACCATACTGTCTTGATGATTACAGCTTTGTAATACAGCTTGAAGTCTGGGATTGTGACGCCTCCAGCTTTGCTTTGCTTTTTCAGGATTGCTTTGGCTATTCGGGGTCTTTTGTGGTTCCAGACAAATTTTAGGATTGTTTCAGTTCTGTGAAAAATGCTGTTGGTATGGGAACATTGGAGTTATTATGGACTACTGTCGGGGTGCTAATTCTGGGACAAGACAGCACAGCTTAATAACAACCATTTTCTTTAGTCATCTCATGTTTTTTTCTCTCCTCTCTCTCTCTCTCTCTCTCACACACACACACACACACACACACACACACACACACACAAACGTGTTTCCATTGGATGAGAAGCAGAGAAACAGGCTAATCTTCCCAGAGGGGAACGCTCACTCTCAAAGTCTAAAGCAAAGAGTTATTATGAGTGAGAAAAGTTGCTTTTCAGGATTTTCCTGGGTTGTGGGGAATAAGACACTCCCTGGCCTTGGCTGGGGTGCACGGTAACGGTGCCCCTACCCCTGCCACCGGGGTCAGTATTTGCTGTCGGCTGAGAGGTGACTATGTGGGCTTGGAGTTAAGGCGGGCATCCGTGCCTTTCCCGGAGGCCGACCTAGGGAGCCAAACGGTGGCACTCCGGACTGGCGCGCCGCATATCAAGGCACCTGGGTATCTCAGAAACGGGAGGTTCCCAAGCCTCCTGGAAGATTAGGAGACACGGTCTCCAGCCAGCCAATGATTTCCACTGGCAAATGTGCAGGTTTGCAGGGAAAGTCATTCATTATCTCCCACTTAATCATCCATTTTAAGAGTTTCTGCGGGTTGGATAATTAAAGATATAGGATTTTATGGGGATTACTGCAGTACATAAAATCCCCAGCCATGTGCCAGCGCCGATAGCATATGTCTCAAGACCTTTAGAATCAGTCTCTGATCATGACGAAGCATTCCCAGGCCTCCGCTGAGGCTGGACTCCTGCTTCCTTAGCACTTGCAGCCTTCTAGCTCATTCCTGGACGAAGAGAGGCTCACACAGAAAGCCCTTGAGTGTCTCTGCTCTCATGCAATGGTTCCAACGTGAGCATGAGCAGTGGGAAGCACCTCCCTCGCCGAGACCGGGTAAAGGCAGCCGGACCACAAGGAGGCATGGCGGGGTTCTGCAGACCTTGCTGGGGTAGCGACTTTCAAAGATGCTCTTCAACGGCTCCGGCCTCCTCCTCATGCCCTGTGGAATCTCCTCCTTTAAGTGTGGGCTATATGGAGTGACTGGCATTGAATAAACAAAATAATGGACGGGGGGGGGGGGTCACTTGTGCAGTTCTCCCTGTGGATGTCTGGGCGAGCACGCTTTGATGAAATAAGCTTCCATTTTGGAGAAGAACTGAGGGCTGCCTCTAGTCAACAGCCCTCGAGGAACTGAATCCCACCAACAACCACACGAGTAGGCTCAGAAGCGGATCCTTCCCCAGCCGAGCCTTCAGATGAGACACAGCCCCAGACAGCACCTTGACTGAGAGACCCTGAAACAGAAGACCCAGCTCATGCCCGCATTCCTGACCTTCAGAAACCATGAGATGACAGAGGTCGTTCTTCGGAGCCGGGAAGTCTGTGGTCATTTGTACATAGTAACAGATTGCTAATCCTCTCAAACTAACACAAGATTATGACTGTAATGAATCTTTTAGTTTTTCAACACAACTGTTTTTCAGAGGGAGGGGCTTCTAGGTGTAAGAGTCACATGTTCGTTAATAAACACTGAACTCCAATTTTCACATGCTGACAAAGAGGAGAATGTCCACGTTGAAGCCGTGACATTTTTCTTCCGTTCATACTTGTTAATAGGTACCCAGTCGGATATACTACTGAAGTACTGCTGATTACGGTCTGTGAGCGATCTGATGTCCAGAATCCTCTGTTTCCCCTGGTATTTGAAAACAGACCACCCTGTGCCTCCTTTCTATCACCAGGGCGAAGACGAGAGAGGAGCTAGGCTCAGGTCTGTTATGCCCGTCGGAGATTCTGACGAGGGCTTGGATGTAGAATTTTAGGAACACGGTTGGTCAGTAAGGTGCATGACAAAAAGCGCCTCCTCCAGAAGGCAGCAGATGGATCAAGAGGCTGGAGCAAAGAGAGAGCAGACGAAGGGGCTCCAGGGAAGACTGGCCGACCTCATGAACCTGCTGGGGCTGGTCTTGCCCTGTGTAAGCCCGGGACTCCACTGTCCGTTCTCCCCCAGCTGAGTGGCACAGGTATACCAAGCGGGGAAGGAGCTCAGGCAGGAGGGGTGCCAACAACTGAACGTGGCCACCTATTCCCTCATCTGTACACCACGACACCTCAGGCTGCATGTGAATCACGTCTGAGAACCTAGCTCTGAACTCATACAAAAATAACCATAGCGACAAGGCTTTTGCTACTCATTTGCAGGTGTCCATATGGAAGGAACTCCGGTAACATATACACAGTTGTCTAAACAATCCTTAGAGAGCCACCAATAGCAGAAACGTGTTCTGCGTAATCTAAACGATGCGAGGCAACCCCCAAGGGAGAAGAAAACACACAATTTCACAATATGCCCAGCTTTTTAAATAGAGTTCTTTCTGTTTCTTTCATTTTTTTGCTTTATCACTTTTTGAAAGGATGAACAACATCTTTCCTTTCTCCAACTATCCTCCAAAGCTCGCTGAGGCTGCATTTCAGACACGAAGCCCCGGCCGAGCTCACCCTCGCGGAGCTTGTCTCAGCCCGGCATTTGCTGCTGAAAGCTGACCTTCAAATCTTTGTGGGCTGTACCTCAGGGTTTACCTGTGACGTGCGAGGTTTGCTCACCAGTGGCAACAGACAGAAACCTGGGAAGGTCGGGACACAAGATCTAGCGGCAGAGATTGGACTGAGGCAGAAGACCCAAAAGCACAGGCGGGGTTTCAGGACGTGGCGGGCTCAGCGTCCGGGAGAGTCGGTTGGAACCCTGACGACGGCTCCACTGGGCCCACAGAGGAACCAGGGCAGGCAGGTCCCATCCCAGGCGGGCCACAGGGATTCAGTGACGGGGACAGCGGACATTGAATTTGTGGCTTCTCAGGGCTGACGAGGGAGTAAGAGGGAGACAGAAGCCAATACTGCCTTGAGGGGCTTTGATCAAGCCCCTGGTCAGGTGACCTTTGGTCAGGTGACCTTGACCTTTGACCTTTGGCTCCTGTGGCCCCAGGGGCATGGAGGATGGGGGCAAAGTTCAAGGCTAGCCTCAGGCAGGGGTTTAAGAGGGACTCTGTCCATCGTCCTTACCAAAAGACTTCAGATGAATTAGGAAAAAAGTCTCCCACGAGAGAGAACGTTTTCTGTCTTGAGCAAAACGGGCAAAAATAAGCTGGTTTTCAAAACCGTCCTCATACATTCTCACGTTTGCATTTCAGATTCACACAGACCACCGGGTAGTCCACGAAATCTCAAGCCAAGATTTTATCTCTTTCTTTCTTCTTTTTTAAATTTTATTTTAATCCCATTATAGTTAACATACAGTATTGGATTAGTTCTATAGTGGTCTGGGCTTGGGAGGACACTCAGGCATGTGAAGAAGCGAGTGAAAATCCTCTCCGGAAAGACCTAACTTCAAAGCAGGCCTCAGAAAATCCCCACAAAATCCCAAATAAAATGTGAGCTCACACTCAAAAACAAAAGTGCACAGAAATGAGTCACCGTGAACAAGAGACAACAGTAGGGGTTCACAGACGAGTAATCTGTACAGACTTCGGTCACTGGAAGTACCAGACACACGACTGATTGTTCCCCTTTGTGTGAAAGGACGGGGGGCCAGCCGGGTAAGAGTGCTAATGTCACAAGTGATTGGGTTGTGCATATGCTAGAAAGTATGGCTGACAAGAACTGCAGACAGATACATGTGGGGTATGAGAGACGGAAGTCAAGCGTAACCTCCCAGTTCGGGCGGGGCTGCCACATATTTGGATGCCAATGGAAACGCTCCTAAGAGAGGTGACTGCTGATGCTGGGTCAGAGACGCGGGCGTGTGGGTCAGGGGATGCCCCTGTCTTTGAGCGGGGGAAAGGATCCAGGGTACGGAGAGACCTCAGACGGGACCTCAGGGAGTAAGTGGCCGTGTGTGTAAGCCAGAACTAAAAAGGAGGTGAGGCAAAATGTCAGACTTAGAAGGGCGGACCAAGGAGGCTTCTGGACACACATCGGTCTCCCCAAAGAGAAGCCAGATAACAGGACATAACAATATTTCAGGGTGCAGTTTTTTAAAATCTTCCAGAAATGAAACAATTCTTGCATCTGCGGTCTTGAAGGGCACACGTAAAGCAAAGCGGGCAAGGGTACATTATGAAAGATGAGCAAAGAAGAGAGTGATAAATGCGTGACCTAAAAGACAGATCGCCAGGATAATCAAACACCTGCAGGTTAAGAGAAACAAATGTGACAAACTCCCATATTTTGAGGAAAGATCCCGAGTATGGGGTGGCGTCATATCCCAACAGCAGACCTGGAGCAGGGACTCAGAAATCCTGGAAGTACCGGGATGGGAAGAAGCAGGGCAGATGCAGTTCTCATTACAAAAAGAAAAAGAAAGAGCGCCCGTAAAAATTACCAGGAACTTTGTGCAGAAGGGGTAGAAGGAGCACTGATCCTTTCAAGCTCTGTAACTCGCTATAAAGCTACAATTATTAAAACTTTCATATTGAAGCACGAATAGATAAACAGATCAATGTGACAGAACAGAAAGTCCATTAATAGAACCCAATACGTGGAGAAGTTAATGTTCAATGAGGGTGGAATTTCAAATCAGGACAAGGAAAGACAGTCTTGTATCGTGTTCCGGCAACGGGGCTGCTGTCTGGACGGCTCTCTCCATACACAGTGTAAATTCCAGAATGAGAAAGTTTTACACGTTAAACCAAAACCACAAAAATACTATAGGAAAACCCTGCATGATGTTTTCAAAATCTTAGAATACGGAAGGACTTTCTAAGTACGACACAAAATTCAGAAGCTATAAAACTAGTGAATTCTCCTCAACAAAAAATACTGTTAAGAGTATAATCAACAGACAATGCAAAATAAGAAAATAGAAGATAACTTGCAGAACACATCATAGAAAGGAGATAATTTTTTATCTATACAATTTTTAATGTTTTTTTTTTTATTTTTGAGAGAGAGACAGAGAGCACACGAGGGGGAGGAGCAGAGAGAGAGGGAGACACAGAATCCGAAGCA
This sequence comes from Leopardus geoffroyi, assembly GCF_018350155.1. Lineage (NCBI taxonomy): Eukaryota > Metazoa > Chordata > Mammalia > Carnivora > Felidae > Leopardus > Leopardus geoffroyi. The sequence goes on from NC_059331.1 coordinate 167,378,767, forward strand.
GGCTCCAGGATCTGAGCCGTCAGCACAGAGCCCGACGCGGGGCTCGAACTCACGAACTGTGAGGTCATGACCTGAGCCGAAGTTGGACGCTTAACCAACTGGGCCGCCCAGGCGCCCCTATCTATACAGTTTTTTCACATCAGTGAGAAAAAACTCAACAATACAATAGAAAATGGCCAATTTTTTGAAGCGCGCAAAGGAAACCCATATTGCTTTACGCGTGTGAAAAGACACTTGGCATCACTCAAAGGAGAGAAATGTACATCAAGAATATAGAGAAATAAGTTTTAAAGCCGTCAGTTTGGCAAAGACCAAAGCACTGGGTCACATGTTAGGTCAGCGGGAGGCAGGGAAACAGGATCTGGGGTCACCGTGGTCACTACCCCGTGAAGCTATAAATAGATATGGCTTCCAGGGGACCAAACGTGGTAACATCCCCAGAAATGAGAATCTCCCGTACACATCCCCGGCCATCCCGCTTCTAGGAACTTATCCCGCACACGAGAACGGCGCGTGTACGAATGCACTCAATGCAGAACTGATTTTCATTGCAAGAGACTGAGCGCAGGAAGCAGGTTAAGTGGGTTGTGACACAGCAGGGCAGACACAAAGAAGAACGAGCAGCTCTAGGCGCCTCGTCCAAAACGAAATTCCATTATGATCGCTAGTTAACCGTTAGTGCTGCCATCTTAGAAAATCTGCAGGGCACATTGGTAGAGAAGAATGTGGAAGGGGGAAAAAGAGCGTGTGTGTGTGTGTGAGTCTGTGTGTGCGTGCGTGAATGCATTTCTGGAAGACGCCAACAACGTGTTCCACGGAAGGGTCGGGAGTGGGAGGAGAAATGCTTTTCGTTCTATATATTTCACAATTTTTGAATTTTGTACTTGTGCAACTGTTACTTTAAAAAACCCCCCACGTATAAATTAAGCTATTATTCTTTTTAAGAAATGAATCCTTCAGAATTTCTGGTAGCAGGAAGTTTTGAGCTCTTGGTTGAATGAGCGGCCAGGAGGCGTGGATTCCCGCAGCCTCCTCAGATCGTGGTGTCACAGAAGACACAGACCCGGGTCAGCCTCTGGGTCAGGGTCGCCAGCCGCACCACGGGAGGCGGCCGCCGCGCTCGCGCCCACCACAGAGGGGTAACACGGGGCTGGGCAGCAAGTCTCCCCTTGTCTGTCCTATATTTTGCACAAATTTAGGACAGATCTCTGAGTGACACTGTGTCTGAAGCAGAATTCGACCTGGAGGTGGGGCCGGGAGGAGGTTACGGTTTGTAGAACTTGTCTCCTTGTGCTGTTCCAGCATCTGCCACCACGGCGGGAAGACGGAGGGATCCCGTGCCGCCTCGGGGCGCCCCTCACCGGGCTTTCCTCCCTTCTTTTTGCTCCCCCAACGTCTGCTCCTTGGGCCAAGCACATCTCTGGCTTTGCGCGGGGAACACTCACCGTGGCTCGCTCTAGGACGCTGTCCTCCCTTCTCCGGTTCTTACGCAGGCTCGGGCGAGGCCCCGGATGAATCAGAAAATCGTGCCAAGAACAAAACAGCGGTAGGAGCTTTCTTGATTGTTTCAAGATAGCTAAGAAAACTAGGAAAAGCGTGGGTAGATTGAGGCTCTTATGTTTACCTTACACGTAGGTCGTGGGAAAGTGTAAAATCAGAAATTGGCTCGGTGCACTTCGGGTATCGAACACGTCGTCGTAAATTGAACCCAGAGAACCAAGAAAGGGGACAGGGGAGAGTGTGGGTTTGAGGAAGGTGCCCGGGACGGCAGCCGGAAGGCTGTGGGGGGACCACACGCTCCTTGGGCACCTCGTCAGGGAACCCGGCGGCTGGGCCAGGCGGACAAGGTGGTTGGCCCTCAGCCCCGTTCTACACCAAAATGCAGTCGCTCTCTACTTTCTTTTTCCCTCTCTGGTGGCGCTGCTTTCCCTGAATGCCCCGGTCCTTCGGGGAACGCTAGGAAGCAGCACCATGCACCCCAAACAGACGACCATCTGGTGACGTCCTGGGTGCCGTGTGCCTGCCTCAAGAACCTTCTCTTTCCTGGGCAGCTGCTGTGACATGAGATACAGAAAAGAGGGACTTGGGAAAACGTGCCATCTCCTTTCCATTTTGGCTGTTAGTGCCTTCAGAATGGAATCTACGCCCGAACTTAAATATTGTGCGCACAGATTGTGTCCTGCCTAGCATTCAGGCTCACCTCGTAATTCTGAACGTTTCCCATTGTCCGGGAACGCACGCACACGTGTGCACACACACACGTGCAGGCGCACACACACACACACACACACACACGTTTCTTAGCATGTTTTTTTTGGAAAAAGTGGGGTTTAGGACACACTCCGGTGCCCAGCCCCGTTCTCTGATTGTGGCCCCTATTTTGGAGGGGGACTGGGTGGGGACTGGGTGATAGTGGCCTGTCCCGTGTGCAGCCCCGTTACCCTGTGACACCCAGACCCTGGACGGGTGGCATCGCGGTTCAGGTGAGAGGAAGGTCCACGCCGCCCGGCAGCGGCCGGGCTCTCGAATGCAAACGTGCGCCCCCCGAGCCAGAAGCGGCAGATGCCGGACTGTGACAAGGTGGCAGTTCTTGCTGAGTCTGAAGAATCCCTTCAAGAGCCGGTAATCAGAGGAGCTGAAGCCCGGGCTGATTGCAGACCGCATCAGAATGTAAAGGACAAAGCAGTGGGTTGCAACCACATCACGAATGGGGAGGGAGAGAACGAGATCAGGGCAGGGCGTTCTGTGCCGAGTCCCTGGACCTTTCGAGACGGACGCATGCCCAGCCGGCAGGGGGAGCAGCTGGCCGGAGGCGGGTGGGAGGAGACGCTGGCCCGAGGGCCCAGAGCTCAGGGCTACGGCCACCCCGGGTTTATTCCCATCCACGTGCGGGGAGGGAGGGAGGAAGCCCGAAGACCAGTAGTGGATGCTGCCCGCCAACACTCCCCTGCCTCCGGGGAGAGGGGCTCACGAGGTGCGACCAGTGCTGGGCCGAGGGGGCCCAGGGAAGAAAAGCTTGGGGTCTCCTCCTTGCAGATGCCGCTGGTGGGATCCCGGCGGGTGCCAGGGAAGCTTGGAGGGCCCTTGAGGAGAAGACTCCGGGCGGGAGGCAGAGAGAACACAGGAGAAGGTTGGACAGAAGCAGGTGTCACAACAGGTGAGCCTGTGGGTGACGGGAGCCACGGGAAACGGCGTCCAGGCTTTCTGTCCCCACGCAGGCGTCCCGTCCACCGCGGCCACCGCCTGAACGACTCTCGCATTCAGCAGGCACAATGAGAGCGGACGTGCCTCCAGCACCGCCAACATGCTGAGGCGGGACTCTCTTCCTGGCTACGGGGCTGGAATACTAATCCTGCTGGCGACGGTGGTGCTGACAGCGACACGGCTACTGACACCGGGACCAGGGCCGACGCGGATGCTGCTGCTGGGGCTCGGCCGGCCGGTGCTGAGGCTGAGCGTGAGACCGGACGCAGGAGCTCGTGCCGACGCTGGTCGTCGTAACTGGCGTCGATGCTGATGCTGACGCTCAGCCTGGTTCTGACGCTGATACAAATAGTGATAATGTCAGACTCATGCTGATGCCAACACTAATATCAACGCAAGTCGCCGACGCCGATATTAAGAGCTACTATTTATAGTAATGCTGATAGCTGATACCGATGTTAAGGCAAACAGCTAATGCTAACATTAATAGCCAGCGCTGACACGAATCACAGAGTTAATGCTAGCATTAATGCTCATGCAAATAGCTAATACGAATACTAATCACGAGTAGCAACATAATGCTAATGCACAGGGTTAATGCTAATATTGAAGCCAATGCTAACAGCTAAGAGCTAATACTTACACTAATACCGATGCTAAGGCTAAGGCTAACGTCAAGACCAACGCGAACAGCAGTGTTGACAACGGCTAACGCTTAATGCCCGACGCAGGGCACCGTTTCCATGCGCTTTACAAGTGGGAAACCACCGAATCCCTATGGGGTGTGCAACTCCGGCCACCCTGACTTTAGAGATGAGTGGGGGAGGGGCACGGAGTGGATATGTGACTGGGCTGAGCCACACACCGCCCCCCCCCAGACGCACTCGGGGCTACCCCGCATCTCCGCGGCCAGGGGCCGGAGCCGTTTGGCTGCAGGAAACTGAGTATTTCATCCACCTCCCCTTCGACAAACGTGTCCAAGATCCGCCGGGGAGGGAAAGACTTCACTGTTTCCGGGGGTCAGTTTGGGTCCCATGTCCCTTTCCGCGGCCAGGTGAGCCAGGACCGGCGGCCCCAGGCCCCATCCCCGGTGGGGAGCGGAGCCCTCGGCACCTGACTGGACCACTGCCCCAGACACTCAGCTTGCCCCTCGCGGGCACGTGGGGGAGCCCACCGTCGGCTGCCCCACCAAGGCAGCAAGGAAGGGGGCGGCCCAAGGGCTCCCGGGGGCGAAGTAGCACGGCAGGGCGCCCTGCCCGCAGCCGGTCTGTCCCCGTCCTGTCCCTCCTTCTCAGGGTGCGGTGGAAACCTCGTGATGCGCAGGCCCGAGTCCCTCCTCACAGCGTGTGGGGGAGGAGACCGTCCCCCGGCGCCCCTCGCGCTGACTCCCAGCGCCTGCCCTGGCCCCCATGCGCTCCCCTGGGGCTCTGAGAGGAGACTCTCGGGCCAGCGAGATGCGCCCCCTCAGGACCCACCCGAAGTGGCCGGTCTGGGTGTCCTTTTGCACACGGTTGACATACCTTGCGTTAACGTATATTTACAACCGTATCGAGTCGATATCCAAAAACGAGGAAGGAAACCAGAAGTAAAGGATCAGCGTAGCCGGCGTAGAACGGTGATCCGAACGGTTCGTTTCTTCACTCACCTCCTGGACTCTCGCTTCTCCTTGACGACTTCACACGTGAACGGACCGGCCACGCTGGTCGCTGAGGGACGGGGCGTTTGGCCCCACCTGGACAGCTAAGCCTCGTGAGAGTCTGGCCCCTTCCAGGAAGGGCCAGGGAGCCTCCGCCACCTGGGGATATCTTATCACCACGCGGACGAGTCCACACGCGCCCCAGCCCGGAATCCCGCGCGCCCGTCCCAGACTGCATTCCTGCCTGCCTGGCGCCACGTGGCCCTGACCCCTTGGCATCAGAGATTTCGTCCTCCCTGTGGAGGGGGCGGGGGCCACCCCCCGATGCGTGCCTCCCAGCCACCGTCACTCCGACTGCCCCGCCGTGGGGGCCGGACTCGGTGCAGGGGAGCCTGGGCCGAGGGGGACGAAAGCGGTGGAGCACGCGGCCGGGCCTCCCCTGCCGCGGGCCCGGCTGCCCACGGGTGAGCAAGCATGGGTCCTGGCGCATCTGGAGCGCCCGGGCTCCCGCGGGCTTACTCGGGAGCGAGGAGAGAGTGACGGCGGCCCCGGCGCTGGTGTCCGGATCCCAGATCCCGCCGCGCGGTGGGGACGGAGGGGAGGGGGCTCCGCTGACCCGCGGGGCCGCCGCGCCACCCGGCCCGACTTCCCGGCGTTGCCTTTGCCAACAGTGTGACGGGGGCCCCTGTCAGATGGACAGGGAGGGGGCGGGGGCCGGGGCGGGGGTGGGGGGGCGAGCATACAGGTGACAGGTGCCGTCTGCCTCCTGGGGCCCCCGGGAAACGGGGCTCCTCCCGCAGGGCCGTGCAGGCCGCTTCCCCGGCTGCAGCCCGGCCCTCACTGCCTCCCTGGGCCCTGGGGGTGACAGCACACGGCTCTCGGCACCGAAGCCCTCCGGTCCTCGGGAGGTGTGCGTGTGGGCGCGCGCGGCGTGTGTGTGTGTGTGTGTGTGTGTGTGGCGTGTATATGCCGTGTGGCGTGTGCGTGGGCCCACGCGCGCTCCTGCCGAGGCCCAGGCTCCCGAGGGGCCGTGTGGTGTGTGGGGGAGGGAGGCCGGTCCGAGTCACCCGAGGCGGCACAGCGTTCCCACGGGCTCACGTCCCCTAAAAGTTCTGGCGGTCAGAAAAGCACAGACTCACTCTTCCTGAGGTAAAAGGGTTCATTTTAGGTAATCCGGGCTCGGCAGCCTAATCCCAGGCAGCGGTAACCGTGACGATACTGACAAGGGACGATCTTCTCAGTCATGATGTAGGTCACAGCTTCCTCAGATTGGCTATTGCCATAGCAACCGGGGCCTCTGCCTTTGCACAGGGACGTGTGGCGCTGTTCCTCAAGGTGAAGGAAAATCCCGCATCCTATAAAACATGCTCACGCCACCGCAGCGCCTTACCACCCCCTGTGCCCTGCAGCCCCCACGGAAGAGTCAACATGATCTCATTTGGCTGCGGACCCACCTCATTTTCCTGAAGATGAAAACATTACCAGCCATCGCCTTCCTGGAGGGCTTCTGGAACTAAATATAACCAGTGTTCCGTAAGGTCTGGGAAAATCGCCTTAACGTGAGACGATCGAGGCTCCGCACGCACGTCTGCTCCGGAGGTCCTTGGAGCCTGCGGGGTGAGCCCGGGGAAGGCCGGCCTCCCACCCAGCCGGCGATGCCCCTCGCCTCGGCCTCGGCCTCGGCCTCGGCCACGCGGGAATCGTGTGCACCCCTGTTGACAGCTGCTGGCGGCAGCCGGGCCGTGCAGGGCGGTCTATGCATCCTAGGACAGGACACTCGGGCTCCAGCCGTCTGCGGACAGCGGGAGGAGTTCGCTTAGCAGGTCACGTGGACTAGAGGGTTAGAGCCACTGGTCACACAACCCAAGAACATGGCCGCGCCTGTCTGCCCTCACCTGAGAACCCCCATCCGGGAGGGCCAGGCCCCCGTCTCTCCCACTCAGCTTAGAGAACACGGGACAGGTTAACAGTGACGGTCGACCGAGCGCCCGAGGGTCTGGGATGCGTGGCCCAAAGAACAGAGAACAGAAGTCTGAGTTCAGGCATGAGACCTGTGGCAAGGGCAGGGCAGGCCTGCATCAGTGGCTCCAGAGGGCTGACTGACCCCGATAGGATTCACGGGTGGACTCCAGTTGGGAACCACATGTGCAGTGTTTGTGGCCCGTCACGATGCTGCAGAGTCCTCTCCACGGCCATCCATATAATGGCCCCGTAAGGAAGGTCCTGTTGGCTCTGTTCTGGAGGGGAGGGCCCGGAGAAGAGGGAGGTGAACTGACCATAGACGCAGCCAGAGAGCGTCCAGAAGTCAGTCCGGAACCCAGGTACACAGGGAGAATTCTAAGCTGGCTCAAGATCCCTGCCCCTGATGTAGGTGACCTGTGTGATCCCCTCCCCTCCAACATGGGGAGGTCTGTGACTCCCAAGATGAAGTTATGTTCTAGAGCAAAAGTGGCAGGACCTGGCCAACAGAACTGAGGTCTTTATCTAGCTGACTGGCAAAGAGAGACTGTCGTGGGTGGGCCTGACCTAAGCAGGTGAACCCAGACCTTCCCAGAAAGACAAAACTTTACTCAGAGACTCTCCTTTGCCTTACAGTAGCAAACTGCCATGCATCCACATCTGGGAGGGAGGGAGTTCTGCCAACAACTACGTGACATCGGGCGAGGACCCTAGGGCTCAGATAAGACCCCAGCCCTGACCCAAACCCGTGGGTGTGGCCTCATCAGACCTGGAGCAGACTGCCCGGCTGAGTTGCGTGCAGGCCTGACCCGTGGAGACGGTAAGGTATGAATGTGTGCTGTCTTTCCAGCAATCGGTGTCACTGCCACGGGAAGCGACAGTGGGCCTTTCTGAAGTCCAAGTCCATACTCTGTGACTGCGAACAGACTCTTCCTTCAAGGTGTTAACTCCCCACAAACTGGGGCTGCCCACAGAGAAACTATTGGCACGGTTACGTGTCACTGAAGACGGTTCGGGGAGGCTGACGGGCAGTCTGTTGAACTTCTACACGGGGACCTTGGCAGTGGGAGGGTTTGATCACCTCCAGGGGCCTGTTTAATTCAGGTTTTATGACACTTTTGAGCGGTATCATATAATGATAATTTATTCACTTGAGAAGCTCAAAATAACTTGAAGGCTCCAACTCTTCCTGTAATATTCATGTCCCAAAAGTGATCCTGAAGCTGAGAAGCTAGGCTAACCCAAAGCTCATGAGATCAGGAGCTAAGTAAATATTCTTTACTGCGTGGATCGGTCAGCTTTGCCGCCATAACAAACAATCCCCAGGTCTCAGCGGCTTGTCACAACATTTGTTCTTGCTCTGGTTATGTGTTGGCTACTGTGTCTCATCTCTACACCTTCTCCTTCGAGGGTCCAACCCGAAGGAGAGCCCCCGGGAGACACATGGTTCTCAGGCCCCGGGGCAAGAGCAGGGTGGCCCAACCCCACACACTCCATCCACGTGCCATGGGCCCAGGGGGGCGGAGGAGTTTATCCTGCCAGCAGCAGGGTTCTGCAGATCTCGTGGGGGCACGTAACCCTCCAACACAGGGTGGACAGCAGCTGCTTGGGGACCACACTGCTGGAAAAAACTGTGTTCACAAAATTGCATGTGGCATTAATTCAGCGACTAGACTTTCCTGACATTGCTGTAAATTTAATCCCAAATTTTCTCAGCCAACCTTTCTTTAATTTCCATTCACAGTCACTTCCATGGATAGACTGACTTTAAGTCTAATTAGGAATATTAGGCTCCTCCTTATGCTCTCTGTTTACCTTTTCACCGTCCCCTCCCCCCAAGACTTGGAAACTTCCCGGGACTCCTTAGAACTTGAACACGGTCACAATGCTCACCTCGAGGTTTTAAGGACATACTCAGTAATCAGACCCCATTTATCGAAAGAACCATTAGCCAGAAACCTCAACTATCTATCATCACTGAGGATGCCAAGGCGAGTGAAGACAGCTTCTGGGCAACCGAGGCTGAGGTCAAAACTTTCATGCCCTAAGTTTACACACTTGGCTGTAAGAGACGCTTTCATGGGCTTCATTCAGCCCCTCTGTAATTTCATTTTACGGAGAAATATAACAAGCTTTATTATCTTGCTGCCTACATTACAACAGAATTACAGTAAATCAGAAAGGAAGAAGGCAGGGCTGCTGGGGACAGAGCATAAAACAGACCATCTACTAACAGATTAACAGTAAGAGAAGAGGAAAAAAACCTTCCAGAAGGTAGGTTTAAGAGCTCCAAGATCCAAGTGGTCGGGATGGCTTGGTACCAGCAAAACCGCCCTCCCACATCAGCAGCCCCGGTGCTCGAGCCGCGTCTCCTGAACGCGTGGCCCGTGTCCGTCCTCAGGGTCACACGGGAAGAACACCACGTGCGCCCCAGCAGCTCAAGCCTCGCCGCGGGCGGTCAGCCGCGCGCCCTGTATGGCAGTGCTGCCTCGGTTTCTCCAGGGGGTGGACGGACACTGATCTTGTCCGGAGGATTTCAGGACAGAAAATGGACAAGAAGCAGAAGCAGCTAGGCCTTGGGGTTGCAGGGCCGGACCAAGACTTAGGAAAGGGCAGATCTTACGATGTTGAAGAAATGGAACGTTTGGGGAATAAGGAATAGCTGTGTCAAGGCACTGAGCGGGATGGTGCTGGGTTGCTGGGGGGGGGGGGGGAGGGCGAGTCTGTGAGGCAGTCGAGGGTTGTGACTTCTCCCCACGGACCATCAGGGTCCATGGGAGTTCCCGGCACGCCGTGTAGTGGGGGAGGGTAAACCGTGAGGGTGTGCAGTGTCTCAGGACAGATTGCTGGGCCAACCAGAGAGTTCTGTACAGAGAGGCAGGCTGGGAAGCTACGGGAACAGCCGAGGACCCGGAGTGGGGAGGACAGGACGGGCCCCGGGGGTGTTTCATACGCAGAGCCAACAGCACTGTGTGGGCGGTAGAAACAAGGGAGCGGTAAAACCCGGCCTGAGATCTCTTCGGGGACGGACAGAGTGATGCCTTGGACGGTGATAGAGACCCAGGAGGTCCCGTAAGATCTGGGAGAGAGATGCGGACTTCGGGCTTATGAATACTCTATTTGAGACGCCCGTGGGTCATTCACACTGATGTTTGCAACCGAAAAGAAGGTTCAGGTTTGGAAGGCGGGGGAGACAGCGTTGCACTAAGCATGAGCACATCGATAGCTGCATAGAGACGTCACCCGAGGGGGTTTGGAGAGAAGGGCAAGGATAACTGAGAGGTCCTTCAGGGGTCTGAGTTAGCGGTGTCAGGGAGGCAGGGGCCCGAAGCCCGCACGTCCACGACCACCCTGCTGCCCCCTCTGCGCCCAGCAGGACCAACCACCGCTGCAGCAACCCGCCAGCCCTCCGCAGCGCCCCACAATGGAAGGGCCTCAGCACCGGCCAGTGCCACCTCCATCCTAAGGGGCCGTGTCCACTTTTGATCCACCGCACGGCTGTTTCACATGAGAGGAGGCACAATGTGACGAGCTCCGTGCTGCTGTCATCGGACACACTGGGGACTGAATCCACGAGGCCTCTTGGCCAAGTTCAAAGACAGGCTTCGTCCCGGATGCAGAGACCCGGGGTGTTGTTAACCTGGAAACAGACCGTTTCCACGGAGGGAGGGCTGCATAAGCCAGGACGGTCATGGAGAAACTGTAAATGTAGCACACAAAGGTCGGGTCCAGAGAAACCAGAAATCCAACTCCGATGAGACACCGAAGCGTGCCAGCGCCAGCCGCCACGCCAGGAGCCATGGAAACGCTGCGACGTGGACGTGACAGAGCCCGCCTCCAGGAGGACGCGAGCCAGAGAAGAGACAGGTGTACAGGAGGCAGGAGCAAGCTCTGATCTGGCAGGAAGAGAGCCAGCGCTACAGCAGCCGTGGCTGGGAGACCAGGGCGTGGGTAAGGAAAGGAGACATTTGCCCCACGATGGCAAGGTGCGGAACTTCTGGAAGAGACCCCAAAGAACGGATGTCTTAGCTGGCATTTTATGTTTTTTAAATGTTATTTTAGCTTGCATTTTAAGAGCCAGACATGATCGTGTTAGCTCAGAGACGGGGCAGACACAATGGTGGTGGAGACGACAGGCCGGTGACGGCACAGCCCTAGGGACACTGCTGGCCTGCTCGGGGCCACGTGAGAGCTGTCTGCCTCTGGAACACGGCCTGGGGGGCAGCGGGGGTCTGGGTGGAGCTAAGCTCAAACCGCAGACCCCAGCACCCACCACCACGTGAGTGGGCACGCAGGCCGCGGTGGTCTCCCAGGGACACCATGACAAAGCCCCGCGGACTACGTGACCGAAAACAGCAGACGCCTCGTGCGTCAGAGGCTGAAGGCCAGGAGTCAAGATGCTGGCCTCTTCTGAGGCTGCCTCTCCCCTGACTTCCGGTGGTTTGCTGCATCTTTGACGACCCCTGGATTGTAGAGACATCGCCCCGTCCCTGCCTTCACCTTCCTGCGTCCGTGCCCGCATGCAAACTCCCCCGTCGACAGGGACACCAGTCTCCACGGGCGAGAGCCCACCCTGATGCCCTCGCTATGACTGATCACATCTACGGCGACAAAATTCCCAGCGAAAAGCACAAGCAGTGGCCCATCTCTGCCGCTGTTTCTTTCGGACCCGTCTCCCCTGCGCCCCCCGCGTTGCCCTCCTACCTCGGAACCTGCACCTGCCCCTCACCGACTCCCTCCGTGCTCAGCGGTCTACGCTGGCATCCACTCGTTCACCACAAGAAATCCAAACTCACAAATCCCTTCCGCCTCTGCCGTTTCTGCTACTAACCCATCACGCTGTCTAGAAACGTGTGAGGAGGGACTCAGAAACGTCGGACTCTGCGTTTCCTCCCACACGATGTGGGTTTTATGGTGAACGTGTGACAGGCGTGAGGGCGTGCCCGGCACGCAGAAGGGGTGCTCGCTGGCTGTAGGCGAAGTGCAGGGAGAACAAGAAGGGTTTGGGCAGCTGGGATGAGAACAGGGAACCCGTGCAGGGCAGAGGCCGCGGGGCACCGGCGGCCGTGACCTTCAAGACTGAGGACGGGCTTCTCCTGAGAACCGCCTGGCACGCGCAGGCGGCAGCGGGCCCAGGAAACGCAACGCCTCCTGCAAGACTGTCATTTTTGTCTGTAAAAGACACGTATCATCACAACTTGAACAAACAGAAATTAAAGCTACCATAACAAAGCTATTCCGTGCTTATGGAACTAAGAAATAACGCTTGCGGCTGGCTCCGGTTTCCAAATCCGTGCCGGTCCCATGAGTGGAGGAGCCAGCTTTTGTTGATTTGTCAAGACATTCTTCACAAGCGTGAGGATCATAATAGAAGTGATTGATATTCATGCGCTGCCGTGCGAATTTCTGTCTCATTCCCGTTTCGTTCTGTGAAAGCTAACCAGCACTTAGACTTCTATTCAGATAGAAATTACGAGCGCGTCTATATCAGGATCGGGGATGCAGTGTGAGGGATTCCATACGAGGTATGTTATCTGGAAACCGGAAATCATGAACCTTCCACACGAGAAGCTCAGAGTGGGAAGATGATGGGCCGACAGTCCAGTCCCCCGTGTATCTGGGCAGCGGAGAGGAGTCCCGACCTGGGCCAGTATCTGGTGCCGCCCTGGCCGCTGGGTCATGGCCGCCGACTGACCAGGCGTTATAACAGAGCGACAGCGGCCCCGTTCGTGTTGCCACACCCCTACTCGGATGCTCATGCACACGGGCACAGAGACACACAACACACATACTGATGGGAAGCCCGTCCTGTGAGGCAGGGGCCCCTCAAGGAGGGGAGCGCCTCTGGGGCTGCCTGTCGGCGATCGACCACGCCGAGTGGAGAGCCCCAGTCCCCAGGGGTCCTCACGGGCAAACCCTTTCAGTCAGACTCCCTGAGGCTGGAGCTGCTGGGCCTTACTCAGAGTGACTAGGAAATACTTCCGAATGAGCCTTGTTGGACATACCAGCCCGACGCAGATGCCGGGCTGGGGCGAGGAGTCTGAGGCGGGTGGCTTGGAAAAAGATAGGGAAGTCACAAAGGATGTGTATGCCCAGCTCTGCCCCCATCCCGCAGCTGTGGGGCCTTAGAGTGCTGAACTTCTCTGGTCCTCAGTTTCCCCATCTGTACAGCCCGTTGATCTATGCGGCTCCTTCCAGACATGGATTCCAGTGACAGTTATAAAAACGAGGCAGGCCAGTGGAAAGAGCTTTAATGAAGGGGGCTCACGCACAGACAGGGCCAGGGGCAGCAGATGTCTCCAGGAAAACCCCACGAATGGGGGCATCGGTCCCTTCAATCCGACAGTGGTGTTGTTAACTTGCACCCATTCACCCGCACCCCCAGAGAATCGGGACAGACGCACAACCAGGCCGCAGAAGATGTCGACCGTAGCTAGTTAAGTCTCCCTGTCTTCATAGGAAACCTCTTTCTGAAAAGTAGAGTTTTTCAGCCTTGGGAGATAGTCTATAACTGCGAAGTCATCTGTGAGGTCCTGTTGGGTAGACAGAGCAAACAGGGCCTCGTTTCCCAGCTCTGAGGGATCTGACGGTCCCCACACGTGGAAGACGAAAGCAAAGGAAGCCCTTAGAGGCCACCAGGGGTAGTCCTGGCTGCTAATGAAGGAACACGCAAATCACCAGGGCTTAAGTGGCTACAGTGTTTAATCACTGACCACGTAACAGGAAAGGAGGCAAGAATGTCCACGGCTGGCCCCGCGGCCCTGTGTCCTTCCCTGTCTCACCACCTGCCCAGCAGCCCGTGGAGCAGCTCCAGGGATGCAGTTCTTGGGCGGGGTCGGCGTGCTCAGCCGGAAAGAGAAGTAGCAAAGCTTTCTTTTCACAGGGGCATTCGTTCATTTTTGCCGGAAAGAACACGGGTCCCTGGAGCCTCGCAGGAGACGCCTTCCTGGGCCCCTGAAGCGCCCACAGGATGGGAGAGGAAGAGCACGTATTTGGAAGTGGGAGGACCCGGACCTCCGGGAGGCACATCTGCAGACATCTTTGGCGGTCACACTGGGGGAGGATGCTGTTGGCATCCGGTTGGCAGAGGCCAGGGACGGCACCGACCATCCCACAGTGCACAGGACATCACCGGCCCCAAAGGACCATGACGCTGGGACTGGGGGGTCCTGACACACCAGCCAGGATCTGTGTCTTGAGGATGGAGAGGAGGTGGCCTTCCTGGAGGCCGAGCATCTCCATCAGTCCGTGACTAATGTCTGTGTTGTCAGTAGGAAGCGGGGTGGCCCAGACACCTGCCGGTTGGTGGTTTTTCAGCTTACGGATCGTGATATACAAGAGATGGTCACTCAGAAATGCACGTGTGTCTGAGAAAGGTCAGGACAACCTGTGTAGGAAGCCAGACACACCCCTGCCCGGCTCCACTGGGCACGGGTGGAGCTGATCCTGTCCTGTGCTGAGAAGAGGGCTGGGGAGGGGCGGGGCCGGCAGGCTCCCAGTGGAGCATTTGTGGACGGCACAGGCTCCAAGCCCAGTGCTCGTACTCACTCTGGAAATCCTCGCCATGGCCCTGGCAAGTGAGCTCTCGGATCTCCCACGGTTGACAGCTGGGGAAATGGAGTCTCGGAGAGATTAAGGAACTTGCCCGAGGTCGCCCAGCTGGCACCTGTGAAGCTCGGGCCAGCTCAGGATGCCCTCTTGCCAGCCGTCTGCTCCAGGATAGGACACAGGCTTCAGTACGTCGGCATCGTTTCCTTGCACAGGAACGTTTCTCTCAATTCCGACAGTACATTTCCCCAAATTACACAGCGGTGTGGGACATGGAGGGCCCTTTAACTGCGGTGTCTGCTCTCTTGCACCCATATTCCTCCGGGGGCACGAAATCCCCACGAGGACGTGACCACAATGCCCAGCTGACCTCTCAGGACAGGAGAAACTGCCCGCTTAGCAGATGGGAACTTTCCAGGGATCGCCTCACCCAAGGCCATGCCCCTTCCCAAGGCAACCCACGTCCAGAGGTCAGCTGATAGGGGCACGAAGGCCAGCCTCTGACCCCAGCCGGCACCGGGTCCAAAGTTTGGTGCCAGGCCCAGAGCCCCGGTGGTCAGCGAAGTTCTTGCTGTGACGTCCCCAGCTCAGTGGCTCTCGACTGCGGATAACACCGCCTCCCTCCTCCAGACCCTCACGCCCCGCGGACTGGGGAAGAGCCGTGAGTCCTGCCCACGTCATGATGGGCTGGGACACATGTCCCCAGTCTCCCTCTCCTCAACCCCAACTCCATGCCCAGCACAGCTGTGAGTGTCTATTGTTGGCTTTGACTTGGAGACACTGGATTTTACTCCCATTACAGGGACCTCAGAAGATTAAGAACCTTTTTGGAGCATACTTGAGTTCCCCTTAACAATTCACTTGGGGAGTGATCATCAGCAAACTTTCGTCAAACGCTCCTGAAGTTTCGCTTCCAGGCCTGAGGTCCCTGTCCTCTATGAGTTCGATTTTACTCCATAGCTGTGACGTGCTTCCTGGCAATTTTCTGTCTAGGCCTGACATACAGAAATCGAGCTACTCAAAAATTTGGAAAATGCAATAGGTCAGCCAAACCTCTTAAAATTAAAAGACATTTATGAAAGATGTTTATGTTATGCAATATTTATGCTATGTTTTTGTTCTGTTGTTATAAAAAAAATAAGCAACAACTTGATAACAGAGCAAATCCGTGGTGGAGGCTTCTTCGTGTCTGGAGACCAGATAAGCCACATCAGGGACGTCACCAGCATGACTCAACACTACAAGAAATCGCACAACTGCAGGTTAAAGTCCGTTTCGATCTCAAGAATTTTGGTGTATGGCTATTTGCGTTCATTTCTTCTGAAAACTTTTTATTCACATCCCTTGTCTATTTTTCTAAAGATGGTTAACCACATTCTTTCAACAGACCCCCAAATTTTTACCCATCAGATCAACAAAGGTTAAAAATTAGTAGTATGTATGTAGTGTTGCTAAGAAAGTGGGGTAAACTCTCAGGCACCACGGTGGAATAGAATAGCGTATATCCAAACAGCCATTGGTGGGAGCTTTAACGTTATTTTAAATTTGTTTTTAATGTTTTCATTTATTTTTGAGAGAGAGAGAGAGCGCGTGAGCAGGGGAGGGGCGGGGAGAGAGGAAGACGCAGAACTGAAATAGGGTCCAAGCTCCAGGCTGTCAGCACAGAGCCTGACGTGGGGCTCAAACCCATGGACTGTGAGATCATGACCTGAGCCACAGTCGGACACTTAACCGACGGAGCCACCCAGGCAACCCCAAACATTATTTTAAAAATCTAAAGGGGCGCCTGGGTGGCTCCGTCGGTTGAGCGTCCGACTTCGGCTCAGGTCGTGATCTCACAGCTTGTGAGTTCGAGCCCCGTGTTGGGCTCTGTGCTGACAGCCCGGAGCCTGGAGCTTGCTTTGGATTCTTTGTTTCCCTCTCTCTCTGTCCCTAACCCACTCATCGTCTGTCTCTGTCTCTCTCAAAAATAAATAACATTAAAACAATTTTTTTTTTTAATCTGAAATGTGCATGGCACTTGACCCAACATTTTCATCAGTGAGAACTCAGCCTGCTGGTGTGCTTAGGCAGATCGGTAAAGGTGTGCATGAGGCTAGTTGCTTTAACATCTGTGCCACAGAGAAGTATTAGAAACAAGTGTGTGTTGCATCAGGCATCGTGCAAACGTTCCATGAGATAACCCGGAACCACACCAGCTTGCGCCTGTCTGACGGGCAGGCGCGAGGTAAGAAATGCCGTGGAGGGATACCCATGATGCCTCACGAACCAAAGGAAGCAAACTTCAGATGAGCCTTTCTATTTCCACGTTTGGAAAAAGGCGATGTGCACGCACACACTCATTCCTACACTCTCTCGACAAGGTATGCAGGACACGGGGGGGGTGATGGGTAATTGGGCCGGGAGGGCCAGGCAAAGACTTGCCCTCTGGACTTTAACTTCTTTACTCCTGTAATTTTATCTAGACAAGATTTGTTAATAGAACTGGCAAAGGGGCTCCTGGGTGGCTCAATCGGTTTACCGTCCAACTTCGGCTCGGGTCAGGATCTCATGGTTCGTGAGTTTGAGCCCCACGTCGGGCTCTGTGCTGACAGCTCGGAGCCCGGAGCCTGCTTCGGATTCTGTGTCCCCCTCTCTCTCTGCCCCTCCCCTGCTCGTGCTCTGTCTCTCAAAAATAAACATTAAAAAGTTAAAAAGAAAAAAAAAGAACTAATAAAAAATCCACAAATTATAAAACGTTAATGAAGTTTTGGAGAAATTCTAAAGAAGAGTAAGTAAAAAAAAAAGAGTAAAACCAAATTAAACATTGAACCCCGGGATGGTGTTTTATTAAAGTGTATACTTAATTGATTTTATTTAATAAAGTTTCAAGAAATTTATAAATCCCTTTTTTATGACTGAGGCTTTGATGTAAGCTCAGGGAATCATGGTTCTAGGACATTACACTGTCTGCTCCCAGGAAAAGAACTCACAAGTTATCAATGCTGACTGACTACATTGACTAATCATAAGGGCATACTGGTGGTTGCAACTTATTACAAAACGACTGCACGACTTACCTTTGCTAACGCCTATACGTACTGACTCATAATGGCTAAGTCAGTGAAGAGTTAACTCTGTCTGCCACAGGAGAAGGAACCAAAGTCAGACTACGTTGGTATCTTCCAGAAAACAACTCATCCTGCCTCCCACGAAAGTAAGAAATGCTTGTTGTGGGAGCTCAGGTTGCCGGATATCTGCTCTCCCCTTCTTCCAACGGCCCCTAACTTTATCCTGACACGTAGCCACCTGGTATAAACGCATTTCCCAGCCCCTTGTGGAACCGGGTGGAGGTCTCTGAGTACGTCCAGTGAGAGGTAAGTAGAAATGTGGAGGGAAATTTCTGGAATGGTGAGTGCAGGGAGCTGACCCAGTGGGAAGCCCAGCCCTTTCAGCGTTCTGCTTTTGCTCCTCTCCGGTTTGTAGCGCAAATATGATGGCTGGAGTCCTGGCAGCCGCCTTTCACCATGAGGGTGGAAGCCTGTCCTTACACATGAGCGGAAAGAGCAAAACGATGACCGGCGACACACCAGAACTCCGACACCACCCATGCACTTCACGTGTCTGTGTTTTTTCTTGGGAGAGAGGCAAATTTGGTGGCCTCCGGTTCCAGGCGGGGCTCCTAAAAACGTTCGAAGACTTCCTCTGGCCTCTCCCCTTGCCCGTCTGCCAGCCAAGCAGCAGAAAGAGTGGGGCCCTGGATATGGCGGAGCCACGGGTGGAAGGAGCCTGAGCCCCGGCGTGACTTCACGGGAACAGCGGCTACTCCACTCCCTGTGGACAGACACCCCTCCCCGCGGACAATACCGCCGTCTGAGCCACGAGCAAGAACAAGGTGCACATCATGCCGAGGCTGCCACAAGCCCGGAGCACAACACGTTACGCGTTACGCGTTACGGCTTACACAACAGCAACGCGTTATCTCACCGTCTGGGGGCCACAGCCTGACACGGAGGCAGCGGCAGAGCCGGGCTCCCTCTGAGGCCTGTAGGGGTCCCTCCTTGCCTCTCTCAGCCCCTGGCCTTGCCAGCGACCCTCGGCTTTTAGACTCAGCCCTCCTGAGCGGCCTCTGCCTCTGCTGCCTCACGGCCATCTCCCCGCGTGCCTGTCCCCAAGTTCCCCTCGGCCCATCATCGTCATCGTGGATCAGGGCCCACCCCCTACCCCCAGGATGACCGCTACCAGCAAAGGAGAAACATCAGAACGCCTCTCCCAACGGATGTCAGTAAAAACCGGCAAGCTCAGAATCCTAAGAGCCCGAGCCGGTCTGTGAGGCAGGCGGTTAATTTCAGGCGGCTTGAGCCACGGCGGGGCGTCCTTCTTTGCACTCGGGGGCCTTGGCTGGGGGGTGGGCATGACCCCAAGTGTGAGATGCTCCTCCAGGAGCTGGTCTCAAAGCGGATTCGGCCCTGAGACAAGTCGACGTGAAGAAAACAACAGAAGAGAAGCCGTTTTAGGGATGGCTGGAGCACGTGTGCCCACCTCCCGCTTCCTCAAGGGCCACAGCAACAAGAGAGACACAGTTAAGTGTAGGAGGGCTTCCCCAGGAGGCCGGAGCAGCGAGGAGCAGCTGGCAGACTTCTAGCAAACGGGACCAGACTGAGGATGGAGACCCACAAGCTCTCGGTTAACGCTGCGCGGGAGCAGACAGACCCGTTTGAAGCGGAAGCTTTCCCAGCACAGCTCAGAATCGCCACAGACTCAGAGCCGGGAGCGCTGGAGGAAGGAGGGGTCCGAGGACCCCGAGACGTGGTGAGCCTCTGAACAGCCTGGGCACACACACGAGGCCCTGCTCCCAGACCAGATGGCCCGGCACCCTCGGCCAGCCGAACGCGGCGGACAGCGTGCAGGGTGGGGGCTGTGACAGGGGAGAGCCCACCGCAGGCTCCGGGGCCAGAGCAGTGAGCTGCGCCCGGGGCCAAGCCTCAGCCATCGTGGGGCCAGGTGGCCGCGAGGACTCCGTGCTCCCTACACGGATGCTCTGTCCCGGCTCCTGCTCCCCCGAAGGCTAGAGCCCCTCACTCTCCGCAGGAAGAACCGATTCCCGCCTGGCTGGAGAAACGCACCCCTCCATCCCATCCGTCCTTCCGTGCCCTGGTCCAGAGGAGCCCCATCCACACCGAGGACAGAACCGTTCAATGTCCGAGAAAACCAATGCCGTGAAGGAAGGTGCCAAGCTCTGTACAGAAACAGAAATATCCCTTTAAGGAAAAAGTGCTTTTATGAGTAATGGAAGAAAGTGAAACAAAACACTGACAATTAATACGTTCAGAGAGATTGAAGACGATGTTCCATGCATACAAATAGGGTGGCTGATAGGAAAGACCATTTAGCAGATATGTTACGGATTAAAAATATGATTGTACAAATGAACAGAAATCTCAGTGGAAGGTTCCAGGAGCAGGGAGGGCGTGATTCGGGGTCCCAGATGGGTGGGTCAGGGGAGACTGGAGCCGGAGACCCGCTGGACGGGGGAGGCCCGTGGGGCGCACGGGAAAGGAGGCGTCCTTGGGAAGGTGACGAAAGCCAGGCCACACGGGGGCCCAGGATGCATGCTGGGACTGAGCGAAGACCTGAGAGAAAGCCCTGTGACCGGATGTCCGTCTCAGAGGAGACCTTGTTTTCGGAGTGGAGAAAGGAATGCTTGGAGCTGACGAGAAATTCCTGACGAATAGAGCTTTGTGGTGACAGTGGCAGGTCCAGCTAAAAGGGGGAAAGGGGGCCCCACGTTTTTAAAGTTACATCATGCATGGTAAAAGTGGACAGCTTCCATTTCACAACAATTTAAAGTTTCAGAAACTCCCTTCCCAAAGAACTCAGCTACCTCCTTTCTTCCACTAAACTATCTATTTTGAGGCAACAGTAGAAGAAAAAGTGACTGTATCAGCCTCAATGTTCAGGGGACTTTGAAAAAAAAAATTAGCGGTGTTCTCATCATAATTTCTTGATTTTTCCCAGCAGCCACGGTATTACAGGTACATTTTTGGTTTAAATATGCCTTGTGGGCTAGTCTAGGAACCTCTTCACCATTTGTAACATTGTTTTATGGGAAATGCATTTAAATTAAAGTAATTAAGGGGTGCGTGAGTGGCTCAGTCGGTTACGCGTCCAACTTTGACTCAGGTCATGATCTCGCAGTTTGTGGGTTCAAGACCCGCGTCGGGCTCTGTGCTGACGGCTCAAAGCCCGGAGCCTGCTTCAGATTCTGTGTCTCCCTCTCTCTCTGCCCCTCCCCATTTGTGCTCTGTCTCTGTCAAAAATGAATAAATGTTAAAAAAATTTTAAATTAATTAATTAATTAAAGTAATCAAATCACATATGAAGTATGAAGATGGAAACCACTTTCATAAGGGATTTCATGTTTATTTGAGCAATATTTTTATTCAGTAAAGAGCATTTGCACACTTTTTGGCCGATGGTCTCTACATAATACTTAAACGGAAATATTCCATCAAATGGTCTGTATCGATCTCCCCAGACGTGAGACCCAGCCTGCCCCAGAAGAGGTAGCAGTGGTGGGGACCCCAGCCGGCCACAGCGTGCGCACCCCTCCCCACACAGCCCTTCCTGATCTCAAAGCCGTGAGCAGTAGATGCTGTCCGAGCACGTAAAGCAGTCACCAGAACAATGACTCCCATATCGACCAGTTGGATCATGGGAATGAGGCACCAACATGTTCCCCAGAATTCTCTACACTCAATTATTCTTTTTGTTCCTCCTTTATTTCCTTTTTAATGTTTCACAGCAAACTAAATAGCTAAGAAATTGCAAATGTGAAACAGCACATAATTCTTATTATTATGGTTAATTAAATAACACTCTCTGTGACACGTCATGATAATTATCTCCTTTCCCCTCTGTCTGCTTTTCCTGTTAATTTAGTTCCTAAATGTATTTCTGAACTATGGACTCTGATAGATAGTTATTTTAATGAGGTCTTTAAAAAATGCGTGTGTTGTTGATAAGCTTGCTCTTAAGATTCGTTTTGAATGTGACATAGAGTTCAGGTAATTTAAAGGTGATTTAAAGGAAAGCCCAGCATTTCTCGGGAAACAATGACAAAGAATGGAACTGGCATCTGTGGTTTAGGAGTGATCCACACCTCAGCAATTTCCTTTCTATGTTGCTTTCTCTGCTACCGTGACCTTATCTGACTTGCTTTCCTTTCTCGTGCCTAGTCTGATCCCTCAGCTCTAATCCAAATTCTCAGTGAGTTTCAAACGCATGTTGTCCCGGGGGTTCAGCCCAGGACAGAAACTACCCGAAGGCCAGTGAGGGGTGTCGGTGACCTTCATCGTGTTGCCAGGCTGTCCCCACTCCCCACAGACCTGCTCCGTGTGTGCAGTATCCCCATCTCCTTCTGCTCTCTGGTGCCAGGGCGCACCCCAAGAAAGGACCTCGACCTCACTCACTTTGGAGCACAATCAGCTGACAACTCAAGTGGCCCTTCTCCCAGACAGGTGTCTCCACAGGATTAAACAGGCCCGTCATATCGAACAGAACAAAAGGATATCTTCACTTAGGAAGAAACGAGGGAAAATTATTTTGAATATGGAATTTCCACTTCCCGGAAGAAATAGAACATTGGGAGCACATTTCAATATTTGCGACTTACACTCTGAGCCAACGGAGTGTGTTGGCTGGTGTCATGCTGCTGACTTGCCCCCTTTCTGAGTCGGTCAGCAAGTCTGCTGGGTCTTTTCCTGTCTGTTGTGTATTAGGTTCTGTCCCTGCTTCCAGCATCCGGTTCAGATCGTCCCAGTTACATTCCCTCAGTCCTTGTAGGTACTTCCTTTGTGTGCCTTCCCTTACACAAAGAGCCCCTCTGCCCTCTGAGAGGAATGTGCTCACGTGAAGGGTTGTGGCTTTTCCTGGATGCACGAGCCTAGGGCACAGAGCCCCACCAGGTAAGAAACGTTGGGACCAGGGCAGAGCCCCAGCCATGGTGGAATCCGCCAACCAGCTGTCCTGCTGTGACTTCACCACATGTGCTACATGTGTGGACACATCAGAAGTGCCGAGCTCAGTAGGTCTTCTGTATGTCAACACCCATGTGACTGTGACCCAGCCAGAGGCCTCCCTGGCACCTTCTTCCTTCCGTAACCCCACCCCAGCCAGGAGTGATCACTTCTCCATGGATTGTAAACTTTCATGTTGTTTAACGTGACTTCCATTTTGTAGCCCCAGTGGGGGAAAAAATGCAGTGCACTTTCCAGTATATGTCAACCTCCAAACATGGGTCTGAGGTTCCATTGGGAACCTAGCAACAGCCACAGACTCACTTCCATGGGTGTCTACTGATGGCCGCAGGCTCACTTCCGTGGGTGTCTACCAACAGCTGCAGGTTCGCTTCCATGGGTGTTACTTATGGCCGCAGGCTCACTTCTATGGGTGTTACTGATGGCCGCAGGCTCACTTCCATGGGTGTCTAGCGATGGCCGCAGGCTCACTTCCATGGGTGTTTACTGATGGCCACAGGCTTGCTTCCGTGGGTGTTTACCGATGGCCACAGGCTCGCTTCCATTGGTGTCTACCAATGGCCTCAGGCTCGCTTCCATGGGTGTCTACCAATGGCTTCAGGCTCAGTTCCATGGGTGTTTAGTGATGGCCGCAGGCTCACTTCTATGGGTGTTTAGCAACAGCCGCAGGCTTGCTTCCATGGGTGTTTAATGATGGCCGCAGGCTCACTTCCATGGGTGTTTACTGATGGCTGCAGGCTCACTTCCATGGGTGTCTATGGGTGTTTACTGATGGCTGCAGGCTCGCTTCCATGGGTGTCTACCGATGGCTGCAGGCTCGCTTCCATGGGTGTCTACCGATGGCTGCAGGCTCGCTTCCATGGGTGTCTAGCAACGGCTGCAGGCTCACTTCCATGGGTGTTTACTGATGGCCGCAAGCTCGCTTCCATGGATGTCTACCGATGGCCACAGGCTCACTTCTATGGGTGTCTAGCAACGGCCGCAGGCTCACTACCATGGGTTTACTGATGGCTGCAGGCTCACTTCCATGGGTGTCTAGCAACGGCTGCAGGCTCACTTCTATGGGTGTTTACTGATGGCTGCAGGCTCGCTTCCATGGGTATCTACTGATGGCCGCAGGCTCACTTCCATGGGTGTCTACCGATGGCCACAGGCTCGCTTCCATGGGTGTCTAGCAACGGCCGCAGGCTCGCTTCCATGGGTGTCTTTTATTTTGCATTGTCCTTTGATGGCACATTTATATTTGTCTTTTCAGGCCTCTTCTGTTTCCAACAGTAAATTTCGAGCAAGCTAATTTCTACCACTGCTCAGTGGAACATCCCTTTTCGAAGCAGAACTTTGTTTTGTTTTGCCACTGCATTTTTTAAAAGAAAAGGCAAGGGTGGTGCCTCAAAAACATGCTTGGAGGCAAAGTACGATGAAAGTCAAGGTTGCAGGGACAGGAGCTGGACCTCCGCTAGGAAGCGGTGGGTCCGAGAGCACCTCCCTGGGCCACCTCCTCTTCCCAAGGCCGGCATGGGATTACACTCAGGCCACGGCACTTCAGCGCGTTTCTGCAGCCGCGCCTGCCTGATGACCAGGCTGTCAGTGGAGAGTCGTGCCCTTGTGTGGATTACACTTTACTCACAGCTAATTCCGCCGCCCTGGCCTCAGGCTCTGCTCATCTCGTTCCGGAATCCCACGTGCAACCACGGCCACTGCCGCTTCGTCCCACTGTAGAGATGCTGCTGTCAGCTCGCCGGTGCTCGAGTTTCACCCTCAGTTAGGTGAACTCCAGCAGGAAGTACAACCCACTGTGACTCTGAGAACCCAGTCGGGGCTCAGGACTTTTGTCAGGGAAAACGTGTCCTCCTGGAAGGCGGGATTGTCCCAGCCACCCTACGCCCTGCCTTGAGTATTTGTCACTGCAAAACCCCAAACTGACTCTGGCTTGCTGGGCTTTGGTGCCACGTCATTTTGAAGGACAGTGTCATGGCTCAGGTCCCCGTGGAGTAAATCACGGAGCCGGTAATCACCTCACACAAACTCTCGGTGGGAAGTGAGGGTTCCCAGGCGAAGGAGAAGCAAATGTGCTCATCTTCCAGCCCCAGCGCCTCGAGCTGCGTGGACATGACCACGCTCTTCTCCGTTCTGGGTCCCCAGATCCCAGAATAACACTAGTACTGGCCTCAGAATTTTGCAGCGATCAGTGTGCTCGTAAACGAATCCCGACACATAGTAAATGCTCCAGAAATGTTGGTCACTGTTGTCCTAATTGTTATTTCCTGGCTAAATCAAAACACAAAGTCTATGAGCAATATTGCATTCCAATGGCCGTGTCAAACCGAACCTCATGGGCCCTGCGCCACGCTTCGTACATAGACGGACCCGGCCGGCTCACGAGCCAGCCTCCCTGGGTACTATGGGTGAGCCTCAAACAGCAACGTTTACAAGGACAGTTGTGCCCTACAGTTTTGTGCTCTGATCAGATTTCTGAGGGGGCACCTGGCGGGAGGGGGGGGGCTCAGTCAGTTAAGTGTCCGACTGTTGATTTCGCCTCAGGTCGTGATCTCACAGTTCATGGGATCGAGCTCCTCATCAGGCTCTGCTCTCTCTCTCTCTCTGCACCTCCCCTGCTCATTTTCTCTCTCTCTCTCTGCACCTCCCCTGCTCATTCTCTCTCTCTCTCTCTCTCTCAAACCAACTAACTAACTAACTAACTAAATAAACTTAAACAATTTCTGAATGCCAACAGAAAGGCATCCACATAAACAGAGACAATGTATTCTAAAAGTCGTCCCTGGGTCCCTCCTGTCCTGGCTGGTTTGATGTCACACAAAGCTAGGAACACGTTTTACCATGTTCACTTACTAAGCTCCGAAGGCTGAAAGGTGGGAGGGAAACAGGACTCGGGAGGGAAAAGAGAGGGAGAGGGTGAGGGCCGGACGAGGAAGAGAGAGGATCAGAGTCAGCGCGCTGGTTCCCGGACCCTTTCCCCCTCCCCGCTCGCACCCCAGGCCGACCCGACCTTCCACAGCAGCCACGGCTACGACAGGAGAGCACTCGGTCTTTACCCAGACTGGCCGTCCCACTGTGCCCAAAACACAACCGGCTGTGCTCACTTTCTTATGTTTTACGCGAGCGGCAGATTGGAGATGTTTTGAGCGGGCCGCGTATTTTCCTGTGCGCAAATCAACCTGGAAACCTGGTTGTGTGTGCGAGTGCATCTTGACGCGTCAGTCCCGATAGGGTCCCGGGGAAGGACTCCCTTTCGGCGGGGTTATGTGGCCTGTGCTGTGCTTGTAAGGCTCCGGCCTTTCACTAAGCTGCTGTGGGCCAAAGACGTGATGAACCTCTTCCATTGATCTTTTTATTCTACAACCCGGGAAAGGAATGCTGGAGTCTCCCAGTCTTTTTCTTGTTCCTCCCCCATCTCTTCTCTCCATCCGCCCCCCCCCCCACCCCCCGCCTCTCCTGCACGGCCATTAGAAGCAAACAGAGGACCACACTTCTACCTTTTAATTGGGTGTTTAACGGGACAGTGTTTGAAAGCAATTAATGGGGAAAAACATTTTTGTCCTGTTTTATCAATTGGTCTTCAAGAAAAATGCCAACCCAAGGTAATGATCCCGTGTGAGCCAGGAAACTGTTGTCCTTTTCAGTTTTTCCCATGCCACCATTTATTCATTTCATTCAGCCCTCCAGAATTACCACGGTGCCAATTATCTCTCTGTGTGCGGAGAATGAGTTCGGCCTCCTTCAGCTTTCTCCTTCATCTGATGCCTGGTTGTGG
This sequence comes from Leopardus geoffroyi, assembly GCF_018350155.1. NCBI lineage: Eukaryota > Metazoa > Chordata > Mammalia > Carnivora > Felidae > Leopardus > Leopardus geoffroyi. Next base: position 167,404,904 of record NC_059331.1, read on the forward strand.
CCTTTCTTCTGTGCTGAGTAATGTGCTCAGCGGAAAAAAAGGAGAGGGTCTCCAAAACTATGTGAAGTGGCTAGAGTGGCTTCTTGGTACCTGTGAAGAGTCCCCTCGAAGAAGCTTAGGAGACAATGGCAGATTGCGTCTGGCAGGGCTTTATTTTGTCCACATGATCCATTTCACACGCATCTAGGCAACTGCTGAATGGAGGATTAACGCAAGTTTTCACCTTATTGAGACGAGGAATTCAAAGCAAACAAATAGGGCTAACTAGTTAGAATATGAAATTAAAGATTCTCTAAGACCCTTTGTTGTCCTTCGAGCCACATTCACACTCCGCTGAAAAATATGCAGATACACACACAAACACCAGGTCACATGACTGTCCCTAAAGTCGTTTGATCTGGTTGGGTCGCATGTTGGAAACACTAACCAAATCTGTTGGCGTCATAATCCACCCTCGTGCACTGGGAAATACTCTGCATCACCATTATCGGAACTTGAATGAAAACTGTACTTAATCCCTGTATTGGAAAACCTTAAGATAATGATCTTTCAGGTTATTCTGTCTTGACACTGACTTCAAGTCTTTACTCATCCCAGTTGATGTGAAATCTACCGTAGACAGTGTGCAGACCAAATTCAAACCAACGCCAGTCCCATGACGCTCTTTGTTGGTCACGGAAGTTCTTGATGATTATCACAGACTAATTCGTAGTGGTGGGGTCACGTGGCGATCAGAACGAATGCACAAGATTACGCACGCTCACGCACGGACGCACAGACACACAGGCACAGGGAAGCACACACGTGCACACACACTTACCAAGTCCCCGGACGTACTCGGCGGTCTCAGTAATGTTTGAAGCCAGCACAAAAAGGAGGCAGCACGACGGCTATTTCATTTTCAGTAGTTTCATGGTCATGTCCGCGTCTGTTTTTCATCAACTTAAATAACTGATTCATTTCTAAGCCCACTTCTCAAGCATAACCAGAATGTGGGTTCCATCTCCTACCCCAACCCAGTATTATCAGGCATTATCGCAATAAAAGAAAACAAAGTCTTGGAAGAAAAACTGACAGGGTTTTTGATATGATCATTTACAGTTACTGAAATGAGAATTTTTTTTCAGATTCATAAAACTGTAGTTTCACTGACTCATTTGTTTTTGAGCGCCTAAGAGATGTACAGCCAGTGGCCATTCAGGGAACAAGAAATAAAAGGAAATCATGCACAACTTTGGGAAACCCACGACCCAGTGAGAGAACAGATATGCAAATTTGAAAGCGATACGCCGCGCGGTGTATGAAAAGTATCAAGCTGTCGGGGCGCCTGGGTGGCGCAGTCGGTTAAGCGTCCGACTTCAGCCAGGTCACGATCTCGCGGTCCGTGAGTTCGAGCCCCGCGTCGGGCTCTGGGCTGATGGCTCAGAGCCTGGAGCCTGTTTCCGATTCTGTGTCTCCCTCTCTCTCTGCCCCTCCCCCGTTCATGCTCTGTCTCTCTCTGTCCCAAAAATAAATAAAAACGTTGAAAAAAAAAATTAAAAAAAAAAAAGAAAAAAGAAAAGTATCAAGCTGTCGTCTCTGACATTTAGGGAAAAGGGCGGCCGAGTGGGTGGAAACAGAGGACTCGTGTTGCAGAGGGGCCTCGGAAGGCAGAGCCACGAAGACAGGCCTGGACAGGGGTGAGTGGAGGCGTGCTCCCTGTCCGGACGAGCTGCACCTGTGGGTGTAAAGGACAAGTGTGTGTTCTGGGAGCTGCTTCTCACCAGCGTGTGCAAGGAGCCACACGCGGCGACGGCGGAGAAGCCGCTCCGTGGGTGCAGATCCATCGAACGCATTCACGGTCACTGCTCAGGAACGAGGGCCTGGGTGCCGTCCGACCTCAGCAAAGAAGCAACTACTGGATGCTGGTGGCAGCAGGGAAGGGACAAAGACCAAACCATCTGAGCGTGCGGGTCTCCGAGGACCGGGAGCGACATCACTAACGTGGGAGAGACCAGGGTGCCCTGCAGCCCTGAGCTGAGGACGGCAAAAATTCCCTTCGGAATTACCGCGTTCGTGCTGCTGCAGGGAAAATCTGAGTTGGAGTGCCAGGGTCGGGTGAACAGGAGCCCACGTAGCTCAGGAAGTCAGCCTGGAAGAAGGTGCCAGGGAGAGCACACAGGACATGGAGTCAGACCGCAGACACCAAGAACTTTGTGCATGTCGTTAGGACGGCGGACGGGGGCAGGAGGCAGAGAATGGGGGGAGGCGCCAGGAAGGAGTAATGATCTGGGGGTGCAAATATGTGGGCCTCGAGGGGTGCACCCCTGCGGCTGGCTGTCAGTTCCGCGCACGGCTGGGTTCTCACCGGCCAGGCCGGGCCAGGCAGGGATCGCTCCCAGGACAGCCCTACGGCCCACAGCGCTGACCCGCCGGCTGCGAGCACCCAGCTTCCTCACCAACACAGGCATCCCCCCACATCCGACGGGTGCAAAGTAAATAGAGAACCTGCTACCTTCACCTTAAAATGAGCAAAGGAAATTATCTTTAGTGTAAAAGACTTTCTTTGGCTGTGACACGAGAAAGGCAAGTTGGGGATTTCAAAACCCAGCAAAACTCTAATTTGCCATTTGAGAACGTGTGTTTGCCGTCACGAGTGAAATACTCTTTATATTCTGGTGGGTTTATTTCCATTGTAGTAATTATCGTCGTTCTTAGATTAGCATTTCAAATAGACCAAAACAAAGACCCGTGAACGTTTATAAATGTTACAGAGTACGGTTTCACAGGTGTTCAGTTTCAGAGGTCACGACGCCATAGGTCAAAGTTTTAACTCCGTGACATGGTTTTCTCACACTCATTCGTATTCACAAATGCAATCTCAGTGCACTGGTTCCACGTGTTGCAGACCGTTCGCTTGTGTGAATACGCCCCGGTTCCCTGTCTGTGCTCTCAGGAAAAAGCCTTCGGTGGCTTCCGGTTTTTGCCGTGGTGACGCACGTGCAGTGAACCCTCCAAGGGTATGTTTCCATCTGCACGAGGACACCCGAGTGTCTCTGCAGCACGCACTTCGTTTACGCGTGATTTGGGGGGAAAATAACGACTGCATGCTAGAGGTAAAAGTTGGTTCCGTTTTTAAACATTTTTTTAGTACTTATTTATTTTTGAGAGCGAATGAGAGTGACAGAGCATGAGCGGGGGAGGGGCAGAGACACAGGGAGACACAGAATCCAAAGCCGGCTCCGGGCTCTGAGCTGTCAGCACAGAGCCCGACACGGGGCTCATGAGATCGTGACCTGAGCTGAAGTCAGACGCTTACCCGGCTGAGCCACCCAAGTGTCCCAATTCCATTTTTTTTTTTTTTTCATTTGAGACAGAGAGAGAGCAAGAGAGAAGGCCAGAGGAAGAGGGAGAGAGAGAGAGACCCAAGCAGGTTCCACACCCAGCATGGAGCCCGACACAGGGCTCTATCCCACAGCCCCGGGATCATGACCTGAGCTGAAATCAAGAATTGGACGCTCAACCCACGGAGCCACCCAGGCTCCCCAATTCCATTTTAATATCCAGCATACGAAAGAACAATTACCACCATCTTATCCTTTCTTTCATATTTTGTTTAAAGAAGGATCAGAAAGTATTTGTTTTCCAAGATAAGATGTTCAGTTCGGTTGTGAGTGATTAATGTGCCCAACACTTTAAATGTTGAACTCACAGCAAGAGTTGTCTTCTATTATACAGAAGCTCTACCCTGAGATGACACTGGACAAAGACAGAGTACTTCACTTCTGCAAACTGGACGGTGTAAGGATTGCAAAGTAACGCACAGGTTTGCCTATCATCGCAAACATTTAAACATCACACTTAAGCTGAGGTGTTTGACCCTCCAGACTGAGGGAGCAGCATGGGGTGCTGCATGGTGAGCCTGAGCGCAGGGCTAGGACGGCCAGGGTGAGGAAGCCCCCGGTGTCTGTCTCCCCTTCTGGGGACAGAGCGCAGTGGCCTACAGGGCGTCCACATGGCTCGCCCGCAGCCGGGGACTTTCATTGCACCCTTGCTCCTAGTTCAGCCACCAAGCGATGACACGGGGGTGAAGTCTATTAGCCAGGCCAGGGCCACACGTCCCCAGGGTCCCCCGCTCCACCTCCCTGTGACTCTGCAAAGACCCATCCAGAGCATCTGGCTCCTGTAGGCCTCTGTGCTGGACAACAGAGCCAGAGCAGACACTGCTGTCTCTCGCCTCCTAGAACAAACATTGCTGTGCACCCCACCTGGGCGCCCCCACACCGTCCCTCTACGCAACTCATTTCCGAGACCAGCTCAGCAGCCCTGTGACTTGGGTCACTGACCTCTTCCTCCCTTTGGGACATTATAGCGTGGACTTCAGAAAAGCTGGTGTGTGGAGCTCCTGGGTGGCTCAGTCAGTTAAGGGTCTGACTTCGGCTTGGGTCGTGATCTCACGGTTCATGAGTTCGAGCCCCACATCAGGCTCTGTGCTGACAGCTCGGAGCCTGGGGCCTGCTTCGGATTCTGTGTCTCCTTGTCTCTCTGCCCCTCCCCTGCTCGCACTCTGTCTCATTCTCTCTCTCAGTAATAAATAAACATTAAAAAATTTTTTTTAAGAAAAGTTGGTGTGGATTTAAATAAGGCATTCGCCAAGCAGATGAGAACTGACAATGTCAAACCATCGGTCATGGAGTCACTGGCACTAGACACATGAAGACACAGGACGGGCCACCTGTACGTTTCCCGGGATGTATGGATTCATAAGGTGCCCACACAGCAACAGTAATTATAGTAAATATAAAAACTCTACGACAGCCTATTTTACTAGATGTATCTATTGAGGGGAGATAAAATGTGTAATTGTGTCTTTCAAAAGCAATTTATACAATAGGGTTTTTTAATGTCTACACCACTTTAAAGGGAAATTTAAGGAGTAGTATATTACCATTATGCACTAGCCATCAGAAATTATCCTAAAATTGATTAAAGCATCACTTATCTTAAGTACTGTTGACCTATTTTCATGCAAGCCTGTCATCTATATCTCTAGGATATACAGTTTGTAAGGAAACAGAATATTAATTTGGATGCTGGATTAATTCTTCTTCCCCACGAAGAATGACGGCCGATGGCTCGGCGGGGGCGGAAGCCGGTGCCTAAGGCTGAGGCTGTGTGAGAAGAAAAGGTGTTGGCGCTGGAGGTAGGAAAAGTGTAGGAATCTGCTACAGAATTCTTCCTTCTAGACACCCTTAATTACTCCTCCTCTTTTCTCTGACTGAACCCACCAGAGGTTTACTCGATTTTCGTCTTCACGAAGATCCAGCTTTTGGCCTCTCTGACCCCCTCCCACGCACATCTCCAAGTTCATCAGTGTGTGCGGCTAATTCTGTCCATCCTCTACCTTCTTTGGGTTTAATCTGCTGTCATCTTCCGAGTGCTTAAAAGAGACATTTAGCTGACAGCTGTCCAGCCTTTTTTCTATTAAAAATGCATAAAAAGCCACAACTTTTCCTGTAAGCGAGGCTTTGGCTGAGCCCCAGGGGTGTTGATACACTACACCTCTGTTATCATTCGGTTCAAAATATGTTCTAATTTGCAACATGACTTTTCATTTGACCCACTGATTATTTAAAACTTATTTCTTAAGTTTCAAACGAACGTGTGGAGTGTTTTTAGTTAACTGTTATGACTGGTTTTTTGGTTGAAGTAATTTATGATCAAAATATACATTTTGTATGATTTTAATTCATTGCAATATGTTGTGATGTGTGGGCTTTCTGGCCAGAATATAGTGAGCTTTTCTTTTTTCTTATGCCTGAAAATAACATGTGCCCTGTAGTCACTGGGTTATCATGTTGAAGATATATCCACAGGATCGAGTTTGCTAGTTACTGAAATGTTTTAATCCTTAGTGATCTTACAATTTAAGGAAGTGTTTTTCATAATTTCGTAAGTTGTTTTGTCAAATAATGGTAAAGGTTTTTAAAAATCTCAACACGCAATTTTGTGATTTTGACCTGCATATCATTCTGTTACTTTGTGCTTACTATAATTGGGGCTAGGTCAGAATTTGTATATTTTCCAGGTGCCAACGTTATATTGGCACTTTTTATTATTATGAAGAAACCTATGTCTCCCTAGTAGTACTTTGAGGTTAATATAGCTTTACTTTTTTTGTTTGTTTTGTAGGCCCCCATATGGTCTCAGTAACTGTGCCAGGATGGCCCTCAGACAAAAGTAAGACCCAATTGTTCCACTGATTGAATAGTTAGGTCCAAATGACTTGGTGAGGATTTGTGTCCTAAGAACTTTGTACCCGTTGAGCACTGCAGAACTTCTCAGAACCTGTGATCAGGGACGGCTGATCACATCAGCATCATCACAAAGAAGGTAGAGACATCACCATCATCATCATCACCATCATCATCACCATCATTAATCACAAGGAACGTAGAGATCTAACACAGAGCCCATGATTACTATGAGCTGCTACTTTGTGCAGGGCCCAACAGACTCACTGTGTTTCTTCGAAAATTTAAAATGTCCTATCCAACCCTCTAAGCTTGCCCTGTCATTAAAAGATACATCAGTGCACACAGCTTGGGAATTGTGGGGTTGCTATTTGCAAAATACGTCTTTTGTCATCATTGTACTTTCAACCTCTCTTCCTCCCTACATGTGAATATGTCACTCGAAAGCAGCACGTAATTGGCTTTTTAAAAAATGTTTAATCCACTCAGACATCCTTGGCCTCTGAACTGAAGCTCCCAATTGACTGAATGTTTATATCCCCCCAAATTCATACGTTGAAATCCTAACCCCAGTGTCATGGCATTTGGATAAAGAAGATTTAAATAACTCTACCATCCATCTTGACCCAACTGACGTTTCTAGGACACTCTCCCCAACAACAGCAGAATAACATTCTTTTCAAGGGCATGTGGGATTTTCACCAAGTCAAACGTGTTCTGGGACATAAAACAAACCTATCTAATAGGGTTGTAGTAGAGTATCTCTTCTGACTATAACAGAATTAAACACAGAATGTTAACAGACAGATCTGGGGATATCTTGAAATATTTGGAAATTAGACAACATACTTCTAAATAATGTGTGTGCCAAAAAAAGAATTAAACAGGAAGAATTAGAAAATAGTTTGAATTGAATTAAAATGAAAACACAATACATCAAAATTTGGGGGGTGAAACTAAAGCAACAATCTGAGGAAAATGCATAGCACTAAACATTCCTACCGCTAATATCGACCTCCCTAGTAAAGATGAAAGTCTTTCCCTGTGACTGGGAACCTGTAAAAATAAACTTCTTGCCACTTTTATTCAACATTGTGCTTGAGGACCTTACTGCAGCATTACTGTAGGGCCAAGAAACAGAAGCATACAATTTGGAAAATAGGAAAAACTATCTTTATTTGAAGATGATATGATTGTCTATGTAGAACATATTAAGGAATTTACACACGCCCCCCAAAAAAGTTCTGAAATGAATAAGTGAGCTAAGCAAGTTTGCATGATACAAAAATACAATCACCCACTTATTGAACGATCGCGAATTGAAACTTAAAACCATCCCAATAGCACATAAATACGAAATACTGAGGGTTGCATGTGTGCACACATATGTACATAAGACATGTCACTGAGAAGTACAAAATCTTACTGAATCTTTTTTTTAAAGCCTAAGTAAATGGAAAGAGATCGTGTTTGTGTGCCAGAAGACTCAAAACTGAGAAGTCCCCAAACTGATCTATAGATTTAATAAAAACCCAATAAAAATCCCTGTAAACTTTTCTGTGACATGTTGACTTGTTGATTTTAAAATTGACGTAGGGGCACCTGGGTGGCTCAGCCAGTTAAATGTCCGACTCTTGACTTCGGCTCAGATCATGAGCTCACAGTCATGAGACCAAGCCTCGTGTCGGGTGCTAGGCATGGAGGCTGCTTGGGTGAAAAATGACGAGGGTGGGGGACTTAACCAGCTGATCCCAAGACTAAACAGCACAGTGAACAACACCATGTAGTTTGGAGTAAGGACGGACACACAGAGCAGTAGAACTGCACAGAGTCAGGAATTAGCCCACACACATGCGGTCAGCTGGTTTTACACGAAATTTCCAAGATAACCCAGCTATCACATGCAAAAAATAATAATAATAACCCTCAAACCTTGCTTCACAGAATACACAAAAATTAAGTTGAAATAAATTAGTCATTGCTAGATTACTCCCAAGGTGCAGGCTTTAGGACCCCAGACATGAGGCGGTCACTGGGTCTCCTTGGCAGGGCTGTCCCCCAGCCCACAGAGCTGTCAACTCTGCGCACATGTGCACACACGTGCATAGCAGCCACTCGGCGTCTTCACCGCCCCCCCCCCCCAGAATCGGCACATTCCCCCACGGAGCCCGGTATCCCGAGCTCAGGTGTCAGGTGCTCCCGGACCCAGATCTAGGCCTTCTTCACCTCTTGTTAACTCTCCAAATGCTCCAAGATGTGTGTGTGTCTATGTGTGTCTATACACATGGCATGAGTGTGGCCGTGCGTACAAATGGTGTGCGTGTGGTGGTGTCTGTATGCATAGTGTGCACGTGGCTGTGTGAGTCTGTATGTGTGGTACACATGTGGCTGTGTGTCTGTACGCATGGCGTGCATGTGGCTGTGTGTCTGTATGCACGGTGTGCATGTGGCTGTGTGAGTCTGTACACACAGCATGCAGGTGGCCGTGTGTCTGTGTGCATGGCGTGCACATGGCTGTGTGTCTGTACACACAGTGTGCACGTGGCTCTGTGTGTCTGTATGCATGGTGTGCACGTGGCTGTGTGAGTCTGTACACACAGTGTGCACATGGCTCTGTGTGTCTGTACATACAGCGTGCATGTGGCTGTGTGTGTCTGTATGCAAGGTGTGCATGTGGCTGTGAGTCTGTACACACAAGGTACACATGGCTGTGTGTGTCTGTACACACAGTGTGCATGTGGCTGTGTGTCTGTATGCACGGCGTGCACGTGGCTGTGTGTACACACAGTGTGCACGAGGCTCTGTGTGTCTGTATGCATGGTGTACACGTGGCTGTGTGAGTCTGTATGTGTGGTACACATGTGGCTGTGTGTCTGTATGCACGGTGTGCACGTGGCTGTGTGAGTCTGTACATACAGCGTGCACGTGGCTGTGTGTGTCTGTAGGCAAGGCGTGCACGTGGCTGTGTGTCTGTATGCACGGTGTGCATGTGGCTGTGTGAGTCTCTACACACAGTGTGCACATGGCTCTGTGTGTCTGTATGCATAGTGTGCACATGGCTGTGAGTCTGTACACACAGCATGCAGGTGGCTGTGTGTCTGTATGCATGGTGTGCACGTGGCTGTGTGAGTCTGTACACACAGTGTGCACGTGGCTGTGTGTGTCTACATACAGCGTGCATGTGGCTGTGAGTCTGTACACACAGTGTGCACGTGGCTGTGTGTACACACAGTGTGCACGTGGCTGTGTGTCTGTACACACAGTGTGCACGAGGCTCTGTGTGTCTGTATGCACGGTGTGCACGGGGCTGTGTGAGTCTGTACATACAGCGTGCACGTGGCTGTGTGTGTCTGTAGGCAAGGTGTGCACGTGGCTGTGTGTCTGTATGCACAGCGTGCACGTGGCCGTATGTCTGCAAGTCTAGTGTGTGCCTACTTGTTCTTGTTCCAGCACAAGTGCTGGTCTGAATCCCCTGGCACGGGGTTTCCGGAAGTGGCTGTGTTTGCTCATCTCCTGTTCGCTGTCCCGTCAGTGTCCCAGAGGTGTGCACCGAAAACTAACACTCGTTCCCGTATCTGCACCCGCACACCCTCAGTGTCTGGTGCGGAAGTACGTTTTCTCCGTTCCTCCCGTGGCCACGACTAAGGACTCTCCAAGCACACTCTTCATGTGTACCCGCCCTTCGCTGTGTCCCGGGGAAGGCAAAGTGACTTTTATGAGCACATCCGTCTGTGTTCTCGGTTCACGATTTCCACGAAGTTATACTTTATGAAAGTTTAAAATTGCTACTCTGGCTTCCCTCAGCTTCCCGTTTCTGTGGTCCGTTCCACCTCTTTTTGCTGCATTTCCAGCCCTTCTGGTCCCTTCTGAATGTAAATCTTGCCGGTGGCATATTTCTGGGTTTCATTTGTTGGTTTTAGAACCTGAGAATATTTTTTCTTTTGATCAGTGAGTTTAAACCATTTACATTTATGAAAGCACTGTGATGCTACGCAGCTTTTTCATCTTCTTGTGTATCTTCCAGCCGCAAAACTTTTCAATTTTTCTTTTCTCTTCTCCTGACTTACCTTGCATACAGACATTTATTCTACTGCTTTGAAAGTTATTCTTTTACTTTTGTCATTGCTGCCCACAAATTGCTAGTCCCTGATTTCTGCCTATTTTTCCTGTAAGATGTGCACATCCCTGTAAGATCTTCCCTGTAAGATACACCGGGTTTATCAACAGCTTTATCTTTTATGGCCTTTCCCGGTATGAGACGAGCAACGTCACCTTCCTCGATGTGCACGTACACCTTGCGTGCTGTGCCGGTTACCTATCGCTGCGTGACAATTCATCCCAGACTTGAGCAGATTAAAACAGCCAACGTTTTGTCTCTCAGGTGTCTGAGGACCAGGAGCGCCCAGTGGCTCGGCTGACACGATGGCGCCAGCCGGCATCGTCATCTCAGGGCTCGACCGCCAGAGGACTGGGTTCCCACCTCCTGCAGGTGACCTCGGGCGGGCCTCGCGTGCCCGCTGGCTGCTGGGCAGGGGGCCCGTCCCTTGCCCCCAGGGCCATTCGCAACAAGGCAAGAGTCCTGCAGAGCCGGGGGCTGAGAGAGAGGGAGCCCGAGACGTGAGCACGGCCTCCGTGGACCCTAGTCTCTCCAGCGACAGCTCACCTCATGTGCCATGTTTTGCTCATTAGAAGTGGGTCGCTAGGTCCAGCCCATGTCCGGCACGAGGAGAAGACACGATGTGAATAGCAGGAGGCGGGGGAGGTCCCCGGGCTTCCCACCCCCGCGGAACAGTGGGGAGGGTTCTGTAGACATGGGATCGGGCTGTGGGCACAGACGACTTTGGGCCACAGACAGGTAGTGTATTTAAGCCCTCGTTCCTCTGTGCAGAGCGGCTCTCTCCCTCTCCCCGCCCCCTCATTTGGTGGCTCTTAATATTTTCTCATCACTGATTTTGAGCCATGTAAATACAATCTGCCTCAGGGCCGTTTTCAACACGTTACTGGTGTTCCTTGGGCTCCTGTGACGTGTGGGTTAGAGCCGTCCTTGCGTTTGGCAAACGTGGACATTCTTTCTTCGAGTATTTTTTCTGTTCCCTCATCCTTCGGGAACTTCAATCACCCATTTATTAAGCGGCCCGAACTTCGCCCGCGGCTCAGTAAAGCTCTTTTAATTTTTAAAAATTCTTGTTTATGTCCGTTTCCTTTCGGATAGTTGCTGCCCTTAACACCTCGACCTTCACTGCTCTTTCCTTCTGCGATGTCTGATCCCCCACGTGTCGCCTGCAGGGCATTTTTCACTCTATTTTCATCTCCAGAAATTCTATCCTCGCAGAAGGTTTAAGCCTTCAACGCCTCTACCTCACTGCAGCCGGTCCCCCCGACTCCTGGCTCCGCCCCCCTCGGGCCGCCTGCTCCTGGCCCGTGTGGGGAGCTCTCTCCGGGCCACTTGGAGGGTCAGGCCTTGTTGTCCTCGGACACCCAGTTTCTTGAAAACCACGGTTTGATGTGTGTTGCCCGGGTTTTTTTTTTTCTTTTCTGGCAGTTTCAGACAGGGAGTGAAGGCTCGCCTGTTACCCCCGTGGCCCCTGGGGGAGGCCCCGGTGCTTCCTCTCCGCGGCCATTCACTCACACGCTGTGTCCTCACAGGTCCCGAGTCTGTTCCACCACCAGGACCGTTTCCTTCCGTGTTCAGTTGCTGTCCTGGCTCTTCCATTATTTCTCCGCCCCTCCCGTGCACCTGTTCCCTCGTCCGCCTGGCAGTTTTTCCCTTGGCTCACTTTTACCCTCTGGACCCGTCAGCTGATACCTAACAGTCGGGGGGTGAGCAGTAGGGCCCGAGGCGAGCTTCTCCAGGGGACCGGGGGAGGACTTCGGGCCACGGCGCACTGGCTTTCAACCCAGGACCCCGCTTCCTCATTTTTCCCGGGGGTAGGCACCCGCGGGCTCTGCCCCACCTGTTCTCAGGAACAGGTGCCTCCAAATCCTGCGTCGGACGAGGGGCCGGAGGGAGCAGCTCATTTTCCTGCTGGCTCCTTGACACACAGCCTGCTCCCGCTCAGCCCCCAGGACACTCATATCCCTCTGCTGGCAGCTTTCCTGACACGTGGCACCACACCGGACACGGCCCACGCAGGGCTGGGTGGGGAGAGGGAAGGAAGACTCCCGGGCCCGTCCCCCCTTGAGCTCCTGACCCTGGCAGCCTGGCCCCCCCAGGCCCAGACGCTCCGCCGCGGGCCCGCTGGGGAGGATGCCGGGTGGGCTAGCTGTCCCCACACAGCCCATCACCCACAGCTCCCGCTGTGCCCCAGGGCCACGAGCAAGGCCAGCGGCCCCAACGTGTTCTTCATTCTGTCCAGACTTGGCTTTTTTCTTCTGCAGACAACTTAATTATTTAGCTCTGTGATTCTCCTGAATTGTAATTCTAAACTTTTATTCATGATTCCAGTTGGTAATCAGCAGGTAGAAAGTGTTCCAATTAGAAAAATCAAATTAATTCTTTTTTTAAATAAGGAGGAAAAGCTACTCATTCGATACTCCTGGGAAGTAGAAATTAGGTAGAATTCTTAAAATGAAAGAGATGATTATATCTCCCTCATTTATCCCGTCTTCTTTCTCCCCCCCCCCACCCCCGCCCCGCCGTGTCCTCTGCTCCCTGAAGCCTGAGGAATTACGAGGGGGAGGAAACCTTCCCTCACATTCTACCCCCGCTGTGGCTCCGCCATACGCCCCACCTGGCACAGCTTCCAGATGAGAGTCTGAAGCCCCCAGTCGCGAAATCGGTATCGGACGTTTCGGGGACAGACGTGATGCCTCAGCTCCGACCTGTCTGGTGTCGGCCGAGGCCCGCGGCAGGGCCAAGAGGGGACGGCGAGCCCTGCGTGGCCTCGTAACTCTCCACCCTTCCGGGGCCTCATCCCAGGGGAGTCTCCCTGACTCGTTTTATCAGAATGTGTCCAACGCAAGCCTGCGATTCTTCTCAAAGATGAGCCACCAAGGATCCATGCAGAGTCATAATTAGTTCGGTCAAGATGTCCTGGACCTCACAGGTCATCTTCCTCCACTCCACAGCCATACGCGGGATGGAAACCTCCGATGGAAAGGGCTGGGTCTGGCCTTGCTCCTGTGACTGTCGGTGGGGTCCTCTGAAAGAGTTTTCAGCCGTGGTTTGCGGATGCCAACTCTCTCGTCAGCCCTCCGGCCAGGCTCCTCATGTGTGCGGTCGTCAGACACCCCGTCCCACACTGACACTTGACGACAGTCGCCATTTTGGCGACTGTTTTGTGAGCTTGTTTTAGGCCCAGCTGTCAACGATGCGTTTCCATCTAAACACCTAGTGTTTTACCATGTGAGACTGAGACACTTTGCGTTTTTAAAACATGATAAATCCTGGATCACTCATTATTCCACCTGGAAAAAGTCCTCTGAGTCATGGTTGGGACGACACGGCAACCCGGTAACCCAGGTGACAGTGATCTCTGGGGACACGGGACTCTGGGGACGTGGGAAGAGGCCACAGTGCGAGGAAAGCCTGGGGGCCTGTTCGCGCAACAGGACTTCCAGTCGTGACAACAACCCAAGACAACTCAGAGAGGAGGAAAGGGCGTCGTCACCGGTAGCTCTGTGAAAAACAGAGAAAGACTGACGCGCCCGGGTGGCTCAGTCTCTTTAACACGTGACTCTTGGTTTCAGCTCGGGTCATGATCTCACAGATCGTGGGATCAAGCCCCAAGCTGGGCTCTGCGCTGACAGTGTGGAGCCTGCTTGGGCTTCTCTCTGTCTGTCTTTCTGTCTCTCTCTCTGCCTCTCGCCATGCTGGCTGGCTCTCTCTCTCTCAAAATAAACAAATAAACATTAAAACACACACACACACACACACACACACACACACAGAAAAAGACTGTGAAATTACTGGGGCTTTGCAGTGACCTCATAAAGAAACCAGGGTGCTGTCATGCCCCAAGCCAGTGAGTCTTGGAACAGTCTTGGGGTTCACAGTGGAAGACACTACAAGAGCTGGGTTTTTGCTGATCATGGGGAAGGAGGTGGTTTCTAGGAGGTGAAGAACTGAGAAATAAATACAGGGTAAGTCTCCCAAATGTTAGTAAGACAAAGGGCATTCGCGTTCTTGTAGCTCGGGTCCTCCCACAGGAGATGATCAATTTTGACAGAAGCATGCTCAGCAAAGTCCTGCTTTCACTGAGTATCACTGAGCATGATCCAAAGGATTAGAAACCCCCAAGGCACCTAAATATGAAACAGCGAGGCTGGTGAGACCCAGAAACAGCACCTCCTACTGTCCTGGGACCTTGCACTCCACAAGGTGATTTCCTGCTCGCCAGCTGCCCAGGGCAGCCTCTCCACACCCTTCCTACACAGATACGGCCACACGGGCGCGGGTCTCCTCCCACTTCTCACCGGCCTCCCGCTACTCTGGCTCCCGAGGGTCTCCTTTCTTCTTGATTTAGGGGAACCTCTCAGTATTTCCTTCACTTGACCTGGCACCATTCCCCCCCCCAATAGGCAGAAAAACTCCCCTGTTCCCCAAAGATTCTGTGAATTCCAGCTCCTGAAACCTGTGAATATATTGGGTTCCACGGGGAACCCATAAAGTAGCAGGTGGGATTAATGTTGTTAGCCAGACGACCTTAAACGGGGGAGATGATCCCGGAATATCTGGGTGGCCCAGTGAAATCACAACCGTCTTCATAGGTGGAGGGGATACAGAGGTGGAGAGGGAGGGCCGTGCACCAAGGAGTGTGGCATCTTGTGGGAGCCGGAAGCCTCCAGAAAGAAACACGTCTTTCCCGGCATCTCGATCTCAGTCCTGGGAGTCCTGTGTTGGGTTCTTAAACCACACGACTGTGAGAAACCGAATTCGTGTTGCCCCAAGCCACTAGGTTTGCGGTGCTTTGTTACAGCAGCTGTGATGGGCGCCTCTGTCCCACAGCTCGGCACTGTCTCATTTTCCTCTGGACCTTCCGGTCTCTTTGTCAGCTTCCTCTGAGGGCCCCCCACCCCGGGCCGGCCCCTTCAACACCGGAATTTTACACCTGGTCTGGCCCCCTTCGTCCCCATCCCATCGCCCTGTGACATCACCCCACCCGCACCCCTCAGGGGGGCCCTGAGCTCAGGCCGGGTCACTGAGACACTTGTGCAGGCCCGCTGAGCGGACGGATGGCTTTAGAGAATCGCCCTCGTGACTCAGGCACGTCGAGCTAGATGCGTGACGGCTTCGCCTGCCGCGCTCGCCCCGTGCAGATACTGTGACGGGCTCTCCACGTAAACTGGTACTTTGACCTCGTGCCTGAACGCGATGCGTGACTCTTACTATCTCCTTTTTCCGGATCTGAAAAGGTTAAGGTCCAGAGAGGCCAAGTTGCTGCCCGAGGTCACCCCGACCAGATGGCCCAACAAAGACCGGGAGCGAATCACAGGGTCCACCCCTTGGCCCTGCCGTCCCGAAGGAGGAGTGGGAGCCAGGGGCTGTCGGCACCCAGTGTCCCCACGGCCCCTCCCCCAATCCACCGCATCCGCCGCGACAGGCTGGGGCCCGGCACGGCCCCCTGGGGACGCATCTCCCCTGTTGGACTCTTGGGCCCTGCTGGCCGAGCCCAGGGGGCACGCCCTGTGGCAGGGAAGCCGATCACACAAGGAGAGAGCCACCACCTGTGCCGTGTCTGCTGTGTGTATGCTGAGCCCTACCCGTGGCCTAGAGCCCTGTCCCCCTCTGTCCCTCCCCCCACCAGATTTACTTTTCTACATAGAACAGCGAAGAAACTGGACAAAACATAGCAGACAACAGTACTTAAAACATTGGACATCAGGCAGCAAAGGCAGCGATCCCTCAGAGATGAGAAACAAATGTGATACCTACTATTGCCCCAGCTTACTGCATCCAGAAAGTTCCAGGCTATGATACAGGAGGAAGGAACCCAGGCAGAAGCTGGCGGTCTCCCTGAATTAAGGAGCCGGAGCCTGAAGTGTGGGGAAGGCGGACTGCCTGCAGTTCCGAGGGCAGAATCCCGGAGAGGACAGAGATGTACAGAAAGAGAATTCCAGAGATTCACAAAAGATCCCCATCAAAGATTTCGGTGAACTACTGACCACTGAGGGCACGTGACAAAACCATCCACGGTCAGGGAAGGAACCACCCCAAAGGATTAGAAAGGCCAAAATCCAACACATAGACACCAAATGCTGGTGAGGATGTGGACCAGTGGGAGCTCTCACTCACTGCTGGTGGGGATGCAAAACGGCACAGCCACTTTGGAAGACAGTATGTGATCTCCTACAAAACTAAACACACTTGGGGAGCCCGAGTGGCTCGAACGTCTGACTCTTGATTTCAGCTCAGGTCATGATCCCAGTGTTGTGAGATCGAGCCCCATACTGGTTGGGCTCTGTGCTGAGCATGAAGCTTGCTTGGGACTCTCTTCTCTCTCTCTCTCTCTCTCTCTCTCTCTCTCTCTCTCTCTCCCCTTCTGCCCCTCTCCCCCACTTGTGCTCTCTAAATTTAAAAAATTATACAGATTTAAAACTAAAAACACACGTACTATATGATGCAGCAATCAAACTCCTTGGTATTTACCCAAAAGACTTGAAAACGTACGATCACACAAAAACCTTCCCGTGAGTGTTTCTAACAGCTTCGTTCATAATTCCCCAAACTTGGAAGCAACTAAAATGCCCTTGAGTGGATAAATGAACTGTGGTCCATCCAGACAAGGGAATATTAATCAGCCCCAAAAAGAAATGAGCTATCAAGCCCTGCAGAGACACGGAGCAAACTTGGATGCACATCAGCAAGTGAAAGAAGCCAGTCTGAGAAGGCTGCACGCCGTACGATCGCAACTACATGACGTTCCGGAAAAGACAACAGTGCAGACAGTACAAAGATCAGTGGTTGTCAGGGGTTCTGATGGGGAGGGAGGGACCAAGGAGTGGAGCACAGAGGGTTCAAGGCAGGGAAACTACTCTGTAGGAAGCAATGATGGTAGAAACACGTCGCTACGCCTTTGTCCAAACCCAGAAAAATGTACAACACCAAGGGTGACTCTCATGTAAACAACAGACTGTGGGTGAGCATCACAGGTCAATGTAGGCTCATCAGGCGTGGCTAAGGTACCACTGCGGTCGGGGCTTGGGGGTAGGAGGTACTGTATACGGGAACTCTCTGTACCTTCCCTTCAATTTTTCTACGAACCTTAAATTGCTCCAAATGCAAGCCGATGCAAATAAAGCTTTAAAAAATTAAGCCACAGGCGCAGACACACACATCTGTATCTATTCCCTATCTAGCCAGATGGTTATCCACCAGCATATTAACCACCACGAGTTTATACTCTTAACTCCGGCTCCAGTTCAATGCTACAGGGTTAACAGACAAGTTTTCAAAGAAACCGCTCCACCTCTGAGATACCCTATAAAACAGAAAAACGGTATCAAGAGTTGCCTTAAGCCCACAAACCAAAGGGCGTAGGGGAAGGGAAGTCCCGCCCAACTAGAAGGTGAGAACACGTGCCCGGTGCCCAGCCCAGGGCAGGATGGAATTGCAGAGGGGAGGCAGTGCGCACAGGCGGGCAGAGTGGGGGTCGGGGAGACGAGCGGCAGGAAAGCACGGAGCGGAGGCAAACGCACTAAGTAAGTGTGCGGCGAGTGCTCGCGCAGGAGGAGGAGGCACACGTAGAACGGGCGTGCATCGCCGGCCACGGTGTGGCCCACGCTTCAGGATTTGTGCCCCACCTGCCGTGTCTAGACCCCGCCCAGGTATCTCCCACCGCGTCTGTGGATGTTGCCTCTGGTGGCCTCAGCCCTTGTCCCTGGAGGCCGACGCCGTGCTGCTGGCTGCTGGGCTCCAAACCCGGGGCGGAGGGAGAGCGGGGAGAGGGGGGGGGGAGGAGGAGGAGGGGAGAAGAGGGAGGAGGGGGAGGGGAACGGGAAGAGAAAGAAAGAAAGAGGACACGTGCCCACAAAGTTCGGGTGCGTGGGTCCGTCAGCGCCCATGAAGAAGCCCCGAAGCACATTCACTTACAGCTCTCCACTCCTCCAAGTGCCTTCATGTCCGTTACCTTTTCTGTTCTCCAAGCAGAATAAAGCACAGTGAGTATAGCCCTAGATCTGGAGGCCCGGCCTACCTCTGGGCCTCGGCAAGGCAGGGGAAGCGTGGGCCCCCACGGCCGCGGTACGCTCGTCCACTGAGGCCCTGAGACCTTGCACAGCCAGCGCTCTTTCCTCCTAATGCAAACGTCAGGCCTGGAGGCAAAGCGGTGGAGACGGGGTGGGGAGAAGCCCGATTTCGGTCTCCCTCGCAAAGTTCGGACACGGAAAGTTGGGGGAAGGATACAGGAAGGAAACGACCAGCCGCCTGCACCGGCCGGGGCCACAGGGCAGCGGGAGCTGACGGTGCTCAGCCCGGTGTGGGTTCCGTGAGCTCCAGAGCCGGCAGACCGCGTGGAGAGCAGAGCTGGCCTTGGTGCCCAGGCCCGAGGAGGGAGCCGGGACCGGCGAGCACTGGGGGAAGAGGATGCCGTCGGGAGGCGGGCCGGGAACAGTGCCTGCGAGCTGAACTCAGGAGTGATGATGGATTCCCTCATAGCGCGAGCAATCTGCATAATTTATTTCCAAATCAGCAGTGAGACGCGTGGCCTGCGCCAGGCGGTGTGACAGAAACCGGGTCTGAAGCAGCCGTCCTCTGAAAACACTACTGTCTTCTGCCGCCCAGCCCGGCATAATGAAGCCTTGATTATGCGTCAGGCCGGTGACCTCGGGAGTCCTCCCGGAGGAGACGAGAGCCGGTCTGCCTTCCTGGCTCCGAAGCCTTGTCCCAGAACCACTCAGCGTGCTGGTCCCGAGGCCTGTCCTCTGTTTCCGGAATCTCTGTCCCCTGCTCACCCCCGCCTCCTGCCCCCCTGGCCCCCGCCGTCCCCTTGGCCCCCCGCCAGGAAGCAGCATGCTCCCTCCTGACCTGGGTGCAGTGCTGGTCAAGGGGTCACTGCCATGGAGAGACGCATCCTGGGACGAAACCACGCCACTGACCACGGCCGGGGCCCGGGAGGGCCGCGTGAGGCTGTGTGCTGTCCCGGAAAGTGGGGCCGCCGAGGCCGGCCCGGAGCCCCCTTAGGGGAAGCTGGGGAGACACGCTTGCTCCGTTGCTGGAAGAGAGGGGGCTCGGCGATGTCTATACGACGCGACGTTACGGTGGGGAGGGCCCGGCGAGCAGCTGCAGGCTGACTCTGTGCTCCCAGCCTGCAGTCCTGGCCCTCCAGGCCGCCGTGTACTGTCACCCGCCAGCTTGTCTAAGGAGTGACTTCGAGGAGGGCAGGACGGGATGAGAGTCGGAGCCTGGTTCCTCCACGCAGGCCCCGGGCCGGCCAGAGCGTCTCCCCAGCCTCACCCACCTGCTTGCGGGACACGCGGATGATTCTGGAGCAGACCGCCACCACGACGAAGCCTAAAACGCTGACGGAGAGAGCAGACGGAATAAAGACGGCGTTTCGTGCTGGTAAACGTTGCAAATGTAGAAGTTGTTGTCACACTTCTCGTGTCCCCAAATGTCAACCGTGATGTTTTGCATGCAGACTGTGTTCAGTGTTTGCTAATGGATTAAGCTGTACTGACTTTGGCAGGAAAACGTAAATGTTTTCTGGCAGCAAAGGAGGAAATATATTTATCTGCGGAGCATGAATTTAAAATCCCGTCGTCCCCAAACCAGTGGCAGCGCATGAGATGCGCACTCCTGTTCCCAAATAGTCCCGAGGCGTCGCAGGACCCGGCCCCGTCGTAGAAACCGCCACTCGGGAGAGAGAAGAGCGGGGCTCGGGCCCCCCCACAAGCCCCTCGGATGCCGGGCCCCAGGCCGCGGGCCAGGAAGCGGCAGCCAGAGCTCTCCCACAGATCACCCACACGGATCACCCTCTCCTGAGGGCGCTGCTAGCTGGAACGGCCTGGAACATTCCATGCATCTCTTTCTCTGTTCCGGGAATCTAGGCCGTCGACTCTAGCGTTGGCTGGGCAACACAGCCCGGCCAGCAGCGGGGCAAGTGCGGTCACCGGGCAGCTGGCCACGTGGGGACAGAACCCCTTCCCCCGCGAAAGTCCACGGCCATGACGCGCCAGGCACGACAGGCTTGCGGTGCTGGGGGCTTGGTCAAAACTTGGACGTGAGGCACACGTGTGTCGGGCGTCATTACATTTGGAGGTCTTGTGTGCACGACATGCTGGGCTCAGAGGACGTAGAAAACACCCCCTTATTTTCATACGTGAATTGGCCAATGTCCAGACAGGGGGCTGGCAGAGAGTCCTTGGGACGAAGGACAGGTGATCTCACGGGATAGGTGCAGGGCAGGATGCCAAGGCCTAGGCTCTACCCTCAGCTGGTCATCCAGGAGCTGTGTGACGACCGGCAACACGTTCAGCCTCTCTGTGCCAACATCCGTCAGATAGGTCCAGGTAATGGAGGAGGTACCCACCACCTTACGTGCGTCCCTGAACGTGGGAAGAATAGAGTCCCGCAGCAATGTCAACCACGTGGGCTCAGTATCCAGGTGGTGAGGAAACGTGATGTAGGGAGTCAAGCCCGGGCTGAGTCCCAGCTCTGACGCTGCGCTGGGCCGTGGGGTCACACGGAAGGGAGCCAGGGGCTCCAAGAGACAGCCGCACCTCCGCGTTCACGGAGGAGACACGCTTCGTAACAGTAGTAGATGCAACAATAACACCTAGAGGGCGGGAGGGGACTTGCAGGGATGGCCAGGTTTATGGCACTGATGGCAGCGAGAGTTTCACGGGTACACGCTTATCCCCAAAACATCATAATTTGCATACACGAAATGCGCACAGCTTTCTGTGTGTCAGAAAAAAAGGAAATTTTTGAAAGGAGAAGGTTCTAACCTCTGAAAACTCAGAGCCTGTGGGGAAAGGCAACTTATAAATGGCTTTCATACCATGCTTCATACCAATTCACTCAGAGAATGGAAGGAAACTCAGAAGTTCCGGCCCGTGGAGTGTCGCGGCCCCAGGAGGGGTGAGGGCTGGCTGACATAGCAGAGGATACCCTGCCTTCCTTCGACACCTTCCGTTCCTCTTTGTAAGCTGCCCGCCCGGGTGCGGCGAACTTTGTGTCTGTCCCAGCGTGGCAGCTCTTCGGTTTTTGCGAAATACCATCATCCGGGAGCTGGAGAATCATGACCTACAGGCCAGGTTCTAAAGACAGCTGAGGGGCCGGAAGAACCAGCCTCGGCACATGGCCAACTCAGATGCCCCTGTTTGGGCTGAACAAAATGGGTCGTAAGTGTGAAAAGTTCCTAAGAGGGTCAGTACGGACACAAACGTGTAAATAAACAGCTCTTGCCCTGGGGAGCAAAAGCTGTGAAATTGTCATCAACCACAGTTCACATATATAAATGACCATATATATGGACATTTGTGCCGTATGTGGGGAGACAGATGTGTGGGTGGTTTTCATGCTGCATCACAGGTAACCTGTTTGATTTTTCTTTATCCGAAGGCTCTTGAAAGCCATCAAGGTGCTAAAAGTTGGCTTTTTTCCTTGACCGTGCAAAGAAAACTCAGACAGGGGTGATGGCCAGTGACCAGATGCATTTTTTCAGGTGAAACAGACATTTCTTAACGTATTTGTTTCCTTTTTTGTGTTAATCCTTCAGAGTTATTCAGTTTACTGTTAATAAAAGATTATCAAAAGAGCATTTGTAGCTCAGCGTGGTTGCCGCCACAGGTTTAACTCTCCCGTCTCTGGAAGTGTGTTCTCCACAGTTCCACACACTTGTGTGCACATGCACACATATCCCCACATGAATGCATGCAGTCTGGTTTTGTTCAGCTTAATGCTATAATCTGACTGCAAAATAGAAAAGCACCTGTGCAAAATAAAAATCTCAAAGAATGGGTCAATAGCCATTGAAAATAATGTTGGAACAGGTGTTGCATGAGAATCTTTGATCTTGAAGACCCTTTTAAAAGTGTCAGAAACAAAGTACACGGTTAAGTCAAAGAGAAAACCCGAAGTATTGTTTTCTAAAGTAAGGAAGTTTTTTTTGTTTTGTTTTGTTTAATGCAAACTTTGCTCTATCGCCTGATGTTTCGTGGGATACAGTTGAAAAGACAAAATCCAAGGGAATTAGACACGTGGCACACAGGGGCACCTTCCTCCCTGTACCACGGCTGTGATGGGAAAGAGGCCCAACAAACATGTAGGAGCAAGTCCTGGGTCCGTGCGGAAAACTAAGCTAAAAGGCAGGCAGACGTCTCGTTAACCATCGCAACTGCGCGAGTGCTTTACGCGAGCAATACCCAAGAACAGTCTGAAAGCGAATGGAGGTCACTGGGGTTTGGGGAGGGGTCACGGGAGATGGCGGAGGAAGGCCCAGCTCGCGTGCGTGGCGGTCAGCACCCACACGCTCAGCTCTGGCTGCGCGGGCTCCACGGCCCGTACCGCCTTCCCGCCATAAGTGAAAGGGCCAAATACTATGCGGAAGGAACGCGGAAGGCCGGGCACTCTCACCTACTCGGAAAATGCCTGCTACTGTTCATTAGGCACCATGTGGGCCAGGTACTCAGGTGCAGGTGCAACGTGGACAATGTCCACACCCACGTGGGCTCAGAGTGTCAACGCGAGCAGGTCAACGAAGCATCAGCCCGCTGATACTTGGCCACAACACTCCTTCCCATCCTTACAAATTACAGAAGAGCCCCGAGTGAGGGTGTTCACGTGAGTTACGTACATCAATATTTACTGTGTCAGAAATCAACACAGCGTATGCAACATATATGAATTTATTTAAAAATAGCCACAGGAATATTTCACTTATGCATGTTTTTAAATAACATATACGTTTGGAAAATAGTTACATTTTCCAAAACAGAATAAAACTACAGAGTGGGACTTCATCAAACTAAAAAGCCTCTGCACAGCAAAGGAAACCGTCAACAGAATGAAAAGACGGCCGACAGAATGGGAGAAGAGATTTGCAAAGCATAGATCTGATCATTGTCAGTAGCCAAAATATATAAAGAACTCCCACAACTCAGCAACAACAACAACCAATCCAATTAAAAATGGGGAGAGGAGCTGGACATTTTTCCAAAGAGACACACAGACGGCCAACAGGTACATGAAGAGGTGTTCAACATCACTAATTATCAGGAAATGCAAATCAAAACCAGGATGAGATATCAACTCACACCTGTTAGGGTGACTAAAATTAACAACATAGGAAACAACAAATATTGGCGAGGATGCGAAGAAAGGGGAACCCTCTCGCACTGCTGGTGGGAATGCAAACTGGTGCAGCCGCTCTGGAAAACAGTGCGGAGGTTCCTCAACAGGTTAAACGCAGAACTACCCTAGGATCCAGCAATCACGCTTCAGGTATGTACCCAAAGGAAACAAAAATATATCTGCACCCCTGTGTTCACTACAGCATTATTCATAATAGCCAAGATACGGAAAGGACCAAAGTGTCCACGGGTGGATGAGTGGATAAAGACGTGAGATGTATATGAATATACACGTATGAGCTAAATAACAGCTGTAAAAAAAAAAAAAAAAGAAGGAAACCCCACCATTTGCAACAACATGGATAGACCCATAATGAGGACATTATGATCGATGAAATAAGTGAGACAAAGAAAGACAAGTACTGTGTGATCTCGCCTATATGTGGAATCTAAAAAGACACCGGACTCACAGAAATGGAGGACAGGTTGGTGGCTGTCACAGGCAGGGAGTGGATGAAGGGGGCCGAAGTGACAAGATGAGTAAGGCCTGGGGATGTCGTGTGGAGCGTGGTGACCGCAGTTAACATACCGCATTATAGATTTGAAAGTTGCTAAGAGAGTAGATCTTAAACGCTCTCGCCACGAGAAAAAGCACGTGTAACGTGTGAGGTCACGGATGTGAACTGGACCTAACATAGTAACTGTTTCGCAGTATATACAGTACTTCCCAATGAATACAGAGATCATCACGCGGCACACCTAAGCCAACGCGGTGTTGTATGTCAGAGATGTCCCGGTAAAAACTGGGGGGCCGTGCAAATCAAACAGAGGAGGGCAGAGAGGGGCAGACTGTAGGATGTGCCCACCAACCTCCATCGTGTCCCGCTTACCAGGAGACGCCAGATTCCCATATACCTGTGCCTACGGTCTGTTGTGATGTGGTGCTTTGACTGATTGATCGACTCATGAAGACAACCAGCTTCGTGCAGGTACGTGGAAGGGAAAGAGGGGAGTTTTAGCAGCCTTTGCAGACAATCACAGATATATTCTTTTATACTACCCTGAAACTTGACAAGCAGTGTGTTATGGTAACGTCTGCTAATTCAGTATCTGACTTGAGTCATGTTGGACCCACTCACGATTTTGTCGCCTCATGCTCTGATCGCCTACTGAGTTACGCAGATCTTCCAAAAGTCAACTCATCCTATGCTTGATATAAAAAAAAATCACATTTGTTAGTGTCTCCAGTGATCTCATCAGAAATGTCTTTAGCACTGGGAAGCTATCAAGTTCACAGTGACAAATTAAATTTTTCCAAAATTCTAGCATTCTCTTCAAAGCCTGAATTTTATTATTGGCAACAAACACTATCCACTGCTCTCCTTGAAGTGACAGGCTTACTTTGTTCATTTTCAAAATAAACAAGATTGGGGCGCCTGGGTGGCGCAGTCGGTGAAGTGTCCGACTTCAGCCAGGTCGCGATCTCGCGGTCCGTGAGTTCGAGCCCCGCGTCAGGCTGATGGCTCAGAGCCTGGAGCCTGCTTCCGATTCTGTGTCTCCCTCTCTCTCTGCCCCTCCCCCGTTCATGCTCTGTCTCTCTCTGTCCCAAAAATAAATAAACGTTCAAAATAAACAAGATTGCCAAATACCCAAGTCCGAGCAACCACGGTTGGTCACCCGTTCTGTCATGTGAGGACAGAGTCAAGGATGACGGCAGCCAGCCAGGGCGCAACTGACATCTCACCCTCCTCAAGTGGTGTCCTTGGCCAGCTAGATGCTTTCTCGATCTGTAGATTTTCTGTGCAATTATTGACTGATCTCTCGAAACTTAGAGTCTAAATGGCCTGCAGGACAAACCGTGCTAATATATCTCCAAGTTAAATTTCGAACACGTGTGTGTGTGTGTGTGCGTTGTCTTTAACTTTGAAATCCATTCTATGCAGAGTGCTCCCAGCACATTATTCAAGAGACGGGCCCACAGTCTGAAGCGGGTGCTGCATTCCAGCGGCACTAGAAACTTCAAGACTGGCAAGATGGCCAAGGCACGCTGCCGCTAAAACCGAATGGCAGTGCTCGTCTTGGCAAAGTCGTGACAACTCAGGTTTTCTAATACACAGCAGTGTCTGTCTTAGCCCCAGAGCCTTCCATGAAGCCTCTGGTTAGAATCAATCGCTCCCTTTCCTGTGCTTCCCAAGTGCTCCCGGGACTGGATCACATTAGAGCTTCCTGCGCCCTGTGGGATTCCCCAAGCGTACGCCTAGGCTGCCCCCCACCATCCTCTGAGTCACCGTCCACAAGCTACACTCCCCGTCCAATCACGCATTTGCTGAGGACGCTCACGGCCTTCTTGATCTTCGTTTCTCCAAGTGCACAGCACGGGAGCTTACTCAAAGGAAGTCTTCCACAAGCATCTATTCAATTACACTGAGGCATTTTTTTTCAAGCTCAAGTAACCAGAACGTGGCGGACCAGCATTTGAAGCCAGACCTGCTGATTCAGTTTGCAGCTCACTGATGTTTCCTGTACAAAATGTCCCCTCTTCTACAAAATCGGTTCCGTGTTTGGCAGCTACAAACCCTCCCACCTGTCACTATCAATCAAGTAGGACATGTCCAACGTCTTTACGTAGACAAGTGTGAAGTGACAAAGTCCAGAATCACAGTGACTCCGGGAACCTGGCACGGCAAGGTCTATACTCAGAGCAACCCCTCCCCACCATAGACAATATTGCATGTTCTACTCCCGGTCCCTTACTGACACATTCCATCCGACAACAACACATATCATCAGGTATCATCGGACACCAACACATGCCGTCAGGTATCAACACATGCCATCCGATATCATTAGATACCAACACATGCCATCAGTTACCGTCACATACTATCGGATCCATCAGAGACCATCAGACATCAACAGACACCACTGTATACCAGCGCCATATTTGTGCAGAAGGTCACACTGCCGCCCTAACCGAAAAATCTCCTCCAAAATTCTCGGAATTTTGGCACTTCAAATCCTATGGAAGCCGGGCTCCTGGCTCCCCTGTGGGGTCTAATGGCAGCCCACAGACTTTTCAGGACAGGCCACCATCTACATTGGCCTTCACTGCAGCACCGGCTGGCCGGCCCGTAGTCCCACGGAGAAAGAGAGTCTGGACATGGGGCTCACATCCCCCGGAACGTTCGTATTGCAACAGTCACCCTTTCCTAACTGTGGTGCTGTGATCTTCAGCAAGGTCGCCATTTGGGGGGATCACCCACACTGGCTCCAGCCCTCTGTGAGGCTGACTCCCCACAACCAGCTGCAAACTCCCACGGCCAGAAAGAGGGGCTTTACAGAGCCGGATTGCCCCGAAATCCATACTGCCTGGAGCTCCTGTCGCTCCGCATTCCCGGAGGTGTCTTGTGCAAACATTCGGAAGCTTAGCAGGGCACTTAGTTTGAAAAAGGTTTGTCTCCCGGCCTATGTCTTCAATAAAAAAAAAAAAAAAAAGCATTCAGCCTCTTGGGACGACAAGAGCAACACAAGGCCTCAGAGCCGACCTCGCTCCCTCAGAGCTGGCGCCCTCGCAGGCTTGAGAAGCTACGTTAGATTTCGGTACCAAGTTTCACATAAGCCCCGAACCTCCCTTGAGCAAACAAGGGCTAAAGAAAACCCGGGGCCTCCCTGGACAGGGGAAGGACATCAGCAGGGGTGAGGAGGGGCGGCAGCGATGAAAGCCGGTGTGAGGAGGGGTCCATGCCTCCCTCCCCGCGAGATTCCCCGACTCCTTTCAGACCGCACGGGAAACATGGAGCTTTTCCACACAATCCCTTGGGTCAACTTAGCAAGGACGGCATTAGCAGTTGCTTTTCACACGGTCCTGCTGTAAGTTTGACTTGAAAGTGTTCTTTAATGTCTTGAAAGCAAAAAGCAAATTGAAGACACAGTTGAGGACACTTTGATGGGCGTGGGAGCTGCCGGGGCCTGATGGGTGCAGCACAGAGACGGGAAGAAAAGCCTTTTGTAGGCGGGTGGTTTCCCCCAGCCAAACGCTCGCAGTTACCGCACAATTTCAGAGAGTAGTGGAGCCCGATGGGAAAAGTGCCGTTCGCTCCCTGACTCTGCCCGTTATTAAATGTCTGCAATAATTAGCAAGAATATGAATTGCTCCTTGCTTCCTCTCGGCTGGAGAAGACGAGAACAAATAATGCTCTTGTTGGTAAAACTGGGGTTTTAGTGCGGTTCTTCCCTGTAACTCGCCCATTACGTTTCTCGTGTCATTCAAGAGAATTACGAGGACGACAGCTATTAAGGTGAACGCAACAGCAGTAGAACTCAGTCTGCAAGTGTGTCCCCGCATATCTCCAACCAAATACGGAGGCACGTTTCCAGGGAGGGGAGTCAGGGGAGCGGCCAAGGATGCTCCGAAGCATCCACAAGACAAAGAGCTTAGCTGTGACCTGTGGAGGGCACTCGCCAGCACGCGAGGGACCCACGAGGAACGGTGGCATGGTAATTGCGTGGCCGCTCTTGTGACAAGAGCTGTGAACAAGCAAAGCTCTGACTTATCGCTGCCGGGAGGAGGCTTCCACGGCCGTCATAGTTATCAGGACTCAGAGTACACAACTCTACCAACAGTACAGTGCTGATAATTGTGGTCACACAGTGTGTCTGGGTGCTAATTCAATCCTCACAAGACACCACGAGGTGGATATCATCTTGCATCAGTTTCCACAGCAGCAACCGAAGCTAACACACCATCGCGTGGCTCTCTCTCTGTGCTTTGGATCAGATGGTGCTCTGTAGAGTAAAACGCCAAGGCGAAGCTTTCCTGAATGAGTAATTCTGTTGTCGGTAAAAGACTTTTATCTCCCGTCTCAAAGCAGGAAGACAGGCCTGGCTGGCAGGAGGGGAGACAGTGCGGTTGGGAAGCAGGTATCGCAACCCCCACCCCTGCCTGCAGCCCCTTCCCACCAGCCCGGGGTGCTAGTTGTCTTCTTCCTTCAGAGTCTGAGCCGAGATCCCCACTTTTACTAGCATGGAAATGACTGGCACAATTTTAAAGGCATAAAAACCTCGCTCTGAATAGACCAAGACTAGGCTCTGGGCTCAGATTCAGGCACACAGCTCCTTCCCTGTACCCGGACACCTCCCCCCTCTGCTCACCGATGGCCTCACAGATTGCCCAGGCCCCGGGCCTCAAATCTCAGGGAGGTGTGTCCCTTCCGTCACTGTGACTATACATTCAATGACGCGTATCAATTCTTGGGGACTGAGCAGTCAGCAAAGCCTAGCCTGACTGTCCCACGGTCTGCCTGACACCATGGCCGTGGCCAGAGAGTTGCTGAAGCCTTGAACGTGCCTCATCTGAGCTGAGCGTGCTGCAGGCACGGATTGCAAAGACTTGGATATGGAGTAAAAGGATGGGCAGTATCTCATTCATAATTTCTAGAATGCCTACGTGTGGAAATGGTGATGTTTTATACAATATATTGGGTTAGATGAATACACCATGAATGTTATTTCACTCTGTATTTTTTTTAATGTTTATTTTTGAGAGAAAGAGAGAGAGAGAGAGAGAGAGAGAGAGAGAGCCAGCAGGGGAGGGGCAGAGAGGGAGACAGAGAATCCGAAGCAGGCTCCAGGCTCCGAGCTGTCAGCACAGACCTCGACGTGGGGCTTGAACTCAAGGACCGAGAGATCATGACCGGAGCCGAGGTTGGAGGCTCAACCCTGAGTGCCCCAGGCGCCCCCACTCTGTCTGTAAAAGGCTTTATGGTGGTTACTGTCGAATGTATGAGCACACGTGTGGCTCGCATCCTGCCTCTGCTGGACGATGACCATCTCTATCCTCCGGCTGAGAGCCCTTGGCTGGGAAGCTGAAAGCTGAATCTCGCCGGAGGCGGCAGGAAGCTCTAGGACTCTAGGAAAAGCTGGTTGTCTAGACTCAGGTAAGGTACCAGCTGGCTCGGGGGACGCTGTGGCCACAGGGAGGGTCCGCTTAGATCTAATCTCGCTGTGGAGCGCCCGTGTTCGAACATTCTGAATGGATGAGGAAAGAGAAGAATTTTCACATGCTTTCACAAGACATGCGGGGCAAGGATTTCACCTTCCCGGTCAAAGCTTTCCCAAACAGCAACACTCACAGCCGCTTCTTTGTGAGCCCAGCAGTCAGAGGGAGCGAGACGGGAGCCTGGGGTCCTCCTGGCACCGCCCGCCCAGCTCCGTGGCTGGAGCCCGGCTGTCCTGCACGCGTCAGGTACAGAGCCTGGCCCCGGCCTGGCCGCCGGGGTTCTGGAAATGTCAGCTCGGCTCAGCCCCCAGGTGGCCCTGCTGTGCGAAGCCCAAAAAGTGGGAGAGGGAAGCCGAGTGACATCACCAAATTCTGCTCTGTCGGAGAGCAGACAAGACACGGGTGAGGGACAGCCGGGCGGAAGGATTGCAACAACATAGCAGGATTTGGTGACGGGTAGTGAAGAGGCAGCCAGGGCCCCTTCGGGGAGAGGGCCGGGACAGGCTGGGGCCAGGCTGGGCAAGGGGCTCAGATCAGGAGCTGCTTCTGGGCAAGATCCTTGCGACTCGTCTGAGTTGCCAGTGCTAGCGATATGAAACCAAAAATACATACAGTTGGGTCTCGCTATTCACAGTACCTGGTGTTCCGTAAAGTTGCTGAATCAGGGACGGCCGGACCGTCGCTCCCAGGAGAAACACGGGGCTAGCTCCTGCAAAGCTCTGCTCACAACATGTTCGTCAACTGGTGACTACACTATCTTGCTCGTGTGTGTTTCTGTGTGAGACACTTTACGGAATATACAATGCTGGCTCACTAACACTGAGCTCATGCCAACAGCACCGTGACTCAGCCTGAAGGAAGCTTCTCTGGCACACGCGTCCTCCCCAGAAGGCACACGTAGCCCCTTGCGTTTGGGAGCCCCAGACAGCCCTGCAGGGCCGGGCACGGGGGCACGTCCAGCAGGGAAACACCAACGAAAATGCGAAATGGAAACCACGTGGCACTAAACAGACCTCGAAAGGGACACGTGTTCACAGCATGACTGAAACCAGAAAGCAGAGCCGGGAAGGGGCAGCTCAGGCCACGTTTGCTCCCTGTGCACGTCTGTGACGCCCCTGAAATCCCTCCAGCTACGGACTCTGAGGGTCCAAGTAGTCTTAGCAGGTAGGTAAATTCACAAATACGGAATCCGTGAATAAGGAGGGTCTGTAACTTTGACAGTGAATTGCTTAGCCTACCTTTCCTTAGTCTTATTTTCTCATTACAAAAACACTGCACTGAGAAAAAAATTTTTAAATAACTAAAAGTATGGGAAAGAAAAGAAAAACCAATGATCACATCTGACTTCAATTCAGTCTTTGATGTATGCTCTTAAATATACATTAAATAAAGAGGGTTTATGGTGTGTGTAGTTTTTCCTGCATTTTTCACTTTATCTCGTGAGCTTGTCTCCATGAAGTAGTCTTTAAAAATATCTTTAAAATGCAACTAATATTTATCACAAAAATAATAGTCATTATAGGAAAACTTGAAACCCAGGAGAAAGTACAAAGAAGGAAATGAAGGAAATTAAAATCGTTTTCCCGTTCCCTCTTCACCCTTAGGAGACAGTCAATTGAGAGTTTTGTACATTTCTTACAGTATTTTCATACTACTGAAATGATATTAATGCCGGCTAACATCAGTGGAGTGTTTATACTTACCAGGCAATTTGAAATGTACGAAATGTAATCCTGGCAACAGCCACATGCATAAGATATCATCCTTCCTATTTCATGGATCAGGAAGGTGGGGCTGGAACGGGTTAATTAACCTGTTAATTTTATCTGTGATTAGTTAAAAATCATACAACTAGTGAACTGTTGAGGCCAGAATCCAAACTCTTACCCCTTTTGGCTCTAAAAGCTGTGTAACTGACCACACAGCTACGTGTCGGGGTCTGTGTGTGGTAATAGTGGGGACCCGGGGACACACCTCCAATGTTCTTGGAAACGCAATGCCGTATCCATCGTTCACAGAGCCTATAACTCATTCAACCATCTCATTATTGTTTCATATTTGCATTATTCACAATTGTCACTTTTATTAATAAAGCCCAATTGAAGACACTGATAATAACTGGACATAATTCTAGACTCCTCCACATGGAAATTATCTCACGACTTTTGATAAACATTACAAAC
Source organism: Leopardus geoffroyi (assembly GCF_018350155.1). Lineage (NCBI taxonomy): Eukaryota > Metazoa > Chordata > Mammalia > Carnivora > Felidae > Leopardus > Leopardus geoffroyi. The sequence continues at coordinate 167,436,550 of NC_059331.1, forward strand.
TTTAATTTCCAAAAGTTTACACCAGAGTGGCAAATGTGTTGCCTCTTTGACGTTTTTGTGTTGTCTTTTTTTTTTAAGTTTTGACAGTTTAATAGGCAGAGGGTAGAATTATGTAATTATTTTGTATACGATTTGTTTTGTTTTATAATTTTTAGCATCAACTCTTACACTTATTTTGTGTAACCTTAAATCTTGATGCTATTATAAGTGATATTATTTTTATTTCAGCTTCCAGCTGTTTAATGCTAGCATACAGAAATACCACTGCTTGCGTTTTGATCTTGCTAAACTCATTAATTCTCATACCATTTTGTAGGTTCTTTTGATCTTTCTACATAGATGATCATGTCATGTGAATACACAGTTTTACTTCTTCCTTTCTAATATGTATGAATTTTCTTAATTTTTCTTTCTTTACTCCACTGGTGACAACCTCAGGTCTGATGTGGAGTGGACCCTGTGGGAAAGCCCACCTGCCCTCGACCCCATCCATGGGAAAGGCAACAGATCTTTCACCCGTGAGGACAACATTAGCTGCAAACTCTTCGGAGGTGCCCTTTATCGGGTTCAGACACAGCTTTCTATTCTGAGTTTGCCAAGAATTTTTTTTTTTATCATGAACAGGTCTTGAATTTTGTCAAAACTTCTTCTGCATCTATTGAGGTAACTATATGGTTTTTCCTTTTTCATAATGCATGTCACATGTCGACACAGAAAAATTCTTAATTTTTTATCAAACCAAATATGTATTTCATGAGTACATGAGAAGTATCTATCATGATCATAGTGTAATTATCCTAGGAATACAATGGTTTAACATTTGCATACGTATTCAAAGGGCAACATTTAATAAGAATCCCTGATTTTACTTTCTTAAACATTTCTTCAAAATTTAATATTTGAAACGTTAGTACTAACTACTTAATAAGGAAATAACAAAGGTGCCCTCGTTAAAATAGGGACCAAACAAGGTAATAATTGGACAGCATTCCCTGCCAATTAAACAGACAAAATAAAAAAAATAATACTCAATAATGCCAGTGAACTGAGGACACTGGCACTCTTAATGGTGCAAACTTTTGGGGAAGAGATTTTGCAGAGAGAAATTTAAAAAGTGTTAACCAATGGATAGACGTAAACTGGAGCTCATAAGAGTGAACAGTCTTCTCTCTGAAAGATCATTAAGAAAATGAAAAGGGAAACCACCAGTGGGGAGCAAATGTTTGCATAACACCTATCTGATGAAGGCTTGTATCAGAATCCAGAAGGAGCTCTTATGATTCAACAATAATGAGACAAACAACCCCATTTTTAAAAGGGTGGGCAAAAGATTTGAACAGATGCTTCACCAAAAAGGTGTACAGACAACGAATGAGCCCGTGAAAAGATGCTCTGAGCCATTTGTCATCAGAAAAATGCAACGAAAATCACAACGAGACATCACTACAGACCTATCAGAAGCACTAAACTTCTGGCAAAAGCTGGCAAGTGGGACTCTCACGCTTTTCCGGTGGGAATGCAAAATGGTACAGCTACCTTGGGCAACAGGCTATCATTGTCTTATAAAGTTAAACATAAACTTACCATACAAGCCCATCCCAGATATTTACCCAAGATAAACAGAAGTGTATGCCTTCGCATAAAGACCCATACGTGAATGTTTATATTCGCCTCATTCATAATAGCTCCAAACTGAAAGCAACCCAAATGTCCATTACTGATGAATGGATAAGTGAAATGTCAAATATGATAGAAGAGAATACTAGTCAGAAATTAAGGGAAACAAGCCACAATCGTCCATGCAGGAACATGGGTAAACCTCAAAAGCATTCTGCCAAGCGACAGAAGACATACATAAAAGCCTACAAATTATATGATTCTAATAATAGTACATTTTACAGAAGATAAACTATAGGGACAGAGACCAAATCAGTGGTTTCCAGGGTCTTGGGGTAGGAATAAGGAGTTTATTGAAAAGACATGAAAATCTGGAAGGTGGCGCAAGTTCTTTTTTTTTTTTTACATTGGTTGCGGTCATCATGATTACATGACTGTGTACATTTGTCAAACCTCATCTAAGTGTACGTTCAAGGGGTACATTTTAATGTATATCAATTATACCTCAATAAACGTGACCAAGGAAAGAGGAGAGCAAAATTCCAAATATAAGCCAACAAACAGAAGAAAACCACTTCTCTGTATGTCTTTAATATTGTACCATCGACCATCTATTCCTTGGTGCTATGGCTTTAGGCCTCCTCGGTTCTTATTAAAATGCAAACACCTTTGTGGTGCGGGAAACATCAAAGTTTTTTCTATCATTAATGCCATCTGGCCCAATAATCTCAAGCGTCCAATAATCTCAGGCTAAGCAGAACAAAAACGCAGAATGTGGAAAGCTCAGTGGGGTCATAAGCATTTCTGGGGAGGTCAGAAAGGTCAGCTCAAGGGTGCATGTAAGCTGGACAGATGGAATTAGGGCCTCAGGATATGCTTGGGGCAGCGGGGAGAATGCCTGAGAGCCTGATGGCGGGGGGCTCTTCCCCACCCAACTTTCTGCTCACCAGGCTTCCTTTACAGCCTCAGCCCCCCCGCCCCACCCCATCACAGCATGGAACAGTGCGAAAATGTCATCACGGGACCACTGCCAATGTGGAAAGGGTGAGCAATCGCCCATGTGTATAAGATGAGCCATGGCCCTCAAAAAGCAAAGTGGCCCCGTTCACAGGGGTTCCCTCCACCTTCCGTCCAGACGGTTAGGGTGGAATCTATCAGAGAACTCTCCTTGCTCTGGGAAAAAACAGTTTTTCTTAGCAGGATGGACAGAATTTGGTATTTTTGTTTCTCTCTGACCTTTTTCTCAGAAGCCACAGTTTCAGCAAATGTCAGGGTCTGCCCTGGGAGGGGCCTGGTACCTTTGAGAGAGAGAGAGAGAGAGAGGGAGAGAGATGCTAAGCTCTCCCTTGGCTACCTCCGACCTCTCAGGTCAGGAAAATTCAGCTTCTCCCAGCTGGAGGGTCCTTTAACATCAAGGGTTAGCGTTAAGCCAGAATATTCTATTGCTGTCCTGCATTTCAGAAGCACTTGAAACAGAAGCTACAGACGGTTTCCAACTGTGCGAAGGAAGGTGGTGGAGGCTGCCGAATGTGGGGGCGGGGGCCGGCCAGCCCCTCCTGTGAGGGTACCCTCAAGGCTGCCCTGGTCGGAAGGCAGGAGACCCCCTAACGACCTCTAAAGGCATGCTATTATTCCTTGGCAGCAAATAATGTTAGAGCATTTTAAAACCTCTTTCTAAAATGGTTCCAAATGTCCTATTTCCTGTGAAGGGTACAGGCCGTCTCGAAAACAGCCTCTAAAGAGCAAACTAACTACCAGTGCTTTGTGGGAGGGGGAGGGAGGAGTCTGGGATGTGTCGTACTCACATATGGCAAGTGTCTACCGAAATCATAAATGAATTTTAGAATCTGAATTAAAGTATGGCAGGCATGTACCAAGACCCACATAAAAATCTATTTAAAAATCAATAAGTATATTAATAATAAATCCCAAACCTGCCTTTTCTATCACTCAAACTTGCCATTTATTATTGTAAAAGTATCTAAGAAGCTAATTTTATCTTAACTATTCATCGTTCTATTTGACTAGTCAGCCAAATGTATAAGAATGATGTGTTTTAAAGTCATGGGGAAAGGTAGTGTTCCCTTTACACAGTGTTCAGAATTCTTCAGTGGCCATCACTGCACTGGGACATTACCGCAAGCCTATGATATAATTGTTAGTTCTCATTTCAGAAATGAGGCAACTGAATTTCAGGAAGAAAATAAGAGATTTGCTCAATACGACTATGTTATGGGCTAAGCCCACAGCCCAATCCAGGCTCCCTGATGTCTGGTGATTTCCCTGATTCGACACCGGCATCCTGGGAGCCAGGCATCCGTGGAGGAAGAAGCAGGCTGCGGTAGGGGGAGTGGGGGGGGGGGGGGAGGGGCGGGGAGGGGCAGGGCACCAGGCCCCCCCCCCACTCCAAGGCCTGTCATCGGACACTGGGGTCCTGGCCGGGGGAAGCTCTGATCCATGCGGAGAGGCTTTCTAATCTTCCTACTCCACCTGGGGAAGGGAAAGAATCTCCAACCAGGGAGTTTCCAGGGGAGGAAGTGGTGGACGTGGGGAACGTTCCAGCTGGTCTCTCAGAACTGGCAGATGGAGGGAAGTCCGAGGTCGCAATAAACACGCGAACTCTCAGGGGGCTGTCTGAGGCCAGCTTGAACTGGAGGCGTCTGCCTCTCCGCTGGGGTCGTATCTGAACGTGCACCTTTATCCGCAAGCCGGGATGATGCACCGCTCTTCCCCGGCACCGTGAGGGAGGCCTTTCTCGCCAAAGGCCTGGGCTCAGCCGCTCAGAGCGCCGCAGAGGAAGGCAGCGGTGCGTGCTGAGCCCCTGCCCCGGCCGCGGCGCCGTGAACGTGGGGGCCCTGCAGGGAAAGCGGCTCACAGGAGGAGCTGGAGGGCTCCTGCCTCCAAGGACAGCCTGCCCACGCACACGCACACGCACACAGGGCCACCAGCGAGGCTCAGATTAGAGGGGTCTGTGCCACATGCGACACACAAAGGGGATTGCTTTCTCTTCTGTTCTCTTCCAGTGAATTTTTTTTAGATACGTAATCCAGCAAATTAAGCTCTAGGAAGATAAAGCCATTTTTTTTTTATATATTTGTTTTTAATGTTTATTTATTCTTGAGACAGAGACAGAGGGTGAACGGGGGAGGGGCAGAGAGAGAGAGGGAGACACAGAACCCGAAGCGGGCTCCGGGCTCCGAGCCGTCAGCACAGAGCCCGACGCGGGGCTCGAACCCACGAACCGTGAGATCACGACCTGAGCTGAAGTCGGACGCTTAACCGACTGAGCCACCCGGGCACCCCGAGGAAGCCATTTTTAAGTGGACACTGTCACAATATCCCCAGATCTCGAACCAACAGCGTGAGCCAAGATCGGGCTGCAGGGGATGCTACGGAAAAATATCTGGGGAAGAAAGAAAATGTAGCAGCTGTGCCCACGTTCCAAAGATCAAGGCGCGTGGCGTTGGGACGGGTCTTGGGATCCACGCGTATTGCTGCCATCGCTACAACTGGCAATTCTAGATAATTCGGACAAGCCAAGCAGCACATTCCGTGCCCGAGCCGTAAGAAAAAGCCCGCAAGTACAGATGTGGCCGAACAGGAGACGTTCTCAGAGTTAGCGGTCAGGCGTACGGTTTTCCAGTGTGCAGACTCTCGACTTGGGTACACACTGGAGAAGCCCAAGGCATTTTTAAAGTACTGACACCAGGGTCCTGTCCTGGGACCGTTGGGGGCGCAGGTGTGGGCAGGGGGTTTCTGAGAGTGCTCCGGCTGGTCTTAGGACACACAAGGCTTTGGGAACCACCCGACAACACAAGCTAGAAGAACCGCAAGCTGTTCCCATCTGGAAGGTTCTTCAAGAAGCAAATCCAGGAACATTAACAAGCAGGCAGCAAGGAGCCACAACAGGTCCAGGCTGGGTGTGAGTTTGGCTGCCACAGTCTCAGCACCCAGATGTGTTTGGTCACAGGGTCGGCAAACACTTGTCCCCTCCTGGCCCCTGAGGACGGAGTCTGAGGGCCCCATACACAGGTGCGTGGAAGCCAGATCCACACCTGGCCAGGACTGCCACTCAGTCAGAGCCCCCTCGGGGCAGCCCGGCCCTCACACACATGCACACTCACGGACACACTCGTGTACACACACACACCCGCCCGAACGCACACTCGCACTCGTACACAGGCACGGGAGCCGCTCTGGAGACCATTTTTCCTCCTGGGCCTCGACTGCATCCCCGGGAAGCGTGAGAGGGTCACACACAGGGACACCTCCGCCAGTTGTCAGCCAACAAAGATCAGCAGCCCTGGTGCTTATCTTTCCGTTAGTCAGTCGCAGATTTTTACTCAACAAGTCACTGGCCCGTACTCTCAAACACAACCATAGACCGTAAACCATGAAAAGTAGTGGGTCACTCCATTTAAGTCCTGCATGGACTGTAACAAGTGGATTCTCAGAAAAAGGTGTCATTGGAACCCGGTAATCATGCTGATGTCACTGCCACTGGCCGACCATCTCATCAACCTGCCTCTGAGAACCCCCGAACAGAACCCTCCTTCCCGCGGGGGTTCAGAAGCGCCTTGCCAGCCGCGCTGTCCTTGGGTGACAGCCTCGGGCCCGCCCCCTCCCCCTCCTCGGTCACGGCGGCCAAACGTTCCCAAAGGCCAGTGGCACCCTCCTTGGTGTCCGCCGTGTCACAGGAGATCAGGACGGGGAGTGGGGCCCAGAGCTTGTCACTGCTCCTGCCGATCGTGGGCCCGGCACCGAACCGGCGTGTCGGGAAGTGTTGCTCTTTTCCCACAGAAAACGAGCTCTGGGCCCATCTCCCCGGAGACGGAGCGACAAGAGGGGAGAGGATGGGACCAGGCCCTGACGCAGGAGGAGAAGGGCCGCCGTCCATGCAGCAGGTCCGCTGGGGAAGCTCCCCTTTGCGCCAGGACTCGGTTGAACCCTGGAGCAGAGGAGCCTCTGTCGGGACTTTTGCTTCAGCTCCAGAGTGGGCGAGCCTCAGGGAGAACCACTTGAACCATCTTGTTGTACCGTAGCGGGGGCATACCTACCTCAAAGGGGTGTTGTGCGGAGCTTAATTAATTAATGTTTGTAAAGTGCTCTGGGCTCCCGGGATGAAAGGGCGCCCGAAAAGTGCAACGTATTATTATTATTAAAATGTGTTGGCGTCGGGCCCGACGCGGAGTACAGATAGACCCTGATAAAAGATGGACCACAAAAGAAGGAGAAGTTAATAGGGATGTTTCGGGCGTGCTGCTAATAGGCTCGCTGAAATTACTTCTCCCTCCTGTAATGATGATTCTGAGCAGAGATAGGATCTTAACTGCTCGCAGAACCAAAGGGTATTTCCGTGGCGGTCGTTTTGAGGACCCGGAGACTGGGACAAAACAACAGGTGGCCAACCTTGCCCCGCCTCGCCTGGCGGAAGGCAGAACTGGCCATCTCTGCTGCGGGCCGGGGAAGCCGTGTTCCCCGCGAGCCGGGATTTTTAGAAGACGAACGCATATCGAATAGGTTATCTGGGCCTCCACGTGGTAAGCGACGTGCTGATGCTTAGAGGTGATCTGAGGAAGTAGGAAATGAGTGAAGAGTTAAACGGTGCGGCTAAAGGAGAGAAAAATCCCTGAGTGCAGGCTCCCAGGCTGGGTCCCTGCTGCCGGCTCCACACGGGAGTGCGGGCCGAGCAAGTCTGAACACGCGCGTCTTTATTAAAACACACAAGTTAAGTGTCTCCTGAAGTATTTGGGGTGTTTAAACGTGCCACAGCTGACAGAGTGTAATTTTTTAAAGTCCTGGCACACAGTTACACCGGGGAACGTGTATCTGTTTCTGTTCCAGGAAGAACAACAAAAGATCAGGCAGGGATTCAAACACCTTGTGCGCGCACTCTGGAGCTGCCGCAGCCCGTAAGTTCCGGGGGGTGGGATATCTCCTGCCGTTTCCATCCCATGGATTCTGGCCCTTGGGTCCCCCCGTCGAGGTTTCAAATGAAGACACGGGCCCAGAGAGAGGAGACTCCGTAGCCACGTCATCTATCTCGTCGCCAGAAGGGCTCCGGTTCAATCAGAGGCTACTGAGGGCCCCGAATAAAAGTCTAAGGAAAGATCTCTTTGCTCTGATAATTTCCAAATGGGGATGTCCTGTGGAGTGGAGCGGGATCCCGTGCACCGGTCCGAGCGCCATTAGCAGCCACCAGAGCTGTGGGGTGCCGCCACACCCCCCTCACCTGACCTCAACTAACCCTCGAGAGAAGGTGTGGTTCCAGCCGATTTTCCACCAGAATTAAAGCTCCACGTGACCGGTTCGAGGAGGACGCACAGCCTGCGTCTCTAGGCACCCAATTCAGTGCTTGTTGGTGGTGGTGCCCATCTTGTCACTGCCGTGGCCTCTGGCCTTCCGCCGTGGCTCCCGTCTGGGCCGGGCCGGGGCCTGGTGGCTCTCGTGAGCTTATCGCTTCCTCCCTCCCGTGCGGTACTGTACTCGACAGCAAGTGTGGGATTTACTTATGTCCTCTGGTGTGCTCTGTAGTGATTAATAAGGTTAAGATGTGTGGTTACTGCTCTTATATCCGGCTCTGCAAGGATTTTCCCATTTTCTAGCACATACAGGGAAACATGCAAGAGGGTATGGGGTTTTGCACTTAGGTGTGCGACCCTCCGAAAGGAAACACGAAAGGGGCATCGCAGGGGGAAAATAAACGTAAGTGAAGTGAGCCATCTGTAAATATTCACAGGTAAAATCAGGGATCAGAACAGTCTTCAGGCTCCCCCGGCTAGCCCCCTCTTGTAAGGTGGTGTCGGAACCCAGAGAGAAGGTGGCCGCCACCGGAGTGGATTTGTCACCAGTAGAAGCAGGACCAGGATGCAGGTGTCCGAACGCTGAGCCCACTGACCCCGGAAGGCAACGAGGGACTGGCCTACGTGCCCGTGGAAACATCAGGCCTGAGCAGGTGACCACTGAAACGATGCGGCACGTCTCCTGCTCTCTCACCACATGTGTCCTTCGTTACAGCATCCGGAGAGCTGATGGCAGTGGGAGCCGATCCGGAGAGCCTCGAGATTGAAGTGTGTTCTTAGTTCCGCCATCCGGCCTCCCTGACTTTTGCAGAGAAGGACTTTGAAAAACAATGGCCAAGTCTCAAGACCAAGGCTGATTACAGGTTATGAACCTGTAAGGAACGTTTCCCTTCTCAGAATGGATACGTGCCCCATTTGCCAGAAGTAGAATTCTGGTGTTAAAACTCTTACTTCTCACGTGGAACTTTATTATAGAATTGATCTATATTATATTCTATATTCTAGAATTGATATTATAGATATGATCACATGTAGCTATATACATGTGTGTACTTGGCCTCCAGACAATCATGAAGTTGATGGTAGTAATGATCCCTCATTCATGTACAGTCCTTCGAAATCACTACTGAAAAGATATGACAATTTGAAATATGAAATATTTAGTAAGTCTGGAAGTGCCAGCCCTCCAACTCTGTTCTTCAATACTGTAGATTTGGTTTGTTTCTATCACAAAGTGTCACGCTGGGGCTCTGGCTGCGATTTCGTCGAATCTATGGGTCAAGATGAGTCTGGTTGTTTTCTCCTTCTTGATATTCAGAGAATGACTATAATTCAATCAGGTCTGAAAAATTCTTTGTGTGATGAAAGAGACCACGTAAATCAGATGAGATAAAAAAAAAAAAAAACCCAAAAAGTCTAAAATGTCTGCTTGGGAACAGAGAAAATCTAGCTACAAACAAACATTTTACCTAAAAAATTTAGTTCATCTATTACAAAACCTTTATAATTTCTAAAATTCATGCTAAGTTTCTACATTCCTACTAATATATTTCTACGTTAATTTGTCATTTGTTTTAAACATTAAGTTAATATTAAAGTTAACACGAAATTGATTTTAATGTTATTGGATTAAAATAATTTACTATTTAATAATTACTTAATATCATTAGTTACTGATTGATAAGTAATGAAAGACTGGAATTGCTTTAAAATACTGTATCAATTATTATTTTTACTATATTTCATACATTCTTAAATTTATGCCAATTTCTTTTTATTATTAATTTTTTTATGTTTTTATTTCTTTTTGAGAGAGAGAGAGAGAGAGATTGAGTGTGAGCAGGGGAGGGGCAGAGAGAGAGGCAGACAGAGGGTCCGAAACGGGCTCCAGGCTCCGAGCTGTCAGCACAGAGCCGGACGCGGGGCTCGAACTCACAGACCGCGAGATCACGACCTGAGCCGAAGTCGGACGCTTAATCGACTGAGCCACCCAGGCGCCTCAATTTATGCCAGTTTCTTAAAAATAGGGTAAAATATTTATTTCCATTTTAAGTTACCAATGCTACTTTGGGTGTGTTCATTTTTCCTCATGTTTTATGTCCTTTAAGCCCAAATCGATCTCCTGACAACACTGAGAGCAGCTACTGGTAATAGATTAATCCACAGTACAGGAAACTCTAATTGCTCTGGGAGCCACGCACTGTCTCCCAGGCCACCTAGGACCCCGCACCCGTGGCACCTGCCATACATGCTGCCTGGCTCTCATCAGAGAGGAGGAGAAACTACCAGAAACTCATCAGTCAGTTGCTTCCTAGTGCTCTGATTAGAGCTGCAAACGAGGGGAGCGCCCTGTCACGTGTGGTCCCGCAGCTCGGGACACGAAGTAAGTAGAAAACTACTTACTATTTTGCCACAGCAGCAGGGGGGCGGGGGGTCCCTGTAGAGCACGAAAGGCGCTCAGCACCCGCAACCCGACACGAGCCGTCAAGCACGCATCAGAGGCGCCAGGGAAATTGAGGCAGATATTTGCTAACGTCCGAGGTCAGGCAGCATTACTGGGTTAGCCATTTTGTCGTGACGGGTATGAGAACTGTCCGTATGTTTTAGGAACACGTGGAAGAAGGGACGCATTGTCATCACGTCTCCATTTACTCTAAAATGTTTCTGCAGAAGAAAAGCTGAGGAAAATTCGGGGACATTTTACTAAGTGCAGGTCACAGGCCATTTTATTAAATGCAGCCTTTAGGAGTCGACTCTCTTCACTTCTCTATATGTTTGAAACTGTTCTTAATTAAAAATGTTAACATCCACTTCATAAAGACCGGAGGTGCCATGTGGCTTCTCTGGCCCCCGGGGGCAACAGTGGGAAGAAACCGAACCTCACTGATCACAATTCCGACCAGCCTGGACCCGGTACACCGCAAACCTGTGTCTTTGATGAGATTTCGAGGCCTTTAAACACTTTAAGTACTTGTTAAAGTCACAGGAACAAAAGTCAACTGGTTAGCATACAGAGGGTGGGTAAAAGGAAAATGTTTCCAGCCTGATGATTTAAGAAAAGTGTCTGCGGGACTTATCTGCACTCAGAGCCATGCAAATCAGAGAAAATAAACACTCAGACTTTGAGGATGACGTCTCTCACTGCCACACAGTTGGCTAAACAAGTTCAGCTCATGCAACCTTCCAGTATGTTCCGTAACAGCCTTATTACCCTTAATAACTGCCCGTCAGAATGAACGATCCAGAACGCCCACTGGACTTGTCAGTTCCCTATGTAAAAACTGTCCTTGAAAGACCCCTGGTCACCCAGAGGCCAAGCGCAACCGTCCTGCCCCATCCCTCGGCACTCGCTGCCTCTCACTTCTGTGCCGGCCTCACGTGTCCGCACGGTTCCCGGGCCTGAGTCACCCCACTCGCTTTCAACTTCGCGACACGCGCGCGGGCACACACACAGGCCCTGCTCCCATCTACCTGGCGAACTCTCCTCGCCCTTGGAAATGACTGTGGTCTTTCCTGAGACCCTCCCCGCAGCTCAAGGGACTGGGCGCCCGTCCTGTGCGCACGGGACCACCGCTCCCGCGGCCCCCCCCCCCCCCGCCCCTCAACAGGCACCTCTCGCTCTGCGCCTCCCAGCCCGGCCACAGGGCTGACTCCTAGGAAGTGCTGTCCTAAATGGAACTGAAGTCAAACATATCCCGTGCAACGTTTCCCTAAAAGCAATTTCAAGGAATCCAGGGGACAAAGAGATTTTAATGGATGAGCCACAGACACACCGTAGAGCAAGGTTTCCATAACCCCAATGTCCACCAGCGAGGCCTGTCTGACAGCCTGTTTTCTGGTTTTAATCTTAGTCGGTCTCTCTGTAACCCCCCAGAGAAATCAGGCCGGACGTAAGAGATTGAAGGTCTCACCGGGTAGAAGAATGCAGAAATGCACATAGACTTTAACCACGTCAGATCGCTCAGCCACGTCCTTCCGACTCACAGCTGCCTACTTTGGTTCCTCGTTGTCCCTCGGAGGAGGAAGAAATGAGAGGACACGTGCCAAGAGGCACTGACTTCTGCACTGTCGCCGGGAGGCTCAGCGCTCAAGGCCGTGAGCAATCCTGGAACACGTTTTGCTGCCCCAGCCCCTGAGAGGGTTTGCTCCGATGGTCTCGGTGTTACATTTGCTTTGCTTCCGGGAGACGGCATTTGGGGACGTGCCCAGAACCCTGACCCCTTTTAAAGGGAGTCCTGCCCTCCTTACCCTCAGTGACTGCCCTCCTTACCTGCCCTCCTTACCCTCAGTGTTGGAAATACCGGTAACATGTCTTTCGGTGTTTCTAGAAATCTATGTGTTCCTTCTCACCTGGCTCTTTTTAAAATGTCATTACTGGGGCGCCTGGGTGGCACAGTCGGTTAAGCATCCGACTTCAGCCAGGTCACGATCTCGCGGTCCGTGAGTTCGAGCCCCGCGTCGGGCTCTGGGCTGATGGCTCGGAGCCTGGAGCCTGCTTCCGATTCTGTGTCTCCCTCTCTCTCTGCCCCTCCCCCGTTTATGCTCTGTCTCTCTCTGTCCCAAAAATAAATAAACGTTGAAAAAAAAAAATAAAATAAATAAAATGTCATTACTATTTACAGGGTGTGTTGTGGCTTTTTGCCTGTGTTTGCCAAACGTGTCGAAGAAATGATTGAGGTCTTTTAAAATCACTTTAATTCTGGAGGGGCTGGACCCGTCGATTAACCGCTGAGTCAGCTTTCTCATCGTCCAAAGATCTTTCTCGATGCTAGCACACTCCACGCACAAATCTCTTCACCACCATGTACAAACTCCGCTCAACTTTAAGCATCAAGGGCCAGGATTGCTTTATGGGATGCCTATACCCCAGAGGGGCCTGGTGAATATTTACTGTTGAATAAGCTTAGTCCCACCGGCTTGTTTTTTTTTCTCTTACAAATCAATAGTATTGATAACAGGTTCATACACATTGCAATAACCTAGTAGCATATGAAGATAACACGTGAGATTGTTACATGTATATCTAACCGTGTGGTTTTTGAACAGGAAGGTTTGGTGTGCCTAAAATCCTTTTTTATCAAAGGCGAGAGTTATTTTACTTTATTTTTTAGTTTTACTCAAAGCGTGTATATTTAAGGTGTACAGCAGGATGATTGGACATACACAGTGAAACGAGCACTTCGGTCGAGCTAATTCATGCAGCCGTCGTCTCACACAGTTCCCTTCCGGGTGTGGGGCGGGGGCACCTGACTGCGCTCTCTCCGAAAATTCCCAGTGTTCGCACGGCACTGCTGACGGCCCTGGACCTCTAGACTCCCTCGCCCTACGGAGCGTCCCCCCCATTTCCCCCACTCCCCTCGGACCCCGGTAACCGCAGCCCTCACCTCTGCATCCGTGGGTCGTACGAGGAGTTGTAGGAGTTGGACCTTTTGTGTGTTTGGTGCCACATATAAATGAGGTCACGCAGGGTCTGTGTCTCTGTGTCTGGCTTATTTCACTCAGCACGTCGTCCTCCAAGTCCATCCATGTTCTTGTGACCGGCAGGATTTCCTCCTCTTTCGTGGCTGCGTGCCACCGTCCTCCCCCGTGCACCCACCAGCGGCCGCAGGCTGTGTCCAGGCCTCGGCTGGTGCGAATAATTCCCAAGCCGCCGGTGCCGCGTGCTGGAGACCGACTTCTTGTCGGGTCAACGCCAACGCTCTCTGAGCCCAGAGCCGCCCCCCCTTGGCTCCTCTACTTTCTGATTTCTCGGTGGGGGTGTGTTCTCCGCACACAGTCCTCTTCAAGTCCTGCTGCCCTCCGGCCTCTCGTGCCGGGCTGGCGATCTCAGCCATGCCGGTCACCCCCGAGGACTTTCCTTTTGCCGCACGTAATTGCCAATCCCGGGTGCTCTGTGATAAACCAGGGAACTCTCCTCCACAGCCTCTCACGTGAATTTTGCATCACGCAGCCCCCAAACCGCACTCAAACGTTCCCGCGTGTACTCCATCACCCATTTAATGCTTTCTGGAGAGCGGACTCTAGAGACAGGCTGCCCACAGGCACCACACCCGGGTCTCCGCTGGGCCGGGCCCCTTTGATCCTTGTGGGGAAAGACCACACGCCCGTGTTCATGGGTACGTGCAACAGGGCTGTTTCTGCCAGATTCTTGGACGCTTCTTGAGACAGATTTGCGGTGTACATGTGAGGGGACGCTTCCTCAAGCTGCTACATCCTAAACTACCCAGAGATACTGCGGCTGATTTTAAACGCTGTGAGACAGGGCTTGCTTCCTCTGATATACTCAAGAACAAGGTCAAGTATTTTGAGCTCTCTAAAAGAAAAACGAATTTCCCCGTATTCTTACGGCCACTGCCTCCGGTCATGTGGCTCACTTTTCAGAACGCCTTCCCAGAACCATCCGAGAGCTCAGAGCACGGCCTGCAATTTGAGCCAGCTTTCAGCCTCACCACGCAAGCAGGCCAGGCAAAGATGCACTCTAAGTACGCGCTAAATGGACATCTTGGCCCAGGAAACGACAACGTCAGCAGCGGCGGCGGCATCTTTGACAATGAAGGACAAGGATACGCACGGCAATGGAGGCCGGAGAGCGGAGAGGCCGTCCTCGGGCCTCCCGGTGCGCGTGTGCCCGTTTCCTGCTTCTGAGGGTTTCCTGGCCTGCTGGCTCTTCCTCACTGATCTGTTTGCAGGACACCTTCCCCGGGGCCACACGTCTCACCGTGTTCTGGGTAATTATAACTATGTAAGGAATTCCAAGAAAATGCCAGCTCTTTAGCGACCTAGAGTATTTGACATTCTCTCCGATAAAAACCAGTTGGCGGAAGGATTTAAAAGTCACGCAACACGTGGCTGAAAACAGGATCCGACTTGAAGGAATTGAAACTTGGGTGATGTAGATCTGAATAATTGAGATCTGACTGTAGAAAACAGCATTTTCTACCGAATTAGATTTTCATATTATATGGTCGTATTCTCAAATATTCTTGAAGATGCAGAAATAACAAGCAATTCACCGACCTATAAAGGAGGAGAGTAAAAACTCTGCTGAACAGGAGTCCTGGAGAAAAGAATATTCTAATTAGCAAACTACAATGTTTACCCGAGAATTAATAGGAAAAGCCTCTGTATCTTCGCCATGTCGCTGCTCAGGGAGCAAGGCTCCGTAAGTGGATTTTAAGTGACTTCTCTTGTGGAAGACACTGCAGTATGACTCCAGGTCACCATTTCAAAGCTTGTGGTAACCCCCTCTGCCCACATCGCGGGTGCAAATGTCTGCAGGCTCTTCCCCCGGGGGCTGTTGGGACATACAGGACACAAGGCTGCAGGCGTCATGACTCCAGGAAAGCAGTTAACGGTATCACGTGTTTTACTTATTAGCTGTTTCATTTTCAAAGGGAATGTGTCACAACGGTGATATGTTGTACGTGGACGTGGCACCTGCAGCTGGACAGAAGGAAAATGGTAACGTTGGTCTCTGCCTTCGTCCTTTGCAAGAATATCACCACACTACTCCGCAAGATTACTATCTACGCTTTACTTAACATTCGGAAAACACGTGACCACTGTCTGTGATTAAGGTCAAGAATTATTATGGAAACAAATTATGTAACTGCTGATACCGGAAGCCGATCCAAGGATAAGTCATGGTCAAGACCATGGGCACGCAAGCTAGCCTGCCTGTGTTCAAACCCAGCTCCTCCACGTTCTAGGCTATGGTTTTCGGAAGGTTCTTGAACTTCCGTAAGCCTCACTCTCCCCACTGTAAAATGAGGGTAGTAATTGCACTTGACAAATGGGTTCCTTATGATAATTTAGTGACGTCTCTTAGCACAACGCTCACAGCAAAGGTTCACTGCGGTCATGAGTGGTAAGACCTTGCATCTAGGTATGGTGCCTTGTGGAGCTCCTTACCAGGCCGACACAGGGTGTGATGGACAATGCTCCTACGACACGGATTCCCACTCAGCTGAACAGGTGCGTGGATTTCATCACTCTGGAGGAAGGTACGTATGGCAGGATTCCGTGCCCATCCATGTTCCTGTTTAGTACATTTACGGGTTGACTGGATGAAGAAAGAGATGGCATGTCCTTGACGGAAAAAAAAGTGCCTCCTCTCAGCTAGAAGGTCACGTCCCTCAGCCGAAAGCTCATTTAAGGAGAGGGGTGTGGCATGCTTGCTTTGCAGCCCTTAAATGCTGATCCAACCCTGGTAATCGATGAAGAAAAGAAACTGCAGCTAGATCAGCCTCAAATTTTAAAATAAAATGTGCTCCACCAAACTTCAGCTGACATACGAGTTTCGGAGAAGAGGCAATGAAATCAGTGGTGAATCAAGACTCAACCAGGTCTCGAAAACGTGAGACGGGTGCCTGTGAGCAAGCCCGCAGCTCCGCTAAGAAGGGGGCAAAAATCCTGCTCTCGGGCTTTGTAAGTCACTTGCAACCACTGGGACCAGGAAACCTGGTCTTACCACAGACAGACGAAAACCTCAGGTTTGGGGGCGAGTGACAGATGCAAGGAGCCCACATTGCGATACATATCGCGTGACGGAAGGCTGCGTAAAATGCATCCAATCAGGCTCCACAGGCAAAAGTTCAGATAAAACCACGAAATAAACCAGCACTCCTTTCCCAGACCGGCATTCAAAGAACAGGCTCGGATTTGCCAATTTTATTTGAAAGAAGCCAGTGAGCAGCCGGGATGGGTCCGGAGAGGACAGCAGAGGACCGCTCGGAGGCAGGCGTCCACCCAGCTGCCGACGGCTCATGCACCGGCACCTTCACACCCCCCTCCTTGACTGTGTTCAGAACAACCTCATGAGATGGCATTTTTGTCTCTGTTCTACAAGTGAGTCTGTGTCGCAACTTCATAACGAACCTCAAAATGCTAGTGAACGTGCCCAGTCGGTGTCTGGCCCCAAGTGCAACTCTGATGTCCAAGTAACGTACGTGATGCAAAGCATTCGTAGCCAGCCAGGATGGCTGACGGATTTGGGACACTTAGGAGCGATGGAGTCACACTGCCTTTGCCCAAAATCCCGCGGTGCCTTCCGTGTAGCTCCAGGAGAAAGAACCGGAGGAACCAGCAAGTAGAAAGAAAAGAACGCACATCTTGGTGCAGCAGAACCGAGCGAGTCATAAATGCACGGGATCCATTCGCAAGCGGCCAGTGCCCATCGTAGGAGGGGTGGGAGCAGACGGGTCCGCTGGCCAGAGCCGTCGCACGAGGGACCTCACGTTACCTGTGACGCGGACTGTCCCCTTCCTGCTCTTCTGGCTTCTCCCAAGTCCCACAGACCCAAAGGGACCCTGTGTTTTCACCTTCACGAGGCCAGCAGCCTTGGACTCGGGTTACTGCCCAGTCTTATTGCAATTAATGCGTGAGTTGGATGCTTAGAAACACGACCTTTCTATCGTGGGGACTGTTTGCACATTCAAAAAGAAAGCAGTATTTTGTACAACGTTATTGATTTTAACATTTACTTATTTCTGAAAGAGAGCGACAGAGCACCAGCGGGGGATGGGGCAGAGAGAGAGGGAGACACAGAATCTGAAACAGGCTCCTGGCTCTGAGCTGTCAGCAGAGAGCCTGACGCGGGGCTGGAACCCACGAACCGCGAGATCATGACCTGAGCTGAAGTCCGACGCTTAACCACCTGAGCCACCCAGTCGCCCCTTATTTTGCAGATTTTTTTTAAAGCACTAGCAACAACAGCGTTATTTTAAAAATCACGTATCTCCTTTTAGCCATGTCGTTGTGCCTCAGATTCAACGAGGGGCTGCCTCTTCTGAGGTAACAATTGTTATTTTTTATTAAAATGTACCTAGGTGTCGCTTTACGTTTTCTGCCATGATCGGCTCTTGGCAAGAACAAACCCGACTCTCCCAGGGACAGGCCACCTCCAGAGAGATCTGGCTGGCGCTCCTGCACAGGGGAAGAGCCAGGACGGGGAGGAGGGGGCGAGGGAGCGGGTGCCCTGTGTGTCTGGTGGGAGGCCTGCCGAGGAGGCGGGCCCAGCCCCACGCAACAGTTGCACCTTCTCTCCAACCTCGTGTCCTCCTCCTCCTGACTCGCATCAGCTCTTTGTCGTTCCCTCAGCGAAGAAGGAACACTGCCCCCAGGAGTGGGGAGGCTTACCGCAGGGGCGAGGGAGCATGGCAAGGGTTACCACAGGGGTGAGGGAGCGTGGGGAGGGTTATCCCAGAGGCGAGGGAGCACAGCAAGGGTTAACGCAGGGGTGAGGGGATACGGGAGGGTTAACGCAGGGGCGAGGGAGCACAATGAGGGTTACCGCAGGGGTGAGGGAGCACGGCGAGGGTTATCGCAAGGGTGAGGGGGCACAGAGAGGGTTAACACAGGGGCGAGGGAGCACAGGGAGGGTTAAAGCAGGGGTGAGGGAGCGCAGGGAAGGTTATCCCAGAGGCGAGGGGGCGTGGTAAGGGTTACAGCAGGTGCGAGGGAGCATGGCGAGGTTTAACGCAGGGGCAAGGGGAAAAGGAGGGTTCCAGTAGGGGTGAGGGAGCACCGGGAGGGTTACCGCAGGGGCGAGGGAGCATGAGGGGGAGAGGGAATGATCCCTCCCCTTGGTGTTAACATCCGCCTGTGCTTTTCCTTGAGCTCCTGGATGAGGCAACTCTGCACTCTTAATTGTGTTAAAACATTGTTACGAGACATCCGGGTCCTCAGATCTGAAATCGGAGGGCTTAGTGCCCTCCGTGGCCGCTCACTGCCCATGCTCAGGTGTCAGTGACAGATGTGTCCGTTAAAGGGGACGGAGGTCCCACCGAAGACTGCTAAGATTAAAAGGACATCGGCAGAGGGCAGAAGGTCACAGGATACCTTCGGGATTCGGGATCAGGACCAGAGCAGCGGCTCCTGAAAACAAAGCGTAAGCGGGTCCCCGTGCGGAGCGCCTGCGTCAAACCAAATCTCAGCCGGTTTTTAAATACTTGTCCAGAACCCACCAGACACCAGACTTCGTCCAGGCGTTCCTTTGTCGCAGGTGAGGGAGGCCCGTCCTCCGGTCCTGGGACGAGGCAGGTGCGTGTGGAGCTCCGTTGGGTGCGGTGACGCTGCAGCGGGATGCCGGGCGCCGCACGGACGGCTGGACGAGGGCCAGGGGGGTCCAGGACGGGCTGCGCAGGAGAGAACGTCTCCAGGGGCAACAGGGGTCCTTACGCCGGAAGCCAGTATGCTTGAGCCCTGAGTGTGCACCAGCACAGGATTAACCCTGTCCCCACACTTCCACACTTAAGAAGTGGGAGCTCCGGGGCGCCTGGGTGGCTCAGTCGGTCAAGCGTCCGACTTCGGCTCAGGTCATGATCTCACGGTGCGTGGGTTTGAGCCCCGCGTCTGGCTCTGTGCTGACAGCTCAGAGCCTGGGGCCTGTTTCAGATTCTGTGTCTCCCTCTCTCTGTGACCCTCCCCCGTTCATGCTCTCTCTCCGTCTCAAAAATAAAAATAAACGTTAAAAAAAATTTTTTTTTAAATAGAAAAATAATGAAAAAAAGAAGTGGGAGCTCGATCCCCAAGACCCAGCCCAAACCGACCCTCACCGTGCCCCCACACTGCCTTCCAGCCCGTAGAGCCAGGGAAAGACGGGGCCCACCCCCACTCCGACCCACGGGCTCTCTTCCTTCTCGGGGCAGCTGGAGGACAAGAGAGGGGAAGGAAGGAGGGGAAAGGGGGACACTTCACGCTGCCCTCTGTCCGAAGGACGCGGAGAAGGCTCACGCAGACTCTCTGAGACGCCCCTGCCAGGCATCGTGGGCCAAAGGGGAAGGGAAGCTGAGTTCGGCAGCACCCCAACGGAAACGCTGACCCTGGAGCCTGCACATGGCACGGAACCGGGTTTGGTTCAGGCCATCAGCCCCGCCCAGGAAAGTGCCAACGAGAAGGAGGTGTCACAATAAAACCCAAACAGCAGGAGACACTGGGGCTACACTACGGACAGACCAGCCATTCTCCTACTTAATGGTCCCAGCAGCTAGAGACAGAGAGGTCCTGGGGCCGCCATGCACCCAGGGCGGGGGGGGGGGGGGGGGATCCGGAGGGGTAGACCCCATCTCTGCAGGTCGGGGGAGCAGCTGGCCGGGCACACCGCGATCACAGCTACCTGTTCGTGCCGTCAGCCCTGGGCGGGGTTGGGGGCTCTGGGGGGCTGGGCTTATGAGACAAGAAATAGATGCCCGCGCTGGGGACAGTGGCTGTGGGCTTTCTGTGAAATCAATGACCACGAGTCCAGGACTAAACAGAAGAACACAGTAGAAACCTGCTGATTATCTATTAATTCAATATAATTTGGAACGTTACACTCATGCGGCCCTTTCTCCAGTAGCCCGACCGAGTAAACAGGCAAAGAATGCTGCTTTACCAGACGCCCTCTCGCCCTTTCCTTTAAATAACTTCTGAGCGTCCATAAGCATTTGCCGCAGCTTGTTAATTACTTGTCGAAGGAATCAGGCAGAGAGACGTCTGATGTGTTCGTAGCTGAGGCTGATTGAAGATCAGTCAGAAATTAGGGTAGGATTTCCTTCTCAGGTTATTACACAGTCAATAAGAAATGGGTTTGGATTTGAAGAGTCCATTTTTGGGCAACCTTGACGATGACATCATTTCCTCGAAGTCAACACCTGACTCACAGCACAGCACCTAAAAATAGGCAGTCCCAGCTGAGCCTCCCCTCAGTCGGGACCTCCCCCGTCCCCTCAGCCAGGAGCGGCGTTCAAGGTCATTGTGATCGTGAACAAATGACCACCGAGAGATCAGTAAAGCAGGAAGTAGCTTCTGCTGCGGCAAAGATAATCCAGGCTCTCCGGTTGTGCAGTCCTCCTTCTTGGCCCCAGGGCCAGGGCAGCAGAGACTGCATGGGGGGTTGTGAGGAAACCCCCCCCCCCCCCCGCTCCAGCAGCTGCACCTGTGAGGTGCGGGCCAGGCCCGTCTGCGGGGTGAGGCCACCACAGGCCTGCCACCCCCACTGTCCTCGGTGTCCTCGGGGCGAACACGAGTGGAGAACACAGGCCTCTCCCGCCTCCACCCTCTCCGGCGGAAGTGTGTCAGCTCCCAGCCAAGCAGCCACCAGGCCAGCGACCCGCCGGCGCTCATGGGGTCCCGCAAGTTGTAGGCACCGCGATAGGCACTCGGTGTGGTTTCTTTTAAATTCAATCCACGTTTAAAATTTTTTTAAACTTTATTTATTTATTGGGAGAGTGTGCACGCACATGCAAGGGAGGGGCAGAGAAAGAGGGCGAGAGACGGGATCCCAAGCTGGCGTGCGGTCAACACAGAGCCCAACACGGGGCTTGCGCTCATGACCTGTGAGATCATGACCCGAGCCGAAACCAAGAATCAGACACTACCAACCGAGCCACCCAGGCGCCCCTCAGTTTACTTTCTAAGTAGGAACTGTGCATATGTAAAGCGCAGGCAGCTAATGGCAACAGCATCTCCTCACACGACATCTCTGTAATGTTTATTTTTGAGACAGAGAGACAGAGTGTGGGCGGGGAGGGGCAGAGAGAGAGAGGGAGACACAGAATCGGAAGCAGGCTCCAGGCTCCGAGCCGTCGGCACAGAGCCCGACGCGGGGCTCGAACTCACGAGCCGCGAGGTCATGACCTGAGCCGAAGTCGGACGTTTTGACCCTCGCACGGCTACCATCACCGGGAAATGTACGGGATGTGGTTAGAGACCCACGTGAGCACAGCAGACACGTGTGGCTGTGCCTCCGGGGCGTCCCGTTGCTTCTCTGCACATCTCCTCCCCTCTTCGTGACCGACGACACCTGCCCATCCTTCGGGGCCTTGGGTGAGTGTGGTGGGAGCCCCCACAGGCGCTCCGTCAGCAAATCCCCGCGTATGCTGGGGTCCCCACGCGGCACGCGGGGCCTCCACACTCACTCAACTATATAAATGCCGCTCCGTACCCTGTGACCAGCATCTCCCCCTCTCCACAACCTCCCCGGGTCCCTGGAAACCACCGTTCCACTCTGTTTTTATGGGTTCCATTTGTTTAGATTCCAGAATGATCATGCAGGGCTTTTTCTTTCTGCGTCTGGCTTGTTTGACAGGCTGCCACTATGGCAGGCTCCTTTTCTAAAGGTGAACACTATTCCGTGTGTGTGTGTGTGTGTGTGTGTGTGTGTGACGATTTCTTACCCACTCACCCATCCACGGACACTTAGGTTATTTCTGCGTCTTGGCTGCAGTGAACACAGGGGTGCAGATACCTCTTTGAGGTGCTGATTTCGTTTCCTTTGCGTCCGCACCCAGCGGTGGGATTGCCGTGTATACGGTTATGCTGTCTTTAGTTTTGGGGGGAACCTCCATCCCGTTTTCTGTAACGTCTACACCAAATTACACTCCTACCAGAAGCATACAAGGGTCCCTTATCTCTAATCCCTCACCAACGTTGCTATTTTTTCCTTCATAATCGCCATCCTATCAGGCGTGAGGTGCCATCTCTGTGCGGTTTTGATTGGCATTTCCCTGATGTCCAGAGAGAGAATTCACAATACACATCAGCCTTTTCTGAGGAAACATCCAGACCGTGAGTGCTTGGTGTGGAGAAGAAAAAAGGGAAGGCTGAGGACTTTGGAGCAGGCGTCCAGGGTCTCAGCTGGCATGAGGCCCCGAAGAATGGGCAGGTGTCATCGGTCACGAAGAGGGGAGGAGATGTGCAGAGAAGCAACGGGACGCCCCGGAGGCACAGCCACACGTGTCTGCTGTGCTCACGTGGGTCTCTAACCACATCCCCTACATTTCCCGGTGATGGTAGCCGTGCGAGGGTCAAAACGTCCGACTTCGGCTCAGGTCGTGACCTCGCGGCTCGTGAGTTCGAGCCCCGCGTCGGGCTCTGTGCCGACGGCTCGGAGCCTGGAGCCTGCTTCCGATTCTGTGTCTCCCTCTCTCTCTCTCTCTGCACACACCCCACCCCCCCCCCCCCCCCCGCCCACACTCTGTCTCTCTGTCTCAAAACTAAATAAACATTAAAAAAATCTTTAAAGAATTACTCGCTGAAGTGAAGCTCCCCTCCTGGTCCTCTGCTGTCATGTCCCTGGGACAAGTGCTCCTGAACAGAGAAATGGCCCCAGACGAGGTGGCATCCGGAGGAAGGATAGTCCGTGACAGTCCACAGAGTAGGCTGAGTGTGGCTGTCATGTGCGCACACACTTGCTCGAGCCGTGACTCCCGCAAACCAGTCTAGCGTGTCTTGAGCCCCCGAGGAACACAGAATCGGTGGGGCCGCTGGGGTCAGGTAATCACACGGTCACTTCATTGCTTGATTGGCCTGGTCGCGTTGCTTAGGGAGACTTCAGCAAGGCAAGTGACGTGACCGGCTGTGGAGATGTCAGAAGGCATCAGGAAAAGGACCCGTCACGGGGATTGTTATTAGGCCACCATTTTTATTGCTCCGCGAGCAGCACAAACGCTGTTGGCAACACAAAGGGCAGCTGGGGGCGTCCGTGTCGTCCGCGTGGGCCACGGCCACGGCGGTTCCGCTCCCTGGACACGCGGCGGAAGCTGCCGGCCTTCAGGTCCAGTTTGGGATCCCGTGCATCGTTTTGGCCCTAAACCCTAAACCCTAGCCCTGGTTCTTCCAGACAGAACTGGAGAAACATCCCCAGAATCGTCCACAGCCGTTGCCGCTGTGGTGGCCACCTCTGTGAATGTTGTTTTGGTTGGTTTTCCTCCTTGCCTCAAAGGCAAAGCTCAGTTTGGGTGGGAAAACATTGTGACTACCTGTGGGAGGTAATATTTTTATAATGTAATTTTGTTAATGTAATATTGTCACATATTGTAATATTGTTACAATATGCAGAAACTCAGAACGGACGTTTCTAGAGACCGCAATGTCTAATTTGTGATCCATAACAGGCCCTTTGGCAAGAAGGTGTTTGAGGACAACTGTAGCCTCTTTGGTGAGGCTCTCCTCGGGGCTATCAGTTATTACGGAAATGAGGTCAGCTCAGAGGCGCAGCGCAAGGCGCTCTGACTGGAAGGGTGACCAAGCGACACGTAAAAGGCACAGGACTCGGGGGCAATTGCTCACGCACATCGTAGCGGCTTTCGGACTCGCTCCTTCCGTCTGGCGTAGGTTCCTGTTGGGTGCATTCTGACAATGAGGAAATCCCGCCACCTGCCAGCTGACCCCTCTTGGACGTCAGGGCCCTTCCACGCCAGCCCCCAGCGCTCCCCTGTGGTTCGCAGACCCCGCTTCCCGCCCGCGGACCGGGACCCGCGCTCCCTGACCCGCCCGGCCGGCTGGACTTCTCAGGGGCGGACGCGCCTCCTCCAGACAGGGCTGAGCTTTGTCCGGCACGGCGCGCCCCTGGTCAGGACCGCTGGCCCGCACCGCCCGCACCGAGGCCTCTCATCCGCTCCGACCGGCACCCCAGCTGCTCTCAGACCACCTCCGTCCGCAGGCACGGTCTCCCCACTTCTTTGCACCAGCTCAGGCATCATTCAGAGGTTTTTAAATAACACGCTCGTCTACCTGAACTACCATAGTAAGGAAAAAGCAACAAGAAAGCGTTCCCAGTGGCAGTCCCAAAATACCGTCCCACTGACCTACCTCTCCCGTTCCAGTTTGCCACCCCAAAGAGAGCTCGTGAAGGAAGGCAGACCCCAGATCACTCTGTGTCAGCTGTTTCTCAAATCTGCACGACTGCGGTATTAATTACTTAATTGAGCATGCCACAAATATTTTAATTAAGTGCCCGCTATGCTGCCCGGCCTTATCCTCTGCATTTTATCCCAGAGGCCGTGCAGGGAAAGGAAAAACTCCCCAACAGGCTCCGTGTTTCTGACAGTGAGTCGTTCCTGGGAGTGTGTGCATTCCTTAGGGAAGCACATTAATACCTTGTGTTGCATTACTATTTAAGGAATCACATGAGGAAGCATTTAGGATCTGGAGACCTCAGCAGAGGGGAAGGCGGGCATCAGCCAGTAGCAGTGAAGGCCTGGTGATGAACGGGGTCCATCTGAGAGCTGCCCTCTGTGGCCTGCCCCCAGCACCTGCTTAGACATTGCCGGCCTCACGGGACCCCAGCTTCTCCTGGAACCAGCCTTGGCGGGGGGGGTGTCGAAGGAATGTCCAATTGCTTGTGTCTAGGGGTAGGCAGTCCACACCAGGGCTGCCCCCAAGGATGTTCCAGAAGATCCCAGGGACACAGGGTCCAAGCCAGAAGCCAAGAAGCAGGATGCCCACTGCCCCCGGCTCCCTCTGTGCTGCTGGGCAGCCATTTACCAGCCCCCCTCCGCCAGGTCTGACAAGGAGGGCAAAATGCCATCCAGGGGTTGTTGTGAGTCTCAGATTGGATAGCAGCTAAGAAAGTGCTTTTGTGAACCAGAGAGGACCAGCAGGGATAAGGCACAAATGTCACCACTAAAGCGAGTCCAGTTGCCAGAGCCTGCCGAGAGGCGTTCGGCCCCCCTGCCTACAGCCACGGATCTGTGTGCCAAAGAGAGGACAGGACAGGAGAGAAGGAAGGCAGCGCGTTCCGGAAAGGTTGTGGATGGGCGGGCTCAGGAAGTGGCCGAGTCCGAGCTGAGCGACGCCGGGGTGGCCCGGCTGCAGAGAGATGGGGTGGGGCCCAGGTTTGGGACCATTTGTGATGGAATCGTTGTTGGCAAGTTGGGAATGTCGATTTCTTCGTTAATGGTTGGGAACACCGACGGCTGTGTGATAAACCTGAGATTCGACGGGGTTATCGACGCCCTGCGCACACCTTGCCCCCCTCACGCCATCCCCGGTGCCATGTTCAGACACAAAATTACGGATCCCAGATGAAAACAGGGTCTGCTCCACCGCGGTAGGGCGTCTTGTGCGGCGTTTTGCAATTACGCACGTGAACAGGCCCCTCTCGTGCACGCAGACGCAGCACAGACAGTGACATAAGTCACTCTCCAGCCACCTGCCCCAGACTTGTCACCGGCCGCCCCTGACGCCCCCGGCAGGGCCTCTCAAGGCAGAAAAGTCGCCTGTGGTTCACAGTCACCAGCTCCAGGTCGGTCCCTGCCTGTGCTCTATGCGCTCTGGCGTAGCTCGCACAAACCGCTGAGCTGGGAGAGGCCGCGCACGGCACGTCCTCGGGCTTCCTGTCCACGGCCCAGCTGGCTGGGCACAGTGTCCGACTCTGCGGCCGGGTTCCTACCTCCTGGGGCAGTGAGCCCTGTCAGGGTGAGCACCCCTCTGGTCTCCCAGCTCCCCCAGCTTTTCGAGGAGGCCGGGGTGCACGGTCAATGCCCGTGAAGATTGATCTCCTCGTCCATACCAGGATTTTCCCCTGAATTGATCTCCCCGTCTACACCAGGAATCTCCCCTGGACTCAGCACACTGGGGATGTTGGACTCACAGCTCACGAGACTGCAGGTGTAGACAGCCGATCACACCTTGCCTCTCACTGCAAGGACCTAATGCTCTTTGTGCTGAGCTGAGAGCTGGGGTTTGAAGGACACGGCATTTGTTCCCGCTCACAGTGACCACAGGGAGGCAGAGAATCGTAAGGCCCAACCCACACAGGACTCACGGCCTTTCTGCTTCGTCCTCAGAGAACAGGGCGTGTCCTCCTTCTCACACGTAAGCCGCTGCTATTCACCCCGACACCCTGTTCCGCAGGGATCACCATGCCTCTGAGGGCACCCCCTTCAGGGGGACACAGGGAATCACCCCCCTCAGGGGGCACCCCCTTCAGGGGGACATGGGGGCATCACCCTGCCTCTGAGGGCACCCCCTTCGGGGGGACACAGGGAATCGCCCCCCTCGGGGGGCACCCCCTTCAGGGGGACATGGGGGCATCACCCTGCCTCTGAGGGCACCCCCTTCAGGGGGACACAGGGAATCACCCCCCTCAGGGGGCACCCCCTTCAGGGGGACATGGGGGCATCACCCTGCCTCTGAGGGCACCCCCTTCAGGGGGACACGGGGAATCACCCCCCTCAGGGGGCACCCCCTTCAGGGGGACATGGGGGCATCACCCTGCCTCTGAGGGCACCCCCTTCAGGGGGACACAGGGAATCACCCCCCTCAGGGGGCACCCCCTTCAGGGGGTCACAGGGCATCACCCTGCCTCTGAGGGCACCCCCTTCAGGGGGACACGGGGAATCACCCCCCTCGGGGGGCACCCCCTTCAGGGGGACACGGGGGCATCACCCTGCCTCTGAGGGCACCCCCTTCAGGGGCACACCTTGCCAGAAGGAAAGAATCAGAGCACCGAAACAATGCGGTTCACGCTCTCCAGAGCCTTTCACTCGAGTGACGCACTGCCCCCTGCAACCGTCCGTTAGGAAGACCCAGGGCGCGATACACAGCTGTCTTCAGAGACTCAGCAGACACTATCCAGGCTCAGACTGTAAGAGGCCTCCCAGGGTGGGCCCGGCAGTGACCGTGCTAACTAGTCACACCCTCGCGTGGACAACTGTCCCAGGAGAAGGGGCGGGCACACACTGCAGGCCCTTCGCCAAGCCCCTCACACGACCTCTGTGCGTTCTCGCTTCGAGCGCAGCATGTTGGACCCGGAAGGGCCACTGCAGACGTCTGGTCCCATTTCTCCATTGTACAGCGAACAGCCCCAGGGAGGTCTGGGATTTGCCCAAGGTCGCACATCAGTTAATGTGAAGGTTCGAACAAAACGGCAAGCCTCCTTCCTAACTGTGATCGCCGTGTCCTGGTGGCCCCGGGAGGAGCACCGTCCCCGTTTCACAAATGGAGACATGAACCTGCGAACACGGTGAAAACAAATGCACAGAGGGCTCCCCAAGCCTGACGGCCCCAGCAACTCCAACACAAGGAATGTGTCCGCTGATACAAACCAAAGGGGTAGAGTCATCCTCGGAGCACAGCCCCCACAGGCACAATTCCGACGGGGCCCCAGTCGAAGGTCGTCCAACCAACGGGTAATATTCAATCCACTACGCAGGGAGGCCGCCGTGCCTAAGTCAGCAAACCAGGATCCACGCCTGTCAATGCCCCAAGGCTGCAAGACCAAAACCCAAGGACGACCAGGCACGGACAGCCAACCAGGCTTCAACGTATAGCCACTCGAACACTGCACGCTTCCTGCAGGGAGTCCCCCGGCTCCCGCCGGTGGGGAGCTCCCTCCTGATCACTTCCAGCTTGGTGTTGCCAGATTGGAATCGACTTCCGCTGAAATAACCCTTAAAATGATTGATGTGTCTCAACGTATGTTCTAATAGTAATTCACTTATTTCATGGAAATCCAGCCAGCGTAGGGCACCATTTCCTTCTAGCTACCTGTTAAATGGGAATATAATGGCAGGAATGAAAATACACAACATTCCGTGCATCAACCAGCCTGGACTTGTAGCAGAGGTTACACAGCAGAAATTGAATGTGGGCACGCCACAGTTAACGCTCAGGCACACTGAGTCAGTATAGACGTAAGTGGCCAGCTCGGAGGAGGATGAATGGGTATCCTTTGGAGGCCTTTGGTAGACCCACTAGCCTTTTCCAGGTCTCACTTCTTCCACCTATAAAATCAAGGAATTTTAATTCCTAATGACCTCACTCTTGGGTCTTAGATTCTCAGGGAAGACTTTGCGGGTAAGGTGGGGCTTAGGAGTTAAATGGAGAAAAGGAACATCAACCATTGTGAAACCCCAGGCTTGGAATCCATTTTTGCCAAAGCCAGGCATGTCTTTTCCTCTGAACGACATTAGACAATCTCTAAAAGTCTTTATTATTTTCGCTTAAAAAACCCTTTCTCTCAATCAATGTAGTCTTTCCTAAGGAGTGTGGGTCAGTCACTTGGGATACTCCAGCAAAGCCAGGAGGCAGAGGGCACGGGCACTGGGAGGACACTATGTGGTAGGTAATCATTTCAATTACCAGACTCCATTCTTTTGTCTCCAGCTTCATTTTCTGTTGTAATTTATCAGTTAGGCTGAGACTGGCTCAGCTCTTGGAAAAACAACCCCATCTCTGTGTAAGAGACACTGCCAAGAGGTAAATGTTTTAAAGAGGAAAATCATAAAGCATCAAGGATGGAGAGGGTATTTTAGGGAAGGTGACTCCTCTTTTCTCAGGATTATACTTCACAGAGAATCATTACCGTTCCCCTTGCCAAAGGCTTAAAAACTCATCTCTGCTTTCACTTTTACAGCAATTATTAATATACCACCACTCACGTTTCCGTCCTTCTTAAACCACCAATATTTTAGCCTGCACATCCCCTAAATCAGTTATGGATACACCGGGGCAAGGTCAGAAAGGCATATATATACTATACAGACCGTTAACCATCCACAAAGCAGTTAAACACAATTAGGCACAGCTTGCGTTAGCACAATGTTGCCGATAAGCCAGGCAACCCTGCTTAGGCTTGCCCCTCGCGGTCCCCTCCACACGTGCCCATCGATGAATAAAAAGACAGCTACCAAGCCCTTACTCTCACCCCAGTCCCCCAGCCGTAGTTCAGGTGTTGTTTGGAATACATTAGAAAAGGGATGCAAGGAGTTTATCATTTCAATAAGGAGCCACAACTGTCAAATCAAAAGAACTTGAAGATCAATGCCCTATATAGGAATTGTGAGGAAGAAGAGATTAGGATTTGTACAGGTAGATGAGAAGACTCAGAAGGAGGAAGAATGAAGGAGACAAGCCAGTCTTGGAAAAGGTGTAAGATGTGGTGGTGCAAGAGAACGCAGGGATGGGTCAGGCAGTGCAAGGAGCACAAAAAAGGGGGTGGGGGCAAAGGTAGGAGCCAGTAGCATGTGAGAGAGGGGGGGCTGGAAGGGGCTTCACCAGTTTGAAGCAGAAGTCATGACACAGGGTAAGAGTAAATAAATAAATAAATAAATAAATAAATAAATAAATAAATAAAAGTTAAACACTCCTGAGACCCTGTGTGTGCCCTGCTCAAAAGGATGATGTAAGACATGACCCCCGTTCTCAGTGAACTGAGATAAGTAAGCTTGCGACATATGCCACATCTTCACTGCCCACTCATCTGTCCATGGACACTTAGGTTGTTTCCATGTCTTGGCTGTTGTGAATGATGCTGCAGTGAACATGGGGGTGTAGATATCTCTTCCACACTTGCTTTACATTTCCTTTGGATATATACCCAAAAGTGGGGTTGCTGGATCATATGGTAGTTTTACGCACTTCTTTCCTAAAGTCTGGCAATCTGTAATTGATTAATACCTGTTGTTAGACCTTTTTCTCATGAGCTCTTATATGTTGTATTTGTGCTCTTGTTTTATTGAGGTAAACTGTGTGAGTGGTTTTAAAAATTCATGATAATATGCTTTCTTGTGATTGTTGCTTACCTCTAGGCAACAGTTTTCCAATAGGAGCTTCCACTTACCAAGTGTTCATCCTGTTAACTTAATACATTTCTCTCTGGTATTTTAAAATAGACCTTTTAAATTATAATTTATCATTGAATAAGGAGCTTTCTTCCCATGTGTCATTTGATGAAGCTACACATAATCCAAGGTCATATTCTAAGCCAATGGGAATTCTCCTTTATGTTCAGGGTTATCTCTAGGAATACACTCAATTAGACTTACTTTGCTCTGGCCAATCAAAGCGGCAGTGCAGGGCCGCTCCTGGTATAAAGCTTCACCCCCCCCCCCAAGCCCCCACCTCTCCAGCACACAGAGATATACACATTACAAACATAGCTTACGGCATCAATTTCAATGGAGCCCTGCCTTCTCTGATCCCTGAGACCGTGTGCCACACTGCACCCAGAGAACTCCTGCTGCCGGCCCAATCATCTTCCCTCATTCCAAACAAATAATTACTGGTTTTCCCCATGGGCTAGGTCACTTGCTCTGGAGAGGGTGGCTCTGACTGCATGTCCTGAGATCTGCAGCTGGGGGTGGCCTCCCTGAAGGTCTCTCCGGGCTTCTCTCTGACCTTCTCTCTCCTTGGCAGCCTTCCCTCAAATATTGTATTTCAGGCTTACAGATGTCTCCTGATTTTGTTGTAAAGATGGCATTTGCATTTTTATTTTTCAATTTTCTTGCTGCTTTTGGGTGATTTTCAAGATGATATGATGGAAAATGCCATCTTTACATAGCTAATTCTAAACAAGAATGTCGCAATAAATTCAGAGTGGAATTTTAAATACAGAGAGGAAAACGGGAAACAGTAACACTTCCCGAGGTCTGGAGCCATGAAGGCCTTCAGGCACACACACACACAGCAGAGGCTGGGCCAGGTGCAGGAGACCAGAAGCCTGCTGGAAAAGGCTTCTCTCCCCGGGGCCAGTGCATAGGGCCCCACACTCTGCACAGGTCAAGTGCAGCCACTCCGGGGTTTGCAAGAGTGATGTGACGCTCTCACCCAAAGAAACTAAAAACTGTGTCCTCACAAAGGCAAGAGGCCAGATATGAGAGCGAGCCTGTGGAGATCTCTTCCGGCTGGCAGCGGTCTGGGATGTCCACACTCAGCATGGGGTCGTGACATCAGCAGGGTCCGCACCTTGAACTTTTCTTTGCCTTTTATTTCATTCTTACCTTTTAGTGGAGCCCCTTTTATGAACTACAGACTCTCAGCTTTCCTAGAATAAAAGAAAAACTACTTTCTGCCTTATTTTGTCCATGATCAGGCCACGTAGAACAGCGTGAAGAGCAGAGATGAATAAACACAGCATAATTCAATGTCGTGTGTGTGTGTGTGTGTGTGCACGCACATATGCATCTGGGTATGTCTGTGCATGTGTGTGTACCTGTCTCTGTGTGTCTGTGTGCGTGCATGTGCGTGAGACAGAGGTGAAGGAGACGAGCCTGCCTCTGGTTGCACGAGTGTCGTCTGTGACCAGACTGCTCACTTCCCGGTCTCCACTTTGCTCAGCAAGACAAGCATGGTTAGAATGCCAGCCAGTGAATGAGAGGCAAACTGGACTTAAACAGGCCTGGGAGGAGAAGGTCCTTAAGACAGTGGGAGTGGAGGGGTTTGGCGCGAGAAAAGTGGAGAGCCTAGAGCACCAAGTTAAAGAGGAAACACCCAAAATGGCTATCTTACGGATGTTCGAGGGCTCACGACATTGTTTCCACTACTTATCTAATTCTCCCCAGATGGCTCCAGCATTCTCCAGGTTGGGCCCAGCAAATGGCACGGAACCCGCCCAGTCACGCGCTGTGCCCCCCGGGGCCAAGGAAGGAGCCCTGTGCTTGTCTGAGCTCAGGCCATACGATCCTGATGCATAATTAATGGCGGGAAATGCATAACCCCATTTTCCGTTGTTTCTGATTACCAGATGGCTCAATAATAAACTTTCTTTTCCAAGAAAATATCCCACTCGGAGACAGATATTACCCAAAGCTATAACCAGACCCTCCAGCTTTACCTTCCGGGACAACCACGGCCGGGGGATCAACGCTGCGGGAGAGACTTCCCGAGAAAGGGGACAACGCGAGCTGGTGCCTTGTAAGAGCCGAACACTCCCTGGCCACACACAACTCCCGTGAGCACGACCACAACCCAGGACAAGAGGCAGGAGCGTCTGCCGGGAGGACACAGGTCAGCATCGCTGGGCCTCACCCCCCGTAACCGACCGCCCTCATGCGGCCTGGTGCTGCGCTCACTTCAGGCTTCCTGTGAGAAAGTGCCAGGACCGGGGTGCCTGGGGGACTCAGTCGGTTGAGCGTCCGACTTCAGCTCAGGTCCTGATCTCGTGGTTTCTGAGTTCGAGCCCCGCGTCGGGCTCTGTGCTGACAGCTCGGAGCCTGGAGCCTGCTTTGGATTCCGCATCTCTCTCTCTCTCTCTCTCTCTCTCTCTCTCTCTCTCTCTCTCTCTGCCCCTCCCCTGCTCGTGCTCTGTGTCTCTATCAAAAATAAATAAACATTAAAAAACACTTAATAGAAAAAAATAAAGAAAACATGAGTGCCAGGACACTCCCCAGACTCTAAAGTTATTATGATTCCTTCAGCTGATGCTGTCGTGTGCTTCCCTTCTAAGTTTCCGTGGAAAGCGCTCTCTGAAGTCCATCTATATGACAGCACCACAAACAAGAAAAGAGAAAATAGTAAGTGTATGTGTTTACTTACGTGCTCTCGTCATTCAGTAAGAGAGAAAAACGCTGGCCGATGCCCTCACTTATAGCAAGAAACACTGAGTTTCTCGGGGAACTTGTTATTGTCTCCAAGTTGGTTTTGGTTTTAAAGTAGTTTTTCGTCTGTTGTTTGTTTGCTTCCTGTGGGAGAGTGACATTAGCAAGCCACCCGTGAGTGTAAATATGCCCTATTCTTCAAAGATGCTGGACCCAGAACCCAGAAGCCTGAGTGTGAGGCCCAGGTTGCTGCAGGCAGCTGGGTGCTCGCCTCCCGGGGCCTCAGGGTCCCCGCCGTACAGACAGTGGGGTGCATTCACCTGCCCCACGCTCCACGGATGCAGACCACGGGTGTACGAGGCACTGGCTGTGCCACGTATGGGGGGCCCTGCTCCGGGGGACTCGGCCCGACGTGTTACAGGACACAGGCACCTCCCACCTGCCCAGGAGGAAGGAAAGCTGACTCAACTGGGGCCCTTTGTATCGCACCCCAAATTCGGTGTTCCCCCTGTCGGGAACATTCTGCGTAGAAAGTCTTGACCTCCGAGCACCGGCTGGATAGGATGTGAGTTGCCACTGAGTGGGACCAGCTCTCCTCAGAAAGTGACCAGAAGTCTGGGGAGAAACTAGTTTCATCATTTCTTCCTGGAACAAAACCGAAACTGAGAAACACTCTCCCCGCTGATGATCAGTGCGGGGAGGACGGCGGCTTGTCTCCTAAAACACAAAACTTAATTCCCTGTAGACCTCTAGGGACCAAGCAGCCCCTCCCGCTCTAGCTCACAATGGCGCTGGCATTTTCACCGCGCGGTTGAGCGTTCGACATAAATTATGTGAGGCCAAATGTATTTCATCTGAGTTGGTTCAAGAAATTACAAGTGTCCTAATACCCAGTGACAGAAGTTGACATATCAAAGGATTCATAGAAACACCAACAAAAAATAAATCACCATTTCGCTGCCCCTCCCCAAAACTAAATTCCTCATTTTACAAAGACCATATAATCCTTTCGTTTTCAAACAAATACCACGGCATCATTGTTATGCTAGCGTAAGCCAGCATAAACCTTGCAACAAGGGGTACGTCCAACGTGCTCTTTAATAGCCCTGCTGGTGGGGCTCCCGCCTGACACGGGACTGTGGTGGCATCGTGTCAGCCCGACCCCGTGGCCGGCCACGGCAGCACAAAGGATCCACCTGAGAACTTGCCACAGGAAACTGTGCACGGTGTTTTCCTGCCCCATAAAAGGAGGGGGGAAACAGCCATTAAATTAATTGGCGCTAAAAGCATGTAATAGTTATCTAATCTATTAATTTTTAGTTGAATATTAACTCCAGTGTCTGCCATGACACGCATTTGACCTGCACGAGGAGCCAGGTCACCACCTCCGTCTTTGAAAGGAGACGAGGGGTTGGGGAAGCCGGGGGGAGGGCATTCTTTCGCTTTGACCTTGTATTCGAAGACTGTGTTTGCTTTTAGACAAGTATTGACTTTACATGGGGCCAACCTCGTGGAGCCTGATGTAGCATGTTCCTCCGTAAATTTTAAAGGACCGCAGGTTCGAGAGGTAGCTTTTAACTCTCAGACATTTGAAAAAGTTAAGGTGATTCCATCATTCTTCAAAGGAGGAAAGAGCGTCAGTTCCCAAGGAGGGAGAGCGGGAAGGGTTGCCCAGGGCCTCTCAGCAGGACAGATGAGGGCACAGAGGCCCCAGGTCTGCTTTCCTCCTCTGTGGCCCCCTCATTTTCCATCCTGCATTCCAGGAAGGAGGGTGAGCTCCAGAAGAGAAATCATAGCAATAGCAACAGTGCCGTTTGCTTGTGCTTTTGAAAGATGTGTCTGAAACCAGAGTGATTCTCTAACCCGTCAACCTCCTTCTGAAGAAAAATCATTAAAAAAATATACAATTCTGTGGAAACTATCTCACGGTCTGACCCACATAAAGGACTTTCTTCCCAATGATCGGAGGGGCCGGGACCAGCAAGGATGGCCTCTGGCCGAGGCCGTCCAAGCGGGAGTCCTCATGCCCTTCTGGAAAGTCGGGCACTCCCTGGGCAGGCATTTTCTTACACCTTGAGTCCTGGATCTCGGACCTGCACAGCCCTGGATTCACGGCACAACAAAGAAGGTTGGGTATTTCCACAAGCAAGGAGTCCCTCGGTAGTTTTCCTCTGCCCAGGGGCTCACGTCCGAGCTGTACGGCGTATTCGGGGGCAGAGAATTGTCCACCCGGTCTGGCCGGTCTCTGGCCACCCTCTCCAGGGAAACAGATGCATTTGTCATTCTTTGGAGCTAGGCAGTGGTCAAGCCTCTGAACCCTGCAGCAGGAAGCTTCTGGAATGACTGGGTTGTTCTCCCACCTGTCCTGGAATGTCATGATGCCTGCGTGGGAACAAGTCCAGCATGAGGATATTCTGGGAGAGGCCACCTGCCTATAATCGGACACCACCTATCGAACGGCCGTCACTTGTCCTGAAATCAGAAGCATCTGCAATCCAGCAGCGCTGCCTTCGGAGGGCGTCTCTGACCCATAGCTGCCTTTTCCACAACGACAGGGTGGAGGAATCCAGGGCAGAGACGCCTGCGGGTCCTGCAGGTGTCCCCCCCCCCTCCTCAAAACAACAGGGAGAAGCCCCGAGCCACCCCTGCGCTCCCGGGCCACGGCAGTGGGGACTGTGTACCCGGAGGGGCCCAGGGGACAGGCACAGCAGAAATACACTTTGCACACGAGAGCCTGGGCTCAGATGACCACCGATGTGCATGTCCACAGGTGCGACTGTGCGGGCCCGTCTCACTTAGATGCCTGCTAACATTTGTCTTGTGGGAAAGACCCCCTTGCGAAAGTCAGAACAGCTTCAGACACTCCAGCCACGTGCCCTGCCCCTCCAGCAGCCCCAGCGCCGCCCCCCCCCCCCCCACGGAAGGCTGTCATGGGAGAAAGAAAGGCCACACTCCAACCTGCTGTGTCCCCCTCCCCCCAGCATGGCACCTCCTGCCCAGCCACTCCTCCCTCTCGTCCCTCTGTTTATATTTTGTCTGGCTCAGCTTTAGATTGTGTGAAAATATCTGACACTCCACCACCAGAAGCATGAAATACTGAGTGAGATTAGGGTAGCTGGGGGGGGGGGCGGGGGAAGGGGGGTGTCCTGGAGCAGGTGGTCCGGGGTCTCTGTTCATGTGGGAAACCACTGTTTTTCATTTGTTCATCTTCTTGGATGATTGCTGCTTTGCGTGTCATTTTTCCGTTATTCACTTGTGACATCCGTTGTGCAGAACGTGGACCACCGCGTTTAACTCGATGAAAGACAGTATCGTTATCCCCACTTGTAAGATAAGGACAAAGCCACAGGGAGGCCCAGCAGCTCATCTGGAGTGGAAGAGCCAGTGAGAGGGTCTCTCTGGCCTCAGGGCAGGGGCGGGCGGCGGCACTGAGGGCCAAGGCCCATGTCCCTGTCCCTGTCGGAGTGACAGCAGCAGTGCCCCGGAGCTGGTTAACTGGCTCGTGTTAATAAAGCTGTAGTCAAGGCTCTGCAGGACGCTCTGCCCTGTGGCTGAGCACAGAACCCGGCTCCGGCCGCAGATGCTGGAACCAGTCACTGTGTACCCGTCGTTCCAAGTCCCTGGCTCCGTGCTGCACCTCCCGCCCTAAAAGGAAAGTTTCCGCATCTCCAACCCCAGGGCCCGAGCGGGGCTCCAGAGGCCCTTAGGGGATCTCCTGGGTCACGGCCACTGACAGCCAGTGTGGCAGCTCGCCCCTCTTCTTCCTGCTGTGCTCCAGGCCCCACGTGCTCCTGTCCAGCTGTGGCCCCTCCAGGTCTGAGGGAAAGCCGCACCAGATGGCCCCTCCTCTCTCCTCCCTAGTGTGTCCTCTGTTTTTAAATAAAGGTGATTTTCATCTCTGCCTGACGGGGGTCACGTGCTGTGAATTTTTCTTTCCAGAAGTTAGCATGCGTACCTACTTCTCACCATCTCTGCAAACGCCAGCGTTCCCGAAAGGGTGCCAGGCAGAGAATGCGTCCCACCTTGCTTGACTCCGTGATTCCAGCCTCCTCCTCTGGGCTCCGACCCGGGACGCTGGGGACCCCCAGCCTCCCTGCAGAAGGCGGGCCAGTTTTCCATCAGGGGCACCAGAAAGGGAAACATGCCGAAGAAAACCAGTGTCTCGGCTCTAACGCCCTATGTCCTGGCGGGGGGAGAGCTTTCCGGATGTGGAACCGTGGTAAGGGTCAGTGACATGGCTACAGGGGTCGTATCAGCATGCCCCCTGACGCTCGCTACCTGTGCGCACCAGGTGCTCTTATGGGCTCTGACCATCGGCGTGCGTCCCCTGGGGAGCGGGGAGGGCGGTACGCGGCCAAGTGCAGCTCATTTGCAGGGCCCAGCACTGAGAACAGCTGCCTTCCATCATTTCCCTCCAATTAATTTGGGCAAATGTGTCGCCGCCTCAGCAGACAGCAGGTGTTGATTATAATGACATCAAGCAATATTTATCAGGTGCCAACATTTAATGGGCTTTTGCAAAATCAGAATGGTTTTGTAACTGACAATGAAGTGTCCATCTGAGCCAGAAAGTGTATGCTAGCTTATGTGATTCCTGTTTGATTTGGGCCAAATGAAAAGATTGCTCTAAGGCGAGCTGTGCTTCTCCTGAATTCTTGTCTCACAAAATAGCAGCGTGCTTCACAGATAAGAGCCATGACTTTCAGAAGAGGTGGGGATTTACAAGTATGTTTGGAATTCAAAAGGACTAGAGACAGGATGGTATGTGTCTCATTCTGAGCCCGAAGTCCTTTGCAATGGAATGAAATGCTGAAATGGGGGCAAAAATTGGTTTCTTTTCCTTTCATGTGGGAGGGAATGTGAAGGTATTTATAGCAGCTCTCTCAGAAAAGATAATCTGTAGTTACGCAGGTTATTTATTATGCCAAACCAACACTGTGCTTGAAAAGTAATACGTGTTACTGTAGAGACGGCACACAAAACTGTGAGATTTGTTTTTTTACTAGAAAAAAATCACAACTGTATTCTATTCACTGTCTTCTCTGCAAAAGAGAACCCAATTCTCCAAGGGCCACCGAACATGTTTCCATCCATCCTGTTCTCCCAGGACAGGCTTCCCTGACTCCTTGAGGTCTGGTCCAAACGTCTAGATGGTCGCTGATGCCCAAGCAAACCTGGGCTGTGGCAATTAACGGGAGAGGAAGGGCAGGAAGCACAGAGACGCTGAGAGCTCTCACGACAAGTTTCACCAAAAACGCTGCCTCTGCACAAGCTGCCATCCAGCAGCACTTAAGCTTGGGGCACGGTGTGCCGAGAGCAAATCTTACGAATGGGTGTGCCCCACAGTCAGACACACAAGTGAATGTGCCATTTGGCCCGTAAGTGGCATCGTATATGCCACCGACACCACCCTTTAGAACCGGGCTGTGTTCAATGTGGGGCTGTGTCCCCCTGCGGACATCACCAGCCCATCCTTTGTCTCCAGAGCTGTCCCCAGAAGGTGAAGCACTGGGCTGTGCTCGAGCCAGAGCCAGGGCGCTGCCCCCGACCCACCCCCGCTCCACGGGGGCTGCCTCCACTCCGTCCACCCCGGGCAGCCATCAGCTGGGGCAGCAGGGCGTTCGGCGTAGTGTGTGGTCTTGCCAGGCAGGCAGAGAAGGACCTGGCTGTCTGTTTACTCCTACTCACCATCCCAACAAAGGCACAGAAAAACATACTTTACTTAAAAAGAAAATGACTAAATGGTGCTTTTGGAAATAGGTACAACACGATCAGGGGCGCCTGGGTGGCTCAGTAGGTTAAGCGTCCGACTTCAGCTCAGATCACGATCTCACAGTGTGTGAGTTCAAGCCCCACATCAGGTGCTGTGCTGAGCATGGAGACTGCTTGGGATTGTCTCTTCCTCTGTCTCTGTCCCTCCCCCTGCTCGTGCTCTCCCTTCCTTCCTCTCTCTCTCAAAATGAATAAATAAACTCAATAAGAAGAACGAAGTACAACACACTATAATTAAGTTTTTAAGTGAGTGCTACAGTTAGAACAAAGAGTAAGGATATCAACACTAAGATGAGCCAGGAGTGACCGTGCACACCCAACACTCGCACTCTCTCAAGTCCCGTATGCGTCCTAGACGGGGGCCACTAGTCCGGGTCCAAGTTTCTAGGGTCAAACAAACAGGGGTGACCGCTTCCCATGTACCAGCACCAGGCTAGCAATGGACACGTGGTGGAGAGCAGAACAGCTTCGAGGTGCGTGCACTCTAGCAGGGCAGACAGGCCGCAAGCACAAGTCAGTACATCCGTGCAGAATGTAGTGTGCCAAAGAATGTGAACACCTGTGTTGACAGAGGGCGGTGGGGGACTTGGGATGGAGGGTGATGCCCCTAAACACATCCTGAAGGATGAGAAGGAGCCACATGTGCCGGGAGGGGGTGAAGCTTTCCCGGAGAGATGGGAGGGTGGGTGTGAGTGCTCTGAGGAGGAAGAATGACCCCTACAGGGTCCCGCAGAGAATCCAGGGGTCTATGAACCCATAGGGAAAGCACATCTTTATTTTCGCCGAGCTGTTACTGAACTCTAGTGCCCCGTCAATGATGAATGTAGGCAACCAAACCCGTCACCTGTGAGATCACAGAAGATTTCACGTCAAGTGACGATTGCTGAAGGTCTCCTAAAACCGTGCCCAGGCTCAGCGCCGCCCCAGAGCCGCGGTGGCACAAAGCCACCAGGTCTTATAACTGAGTGACTCTGCTCTAAAAGTATATATGTTACTATGCCTCAAAGTTGCTTCATATTTCTACAACATATGTTCCTCTGAAACAACACAGTTCAACATGATTTGTTTCCTCTG
Organism: Leopardus geoffroyi; assembly: GCF_018350155.1. NCBI lineage: Eukaryota > Metazoa > Chordata > Mammalia > Carnivora > Felidae > Leopardus > Leopardus geoffroyi. The sequence goes on from NC_059331.1 coordinate 167,476,337, forward strand.
AAATTCTATGTGTGTTATTTTATGCAAGGAGAGATCTTATTTGGGGAAGGGGCCCAGAGGCTTCACCAGAGGTCTGTGGACAGTTAATTTTAGAAATAACAATAAAAATAAGAAAACTCTGGATGCACTGAGTCTCTTTTAGAGGTTTCTCCATCAATGACATTTCTTGCAAATGAACTTTTCATAATAAGTGAATAGCAGTGACCTCCTTGAGAATAAAAAAAAATAGGAAAAAGAAGAAAACCACCTCTATAGAATTTAAAAATGGTGAAATTTGATATCCACTTAGAATCTATTGCCTCTAGAAACTATGGATGGAAGAGAATGCTCTCAACCAGATTCAAGACATCTGCAAGAGATCTACATCAAGCATCCTCCTGTGTGAAATGTCAAAGTTCTCTCTACGAGGTGGGGAATGTGGCCCATCCTCACCACTTCTGTTCAAAAGGACACTGGAAGGTCTACATGCTTCCATAAGGCAAGAAAAGGAAACTAAATGTGCAAGGATTGGTACAGAAAAAAATAAAACTGTCATTACAGTTGATGTAACTTTGCCAAGGATACAATCCAAGAGAATCTATAGATAAATTATTAGAATTAATACATGAATTTAGGAGGGTTACTGGATTGTGAGCAACCTATAAAAATCAATCGGCTCTCTTCGTACGGACAGCAAACAAATAATTTCTAGAAAAGAGAGAAGATAACGTAGCAAATGCTCGCAGGGCCCTGTGCTGCGTCCCACTGGCCAGCCTGATTTCAGCACGACTGTGGTGGACAGCTCCACGCACACGCACCGCCCCACGTCAGGCACACACGTGGGGCCTGCTCGTCTGCTCCCGGCGTTCGTCCAAGACCTGGAAACCCTCTTGGTCTGTGCACAGACACTCAGAAGTGCAGGAACAGTAACACCCCTGGAGGTAACCCTCAACTACTGCAGGAATGGGACTGCTGGCAAATGCCCCAGCCTGTCCTCTGGTGGGAAAATCCTAGGACCCATTCTCCGTTTCCTGTGAGACTGAGTTCCGGTTGTCCACAGCGGTACCAGCTCAATAACACCTGCCGTATTGGCTTTCCTCTCCTCCTGTCCCATGCCTGCTGCCCTGCTTCTTGGGACCACATTCTAAATAAGCTACCTGCCCTCTTATCCTTGTCTCAGACTCTTCTTTAGTAGAGTATAAACAAAAACCATTTACAGTAGCATCAAACAGCGTGTATCACTATGAATGAAACTTACAGAAGGTACCCTAGACTTCTCTGCAGAAAACTAAAAAGCAGGATTATAAGTTAAACAACTAAATAAGTTCAAGTATTTGTGGACTGGAAGACTACATATTGGTAAAGATACATATTCACCAGAACTGATTTATATATTAAATACAATGCTAATCAAAACCCAGAAGGCTTTTTATAGAAACTTGACAAGCTGATTCTAAAATTACATGAAAATTCAAGGAGCAAAGAATAGCCAGCATGCTCTTGAAAGAGAACAAAGCAGAAGACAAGTTCCACTAGACATTAAGATCTTTTAAAGTTACAGTAATTAATATGATGCGGGATTGGTGAAACAATAAACAAATTGACAATCAGAACCGGAGGGACAGCCAGAAATAGACCCCTAAATGTACACTTTGTTTAATACAAACGCGGCACTAAGACGTGGGGAGGAGTTATTATTTGTGATGAAAAATTCTAGGACAGTTACATACAATATATATTTTTCAAGGCCTTATTACTTCACACTGTGCATATAAATCAATTACACATGGTTTGGAGAAGGAACCACAAAGAGTAAAAACAAGGAAGCTTGTTGAAAATAACATAGGGAAAAAATGTTTACTCTTTCTACTTATAATCAGATTTACTGTCTACTCTTCGCTAGTTGAGGGCACTAAAAGATTAACGATTGCTAAAACAGTGTTGTTCACGCACCTTTATAAACATAGGACAAACACTTTAGTCTCACGTCACGATTTTCACTTCGAATCGCATTCCAGTAGTAACATCATGCCTTAGTCTCTCTGTGTTTTCTTGATGAACTTTTGCCTAACCCCACTCATACTTCAGGTACGTAGTTCATGAGCGGTTTGCTTTTCTTTCCGAACCGTGATGATAGGCCTTGTTTCTCATTCAAAATCGTAACCCCTTTGTATTTATTGTTATAACTGATCTTTTATTTCTTGTTATATCTATAATTTCCATTTTATGATTTCTTGTTGCTCCTTCGTTTTCTATACTTTAAGAAACAGAATTTAAACGGTCTCACTTAAGAAATTATAACAGGGGCGCCTGGGTGGCGCAGTCGGTTAAGCGTCCGACTTCAGCCAGGTCACGATCTTGCGATCCGTGAGTTCGAGCCCCGCGTCAGGCTCTGGGCTGATGGCTCAGAGCCTGGAGCCTGTTTCTGATTCTGTGTCTCCCTCTCTCTCTGCCCCTCCCCCGTTCATGCTCTGTCTCTCTCTGTCCCAAAAATAAATAAACGTTGAAAAAAAAAAAAAAAGAAATTATAACAAAATAGAAAATGTCTAGAAATGTAAAGCATCTTGGGAAATGTGCCGGGCACCCATGAACAAGATTTAAAAACTTACCTGAGAGACGTAGAAAAGGACCTACAGAAATGGAAAGATACAGCATGTCTACCTCGCGCATTAAACTAAGGATTGTACCACTACCAACCGTCAATTTGTGTGTGTCTTGCAATTTCATTTACCATTTCCATTTCAAAGAGCTTGACTGCAGTTTCTATAATTACATGAATGAGTCTAAAATTTATACAAAATTTATCTGGCAAAAAGTGTCAACGTAATTGAAAATCTCAAGGTAAAACATGCACTGCCGAGCTCACTCGCTCTCTCACTCAAAATTAAAAAAAAAAAAACACTTTAAAAAATAAAATAAAAACAAGTTAATTCAAAGAAAAGAATTAACAAGACTGCATTTTCCCTATCAAGCTGGCAGAGATTAAAACCCACTTCTGTTAAGTCTTTGGGGGAATGGGAAGTGTCGCCTGCTGACAGTTTTGGTGTAGACTTGCTGAAGGTGAATTTGGAAAGTGTAGCAAAAGCCTTGAAAATATGAGGCACGTTGGTCTGGAGGCTTCAAGGCCAAGGGACTGACACTAAGGCGTCACGGAAGGCTGCAGAGACAGTCATCAAAGCACGGATTCCGGTACTGAAAACCGGGAAGACGGTATTCACCGGGAGGGTGACGAAATAATTTTGCCACTCCCTGCAACGGAATCATCTCGTTGTTGAAGAACACTGAAACGCGTGGGGAAATGCCAAAGGAACATCACTGGACAAAAAAAAAAAAAAAAAAAAAATTTCTCAAACGGAAATCGTGTGTGTCGTGTCGGGGTGCCGGGGAGGCAGAGACGGACAGAGGCACAGGGAACCACCAGCGCTCTTGACCACACACCGTTACATACGCTCGTGTCCCTCGTGCAGCCCTGTTTCCAGAGGACGCGCCCACAGCTGATACCTGAGGCCCCTGCCGAGCTGGGCCCTGGTGTGATGAGGACGAGCAGCTGGAAACGGCCCCGGGGGGGGGGGGGGCACAGAGAGGGAGCCCGTAAATGCCCGCGGCAGGCGCCCGGGTGGCCCGCGGGCCCCACCTGAGGGATGAGAAGAAGGCCGCGGTGTTTACCCACCACGGCCACCGCCGAGGACCGCCGAGGACCGCCGAGGACCGCGCACCAGCATCCGCCCGCTGTGTGGGGCTGCCAGCGAGGGCCCGCGGCCAGAGCAGGACTCAGGGAGTCGGGTGCAGGTGCCAGCAGGCGAAGCCAGAGCGGGAAAGGCGGCGGGATGCCGCGGGGCACGGGCGGAGCACCTGCGGCTTCCCGCCGAGATGGCCAAGAAGAGGAAAGGGGGAAGGTATTCTTGCAGCCATATTAAAAGCGGAAAAGCAAAACCCCATCTGGGACACTCCTCAGCGGCACACACGATGGTAAGAACACAGAACCTAGCAACCGGACAACCGGCATCGTGGGGCAGGCAGAGAAGCCAGGGTGTCCTTCCCCCGCCAGCTGGGGTCTTGAGGCGGAACAGGCCGCGTAGACGCGGGCCTCGCCTGGGAGGGGCTGACAGGTGATGCGGTTTCCAGCCCAACTTCCGGAGTGGAAGAGGCACACAGAGGGAAACACCAGGGCGGGGAAGGAAGCAGGTATCCAGGAGGGACCGGGCATCCCGTCCCCCGCCCCAGGTCCACAGTGCCATCTCGGCAGGGGCTCACCTGCTCTCCACCCGCACTTTCCTCCCCCCGATCCAGGAAGTGGGCCAAGTGATAGAGACACAAAACAGTATCAACAGTGGGACTTCAAATATTCTACATCATGGACGTCAACTCTCCGACTGCAGGCAAGAGTGAGGGCTCTTTTCTTAATTTCTTGCTAATCTCTTCACGCTCTTTTCTGCCGACTCACGGCGGCGCTGACTTTTTGATAGGCTTTTCACTTCTGATCCAGTAGTGCCTTGTAAGTCGTTTCCCACGATGATCTCACGGCTGTGACACGTGACACAGAGTTTGCCTGAACACGCAAAACAAGACAGACAAAATCGCACGCAAACTGCGTCGCGGCCGCTAGAGCGGGCACAGCGTGGTCTGGGCCGCCCTGCGCGGAGGCACGATCTTGGGACACAGAGCATCCGGGAGGGTGACTCAGCCTGTGCTGTGTGGGTCTAACTCGGAGCTCGCCTGGAGCTCCCGCCACTGGCGCCCCGCGGTGAACTGTTCGGTGAGCGCTCAGGCGGTGTCCCGACAGGAATATAGGATGACAAGTGATACCAGAAAAGCTGAACATAGAAACTTGTGATGGGTATCTTGGCAGCAGCGTGGACTCCATAATGCCTCTAAAATCCAATCGCAAATTTGTAAATCAAATCAAAAGTATGCGAAATGAGCCCAGGCGGGGAGATAAGTGGGGCTGAAATAAAAGGAGGGTAACATATTGCATTGTGATGCTGAATTTAAAAATGAGAGACCGTCTTGGAGGGAACTAATCACTTTTTCGCAGAGCAGTTTCCTTCCAATGAAAGTTCCTATGCGGACTATCAAGTGTTACTTGAAATAGTTTCTGCCTCATGTTACCTTTATTCTGATCTTTCTAAAACCTGCCATGAAGTTGACTTCAACCCTTACTTCTCTAGCACAAGGTCAGCGCAGGTAACGTTCGTGCAACCGGAGCGTGTGGTCAGGTCCAGCGCAATAGAACGCAGACTCCCTCCCCAGGCTCGCCCCCGTCCCTTTCTTACCCCAGCCTGGAAGGGGATGGGCCAGAAACCACACACACACACACACACACACCCCCCAGCTGTGGACTGCTCGTGGCTGCATATGTGAATGGACACCAGTGTCATAGGCGTGCACAACTAATGAGAATTGATTTCACAGACATCCATGGACAGAAAGTGACTTAGGTGATGTGTCTTAAAGGGGGCACCTGCCACGTCCGCCTCTCCCACTCTCCCTGCCCCGGAGGTCTGCACAGGCCCCAGGCTTCGTGAAGGTGCTGGAAAGCAGGCAGGTGCGGATGTGGTGGGACGGACCCAGCAGCACAGGGCACGCTCTCCCCACACCTTTGCCCACACACACACACACACACACAGAGGGACACAGAGGCTCCCTCCGGATGGCGAGACTGCAAGCTGAATATTACTTTGGCTTTAGCCTGGGACCTGTAAGTGAACAGAACTATTTTTAAAAACACACATCTGAAGCACGAGTGGGTCTAGCCTACGGGCAGACTTCCAAGGCTCAGCCACCTCGTGGAACAGAAGTGGCTTGTACCTTCACACTGTGCTCCAGACTCCAACCTCGACGTCCTGCCCTGGGGTCCAGGTCTCCCTGGGCTGAAAGGTGTTTTCCAAAGTGCATGCACTCTGTGCTCCTGGAAGCAAAATCTCAGGGTAAATAGGAAGCACAAGCCAAACAGCACAAGAGCCCAAATCCACACAACCGGGCGGTGGGGGGGGGGGGGGGGGGGGGGGGGGGGGGGACCCTTTCCTTTGCAGGAGCTGACAAGGGTCTTGGTGGCTACTCCTCATCTGAGACACAGGACGTGTCAGGCAACCGTGCACGAGGGCACGTCTTCTCTTCTGTGTTCGCACCACTTTTACTGGGCTCTGCGTCTCGTAACCCCTGCTTGGGGCAACTGTCGTCTTACTCTTTTTGCCCATCCAGCGCGAGCAAGCTCTTTCTTTCACGGGTGCGTGAGGTGATCGCGTTCACAAACACAGTATTTTTTACCAGAAGTATTGTATGTGCTTGTCTTGTTCTCCGACCGAATCAAAAGATGCTGCAGGTCACGGGCCTTTATCTATGCCTTGCACCCTGTCATGCCAGCATCATGCTAGGCACCCAGCAGGAGCCCAATGAGTATTTGTTGATTAATGGAACTTGAACCATGAAAGACAGCCCTCTTTGGGGAGTTCCATCCCTTAAGTGGGCCAATTAGCTTGTCTGCTCCCCATCACCACTGATGGGATATTGTGAATTACCCACGTCTACAATCAGCAGAGTCAGGTACTCATCATTGTGAATAGCTTTCCACTCATTCAGGCTACCAAAAATAGCTGTACCGTAAACTCTCATTATGCAGGATGATGTTAAGATGGGGTGTTCTAATTAATTAAACATTCGGGTCAGTAAAAAAGAACATATATATGCAGAAGCCCAGCTTTTACAAAATGAGAATATAATAATACATACTTAGCGCTAAAAATCGTACCAAACACGACGGAGCTGGGTCACTCGAGAATGATGGAGAGCCTCATCTTAGACCTTGTGCCGTGCACGCAGGGCGTCAGTTTGGAGAGAAAATCTGTAGCCCCATAAATACAGAGCATTTAAAAGGGAGGATTAAATCTTCCCTGACTCCCAATCTATCCGTAGAGCTCCAGTCTAATGTTCTAGGACTAGCACTATTTTTTGGCACTGAGACTTACTGCCTTACGTGAACTCCCTGGCTGTTTTAATTCTGGACAAAGGGTGATCAAAGAATACTGTTTCTAGGTTTTAAAATGAATGAGAAGAAAGTTTGAGAGAAAATTTCCGGGGAGCTTGAATGTGAGGAATTTCCTCACTCCCCAGAATTTTGTCTCTCTTTACAGGAATTAATCAGTCAATAGTCTCTCTTTAAAATTCTATTTTGGGCACACACATTAGCAGCCATTTCAGCAGGAATTAAAGTGGCTAAAATTAAATTTTGGCATGTTTATACAGTCTTTATTCAACTTTACATTTATTCATTCAAAGATTATCTAACAAACAAAAGACGAATGTATCAACTATCGTTTCTGCTTTTTTAGCTTGGAAAACGTAGGTTTCTTTGTGCACGTGCACGCAGAGGCATTTGAATAACAAAATGCTCTTAAAGGAATAAAAGGACACGAAACATTGCATGGTTCGGTAGATCTGTGGTTTGCACCTCTGGTCGCACGTTAGGATGACCCAGGAGTCCTTTAAAAAGCCACGCCCAGGCCGTGCCTGAGATTTGTTTTTGTTTAAATGTTCTGGGGTGGGGGCCCAGGCAGACACACTTTCAAAATCTGGGGAGCCTCTAACCCAGTTGGGTTAAAAGCTGGGACTGTGGTAGACAGAAACACCAAGCTTCTTAATTAAACATGTATTAAAATGAGAAAGAGTTGGGGCGCCTGGGTGGCTCCGTTGACTGAGTATCTGACTTCGGCTCAGGTCATGATCTCACGGTTCGTGGGTTCGAGCCCCGCGTCAGGCTCTGTGCTGATAGTTCGGAGCCCGGAGCCTGCTTTGGATTCTGTGTCTCCCTCTCTCTCTGCCCCTCCCCTGCTCACGCTCTGTCTCTTTGTCTCTCAAAATGAATAAACGTTAAAAAAAAATTTTTTTTTTAAAAGAGAGAAAGATTTGTCTTCTCTAAACGGGAGAGGAAATTGACATTTCTGTGGGCAAGGATGACCGGATCTCGTGGAGGAACATTTGAGGAGGCGTGTCCCACGTAGCTCGAGAGGCACCGAATGAACCCTGAGATTCTGCGTCATTCTCCCATCTCAGCCTCCCTTACGCTGATGCTCCAGATAGAATTCCAAAACCTTAAAGAAAAACAAACGGACAAACTCCTCTCATCCCTCTACTAATTTCGAAGCGGCCAGATTCCTCATCAAAAGTACTGAACGCACGAGTATCCCATAATTGGCTCCCACGTACTTACGCTGTGCACACAGGTCTGTGAACCAGATAACATCTTGGGTGTGTGTCCGCGAGGAGTGGCGCTAAACGCTTCCGTATCACGACATCAAAGCCGTTCAGAGATGAAAGGGCATCTGAATATTTGCATCATAAACAAGCTTTACATACTAGATATTCCAAGAATCTTTCATTTTAACAGGTGGAGAAATGAGGACAGGAGCACCTCCGTAAAGCACAGAGCCTCACTTGTGGTTGCTGACTCAGTTGGTGTGGCTTTGATAGAACCACTGCAATTAAGCGCCGTGATGAGCAAGGACTTGTTCGGCTCTTCATAAGGTACACGGTGTTTACCGATCCCCGGTTTACGCGATAAATCTATCGTCCTTGGGGCACAGCTGCAAATACATGTTTACAGGGGCGATTCTCAGTCCGGGGAACCAGTTTCAAAAATGTTATGTCCTTTTCTGAGGTTCTGTAACTTAAAAGGGGCAGCTGAGTACGTTTCAACCTGCTTCATGCACGGGAAGAGGTGGGTTGCCGGTCCCTGGTCATATCCCTCAGGACTGCTTGGTCTGTGAGCCAGGACAAGAGGGCACCCAAATGCACACCTGCCCTTCAGGCTTCCGGCTATGTGGCGGTGCGTGTGGATCCGCACTCTTGACCATGGTGGTGAGATGCCTTGGTCGGGGAGCAGGGCTGCCCTGTCTGGGTGCCACACGCCTATTCTCCACTCGTGTGAGGCAAGGCAGGGGGACAATCAAGAAAGACATAGGAGTACACTAGGCGTCTTTTAACTGCACCCAGAATCTTTGAAAGAGTCCCACTCATGCTTGCTGGATTAGAGAAACACCTCTCTGAGATGGCTTTCGAAACAAGGACAGTCATTTCTTCGATATTATCATCTACTTTACACACAGCAGACTTACACACGAAATATTTCAGGGGGACTGGGTGGCTCAGTCGGTTAAGCGTCCGACTTCGGCTCAGGTCATGATCTCAGGGTCCATGAGTTCGAGCCCCGTGTCGGGCTCTGTGCTGACAGCTCAGAGCCTGGAGCCTGCTTCGGATTCTGTGTCTCCCTCTCTCTCTGACCCTCCCCCGTTCATGCTTTGTCTCTGTCTCAAAAATAAATAAATGTTAAAAAATAATTACAAAATATTTCACGAAAATGCCTCTCCACTTAAAATAACGTTATCTAGGGGCGCCAGGGTGGCTCAGTCAGTTAAGCGTCCAACTCTTGATTTCAGCTCAGGTCATGATCTCATGGCTTGTGAGTTCAGGCCCGCATCAGGCTCCATGCTGACAGTGGGGAGCCTGCTTGGGATTCTCTCTCTCCCTCTCTCTGCCCCTCCCCCACTCACTCTCTCTGTCTCTTTCTCAAAAATAAATGTTAAAAAACTAAAATAAAAGGGGCACCTGGGTAGCTCAGTCAGTTAAGCAACTGACTTCGGCTCAGATCATGATCTCAGGGTTCGTGAGTTCAAGACCCCCATCGGGCTCTGTGCAGACAGCTCAGAGTCTAGACCCTGCTTCAGATTCTGTGTCTCCCCCTCTCTCTGCCCCTTGGCCATTCACACTCTGTCTCTCTCTCTCTCCCTCTCAAAAATAAATATTTAAAAAATTAAAATTAAGTTAAAATAATATTATCTAACATGGCAACTACCATTTGTTTTAGAGATATGTTTGGAGCACCAGGAACTTGGAAATATTTAAATAAATCAGTTATGTAATGACACTGAAGAGAGACATTTCATGTTGGCATTAAAGATATTATTTCATTAAATGCATGAGAGGAATACCAAAATGCATTGTTTCGTGGGCCACCCTTCACCCCTGAAAAAGCAGCAGGTGCTGGCTGGGAGTGGACTCAGCTAAAGACAACCTCGTTAGATGGAACTGACCTACTTCCTGGCACGCCGCTTCCGTCCGCTAACATTCACGGGGCTTTTATTTGGGTGGCTTTGGGATGATGGCTATTTGCTAAAATAAATATAAGAAGATATCCACACTCTCAGAACCCGGGATATTCTGCTGGGAAAAGTGAGACTCAGCGATCAGATCAACCGTAAACGAGACTGTGTTCTGATGAGCGCTGAGCGTAGTATGACAGGAATGCGCCAGATGTTGACGGAATCCTGCGGAAGTTAGACTAGCTGCAGCAAGGCCGACACTGAGACGTGACCCTCACTGCTCTGCTCCGGACGATCTGCCCTTCCTCCCGGACAATGACACAAAGGACCCTGGTGCTATGGTCAGAGCAGGGTGGGTGAGGGCCACAGATTAACATAACTCAACATGTTATACCAGCCTCCTCCATTTTAATCTCTCTGGGGTAAAGGCACGACATTTCTAAGACGTCTCAGGTTTCTGTGACCCGACAGCAACAAGAATGAAAGGGTCCTGGTACCACCGGGGGTTCTCTGGACCGCTGACGGCTGGGCTGGAAGCAGCTACGAAATCCCCATTCAAACCCGTCTTCTTCATCCCAAGCCTCTGGCCGCGCACTGACCTACCCAGCCGTTCTGCATCCCTTCAGCAGGACCCAGGACGACGACCCTTTCTACCCCCTGCAGACCACGGGAAAGCCAGGGGAATGGCCGCAGGCCCACGCACCCCCACCGGCCAGCCCCACACTGTGCTATGGTGCCACCTTGGCTCTCCACCAAGACAAATGCAGAGCCCCTCCCAGAGCTCGGTGGGAGGGGCGCGGTGAATGCCCCTTACTCTCCCTTTACACAGTGCTCTCTGGAACCTTGCCTCTGTTGGGGCAAGAGAGGGGATAAGGTTTTCTGTCCACTCTGTCGCCCCTCTTCCGCTCCCTCCTGTCCACAGCCCATGGAGTCAGAAGCAGTCAGCTCCTCACGTCCTGTGCGCTATGCCTTGGGCTTCCCCCACCTGGCACATGAGGTCCGCTCCATGGACCTACGCTCAGTGGCCTAATGGGGATAAAGGACCTCAGAAAAGATTTCCTCCCTTGACAAAGCCTGGAATTCATGATTATTCTGTCATCGTAAAGAGCCTGTTTGGGATATCAACAGATGAAAATCAATGTCCTTTTATTTCTACCTCTGTAACACCATCAGGCATCTGCGAAGGGGTATCTCTGGGAGGGGGGGTGACGGGGAGTGGCGGTGGACAGGAGCAGCAAGGTTAAGGTGCGTTTTAGAGCACCGCCATAGTTTAGCCGTATTTATTAGCTCTTTCACCAGATGGCCAGGGACGCCTTCCTGGAGGCAGCGGAGTCCGAACTTGGCGACTGGGGATGAGCAGAACACGGGTGAAATGTTGGGTTGCAGAGGCAGGGTGCACACAAACTCAAGCAAAAGCCCAGAAAGTTATCATGAAAAGTGCAAACCGCCTAAACACTTCCGAAAACCGGGATTTGTGCAGATACAGAATTCCCTGAAGCCTGTCTGAGTCTGGTATATATGCAGACCTATCACCTTCACTTTCTAGCCAATAAAAATCTGCTTTTGCAAATGGTTGCCATGAGGCTCTGCAAGGTCCCCAGTTGTCATAGAGACCTCCAGCAGTGACTCCGGGAAACAGAAAGTGCGTTTACTGAATCAAAGGGTAAGCATGCGTTTAATTTCATAAGCAGCTGCAGGACATTTTCCAGAGCGGCCGCAGCACGTTACAGATCCACCAGCAATGTGCTCGAGTCCCAGCCACTCCTCTTCCGTTAAATTTTGGTCATTCTCATGGACACGGAGTGGTGGGCCGATGTGGTTGTAGTTGCATGTTCTCGATGGCTGTGATGCTGAGCGCTTCTTCTGTGCTCCCTCAGCCATGTGCGCACCTGCCTGGGCAAAGTGACTGTTCAGGTCTTTCACCCATTTTTAAAAATGTTTTTAATGTTTATTTATTTTTGAGAGTGAGTGAGAGAGAGAGAGAGAGAGAGTGCAAGCAGGGAGGGGCAGAGAGAAAGGGAGACACAAAATCCAAAGCAGGCTCCAGGCTCCAAGATGTCAGCACACAGCCCAATGCGGGGCTTGAACTCACAGACCGCGAGATCATGACCTGAGTGGAAGTTAGATGCTTAAGTGACTCAGACACCCAGGAGCCCCATCACCCATTTTTAAAAATAAGTTGTTTCTTTTTTATTATGGAGTCTAGAAATTGCATCCTTGATACAAATCCTTTGTCAACTTCACGTCTTGAAAATATTTTCTCCTAGTCTAGGTTTGCCTATTTTCTTTCCTTAAATGTGTCTTTCGTGAAGAGAAAAGGTTGTTTCGTCTTCAGTCTAATCAAATTTTTCTCTTATGAATATTATATTTTATGTGTCCCGTCAAAGAAACGTTTGCCTGCCTCCTATATTATAGAGATATTCTGCAATGTTCCCTTTTTTTTTTTTTTTAATTTTTTTTTTCCAACGTTTATTTATTTTTGGGACAGAGAGAGACAGAGCATGAACGGGGGAGGGGCAGAGAGAGAGGGAGACACAGAATGGGAAACAGGCTCCAGGCTCCGAGCCATCAGCCCAGAGCCCGACGCGGGGCTCGAACTCCCGGACCGCGAGATCGTGACCTGGCCGAAGTCGGACGCTCAACCGACTGCGCCACCCAGGCGCCCCTGCAATGTTCCCTTTTAAACACTTGCTGGCTTTAGTTGTTACTTTTGCATCTATGATCCATCTTGAATTAATTTTTGTTTATGTTATGAGGTTGGCCAAGTTTCTTTCTTTTCTTTTCCTGTATGGGCACCAAGTTTTTCCAGTAATATCTGTTGAAAAAACTGACTTTTCTCATTGAACTTCTTAGTTGCCTTGGTTAAAAACCACCTGACCGTACGTGTGGGCTCTAGAATCTCTATTTTATTGTTCTAACTACATCTTCTTACACTAACACACGGCTTGATTGCTGTACTTCCTAATAAGTCTTGACGTCAACTATACTTTGGCTAGTCTATATTCTAGTCTATATTCCTTGTGCTTCCATATCAGTGTTAGAATCAACTAATTTTTAAAATTCTGAGATTACGACTGGCATTGCGTTGAAAACAGATCAAATTAGAGATGACAGTTTAACAATACTGAGCTTTGCAACCATGCATGAATGTGATGGATGTATCTTCATTTATTTAGGCATCTCTATTTTCTCTCAGCAAAGTTTAGTAGTTTGCAGTGTATATATGTCGCATGTCTTTTGCTAACTTCATTTCTAGGCATTTTATGCTCTTTTGACACTATTATACCTGATTGTTTTATTTTCTTTTCCAGTTGTTTACTGCTAGTATATAGCAATTCAATTGTGGTTTTGAATATTGACCCTTTTATCCCAAGACTTTGTTAAATGCACACATGTGTCCTAAGAAGCTGTTGTTATTGTCAATAATTTAGAATTTTCTGTGTAAACAGCCAGGTTGTACATGAACAGGACAGTTTTACTTCTTCACTGATAATCCATATGCTTTTTATTTCTTTTTCTCATCCCCCTATGCTGGGAGGACCACCAGTACAATGTTGAATGGAAGTGATGAGAGCTTAAGTTGTTCCCAGTCTTATAGGGAAAGCATCCAGTCTTTCAACATTAAGTATTATGTTACATGAAGGTTTTTGTAGCTGCCTTTTATCAGATTGAGGAAGTTCCATTACTAGTTTCCATCTTGAATAGGTTTTAGTTTTTTATCAAATGCTTTTTCTGCATCTATTGAGATAAATACATCATTTTTTCTTTATTTGACAACTATGGTGGATTATATGGATTTCCAAACACTAAACCAACTGTACACTCATAGGATAAAGCTCATTTGGTCATGATGTATCCTTTTTTTTTTTAATTTTTTTTAATGTTTTTATTTATTTTTGAGAGAGAGAGAGACAGAGCATGAGCAGGGGAGGGGCAGAGAGAGAGGGAGACACAGAATCCGAAGCAGGCTCCAGGCTCTGAGCTGTCAGCACAGAGCCCGATGCGGGGCTTGAACCCACAAACAGTGAGATCATGACCTGAGCCAAGTCGGACGTTCAACCGACTGAGCCACCCAGGCGCCCCCATGATGTATCCTTTTAATGTATTGTTGGATTCAGTGTTCTAACATCTTGTTAAAGATTTCAACACCCTTGTTCCTAAGAGGTAGTAGTCCATAATTTTCTGTGATCCTTTTGTCAGGTTTTGTGTCACAATCATGATACTCTCATAAAATTAGTTGAAAATTTTCTTTCTCTATTTTCTAAAAGAATACTGTAGAATTGGTGATATTTCTTCCTCAGGTGTTTGAAAGAATTCACCAGTGAAACTATATGGGCCTAGAGTTCTCTTTGCAGGAAATTATTCTGGTAGAAAGTTTAAGGTCTTTCCTAGATATAAACCTAGTCAGAGTTTTTCTTCTTTCTTACATCATTTTTGGTAAGTTGTGTTTTTAGTTTTCAGTATTATTTCAGTTTTTCAGTATTATTCAGTATTCAAAATTATTCAGTATTAAATTTATTGCCATAAAGTTGTTTATATTTCCTCATTATACTTTTAATGCCTGTAGCATCTATAATGATCTCCCCCTCTTTCATCACTGATACTATTAATTTATGTTTTCTTTTTCTGAACTGTTATTGCCAGGGATTTATTAATTTTATTAATATTTTCAAAAGGCCTCGTTGGGGAGTGTCGTGTCCTCCATTGTTTTTGTCCCTTCCTGTTTCATTTATTTCTCCTCCTACCTGAGTCATTTTCTTCCTTACAGTTACTGTGGTTTCACATGCTCATTTTTTCTCTAGTGTCTCAAGGGGGGAAATTAGATCATTGATTTAAATCACTTCCTTTCTAAAATAAACATTTTGGAGTTGTAAATTTCCCTCTAAGCACAGCTTCAACTATGTTCCATAAAATTTTATATGTAGTATTTTCATTTCATTCCGTTTGAATTATTTCTCTTTTCCACTGCAATTTCTTCATTGACATTTCAGGTTTTGAAGTTCATCATTTAACATAAATATTTGTGTTTTTCTAGAGCTTTTATTGTTATTGATTTCAAATGCAATTCCATTGTGGCCATAAGACAGATTCTGTAATATTTCAATCTCTTGAACTTGATTAACCGTTGTTTTATGGCTCAGCATGTGAATTACTATGATAAGCTTTCCATATCTGCTTGAAAATAGCATGGATTCTGCACTGTTGAGTGGAGTTTCCATAAATGTCAATTAAGTCATTTAGATCCTATAATTTAGATTTATAATTTAAATGTATAGATTTATAAATGTATCGATTTTAATCATTTATTATTTGGATCCTATGTCTTTACTGACATTTTGTCTAGTTGATTTTACAGATTATTGAGAACAGAGTTTTACTATGACACTGCATTTATCTCTCTTCTCTAATTTTTTGGTGCATGAATTTTGAGTCTCTGTTTCTAGCTTTGTATACATTTTATTTTTTTTTTTAATTTTTTTTCAACTTTTATTTATTTTTTTTGGGACAGAGAGAGACAGAGCATGAACGGGGGGAGGGGCAGAGAGAGAGGGAGACACAGAATCAGAAACAGGCTCCAGGCTCTGAGCCATCAGCCCAGAGCCCGACGCGGGGCTCGAACTCACGGACCTCGAGATCGTGACCTGGCTGAAGTCGGACGCTTAACCGACTGCGCCACCCAGGCGCCCCATCTTTGTATACATTTTAATTACTATGTGTTGCTGATGTAGCCTTTTATTATTACAAAATGTCCTTCTTTACTTTTAGTAACATGCTTCGTTTCAAAGTCTATTTTTTCCTAGTATTACTGTAGCTACTCCAATTTTTAATGATTACTGTTTGAGATTTATCTATCTATCTACCTATCCATATATAAAGTATATCTCTTAAGACAACATATAGTTGACCTTGCTTTTTTTTATAAGCCTGACAATCTATGCCTTTTAATTGGTGTTTTAGTCATTTATATTTCTACCAATTATTAATATAGTTTAATTCAGGTCTACAATTTTACTATTTGTTTTCTATCTGTCTTATCTGTTTTTGCTTTCTCAGTTTCTCCTTTCTTGACTTCTTTTAAGTTAATCAAATTTTTTGGCATTCTATTCTAATCCCTGTATTGGCTTTTTGGCTACATTCTTTACATTTTTTTTAGTGGTTGCTCTAGAGATTACAATGTACATCTATAATTTATTAGAGGTTTATTTGTATTTAATATTGTATCACTTCATGTAAAATATGGGGAACTTACAATACTATAATCTACATACGATACTATCTACTTATATCTATAGTATACAATACTATGTTACTATAATACTATCATCCCCCATGTGCTATTCCTTTCATAGATATTATAGGTACACACATGATAGAATAGTTTTATGACTTGTACTTTAAAAAATTCTTTTGTCGTCTTTAAAAATTGAAAGAAGAGGGGCACCTGAGTGGCTCAGTCAGTTAAACGTCCGACTTCAGCTCAGGTCACGATCTCACGGTTCATGGGTTTGTGTCTTTCTCTCTCTGCCCCTCCCCTGCTCATGCTCTGTCTCTCTCTGTCTCTCAAAAACAAGTGTTAAAAAAAATTTTTTTTTTAATTGAGAGAAGAAAACTATCAATATAGTGTTTACCCACACATTTACCATTTCTAGTGATGTTCACAAAATCTTCTGGATCCAATACCCACCTGTTACTTCTCTTAAATCTGAAGAACTTCTTTGGCATTTATTAGATGTGAGTCAAAGCTCCATATGAATTACCCTAGTGCTTGTTTGTCTAAAATGCCTTTCGCATTCATTTTAAATATTGTGTTCATATGTTTTATTTAACTCAACATATCTAAAATATCATTTTAACATGCATTCAATGTGGGGTGCCTGGGTGGCCCGGTAGACTGAGCGCCTGACTTCAGCTCAAGTCATGATCTCACGGTTCGTGAGTTTGAGTCCCTCATCAGGCTCTGTGCTGACAGCTCAGAGCCTGGAGCATGCTTCGGATTCTGTGTTTTCCTCTCTCTTTGTCCCTCCCCTGCTCATGCTCTGTCTTTCTCTCTCAAAAACAAATATTTAAAAACTTGGAAAAGAAAATTTTTTTAAAAAAAACAGGCGTTAGATGTAATAAAATTATTATTGAGATAGTTTACCTTTTTTTATTCACACTAAATCTTTCAAATTTGGTGTGTATTTTACACTTACATCTCCATTCCAACTAGTCCTATTTAAGTGCTCAACAGCTTTCACCAACGGCTACTGAATTAGACAGCACAGTCCTGGAATGTCTTTTTGCCTTCAATGTTGAAGACTAGCTTCATGGATATAGAATTCTAGGCTACTTTCTTACTGCATCACTTTAAAAATGTCATTCCATTGTCTTCTGGTCTCTATTGTTTCTGGTAAGAAATCTGCTGTCAATTGTCTGATCCTTTGCCTGATGGAACATGCCATTTTTCTCTAACTGCTTTTTAATATTTTATATTATTATTTCAGTAACTTGACTACCATATACCTAGGTGTGTTTTTCTTTCCCTACTCAGGATCTCTGGGCTTCTTGGATTTGTAACTTCGTATCTTTAATCCAATTTGAGACACTATTAATCGTGATTTCTTCAACTAATATCCTTCTGTTCCATTATTTTTCTCATCTCTGTTTTGGGGCTCTAATTACACATACATTGGACTACTTGGTATTTCTCCACAGGTTTTGGAGGCCCTGTTCATTTTCTTCAATGCTTTTTTGTTCTTCAGAATTGATCACCTCTATTGATCTGTTTTCAAGTTCACGGATTCTTCTGCCACCTTCATTCTTTTGTTAAGTCGATTCTGTGAAGTTTTAATTTCCCTTATTGAACATTTAAGTCCATGACTTTTATGTACAGTTCTTTGCCAAAGTTGCCACATATTCATTTATTATGCATCTGTTTTCCTTCAAGTTCTAGTACACCTTTATTAGGTGCTTTAAAGTATAGATCTGCTCATTGCAACATCTGATTCATTGAGAGTTGGTTAGTTGCTGCTGCTTCTTTTTTCTTGATTATGAGTCACATTTTCTTGTTTCTTCGTGTATCTGGCTTTTGTATTACTATTAAATACAAGTCATTATGAGTAAAACACTGTAGTCTCGAAATTCTTTCATACTGATCTAGAGAATGACTTTTATTTTAGAAAGTAGTTAATTCAGCCGGCTCAGACTCCTTGCTCTGCAGTACGTAACAGCTAGAATCTCTGTTTAAGTACATGGGCTTTCAGATGATGCTTTTTCACTAGATTTTCTGGGAACTCCCACACACAAACATACTTGAGCAGTCAGCCCTTTATTTGGGAGGATTTTATATGCAGATTTGGGGCACTGTCTCTTTCAGGATTTTCCCTCTAACTTTCGAGATGACCTATCAGCTCCAGATTCTCTATTCTAACACCTCAGTCCAGAAACACTACAGGTTTCTCCTGGGCAAAGCCACAGGAGTCGTACTATGGAGTAGCTTAGGCAAAAAAGATGTGAACTCAAAATTTTTACCAAGTCAAGTGCCTGTATTTAAAAGGTAGCCTCCCCTCCAGTTATGCCTATTATCAGTGACACTCCTTTGCCCCTTGCTACACACATAGATGTTGTTCAGATTCTTTGATTACCTATGGGATAGTTGATCTGACGAATCTATTCTGCCATTACTACAAATTTCAACTTCCACATAGTGGATTTTGAGTCTATTCTTACAATAATTCAATAGTTCTTACTATCAAGCTCTAACCTGAACCAGCATGAGATGTTTCTCTTCCTTTCCTTTTTCCAGCAGGAGGTTTTACAGTACCTTGAGGAATTCCAGTGGACCAGATCATGCCAGGACCCCCGGTGGAGACTTTCTCTCAGATGCTGAAGCCAAGCCAAGCAGAGCAGTGCAATGACAAGTATTGGGGCATTTCTAAAAATCTGCCACCGCCTCCCCACAACCACCTCCAGGGACAATATTTTGAAGCTCATGTTAATTGTATCCCTTAAAATTCATTTGGGGGGAAAATACCTGATAAACTGGGAATCTTCAGGAAATCTATTCCTGAAACAAAATGTCCCTTTCTTTCTCCCTTTCCTTACCTGGTCTAGAACTAGTCAGCCCCTTTTTACTGCACTATTCTACTACAAATATTGTAACCTGGCTTCATTTGGCTACAGCCCAAGCCTGGGAAGAAGCTGACCATGTTCACAGCCTAGCTAATCATGCCAGTGTGTCCAAGCTTTATGAGTGTCTGTCTTTCTTTTTTTCTCTATAGGTCAATATAAATTTAGAATGAGAGAAAAATACTTAATTTTAATTCTGATATTTATTTAAAAATTTTTTTTTCAACGTTTATTTATTTTTTTAGGACAGAGAGAGACAGAGCATGAACGGGGGAGGGGCAGAGAGAGAGGGAGACACAGAATCGGAAACAGGCTCCAGGCTCTGAGCCATCAGCCCAGAGCCCGACACGGGGCTCGAACTCACGGACCGCGAGATCGTGACCTGGCTGAAGTCGGACGCTTAACCGACTGCGCCACCCAGGCGCCCCTTAATTCTGATATTTAAAAGAACCCAGCTATCACTGCTGTGTATCTTGATGAAAATAATATGGTAATCATTTCTCAAGATACAGAAGGAAAAGAAACACTCACAATGAAATACCACTATACCCCACCAGTTTGACAATACTAAGTGTTGGTGAAAAGTGGAGCATTTGTAATTTCCATCAAATGAATGTCATTTCATTTGTAATTTTCATCATTTCTGTGACACCAAGATACAGAAAGAGGGACTGATGGGTCGGGCTGGCCTGTTATTCAGACCAACCTAGAGGCGTTAGAAACATGAGGGCAGGAGGTGTGTTTGACATCACAGGTGGGTGTGAAAACTGTCACATCACTTAGGAAAATATCTGACATCCACTGGCAGTGATGAAAATTACACTCCTCATCTCCCCAACACTGAACACTGTCAATCCCGTCAACCTGTAATGCTGAATATGGACATGCTCTTCAGTCAGGCAGTTTCACTCTTTGTTTACTCCCCAAACAATCCCATGCAGATGTACAATAAGACCTATGTCAAAGAACATTCTTTGCACTGTTTTTATGCAATGGCCAAAACTTGAAAACAACATATAGTGATCAATGAGGGAATGGATAAACACATTTTGGTCCGTCCATACAAGGGAAAACGGTACGCAAGCAAAAATTTAACCATATGAAATAAAAAACAAACTATAGTGACGTGGAACAATATGGATGAACTTTACTGACATAACACTAGGCAGGAGAAGTAAGATACAAAGAATAGAGACTATGTGAATGAATTAATATAAAGTCCCAAACAGACCCTTTTATACTATGAGTTTGGGAATGCACATATAGGTGGCAAATTGATACAGAGAAGGAAATAATTACCATAAATGTCAAAGAAACAGGAGGGAAAGGAAGCAATATGGTAGGGGTGATGGATGCCCATATGTTTTAATTATTTATTAATCTTCATTTTTACTTCATATATATAATATATATGCCCATATATTATATATATATAATGGGCATTAATACTTCATATATATATACATATATATATATATACATATATATATATATATACATATATATATTTCACAGTAATATCTTTAAGACATAATAAAATTAAGGAATATTAATGGCCATGAAGGCCACTAAATATTTGGTACTTTAGCATTTTCAGGGCTTTACAAAGTTTTGAAATACACCTGTTTGCCATCAACACTCCCCCCGCCCCAGCACCACGGTGCTTTTCTCATTGGTCAAGAATTCCCAGAGTCCCTATTACATATATTTACACATTAGAGTATTTTATCCAAAGGCATGTCATAAATAGTTGCTGAGAACCATGAAGATAGTTATGGGAAGCCTTTAAAATACTAAGGATCTCTCCTCCTCCGCACTTTCATTAGCCTGGAGTTAACAGAAATGATCTCAAAGGCCGCTGTGTTTTCAGAGCAGGCTCAGAGGGAAAACATTCCCATTCTTCCTTACACCAACCCTGGTGGAGACGGCACCTCCTTCTGGGTCAGGTCACCTCCCTGGGGTCTTTGGTCACTGTTACTCAGGGCATTAGGCAGCTGGCCCCGGACCCCAACCCCCCTCGGCCTCTGAGATTCCAAAGAGCCATCGCGCTGCGCTTTACCCTCACGTGAATGATCGCTTTCTACTGACAAGACCCCCTCCGTTCTCCCAGCCTTGCTCCTGGCCCCGGCAGTCACACCTGCCATCGGCACGTCTCCCGCCTCCCCACACATCCTCCCCCTGCTCCAACCACAGCCCGCCGTGTCTCCCAGACTTCTCGGGCCCCGCCCCTCACATGACTCCCTGCTCTCTCTGCCACTCCCCAACTGCCTCTGCCTCCTCTCTAAAACAAAAAGAAAACCAGAAGACTCATTCCAGGGCACGGGGTCCCACTTGGCTATCCTCTCCCTCCTGCGGCTCTCCCTCGTTCATGGTTGACCCCATCACCTCGCTCCCGCCTCCCTGTTACGGCCCCTGGACTCACTCCTGGCAACGTCGCCACCACCTAGACCAGCTTTCTCAGTAGTGACACTTCCCAACACTTGGGGCCAATCCGTTGTGGGGTGCTGGCGTGTGCCCTGTAGGGTGTGCAGCACCATCCGTGGGTTCTGCCCGCTAGATGCCAGCAGCGTCTCCCAGCTGGGACGACCAAAACTGTTTCCGGACGTTCCCAGAGGGCCCCTGGGCGGGGGGACGCCTCGCATAAAGAAGCATTGCTTCAAATGACCCGCCTCCTGCCTGGACTTTTCATTCCTGGACCCTCTTAACTGCCACATCCTCCACCAACATTAGAAAGTTCTCCAAGGGCAGTCGCTAGACCGCACCACCTCCCCCACCTCAACCTCAGACGTGCCACACCGCCAGCCTCACCACGGCTTCCAGTTTGCGGCTCAGACTCCACAGCCCGCCGGCCGTGCACACTGCACTCGTCACCTGTGTCCCCGGTCCCTCCCTCCCCAGCTTTGATCTGAGATTTTGCTACAATTGTTACTAAGAGCCTTTTACCTCCCTTGCTCTCCTCGAGGGATCAATGAATGCAAACTTCGCTTACCTGGAAAATCCCTAACTCTGGTCACACCCAACCACCTGCTGGTGCTGCACCTGCCTCCGAGCGGCTGGAAGTTGCTGGAGAAAACACCCTCGATCTGCTAACAAGACTCACGTCAAGTGCGTGGCCACCGGTCCCAAACGAACTGTGCTGCTCGGCTCCCCAGGAAACTCACTTCCCCGTGTCACCGACAGCCAGTCCGTGCCCTCCGCTCTCTTCCAAATGTCCAGGTGACCCACTTCCCCAAATATAAATGGTCCATTGGGGCGCCTCGGTGGCTCAGCCGGTTCAGCAACTCTTGACTTCGGTTCAGGTCACGATCTCATGATTCGTGAGGTTAAGCCCTGCTTCAGGCTCTGTGCTGACTGCACAAAGCTGGCTTGGGATTTCTCTCCCTCTCTCTCCGCCCCTGTCCTGCTCTCTCTCTCTCTCAAAATAAATAATAAACTTAAATAAATAAATAGTCTGTAAACTATCTTACGTCCCTCTTACCCGCCAACCCCTCCAATCTACCTGAACCTGTCCTTACATCCTCTCACTCTGCCAATTCACAGCAGACGTTCCAAGACCAACCCTCACCACGCACCCTTCTGTTCGAACCCCTCCTATCACGCTTCTCCCATGGCGCGGTGTCTCCATTTTCTACTAGAAAATTCCTGTTATCAGACGATATTCCTTGATGGCGCTCAACTTAGAAACAAACAAAACACTACCCACGTCCCCTCTGCACTGCCCGCTTCTCGGTGCTGCCCACGGGGCCGTCCGCCAGCGTGCTGGGACCCCGCCAACCCTCCCAGCCTCTCAGCTCCAGCCCACTGGCCTCCTGGATGGTCCCGGGACACGCCAGGTTCCTGGTCCACACTCTTCACACAGATGTCTGGGCAGCGCTGTTCTTCCATATAGTGAAACAAGTAAGTAAAATGGATATTATGTTAGATACAGTTAGGGGGTGGGGGGAGGGGCTGCTTTTTAAAACGGCACCCTAACATTTGAGTAAAGGAGCTGAGGAACGGACACTCTGTGAACCAGCAGAGACAGAGGACGGAGGGACAGATTCGGGCGGATTGTCACCACCATTTATTTCTGAGGGAGTGGTCACCTGGACGTTTGGAAGAGAGCGGGGGGCACGGACTGGCTGTCAGTGACATCGGTGACACGGGAGAGAGAGTTCACCCATTTCACCAGAAACGAAGTACAATGAGTGTTTTCCCTCGGATGCAACTGTAATTATGGATCAGTGTTTTAAGGGAATTTGTACCACAGATATCCAGGCAGCCCTGTGACCAGGCAGAATGAGACCATGTTACAGCTGTCCCTCCTGGGGGATGGGTCATCCGAAATGACCTCTTTGTCCCTGGATTTATCCTTTAATTTAAAAAGGTCTCCTTTCATGTAAAAGCCATTCTTCCTTTTGAACTACAAATATGCCTAAAGGAAGTAACTCTTTAAATGGACTCTTGTTGCTAATGTTAGGGGCAACTGAGTCCCCAGTCCCTCGCGCATGTCCTTCCCAGGCCACGGCACCTGGCTCCCACGTGCCGCCCCAGGAAACTAGAACGATCTGACCCCGGACAGCCGAGCGCATACTGCCCCCAGACTCACTACCTGGCCTGGCCTGCAGGCGCCCAAGCTCCGAGGGATGGGCTTCTCCTGTGGCTTCTTCTTGAAGCCGCGTCCCCGTCAGGAGCCCCGGTTCTAATATCAGGGTCTTGCCTTGTTCTCTGTTATGCACCTGCCGGCTGGTGCTAATCTTATTACATCCTCGGGATCTCCCTCCCAGATGCTACCCCCCCCCCCCCCAGCGACTGTC
The DNA here is from genome assembly GCF_018350155.1 of Leopardus geoffroyi. Classification (NCBI taxonomy): domain Eukaryota; kingdom Metazoa; phylum Chordata; class Mammalia; order Carnivora; family Felidae; genus Leopardus; species Leopardus geoffroyi. The sequence continues at coordinate 167,500,314 of NC_059331.1, forward strand.
CTGCTCTCTGTGACTGACCTCTCCAAAGCTGGTCATCCACCAACCTCTCCCGCTACCATCAGTTCTGGTCTTTCCAGGTTCCACTCGATCCCAGTACGTCTGGTCTAGGTACAGCTAATCAGGTGATGCAGCCACTGCCACGAAATGTGGTATAAACATCTCAGGAGGAATACAAATTCAGATAGAGACAAAGAGACGGTCTCAGGATCTTGTATCAGGATGTGTGTGCGTGTGATACCAGCCGACACAGCCCCGGGACTCAGCCTGTGACACGATGATCCACTGACAGGCCCCTGTTGAGAAACCCGAGTCTGCACCTCAGCCAGGTGTGCCAGCCGAGCTCTCCAAGTGGCTCTGGGTCCTAAACTGTAAGGGCCCCAGGCAAAGGCACACCCCGGTAAGTCTCTGCGTGCCCGCGGGCACTGAGCAGCCACACTGTCTGTCACTAGGGCCACACCGCGCTGGGCTTTCAGGGGGAGGACCGGAAGAAAGAAGTGACATTCAAGAAATTGTCTGCTCCTGTGATCCATGCTTATTTTTCTCTGAAAGAGGAGAGACCCCAAGAGTGAAGCATGGACCCGAGGACCCCCGGCAGGGCTCCCAGGCGATCTGAACACACAGAGCTCGTGGTTCGGATTCATGCTGCCATCTCCCTGACCAAGTGAATCTATAGTTCACTGTATTCACTCCACACAACCCGTCTGAAAGCAGAGAGGTGACAGAGAGGGTGACTGGGGGAGCACATCCAGGAACGGGGCTTGTTTGAGACCAGTTTATAACCAGCCATCTCCTTCTCCTGAAGTCCTATTGCCCCAGTGATCTGAGCCCGTAGTTACCTGTTACCTAGCAATGGTCACTAGTCATTCTGCATGAGTCGGTCTAGACCCCTCAATTACACCACAAACTTGTTAGTGATGAGACCCCTCTTCCTCTGTGACGTCCACAACACCAAGCAGCAGGTCCAGGCACATGGGAAGTCCTTAGTCCTAAACCCATGTTGGTTTAAGAGTACCCAATGTAGGGACACTGAAGATGGCCAACCTAGCCACCGAAAAGATGCCGAAGGATGAGTTCTTGGCAGAATTTTGGAGGCAGCACAAGAGATTTAAATTTCAGATGTTCACAGGAAATTTTAATTTCAACTTTGGTTTGAAGTTAAGTGCCTACTACGGACCAGGCTCTCGGCTATGGGCTGAAGTATACACTGGTGTGTAAAACAAGGCCTGATCCTGATACCGAGAATTCTTAGTCCAATGGGGAAGAAAGACACTTAAAAGGTAAACACATAAGTAAATATGTGATCAGAAGCACCATACACGTCAGTGACAGAAGTAGACAGACGAGCAGCCTGTAGAGGAAGTAATTTTCCAACAGCAGCATGTGTCACAAAGGTCATCCCCGAGAACTAGAACTTCATCTCAATGGAGAGTGATACCACTCGGACAAACCGTGCAGCTGTGATTCTCAACGGAAGCCTGAGCGAAAAACTAAGAGCCTCTCTGCCTCTGTAAAACATAAGACTCATTCCCGCCAAGGGCGTCTTGGGGCTTGTGAATATTTTTTCTACTCCCTACTTTCTGTTCTTTACACGCATGCAATCTTGGAACTCAGCTAAGAAAACGAGGCCATGCAATTTAAGATTATATAAACACCTGGGTCAGGCAAGGTAAGAACACTCTGGATCTGCACCGAGTTCTGCACACTCTTCAGTAGGAAATGCTTGAGCCTTCGGGGGCGTCTGGGTGGCTCAGTCGGTTAAGCGTCCGACTTCGGCTCAGGTCATGATCTTGCCATTCGTGAGTTCGAGCCCCACAGCGGGCTCTGTGCTGACAGCTCGGAGCCTGGAGCCTGCTTCGGATTCTGTGTCTCCCTCTCTCTCTCTCTACCCCTCCCCCACTCACGGTCTCTCTCTCTCTCTCTCTCTCTCTCTCTTTCTCTCTCTCTCTCCCCTTCTGTCTCTCTCTCGCGCACGCGCTCTCAAAAATAAATAAACAATAAAAAAATGAAAATAAATGCTTCAGCCTTCGAAGGCCCCCATCTCGTTGTCTGAGGTATTTATTACTCATCCAATGCCCGGGAAGAGAGACCTAACCAGTGATGGCACCTGTAGGTTCTCGCAGGGCCCAGACACACCCCTGCAATTACTTGGTGGGGGAGGTGTAACTTGGAATTCCCTCCTAACTCGACGGGGTGTATTCCCAAATCTAACTCAGAGGCTGGCAAAATGTACAAATTATGTCTCTGCCCACTGCACAAAGATTTAAATTTCCCCAGCTCAATGATACTTAGAAAGTATCTAAGATTTGCTTTCCCTGTTAATAGAATTAATCTCTTATAGGAATCTGAATCTCTTACAGGAAAACCCTCTGTCAGACACGCAATTCTGGTTTCCCATAAATTTCAGACTACATGAGAGAATGAGGGGCAGGGGCGGTTTGGGGGAACACGACATCATCGCTTTTGTGGCCATCAGCAATGATCACAACGTGCCTCCTTCTTCTTGAGCAAAACACAGGCTACTTGTTGGCAGATGTTTAAGAGAATTACTGATTCGCCCAAAATTGTATCAGAGGAAACTAACCAGAAAAGTAATCTGTACGAACAAGTGGGTCTCGATTTACAGTAACCCACCACTCAAATCAACTCCTATTTTCAACATAGCTCCTGGGCAGAAATTCCCTGTTTTACATGGATAACGGACTAGATTATGTGGGAGATTCACGTGCAGATTCAAGTCCTCCTGGAAGGAAGTCTCTGGTGGTCTGCCATAAGGCTCTGTAGGTGGCCCTGTCCTGATGAATATTTTTAACAATTTGAGTAAAATTACAAAAAGTGTGTCCATCAAGTGCATATGTAAAAAAGCTGAGGAGAAAGGATACCTTGGGTTGACGGTCTAAAACAAAAACCTGACTAGATGAAACTAACTATATAAAAAGTCCTGAACTTCAAGAGCTCAAGTGCAGAACCTAGAGGAAACTGGGGATAGCAGTCTGAGTAAAATAATAATAATTCAGAAGTTTTTTAATGACATTATTTAAACATGGTCCATTCTTTTTTTAATGTTTATTTATTATTTTTGAGAGAAAGAGAGAGAGAGGGCATGAGCGGTTGGGGTGGGGGTTACGCAGAGACAGGGAGACACAGAATCTAAGCAGGCTCCAGGCTCTGAGCTGTCAGCACAGAGCCGACGCGGGGCTCAAACTCAAAAACCATGAGATCATGACCTGAGCCAAAGTCAGATGCTTAACCGACTGAGCCGCCAGTCGCCCCTAAATATGGCCCATTAGATGACAAACCATTACATTCCTCAACCTCAGACCTAAGCCTTTTTTCCTTAGCATCACATCCTGGCAACTAGCAAACAGCAGGCATTTAATAAATATGTGCTGAGTGAATTAATGGGGGAATATGTACAAAGGGGCCACGGAAGAAGGTCTGGTGTGGTCCGTACAATACACGAGTCTGTGCAGACTAGCACAGGGGTTGTCCCGTCCAGCTAACACTCGCCAGCATCTGTCAGGAGTTCCAGTTTGAAACAACCATAAATTACAGGAGCCACCGCTACAGCGCTTCAAGCTCAAAGGTGGGCACCCCAGGTCCTGAGAAGGTCTTGAAACCCTGCTATAAAGTCAACCTGGAGCTTTGAGGGGGTGCGAACCCCATGTAGCGGACACATCATCACCCATTTGTACAAACCCACAGAATGCACAACACCGAGAGCGAACGTTCACGTAGACTATGGACCGTGGGTGATAACGACGTGTCTGTGTCGTTTTATGAATCGTGACAACTGTACCTCTCTGCTCTGGGGAGGGAGGCTGAGCTCGTGTGCAGGTAGGGAGTATACGGGAACCGCTCACACGTTCTTTTCAATTTTGCCGTGAACCCAAAACTGCTCTAGAAAAATAATCATCATCACAAAGTCTTTTTAAAAAGATAAAGTTAGAACAAGCTACAAATGTTAACATTGTGAAAAATAAAAACTAAGCCAAAACCGAAGCAGGCATGATGACCGACCTCGCTAATCAGAAGGACTGCCGTACAGAAACGGCCTATCCTCCGTAGGCCGAGGGGTTGGCCTGCAGGGAGGTGCGTGCCAGTGACAGTAAGAAAGAACTGTGTCCAAACATAGAGCTGCCCGCATGACACCATGGCCTGGACTGCAGCCATTTCTCTGTCACGGGACTTCTCAAGGAACAAGCCAACAACTTCTCATTAACTTCTCAGGACTCGTGAAAGGGAGACTCCTCTGTTCCGGTAATAAAGCACAGATGAAGTGCCTGCTGTGTGCCGGGCGTACCGTGAGGTGCAGGGAAAGGGACCCGCAGGGAGCAGCACTTGGTGGCTGACACAGGGAGCTCACCAGGGTCGAGGTATCAAGCGGGAGGTGACGGGGGCCACGCACCAGGGAGGATCTCATCCCGGCAACCTCTTCCCCACAATCTCACCGTCAAAAAGCAAAACACACTGGTACCAAGTCACTGAACTTTTAAGAGCCTTCCAACCAAACGGATGTAGGACAAGACCACAGGCCCCGACTGCGTCATCGGGTGGCATCCTACGTCCACAGCCGCGCTCCATTTGGAAGAGCGTCCAGACCGCCCAATAACAGAGCCGGACAGGGCTTCGTGTTAACACGCCGCCTACAGTCGTGCCTGGGAAACACGTCCCCGGGGAAGTGTCACACTCACAAAGGGATGTGGCTAATGGAGCTCATCGTGCCTACTAACTTTAAGTTGGGGTGTAGGACCCAGGCCAGTACTCCCAGATGCCAGGGTTGGGCTGCCATCTCAGCCCTCGTGCACGTCCAGATGACCTTCCGTGGAGTTCTTGCCGAATGCTCACCACGTTGTTGAAAAAATTTAAAAGGCAAATCTACCTTCAGGAAATAGAACACACAAGGTCATACGGTCATGTGATTTCCACCTCGAAGACCCAGAAGGGGGCAGAGGAAACAAAATATAGCAGAAGCCTAATGCCAACCACGCGTGTATCCACAGCGAGGCCGCACAGCTGTCACTTACTAATCACCTTGTGCTCTGCGGGTAAGTCCTTTCCAAATACGTTCAGGATGGAAGAAAATCACAAACCGTGGTCCTGGAAAAGCTGTTCACCACGGAGCCAGTAAAATGGCCTCGTTTTACACGTGAGAACCTCAGAAGAACCGAGCTGACAGATTAGCAGTCTCCGCAGAAAGCTGTGGTCCGGTCAGATGCGAATATTTGGTATTAGGGGAAGTAAGGGCTCCCACGCGCAGGTTGCCCAGGACACGTGACTAATGCCCTTTGCAGTCAGAACGCACGTCAACACATTACAGCCTCTGAGACGGCCTGCCATTTACCTGGGTTTGACCAAATGCCTCCCGAAGATCCTTTTTCATACTACACAGCAATTAGTTCACTGGGAAGGCCCCGTTTGAGGAATACAGACTTGGACACACAGATTGTTGGAGGGATCGCCAGTCTACCATCGCGGAGACTGAGGTCCAGAGAGAGGAACCGACAGGTGGGGGTGAGACGCGTGATGGTGACAGGTGGCCCTGGAACATGGCCCCTGACCGCAGGCCCGGGGCTCGTTCTTCCGTATCCACTCTGTGCCCTGTGAATGAAAACCACCTCAACACATAACCAGCACGCACACACGCAGACGAGTTCCCAATCCGCAGGTATTTCCGTAAGCACGGTTTAATAGAAATGTAACTCAGAGAAGCATTCCGCCTCCCTACAAAGGCTTCAAATGCAACCGCTAAAAAGACTTCAGGCAAAATCCGAAAGGGGGGAGGGACGTTCGTATTATGCAACAATTTGTTGTCCTTGCCAAACACTGGTGCTTGGAAGTAAAGAAGAGACAGCAGGCGCACCTGTGTCCATTGGCATCGAGTTAAATCGATACAAAAAATTAGGCAAACAGCCAATTCCCTGTCACCCGAGGATCCACTTGAAGGATTTAAGTAGTTTTTACAAGTATGAATTTAAATTTCTCATACTTATAAGGTAGTCTTCCTCAGGTATTTACAGAGACATTAAAATTTTATGACAGTATTCGGGAAAAATTAGGAAATAACACTATTAATCACAGTTACCTAGCAGCAGCGTGTTAATAGCTTTCTGGGGATCCCAAGGTAGGGTTTAAGAGTCCACTCACCATTTACTTTCACCGTTGAGATTTCTGATTTCAAATAATGATGATCATACATCCTTGGCAGTGTTTCTCCCAAGCATCCTGAGGGTAGGTACCTTCTCTCCGCAACAGATTCCGTCACTTGTGTGACAGCAGGCGCTTCCTGATTTCCAGTCTGCCAGTCACTGCTCTGTGCACCCGGGAGAGAACCGAGCAGACCACCCAATAACCTGTCCTCGTGATGGCTACACCGCAGAGGGCTCACTCACACAACCCCAAATCTTGCCGTGAAAATAAAAATTTCTCTCTTCTTCGAAGGTAGACAATGACCACAAGTGGGCTATCAGGGAAATATACTATCACCCTCATCTAGCAGAGGTAATCCCTGCCATGCAATTCCAGATTCCAAACGTGTGCTGGCGGGGAATCCCCGGGATCGACAGGCAGTGGTGGGAAGGAAATGCTGTAGGCGGGTTCTCTCAGCGGCTGTACGTACGCGAGATGCCATGTATTTCTTTCTTTTCATAAAACTCAACGAGTAGGGTACTTTTAAGAAGAGTTTTAAGACAGTTTCCCTATTTTTCTTTGCTATGTTATAACTTAGTGGGTAAACAATAGTGACCAGAGGGGCATTATTTTCACACTGTATAATTTCTAAAGTGCTTTCCAAAACCACCTTGTCTGCGAGTCACATACAGCCATGTGGGGTCAGATGGGGTAGGTGATCCTGTCCCAACAAGCACACGGAACCCCTGGTCTTAGACCAAGGGTGACCCCGAAGTGACCCCGAAGATGGGATGTTTGGGCCTTGTCACTTGGTGACCCACAGATTCAGCTCCTGGAACAATATGTTTTATTGAGGGTCACTACAAGAGATCGCTTAATGAAAGCAGTTACTCCAAATCCTTCATGGAATGAGCAAGGGTTCAAATAACAAATTTATTGCCATATCTGTGGTTGAGGATAATGTGTGCCAACCCTCTGGGCCTGACAGAAAAAGTCCAAGGTCAATATTGTTTGCATCCAGTTCTCAGAAAGTTTTCCTTCTCCCCAGAACTAAGATGTTTCTTCTCCTCTAATGATGAGAATTTGGGTTCTCACCATGCCTTCACTTTCATCTCACATTCCAGGAAGCTCAAAATCAAATGGGAGGCAGAAATATCACATCTTTGTGGGCTTTTGGTCTATTTGTACTCTTTTCCTGTTACTACCTTCCTGCTTCTATTTATACACGATTACTTCTTATTAATGGTGTTTTTCTGCTTGCTTTAAATTGCCCCTAATCCTTTTCTGGAATGAGTGGGATAAAACGGTATGCACGCATTCACATATACCTTAAATCTATAGACAGGGAAAATATTTATACACATTAGAAGTAATGGGGTCAGGGGCGCCTGGGTGGCTCAGTCAATTGAGTGTCTGACTTTGGCTCTGACAGCTCAGAGCCTGGAGCCTGCTTCAGATTCTGTGTCTCCCTCTCTCTGTCCCTCCCCCATTCCCACTCTGTCTCTCTCAAAAATAAATAAACATTTTTTAAAAATTAAAAAAAAAATAAGTGATAGGGCCAGGGTAACAGAACCTGAATGGACTTAGAATTGGAACTCAGCTCTCTGAAAAATTAGTCTTCGCTCATTTTATTATGCCACCTCCATTCCCCTTATTAACTTCAAGGTAAATACCCAAGATATCCTGTACTGGAAAAGTGTTTGAACTTAGCAGACACATGTGCCTCCCCTCCCTAGAATCCCTGCTCCCAACCTGATCTGGTGTAACTCACTAGCTGCTAACAGTTTGTCTCCATTGATCTAAATCGCCAGTAGTCGTACAGTAAACATTCATTTCGAGTCATCCAAAACCTAAGGTGTTTTGGCCCAAAACGGATGAGCTCACTAAGTGGTTTCATTCGGTCCAGAACTAAGCTTTAAGAAACATAGGCCATAACTAAAACTTTTTAAAAGTCAGTTGGCTATAAATTTGACTGATGCTGGGATAGACGTCTGTAACCTCCTGGCAGCTAAAGATAATCTTTTCTTCAACTTTTTCTCCTTCCAAGCAGAATCCCTGTGTACTTACTTAGGTTAACAACCAGATTTTTGGATTTCACCCAGAATGCTCAGCTCCCAGCTCCAGAATGAGAGCCACGGTGGTCCTGTCGATTAAAGGGCTATGGATGCAAGACAAATTCTCTCGTCCCTTTACCAATAGTCAAGCCCTGGGTAAGTGACCAAATCCCAAGCAAGAGTTTGTTTTTCTGCCTCTCCATTGATCTGGGGGCCCCAGTGGTGTCTTCTAGGGAGCTGAGTGCCACTTTATTTAACACACTGATCCAGGAATTCCATTAGTATAAATGGTTGCCTACATGTTTCAACCTGTCCCCTGTAAAGACAGATTTCTGTTTAATCTGTGACTACTTAAGGTGTCTCCTTCATCATGACGATCATCCCCTTGCCTGCCCCCTCTGGCAAATCTTTATGATTTAATAATAACCATTACAGAAATTTCAAATGAAGAATTATAAACCATCAGACACCCCTGTGGAGAGTTGACCAGTCCGTGATCTCGGCAACTATGACAAGGCCAACAATAAAGCTAAAAACATAACATATTTCAACTTAGATATGCAAAATGTTTGATTAGCTATTTCATCCAACAAGTATTCATAAAGGCCCTTCTAAGAATCAGACTGGGAAGACTTGGCTGGGGACAGGGTCGTAAGTGTGGAAGACAAAGACCGTTTTCAGGTGAGACACGTGCCCAGGTTCTGGTGAGTGGGAAGAAGGGAGGGGGCAGGATGGGGCGAGGGGCTGGAGACCGGGAGAGACAAGGCCTCAGAGAGCAGCTCCAGAGACGAGGAGAGTAACCGCACGAAGGGACCGGAGAAGAACTGAGCAAGAGCCGGAGGTGCGGGGACAGTGAGGCGCGTGGGAGGGGAGCACAGAAAACAGGACACAACAGGTGTTGGCGAGGATGCAGGGACGAGGGAGCCCTCGTCGCTGGGAATGGAAACTGGTGCAGGCGCTGTGGAAAGCAGTACGGAGGTTCCTCAAAAAAACAGCAGAAATGTCATGTGATCCAGCAATGCACGCTGGGTATTGACTCAAAAGAAGCGACATCGGGACGGTAAAGAGTTGTCCGCTCTCCCAGTCACCGCAGCCCTGCTCACCAGAGCCACGATGCGGAGACGCTGTCCGCCGATGGATATCTGGATAAGGAAGATGTGCGGTGAACACGCTACTCGGCCCCTAACCGAGAGGGGACTCTGCAATGTGCCACAACATGGGTGAGCCTTGAGGACACTGCGCTCGGTGAAATAAGCCAGTCACAGAAAGACGGGTGCCGTGTGAGTGACTCTAACGTGGCCCAGCTCATGGACGCAAGGAGCCGAGTGGCCATTGCTCAGGGCTGGGGGAGGGGAGGCAGCTAATCTGAGGGCCAGGAGAACGCGCCCCGGAACTCCGCTGCGCAACCACGACCTGTAGTCGGTGACAGGTATTGTCACTTAAAGACCTGTTAAGAGGCTAGATTTCCGGTGAAGTGTTCTTGCCGCGGTAAAATAAAACTTTAAACAAAAATACAAGAAAGGCCACGGGAGAGGGGACGGACCCACTGAGCTGGTGAAGTGGCAGAAAGCATTTGGGCGCCTCCCGGGCTGTGGCTGGGAGTGTGGGCTCCACCCTAAACGCCACGGAAAGGCCCTTTTCAAGTCCCGTAAGAAGAACGATGAGACCTGAGTCCCATCTGAAAGCGATCGCCGTGGCTTCTGCACAGACCGGAGGAGGAGGCTCCCCAGAAACGCGGGCCCTTCCACGGTGTCGCGCACCCGGCTGGCCTCCTCCACTCACCTGTGGCTGTTCCACGGCACACCAGCACCTTCCAAGAAGCGCAAGCCACCGAGAGATAAAAATGAAGTGAGCTACTCATTAGTACCTCGGGTGGAGGGGAAACTAAGGTCATCAGCGCCTGATACCCAGTCGCCTGCACGGCCGGGAGTGGGATGCATCTTCCTCGCTGCGGTACCTCGCGTGTGACTGCGAAACCATGGCAACCACAACCGATGGTGTTTACAGCCCCTGCCGTGAACTCAGACTAGACTCTAATTGCTCAAATTAGCCTGCAAGCAGCGTCCCCACGTGACGAAGGCCGGTTTCCCATGAGGAGCCGCTCATTTCTTGCACACAGACCTTGGTCCGCTCTCTGAGGCGGCAGCGTTTCCACACCGTCCTGAGGGGCACCAGTTCTGGGGACATGGCTCAGGGCCCAGGGACAGCAGAGGGCCGGGGCTCCAGGCCTCACCCTTGACTCACCCAGACTGGTTGGGTCTCACCTGTTTCCTCACTGAGGCTCTGAATGAGATTTAGTTTTTTTTTTTTTTTTTTTTTTTTTTTTTTAATTTTTTTTTTTTTTCAACGTTTTATTTTTATTTTTGGGACAGAGAGAGACAGAGCATGAACGGGGGAGGGGCAGAGAGAGAGGGAGACACAGAATCGGAAACAGGCTCCAGGCTCTGAGCCATCCGCCCAGAGCCCGACGCGGGGCTCGAACTCACGGACCGCGAGATCGTGACCTGGCTGAAGTCGGACGCTTAACCGACTGCGCCACCCAGGCGCCCCGAGATTTAGTTTTAAAATAGGATTCTGCTGTCCCCAAAATACTGCGAGTCACATAACGAGTGATCTCAGAAGACACAACTTGGTGACCTGTCCTGGGTCACTCGGCCTGTTTTCTTACCTCTGCATTGCTGCCAAGACCACCAGTGACCCTCCTACTATGCTGGGTCGTCTGGATGCGTTCCGATTCCTTCCTCCCAAGACCTGGCAGCCACATGTGGCTCTGCCATCCCACGCGCACCATGGAGCTCGTATATAAGCCTCCAGCCCGGACCTCCCTTCCAAACGCCACCGGATGCATACATCAGCCTTCTGGACACCCCCACTGTATGTCCTACAGCAACAGAGACCCAACAAGATCGCCATCGAACTTACGACCCTTCCCGAAGCCTGGCTGCCTCCTGTTTCTATACCGGTCGCAGCTGCATTAGGTCTCCTACTGGAGGTTCTCCGCATCAATGTGTTCACAAGCACCGCACGTGTGTGCACACTCTCGCTCCTGTGTGCATTTGCTTAAAGCCCGCATCTCAACCAAGGCTAGGCTCCGGTATGTCATAAGCTGATTATATTCTAGATTATAAAATAAAATCATGATATTACATATATCATAAGCTGTGGACTTCTCCCCGACCTCCTTCCCTGCTCTCGTAACCCCTCCTCACACTCAGTAACCACTGCCCAGGTCATTTTTTCAGGACCTAAATAAGAAGCAGCCAGAGGGATGGGCTAATGTGACAGTGGCTCTGGGTTAACGGGGTGATGATGTACTGAGGGACACATCAGATCGGTAGAGAACTCTTCTGGAAGGGCTCAACCCCAATGTTTTTGATGCTTCGCTGTGGAAACCTTTGGCGTCGCAGGAAGCTGGGTAACCAGAATCCACTTTCCATGAGCACAGCCTTCTTGTGGGCTCTACACTCCCGTGACTGTGAAGTGCCTGCCGGGCTCAGTAGAGCTGACCGTCTCCCACTACCCAAATCAACGGGCTTCACTCAATCAAGGCCATTGGGCAGTTCCCGTGAGACCACACCCTCATGGCGCACGTGTGCAAAACAGCACAGGTGCGGGACAGAAGCCCAGGAAGGTGAGCAGAGGGACAGAAATCTGGCCACGTGGTAGGAACCACATGGCAGAGACAGCACGAATCGGTGCCCTGCGTCTCGGACACTCGCGGTCAACCAGCACACGTAAGACACCTCAGCCATTCGAATCAATATTTCAAGACAGCAATGACAAAGACCACTTCCTCACCATTAATTGTAGCTAATGGGTAAACTGAGGATGAAAGCACGGTGACTGACTGCCCTTTATTTGTACTTACACTATGTGTATTTGCATCACATTTGAATATCTTCTTCATTCTTGGCCAGAGATCACTGCTATTGACCAAATTTGTGTACCCTGCACAATTCACGTGTTGAAGCCTAACCCGCAAGGTGAATGGGTCGCAAGGGTGGAGCCTCGTGATGGCATTGGTGCCCTGGTGAGAAGAGGCACCAGAGACTTGGCCTAGTCTCTCTGCTCTGCGCCCTGTGATAATGCAGTGAGAAGATGCCACCTACAACCAGGATGTGGGACCCACCAGCAGCCTTCAGCCTCTAGATCTGTGAGAGGTAAGCGTCTGTTACTGAAACCGCCGGAACCTGGGGTATTCTGCTACGCCAGCCTGACCTAAGACAAACACCTGCAGGACGGGAACGTGATTCTTCAATGCAAATAACGCTCTCTGCCCCCGTGTCCCTAAGTCACAGATGCACTCTCCACACTTACATACCTTCAACGACTATTTCCACATAACCTTGCAGCACTCAGACGATTTGGGACCCTTCTACCCAATTCTGAATGCTATGTAGTAAAAGTATTGATGAGATAGAATCCACCAGAAAAGGGAATCAGGAAGGTGAAATACCGCACACCACCCTTGCAGGAACTTTTGAGAAGAAAAGTGGAGGAGAGCAGATTTGGGGGTGAAATGTGTGGTCCTGAAATGCCTGCAGGGCTACACTGGACGAGGCAAACACTCTAGGTCCCTCACATGGAAGGAAGGGGACTAATGAGTCAGCTGCTAGACTCCTCACAAACCCTGGCCCCTGACCTCAGGCCTCCTCATCTGAGACCTGGGACAGCCTCACCCCATAGGGCGCGATATGAGACAGTTCATGAAAACAGTGCTCGGAGTTCCTGCACGTGGGAAGGTGCTCAGCAGAGAACAGCTACGGGTATCTTATCAATACTTAGACGAATCCACCATACAGAGCATGAGCTTCAAACCATCACCTGCAAAGACACTGATGAACTGAAATCAGAGGTGACTCTGGTGACCACAGTGAAATCTGAGGTTTGCCAAAAGGTCTTTGTGACAAATAACACTGTCTACAACTGTCTGTCATGGTACCTCTTCTCACACCTGACCTGAAACTTTCAAATGTGAAGTCACCATTGGGTTCATGGTATAAGAACAACTTCCGGAAGAGCCCTTGGGATGGGCACGTGGTTGCCTGGGGCTTTCCTGGTCTTTTCACGTTCATTTAGTCGTGTATTTCTCAGGCTCCACTTTAGAGTACCTGCCTGCTCGTGGGGTGTGTCAGCAGCTGGGGCAAATATATGACACTCCTCTCACTGGCAAGTGGGGTCTACGTCAACTTTCTCTGAAGGTGGGTGGACTCTGGACTTCTGCCGAGAGAGTAGAACAGAAAGGACACCACGTCTGTCTGTGTCTGAGTAGGAGAGAAAACCCACACGGTCACCTGAACAGGGAGAGTTTAGCATAAAGAACAAGCTAAAACAGGGAATTAGCATATCAGGGATTTGCTAGGCAGAAGCACGGAGAACTCTAAAGAACACAGGAGCAGCCCCTCCCCCCAGGGCTGAGACAGAGAAGCCGAGGAAAGATCCCCCCACCCCCCCACACACACCCCCCACCCCAGGCTGTGATGCAGACTCTCCTGGAGACACACACCCATGGCTTGCCCAATGACGGGGGTTTCCAGGGTGCCACACTGGTGGAGCTTGCCAGAAACCCTCCCTCTGCAGTGCCAGAAAAGCCGTCCATGCTGCCAGATCCGGGCACCGGGTCTGTGCTGCAGGAACATGCTCTGGGAAAACTTCAAGTGCTTCCAGACCCTGCCAAGCCACACCAGAGCCAGAAGGTAAAACCCCTCCCTCCTGCAGCGTCTCTCCATTGCCTTCTGCTAACAAGGCTTAGCATCAAGTCAAAGGAGAAAAGTCAAAGGAGAAAGGCAAAGGCAAAGGAGAAATATTTAATGGGCCCACATCCACTTTGGAAGAACCAGCAAACAAGGGTGAACTTGGAGCTGAGAGGCAATAAATCAGCAACTTCAACAGCCAGCCCTCTGAGCACACAGCTTACAGAGCCGTGTCCCCACAGCCACGCCTGACCTCAATCCTCCACTCGGCCAGAGTGATGCTCCTCCAAGCAAATCAAACGGTCCCCTCCCCTCTCCAACCCCATGCTTCCAAGGGCCCCAGCAGCCTCTTCAAGTCTATTCTGCCCTCACGCTTTCTGCTGCTGCCACGTTGCCCTTCTTGTGGGAATGATGCTCCCATCCCCAACACCTGCTCCTTGTGATGGTTAATGTACGTGTCCAAGTGATGTGGCCACGGGGCACCCAGATATTTGGTCAACCACCACTCTGGGCATGTCTGTGAGGGTGTCTTGAATGAGATTAACATTTGAGTCAGTAAACTGAGCAAAGCAGATTGCCCTCCCCAGTGTGGATGGGCCTCATCCAATCAGCTGGAGCCCCGGTGAGAACAAAAGAGTCTAGCCTCCTCCAAGTAAGAGAGAATTCTCCTGCCGATGGGGGCTTTGAGCTGGGACGTCAACTCTTGCTGGCCTTCAGACTCAGACGGAAACTTCAGCTCTTGCTGGGTCTCCGGCCTGCCGTCTACAGATCTTGGTATGTCTCAACCTCCATGATCACGAGGGCCAACCAGTTCCTTATGATGAATTTCTTTGCATACCAAAGAGATCTATACACATGGCAACCAGTAGGATGGTTACATACGTAGTTATTTATCTCCTCGGTGCCGGCAGACTGAGGCTCCACTGATTAGGACAGGGAACTTGAGCAGGATACAAGACAAGTTCATCTGGGGATGTTGAGGCACTTGCGCGACACGCAGAGCCAGGTCTACCCAGAAGGCAGGTGGGTCTGACACCAGCTAGACGGGAGTCAGAACTGCCGGTGTGGCCCCACCGCGGGACGCCAGCGCCTGGGAGAGAAGCCTGGGAACGGCCAACATTTGGGAAAGGGCCGGAAGAGAGGGACGCTGCCCTAGCAGTGAGACGGCTAGGGTGCGGGGAACCGAGGACGGCACGGAGTCTCAGAGAGTGGCCACCACACGGGGGAAGGGTAAGGACCCAAACGGGCCTGGACTCAGTGGCTAGCCCAGGCACCGGGGCAGGGGCTGGTCCCAGGGCACTGAGCCGTGTCCGGGAAGTGACAGACTTGGTGTGAACAGGAGGAAAAAGAGTCGTCGCAGGTGGTAGAGACCCAGGGTCCGGGGGAGCTCTTCTGAGGGTCAGCACTTTTAAACCTGGCCGAAAGCCTCGGGAGAGCAGGGACACTCGCGGAGCGAGAGAACACTCCACAAAGCGAGGCCGCTCAGACGCAGCCCCGCGGGAGGGCAGACAGGCGACGGCAGGAGCTGGGAGGGACCAGAGGCCCCTGCTCTGGGTGGCGCCTGTCCTTCCCCGAGAGGATCCGGGAGGAGGCTGGTGGACGGAGGCAGACGCCGGCGCAGGAAGCACAAAGCCTCTCCAAGGGGAACAACAGAGTGAGCACCTGTCACTGGGAGGGGCGGAGGTCCAGCGCCACAGCTGCGTGGGACCCCAACAGCACGGCCTCAAACCTGCCTTTAAACCGGGGTTCGGTTTCGCTGCCGACTTCTCAAGGCCACGGCCTGCTCCTCCCAAAGGGGTCTCCGCGTGTCGTGTATGCCCACGGAGCCAGCACGGTGCCAGGCTGCGGTGTCACCCAGGACGGCCGTCGGCAAGCCTGGCTCAGCGGCAGACCTGCCTCCCCCCCCCCGCCCCCCCGGCAGCCCGGACCCTGCAGACAGCGCCCCACCCCCACAGCAAACGTCAAGGAGGCGCCTCTAATCCACTCCTGCGGCTCGCCTCGCCTCGCCCGCGTAAGGCTGGGAAATGATGGCGAGCCGCGCACCCAGAGCGCGGTGGAGTCTTTGGTGCCTAGCACAGCAATATGCTCAAAAGGCCTTCTTGGACCAAACCCACTCTTTGTCAGGAATCTGGAAGTGAAAACAGATCGCATATTAATTAAACTCACAAGTGATAAACACACAGTGCTCCCAGCCGTCAGGGAGCTGGGAGCCGGCCAAGGCCGGCTGGGACAGCTCTCCGCCCGGCTTCCTCGCGGCCCCTCTCCCGCAGAGACCCGCACTGTCCCCGGGCTCCCCAAACCCCTGCACGGGCTGGATCCCGACTCGCCCCTGCTCCAGACCCGTCCCCCTCTCCTCCTGGTTGCTAAGAGAGTGCTCGATCGCTGAGGTGATTGTTGGTGAGCCCATCGATCACCCAGGTTACTGGCCCCCACGGCGGGGGGGGGGGGGGGTATGTCACGTGCCAGCCTTCAGGGAAAACCCGGCTGCAACAGGGCGTGCTACAGCCTCCGTGCTTTAACCCAAAGGGAGACTCCAACGGGGCCTGGGGCGGCACGGCAGCCGGCAGGAGTGATGCGTGCAGGAGGGTTGACCCCACAGCCCCTCAAACTAGGGCCCAGAGCCTCTGACTCACGGCCGTGAGAAGGTGGGCTTGGATACAAAGTGGCTATGGATCCATCACTAGTCTGTGCCACGGGGACACAGGGCACCTCAGGCAGGAGGTCACCACCCCGGTTGGGCCTTACAGGATGGGTCACGTTTATATGCGCAGACGCAGCCAGCAACGGGTGGCGTGAGAGAATGGGCCATTCCTGGCAGAGGCGACAATCCAAAAATCCCGAGATCAGCTCGGCTTGACGGCACGGTGTCCCGTGGAGAAGGAAGGCCAATGGCGTGAGGCCACACGGCGCTGGGCGCCACACAGCACTCAGAGCCAGGAGGCATGTGGCTCTGGGGCGGAGTGCACCCGCGGATCACCCTGACGTTGGCAACAAGCTCCAGGTCCCAGGGTGCTAAGGGAGAATCGTGGGGAAGATGCTGTTGGCTGATAGACCACTTTCCGATACCAGGTGAGATTACAGCTGGAAGGATCCAGAAAGCTCCTTGAGGAAGTGATGCTTGAGTGAGGGCCAAAACATGAGCAGCCGACGACAGGGGTCCGGGGGCAAGCGGGGGGGTCGCCCACACGGACGCCTACGGGCAAGACGGACACACGGGCAGCTTGAGGCCCGGGCGGGGCCGGCGGGTGCGTGGAAACCAGAGCGGCCTCGGCCTTTACAATCATTCCCATGGGGCCAAACACGCGCATGCACGTCACCCGAGACCACCCTGTGCCCAAAACTGTTTTCGTATTTGATACTGTGCCATTAACTAACGGCAGAGGTGGTCTGTCAAAGCTCAGCCGAAATGTAAAATATTTCAGGGCACGGAAAGCAGTAACAACAACATCTCAGGGGAAAACCCAGTTGAAGACGAGGCGCGTACGTCCGCACGGAGGAGGAAAAGTCCAGCTGGATGATACACAGCACTTGACTCTTCATCCCAGACCGGAGTCAACCGAACAAGTGTTTGCCGAGAAGATGCTTTTATAGTCGTCCATTTCAGTCACTGTCTTGCAAAAGTGATTAACAGAGACGTTAATTAAAATGATCGTTACAAGAATAACAAGTAAGAGCACTCCCATCTTGAGTGCTCATCCTGAACCAGGCTCGACCGCAGGTGCCCAAGACACGATACCCAATCCCCCTAAATCCTCTCGGCAGCTGCAAACGGGTTATGGTCACCATCCCCTTTTTACAGACGAGGGAAGGGAGACTCAGAGAGGACAGCCAATTCACTCCAGGTCACAGAGCTGTGATCATTTAAACGTCACTGCCAACACCAGTTCAAATTCCATTTTTGAAGCAAGGGAAAAACACTCGAATTCAATTATCTAGCTTTATCCTTCCCTCGTTTTTTGCGTTTTTTCTTGGGTTAGCGAAACCCCTTGCCTGCACAGGCACTGCCCAGTCTGATCGGCTGCTGCCTCCTGGAAAACAAACTCAGCACCGTGGAGGATGGCACCCCTGGACCGCAGGTGTTCCCCGCAGCCCAGACCCCCGGAGCCCACGGAGCCCAAGACCCACAGCCATTCGGGCCCGGCCCCACGGGGTCTCTAGGGCGGGAAGGATTGTGAGGCCGGGGGCTGAAGCTGGGAGCTCCTCACTCGAGGCTCACTCACCTCAAAGGGAGGAAGTGACAAATGGAGGCGACTTTTCTTTTTAATTTTTTTTAACATTTATTCATTTTTTGAGACACAGTGTGAGGGGGGGAGGGGAAGAGAGAGCGGGAGACACAGAATCGAAAGCAGGCTCCAGGCTCCGAGCTGTCAGCACAGAGCCCGATGCGGGACTCAAACCCACGAACTGCGAGATCATGACCTGAGCCGAAGTCGGACGCCCAACTGACTGAGCCACCCGGTTGTCCTGAGATGGGAGCAACTCTTAAGAGCTCCCATAGTAGGTGCCCTCTGGTTGATGAGAAACCCAGTCATCAGATTTCCCAGAGCCCTTAGCTGAGTGTAGCCATGGCTCAGTGTCCCCCGGGGGTAGGGGACAACCCGGCTCTGCTTCCTCTGCTTGGGTCTGGAGGCCCCGGGACTCACCTCCCGTCTTTCTTTGCCCGACTCCACAGAAGCCACATGAAGCTCCACATTGAAATTAGTGCTTTCTGCCTCAGATAAAAATGGCTGAGGAACCTTAAAGACATCCTGCCCCGGTTTATTTACTGCATGACCTCAGACATCCCTTCGTCCTCACGACTGCGCCAGCCCTGCGGGCGGGCTGAGCTGTGATTTCCCGCCTTCACAGATCTGCAGGTGCCCCTTCGCCCTCCCAGGAGGCGCCCTGGCTGGAGTCCTCGGCTTCGCCACACGGAGGAGAGAACAAAGAGGAGACGAAACAGGGGCATTCCTGAGGAGTAAGAAGCCTTCGTCCCGAAAGTGGTGAGAGACAGCTAGTTCTCCTAAACGTGGGACAGCCGCTCACCAGGCGTCACCGTCTCGCGAGCGCTGGTGGGGAGCTCAGGGCACTGTGGACAGTCGCCCGTCGAGGCCGCGTCGGGGCCTGGGCCGCCGGAACCCACCGCTTCCATGGCGCTGCTCCCCCACAGAAGCCCGCGTGAACTCCTCGATTCCTCACCACAAAGTTTCGCGGAAAGCTATTTTTAAATGTATAAATATATATGAACTTGCCCTGCCGGTGGGAATGCAAACTGGTGCAGCCACTCTGGAAAACAGTACGGAGGTTCCTCAGAAAGTTAAAAATAGAACGACCCTACGACCCAGCAATGCCACTAGCTATTTATCTAAAGGATACAAAATTCTGATTTGAAGGGGCACACGCACCCCAATGTTTGTAGCAGTGCTATCAACAATAGCCAAAGCATGGGAAGAGCCCAAATGTCCATCAACGGATGAGTAGATAAAGAAGATGTGATTTATGTATACAACGGAATGCTACTTGGCAATGAGAAAGAATGAAATCATGCCATTTGCAGCAACGTGGATGGAACTGGAAGGTATTCTATGCTGAGTGAAATGAGTCAGAGAAAGACAGATATCATATGATATTCACTCGTACGTGGAATTTAAGACACAGAACAGATGATCGTAGGGGAAGGGAAGGAAAGATAAGATAGAAACAAAGAGGGAGACAAACCATAAGAGACTCAAATGCAGAGAACACACTGACGGAGGCTGGAGGGGAGGTGGGTGGGGGGCCGGGCTAAAAGGGTGACGGGCACTAAGGAGGACACGTGTTGGGATGAGCACTGGGTGTCGTATGTAAGGGACGAACCACTGGCTTCTACTCCCGAAACCAATACTACACTGCATGCTAGCTAACTTAAATCTAAACTAAATAAATAAACATATATATGCGCTTCTTTCAAAAATGCTAAGGCAGCCATTTCTTTCAAGATGCTGGCCTGAGCCATCAGCCCACCGAGATGCACCATGGGCCCCTCAGGAGGGCCCCCCTTCCACTGTAAGTGGGAAAGTCCCACCCTCGTGGCTGTGGAGCAGCCATGGCGCCCAAGGAGCCACGGGAATCAGACTTCTCTCTCGCGACCGCTTCGGGCTCGCGGCCCGACGCCGGCCGAGGCGGACGCCTCCTTTCTGAGGCAGAGTCTCCTTTTACAGAGACTGAAATAGTTAACAGCACCTAGGACCTCTCCCTTCAAGTGCCCCCACTGCAAACTCGCCGGAAACAGCTAAACCTTAATAAAACAGCTGCTCTATCCCAATCCAGTGATGGATGAGCACGAGTTCATTCATTCCGCAAATATTTATCGAGCCTCCACTATGTAAAAGGCCCATACCAGGTGCTGGGCTAGGCTATCACACTATTAAATGTTACAACAATTAAATTTTTCTGTGTCTAGAATGGTTTACAACTTACTCAAAGTGCTCTATGCAAAGGATCCCTTAAGTGTGCGGCATGCGAGCCACAGAGAATTTCATCACTTACTGTAAATCACACAGCATAAACAAATAAGAACATTATTTAAATGAGAGGCCCTTTACTTACAGAAACCATATCACAGTTATTTCCTTTCAAGACCTAATTAGATTTAAAGCTTCATTTGGGAAACAGAAGATGAAAATGAACATCTTCTCCTAAGGGCATCTGGATGGGAGTCAACGGCGTGCATAATTTTTTTTTATCGTATAGCAAATTTGCCCAGGTAATAATCAAACAAAAGAGCTCTGTTCCAGGAGGGTAGTAGAAGGGAAGAAAAACTCAACTCAGCCACGTACTGTGACGGTGGACCATCACTGCTAGCTCGCTCGCGATGGAGGTGGCTATTTTTAACCACTGTTTGAGAAAAATTAATACTGTTTAATTCAGTGATTCCCAGTACGTTTGGGACACACAAATTCGAGGAGTGTACTAAAGTTCCAGAAACAAAGTACCTTAAAATATACACACACGCCTTAGAGTGCTCTGAGATTTAAAACAAAAGATAGGCCTCACCCATCCTTCACGATGTGCCGTGACTCACCCTGACGCTTCGTGGGGTCTCTGAGCACCGGACAAGCAGGTGAGTGCAGACCAACCCAGGCTGCTGAGGTCTTCTTGCTTTGAAAGCACACAGCTCGGTCCTAAACGTGCCACAGTAGGTCCCATTATTCTCTGAAAATCATAAAAATATAACTGATGTCCACTTTGATTTAAAATATATATACGGGGCGCCTGGGTGGCGCAGTCGGTTAAGCGTCCGACTTCAGCCAGGTCACGATCTCGCGGTCCGTGAGTTCGAGCCCCGCGTCAGGCTCTGGGCTGATGGCTCGGAGCCTGGAGCCTGTTTCCAATTCTGTGTCTCCCTCTCTCTCTGTCCCTCCCCCATTCATGCTCTGTCTCTCTCTGTCCCAAAAATAAAATAAAACGTTGAAAAAAAAAATTTAAAAAAAAAAAAATATATATATATATAATACGGGGTGCCTGGGTGGCTCAGTCGGTTAAGCGTCCGACTCCCAGTTTCTGCTCAGGTCATGATCTCACGATTTTGTGGGTTAGAGCCCCACATCGGGCTCTGCGCTGGCAGTGGGAGCCTGCTTGGGACTCTCTCTCCCTCTCTCTCTGCCCCTCCCCACTCCACGCTGTCTCTGTCTCTCTCTCTCACAAAATAAATAAATAAATAAACTTTAAAAACAAAACAAATATAACATTATACGTAATATATAAATACATAATATAAGCAACATATATATTACGTATAACATAATACAAACATAATATTATATATGTAAAATAAACTGTATGAAAAGAGATATGCTGAACAGAAAGGATTATTTATTTTGCAAAAATATGCTTTACTTTAAAGGAATTACCGGCAAGTTCTTTCGAGCACTGAGCTCCCCAGGACATTTAAGCATTGGTCTACACAGCAGTGACTTCTTGGCAAAACTCAGAGGGAGCTGGTGGGGCAGAAAAATACGAGATCCAGAGGAGCCGCTGCTGGGCAGGGACGGGGCAGAAGTGAGCATCACAGGGCATCTGGGGAGAGGGTGTCCAGGGCCGGCATGAGTCCCACCAGCTCTGTCCTGCATCTGCCCAGGGCTCTGCCCTGCTTCCTGCCCTGCTTCCTGGTGCCTGTGGGGGTGGCACTTTCTGTGGCTTTATGCCGGTAGCTAGCATACACACAGAGGAGGTTTCAAAGGCTGACCCAGAGAGAGGAGGGCCTTGTCAGGCTCTGTGCATAGAGGCACCTGCGATCCGCCCCTCACCCCATCAGCTCGACTCTGGCTTCCCCGCCCAGCCCCCAACAGCATGTGGCAGACCACTGGGAACCACCTGCTAAGACATCACTTATCCCTTGTCCTTGGCTCTGACTTCCCAGGCCAAGACTGGATGCCTGAGCACAGACCCTGGGTATCAGCCAGAGGCACAGTCCACAGAGCCACCACCAGTCCCACGGCTGGACGCTGGGGGAGCCAGGCTCGGTCATGGGCTGTAGACGACAAAGGGGGGGGGGCCCGAGGCCCAGGGTAACCAACCACAGTGAGCCACCAGAGACCACGGGAGGCTGCACGGACAGTGTCAGGCACGTGTAGGTCTTCGTGCTGAGTGACGACAGTCCACAGAGGAGGGTGGGGTGACAGCAATGGTGGTCTCAGCACAGGGGAGGCCCCCCGGGCGTGGGGTCTCATCCACGAGTCAGACGAGACAAGCCTGCCCCTCCCCCAATGTGCACTACACTTTTGGGGGAAAAAACACTGTGCTGATTGAAACGTCCAGGTCTCTCAACATTACAGTGACATTGGCTCTGCGGAAGGAGGATCTGGAGCCGGCACAGGGGGGCTCAAAAGTCCTAGTGGCACGGTGTCCACAGAGGGGAGACCTTTCCCCCAAAGGAGGGCAGCCACTCGGCCACCAGGGCTCCCTTTTCCCGGCTCCCACAACAGCCGTTTTCTCCACTCCCACGGGACAGCAGGCCTTACCTGCCCGTACTTTTGCCTAATCATTTCCCATTTGAAACCCCTTACGGCCCAAAGTATGGGAGGGTCCTGTGAGCATCTCTGTCCAGACTGCGCTGTCCGGCTCACACAAATGCCCACGATTCCAGCGTCAGCTCTACGCCGGCATCCACCACACTGGCACTCCAGCCTGGACAGCCCTCCACTCCCAGACGCGAGGACCCCGCTGCCGGCCCCGCTGGGGGACTACAGGCCAGCTCCCTGCAGGGATCCGGGCCTCAGCCAGCCGCACAAGCCAGGGCCCGGGGGCTCCTTCCTGATGCACTGATCGAACCCACCCCAGACCCAAATTCAAGCTGCTGCTGACGTCCTGCCCGATTTTCCCATGCCTATACATCTCTTTTCAGCCCGCTTCCCACCCCCCCCCCCGGGTCTGAGTCCCTCCACGCCTCCCCTGCCCACTCTCCCCTTGCTACTGGACGGCCCCCTGCTCCCCGAGTCACATTCTCCACCAGACGACCAGGTGATTTTATGACCGCAGATCTGAGCCCACCATACTGGTGCCCGAAACCCTCAGTGGCTTTCCAGGACCCTCCAAATCAATTCCACACCCCTCCTCCTGCTTCTGCATGAGCCTCCCCTGACCCCACACCCCGTTTCTCCCGACACTCTGTGCCCCACACACACTGACCTCGCCCCTCCAACACAGCTGCTTCGCGCGCCTTGGGGCCTTTGCACACACCATCCCCTCTCCCCAGACTGCTCTTCTCTGAATTCCTGGTCTTCTGAAACACCACCTGTCCCACAAAGCTTCTGCCAACTTCACGCCCCTTCTCTGCACCCCCAAAATACCGCGCTTCTCCTCTGCGGCGGGGAACAGACTGCGACTACATTCTGCCGGGATTGCTGGATGGATGTCTACTTCCTGGCATGGATCCTCCGGGCCTAGTGTGTCTTACCTTCCTGCAGAACTGGCTACTGGGTAAGCGAGCACACACACCAATCAAACTAATTGACACATCCTTCTGTTACATCAAATCCACCTTGGCTGAGAAGTTAATTCCTCCCAGAGGTTGTGTGGTTTCCCACTAGTGCGAAGGAGACGCTATAAAATCGGGATTTAGGGCTTTTCCAGGACGATTCATGACAGCTTTGGTAAGACTGTGGTGTTAGCACAGAAGCAGCAGAGAGCAGACCCCACCCTGAAAGGAGCGGCTGAGCAGAGAGCGCCAATGCAGTCCTCGTCGAAATACGGTGAGGCTCTGGAGCCCAGGGGGAGGGGAGCACCCTCAGACTCACCCATGACGCACCCCGGGCGGAAGGGGTGAGGGACAGAGTCGTTACCAAAGACCACCAGCCCAGGGGGAAGGATGGACCCCGAACGACCATGGCCCAGCAGGCAAGGAGCCCTCTGGTCTCCCACCATCGCCACCACTGTTCAAACCCAGTGGAAGTCGGAGGACAAGGGGGCCCAGATGATGTGGCCCACAGAGGTCAGCCCCCCGGGGCCACCACCACAGGGCTGAGGACATCACCGAACGGTCTGAAGGCCAAAGAGAGCATTACCAGTACCCGCATCATCCCTGCTATAGGACGAACGTCACAGGAGGACGGGAAAGAGCCACCCCCCCAACCCCAAGAGCTGAGGACGTGCTTAGTGTGAATCCGATGGCGTCACGCACAGTGAGCGGCGGAGCAGAGACGCGCAGCCAGCGGCCCGTGGAGACCACCCCAGGGCCTCTTGGCCAGGCCCACCCCGCTGCGGCCACGGCTGCCGGCCCGCACGGTCCACCCGCCACCCAGGCGCTCACGTCTCGTCCCCCTTTCCCTCTTACGAGGTAAGAAATAAAACTAGAGGCATCCGTGAGCAACTCGTGTTCTTTACAAAACGTTCAGCTTCCAAACCCACTGGCTGGGGTTTGCCAAGCCGCCGTCCTGAGCTCATCGGGTGAACAAACATCACAGCACAAAAGGCGAGCTAAGGGCTGGCCTCAAACGCTCTCCCCACATCCCTCCTCAAGTGCATTAAGACATTTTAGAGCTCGCTGGCAAGTTCCAACCTTAAAATCCTGATTATTTATTTATGCCCTTTTTGTCTAAGAAGTTAAATCCCCAAAGCATCTCAATTTAGATCAAAAGCAATTTACCAAACTTCACCTGGCACACCTGTGCCTATGATTTGTTAATTACCCGCTTAGCATTTCCAGAGCTGGAAGGCAGAGAAGCAGCCTCACTGGCTGCAGGGGGAAGCCTCTGATACTCAGCAACTGTGATAGAGCCTTCCAGAACGCCCGAGGTGTTCAGCGGGTGAAGCTACTCCACAGCCACGGAGCCACATGCATTTCTGCAAATTGCTTTTATTTTCCAGGGTGAGGAATGTAACAGTGAGCAAACAGACACATAAAGGCAGGTGAGGTTGCTGACATATTTCTTGGCTACCTGATCAAATTATATAATGGCACTAATACATCTCATCAGCAGTGATCTATCACACACGGGATCACCAAGTACCAGCACCCCATTTATTTCCCCGCCGCTCCCGGTTTACAACTTGGCATTGGGATGTTAGGAATAACAATAATTACTTGCTTTTACATTGCTTCAAACGAAAGAAATCATTAAATTGCACGTGTGAAAATAGGCTCTCATTGCTAAGATGGCTTTGTTAGCTTGCTTTCTTTTCTTTCTTCCCTCCTTCCCTTCTTACTCCCTCACTGCATCCTTAACAGTCATCTGTGTAAGTATCACCCTCTGTAACAGTATAAGCAGTGGTTATGGATGCCAGGCAAGTAAGAAGATAGGGAGTTTATTATAGCAACACAAGGCAAAAATTTTTTTTCCAGTTTCCTCGTGAAGAAACAGAAAGCATAACCTTTTCTGAGCCCCACCAGTGCCAGAGGGAGGCAAGGAAAACGGGGCTCTGTGGGGGGCTGTATCACACGCAAGGAGTTCTTAAATCTTCATTTGCTGACTGCTTTTTAAGTTGAACTCTGAGGGAGTTGGATATGCCCCATGCTTTGGAAACATCTAGAAAATTAAGATTATAAAATTTATTGGCTTCTGGAAGTAAGTAATAGGGCTGTAGCTCAATGCCTCTGGGCAGTGGCTTTCTGATTCTCCCCCTGGAAATAGCCCTCCTCCCCCATTAAGCTCCCACTGTACTTTATTTTTATCTCTTCCATGAAACTCGCCACGTTTTAACTTGTGTTATAATTGTAATTATGTCCTAGCTCGTTCATTACACTGTGAGTCCCTTTAAGGCCAGATCCTATCACAGATTCCTCCCTGGATCCCTCGCCCCCCTCGCACACACACAGCCGCCCACAGAAACCACTCAGGACGCACGAGGGCTGCCGGGAGCAGACGGGCGCTCTTGCCTCTCCCAAGGTGGGTACCTTTCTGGTCTCTTCTCCACTCCTCTCCAGGAAGACCAGGGCAGCATCTTCCACTGTCGCTTCATGTTCAGACATGCAAAACTCCATCAAAATGTCTTCACAGTTAGCCCTCTCACTACCGTCCATCCTGAAATGTTGGCTTAGAAAAAATGGTACATTCGGGAGAGGGGAAAACAGGTATTCTAGTAGTCACAACTAATTGAATCCTATCCTTCGTAACACAGCATGAACAATCTCACAAAATACAGCGAATATTGAGTCAAAACCACTGGTTTCCAGAGGCTGCAAAGAAACACCCACCTTGGTCTGTCTCCGTCCGTGGAGCAGGACACGGGTGGATGTTCTCCTTCGGGAAACACAATCCGTTTGGATAATGAAGCTCACAAAATGCTGTGTTCGTTGGGTGTCCCAGGACCCGTGAGCATGTGCACA
Organism: Leopardus geoffroyi; assembly: GCF_018350155.1. Classification (NCBI taxonomy): domain Eukaryota; kingdom Metazoa; phylum Chordata; class Mammalia; order Carnivora; family Felidae; genus Leopardus; species Leopardus geoffroyi. The sequence continues at coordinate 167,526,971 of NC_059331.1, forward strand.
CCAAAGAACACTCACCTCTGACCTAACTTGTGCAAACTGAGAAGATAGGAGCCTGTGTGCATTCGGCCCAATAGTAACAGCTGAAATAACTCCAAAGCGATGCATAATGATGACTTGAAACACACAAGGAAGGAAGTGTTGGGGCGGGCAGAGGGAGCCCAGACACAGGACACAGGACTCAGGGTCCCTCTACAAGCAGAGACCAGCACCGAAGCAGCCTCAGCTTCCTCATCTTACCCCATAAATTGACGGGCTGGAGTCACAGGTCCAGGCTGACCTATAGAGGTCCAGAAAGCTTCCACCCTCAATGGACACTGAGGATGACAACCCTAAGACAGCCATCAGTCACCCAGGATGACCAACAGTCACCCCAGATGGCCAAGAGTCACCCAGAATGGCCAACAGTCACCCAGGACGTCCATCAGTCACCCAGGACGACCAACAGTCACCTAGGATGGCCACAATCACCCCAAGACAGCCAACAGTTATCCATGACAGCCATCAGTCACCCCAAGATGGCCAACAGTCACCCAGAAAGACCCACGGTCACCCAGGACACCAAAGTCATCCAGGACGGTCAACAGTCACCCCAAGACAGCCAACAGTCACCCAGGACAGCCATCAGTCACCCAGGATGGCCATCAGTCATTGCATAAGAGCCACAGTGATTGGAACGTAGGACCTGCATATCCCTTCCATCTCAGAGGTTCTTAAGGATCTAACCAAAGCTGGAAAACAATCACCTGGGTAAGGGCCCCTCAGACACACCCAGACTCAAATCCACCAAAACTTAGGGAGGAGTCACGGTTAACATTCCCTCGTTTCTGGAGTGGCAGCACACATGCACCCTGGCCCCTGGCTCAGCCACCGTGCTGATCTCCATCAGTCATCAGAGTCAGCTTCCCAGCAAGGTGTGCCCAGAGCACCTGCCATCTCCCTTCCCAACCGACATTTAAAGTGCTCACGGCGGATGACAACGAGAGAAATCACGCCGCGGGCCAGACGGCACCCCACCTGTTCCCCGGGAGACGCCCCGAGACTGAGCTCAGAGTGAGCCAGAGCAGTGCCAGGAGGAGCCCCGTGCCCCAGTGTCCCTGTCTCCCTGCCCGGTACGGAGTCACATCCTTGTGCGTTAAGTGTCCTGGGGCTGTTGAGCAACTTAGCACAGACACAAGAGCAACGTCTTCCCGCCCGTCCTGGAGGAAGACAGCTGACGACGCGGGGCGAGCGCGGTTGGTCCCTTCTGAAGGCTCTCGGGCAGAATCTTCTCCACGTCTCTCTCCTACTTCCCGAGGCTGCCTGCAAGCATTGGCATGGCTGACCCCACGCAGCCCCCCGGTCTGTGCCTCTGTGACACCCGCCCTTCCTCCGGTGTCTCTGCAGCTGTGTCCTTGGGTTGAGAGCCCCCTGGCGAGTCCGGGGTTCTCTCATCTGGAGATCCTTACTTACATCTGCAAAAGCCCTTTTTTCTAAATACGGTCCCAGAGCACCTGGGTGGCTCAGTTGGTTGAGCGTCCGACCCTCGATTTTGGCTCAGGTCGTGATCCCCGTATTCGTGCGTTCAAGCCCCATGTCACACTCTGCACTGGCATCACAGAGCCTGCGCGGGGATCTCTCTGCCTCTCTCTCTCGAAATAAGTGAACTTTAAATCAATCAATCAATCAATCAATCAATCAGGTCCCATACGGCTGGACACACTTTGGGAGATGGGGCCCCAGTCCACCCACCACACAGACTTCTCCGAACCCTTGCAAACCCTGGCACCTCGCGCCCCCACCTCCCCTGCACCCCTCAGCGCATCTCACAAGACCACCATCTCCCCGAGAAGCACCCAGTCGGTGCCGTGGACAGATCACGTTATCACTACTGCCTTTCCAAACTCCTGGAGAACAAGAACAAAGGGTGTGTTTTTTCATTTCCACAGAATAGGCCTCTACCAGGAACCTAATGTTTTAAACTTCTCTCGTCATCGTCTGTGGTCAGTTGCATTATTTCCCCGAGATTCGATTTTGTGGATTTGGATCAGGAATAAGAGAGAAGAGCTGGGAGTAGAGAGGTATGATCTTTGCAGACAGTACTGAGTGCCTGCCACCCGCACAACCTGCAGGAAGCCCCGTGAGGAGGGGGAGGAAGAGGAAGAGGAAGAGGAAAGCAGGGCTGGGTCCTCAGGACTCACAGGGAACAAAAGTCTGTAACAACTCACTTTCCACGCAACATGACACAAGCGACAAGACAACTAGGAATGGAATATAAGGGCAGGAGGCAACTCAGTCCACGGACAGAATGGAGGGATGATGTCTCAGAGGAAACGGCCCTCTGTTGGGTAGGGAGAGAAGGACATGCAGGACAAAGGACAAGTGTGCCAAAAGGTACAGAGGAATGAAGATTTGGAGATCACGCAGGTATGTGATGGGGCAGAAAGTGGAGGAAGCAAAGCTTGAAATGCAAACTGAAGCCGGTTTGGCAGTTGCCTTAAATGCCACTTGGAACTTCTATCCTATAGACAATGAGTGTTATAAAGCTCCCCACCTCCTGCGGTTGGGGAAGACCCCTGCCCCTGCCAGCATTTCTGCACATAAAGGTGCAAGTTGTGCACTGAAGAACTCCAGGGGGCCACCATTCACATGACAGTCTGGGAGAATGACCCCCTGGATTTGTGCAGTGTTCAACACCGCAACCGTACAGGGCCATCCTTCCCTTCATTCTCTCTTCCCACTCAACAGCCTTTTGTGTGAAAGGCAGATTTTTGCATTTAGATATTTTGGGACTGGAAGCCAGTATTGGTAATACATCAGAACTAATCAGAATAAAGCATGACAGACTGTCATAAAAGCTTGCTTGGTAATTCATGCTAGCATTTATAACATATAAATAAGTTATGTATATTGTAGCTGCGCAGAAAGCCTGCAACAAGAGAGTAAATAATAAAATGATGAAAGGCTGCCAAACTGGAGTGTGTCTATCAGGGTATTACAGGAATTATTTTAAGGTTTCATTTAAGAAGAGAGCATAGGAACAGATTTATGAAATGGAAGGAAGTCCAAGCTGAGCACCAGCACAAACTTGAAAGCAGACAGTGCTGCGTGATGGGGAGACACTGGTAGCGGTCGGCAGACCCAGGCGACCCACAACACCTATACGCTGAGACAATCAGACACTGGCCGTGTCACAGAGGCACTGCGAGGATCTCACACGAAAACTGGGAAAATACAAAGGGATACGTCCACGTAAAACACAGTTATGTCAGGGGAAAAATGAAAAAGCATGCTAACTCCTTAGGCATTGGAGAGTAACGAAAGTTACACAGTGTGTACCCGGACTTCTCCCTCCTCCTGATTTGGATTTCCGCATCTGATATGTCGGGAAGATAACTAGCAATAATCCTGCATTAAAAAAAAAAAATAGATTCGAGAGAGAGCAAAGGATCTGACTTGTATCTACAGCTAGAAGTGTGGGAGGGGAGACAGGCTTAATTTTAGGAGGCTTGGGCCAAAGCATTAGCGTGCTGCAAGGGTACATTAGTAAGTCTGTACCCATAACAACTCTGCCTTCAACTTATTCAGGTCAGGCAGCTCAATACAAGAAAGATCGACGATTTGGAAGAGGTTCAGAGGAGAACAGAGTAACAACACTGTTAAGGGGCCGGTTTCAAGGACTGATTTAGGAAGAAAGATTAAGGACGCTAAGTGTGCACAGCTTCCCTAATCACGGACTAAGTGAAGACAAGATAAACATCATCGGATGTTTAATGGGTAGAAGCAGGGGGACAGAAGGGGATTATTTAGACGAGATTTTCGACGTATGCAACACACTGTAAGCTGTAGTGCAGAGCGATAGGATAAGGACTCGGCTCGCGAGGAGGGACCGTGAACGAAGCCTCACCGAAATGGGTTTACGGGACTCCTCTGACTTTCAGAGAAGCCTCTACCCCGAGACGTTAAAATGGATGAAGAGATGAGGTTGATCCTCGTTCGTGGAATACGAGGCCATGCTTACGCTAAAATAAAGCGGCGTTTCGGCAGGGAACACACCGGAATAAACGGATTCAGGCAAAATCCTGACTGCCCAGCCCAGCCCCACGGTTCTCGGGAGCCACCGTGGGGAAGAGCAGAGGGGCAGTACTGCTCCTTTCTGTCCCCTGAACATAAGCTCGCAAGAATCTGACTGCTCAGCTCACCCCTGCTCCCTCCAGGTTGACTGGTATTTTCGTGCCGTCAAGATCTTACCCATTCACCTCCGTTACTGTTCTTATGGTGGCGGTGGTGGCAGAGACGGTGGCAATGGAGGTGGTCACGGTGATGGCGATGGAGGTGAGCTGGTGGTGGTGGTGAGGCAGTGTTGACGGTGGTCGTAATGGTGTTGGTGGACCTTATAAACCACCTAAGGGGCTTGTGCTGAGCCAGTGCTAGGGGGAGGTCAGGAAGAACAGTCGGGGACTTAAAACCTGAGATGTCTGGGACCAGAAAGAAACGCGAATCAGGGAGACTCGACAGAGCATACCTGCAAGGCTATGTGGTGTTTACTTGCACGTCACAAAATTCGTATAAACAGTATTGAGCTACAAATCACATGGTTTTGTTGTTGTTGTTGCTGTTTTGGTTAACATCGTGCTTTTAAGATCTGTCCACACTACTTTAGGCACATCTCATTATTTACTGCTGCACTATGTTCCATAGTATCCATTTGCCACCATGTGACTTAGCCATTCCCCAAGTGATGGGCCCCTCCCCCCCGCCCCGAGGCTGCCTCCAACTCCCCACCAGGACAACCAAATTTGGAGCAAACATCTCCAACACTAACCATACGGACGCAGGCGAGAGTGGCACTGTCGCGTCACGAGCTAGAGGAGGGTTTAATTTTGCTACGGAATCCCAGAGTGCCTTTCAGGCTGCGTGCCCCACCTACCCTTCCTCCAAATGTGCATGGCGACCTCCATTCCCCCACATCCTTGCTGATACTTGATATTAAAAGATGGTCTACTTTTTGGTAACTCTATGCATGTACAACTGTATTTCATTATCGTTCCAATTTTTGTTTCTTCAATAACCGGAAACCAACACTATCTGATTAAGGGTAGACTTTCTGAGTCAGAAATTGACCAGGGAAATAGAAACCACAGTAGGCATATTTTAAATGCAGGGGGATTTAAATTAAGGAAGTGGTCACGGAATTCTAGGAACGGCCAAAGGAGCAATCCAGGATGGGTGGAAACCCAGGGATTAGTTACTACAGGAAGCTGCACCCTCCTGAGAGCTGGGAGGACAGAGAGAGGACCGTGCACGCACCTGCTACCACGATGCCACTGTGGGAGCTGCCAAAGGCCCTGGGAGCACACGGCCCCCCGCCAGAGCCAGACCCTGGTGCCACTGAAACCCCAGCACTGCCCTCTCACTGCAGCTGCCGGGTCCCCGGGGGGCACAGCCACAGAGGGCACAGCCACCGGAGCCAGCTTTTGGCACTAAAGCCCAAGACCTCTGACAGCTGCTGCTGCCGGAACCACCAAGGACCACTGGAGCCCCAGGAGGCCGGCGGCAGGGACTCATCCGGACTGACCACAGGGCCGGCCAGCAGACCCGCTCTGTGCACCGTGAGGCGAAGTCAGGCCGATGCTGCACGCACCATCCAACCCCTGAAAGCCCCCGCCGGACCAACGGATCACGCTGGCACTTGCATCCTCGGCACGAACCTACAGCTGGTTCAGATAAGCCCCCAAAGTCTGGGTGTCCCTCTGTCTCCGGTGCACGTTGCCACGGGCACACGTCCCGGGTCCCCTTGGGGAAGCTCCGACGAGGACGTACCGCTCACCTCTGCGACCAGGATGCAGGGCGCTTCCTCAGAGGGACCCACTCTTCCCATCCGTCGAAGGGCTCCGAGGCGATAAGCGGGCTCAGGTCTGGCAGACTGCAGGAGATGCCTTCGAAGTGGAGTAACCCTTCCAAAATCATCACGGACGGCGGCCGCAGGGACCTCTGCATCCTCCTTGCACCACCTTCTGGAAGGAGAGAGGGGTTCTTGGGCCAGTAACTCCCAGCGAGGCGTGGCCATGGGCCACCTGCTGCTGACGATCACTTGAGGAGGGGTCTCTGAGGGCCCCGCCCACCTCACACCATGCACCTGCCCATGAGCCACCGCTTGGCCTTCTAGAAACACCCAACCTAGGTAAACCCTTCACTATTCTACTCAGGTTCAAGAGTTTATTAATCTTTAGGAGTTCTTCGTACATCGGACATTACGAACACCTCTACTTTTCTACCCACCTGCAAACACTATCAATGATCTTCACTGAAGAAAACTCTTTTTTTTTTTTAATTTTTTTAATCTTTATTTATTTTTGAGACAGAGAGAGATAGAGCATGAACAGGGGAGGGGCAGAGAGAGAGGGAGACACAGAATCCAAAGCAGGCTCCAGGCTCTGAGCTGTCAGCACAGAGCCCAACGTGGGGCTCAAACCCACGAACGGTGAGAACATGACCTGAGCCATAGTCCGACGCTTAACCGACTGAGCCACCCAGGCGCCCCTGAAGAGAACTCTTTAATCGGGAGGCAACCACTCCAAAATTGATTCACCCTATAACCTTAGGTCTTCTGAAATGTCTCCTCCCCCAAGATCGCGAAGATATTCCACTATATTTTCTTCTGTAACTGCATAGTTTTTCAAAAACTTGCAGGGAGTTTAACTCTGTACAGCATGTGAAGTCAGGATACAACACCCTTCTCCATTTAGCGACTCTATTACGCCAAACCGCCTCTGAAGTCAGAGCGTGTCCTTCCACAGTGGAGGGACCACTCACCAGACAGCAGCCTCCTATATTCAGGCATCCATTTCTGGGTCCCCCCGTCCTACATCCCTAGGCCGGTCCCCGGGACCTCATCCTGCTCCACTGGGCTGGTCCCTGGGCCCCCCATACTGCACCCCCAGGCTGGTCCCCGGACTCCCGTCCTGCTCTGCTGGGCTGGCCCCTGGGACCGCCCCCACCCCCGTCCTGCACCCTCAGGCTGGCCCCTGCACCCCCTCTCGTGCTCCGCTGGGCTGGTTATCAGTTCTTCCACCAGTGCCACATTCGCTCTCTGGTTTGGCTGGGTGTTCTGTGTTTATTATGGTCTTTTAATACCCCTTAATATGTGGGAGGGGATTTTCCTGTTTGATCTTCCTTTACGAGAATTTCTAGGTTATTCATGCACCTTGATTTTTCCAAATGAATCCATTTCTTGAGTTCCTGAAAGAAATCTTGCTGGCATTTTTATTGAAATCACATTGAAATTATCAATTAATTTAGGATAAATTGACATCTTCACAAAGTTAAACTGTTGGATCCATGAGCGTGATGTGTCTTTCCATTAATTAAAATCTCCCTTGGGGCACCTGGGAGGCTCAGTCGGTTGGGCGTCCGACTGCAGCTCAGGTCGTGATCTCGGGGTTCACGAGTTCGAGCCCCGCGTCCGGCTCTGTGCCGACAGCTCGGAGCCTGGAGCCTGCTTCGGATTCTGTGTCTCCCTCTCTCTCTGCCCTTCCCGCTCTCGTGCACGCACTCTCCCTCTCAAAAATAAATAAACATTAAAAAAATTTAATGAAATAAAAAATGCAAGTAAGTAAGTTCTTTCCAGGACGACGTCTGCTCCCGTGATGTTGGAGCTACTGTTTTGCCCGTACCTAATCGCCGGACGGAGGACCCTACGCCTTCAGGGGGAGTTTCAGCAGCAGCTGTCGGCCTTCCGCGTGCTTGTCTGCACCTCCCCGGGAGCCAGGCGCTGTCTGGCACTGTCCTCCCCTCTGACTGTGATTCAGGAGTCACTGGATCTACAGAGATCATTCCAGAAACCCCAGAATGGATCCACCGTAACCCAGAACCTGTGGTTCTGGAAACGCACCTCCAGAGGAGTTGAGAGAAGCTTCAGGAAATAGATAAGGTGAAGGAACTTGCAGCCGCCATCGCCAGGGCAAGTCCTGTGTGCCACTGGCGGGCAGGTGGCTGCACAGGGGCCGGTGTGCACCCGGGGAGCGTGCTTGCCGCACGGGAAGCAGGTGCCCGAACACCATCACGTGCGTCGGGCCCCGTGCTGGGTTCCTGCTGGGACCCCCACCGTGCAGGCCAGGAAACTGAGGCTCGGGGGCTTCCTGAGGGCAGACGGCAGGCTGACCCAGGACCAGAAGCACATGCCACATCGCCTCTGCTCCGGGGGGCCCTGCTCCTCCCAGGCGCCCTATCAAAGCGAAAATCAGCCAGGGAAGCAAACACACACCTGTGCTGTTTCGGACCTGTACCTGCACCACATCCACACTCAGGTTCAAGGCCATGACTTCTGTTACCGACAGGGCAGTGAACGAAAGTCTGGCCCAGTGTTTATGGGCTCCAGGCTCAAAACAATTTCATCCTTCTAATGGCCCACAATTATCACAACACGAGGGGAGAAAGCCTCGTGGTTTTGGTCTCACTTATTTTGGTTCACCTAAAAGCACCAGGTAATTGAGTGGTCTGTACAGTGTGGGGACATAAAGATTCACCCAGATATTTTTTTTAACATTTATTTATTTTTGAGAGAAAGAGAGAGAGAGAGAGGGAGAGAGTGAGCAGGGGAGGGGCAGAGAGAGGGAGACATGGAATCCGAAGCAGGCTCCAGGCTCCAAGCTGTCGGCACACAGCCTGACGCGGAGCTCGAACCCATGAACCGTGAGATCATGACCTGAGCTGAAGTTGGACGCTTAACGGACTGAGCCACCCAGGCGCCCCTACACTCAGATATTCTTAGAATCCATTTGGGGGAGCTCAACCACCTGATGCGTTGCATGGACACTGCTGACTGAAATGAAGGACAGTTTGATTACTAAATGTAATCACAGCTAGTAAAAGTTTGTCATTTCTTCATAACGATGTACAAGTAGCTAACCTGAGATCGTGGAAGCCATTGCAGAACTTTCTGGGTGATACTGTGATTTTTGTGGGACTTTCTGTGTGTGTGTGTGTGTGTGTGTGTGTGCGCGCGCGCGCGCGCGTGCTGAAATTTACATGCATATTAACTGTTTTAAATGCAGGGGGGGGGCGTCGTAACAGCAATAACATGTGCAGAGGTTAAGAAAGGAGACGCACGGAGCCAATCCTGGGGGCCGTCTGCCCAGAGAGAGGACGGTGCTGAGTCTCTGCAGATGTGCAGTTGCAGGGAGAACAGCAATGCTCCAAGCCAGAGAGGGGGATCCGCCTCTGCTCCCTCACTGTTGGCACCCCTGGGGGCTGAGGATCCCATACCGTTGGAGGAGTGAATGGGGCAGGAGTCGTGTGGTACTGGGGGAGATCTGCAGACACTTCCCAGGCACCCCGTGCCCTCGCCACCTTCACCAGGTTGTGGGGGCAGAACTATCCCAGAAAGTGCGGCTCCTGGCTATGCCCCGGGGCTGCCCTGGCGGGGCAGGGGGTGGGGGGGAGCACGTGCCCTGAGCCTCGCCCCCTCGCCCTCACCCCTCGCCGAGCGGGGTCCGGCATACTTGCCCTGCCTGGCAACAGGTGGCACTGAGGACCCAATCCTGCCCCGGAAGGAACAGGACGGTAAGATGCTGCTGGCAAGGATGGGTCCAGGTCAAGGCCTCTCCCCTCTACCCTGATCGCACGGGACCTGCAGGCGTCTGACTTTTGGCTCCTACAGGGTGACACAGCCCTGCTTGAGGTTTCCAGTTCAGGACACTGTGACCTGTGCCGGTCCGTGGGTGAACTGCACAGCACTTAGTGTGGAGCATTATTAGGGAAAACGCCCTCATGCTCTCAATTTGGTTTTGGGTTTTGTTTCTTTTTCTTCCTTTCTTTCCTTGTTCCTTCCTTCCTTCCTTTTTTTCTTTCTTTTTTTTTTTCTTTCTTTTTTTCTCTCTTTCGACAGAGAGAGAGAGGGGAGGGGCAGAAAGAGAGGGAGACACAGAATCCGAAGCAGGCTCCAGGCTCTGAGCTGTCAGCACAGAGCCCGATGAGGGGCTTGAACTCATGAACCACAAGATCATGACCTGAGCCAAAGCTGGACGCTTACCCGACTGAGCCTCCCAGGCAACCCCTCAAGCCTGTTTTTAATGGATACGTATTTCCATGGGCAAAACCACAGCCCAACCGGCAATGAAGGCTGAGAGAGGAGCCACACAGGAGTGGACAGTCAGACGAGAGGCCACAGACTGAGAAGGGACACAGGAACTGCAAACCGGCCCCCAGTGCCCACGGGGCAGGGACGGGGTGACAGGGGGAGGGCAGACGGCCCCCCAGCACTCTGGGAAGCAAGGACTCTAGGAGGGAGACGGGGTGTCTGCGTGGAGCCCCCTGCCACAGGGCACACGGAGCGGGCAGTCACCGTCTTGCACCACAGAACAAAGGTGGCTCTGACTTCCGGCAGGTGCACTGCACGCTGGCTGGGAGTGCAGGGGGCACACGGGGCAGGGCGCTGCTCTGCACTCCAGAAGCCGACCTCCCAGCGGAGAGTTTAAGGATAAAAGGGTGGAGGCACTGCCCACAGGGGATGTAGGAACTCGAACCTCCAGATCTGTGGGGGACGGAATTCAAAGTTAGTTTACGGGGGGCACCTGGGGGGCCCCGTCGGTTAAGTATGAGACTTCAGCTCAGGTCACAGTCTTGAGGTTTGTGAGTTCAAGACCCACATTGGAATCTCTGTTGTCAGCACAGAGCCTGCTTGCGATTCCGCGTCTCCCTCTCTCTCTGCCCCTCCCCCGCTTGCCCGAACGTTTTCTCTCTCTCTCTCTCTCTCTCTCTCTCTCAAAAAAAAATAAAATAAAAAATAAAATAAAATAAAATAAAATAAAATAAAATAATAATAAAAATAAATAGGGGCACCTGGGGGGCCCCGTCGGTTAAGTATCCGACTTCGGCTCAGGTCATGATCTCACAGTTTGTGAATTCGAGCCCCTTGTCGGGCTCTGTGCTGACAGCTCAGAGCCTGCTTGGGACTCTCTGCCTCCCTCTCTCTCCACCTCCCCAACTCATGCACACACTCTCTCTTGCAAAAATAAATAAGCATTTTTTTAAGTTGATTTATGGGACAAAGTGGCATCCAGCAGACCTGTATGGAAGGATGAAGATTTAGACAGAAGGAAGAGAGGCATTCCAGAAGACACAACATAAGTAAAGACTGAGTGGAAAAAAGAAAATGGTCTGGCGGGTGAAGATGAACGCCAAACTCAGAGGGTTGGGGGTGGGGGCAGGAGGAGGAAGGAATGAGGGAGGGAGGAGGCTGGGGGAGGGGAGAGGTTGGGGAAGATGAGGGGAGGGAGAAGGCTGGAAAAGGGGATTGGGAGGGGAGAGGGTGGGGAGGGAGAGGGGAGGGAGGAGGCTGGGGGAGGGGAGGGGAGAGGCTGGAGGAGGGGAGTGGGAGGGGAGAAGGTGGGGAGGGAGAGGGGAGGGAGGAGGCTGGGGGAGGGGAGAGGTTGGGGAAGATGAGGGGAGGGAGAAGGCTGGAAAAGGGGATTGGGAGGGGAGAGGGTGGGGAGGGAGAGGGGAGGGAGGAGGCTGGGAGAGGGGAGGGGAGAGGCTGGAGGAGGGGAGGGGAGAGGCTGGAGGAGGGGAGTGGGAGGGGAGAAGGTGGGGCGGGAGAGGGGAGGGAGGAGGCTGGGGAAGGGGAGGGGAGAGGCTGGAGGAGGGGAGGGGAGAGGCTGGAGGAGGGGAGGGGAGAGGCTGGAGGAGGGGAGTGGGAGGGGAGAGGGTGGGGTGGGAGAGGGGAGGGAGGAGGCTGGGGGAGGGGAGGGGAGAGGCTGGGGGAGGGGAGGGGAGAGGCTGGAGGAGGGGAGTGGGAGGGGAGAGGGTGGGGAGGGAGAGGGGAGGGAAGAGGCTGGGAGAGGGGAGGGAGGAGGCTGGGGGAGGGGAGGGGAGAGGCTGGAGGAGGGGAGGGGAGAGGCTGGAGGAGGGGAGGGGAGAGGCTGGAGGAGGGGAGTGGGAGGGGAGAAGGTGGGGCGGGAGAGGGGAGGGAGGAGGCTGGGGGAGGGGAGAGGCTGGGGGAGGGGAGAGGCTGGAGGAGGGGAGTGGGGGGGAGAGGGTGGGGCGGGAGAGGGGAGGGAGGAGGCTGGGAGAGGGGAGGGGAGAGGCTGGAGGAGGGGAGGGGAGAGGCTGGAGGAGGGGAGTGGGAGGGGAGAAGATGGGGCGGGAGAGGGGAGGGAGGAGGCTGGGGGAGGGGAGAGGTTGGGGAAGATGAGGGGAGGGAGAAGGCTGGAAAAGGGGATTGGGAGGGGAGAGGGTGGGGAGGGAGAGGGGAGGGAGGAGGCTGGGAGAGGGGAGGGGAGAGGCTGGAGGAGGGGAGTGGGAGGGGAGAGGGTGGGGCGGGAGAGGGGAGGGAGGAGGCTGGGGGAGGGGAGAGGTTGGGGAAGATGAGGGGAGGGAGAAGGCTGGAAAAGGGGATTGGGAGGGGAGAGGGTGGGGAGGGAGAGCGGAGGGAGGAGGCTGGAGGAGGGGAGGGGAGAGGCTGGAGGAGGGGAGTGGGAGGGGAGAGGGTGGGGCGGGAGAGGGGAGGGAGGAGGCTGGGGGAGGGGAGAGGCTGGGGGAGGGGAGGGGAGGGGCCTCTGGCAACAAGGGTGAAGAAAGCATGGCAGAGAGGCACCAGCAGGAAGGTGCAGTCGGGCACAGAGATGGGTCGACGACATCAGAAAGCGTGAGTTGGGGTCCCGGACAAGTCCCTGACTCTTTCAAGGCCTGGGTGTCCTCAGCAGAGGAGGGCAGCTGGCTGCTCACACCCTCAGCGGAGAGGCCTCTGGAGTGACACGGGAGGGGGGGGGGGCGGGGCAGGGCAGCTATGGAGAGGGTGAGGCAGGGCCCTCCCCCCAGGACCTCGGGCCCACAGAGCCGCAGGCCATCAGCCCAGAGTCTGTTTGGTGGCCTGGAAATGCAGAGGGGTACAGAAGACATGGAGAATGTCCATGTTGCTCTAACATTTTACCCCGAGGATGCAGCGCTTTCTGGAAAGAGACGTCCGCTAAGATCTTGAGGCCTGAAATTACAGGATCAGGCAGCAGAAGAATCAGAAAACTATAAACGTATGATCCGCAATGATCCGCGAGCTCATCATCCCGGATCCCACCGCGTCACACTCACATGGGCTGGCCCTCAACCCTGGGTTTGTCTTCAGCCCCGTCATCGAGATGATGGCCCTGCTCCTCACAGCCCCTTGATATGCCCACCCTGGCTCTTTGCAACTGTGCCCTTTCCTTGTGTCCAAGCCCATGAATGCTGAGGCCACCTGCCAGCCCCTGCCTCGTGAGTGTGGCCGTGAAAGTTGTCCTTCTTTTCAGGAACTGCCTGCCCAAATTCCGGCCCTGGCTGCCACTGGGTCTGTCCACAGACAGACACGTCCCATGGACCCCGTGACTCACCACCTCCACCCTGACGCCAGACCCCACAGCCCCAGCAGAATGACAATGAAGTAAGTCTCCGTTTACAGAACCAATCACCCAACAGGTATTTATGGGCACTGTCGTAGGTATAAAGACGTTTTTCTGGGTGCCTATAACATAGTTAGAAAAATGAGAAAACCACATCTCCAGTAAATAACACACAGAGACACCACATGCCTTCAGAGGAAGGAGAGGAAGCACTTCAGAGAGACTGCACGAAAAAGTCTGAGCTTGAAGTGAAGAATGGGACGGGTCTGGGAGAGGTGGAGAAGAGTTTTTAGCAAGAAAACGGCCCGTCTGCACGCATGCCGTCCTCACAGTCTGCCCTTGGTGCTGAACCTTAGGGCCTCTGTGTCCTCGCCTTGAAGATCGGGGTAGCACCAGATCTCACTCAGGCATTCTGTGATGGTGATTACATCTTGATTTTCAAGTAAAATTTCTGGGATTAGCAGGAAACACAAATCTAGATAGCTGTCCATTTCGGTTTCCTTTACAAGTTGCAACTGTGTTTATTTTTCTCATCTTGGTAAGGAAAGCTCTCGGTCTGTGTTTGCAGACCCTCCCTCGTACTCAAATCTGGTTTTACATTTCATAAGGGAGGGACAGGCACTCCCTGTGTGCCTGCGACCTGAAAAAGGCTGAAAGCCACCCAGATTGTTTCTGTCGTGGAACCCCGCGGGCACCCACAGCCCCTGGAGACGCGTCTGCTATTCAGGGAGGGTTCCCAGGTCTGGAAGCCACGGTCGGCACTGACTTGTCGGATAGGAGGATGGTCGGGGAAAGAAAGGTACAGGGAACAGGGGCACAGGCCCTGGGGTGGGGAGGGGGTGTCTGAGCTGCTAAATAGCCCTCCCTGCTCCGTCTTTTCCCGCTGCCCTGGCCCTCAGTCTTCAACCGAAGACGCGGGAAGGCCATTAGTAAGTGTCCCAAACACATCCGAGATCTAAGGTCTTTATGTAGTGTGACCGGGACAGGTGAGGATTCAAGCAGTAGGTTCGGGCTCAGTCCAGGCAGGTGAGGGATTGGAATTCGTGAGGCCCCCTGGCAGGTATCAGGGCGCGCTTGTAAAGAGATAATTCAGGCACTGACGAATGGAAGTTCAAAGCCAGTGACACAGAGAGAAATCTGAGATACGGAGTTCAAAGTCGACGGCAGCAAGAACAAATTGCCACCGCGTCTCGAGCTGTGAATGTGGGCTCCTTGCAAGGCTCCGCCCGCACCTCGGGTTGGGGCGGGGCTGAGCTGGAGGTGCGGGCGCGGCTTTGAAGTCCCCCCGGATGACGGCGAGGGCAAGGACCCGGCGGGCGGGGCGAGGGAGGGGACAGCATCAAAGAGCACCGTTTGCTCAGGGTTGGGCCTATCTCCAGTTACAGCCGCATAATCCACGGTGTTCACCACTGTTTGCTTAGGTTTAACGCGGAGTTAGAATTCTGGTTTTGCTTCTCACTTAGGAAAAAAACAGCTTTGTGCAGAGAGGTTACTAAGTAAGACTTTTGAGAACTTTGTTCGCCCTCATAGGGTGACTTTTGGCTTGTAACCTGATCCCTGGCAGGTTACTGTTGGTGTATAGAATTTCCAGAAGACTGGAAGACATTCGGAAGACATTCTTACTGAATACTGGCCTGCCCTGGTAACCACCCAGGCACGTCTACCTGCCAAGCTCCAGGCCGAGAGTGTGGGGTCCTGGGACCGAGAAAGGTGTGGAGACCGCCTTGCCTTCGGCCCATCAAGCTTTCAGACTGTCTTCTAGCTGACTGAATGCCGTCAGCCCAACAAAAGCCAACAGCTCTGAACTACAACTCTGAGATCAAACGCCGAGGGTTCGGGCCCCAGGAAGAAGCAGCACGACGCTGCGGGGGGCCTGGAGAGCAGTGTTCCCGGAGAGGTGGTGTGGACACGCGGTCCACAGCGGGAGACGTGGGTCCCGCATAGACGTCCAGGGCCCTCCTGAACACAGGGCACCTGACGCACGGGCATGTGTTCAACGCACCTGGGACAAAGCATGTTCACACACGCCCCGCGGTGCAGAGACCTCTCCTAGGTCAAGGTCACGGCCGGATTTGCACATGAGCCTGCGGCCAAGTTCAAGCATTGTGGCCTGAGCTGTTCGTCTTCAGATCCAAACCCCCGGACTCACGTCAGACTGCAGCACTTGGAGAAGGATGGGCCGCCGTCCCCAGAAGCGGCAGGCTGTGTCACACGAGGGGCCTTGCTTCCTGTATTACTTCTCTCCTAATAAGCCACACATTTACATGAAGGAAAAGTCGAGACACTCTAGTGTGTGACACACACAACACATCCTCTCCACAAGTGTCTGCTGAGCACGTCCTAGTCCATCCACCGCTGGGTCAGAAAATGAGAGGGAACCAGAACAAATCACAGAAACTGCTCCTGTCCCCAGACACTCTGCACGTCGCATTGAGAAGCAAGGCATTCCCACAAAGAAATCTAAGCAAGTGCCCAAATGGCTTGAAACTGGGAACACACAGTGCTATGAGGGTCCAGAGAAGGGGGAATCAACACTGGCTGCAGGGACAAGACCTCCCGGAGGCAGGTCCTGGGAGGCTCCTGGGTGACCCAACAGATACAGCAGGTGGCAGTGATGTGGGGTAGGTGGAGAAGGTAATCCAAAACAGGAAAACAGCCAGGGGCACCTGGGTGGCTCCGTGGGTTGAGCGTCTGACTTTGGCCCAGGTCATGATCTCACAGTTTGTGAGTTCGAGCCCGGTGTCAGGCTCTGTATAGACAGCTTGGAGCCCGTTAGGATCCTTTCTCCCTCTCCCTCTCTGCCCCTCCCCTCTTCTCTCTCTCAAAAATAAGTAAACATTAAAATAAATAAAATAAATACAACAAAACAGGAAAACATCTACAGCCAGGGTGGGAGAGGACGTGTGGGAGATGCAGGGTTGCAGGGCCACCCGGCGGGAGAAGCAGCGGCCCTGCGCCGCGTCCCCATGATTCCCACACCAACGCTCTCCGACTGCAGATAAACAGGAAAGGACAGCACGTCACATCCTTGGCTTCATCAGAGCTCGGACAATCCACTCTCAGTGGCCCGTGGCCGGGTGTTGAGGCGTCGGGCACAAATGGGTACCACTGGAGACGGGAGCGCATCCAGGGGGCACCCCCCACCCCAGGGAAGCAGGGTGTTACCTGGGGACATGGGAGAGCTTGACGGGGTGTAGGGGGAGGGCGGCACAGGGAGGTGAACCGCGCAGGTGCGGGGAGTGGGGGGAACACATGCAAAGATTCTCCCAAGTTTCGTTCCGACCACTGCTGAGGGACAAGCCCAACATGCCCCTGCTGTGTCCTTCCGTCCCAGGACAGGGTCGGGATTGTACCAGAATGCACCAATCACGGCACAGCCGTCCTAGTCCCGTATACGAACAGACAAGACCGATGCTGTATCTACACCCGCAAACCGGCACCCGCCCCACACCCGCCTCAGCAGAGGAGCGCCGCCCTGCTGGCTGTGCCGGCCACAGACACTGGATCCTCCTCCGCATCCGGCTCTCGTGCCCAACCCCCATTCCGCCGGCAAAACGTGCGGCGCCATCCGCAGGGCACACCGCCCACAGTACTGTGCGGCCCCTCACGGCCACGCCCCCGGCCTCGGCCACACCCTAGGCCACGCCCCCGGCCTCGGCCACGCCCACCAGTCCCCCTGCGCTTCTGCCCGGGCCCCGCCATGGTGTTTCGAACAGAAGGCACGTTACAGAAAAGAAAAAAGCACCGGTGTCGGCGGGGACGCAGAGCCGCCAGAACGCTGCGCCACTGGTGGGCCGCCAGGTGGTGGTGCCGGTGCGGTGGGAGCCGCGGGCGGCCCCGCACGGGGCTAAACGCAGCACTGCGTCCCACGCGGGAGTCCACGGAGCGGGCAGGGCTCCGACACGTGCTTCCCACGCTCACCGCGGCACCGCTCCTGGCGGCCAGGAGGTGGAAAGAAGGCAGAGGGCCATCCACAGGTGAACCGACAAACAAACGCGGTTGTTGAAACACATGTTGTTTATCTGTGGAGCAGAATATTATTCAGGCTTAAAGAGGAAGGACATCCTGACACCTGACATCCTGACGTTGGTTACGACGCGGACCGGCCTTGAGGACACTGTGTTCAGTGAGATAAGACCAACCTGGAGGAGGACAGTGTGCTCAGTGAGATAAGGCGGTCACGAAGGGGCAAGCGCCGTGTGACTCCACGTGTACGAGGTCCCTGGATACGTCACATCCACAGAGACAGTAGAGGGTGGGTGCTGGGCGCTGGGGGAGGGGAAGTTGGGGGTTAACGGAGACAGATGGAGAGGGTCCTGGCCATGGTGGCGGTGACGGTGGCACAAAGGGAATGTGCTCCGTGCCAGGGTTCACTTAAAGACGATTAAACCAGGAAAGGTTATCCAGGAAAGGTTATCTGACTCGTATTTTACCACAATCGAAAAAAGAGAAGCCAGAGCCCTGGTTTCCAGACGTGGATCAGACCCGCCGCTCCTGCGCTTGCAACCCTGCGGTGGCTCCCGTCTGGTCTCCGAGACGCTCTCCCCTGCGTGCCCGTGGCCGCCGTCCCCTGGCACAGGCTGCCTGTGGTCCCTTCTCTGCACACCCCACCCCCGCGACTGGCACAACCCTCTGTGGCCTCGTTCCCCCCGCACTTACCACCATCTGACACAGCAGGGACTACTTACCGGCTTATTTATTCTCTCTCTCTCCTGAAATAAGAATATAAGTTCTATTAGGGACAGATTTCTCCTCTTTTACCCTAAATATCCAGAGCAGTGCCTGGCACACAGCAGGCACAGTTAGGTCAATTCCTAACTCTTACATCTGTTGAGCAAGTAAGCGAATGAATGAAGGAATGAATATGTCAAGTTTAATTATGTCAGAGACAGGAGTGTTTTCTTTAAAATACTAGCTTTTGGGGGACCTGGGTGGCTCAGTCGGTTAAGCATCCAACTTCAGCTCAGGTCACGATCTCGTGGCTCATGAGTTAGAGCCCTACACTGGGCTCTGCCATCAGCACAGAGCCTGCTTCGGATCCTCTGTCCCCCTCTCCTGTCCCTTCCCCACTTGCACTCTCCCAAAAAATAAATACTAAAATAAATAAAATACTAGCTTTTTCTAAAATTGATTCCTTATATATCGTTTTCCTTTGTCTGAAGGTAATGCTGTTAAAAAGAAATCCCTATGGCCAACGTGTACGTAAAGCACAAAAACATAAAGAATTAGGCAGAAAGTGGCTTTACGACGGCATCCTATCATTGACATTTACCACACACATCTCCATCGCCACGACTGTATCACAAACGCATACACGTGCGTGTGTTAAAGAGGCTTTGACAAATGTCACATCAAGAAGTAGTTGTAAGAACAACATCTTCATTTGACGTTCCCCTGTAGGTTATTTCTGTGATAAAGTTTCCAACTCTGGCTTCTTCCGCAAGCCGCAAGGAAGAAATGCACATTTGAAGCTCCACACACGAGTGAAAACCCCTCTTGAGAAGCCGATGATATTCAAACAAATAGCTGGATGTTTTGGAAGAGAAGAGCATTCTTTACCGGGCAGCATTTTCTCCTAAACCTCAGCTGTCAACACGGGCGACGACCCCACCTATCAGATGTCACGGGGTACCTGAGTCCCCTGGCCCGCCAGCCACTTAAAATACTTGATTTCCTTTTGCTCAGAACAAGTTCCAATTATCTCCCTGCAAACCGAGGCTGTTGTCTTCCTGGCGCTAACTGTCTGAACTGGCGCAGTGGCGGCCGGGGCGGCCTCGGTCACTGGCGGCTGTCAAAGGCCGCTCGGTTTTTACAGATCACACAGGACAGACACAGCTTCGCACAGACAACAGGGGAAAGACCGTAGCTTCAGGGAGCACTGCGTGTTGCAAAAAAATACAAAAGAGTAGTGCTGTTGTGCCCAGAAGGGGATCATTTCTGGATATTCTGCCTTCCCACGCTTTGTTCTAAAGTGATGGGGAACAGGGGTACCTGGGTGGCTCAGTCAGTCGAGCGTACGACTTTGGCTCGGGTCCTGATCTCACGGTTCACAAGTTCGAGCCCTGTGTCAGGCTCTGTGCTGACAACTCAGAGCCTGGAGCCTGCTTTGGATTCTGTGTGTCCCCCTCTCTCTGTCCCTCCCCCACTTGTTTTCTCTCTCTCTCTCTCTCTCTCCCTCCCTCTCTCTCAAAAATAAACACTGAAAAAAAATTTTAAAACTCAAGTGATGGGGAATAAAACACCAGCTGGCTAATTGTCAGGAGCACCGGGAAGGTCCGGGCAAACAAAGTAAATTTGGAAACAGAGAAAATGAGGCAGGTTCTAATGGCTCACGATCAATGCAGATCTGTTGTGCTAATAAATGGTTCCTGTGCGGTAAACTGGAAGCAACAGCAGAACGCTTCCTGCCAAATCCTCTAGAAAACACATTTCTCTCCAATTCTTCTCAAGGCAGAAAAGCTCTCATTGCCTGTATAACCTGATTATGTGAGAACACATGGGCAGCCACCATTGGCTGGCGCCTCGGTCCCCCAGCCTGGAGACACTGGAGGGAAGAGGGAAGGAGAGGCAGGGTTTCCTCCCTGAGGTCAGTCCCGGGGACTGAGACGCGTGTCGTCCGTGACTCACGATGGAGTTTAGCATCACCGCCACCCCCACCGAGAGAAGGCCGTCTCTTTGTTGACGGGGATACTTCCTCTTTTGCAGTCTACCCAAAGTGTATTTACTTGGGGGAAATGCAGGAGCTAGAATACTCTGTAAGAACACTGGGATTTTTAGGGTAAATTCTTGTTTGCCCTGTGTGTCTGCCCTCCCCATCCATGGCCTTGGCTAAGTCGTCCTGACTCTGCCTGGTCCTTTCAGCCGGGCTCACACACCCGACCACCCTCTTCTCCGTCACGCCACCTGTGTTATTGGAGCGGCAGAACAAGATTCACCACCAGATGAAAGCTTTTGATAATTCACTAGCACAATCTGTATCTGTGCTGATTAAATGCGGACCGAGGGAAAGAAAGTTCTGAGCCCGTCAGAAATCCACTAGCTGTGTAACACATTATCATGACAAACTTCTAGCCAAAAAGTCTGAGCAGAGGAACAGAGTGATGGCTTCTCCTCCTCTGTACCGTTCCGGCAAATATCTGCAAACATAATGCTCTATTCCCCAGAGCTGCTTCCCCGCGGCTAACGTGTCAGTACAAAGCCTTGACTCTGGTTCCCCATTGGAACGAGTGTTTTTCAAGATTTTTGTCACATCATTAATAACTTCACTCAAAGATCACACATCTTTACTTCAAATAACGCATTCAACCATGTAGTTAGCGTCTTGCTGACCTCACTTACAAACCACCTTTGACGGTTCGGTAAAAGTATGACTAATTGCTTATCTCGTGTCTTTACTTACAAACTACTTCATAGATGTTGTTAATTATCTCTCCACGGCTGCACAAGTGAGGAATATAAAAAGATGAATTTTTGTCTTTGAAATCATTTCATAAAAATACATGTGTCTAAGTGCATGCACATAGACAAAGACATTTTGCAGATGAGTTAACTGCAAAACAAGATGATTAGTTCTAAACTTCTGTGCAAGAGTCCTAAGTGAGAAAATCGACACCGTTATCTCAAGGCAGTGCTTTCACATCTAAAGGTCAGATTGTTTGGTTATTTCAGTTAAGTTTATAAACACAAAAGAGAAGTGCACAATTATCTGATCAGCTCTGCCAGGATGTTCCCACTCCTCAAGCGCAAGATGCCGCGTATGGTGCCTCGAAAACTCTTCATCTGTTCCAGCCTGGGATGGCTGGGATCCTCGAAGTGGCCAGGGCCTCGGGAACGCCAGTCCCACTGATGGCGAAGCAGAGGAACTCAGCCACAAATACGGATTCTTCTTTTCTTTCACACATTCTCTGGCGTTCAACCATCAACCAATGGCTCCCAAGCACTTCTTACAAACCTAGCGTCTGACCAGCTCATCATGCTTTCAAGCTCAGAAAAGTCAGCCCGTCTCAGTATCATGTTAATGGCGGGTGGGGATCAGCCCTTGGATTTGGTGAGTTCTACCAAGTGACTCACAAACATCATTTGGAAAACGATAAAGGCGGTGTTTGGTGCAGCTGATGGACGTCAGTGTGGCCTGACCAGGATGCACAGCAAAGACCATGCAAAACAGATGGAATTCAAAGAGAAAGAAAAACAAAAGAGCAAACTGGAACCTGCAATAAATGAGCTCAGACCAAGTACCCCTGCTTATGCCAAGCTATTTCACCTTGAAAGTCCACCAAAGAGTTTCAATGCGTTAGCCTGCTTTCAGGATCTTGGTTTCAGAGTTTTATAAATCTTATATAAAGTATTTAGTTTCAAAGAAAAAAATACCACTGAATATGTACATTTATGTTTGTCAAATGTTGGTTTAGTTCCTATTTGGCTTGTTATTTTGGGGAAGAGTCTGAATAAGTTCATTTTAAAAACTACACTGGTAGAAATATAATTTTGGCTCAATTAGATTTTCCTGAATGTGAGCTACCTTTGATTCACGCCCCCCACCCCCCCGTATTATCTTCACCCGGGGAAGGAGGTGGCCGCAGATATGGAGGGAGAGAAAGAACACATGTGACGGCCTTGAAACTCAAAGCTTTATTTATCTCAAGAACAATAAAGCCAGAGTTCTTTCATTGTCCAGAAATTATTTCAACGTTTTAAAAAAAATTACTGGAAGTACAGAAAGCTCATCTTTATAAAAATTATTATACCTTTAGTTTGCTTCCTGTGAAAAGGTCAGAGGGCCTAGATCCAATTAATGGTAAAAATCTACTGCAGTCCATGACATAATTTAGTAGTGACTACATTTTATTATTCCTACCGTCTCTGAGACAAAAGCTACCACTGTGTTATAAGCCCATTCAGAAAGAGACCCGTTATATGGACTAAATCTCCAAATATATTGAAAACCAAAAACCAAAAACTCTGCCGTTTCTCTTCGAAGGGAATCGTGCTGTGGCAAATAAATGCAGCCGCCTTGCGTACAAGACGCGGGTCGCAGCAGCCTCACCTCCAAGTTCCTACTGTAAATTAGTCATTAAAGCGAGCACTTCATACCCGGGGGAGAAAGAAGGGCACCGGGAAAATACCTTGCGAGGGTGGCTCGCGTGTCTGCTGTTTGTGGCTCAGGAGTTGAAGTGGGCTCCCCGCAGGGAACGGTTGGAATCCTGGGAGCCCCGGGAGGCTGGGGGAGCCGGGGTCCCTGGTGGCGGAACAGAGGGGCCGCGGGGCTCAGGGACAGTCCTCAGCCCTGCGGCCCCTCCCGGCTCACAAAGGAAGCAGGTGGAAGAGGAAGTGCCACCCCAGAAGGTGCGTTGGGCTCTGAGGGAGACGGAGCACACTTGCCACCAACTGGCTGGTGCAGGCTGTCCCCGGGGGGGGGAGGGCACTGCATGAACACGCCCCCCGGGCCGGCTGCGCATGATGCGGTCACACATGCGCCAGAGATCCAGGCAGACAGAAGTCTGCTCTGCCGGCCAGGGTGAGACCCTGCAGGATGGCAGGGAAGACGCCCTCGGTGGCCACGGGCTCGCCCCTTTCCCACGGCCAAGTGCACCACACAGATGCCTATAAGTGGATGACGAAGGGGAGGCGTCTGGGACCAGGGGCCTCCGGGGCTCTTTGTGCAGCACCCTCAGCAAAAGGGACGTGTCTAACGTGGTGTCACCAACGTGGCCCATGTCATACCTCACAGCCCCATCACCATCATGCCCCACGTCCCCATCGCCGGCGCGGCCCGGGTCAGGCCCCACGTCCCCGTCGCCGGCGCGGCCCGGGTCAGGCCCCACGTCCCCGTCCCCGTCGCGGCCCGGGTCAGGCCCCACGTCCCCGTCGCCGGCGCGGCCCGGGTCAGGCCCCACGTCCCCGTCGCCGGCGCGGCCCGGGTCAGGCCCCACGGCTCCACAGGTGCCGGCAGGATGCAAGTCCACAGCCAGCCCCTCCCGCACGACCCCGGTCGCTCTTGCCTGCACGGCTCATCCTGGCCTCATCTTCCTAGAAGGCTGGTGACCGTCTGCTGAGAAGCCCCCACGTCCCCGTGTGCCCCATTCCCCGCAGTCTCCGGGTGGTGTGGACAGTAGACGAGACGCACCAGACCAAAGTCTGCAGACTCTGTCGTCCTGAGAGTCACAGGACCACGTGTGTGCAGTAATACATCTCTCGAGAGCCGTCCCCAGCACCCGAATTCAGTGGTCAGGCCCAGAGCAAGGCAGGGGGACAGGTCAGCGCAGGGGAGCGACCAGCACGTGCAACGGTGCCCCTCCGCATCTCTCCCTGCACGCGTAAGAAAACACCCCCCGAGGGGCGCCTGGGTGGCGCAGTCGGTTAAGCGTCCGACTTCAGCCAGGTCACGATCTCGCGGTCCGTGAGTTCGAGCCCCGCGTCGGGCTCTGGGCTGATGGCTCAGAGCCTGGAGCCTGTTTCCGATTCTGTGTCTCCCTCTCTCTCTGCCCCTCCCCCGTTCATGCTCTGTCTCTCTCTGTCCCCAAAATAAAAAAACGTTGAAAAAAAAAAAAAATTTAAAAAAAAAAAAAGAAAACACCCCCCGAGCGCACAGTCAACATACGAGGAACGAATTCCATGGCGATGTGGGCTGTTCTTTCTTCTCTGCGTTTCCCCTGCACGTAATTGAGAAACAGTCAGCCCTCCTTGACATCAGTCATCGCCGCCCGCCCCCCAGAGCCGGGACGAGCCATTCGGCTCCCGCTGTCAGAAGCTTTACAAACCCACACCCGTGTCCTAGGCGGCCTGAGAAAAGGATAAAGCAGAAAAGAAGTGGAGCCCCGACTGGGATTCCCGTTCCGGAAGCTGCTTTCACTGTGACAGGTGGGGAGTGAGTGCCTCTTTCATGGTGACTTGTGTTTTGTCCCAGTTACCAGCCTGTCACCTGCTTGCGGGCGAAGGGAACTGACGTTAAAGAGGAACGACTCCGGGTTCTTCACATATCTTATCACAGGTGTGAACTAGGGGACCAGGGAATGCCCGAGGTCACAGAGCTGGCGGGCACACAGCCTGGTGACAGTCTCCAGGGTAGGGATTATGCAGTGCAAGATGCAGCCCAGCACAAACACAGAGGACGCTCGCCCAGTACTTGAATGACTGAGTCAGGAAACGTCATTCCCTTCCATCCTCTGAGAGCTGCAGGCCTCTACTCCACGGCGACTGGGGACAGAGAGGCACCAGATACTGTGCTTTAAGGATTTTTCATGTTAAAGACATGGCCTCCGTGTGAACATAATAAACATAGACGTTTACATACCGTTCCCATCATGGAAACCCAACACCATTGTATCTGGGTGTGTTTTTCAGTGGCTGGCTACAGTTTAAAAAAATTATTAATAGTAATCCTCCCATCAGGGGCGCCTGGGTGGCTCAGTCAGTTAAGTGTCCAACTTTGGCTCAGGTCATGATCTCACGGTTCATAGGTTCAAGCCCTGGTTCGTGGGTTCGAGCCCCGCGTCGGGCTGTGTGCTGACAGCTCAGAGCCTAGAGCCTGCTTCGGATTCGGTGTCTCCCTCTCTCTCCACCCTTTCCCTGCTCATGCTCTGTCTCTCAAAAATAAATAAACATTAAAAAAATTAACAGTACTCCTCCCCTTAACTGACTGTGGAACGAGGAGATGTGGATGCGGGACGGCCAGTGGGGGCACGAGTGGAGACGGGAACAAATACAGACTCCGAATGACTCCCGGGAGGGCTCTGTCCACATGCCTGCCCGCTCCCCATGTGCTCAGGGAAGGGAGGAACCGGCGGGACCGTCATGTGCTCATCCCCATCCCTGCTGCACGTTCAAGACACCCCACACTCTGGCAAGTCCACTTCTAGAACCTCTGGGGTCTGTCCCGTCCTGTGTCCCTGCTGCCCCTAATGCAGCCATTCAACATCTCATGAAGGATTTCATCTCTCCTTACTTAGAACTGACCACCGGGGCACCTGGGCGGCTCCGTTGGCTAAGCGTCCGACTTTGGCTCAGGTCATGATGCCACGGTTTCTGAGTTCGAGCCCCACGTCGGGCGGTGTGCGGACAGCTGGGAGCCTGGAGCCTGCTTCGGATTCTGTCTCCCTCTCTCTCTGCCACTCCCCTGCTCGCGCTGTCTGTCTGTCAAAAATAAATAAACATTAGAACTGACCACCGTGTCGCCGCTGTCTGGTACAATGCCTGGCACATAGTAGGTGTTCATTAAGTACCCTCCAAATAAATGGCTAAGAGAAGGGAGTTATCTCCCAGCTCTCGCTTCCCTCAGTCATTCCGTCCTGCGTGCCGCTAGAGTCATCTTTCGAAAGCACTCATCTGCTTTAAGAACTGAGGGGTGAGAAATATTCTCCTGTGAGAAAGAATGGGCACTTCTTAATCTCAAAATATATGTTCAGCAGGAGGACTATTTTTGTAAAAATAAAGGATAACCCGACAGAATGCACAATAGAACTGTAATTTTAACAACGGAATTCACCCCGTTCTTTTGAAGCGTCGGCAGTATATATTACTCTGCATTAGCTACAATGATAAATAGTGTTTTCAAGATTCAAACACATCAATTACAGCGTTCCTGGGTATTCAGACGTCTTTTCCTGTTCCATTTTGTACACAGATCCTCTCAGACTTCAAATCAACGCTTCAAAAATATTTATTCGTCAATTGTAAACCCACAGTGGCCGTTCTTAGCTTTAATATTCTTGTGAAAACCAGGAAAACCAAATTTGCCTTGAGCAAAATGTATTCATCATACTAAACGACGTATGGTTTTGTTATCTGTCCAGATAAAAAGAATACTGCTCAGGTTAGAGGTAAAAGTAAATCTTAAACATGTTTTCCAAACCAGTTTGTCACCGAGGGCTAAAACTCCAATCTTTCGTGCCAAATGTTATTCTGTGCATCCATTCCTCTAGTAAAAATAAGTCACTAACATTTTAGTATAATTTACCCTTAATAAATCACTTTTCTACAAGTAGAACGGGAGAACAGAACAGAAAAATGGGAAGGCGGTGGTGCAAAAGCATCAAAATTTTGCTTCGCACAGGCCACGTGTAGGGACACTCTCTCCCCACCTCTCCTGAAAATCAAGATTTGGGAAGAAAGAGTTTTCCTACTCTAACAGACGAGAATGGAGACTGGGGGAAAAAATCTTAAATACGGTCTTTGAATCTCTTACCCAGCACTTGGAACACTCTCCAAAATCTAGTGAACCTAGAATACCAGCAGCCCTAATTCCTGAATTCCATTTTTAAAATAATAAATTAACGTTTCAAGAACCTGCAACACGGCGCCACCTGGTGCCAGCAGAGGGAAAGGTGGTTCCAGCCAAGGGACTGTCGGTGCCCTTTGTTAGCTCCAGTGAGGGAAACGGAAAAACACAACAGTTGTCTGTCATCACGTTAAGTCCCAGCGTGCTACTAAAAACAAATATCGTGTGAAAATAAACTTGGAAATTATTCATAGCTTATCCCCAATGATCTTATTTTGAGAGGGAATACATCACATTCTGCTAATATCAACACTGAGTTCTTGCAACGTGGCCACTCGGCCAAGTCTTTCCATGTCAATATATTTTTAAATCATAAGAGCGTTTTCCAAGTGCACATGCGAGCGACACTTCTTTGTCGTGGAAAGTCGTCCCACGAACGGGAGCTTCCTCACTGAAATACTGTTCCTGAGGGAGCGGGGTCCCCCTCCCGGAGGGTAAATTGAGAACCCCAGATCCAAAATTGACTTGGAAATTCAAAATAATCAGGGAAATAAAAGTGCACAGAACTCGGTCGAGCACCTCTCCTCCCCAGGACACCAGCACCGTCTCAGAACCGGGTCCACGCGGAAATGGGCGTGACGGAAAGTCCCCTCCCGAGGAGCCCTTGGACGCCGAGTCCCTGGCGGCGGAGGGGGAGGCCGCACCGGCAGGCGGGTGGGCCCGCCACGGCGGGCGCAGGTGATTCGTCCCGCCACTTTCAACCTGAAAACGGTGGGCCCAGGAAGTCTTACTGGTTCCAGGTAAAAGCAACACCTGACGATGTCAAGCGAAACGGCGAGCACCGGCAGCATCGCCCAGGCGCGGGGAACTGTGCCACCGAGCATGGAGCCCCCACCCCCCGGGGAGAGACTAAAGGTGTCAAAGGCATTCACGGACCCCGTGTCCTACTGCAAGGAGCACGCCAGAAGCGACCCCGTGCTGATCCGGACACCAACCTTGAAGACCCTTTCGAGGATAAGAAAACTTGCATCATCTTACAGAGGACCACGGAGACAGTCCCTCGCCTGACCTCCACGAAGCCAGTCACGGGCAGTTCCTTGGAGGACATTTACCTTCAGCCTCTTGGTAACCACTCCTAGTGACCACAGTACCCTAGCCTGGAATGACTCACTCCGACTCTTGATGTCCCAAGCTGCCCTTTCTCCAAAACACCTCCTTCTGACCTAATACAGAATAATGATCTTTTCCACATGATGACCATGGCGTCCTATTGGCTTACTGCTTTAGACAGGTCGGCTTGAGCCATTTTAGAAAACATGATCATATACTCTTAAATATATGAAGAACCCAGTCCTATCAAGACCGAAACTACCTAAGTACCCGTCTGGGTGAAAATGCCAAGAACAACTTACTGAAACCTTTATGTCATGGTATGTTTTTGATAGGGTTGTGCCAACCTGTGCAGTGTAGACAGGTGAGGGGCGTCTTGTGTATGTACACGTATCGATGCTTATTTCCTTATTAAAATTTCTCTCTCCATGCCACCAGTTGAAAGAAAAAAGAAAGCTTCCCTCCCAAGCTCCGCTCCACGGCCACCAGGCCCACCCCACCCCACCTCGGAGACGTCCGCCTGTCCGGCCGGCCGCTCACGCTGAGCTGCCCGCATTAATGGCCATGAGTCACCGCATTTACAGAACCACTGTTAAACACGTAAGACTTGACTTTGCTCGTCTGATCTCATTTCCGGTTCCTTCCAGACTGCGCCGTCTCATGCAAACAAACGGCTGCCAGGTCACCGTCCCCGAGGCACCACGCACCACGCTGCCACCAACCTCCCACCCCCGGCCCAGGACCGCACCCAGACCCGAGCGAGAGGGGGCTTCAGGCACACCGCGTCCTCCCCTAAACATACGTGCTCCTCGAGTTCTGCCTTTCCAGGATACCCTCTCCCCCCATCACAGCGCGCTGCCTCCAGGCTCCCGTTCAAGCCGTTTCTTCACAAACCCCCTCTGCAGTCTCTCCTGCTTCCCTGAGCGGGCGTAGGGGCCTCCCACGCCATCCACTCTGGAATTTCTGCAGAGGCTTCGTATCTTCACTTTGACGGTTTGAGTTACATTGTCGTTTTCCCACCTCCACAAAGCGCCTTGGCCACAGAAGAGCCGTTGTGTAGATTTACGGGCCGATGCTCCAAACGGTGTCCGGGGACACGAACGCCTGCTACAGGCGCTGCCTCACTGCTACGCTCAGTTCCCAGGAAAACACTCCGAGGCAGATTCCGCCGTTCCCTCCACTTGGAAGACAGGGAAACCCAAGCGAGGAAGGTAAAGCCGCTCGGCTCAGAGGCCCAAGGGCCAGAACCCACACCAGGCCCGCCTGCCCTTCTGCCCGTCCAGCCGCGTGTGGCTACCCCCGTGCAGAGAGCAGACGGTACGGCAGCCGGTGCCTCCCCAGGGAGGTGTGAGGACAGGCCATGCCCAGGGCGCCACGGACCCCGCATCAGAGCCTCCCCAAGCACCCGCGTCTGAGGTCTGCGGCCTACGATGTCCCCGTCCGGGTGGCTAGGCAGCGAGCCCTGGGGGCAGCCGCGGGGCGCCCCCCTGAGCAAGTGCGGGAGGGCAGGAGGGGGCACGGGCTGGGGCCACACGCAGGCCACACCCAGCAGACAGCGACCTGCTACTCCCCACCTCCAGCGGCAGAGCCCCAGTCCCCTCCTCCCCCCCAACAACCTTGGTGGCATCTGCTGTACAGCCCTGCCTCACAGGTGAGGGGGAGCTGGGAGAGAATGAGCCTCCGAACACATGTGGAGAACCCAAAATCCATGCCAGGCTGCGCTCTGCAAAGGCCCCTCTGTCTCCCTCAAACGCCCCACATACGACCCCCACGCGCGAGCTGCAAGCACGTGTAAGGTGGCGCCCTGCCTCCGTAGCCGTGACCCCTGTCTCAGAACCCCCACCTGTGCAGCGCACCTAGGTGGGGGCGGCCCGGGCCAGGCGCCAGGAAGGGTCCCGGAACCTCGCGCTGAAGGCTGTACCCCCTTCAGCTGGATGCAGGGGTCCCTCCTTCTTTGCCGGCCACACCCGTGCATCTCTCATCTTTAATTCAACATCGAGCTGTGGCCTCCGGTGGGCGGGCCTCCCCACGGTCAGAAGCACAGGTCGGGAAGGGGCAGTGGGGCCTTTCCCCTGAAACTGTGAAGTCAACCACGTCCACAAACAGAACGGGTGCTCAATCGATGTTTTTTGATCTGAATTACCAATCAGTCTGGGAATCAATCTTCTGACCCCCTTTTACCTGACCCTAAATTCTTGCCAAAGTTACTGCACGTGGAGGAAGAGCCAGGATGGCTGAAGAACTTCAAGAATGGAAATGAGGACCAAGGACAGGGACCCAAGTGTCAGTGTTCGAGGCCACCCCTTAGATGATGAGGTCACAGATTTCAGAATGTCACGGTGGAAAGGGATCCACAGTCTCAGCCAGAGCTCGGGGTGCCCCTGACCACCCCCCCCCCCCCCCCGCCGGGCAGCTCCCAGGTCCAAGCTCCCCATCTCCTGACTCCAGCCAGACCACGGTCCAGCCTGGGACACGGGCAACTTCAGAAGGGATATGGACAAGCTGGAAGTCGCCCACTGCTGGTGGGGATGTGAGATGCTGAGGAAAGGTCTGGCGAAGCACAGAGTTACCACGTGACCCACCAACCCGGACACACTGAACACAGACACGTGCACACATATGCTCTGAACAGCATCAGTCACAGCAGCTGGACGGTGGACATGACCTGACACCCACCAGCAGATGCCACTATACCCTGTCCACATGCCGGGGTAGCGCTGAGCCACAAAAGGAAAGGAAGTGCACACGCCCAAGCGTGGATGCTTCTGGAAAACGGGGCTACGTGAGAGAAGCCAGTCACAAAGGGACCCACGCAGTAGGAGTCCATCTGTATGAAACGTCCAGAACAGTAAACCCATCGGGACAGAAAGCGGACTGCTGGTTTCCAGGGTCTGGGAGGAAGGAAACACGGAGTGACCGCTAATGGGTCTGGGGTTTCCTTTTGGGGTGAAGAAAATGTTTTGGAACTACATGGAGGTGATGGTTGTACCCCAATGTGAATATACAAATGCCACTGAATTACTTCTCAGTGACTGACTTTATATAAGGAGAATTTCACCTGAGTAACAAACAAAACAAAACAAAATTAGATTTAGTTTGAGGTATATTAGGAGTAAACATAATTACCACTTTTTCTGACAACTTCTGTTTTGGAATTCGACAATTTAAGCAAGTTAACAGTGCCCAGCAAGAGCTCAGCCTCTGGGAGCCTCTGAGGGAGCCACTCCTCCCACTACAGACCCAACAGCTAAGCACCGGTCAGCCCCCAAGGAGCCTCTGAGGGAGCCACCCCTCCCACTACAGACCCAACAGCTAAGCACCGGTCAGCCCCCAAGGAGCCTCTGAGGGAGCCACCCCTCCCACTACAGACCCAACAGCTAAGCACCGGTCAGCCCCCAAGGAGCCTCTGAGGGAGCCACCCCTCCCACTACAGACCCAGCAGCTAAGCACCGGTCAGCCCCCAAGGAGCCTCTGAGGGAGCCACCCCTCCCACTACAGACCCAACAGCTAAGCACCGGTCAGCCCCAAGGAGCCTCTGAGGGAGCCACCCCTCCCACTACAGACCCAACAGCTAAGCACCGGTCAGCCCCCAAGGAGCCTCTGAGGGAGCCACCCCTCCCACTACAGACCCAACAGCTAAGCACCGGTCAGCCCCCAAGGAGCCTCTGAGGGAGCCACCCCTCCCACTACAGACCTAACAGCTAAGCACCGGTCAGCCCCCAAGGAGCCTCTGAGGGAGCCACCCCTCCCACTACAGACCCAACAGCTAAGCACCGGTCAGCCCCCAAGGAGCCTCTGAGGGAGCCACCCCTCCCACTACAGACCCAACAGCTAAGCACCGGTCAGCCCCCAAGGAGCCTCTGAGGGAGCCACCCCTCCCACTACAGACCCAACAGCTAAGCACCGGTCAGCCCCCAAGGAGCCTCTGAGGGAGCCACCCCTCCCACTACAGACCCAACAGCTAAGCACCGGTCAGCCCCCAAGGAGCCTCTGAGGGAGCCACCCCTCCCACTACAGACCCAGCAGCTAAGCACCGGTCAGCCCCCAAGGAGCCTCTGAGGGAGCCACCCCTCCCACTACAGACCCAACAGCTAAGCACCGGTCAGCCCCCAAGGAGCCTCTGAGGGAGCCACTCCTCCCACTACAGACCCAACAGCTAAGCACCAGTCAGCCCTCAACACCAGTTCTGAATCCATGTGTGAAGACCTCATCGATCGTGCCAGTTACTGTATAAATTGTACCCATAACACAGAAGCACACCCCTGGGTTGCTGTGCCAGAGACCTCGGTGTGTCCCTCTCTGCTGGTCATGGGGCAGCCGTCTGGGGTCAACTCCTCCGACACAGTCTCAGAGCACAGGGTCCATGGTAGCACAAGCCCTGTGATCACAAGCAGCTGTGCATGGGGATCCCCTTCGGTGAGAGAGATCCCCCAGGTGAAGCGGACGAGTGCAACTGCCCTTCTGAGGACGGGGCCAGCAGCAGGGGCACAAGCTTGCAGCTTCGTCCGGTGGGAGGCTCTTGCCCTGCTCTCGCACCCGTGTCCACTTCTCCTCACTTCCATCACTGGAGGCCAGCGGATGCTAAACTCCAGATTGGAAAACCTCGCTCCTCACTTTACCACAGAAATCACTGGATTTCTTTGAAGCAGGGGTGTCCTGGCTTCTAAAAAAGATTCTTCGCACAAATTTCTGGCTGCACGTCACCCCACTCTGCCCCAGGCTGGGTTCCCTACTCTCAGACACTGTCTGCATTTCCCCGCTCTCTAGGACCTCAACACAGCACATCGGCTCTGCGTTTCCAGGGTCTAAAGGGGATCACCAGGTGTCAGAAGTTAAGGCTGGTGCAGTAGCCCTCCAGATCCCCCTCTGCACGGCAGGACGGGGCGGCACAGCCTGACAGATGGGCACACCCTGTAAACACCAGTACAGTACCTGCCTTCGTGACTGTTGTTTTACTCAATAGTTACGAAAAGAGGGGGGAAAAGCCTTATAAATTAATTATCATCAATATTTAAAGGAGCACTGCAGTAAATTATTTTATAATTATTTTCTAATTCACCCCATAATTTATGGATCTATAATTATTTTTAAGAGAGGCAAGCCTCGATTATTAGCATTGTAACATCAGTTAACGTTTTCCTTGAAGCAAAAGATTTAGCAACATCACCCAAGATTAAGTCATAATGTGCAGTCACTATCGACAGTATTTCAAGTGAGACTGTCTTCAGTAAGTATAGGCATAAAGGCTAGTCTACTGAAAAAAGAGAAAGGGAGAGGGATGGAGACAGAGGGAGGAAAGAGAGGAAAAAAGAAAGAGAAAGAAAGCAGAGAGAGAGACAGTTGCCTGAAACACTAAGGAAGTGAGTGCAGGACGTAGTCAAATACTGACCACTTTTGACGTCACAACAATGAGAGAGATCGTGTGTGTGTGTGTGTGTGTGTGTGTGTGTGTGTCTAGGGAGTGTTATTCTGGAAGTTGCCAGGCATAAAGAATTGCTCAAAAGGGAAATCCCAAACCCAAAATAATAGCCAACACATTCCGTTCGGGACACATGAGATTCCAAGAAAGGGGAAGAAGAATCTAACTGCAGATCGCCTAACGTTTTCTGGCAAAGAATCCTTCCAAATAACCATACGAGGAGCCACAGGGGAACCTTGAAGGGAGAAGACTTTGCAATGGGAACAGAATCTGCACGAGGACCCAGAGGCACCCTTTCAGGGCACAGGACACCCCAAGCTACTTCGTCCTCTAAAGTCCTCCCCACTCAACATCTCCCACTGTTACCTGTTCAGGACTTTCAAATCTTCCTCACTTACAGACTGAGATAATGACAGGAGACTTCTTAAAGAAAATTGGGTTCCACGTAGCTAACGGGTTACAAACGTTCTAATTGTGCATGCTTACGCCAAGTAGGCCCCCACTGGGGACTTCCTCTCTGTGCTGGTCTGAGGTTTGATCGTGGACACAACAGTGAAAGCGCTTTGAGAAATGAAACAGGGAAGGCAGAGAAAATACTTTGGGAACCTTACAACTGATGGAACAGATAAAACACCAGGTAAGACACACGGGCCCCATCTCAGCCTCGCCTTTGCCTCAAAGGAGTATGTTTGGGAAAGACTGTCAACTACTTACTTCCCCACACCCTGCCGTAACGTAACTACACGTCCCCGCAAACGCCACCATAAACTCCGAAGAACCTGCTCGCGTTTCCAGACTAAGGCACACCTGGTTCAGACGCTCTGTAAGATCACTGCCCACACAGCACCCACTTCCCTTGGAGGAAACCTCACGTTGCGGCGGTTCTGTGGTTTGGTGGAGATGTCCTAACGGGCTGCACGTTGAACTAGCGGGACACACATGTGACCAGAAGCATTTTTATCCCGTCTCCTGCTGTCTCCTGCTGTCCCTTTCAACCTGCCCAGCACAGACTCCCTCTGTCTGTGGGATGAAAACCCAGCAGGCCCGTCAATCCCCCTAACGGCTCAGGGGCCTCTGCTCCAAAGCTAGCGATCCCCCTTCAGCCTCCGGGAGCCCGGGGACCACCACCAAGGTGAAAATGTGTCTCTTTGGGAAAGGAGGAGGCAAACTTCTGGAGAAACTTACAAGGGAAGAAGGCAAAGACACAACCAAGTAATACCGGTCACAAATAGAGATGCGAAGCCAGATGTAATTAACAGCATCACTTGTGGCCAAAAGTCAAAAACTTGGATGAACAAATTCTTTCTAACTGACAAGAACTCAAAAATAAATAGAATTCCTGAAGAATCTTCTCGCTATTAAAGAAACGAAAGCAGTACTTAAGAACTTTCCACACTTAAACATAAAACAAGGGGTTTTTACAAGTGAGTTCTCCAAAACTTTCAAGACAAAGGTTATTCCGTCCATTCTCACATAATGCCCTTCTGGGGGATGAAGAGAGGGACCGTGCCCATCTCCTGAGGCCAGTACAAACTTCATGTCTAATTAGGCAAGACCAACCTCGTTCCTGAACATATATCCCAAATCCTAAGAATAGGAAAACATAATATGTCCTGGCCAAGTCTGATTTCTTCCAGAAATGCAAGAGTGTTCTCATATTAGAAAGTCCATACTATTCATCCACCGTATCATCAGAATATTACACGGTCATCTCAATAGAGATGTGGTCAAACATCATTCAAGCTAGGATCAGAGAGAAACGTCTCCACCCTGGTCAAAACCGCGTATGAAATACCTACCATGGATACTCTTCATGGGAAGACTCTAGAAGCGGCATTCCCTTAAAACCAGGTAATGACCAGGATGGCCATTGTTGTCGCTTGAATTTAACACCAGTGCTGGAGAGTGGAGTCAACACCATGAGGCAATTAAAATACATTAAAGTCACCAGGGCACCTGGGTGGCTCTTGCTCTCAGCTCAGGTCATGATCTCATGGTTCGTGAGTTCGAGCCCCACATCAGGCTCTGTGTTGACAGTGCAGAGCCTGCTTGGGATTCTCTCTCCCTTTCTCTCTCTCTCTCTCTCTCTCTCTCTCTCTCTGCCCCTCCCCTGCTTGTGCTCTCTCTTTTTCTCTCTCAAAATAAATAAATAAACATGAAAAAAAATTTAATAAAGTCACAGGATTAGGAAAGAAGAAATAAAGTCACTACGAACTACAGAAGACATATATAGAAAATCCAATAAACATATGAAAAGATATTCAATCTTACCAGTAATTATCTCAATGTAAACTGAGAACACACGAGATTCCATCCTACACCCACTCGACTAGAAAAATCAAGACTGCTGATAACACCAGAGCTCAGAGAACATGTGGACCAATGGGTCACAGAGTGCAAATGGACACAACCTCTTTGGAAAGCAATTTGCTATTTTGTTGTGACGTTCAGAGTTTGGAGGTCCTACAAGCCAACAAGCCCACTCCTGGGCACATGTCCCAGAGAAACCCTGTGCACGCTCCTGAAGAGAAATCTACAGAAGTACTAACAGAGGGAGAGTTTACATCATCAAGAGACTAGAAAGAACTCAAATGTCCTCAGTGCTGAACGGATACACAAACTGTGGCATATTCACACAAAGGGATGTTGTGCAGAGATGAAAACGATAGCAGCCACGTACAACAACTAAATCTCTTTTATTCAAAGGTCTATCAGGGTAGAGGTGGGCAAAGCTGCTAGGGGACAGGCCACAGGGCATCGGCAGGGACATGAAGAGTTAGGGTAATGGCGGTTCACAGGGCCTCTGAGAATGAGATGAAGAGAACTTGGTGATGCATCAGCAATGAGAAGTGTCGAGGAGGATAAGTCCTGGGCTTCAGGCTCGTGCAGTTGGTTGGGGATGCCATTCTCTGAGGTAGGAACACAGGAGGGGATGGAAACATAGAGCAGGTGTCAGATAAGCCACTCTGTAAACAGGAGACGCCCACAGGAAATGAGAAAAGACCATGCCTGTAAGGAGATGAGGACTCTCACATGGAAAAGACACAAGTGCAAAGGCCCTGAGGCAGGTGTACACTTGGTGTGTTCGAGACCAGCAGCGAGGCTGAGAGCTCCCGGGGGCTGGAGGACCAGAGAGGAGGGAGGAGCTGAGGTGGGGCAGAGCCTGGAGACAGTAAGCATCCAATAAAGGTGGGACTCCCTCCTTCTGGTGCCCCCCCCCACATTCAAGGGAGCCCAGCCTAAGAAGCACAGATAGATCATCCTCCAGAAAAGGCAAGAGTTACTTTTGCAACATGAATAATCACTTCCGAATTTATTTCTACATTACCATCTTCCCCTCAGGCAATCTGACTTATTCCTCATAAATCATGATTCTGTCTCGTTCATGTTCCTGTTTTCAAGCCTAAAGTTTCCAACTTAGCGAAATTCTTCTCCAGACTGAGGTTTAAACTAGAGCAAAAATGCACTCCTAATGAGCTAGAGATAGCATGTGGGTTTAGTAATAACAAAACCTAAAATTGGCTTTTGATCTATAAAAAACGTAAAATTCATCATCGTGCTATTCATTTTTGTCAGCTTTCTCTGAGTGAAGCCCGTTCCAAAAAGAATCTTCATTACACAGAGTCACAGAATACCTGCCCCACAGCGAGAAAAAGGTGGACCAGGTGATTGAAGTCCACGGGTAATCCAGAAACCTCATTTCAGTGCAATTTCGAGACTTTCTGCCATCAATACCTCATTACAGCCACTCTCAAGAACAAAATTGGCTGATTTATGAACTTGGACAAGTTTCTTGGCCTCTCTTAGCCCTCGATGTCCTCAGTTACCGAGTCACGGAGGCTCCGTGGATGCTCCCGTGGCCGCCCCCGCAGCGGCGGTGCCCCAGCCCCTGCAGGACTGCACACGCCTCCCGTCCCACAGGCCGGGCGGCCCGAGAAGGGGCCCCGGAGCTCCGTGACCAGCGGATCGATGGCTGAGGCGCTGACCCATTTCGCGGAATCTCAGAGCCCGACTTGCAAGCTTGCAGACTCTACTAAATCACACTTAGGAGCAAGACGGGACTCGCCAATACACTGCGGAATCGGGACCTCACTTCACAAAAACACATAGATAAGAGGAGGGAAGCCAAATACAGGGGCTTAAATGCCGGACAAGAAACACTTAACAAAGAGAAAACGGAGAAAAACACAAGGTGGGCAAAAACAGAGAAAATCCCAGATACAGGAAGTGAGTCCGCATTCTTCAAGTGCGGCAAGAGCATTCAGGACGTCACCAGTATTAACCCCCTATCGACCAAAGATTGTCAGATCACCTTGGCCGGTGACATTTTTTGTAGCTACACACGTAGACTTTTATAATAAAAACACGTCAGCGATTCTGTCCCCCAAATTCACCTCCCGACCAACTTTGCTGGGATGCAGTGAGAGGATGAGAGGGGAAACACATGTGAACCCGTTTTCCACCATCCTGGCGGCGGACTGGAGTCACCTCGGGGGCTCCTAACGCCCTGGTGCCAGGGCCCCACCCCCAGCCAGTCCAATCTGGTTGGGCCCGCGGCACAACCTCGGCCAAATCCCAGACGGCTCTAACGTGCAGCCAAGGGTGAGAACCACCCTTGCTTCAAAAGTAGGAAGCAAACTGGAGGAACCGTCACAAGACGAGAGGGCCGATACAGACGGGTGCGCAGGCTGATCTGACTCAAGTCGCCTTCCTCTCATCTTACAGAAGTGCCACCGGAGCGAGAAGAGACTTCAGTTCTAGGGAATGCGGAGCTCTGTCCGATTCAGCACGTAATTATATTCCCGTCTCTCCTTCCAGCCAATTTTCCCGCAGTGCAAGTGATTCGAAGGTTCCTATGTCACCAGTCCACTCAAAACACACAGGACTCACCGCCTGGTGGGGCCGGTAAATTTCCTTTCACTGACTACGGTGCCTGAGAGCCATGCTGCCCTCAAGCCAGCATTCTGCCTCGCTAAATTCCATGGCAACGCCTCCTTCTCCTCAGGCGGTACCCAGCCCGCCGGCCTCCTCAGCCCCAGACATAAGCAGCTGTGTCAGCTTACGGTCCCAACTTCGAAATTTACACTTATGTAACCCTGAGACAAGTCACTGAGTGTTTTCCACACGGTTCGAATGAAGATGCCACCACGTACACACAGCCCGGCTGGCAGGGCCATCATCACACTCGCCGGGGCTGCGTTTCAACCTGTACCACCCCTGGGTGGTATCGAGAGAAAGCCGAGATGAGATCAGGGATGCGAAACAGGGACTAAAATACGGTGGTTCTGTAGCTGTCTGGTTAATCTGAACTGATATTTTAAACTCAGGGTCTCTGCTGTGCCTGCAGGAAGAAAACGATTCATGAAATACAAATGTCCCTTTATCCAGGATCCTCAGTGTCCGGGGCACTCTTCCAGAAAGCCCGAAAATGGGACACACACAGCCAGCGGTCCCCCCAGTCCCTCTAGAGCCAGCCGCGCATGGACCCATGTTCCACAGTGGATGACATTTCCTTCTCCACCTACTTCTACCTGCGAGCTGAACACCTTCATGCCCTGGGCCCTCTGAGACATTAAGACGGAAGAACAAATGAGTTCTTGTATAAGTACATATTGTTTCTGTAATTGGAAAGAAATAATATATTTAAAAAAAAAAAAACAATGCTCTAGAGTGTAGGAATGTTCGTAAAACACAAATAGGAGTGTAAATTGGTAAAGCGTTCTGATGGAAAATTTGATAACGGAAATCAAAAATTGTTCAAAATAAGCATTTAAGTTTAGTTAAATAAACATATTCCCTAACACTGCAATTGCACATCTAAGAATTTGTTTTCAGGAACCAAAGACTTAGCACTGGTGAGCTCTCTTTCACATGCATATGGTTTGCAACAGCACAGACCAAAATCGTCAGGAAGTAGAGATTGGCAGTAGGTCTGAGGATGGTCACCATATATCTACCTACCTACATGGACAGATGGGTGGGTGGGTGGATGGATGGACAAACAGATGGATGGATGGATGGATGGATGGATGGATGGATGGATGGATGGATGGACGGATAGATGGATGGATGGATGGATGGATGGATGGATGGATGGATGGACGGACGGACAGATGGATGGATGGATGGATGGATGGATGGATGGATGGATGGATGGACGGATGGATGGACGGACTAATAGGCAGGCAGACTTACTGGAAGTCAAGGCAAAGTTAGGTTGCATCATCCTTATTTGAAGTAAATACACCAGCTCACACAAAGACAGAGTTTTCCCTGGTCCTGAGCAGTGTGATTCTGAACTCTGCCATCAATGGAAGTGTTATTTAAAATGCACATTCAAGCTACATGTGGCTGTTTCTTTCTTGGCCTTATGGGCATAACATAGAAGCACGAGTGTGTGCCTTTATTTCTCTAAAGGTCCCGATGATATGGTCCAGGTCACATGGCCTTGAATATGTTTAAAACTGGAAGGAACGTTGGGGCCTAGTCCCTCAACCACACCGTTCACGTCATCAGTTCCATCGGGCCTCCTGCGAGAGCCACAGGGAAGACTGTCACGGCTGAGGGACGTTGGGCCACGCAGATAGCAGAGACGGTCTTCTTGAAAAGGCAAAGGAATCCCCCTTGTACACCGGCCATAATGGAGGGAGGTGACAAGCGGGAGATGCTTAGATCCAGTATTTGTGACAGCAGAAGTAGTGTCCTGAGGCCACAGAGTTCCGCCAGATGAGCCAAACCCAATTCCTTCACCTCTTAATACCAAGTTCCCGCCTCCTCCACTGTAGACGTTCACTATCCCTCGTGTGTTACACATACCAACAGAGCAGTACAAAATTAACCGCTGAATACGTACCTTTATTTATTTTAATAGAAGGATCTGATGTCATCCATCTAAGTGCCAAAGGAAACCCACCAAAAATGACTATTCGCGTTTGGGCAAAATTGCCACGTAGATGATTCTTCTGGCCCTGATTTGCTGAATCAAGGACTTCTTGATCCCACTCCAGAAACACGAATGTAGAGTCATGCTCATCAGCACACAGGAGAAACACTCAATTTCTCTTTTTAAAAAAATGTACAAATATCAGAGGACACGTTAGATATAAAGGGGCTAGGTCTCGATGCTGGTTTACGCCATTTAAGGTGGAGATTTGATAAATTAGAATATCATTTTTGCCCTCCTGGTTCTCATGATGGCATTAGGATAAAATGTCTAAAAAACCATTTAAAAGCTTAAATCAATATTAAGATCATTCAAATTGCCCAATTAACAATTTCTGTCTATCGAGTCAAAGGTTGATGGTGGATACATAAATTCTATGAAATGTCTTGAAAGATTCTTGACGGCTTTCTTACTATTAGTTGGAGTACTGGGTGTTTTATAACGAGCACTAGGAATTAGCACGGAACAGTGATCCGAGAGAGATGCCCCAAGACAGGATTTAGAGGATAAGCGGCCAACGTGATTTGGGACCCTGGGCCATGATGGTGCCACTGGCGAGGGACATGCCTCAAGTTGTCCCTGGGGCCTCCACTGCCCCTCCCATGCCTGACCGCTCTCCGGAGGAACCTTCTCCCCAACCGTCTTCCCCTGGGGAGGCTGAAAGCAGGTGGCAGAAAACAAATCTGAGACCGCGCCCACAATGTCCTCACACGTCCGGCCGGGGCAGGTCATGGGCTTGGTTACCACCTACGTTCCCTAGTCCTGTTTTCACAGCCTTACCGAATTTAAGCTGCTAGCTAGGAAGAGTAACCCAAGATTAAGAAGAGGACTATCTCATTTTCAGGCTATCGTGTATTTTCATACACAAATTAATTCAAAAAATTACTCCGTTTCGTTAGGTACGCTAAGCGGTTGTAAATTCACACCGGAAGCCAGGCGGTGAGCCCTCCTGGATAATGGCCGTGGGCTATATTTTAAACTAGCCACTTTGGATGTGTAACTTGCCCATCAATCGCACAAACACACAGGTAAGAGTTTACTCATCACACAGTTGCCTCCAAGAAAAATGGAGACTTTTTCTTAAATCTTTAGATTTTAGAAAAATTTAAATGTTGCTCTAGAATAGAATTTTGTCCTGAGATAGCACAGAATGTTCTCTCCCCAAAGCAAACATCCCATTTTTTCAAAATTGTATTTCAATCACATATTTGGCTAATTACCAATGACAGACCTACAAACACTTATGAAACATACAAGACTAACTAGTCCTAATGGGGATTCCATCAAGAGGACCATCAGCCGCGCCGCCCCCCCTTCTTCCCAGCTGAAGCCCCCCGACTCCTTGACTTTCAACATTGTCCCCCAATATTCCCCACCTCCATAGTCAGCCCCACAACCTGCCCAGGGGCTCAAACTCGAGAGGCCGAGGTCATCCGGACTCCTTTCTTTGCACCCACGCTGCAAGTCACGCTGGCCTCATCCCAGCCTTCAGATGTGCAAATGCCATTTCCACCTGCCTGCACCTGGCTCGCTCTGCCCTGCCCCCCACTCAGATCTAAATTCAAATGTTGTCTCCTCCCTGGGGTCTTCTAAATCAGTCCGAACTCTATCTCCGTGACTCGTCTTTTCTCTTTCCAAGCACCGCTCATTGCCTTTAATTGTCCACTGTTGTTCATCTGCTCGTTGCTGCTTGCCCCCACCTGAACGTGAGTTCCAGGGGAGCTGGGGTGGTCTGTCCACGGCCCAGAGCAGTGCCTGGCACACGGGAGGCACTCAGGGGGCATCTGCTGAACGGTTTTGTGTATAGAAAGCATACGTACGGATTCTGATACTGATAAAAAGATGCGGTACAGTCTAGATATCGAGGACCCGGTGGCCCGCATAAGGATCCCCACCCGAGAAGGAATTCTGTGAAAGGCCCGCAGGAGAATGGAAGGGAGAGAGGGGATGGCCACGCACCTGCTCCTACGCGCCTCAGCTGCAAGGGACGCGTGGCTGCCACTCGAGTCCCCACCTGCCCAAACTCAGCCACGTGGCTCCAGCCCAGCCAGGAGGGAAGCCTGGGAATCTGGTCTTCCTGAGAGCCCCAGAAAGGGAATCATGGCAAACACAGAGCTCTTCCTCGACCCCAGGGGGGTTCGGAGAGAACATTCCCCCCCCCCCCCCCACCATGAGGAAGCACAAGAGACTGAGGCCAAGATATTCTCATGAGTAAGAATGTGGATGCATGAGAATATTGGGTCAGATTTGCTACGGACTCTAAAATACTATCAAGTGATGGTTCTGTGTTTAATGAAATTCGGGGGCACTTTTAACAGCCCCAGAGCACTCGCTGCACCCCAAGAGTGCTCACTGCCTGAGGGACTCTGACTGCAACAGTCTGGTTCCTTCTCACAGTGTTGGGCTTGCGTACAGAAGTGTCCTCACTTCAGTTCGGTCCCCACCACGCCCCATCCATGGCAGCCTGGACTCCAAGGACAGGCCATCCTCGGGCTGCATGTCCCCAGACCCATCCTGGGCTGCCCGCCGGTGCTGGACTATCTCCGTGAGCACGGCCTGAGTCCCGCCCGCCGGGGGAGCGGGGACGTGGTCTCTGCATCCCCGCACGTCCCATGCAAAACCGTGTCTACACAGCAGATGCTTTCGATGCCCAGCCACAAGCTGCCCTGGAGATCGTCACAGACAACCCACAAGCAAGATCTACTCCCGCATCTGTGTGTCTGTCTCTGTCTATCGGAAGACACTCCTCCATGCAGAGTGCTTAGCCTATATACACAGGGCAGGCCAGAAACATGAGGGGGTGAAGGCACCCCAAGACAGCCCCCACCGATGGGCAGGGGAGTTGTGAATGAACACCCCTGCCTCCGGGGACCGCCCTGAGGTATGTGCACTCAGGGTCCCCCGTGAGATGAAGCCCTGGCAGATGCATGCTGGTGGACACATCCCTACACAATCCCTGGTACACACAGGACCCCGCTTCTTCACGGGGCACCCCACGGGTGCACAGAGCCCGTCACTTAGTAGGTCCCCCTTAAGGCTGGCCTAAGGCTCTGCTGTGATTGTCTTGAATTTTTTCATCACTTTTGAACAAGGGATTCGGCATTTTCGGCTTGCACTGGGCCCTGCAAATTATGGAGCCTGTTTGACTTACTGGCCTCCTCCTTCATGAGGCTTATTAGGGCCCCCCTCAAATAAACCACTTGCATTCAAATCCCTGCCTCAGAGGCCGCAGTTAGAGAAACTCGAACCAAGTCAGCAGAAGACGCCCCTTCCCTTTCCTCGTACTTACCCCCCCCCATCGGCCCCCTCCGTGTTTCCTCCGTTCTCAGGATATCACAACACATCACCAAGTGTGAGGCTGAGAACTCAGTTTTGTCCCCTCTTCAATCAAAGTCCAGCTGCAGCAAAGAGATCTGCACAGTATGTGCTGTGGGAATGCAATACAGTGACCTTCTCGACTCTCACTGATCATTGCAAGAAGCCTTGCGCCTCAGGATCTTTGCACTTACTGCCCTCCGGGATGTTCCTCTCCCCATTAAAACTACGTAACACAGAGAAACACACACACACATGCTCAGTCTGTTTCTACATCAGCTAGGGCTGGGATATTCACAAAAGGATTCTTTCCCTTTCCAGTGATTTAGCACCGGCTTCCTCTAAACCCAAAGTCCCCAAATATACATGAAAAGCTTTTCCTTCACTCATTGTATGAATTAATTTTGGATCACACCTCCGGCATAAATTGTACCTTCAATAAAGATGACCGTGAACTCAAAATTAACTTCCAAAACACTTCCTGTGCATCGCTGTGCTACACGGGGAAGCTGTAATTGCCCCCTTGACTCCACTTAC
This sequence comes from Leopardus geoffroyi, assembly GCF_018350155.1. Lineage (NCBI taxonomy): Eukaryota > Metazoa > Chordata > Mammalia > Carnivora > Felidae > Leopardus > Leopardus geoffroyi. The sequence goes on from NC_059331.1 coordinate 167,570,860, forward strand.
CTGTAGAATCTGAGGACAGAACCTTGATCTTGTGGATACTCTACAGTAAGAAAAAATGTTATCAAATATCCAGTATTGGGCCATTTCCTGGGACAGTGCCCAATTACTAATTTGAGCCTGAGGAGCCTGCATAAAATCTCCACAGACAGGAAACTGAGAAAGAAAGGTTGAGGTAGCAAGAGATTTTTCTTTTCCTTGAAAAATGTTCCGTATCAACTACATACCCATTACATTACGGTTAATTTTAACATTTTAATCACGGGATCCATAAATTTTAATGTGTTTGTTGTGCACTTGTTACGGGGTCACCATCGGGCTAAACATCACGAAAGCACAAGGCACATTTAGGATATGGTTTCAGCCCTCAATCTGGCATAAATCTGGTTGGGAAAGCAATTTATTGCTACTTGAACACTGTGGTGAAGTTAAAAACCTACCTAAGCACACAATGTGTACGGTAGGCGAACAACAGAAGTTCCCTGAAGACGTCAAGCACACCTTTACTTCAAGGACTTGGCATTTATGGCTCCTTCTAGAATGTTCTTTCCCTCAGCCACCTCCAAGGTTTGCTCACTCACTGCATCAGGTCTCTGTTCAAAGGCCCTGGGTCACATGGGGGGTTTCTCCTTGTGCCCTGCTCCCCACACACTTCACAGCGCTTGCCAGCCCTAACTAGCACGGACTCCTTTTACGTTACTAGCTTCTGTCTTCCCCTCCCGGGAAGTGCAAGGTCCGTGAGAGCAGGAACTTGGTCTGTCTCCACTCACTACTCTGTCCCTGACATCTACAGGACTGCCTGGATCACAACAGGCATGTGACAGAGATTTCTTAAATTAATGTTTGAGAAATGAGTCATATAACACAGCTTCTTTCACAGTATGATGTCACGGGGACTAAGATATTTTCCAGGAAAGGTTACAACTACCATCATACGCAATTATAAGCTTCCTAAGGGGTAAGCCCGGTCTCCCAACATCAGCCTCGTAAACCGTATGAGCAAACTTCACTACAACTTGCTGATGGCCTACATACCCCAAAAAAAAGCTGGATTTGTGTACCTACAAACACACATAGATTATCTATGACCAGCAGATACAGATGAGCCCAATTAAACATATTCCAAACTCTGAACATTAATACCAAGGCTGGTGTTAATTCTAGATGTCCACATAATTTGAAGCAATTAAACTCCATATATACCTGAGGCACACCTTCTACAGACCCTTTTCAGCAGGGATGACAAAGATCAGACAGGAAAGCAACTGTTGGGGTGCCTGGGTGGCTCAGTCGGTTAAGCGTCCGACTTCGGCTCAGGTCACGATCTCGCGGTCCGTGAGTTCGAGCCCCGCGCCGGGCTCTGGGCTGACGGCTCAGAGCCTGGAGCCTGCTTCCGATTCTGTGTCTCCCTCTCTCTCTGCCCCTCCCCCGTTCATGCTCTGTCTCTCTCTGTCCCAAGAGTGAATAAACGTTAATAAAAAAAATTAAAACAAAAGAAAGTAACTGTGCGGTGTCTCATCTGCTGAGGCTGAGCCCTCGCTACAGAGTGGATGCCTTTCTCTACCACAGTCGTCCAACTCGTCCGTTTGCTTGTTGGTTGGTTTCAGACCAGGTAGTGTCCTGTATTCGCGGACTGAAATGGAGATTTCTTGCGTGTGTAGGCTTCATCCGATGACATAAAATACGCTTCCAGAAAACTCCCCTAGTGGCCAAGTCATGCATGAACCAGCTGGGTTCAGTGCGTGAGGCCAGAGGAAGGGCCAGCACCCTTAAACACCAACCACTTGCTGGGAGGCTACCCAACACCCAAGCCTGGTCCACCCCTTCTCAGAACTGCACTGAAGTCATCATGGGCACACGCCAGTCAGCAATTACTTATCACACCTTGCGTGGCTTGGAGTTTAGAATGTCTTGCAGCAGAGTCCGTACCCATACGATTTGGGTGCTTCCTAGGGTAGTTAAGTACAAAGCACGTGGTCTCGGGATATGTGTTGGCTGACAGGTATTTCTGCCTCAGAGCCTGGCAGGCCACCCACAGTGACCACGCTCTGTGGACTAAGGATGGAAAGCCACCTGAGAGCCAGCCCCAGGATCAGTCAGTGCCTCCCTCTGGCAGAGTTCATGTTCTCTGTGCTCCCTTCGTCCCCGGAGCAAACCTCCCCTCACGCCACGGAGGGATCCTCAAGAAAATACGAACAAGTGGAAACTTCCGTCACTCTGATGAAATGTTAAAGCAACTCTGCTACAAGACGAAGACTTCCATACCCAAAAGAAGAAAGATGCTCGAGAAACCACTCTCTTCACATCGTCACGGGGGTGGAGAAGAGGCAGGACACTTCCCACTTAAAAGGACGGTCACATGCTGGTGACGAAGACAGTACTTCTGAACGTTGGCCTGGTCTGTGTGCATCCCTGCAGCCCGCGACTGTGGCAGGTGGCGCGGACAGCGGGCATCGTACCCTCCTCCTGGAACACGGGCAAACACCAGCGTCCAGTGTCACAGCGTCACTCCCAAAATGGAACACAGGAGCGACATCAGGAGTGTTGTCCAATTGTCAGGGCCACGTCATCTCTCTGATGGAAACCAAGCTCTGGAGACTGCCAAGCTGACTAATTCCTCCTTATTCTGAGCCTACCTTATTCCTTTTTTTTTTTTTTTTTTTTTCATGTAATTCTGCAAAGCTTTAAAACAGGAAAGGAAAATTCGGCCATGAAACGCTTTACGTGACATAAAAATCCCCACCCCCAGTCTTCGCCCATTGTATTGCCCCTCAATACAAAGCAAGTTTTATTAACACAAGGCAAGTGCTCAATTTAAAGGGAACTGTAGGCATTAAAGCAGATTGTTTTATGTCTCTGACATGAATACTCCGGGTGGATGAACTATCAAGCCCTGGGTTTAAGTGTGATTAATGCCGAGTACTTGGAAAGCATCCAAACTTATTAAATCTGATGGAGTAAAACAGCATAACTTTCTCATATTATTTCCAAGAGATACGATTAGACTGAATTGTAGCCGTGGAGGAAACTAGGAGCGAGCCATGGTGCAGGGAAGAGGGGAGTCTGTTTTATTTACAAAGAATGAAACAAGGGGAGTCGGGCGCTTCGGCAAGTACGGGCAGAGAGCTCCGTCACCTTGGCCCAAGGAAAAGAGTGAAGGCTGAGAACAAAGTCAACACAACCTTCCTGTGTATTCGGCGGCTTTTCCACACCCCCTCGAGCATGGCGCCCTAGTAGAAGGAAAAAGAAAGTATCTGGTAAAAGTGCCCGCCCCCCACCCCAAAAGGCACATATCGATACGTTCGCCCACACGTGTCATAGAAGCATCGGGGGTACGCGGAACAGCCTGCTTTAAGCGGCCCCTTCCGCAGAATGCCGCGTGTTCCCGTGTGCCCTGTGTTTACACAGCATGTTTGTAGCCCAGACAGGCTCGTCTGAAACTGACTGCTCACAGGCTGACCAGTGCGGGCACTGCATGGGCCTGGCCCTTCTGAGGCACACTGCTCCCCAAAGGCAAGCAGTCCCAAAAACTCACACGCTCACTAAATTCATTCAGTTCTGCTTTGAACAAGACGAAATTCCAAAGACACAAATAAACAGAAGAAAATGACAGACTGACATAAATGAAGTCCCAATTTCCAGCAGAGAAGAATCTGCTGGGTGTGTCCCCCGCGGGGACAGGTCAGACCCTCGCCATGGAGGGACACAGGGGACACCGGTCCCCTGGGCCCTGTGCAAACCCTGTCAAGACTCTACACACTGGCCATCTAGACACTCGGGTGCTTGGATTCCAGGCAACTTGGAGAAACAGACACATACAAAAATGCTAGTCATATGCAAGACCATCCCAGTCGATGACAAATCTCAAGGCAAATCTGAGACGTGGGAGGAGAGACGAACGCCCCCCCCACCCCCATCTCTTAACTGATAAAATAACAAATAGAGAAAAAAATCCGCCAAACAACAAAGCTTCAATTTATTATACATGCTCATCAATTTAACCCAAAAAAACCCTTAAAAGCCTGAGGGTGATCCAGCCCCTTTAATACCCGGGCCCTAAGCATGCCACAGACCGAGGCCCAAGCCCCAGCCTGCTTTGTCTGCGAAAGATGAAAGCCGGGCGAGCACAGGTGAAGGCTTTTTTTCTGAATCATCACCTGCAATTAAGCAAAGGAAAACTAAGAGGAGAAGTGGTAAGCTGAACTCGCTTTAAAAAGACGTCCCGAAACAGGTGGATGCTTGCTGCAGGCTGCTGTGGTGTCTGCTCACGCGCTCCCCAAACGCGCTCCCCAAACGCGCTCACCGGGGTTCCCTGCGTGCGAACATCAGACCGCCCGGGGTTCCGAGCAGAGACCGCCACACTGGACACGCGCACGGAGCACCCGCCCCTTACCCCTAATTCTCGACACATACCTCTTAACTACCGGTCGTTGCCTTGGAAACACCGTCCCCAACAAGACAACTCTGCCTGCGACCCAACCGTGCGTCTCAATACACGGTCTCCCGGACTCCAGCTCACAGCACTGCCACGCGTATCCGAAAGCTGCTGAGACGGAAAATGTCAGACGCCCTCGTTACAAGGACAAACGTGTGTAACTGGGTAAGGTGATGCTTGTTAAGCAGACTTTTCGTGGTGATCGCCTAAATATACACATATCAAATCCAAAAACTTGTGCCAAGAATCAACTAAATAAACATGACGTTTTTGTTTCAGGCTCTCCTCCACCAACAGTCCAACTACTGCGATTACTAAGGCCTTTTCAAAAGGTAGAAGAGTGTTTACCCAAAATTTCCTGAGCTGACCCATTGTCCAGTAAGGGGATGTTCACCATGAAGCTCTCTTCATTCTGAAAAAGCACGGTGAGTTGGCTCAAAAAAACAAAACAAAACAAAACAAAACAAAACAAAACAAAAACGTCAGTGCCGTGTTACAGCACTTGGTCGTCACTTTTCAACCTGCTTTAGGAAAGCTGCAGCGTTTGAACCTGCCTGTTGCTCGCCTTCGCGGACACGCTGTCTTCCGGAAGCCGTAAACTACAGGCACCTGCCTGGCCTCCGCCCGAACGTCCTGCCCCCTTCCCCCGCGTGGAGATACACTCGGCGAGCGACGCACTGTGTTCAGCCACGCACCACGCATGCGCAGAGAGGACGCGCAGAGAGGACCGGCTTTAGAGGGGTTCGCTACGAAACAGACACCGACGGGGGATCATGCGGGCTCCACACCTACGCACGGCCAGTCAGACGTCCCCGTGACTCAAACCATGACTTCAAAAAGGAAGCCCTCTTGCCTTGAAATGCAAAAGCGAGAAGTTGGTAAGGCTGACTTCTCATACGATATGAAGCTCCAAACATCACCATTTTCTTCTCGGGATCATCTGGGAAGAAGACGGGAGGAACGCATTCCCACCTGTGCCACACGGTTTCGGAGCTTCTGAAGTTCCCGGTGCCTTCTGACTGCTCTCGTTTTTGTAAGTCGGTAACGAGGATCAAGGAGAGCCTGCTTTCTGCCACTCGGAAGCTAACGGGGCCAATAATGCACTAGGCCAACAGACAGAATAGCTCTTCCCTGGAAAGTACTTCTCCAAGGCAATAGTGTTTTTAACCTCAGTCCGCGAGGACAGCATACGCTCGCGTGCCCCTGGGTAAACCTCAGCCTTATGCTGGTCCCGCGGCCCTGCTCCCAAAGTCAGCCAAATGTCTACATCCTTTCTCCTTCCTGCATCTGCATGGAATTGCCTGGACGCTTTGCATTTCTGCTGTTTCTGGCCCTTGCCTCACGCTCCCCACCCGATGCCCAGCCCTCAGGTTCCTGAGGCCACAGTCCCTCTCACCTTTCTGTGTGTCCCAGGACAGCGACCTTTCCCAGGCCAAATCAATGTGTCAGGGGAAACAAAACCAGATCTTCTGGCTGGATCCGCGTCTGGGGTTCAGATCCCGTGGATTTCCAACCTTTCTAAGCTGAGGATCAAACAATCCGAAGAAATGGTGTTTCAGGGACCCTGCCGTTCCATCAAGGAAATGAATACGGAATCCGCAGCATTCCAGATAAAGCACGCTTGCTTTCTTAGAACAAGTAAAACCGACACTCCAAATAACACAGCCCTTATCCTCAGTCTGTTTGCCACCTTCACCCGAATGCCACTCTGCCTGGCACGTCTTCAGTCACAGCACACAGCTCCATGCCACTCCTGCTCCCTTAACTACAGCGTGAACATATGAAGAAGAACGTTCCGGGAAGAAAAGCACAAGTCCGTGGGCTTGCCAGGGAAAACCTTAAGGAGTGCGTCACAGATGTGCCCACGCAGGTAGGAAATCAGTGTTTTACCCCCGGCCAAAGGGAGCCTACAGAATTCGTCAGCTCCAACCGTGAATGAAGCAGAAACCAGGTAAGGACGCTGTCTCCTCCCCTCGGCACGTGGACCACCTGACCTGCCAGCGGTGCACCTGAATGGGCTTTAGCAGACCTCCCGGAGCCGGGAGCAGATGCGGCCACCCCGCCGAGCAGAGGCCACCGCGGTCAACACAGGCGAAGGGCGGAGCCGGACTCAAGTTATCGGACAAGGTGGGCCAGGTGCCCGGTCCTTAGGGCCTTGCCGACTGGGGGGCTTCAGGAAACGTGTGGACCTGATAGGCTGCCCACATGCCTGTCACTTGCCAGGATCTGTCGAAGCATGAAGGTCAGGGCCTGCCTGATTTCTTCGCATTTGGCTCAGTCGGTCACTTGCGAGCAGCTGATTCCTCTTGTCCTCCAGATCCAGGCCATACGGCCACTTTGCGTTATAACGAGGGCCACGTCCTTTTTCCACAAATGAACTGTCAGTGCCACCTGGTCTCCTCACACTGCCTCGTGCGGCTCTGAAGAGATACATTGTTGCCGCAGGTACCTTGCAAACACGGCCTCCCACCCTGGCTACGTCACAGAGCACTAGTCCTGAACCGCACACCCGCCACGGACGACAGGGAGACGGGAGGGTGGGAGGAGGGAGGGGCTCACTAGCCAGTGCTCCCTTTAGCCGCCAGCCTCAGCTGCCCGTCTGCAGGGGAGGGTCCCACCCGCTCCCTGTGTTCCCTGTCGGCACTAATAACTTACGGGGCCGGGAAGGGGGCGACCCCCCCCCCCACCCCGTCGCTCTGTCTTCAGGAATTCTCGACAGGGTCCGGTCAGGTCAGAGGCCAGAGCTGCACCCCCTCTGAGCACGGCCATGGTGGCCCTGAGCCTGGAGCTGAGGAGAACACGAGAAGAGCCGGAAACGGAGGCCCACACACCCCCGGTCCCTGATACCTTCCCATCTCTGTCACCACTTCGGTCATCCCGACCCAACTGCCTTCCCACGGGAGACGCATCAGCGGTTCTCGGGCGCTGTAACCAGTTCCCAACAGCTTGCGGGAGGGCCAACTGAGGCGGGGATCCAGGTGTGGAACCAGGGGAACCGGTGGGGGGGGCCACTTCCTGAAAGTAGCCGTTACAGGCGGGGCCCCGGCCACGGCACAGGTCCAGGAGAACCGCGTTTCTGGCCCTGGTGGCAAGACTGAGCAGTCGACAGGTGGATGCGTGAAATACTGGCAACGAATCACGTTTTAGCATATGTGAATCTCAAGTGTTTCGTAAGCACAATCTCACTGTCTGTTGTCCGAAATCCACGTTTCACTGGGCATCTGGGTGGTCCTAATTCTAGCTGAGCCAACACGCGGCCCCGTCAGGCCTGCCCCCGTCCACCTGCCCAGGGAGCCCGCCTCCCCGGCTCTGGGGCTCCGGAGCCCTGCAGGGGAGGGATAGGAACACACATCCACGGCTCTGCTGCAGGCAGCGTGGCCCACACCCGTGGGTGCTCCTTAGGGAAGACAGACTCACGAGGGCCACATCCCCAGGTCCTTCGACAGCTCGGTTCTCCTTCCCGCTCCTGTGCCACCAGCCCTGCGAGTCCCAGCTCTGTGCAGGGCCCTGCAGGTGCCCAGGGCTCGCGTTCCAGAGACAGGAGGCGGGCCTGGCCCGGGCCCAGGGGCTCCGTTTATGCAGCCGGGCCCCCTGGTCCAAAGCGTAGGCTTCCTCAATCGTTCTGAGCCACCCAACGGTTCCATGTTCCTCGACATTCTGCTCCCGGAAGAGTCAGCGGGGCTCAGGTGGGGCTTGTGAGCAGTGGGCCCGCCCGGGGTCAGCGGGCCTCCGGGCACTGGGGAGCTGGGCAGGGTCTCCTGTGGCCAGCGTGCCAGGGGCCGGGCTTTTCGGAGCGGCTGGGCTGGATGTTTACACAGCCAGATTTACAAGCTCATCACAGGACCAACCTGGTTGTCCATCTGTCCATCCCTTTTATAGTCTCAGATTCACTCACTCGGTCTGAACTCACTTTGCGTTCATGAGGCTGCGGAAAAATACACGTTTCCACATGGCCAGGCAGGAGGAATGTTCTCTCTCCTGCTCACGTGCTCTGCCGGCAGGCCTGCGGCCCCCGCACGGCAATCCTGGTGGGTAAGCGGCCAGCAGACGCCCCGTTCGGCACTGGTGCAGACCCGGGCGCCTTGCAGAGACTTGTGCCCGCGGTTACACATTAACGCGCCCTCGGCACGCCACCACAGCCTCGCCGAATCCGTACACGTCGTCCAAAGAAAGCCAGCGCCTTCGGGTCCCGCCAGACCCCGGGGCTCCCCTCACCTGGCCCCTGCTCCCTGTGCCCGCTCTCGCGGCCGCCTCAGCGGTGACCTGGGAACCTGGCACACACTCTCTCCTCTAAATGCTTCTCCAGATTCTTGGGCACAAACCCACTACTTACTTATTTTCTAACATTCAATGTGCAGACCACTTGCCAGCTTGGTGTTGGCCACTTATCCCCAGAGCCACGTGGTGATGGACTAGCACAGCCACCTCGTCATCCACCTCCCAGCCCCCCCGTTACTCTGCCATCAACCTTCGGCTTTACCCACTCAACAGACGTCCACGGAGTAATGCCACGTGTCCCCTCCATGGGGAATAAGACGAGCAAAAGTCATGCTGACCTGGAGAGGGTCGCAGTCCAGTGGAGGAAGTCACGGAGCAGAAGCGCTCGCCGCCTGGACCGGTGGTGAGTGCCACGGGGCAGCCACGGGGCGGCCACGGGGCATACAGCCAGGCACGGGGGCAGACCTGCACAGCCCAAGGCTGCTTCTGGGTTCGAGGTCAGAAGCAGCTCCTCTGGAGAGGTGACATTTGATCCGGAAGCTGAAAGACAGAGTTGAATGTGCAGACAAGAGGAGGGAGGGCTTGGCAGGTGGGGGAAGCCACTGGCCCAGACAAGGCGGGCCACCGTGGGCCATCAGTCAGCAGTGTGCAAAAGTGGCTGCGAAGAGCCGTGGGGGTGAGACGGCTGGGAGCCCGGACGCCAGGCTCCCTCACACTCAACTTGCATTTCCTGAGCACGGATCACACGCCACACCCAGCACTGTCCTCGTCCTGGGCACCCAGCCCCGCGAAACCCCTGCACCCCAGAACTCACATTCTAACGGGGTCGGAGACGGTGACGAAATCAGCAAAATATGCCAGACTCGGGTGCCATAAGGGCTGCAGAGAAACATAAGGAGGGAGGAGGCAAAAAGAAATGTCCAGGCAATGGAAACTCGGATTCTTTCAAACAGAAAGTTTGCTTTAGAATATTCTAGACTTACAGAGATGATGCAAAGACGGCACAGAGCTCTCAGGTTCCCTGTGGCACACCAAGGCTGCCACATCACCAGCAGAACTCCAGACCCAGTCCCGATGTCACCGGACACTCCACTGGCGTCCCCCTCCTGCTCCCGGACCTCGCCCGGCACACCCACTGCCGCATCACGTCCCCTGAGCGAGCCCCCTCTGGTCTGCACCAGTTCCCCAGCCGCCCTGGGTTTTCACAGCTTTGACAGGTGTGAGCAGTGCCAAGTGCCCCTTGGTGGGAGTCATCTGATGTTGTTCCCAGGCTGGGGTTCTGCATATCGGAAAAGACTGCCCCCGAGGTGACGTACCCTTCGTATCATATTGTGACAGGGGACAGGATGCTCAGGAGGGGCCTCACTGAGGTGAGGAGACAGACTCTAAGTGAAAACCTGAAGGAGATGACGGAGTGAGACATGCTAGTAACCGGAAGGAAAGAGCTCTAAGCCTGGGAAACAGCAGGTGCAAATGTCCTGAGGCAGGAATGGGCCAGACATGCCGGGAACAGCAGGGAGGCCACGGTGACTGGACACGATGCACAAGGCGAGAAGACTAAATGAGTTTGGACACACAGCAGTCAGATCACGGGCAGTCTTGTAACAAACGAGGATTGTTTTTTGTGTGTGTGTGAAGTTTTTTGTGCAAGTGAGTGACACAATCCAAACAGTTCTCAGTGTGCCCCACAGACTGGCACAGCTGCCTGCCTCACCCATCCTGCACCTGCACAAACGCCCTCCCTGTCTGGGGGCGGGGCTGTGAGGGCAGCAGGTCCTGTGACCCCACCCTCCCTCCCACAGCTACTGAAGGGACAGACGTAAAGACTCTTTCCAAGCTAAGTGGAGCCGAGTCGGTCAGAGTATTCCTCTTAGAAATTCGGGCCACAAGACACAGAGGGAATCACGCAGTGAGTGAGGGGCACCGGAGCCGGTGGCTTCAGTCCAGGCCGAGCTGGCCACATCAGACTCACGCCCAAGCAGAGGAAGGAAGGCTGCCCGCCAGAGGGATGTCGTTTCCACCCTGATTATCTGACTCGCACTCCCAGCTGACGAGAGCCCCAGCTGCAGGTGTCCTCTCGGGGACTTCTCCGGGTCCTTAACATAAATGCCCTTCCCCACTTTCGTTTAATAGCTCGAATGGGTTTCTGGGCTTTGCAACTGAAAGAACAGGGAGTGCAACCAGAAGATCGTGCTGGTGGCCGTGCCTGGGGCGGAGCAGAGGGAAGGGACCCAGGACGCAGGGAGAACAGTAGTAACACCCGCACAGCCGACGCGGCGACCGGCCGGCCTTCCGGCCTGTGAGGTGGTGCTGCCCCGTGGGATGGAAACGTGGGGAACAAGCTAGTGCCCTCGGGGCACCAGGGGCACGAGTCACCATCATCTGCACAAGTATTACAGCTGGCAACAGGGAGTCACGCTCTGGAAGCCGCTCCCAAGGGCAGAATTCCAGCACGTGCCACGGAGGACACTTGGGGCAGGTGAGCCTTTCAAGTGCCGTCACTCCAATCCTCCCGCCAGCAGATGGTGACACACACAGGCAAGCGTGGCTGTGGCCGCGCCACGATATGATCAGGACGCCCTCCACCCAGGCAGGAAGTTAGCATAAGAAGAAGGCACGCTGAACATCGCCAAAGGGTTCGGCTAAATCTCAAGCTTTGATCACAAAAGTCTCTCATTATCAAACGATCTTGCCAATTTATTACGAGGCAGTATTTCCTCCGCACGTATATCAAAGTATCAAAGAAACTACTGGGACGAGAATCTAGAGAAGCGTTAAAACAAATATTCCCCAGCCAGACCAGTAGCATCCTTATCAAGGATGTACCCGTGCAGGTTATCAGATGCCTTCACATCCAGTCCCCTCGGGGGCAGCGAAGCCGAGACGTGACTCCCCCGGTCACAGCTGGTATCCCCTGCTCACCCTCCACCACCTGCGCCAGCTCACACGTGCCCCTGCCCGAACACCAGGCTTGTGTCATCACCGTCCCGAGCCTCGTGACGTTTCCCTTCTCCACGTAGGGAGGGTGGCTTACTGTCGGCCAGTCCCGGGCCACACACGTCCTTCCTTTCTCCCCCCGTCCACACAGTCACATCCACGGGTTCAGAAAGCGCACAACACACTCTCCCCTCTTCCTTCTCAGCAAAGAGAAGCGAGCTGTCACGGAAGCGGGAAGGTTCACGGGGGCCGCGTGGCAGCAGCATCCCCAGCCGAACACGCGAGGTGAGCCCGGGGCAGCGCCGGAAGATGTCCCTTTGCGGTCATGGCTGAGACCCGGGCAACAGCCGCTGCGTCCCCGGCTAGCGTCCAGGGGACAGGACAGGGCCGTGTCCCTCGCTAACGCTCTCCTGGGTCCACCCTGCAGTTCTAACAGCTCATCCTGGAGTCTGGGGAGTTTCGACAACTCGTCTTGTGGGCGCCCCACTCCGCTGTCCTCGCCGGCCCGTGCCCTCGGACACAGCACCAGGACACCAGGAAAGAGGCCGGCGCAGGCCGCGGCTTTAGGACCGTGAGCTCCGAGGAAACCCACCCGCAGCAGCAAGAAGGCACGCGTGTGGCCTTCCTGCTGGGGGCGTCCCCAGCCCCTCCTCGCCAGAGCACGGGTCAGGGGCAGGGTGCTTGGCTCAGGGTCGGGGACACAGCGGCGAGAAAAGCCAGGGGGCACTGTGGCAGTAAACAGCCACGGGGCCGCTGAGACCTCCTCACAAGTCACCAAGTCATGGGGGACCGCAAAGTGACACCTGCTGGGGGAGGTCCGGGGAAAGCTACGAAAGTTACAGGCAGGAGACATTTGGGAGATGACCGCCCCCTTGACTGCTCGCCTCAAGCCACACACAGCCCGGGTAGCCGAGGGTGGAGTCCCTACACCCTGGACTGTCAGAGCGTGACCTCTACTGCCCAGCCACCCAGGCACGGGAAGACCGTGGGGAGCAGGCCGGTGACCTCTGGGCAGAGGGAGATGCGCACAGCTGTGCCCGGCAGCGGGGACACGGCCCTCGGCCCAGGCGGGTTATCTGCCGACACCCTCACAGGAACAAACCGGAACCCCAGCCGCTTCCAGGTAGCTCCTAAAATGGCCAGTTTCCAAATTCGACTTAAAAGATATGCAAAAAGAAAAAAAGAAAAGTATAATCCATACTCAGGGCTGGGGGGTGCAACCGGGAGAAAGTGGCTCCAAGTGGACCAAAAGTTGAATCTAGCAAAGGTTCTCTTTAAAAAGTTAGCTATTGTAAATACGTTCAAAGCTTCAAAGGAAAATCGGTTCAAAGAACTGAAGGGAATGTGTTAGGCACGAGTGAGCAGAGAAGGAACGGGGGGAACGTGGAAATGACAAGCCAGAACCAGACCTAGTGAGACTGAAGTTTCACTAGACGGACTCAACAGCAGGCAGGGGCGGGGAGACACAATATGCAGTGAACGTGAAGGCAGAGGGAAAGAACGGAGGGGAGGACGACGGCTGAAGGAAGAAACACAGGGCCACAGAGCCTCTGGAGCAACGCTGTGTCCCGGCATCCGTGCGGCCCGAGTCCCGGAAGTACAGAGGCCAAGGGACGACAATTCGCTGGAAACACTGTACCAAGACATCCCAAATTTGGTTGAAAGAAAGTTACCATGGAGACCCAAGAAGGTCACCAAATCCAAGCAGGACAGACAGTAGGAAAACCACGCCTGGACACAGCAGAGTGAGCCCGCTGAAGGGCAAAGATGAGAATAATCTGGTAAAAGCAAGCAGAGAACAATGACCCATCACCTGGAGAAGAACGAAGACACAACTGAAAGCTGATTTCCCCCCACAAGTGATAAAGGCCAGAAGACATGGGAAGGACTTAGTGTCCAAAGAGGAAAAACCCTCAACCAAGAATTCTGTCTCCAGAATTCCAGATATTTCAAACACGGTAATGAGCTAAAGGTGCTGATCTCGGTGCACCAACACCAACAGAACTTACCATGACTGGAACCGCCTGGAAGGGAGCCCTGTGGAGGACAGAAAATGGCACAGACTAACTCGGATCCACGGGACAGCCTAGAGGACACCAAAAGTGGTAAATATGTATACAAAAGTGTGCTTTTCTCTTTTATCTATAAAAAGAGTGGGGTTTTTTTTTTCATTTTTAAAATGTTTTATTTATTTTTGAGAGAGGGAGACAAAGTGAGAGCATGGGAGGGGCAGAGAGAGAGGGAGACACAAAATCCAAAGCAGGCTCCAGGTTCTGAGCTGTCAGCACAGAGCCCAATGCGGGGCTTGAACTCACGGACTGTGAGATCATGACCTGAGCCGAAGTTGGATGCTTAACCAACTGAGCCCCCAGGCGCCCCTCAAAAGAATGTTTAAAGCAAACATTGTATGTGTTGATAGACCTTCACTACAGGTGTGTGGGGGTGTATATGTTTGTGTGTGCGTGTGTGTGTGTGTGTGTGAGAGTGCACACACATGCAGCTGACTCTACACACCATGCCAGAGCACAGTGCCTATATTTTACCAGAAGGATGTCATTGTTCATTTGAAGTATGCTGTAATAAGTTTACGATGCCTATGTAACCTCTGGAGTGATCACAAAATAATTTTAAAAGAAAAGCAGACAAAGAAATGTAGGTAAGAAATCAATAGAGATAGTAAAGTGCTCTATGTAAACACTTAAGGCAAAAGAAGGAAGAACAAGAGAGCTGAATGGCAGACATGAATCCACCCTTATCATATTAAACACAAATTTAATAATTGCTGTAACAAAAAGACAGGACTGTCAGACTGGATCTGAAAGCAAAATCCAACTATATGCTGTCTCCACGAGACACACTTTAAATCTGAAAATACAAAGACAGTGAAAGTGAAACATGTACAAATTTTACACCTGAGAGAGCTGGAGTGGCTTATTCATATCAAACTAACAGTTTTTAATCTAAGGAATATTTCTCCAGACAAAGAGGTATGTTTCATAATGATGAAATGCTCAGTGTGGCGGAAATTATAACTCACACATTGAACAGTGGAGCCCCAGATAGTGGAGCCCCAAAATACTTGGAGCAAAACCTGACAGACCTGAAAAAGAGACAGAGATTATAGCTGGACACTTTGCCCGTCTTCTCTCCAAAATCCATAGGTCCAGCAGGCAGACAACCAGGAGGGACTCAGAAGCCTTAAACCACACAAACAACTAACTTCCATAAAACTCTCCTCCCAACAACAGCAAACAAAATATGCAATCTTTTCAAACACATGTGGGACATTTACCAGGACTGACCACAGAGCAAGTCTCAATAAATTTAAAAAGACTGACGTTATAAGGAACACATTCTCTGACCACAGTGGAATTAGACTTCAAGTTAATAACAGAATTATTAAATGGTACATCCCAAAATGTGTGGAAAGTATACTAGATACCTACAAATAACCAATGAGTCAAAGGAGAAATCATACACTCGACCAGAATGAAAAGGAAAACATGGCTTGTCAAATCTGTGAGATGCAGCTAAAGCAGTGCTCAGAGGCAAATTCATCACTAGAAACTTATAGTAGATAAGGAGAAAGTCTACAATCCATGACATAAAATTCCAATGGAAACAGTCAAGCAACAGATAAAAATCCATGGAACCAAGAAATGGCTCTTTGAGAAAATCAATAAAATGTAGAAACCTTTAGCTAACCTTATGAAGTAAGACACATGTATTGCTACTCAGTGTAGACAACGGAAACAAGTGTGGCAAACCCTTTCGTGCTCCTGGAAGAAGCCAGACATGAAAGCCTACGTGCCGCGTGATTCCGCTCACACGAAATTGCAGGAAAGGTGAAACCATGTAGCTCGGTGGCTGCTGGAGGCTGGGGTCAGCCTTGTGCTGGAGGCACGAAGGGATTTTAAGGTGATAAAAGTATCCTAAAATTTTATTCTGGTGGTATTCCCATGACTTTACACTTCTCAAAACTCAGTGAACAGTATGCTTTAAGTAGGTGAGTTGTAGTTTACATAGATCACATGCCAGTAAATAAAACTGTAGTGTGTGTGTGTGTGTGTGTGTGTGTGTGTGTCAGAGAGAGAGAGAGAGAGAGAGGGAGGGAGGGAGGAAGGCGCCCCACCTGGCACCACCTGATCTCTGCGGCCTGCACTCGTTACTATCTAGAACTGCCTACTCCTTGGTAATCCTACTCCTTGGTAATCGTACCTAACCCTTCTCGCTTTCAACCCCAAATTATTTTCCCCCTCTGACCCACTTCCTTAAAACCCTATCCCACCATCTCTAGACGTCCAAATCCCAGTAACATTAAGAAACCCAACCCACTCTTCCCCTTGCCTGGTCCCTCCTGATCCCGGTCACCCTCCTTCCCACGGAGACGCTGTGGCCCCCACTGGCTGGAAGCGATGCTCCCCTGCTTGTGGTTCTAGTGCCTCTGCGGGCCACCTGCCCCAGTTACTAGTGTCATCTCTCAGGTTCCCCATACACGGGGGCTGCTGTGCTAATTACTGCCACCTTCCAAGCAACGCTTATCACAAGTTGGCACTTGATAATCGTTATCCGCACTCCCTCCCCAAGCTCCTGAAGCCACTGTGACCGATGTCCTAACTGCCAAAAGTCTCCTCGCCACATCGTCTGGCCACTGGAACCCCGACAGCCACTTCCATCCCTGAGACACCTCTGGCCATCGTTGTCTCTCTGCTGGCCCTCTACCCCCTGGCCCCCACCCAGCCTGCTCCCTGCCTCCCCAGCCACTCACCACTCACAGCTTCACAAACACCTCCCTACGATGGCTTTCAAATCTGTCCTTGAACCCATACACCCCCAAGCCATAGATCTCCACCCACTTCCTAACTGGTTCTCCCAGCTCACCTGGAATGCCCGGGGCCCTGCGTGTCCCCCTCCCCCAGGCCAGCCCCATCATCCCGTTAGTCACTGAATTTCAAAAACACGTCTTACGGTGTATTCTCTGACCCCAGTCGTGGCTGCAAAGATAAAGGAAGTCAGTCTTACTCATTTTTTTCATATCACAACACAATTAAGACAGTACTTTACACACCATAAGCAACCGACAATATTTTTGCATCAAAATGCCTCACGTTCACCTAGAAACCAGCGACTCTGTGACGCGCCCCTTCAAACAGTGTCTTCTGTTGTCACTTCCTATCCCCCTGTCCCTGCCGCCATCCCTCTGGTGTGCCTCACACTTGAATCACAGCCACAGGCTATTGTACACGTGCTGGTTTCCTTGTGCACAAGCTTGCCTCTCATTTAGACCATTAAGTCACATCAACCTCCTGAGCATGAAAAGCCCCTTCCCTGGCAAGGACGTGGCCCACCTGTCCAGTGGGGACCAGGGCTCCTCCAGGATCTCCGGAGCCCCCCTCTTGCTCTTTTCCTTTCCAACAACATCCATCCACCTGCTCCCTTGGTCTCCAAGTCATTCCCATCCCTCGAGGTCGGGATCAATCCCCCCTCATTGGGGATTTTAGTGTTTCAGGTGGGAGGATTTTCTACTTCTAACAAGATTATACGCTCCTTGATGTGGAGGGCACCACTTTATTTGCAGCCCTTATAACTCCCAGCGCGGTGAAAAGACCTACTGCATCCAATTAAAAGATTACTGAGGTCTCCGAAGGCAAGAACATAGATGGATACGTCTGAGAATACAGAGCCTATCTCCCAAATGCCTCCACTCTGCCTCATTTGTGTAAATTTCCTTTAGGTTGGGACCCCAGATGTTTTCCCAGAATTAACATTTTTGTTTCCATTACATGGGTTTTCCCAAGAAAGTTCCCATGGAATTATTTTTGTTTATGAAATAATTTAGAGGGGAAAAAACTTGCATAAATGCTTGAGACAGTAAGGTTCAAGGAACTCAAATGTTTGATTCCTTCAAACTACCTACGCTATAAAGAGACTTTTCATTGTTAAAGCCTGTGCTCCCCACACAGGCCACCAAGAACAATGTGAAGAATGGGCATGAGCAGTGGGGGTCCGTTTAGGGTCTCATGAGTCCCCACAAGAGGAGACCCCGTTTAGGGTTTTGAGGAGCCCACACAGCAGCAGGATCAGCAGCCACATGACACAAGAAGGCGATCAACAGAAACTCAGTAATGCCAGAAGAATCACCAAGAACGTTCTCTTACATCCGAGAGACGTGTCCACCAGATCACTCGTGGAGTTGACTCCTCAGGGTCTGGTGAATGGAGGTCTAGTGGCTACTAGGGTCACAATCCTGGGAGTGGGAACCCGTCATCTGGTTTGCACCCCAGCCCCTGCACCTCCTAGCTGTGTAACCTCAGGGACCTCCTCGCTCTGTCTGCGCCTGTGTCCTTCTAAGTGGGGATAATAACAGTGCTCCTATGTTACAATACGCACATAGCCATACTCAAGAAATGCCACCCACTACGACATTTCCACATGCTGCTGTCACTGCACCTGCACATTGCTGAGAATCCTGGCCCTTGCTACCCTCATGAAGTGCTCTGTCACCACCCTGGCATCGGGCAGGCAGCTCTCTGAACTGGAGAGGTCCCACCTTTTTCTATTCAAATTCTGGTACCCGGACCAGGAAAAGCTCAGTGAGCACAACCCCACAGAAAACAATGGCTTAACAAGTCTTGTTTCGGGGCATCTGGGTGGCTCAGTCAGGTAAGCGTCCGACTTTGGCTCAGGTCATGACCTTGTGGTTCATGAGTTCGAGCCCCACATGGGGCTCTGTGCCGACAGCTCGGAGCCTGGAGCCTGCTTCGGATTCTGTGTCTCCCTCTCTCTCTGTCCTTCCCCCACTCACGCTCTGTCTCTCTCTGTCTCTCAAAAATAAATAAACCTTGGGGCGCCTGGGTGGCTCGGTCGGTTAAGCGTCCGACTTCGGCTCAGATCATGATCTCACGGTCCGTGAGTTCGAGCCCCGCGTCGGGCTCTGTGCTGACAGCTCAGAGCCTGGAGCCTGTTTCAGATTCTGTGTCTCCCTCTCTCTCTGCCCCTCCCCTGTTCATGCTCTGTCTCTCTGTGTCTCAAAAATAAATAAACGTTAAAAAAAAATTTTTTTAAATAAATAAATAAACCTTAAAAAGATAAAACAAAATTAAAAACAAAACAAAAAAAACAAGTCCTGTTTCTTAGCCTCGATTTGTGGTGCACAACAGCAAGCCACTTGGCATCTGCACAGCCAAACTGAATCCTTATTTTTGTCTGATCGATTTCTTCTATCATTCACACACTTTGTTGATAATCCCGTTTGCTATCACCCGAGGGCAGACTCGAAATCATCATCAACATTGCCACCCAGTCCAAACTACACGATCTGTCCTTACAAACGCTCCTACTTCCTGACCCGCTTGTTCTTGCGAATCTACGCCCAACCCGTAGGACTTGGCGACCAGGATGCAGAACCGTCTTTTCCATCCTCAGCAGGTGTGAGTCTGAACGGGTGGAAGGTGGTCATTGAGGTGGAAGGGGAGCTCGGGAGCCGAGCCTGCTCTCGCACAGGGAAGACGTCAGCGCTCTGAAAGCCTCACCTCCTTTGAAGCCCAGCACATTGTAAGAAAATCGTAAACATATTTACGGTGAACGTTTCCCCTGTCTAGCGTCTTGCCCGCCCCCGCTCCGTTCACACCTGCAGCCTCTGGCATCTGGACGCGCTTTCAGGCAGGAGGGCTAGACTCCCTTCCCCAGCACAGTCCCAGCAGAGACTGGGTATGCAAGCCGGCTGCTGAGAGCCCTTTGTGACGGGTCAGGCAGGGGGAAGGTGGGGGCCACGTCCAGCACGGCGGTCCTGCACAAAGCGCTGAGACGGAACTTGCAGGGGGGCTGTTCTGTAGATGCTTCTCAGACCTCCAGGTCTGGCTTTCAACCTTCACGCTTGGGACCCCCAATACGTTTCCAATAAGTCCCCCTCGTCTTCCTTAAATGGTCATAATTTCTACTGTTGTCAACGAAGAACCTTGGCCGATTGACGGCTGGAGGCCAGGTATCTGTTATCATGAAAGATCCGGCATCAGCTCCCCCGCCGGGCCACGCCGGGCCACGCCGGGCCACGCTCCTCCCCCTGACCAGGGCGGCGTGATACAGGGGGTGTGTGGCATGCGTGTGACAGGGTCCCACTCCCTGGTTTGCCCTCTCCACTGGGGGAAGTCATGCGGTCTCCGAGGCCATGAGGTGGAGGGGTGGGACGAGAACCCGTGTGGCCGGGGCTCTTACCACGGGAGTCCATCCAGCAAAAGCAGACACTGTGTGGATCTCCTGGCGCCCCTCTTCCCGTCCCCTGCTGCCATCGCCTCAGTCGAGGACACGCGGGCCTCTGGCTCCTGGTCCCAGCTGAGCCCAGCGCCATCCATCCCCACAGGTACCGTCCTGGAGAGCACACAAAGGAGGGCCCAGGGCAGGACGGCAGGTCAATCGTCGCTGAGTCACTAACCGCCAGGAGCCCCGGGATGAAGACACAGAAATGCAAAGTCCTGAGGAGGGGGACAAATGTGGGGCTGCAGCAAGGGGGCCATCGGTGCGGCTACACAGACAACCGCCTGGCATGAGCCTCGGGAGAGGAGATGGCCAGGGGCTGCAGTGAGGACAACGCCCCGGGTGACGCAGGCTCGCCTGTGTCCCTTAGCAGGTGGCCGGGTGACGATTCAGATCCTTCTGAGCACGGCTTCTCCGCCCGCCCCACAGACCGGGTGGAAGCCTCCGCAAGAACCAGCTGCAAGCAGCCCACCTTCGGCCAGACATCACCCTCAAGTTCCCTGTCTCCAGCCTCTCTCCCTTTGCCTTCGTCCCCAAAACAGACGTGCTTAGCCCAAGTCTACACTCGACAGCCTCCGAGAGCACCCTCATACGCTTCTGGAGGAGATACAAACGGTCGAGCTGCAGTGGGAAGAAATTCGGCGAGTTCTCAGAGAGCAAACACGGGCCCACCCTCAGACCCAGCTACCCCACTCGTGGGTCTGTACTCAGAGGGCTGGAGACAGGCACTCCCACAGACACCGCGGCACACCCGCGTTCACAGCAGCGTGACCCACGCTGGCCGAAAGGAGGAACGACCCAAGCGCCCATCACGCGGTCCACCGTGCGGCCCGCCCGCATGACGGGACGGGACTCACTGCCACCCGCTACAACATGGATGCACCTTGATGGCTCGAGGCTAAGAAGCCAGACAAAAAAGGTCACATAGTGTGTGAGCCCACTCTTCTGAGATACGCGGAACATGCAGTTCCAGAGACAGAAAGGCTGGTGATGGGCATGTCTGAGGACCAGAAGGACGTGCTGGCCACACAACACTGTGAGCCCACCACACACACTGGATTTAAAAGGGGTACTTTCTGGAATGTGGGTTTCACCTCAGTAAAAACAGTGCGATGCGGGGAAGCAACATTCCCATTTTATGGAAGAGCAAAGAAAGACCGAGCTCAGGGTCAAACATGGGCTTGCGTGCAGAGGCCGCTTCTGGCCTCCCTGCTCCGAGCATCTCAAGCCTTGGGCCTGAAGCAGGCTGGGTGGGGCGGGAGGGGCCAGTTGTCCCACAAGGAAACGCGTGTGTGACAGTTCGTGGGCGTGGAGAAAACGTGCGGGTCGGACAGCAGGCCGGGGGGCTCTGACGCAGGTCACGCTCGGTTTGGGGAAAGAGGTTGGTTAGCGCACTAATGTTAACCATGTGGGAAAATATTCACTTCCACGGACCAATGTCCTGGGGCCGTCACAATGAAAAGTTGGCTGTTTCTACACATCTGTCCGATGCAGCTTCAGTCTTCAAGGCAACACCTGCCTGTTCCTTCTCCTCCCCCTTCTCGTTGTGCTTTGACTTATTTCAAATTTGCTCTATTATGTTAACTTGGTTCATCTTATGCTTTCATGGGCCTATCAGTTTTCCAGTGTTGAGCAGTATTTTTAGCCTCCTAGTGTTAGTGATCTTATTACTTTTAATTTGATGCTCCGTACTTGACATTTTTTGACCTTATGTTCAAAACTAAGGTCTTCATTATGTTTGCTCTAAAAAAAAAATCATAGCAGAGTTTTCTTTGATTATTAGCCAAATGGTGTCACTGAAGAAAACCCAGATGTTGTATATATAAAGCTAGTAAGTATCAAATAGGTTACATTATACGTGGAGGGAAATGCAAAGATAGGACAGCGAGTACAATTCTATCTTCAAATAAACTTATTCTTTTCCATCTTACTCAAAAATAAAAGTGGCTCTGCGCCCTCCTAAAGCGTATTGACACCAGTAGATTGTTAGGCTAGGGAGGAGAAGCTTTCTCGCGGCCGTCAGTGTCCTCTCCCTCGGCACAGTATCTCTTTCCCTGTCCCTACAGCTGCTACATCAGTGCCTCCCACACTGATATCTGACAACGTGACCCCCCCAGACAGCACTAACCTCAAAGAAATCAACAGCCATGAAGAAATTCTAAGTATTCTTTTAACTCTAGAAATACAGGTGGAAGTCAAGTCCACCAACAAACCCATGACTTCAGGAAAGGTTTTCAAATGAAAATACTGATTCGAAGGGGCACATGCACCCCAATGTTCACAGCAGCGCTACTGACAACGGCCAAAGTATGGAGAGAGCCCAAATGTCCATCGACTGATGAATGGATAAAGAAGATGTGGTATGTACATACAACGGAATACTACTCAGTGATCGAAAAGAATGGAATCTTGCCATTTGCAATAATGCGGATAGAACTAGAGTGTGTTATGCTAAAAGAAATAAGTTGGTCAGAGAAAGACAAATATCAGACAATTTCACTCCTACGTGCAATTTAAGAAGCAAAACAGATGAACACAGGGGAAGGGAAGGAAAAATAAGACAAAAGCAGAGAGGGAGGAAACCCATAAGAGACTCTGAAATACAGAGAACAAACTGAGGGTTGCTAGAGGGAGGAGGGGGAGGGATGGGCTACATGGGTGATGGGCACTGAGGACGGCACGTGTTGGGATGAATCACTGGGTTCTACTCCTGAAGCCAAGACTACACTAATTTGAACTTAAACAAAATCTTGGAAGAAGAAACATAAAAATCTAAAACTCCTTCCTAGGAGGAATAAATGCCTCAAGGGACAATAAACTATAAGCTGAGAGAGATTCATAAATAGGCAAAATGTGTTATAGTTGAGAAAACTGCATCAAATCTCCCAAGAATTCATTAAACTCTGATAGAGTCTGAGTAACAAGGATTGCTTGCTTCCTACACTTACATTTGTAGAAAGTTGGAATTTCCAAGACATAAGAATTGCTACGTGTATCAGTTTGCTTCTTCTTTTTCAAGTGTTTCCTCTTGTGAAACAGGTGGTCGAAGTCTGGACAAGACTTGCGTGGATAACTCACTGCACTTCGGACACAATCAGGCAGAGTAAATACTCAGTGTTAGTGATTTATTTCTTTAAAGTTCCACCTGCCTTGGGGCGCCTGGGTGGCTCAGTCGGTTGAGTGTCGGACTTCAGCTCAGGTCGTGATCTCGCGGTTTGTGAGTTCGAGCCCCACGTCGGGCTCTGTGCCGACAGCTCAGAGCCCAGAGCCTGCTTCAGATTCTGTGTCTCCCTCTCTCTTCCCCTCCCCCACTCATGCTCTATCTGTGTCAAAAATAAATAAATGTTAAAAAAAAATTTTTTTTAATGGAGAAACAGAGAAAGGCCCCAAAGAAATCACAGGAGCCTTAGGGGAGCACTCACCAAGACGCGGGGCCTCGGACCCCGATGCCCCAGTGCCAGCCCGGCCAAGACATCCCAGTGCCAGCCCGGCCAACACGCAGGGCCTCGGACCCCGATGCCCCAGTGCCAGCCCAGCCAAGGCGCCCCGGTGCCAGCCCGGCCAAGACACGGGGCCTCGGACCCCAACGCCCCAGTGCCAGCCCCGCCCACACAAGTTCATTAGCCCCCTGATCCTGCCATCCAGCTCCTTGCAGTGTTACCAGCCAAACCCCTTGAAGTGGAAAGAGCCAGTGACCTATTTTCTGAAATTAAACAAAAGAAAAAGGAAAGAGAGGGAGGTGTGGCACACAGGGCAGCTGGTCGGGGACAGGAGCCGCGAGAGATGCAGCGGTCACAGCAGGGCCACCGGAGATGGGACCAAATCTACTTCATTTTTACGACGGGTGTTAGCAGCGGTAACAACGGTGTATCCCGTGCTGATGAAATGTCGCCTACATCCTGGCTCAAACGAACACCGGGGGCTCTCTGTGGAGTCTCCATAACTCGGCGTCCGGGTGAATCTGCACGGAAATCATGGAAACCCCATCCCGCCCCCTGCGACACGGCATCCGAAGCTGGAGGCACAGAATCAGAAGTTAGGAAGTCGGGTGAGAGTCAGGAGCTCCTCTGTCTCCTGCACGCACCAAATCTCCGAAAGAGGTGGTTGGCTTTAAGATAACCCAACCCCCGAAACAGGAAACACCCTAGGTCACACAACAGACGGGTTCTCGTTCCTGGGCTCCTCGGGGACACCCACTTGCTGGGCCTGTCATCAACCAGCGACAGAGGAGGGGACACCCGCGAACGGCCCCGCCGGTGGAGCTCGCGGCACTGCACGCCGTGGACAGCACGTGCAGAGAGGACGGCGAGCCGCAGCCTGAGCACTGCGCCAGGCGGTCACCACACGTCACCGAGCGGGAGTGAACGAGGTGGCGGCGAGGGGAGCAGGTGCACAAGGGGACGGACTCTGGAGCAGAACGCAGAGTGGTCACGGAGCTGGGCCGCCCCGTAGCAGAGACGGCAGGGGAACCACAGGGTGAGGACGCTTTCGGCAAGGACCGGGGGACCCGGGGAGGGTGATTCCCACCAGAGGCCGCTGACCACGGAGCCCTGAGTCCGAAGCAAAAGTGCACACACCCACGGAGCCCAGGCAGGTGCGTGAGCGGCCGGGGCCGCCGTCACAGAGTGCCCGGACACCGCAGCTCACACGGCGGGAAGGGACCACCTCCGTGCGGAGGCCAGAAGTCGTGGCGCCTTCTGAGGCCCTGGTGAGGGGCTCTGCTGTCCCCCTCCTGTGGAGGACCCCCTCACTGTCACAGAGTGTCTTCCCTGCACGCCAACCTCTATGTTCAAGTTCCCCGTGGGCGAGCACGCCAGGCATACTGGGTTAGGGCCACCCTGATGACCTCATCCTAGGCTGATCACATCTGCAGTGACTACTTGCAAACAGGGTCCTGGGGGTTAGGACTACACCACTGGAATCCGGGGGGGAGGGGGGGCACGATTCAACCCATCATGGTAAGCTGTGCCCCAGCCTCACGGATCCTATGTCCTGGAATAAGACCTGTGGACAGGGCAAGACAGAACTCCTACAGTGTTTGAAGGGTTCCAAAGAACATTCCTCAGCAAATGCTCCTTGGCTCATATTCCTCAGCCAAAGTGTGAAGTTATTTTGTATCCATCTTTATTAAGGCTGGGATGTCACTATCTCTCCCGATGGAGATTTCTCCCCATGGTGGCCTCCATTTTTATTAGAAAGAGGCGATCCGGAGGCACCTGGGTGGCTCAGTCGGTTGAGCATCCGACTTCGGCTCAGGTCAGATCTCGCAGTTCGTGAGTTCGAGCCCTGCGTCGGGCTCTGTGCTGACAGCTCAGAGCCTGGAGCCTGCTTGGGATTCTGCCCCTTCCCCACTTATGCTCTGTCTCTCTCTTGTCTCTCAAAGATGAATAAACATTAAAAAAAAAAAAAAAAAAGAAAGAGGCAATCCGCTGTTCAGCAAAGCTACGTTATGTATGCATTTTATTTTTTCCTTTTGTGTATCTGTAATATATAAAATTTCTAAGGTGAACACGCATTACTGTTTTATTCTTCTTTTTACCTTGTGACCCCCTTCCCCCATTTCTCCCCTCCCCCCCCCCCAACTTCTGGTAGCCACCAGCTCGTCCTGCGTCTACGAGCTCTGGTTTTTGTCTGGCTTTATCCCACACGTAGGAGATCAAACGATGCGGTATTCGTCTTTCCCTGTCTGACTTACCGCACTGAGCGTAACACCCTTGAGGCCCATCCACGTTGTCACAAATGGAAACATTTCCTTCCCTTTCATGGCTGAGCGACATTCCACTGTGTGTTGGGGGTGTGGGGGTGGGGGTGTGTGCAACGATGTCTTTCTCTGGTCAGCCATCAGCAGACACTTCAGCTGTTTCCATACATTAGTTACTGTGACTCATTCTGCCGTGAACACGTGGGTGCAGATATCTTTCCAAGTTAGTGTCTTGTTTTCCTCGGATGAGTCCCCAGAAGAGGGGCTGCCGGATTGCATGCTAGCTCTGTGTTCAAAATGTTGAGGAAGCTCCACGCCATTTTCCAGACGGGGCGCTCCATGCACGAGCGCCCTCGCCAACACCTGTTATTTCTTAGCTTTTTGAAAGCAGCCATTCCACAGGGGCGAGGGGACATCTCATGGCGGTTCTGGCCTGCGTGGCCTCGGGAGTCAGTGACGCACGGCCCCTCTTCATGGGCCCGCTGGCCATCCGTGCGCCTTCTTCGGGGAAACGACCGTTCGGCTCCTCTGCCCATCTTTTAATTGGACCGTATGGCTTTTTGCCGCTGAGTTATACGTGTCTGTTCCGTGTTTTGGATACTGACCTTGCTCAGACACATGATGTGCACGCATTTTCTCCGATCCCACAGCCTGCCTTTTCATTTGTTGCTAGTTTCCCTCCCTGTGCAGAAGCTTTTCATCTGACGCAGTCCCAATGGTTTATTTTCTCTTTTGTTGCCTTTGCTTCTCGCGACAGGTTCAAAAATCATCACCAGGGCCAATGTCAAGGAGCTTCCCACCCATATACTCTTCTAGGGGTATTAGGGTTTGGGGTCTCGCTTTCAGGCCTTTAACCCATTTTGAGTTATTTTCTCTATGGTGTGAGAAAGTGGTCCAGTTTCGTTCTTCTGCCTGTGGCTGTCCAGTCCTCCCAAAACCATCTATCGAAGAGACTGTTGGGGCGCCTGGGTGGCGCAGTCGGTTGGGCGTCCGACTTCAGCTCAGGTCACGATCTCACAGTTCGTGGGTTTGAGCCCCGCGTCGGGCTCTGTGCTGACGGCTCGGAGCCTGGAGCCCGCTTCGGATTCTGTGTCTCCCTCTCTCTCTGCCCCTCCCCTGCTCAGGCTTTGTCTCACTCTGTTTCTCAAAAATAAATAAACGTAAAAAATTAAAAAAAAAAAAAGAAGAAGAAGAGACGGTCTTCTCCTCATTATAATGCTTGGCTCCTTTGCCGTCATTAATTGGCCACATGCGCACGGTTTTATGTCTGGGTTCTCGATTCTGTTCCACGGTCTACGTGTCCCTTTTCATGCCAACACCACACTGTTTTAATTACTACCGCTCGGTAATACAGTTTGAAACCAGGGAGCATGGGTGCGTCCAGCTTGGTTCCTCTCTCTCAAGGCTGCTTTGGCCACTCAGGGTCTTTGGGGGTTCCACACCAATTTTAGGACCGTTTGCTCCATTTCCGAGCAGGATGTCACTGGAACACTGATAGAGACTGCCTTGGGCGGTGTGGACACGTTCACGTTTAAGTTCACAACAAGAACTACCATTTGCCAGGTATCACATGCCAAACACGAAGAGCTTCACACGCCCTTCTTACGAAGCCTCTTAGCAGCACTATCAGAGAGGCCCTTTTATATTCTCCAACTTTTGTTCAGGCACAAGGAGGACCGGCTCACTCACCCACTTAGTGGCTGAGTGAGGACTCCGTCCCCACGGGCCAGACTGTCCAGCCTCTGCGGTGACCTCACGGACAAAACAAAATTTGCTTTCGGAACCATGACCCAGGCAGACCGCGAGATTCTCAGCCACGGAAAAAGACTGAATTCTGTTCACTGGTTATTGCTTCCTATAACAGAAATAACAGCAGAGTCCATACCACTGACAAGGACTTTCCAGGGTTACCAGCGGACGGGTGAAAGGGGACATTCCCCACGTTCGAGATACACAAGGTTCTACAGCAACACACTTTGCACTCCCTGGACTCCCCAGACCAGGGTTCCTCGTAACCCATGCCAGCTTCCCCATATTTACACTTTGTGAAAACTGGTATAATTTTCACCTCTAATGGACTCTGGTGGCCCAAATTAATACGGTTATGGCTTAAACCTTAACATTAAGCACTGTGCTTCCCACCAGAGGGAGTTATTGATAACCGCATTCATCGCTTCTCCCCCTGTACATTCCAACTCCTAAGAACAAAATAAGTCTTGTCATTCTTACCCACGGTTGCCCTAAAGGGTCACGTACCAGACTTTACAAGTGGATTTTCAATTCACACCAGTTTACTGGCACTAACTCTGTGGTCCCAGGGTCATGTCCTTTGTGGAGTATTAATAATTCCATTTATTTATCATAATAGCTTTAAATTTCCATTTTACCATATGAAGTTTGAGCTGCAGGCCCAAAGCATGCAGACTTTTGCAAAATCTAAACAATAGACTGAAGGACGGCGTAATTCCACTTTCTAGAAACCCAGCTTAATCTGAGGTCACAGAAAAGTAGGAGGCTGAGGAAATCATCACACAGGCCAAGGGGTAAATGTTAACTGTGTATTATACCAAAAACAGACTTTTCAAACAGACATGAGCAATTATCTAGTCCAATATTTTCTTCTTTTTTAGGTTGGGTTTTTGTTTTTGTTTTTTCTTTAAAATTTTTTTTTTTTCAACGTTTATTTATTTTTTTTGGGACAGAGAGAGACAGAGCATGAACGGGAGAGGGGCAGAGAGAGAGGGAGACACAGAATCGGAAACAGGCTCCAGGCTCTGAGCCATCAGCCCAGAGCCCGATGCGGGGCTCGAACTCACGGACCGCGAGATCGTGACCTGGCTGAAGTCGGACGCTTAACCGACTGCGCCACCCAGGCGCCCCAATGTTTTTGTTTTTTCTTAAGAGAGAGAGAGAGAGAGAGAGAGCTCATGAGCAGGGAAGAGGCAGAGAGAGAGGGAGAGAGAGAGAATCCTAAGCAGGCTCCACACTGTCAGCACAGAGCCCAACGCGGAGCTCGAAGCTACAAACCATGAGCTCAGGGCCTAGGCCAGAATCGAAAGTCTCACACTTAGCCAACTGAGCCACCCAGGTGACCCTCTGGTCTGATATTTTCTAAAATATGTTTGGAGAAACATTAGGTTTATAGAATGTTGAAGTATATCCTACCAACGCAAAAGGGGGAAAGGATCAGCAGACAAGTAATTTCAGGAAACCCACTCTAACCCAGTGAAGCAGGCTTCTTTAATCCAGAGTATTTAAAAGCCCTGTGATTCTCCAAGAGTGAGAGAAAATGTTCCTGGTTCCCCAAATGTACTTGACCACAAGAGTCTCCACAGATCATCTTGGAGGCTCAACGCACTCAAGAAAACAGCTGGGAGCCATTCATCAAATCGAGTCCCTCTCTGCTGAGATGAAGAAACCGACCAGGGACCAGGTGGCGGTCCCTGGCCTTGAACCCTCCTGCTCCCCCTTGTCACCCTCCTTGACCACAAGCTGCACTCCCCTTGTGGCCTCCGCACTGCACCTGATGACTAGTTGTGCGCCCAGAACT
Source organism: Leopardus geoffroyi (assembly GCF_018350155.1). NCBI lineage: Eukaryota > Metazoa > Chordata > Mammalia > Carnivora > Felidae > Leopardus > Leopardus geoffroyi. Next base: position 167,599,951 of record NC_059331.1, read on the forward strand.
GTACTCGTGTAAGTATTCTCCGGCACAGCCTCCTTCCGTTCAGTCCCACTGCTGACATCCCAGAGGCACGACACACGTACACGTTAGTGACCAAAACAGCTCACGTTCACTTACACTGTGTGTAAGGTGCCATCCTAAACACGTCCGTGAGAGAGGTGCTGCTATTGCCCCCATTTTCCAAATGAGGAAACCGAGCCTTAAGACTGCCCACGGTCAGTAAGGAATCGGCACGTTCAAACCCAACCCAAGCACTTAATCACCACGCACAAGTGAGAGAGTCTCGGGTTAAGTCCCCGACAAACGTTGGTGATGGCGGGTGATGAGTGCCGCCGAGAACATCAGGAACATCAGGAAAAGGTGTGAAAATCAAGGAAAAAGTACTACCAAGCTTTGGGTGTTGGCTTCCCGTCGTTAGGGTACTGCAGGGCTGAGCTAATCAGTAAAAGACCTTGGTTTTGTCCTGAATCTTGCATTTCTACCTGGCTAGGCTTCTCTTCTTCTGAAACGATGCCAATGGGAGGCGTTCCACAGACACTGCCGTCCCCTGTCCTTAATGCCTCTGATTTTTATCTGAGGTCGAATTCTTCAAGGGCGCAGAATAGTTTCCAGAACAATGGCGACAAGGGAAGCCAGGTGCTTTATGCCGTAAATTTTATCATTAAAAACCCTCTGTTTTTCTCTTAAGTGCTAAGTTAATCAAGATTATAAAGTTGGCATCCCTCCCCATTCTCCACTTACTCCTCGAAGATGAAGAGGAAGGTGTTCTCAGTTAGGGAGCAATAATTATGATGTGGGGCTACCACAGGTCCAGAGCATCACGGGGCCCTCTGTGCCATAAAAAGTGTCCATGATACTATCCCTCGCCTTTTGGGGGCTAACAATTCACTTGCAGAGAACATTTTTAAAATGTATTATTAATTCAAGATGTGCCAGATTTCATAAGGCAAATTTTTACAGCAAATGTCACATTTCTGAGTGTGGGGTTAAGCCGGAGCGATCACTGTAGCTACACGAACGAGCCTGAAGCATCGTGTCCCCTAGACCAAGTCCTGAGGTGCCCCGATCCTTCCCCTAGAACCGGACGGCTCACTGAGGGCGACGGCTGCTGACCATCCCACAAGCGGTCATCTGTGAATAGGATTTCTTCATTGGCTTCCATTTTTAAGCCCTTCCTATGCTGGAGATCATTTTCTTGAGGTGATGTGGGCTTCCCATCTTGAGAGTCCCCCAAACACAAAAGCTTCTCTTTATTTTTTTTAATGTTTATTTTTTTTTCAACGTTTATTTATTTTTGAGACAGAGAGAGTCAGAGCATGAACGGGGGAGGGTCAGAGAGAGAGAGGGAGACACAGAATCTGAAGCAGGCTCCAGGCTCTGAGCGGTCCGCACAGAGCCCAACGCAGGACTTGAACTCACGAACCGCGAGAACATGACCTGAGCCGAAGTCAGATGCTCAAGCGACCGAGCCACCCAGGCGCCCCCACAAAAGCTTCTCTTAAACACATCTTGTATCTGCTGGAGTGACAGTGAATGTGGAAAAGTCCCGCCTGCTTTGTCTCCAAGAAATCTCATTCAATCACAAGAAGGTGACCCCTGACATTAACACTGTGCTTTCAGCTTTCGGGGGGCCTCTATGTCTGTTTTTCCTATTCTCACAATATTCCCACAGAATGGGAAATGCGGGCACCATTACCACCAGTTAGCAAGTAAAAGGGGAAACATGAGCCCCTCGTACTAGGGACAGAAATAAAGTGATCTCCTAAATTGAGGGCACAGACTCAATTTATGGACATGGGCTGAGCGTTCCACGGTAATTGTTAACTTTGCTCAATGTGATCACGGCATTGTGTTTACACAGGAAAATTGCCTTGTCCTGGAAGGACAGATGCTGAAGCTTCACAGGATACAGCACTCTGACGTCTAGAACAGCCATAATTTACTTTACAAGGATACGGCAGAAATGTTACAGCAACACGGTGATGACCACTGAAACAGCAGGTGGGGGCTGTCTGGGCTGTTTGGGCTCGCTTTTCTGTGCTTAGAATTTTTCATAATAAATGGAAGGAGAAATAAAGGAAGCCACCAAAAGTGCTTCATTCACACACACGCTACAGGTATCCATCTATATAAACCGTAGAAGCAGACCTCAAGGCCTAGTGCAATTAATGGCGTTTATTGGGACAGCAAGAAGGAAGACGCATCATCTAAACGCCTGTGTCCGTAATACATTGCACAAGAAATTAAGATCAATTCTGCTAGAGTCCGTGTAGAAAAACACAGCATCTCTTTGCTTGGACAGGCTCTAAACCGTGTCAGCCGCTGCCTTGAGGAAGTGACAACCGCGAGCCAGACAAAGGCATGCCCTTGAGAGTGACATTTCAGAGAGCCCTCAGAAGGCGTGCCAAGGCAAACAGAGCCGTCCGCGAGGATGGACCCTGGCCGGCCTTGCCCCCTGGCCGCGGCCGTTGGCGCCTCTTCCTGTTCGATACCTTTAATTTTGACCTTCGACCTGCCCGTGGCCTCCACTCGTTTCCGCTCAACTTCCAGGCCCCTGTGTCATTCAGCGATGTTCCTCCTCCTGACCGAGGAGCTAACGGGGGCATTTCCAGCCGGGCCCAGTGCCTAGGTATCGGCCTCACGTCTCCCCCGCCGCCCCCGCCTCACATCGGTTCACCACCTTGGAACTGAAAGGACTAGCTGGGAAATTCCACACGACACAGGCCGAGGAGCCAGATATACTCCAGGAAATTAATTTCGCGGACAGGGAAAGTTTGTGATATCCAAAGATATGTTCAAAACATGTCGCTATTTCAGACCAACTCAGTAGGGTTGTTTAGGCATGATGTTATCACGTGCTCAAAACAAAGAGCTGTGTATATATGCAAGTGGGTGTGTTTTGCAAAGTATGCATGTGTGCACTTGTGTGAGTGCCTGAGCGCTGTGTGCTGCACGCACATGTGTGCATGCATGCATTGTGGTGTGTGCACACGTGCTGTGTGTGCATGTGCATTGTGCACGTGTTGTGTGTGCTGCATGTGCACATGTGTGATGTGTGTATGTGTGGTGTGTGCATGCATGCGTGTGTAGTGTGTGCTTCATGTGCATGTATGCACATTTGCACGTGTGTGTGCATGTGTGCATGTGTGCTGTGTGTGCTGCATGTGCATATGTGTACGTCTGTATGCTTGTGTGCACCTGTGTGTGCTGTGTGCATGTGTGTGACTGTATGTATGTGTGGTGTGTGTGTGTGTGGCATGTGCATGTGTGCGCACATTTGCACGTGTATGCATGTGTGCTGTGTGTGCACATGCGTGCAAGTGTGCTGTGTGTGCTGTCTGCGCATGTGTGTGCTGTGCACACGTGTGTGACTGCGTGTGTGTGTGGTGTGTGCATGCATGCATGTGTAGTCTGTGTGTGCATGTGTGCTGCATGTGTGAGTGCATTTGCACGTGTGTGTGTGTGTGTGCTGTGTGCCGCGTATGCATGTGTGTGCTGTGTGTGCTGTGCACACATGTGACTGTGTGTATGGGTGGTGTGTGCATGCATGCATGTGTAGCCTATGTGCATGTGTGCTGCATGTGCGTGTGTGAGTGCATCTGCACGTGTGTGCGTGTGTGTGCTGTGTGTGAGTGTGCATGTGTGCTGTGCACACATGTGTGACTGCGTGTATGTGTGGTGTGTGCATGAATGCATGTGTAGTCTGTGTGCTGCATGTGTGTGTGCACATTTGCACGTGTGTGTGCCTGTGTGCTGCGTGTGCACGTGTGTGTGCTGTGTGTGTGTGCGTGTATACATATGCATGTGTGTGTGTGCACGTGTGTGTGAGCACATGTGTTATGCAGCAGGTGTCGTGTGACGGGAGCAGTAAGGGTCCCGTCGCTCTTCTCATGAGCATCTTCCCCACTTGGGTTACACTCATCTGTAGGGAAAATAACCTGAAATGTTAGCATGAGAAGATCCTGCCTACTTGTAATATAGTGACCAAAAGGGACCCATTTTATGGACCCGTTTTATGGATCAAAGCGAAGGATACATGTGTAAGTCTACGTACACTTTCATTTTTTAAATACGTATTTGAAATAGCGATAACGGATGACTTAAGATCAATTTCTTTTTCACGCAACGTGGACAGTTACAAGTGTGTGTTACACGCGGTCTGAGGTGACCTCCTCGCTAAAAAGACTAAGTCTGAAACTGTCTCCCTCTTCAAGTTCCATGAAGGCCTGCATCTGGAATGGCCAGATATATCTCCAGTTCTGGACACAGCAGCAACCCGTTAAGCGGATGGACCTCCCGACCGTCAATGTTGCCAGGGTCCCTATGGTGCACGGCTCACCCTGCCGATGCCTCCGTAGCTCGGCCACCATCACAAAGCAGCACGGGCAGACGGCTAAACAAGAGAATGTCGTTCTCTCGCGGTCCTGGAGGCTGGGCTGGTCTCCTGTGAGGCCGCTCTCCATGGCCGGCAGACCGCGGCCACCCTCGGTGCACGGACCCTGCTGCTTCTCGTTCTGATGCGGACACCAGTCCCAGGGGACTAAGGGTCCATCCTAAGGATGTCGTTTTAACTCCTCTCTTTAAAGGCCCCATCTCCAAACGCACTCACGTTCTCAGGCGCTGGGGGGCAGGACTCCGGCATATGAGCGGGGAGGGGGACGCCCACAGATACGGGGAATCTGGGTTCATGTTCACCTAGAGAGGTGATCAGAGACACAGCGACGCTTTGCATTCCTGAGACTGAGGCCCAGGAACCGCTCACACGTCACCAGACTAATGACAAAAACGGAAAACCTTGTGTTCGGTCTGGCCTCCACTGCAGTGGGAGGGTTGGGTGTGGCCAAGGACGCCTGAGGCGGCACCAGGGCCTTCGGACAGTGACTCCTTGCGCCCTGCCTCCCCGGCTCTGGGGCAGGAGCCCGTGAGGGTTAAGGGGCAGTCAGGAACACGGCCTGGGGCGCTCACCCGGACCCGGGTGAGGACAGAGATGGTGTTTCCACACAGGAGCATAGTGACTGGCGAGCACGGTCGGCACGGCCTTGACCTCCAGGAGACGCTGAGGGCCATTCCCCTGTGGCGGGCAGGGGTCTCGCCTCCGTCCCCGCCCCGCTGTGTGGTCCTGGCGACCAGCTTCCTACCTTCCGTTCCCCAAACGCACACCTCGTCCAGTCCCAACTCTCCCCATTTCTGCACAAAACCAAAGCTGTACGATCCCAACCAAATGACACTGTCCGTTCTCAAGAGCAAAGAGCAGCATCCCCCCGAGAATGAAGGGTGCGCGGGCCTCGATGCCCGGAAACGCAAACACCCGGACAGCTGGCAAGAGGGCGGCTGCCCACCCACCGTTCAGCCAGGACAAGCTTCGGCAAGGGGGCCCCGTGCGTCAGGGCCCGGGCCCCAGGCCGGCTTTGGTGATAGTACTTCCTGACCCCCACAGGGGTCCACGGGGCTGTCTCCACGGACGCTTTAGTGCCTCTAACCGTCGGGTTGAATTTACTCTCCCCTCTCATTACGAGTGGGTGGAGGAGAGTCTTCTACTTAACTACTCGGAGGCTCCTGAGAGAACGACGGATCTCTCCATACTTCCAAAATGAACTGTAATCTTAGTTTTCGTTTCTCATAACATTCAGCCCTGTTATAAAAAAAAGAACCACCTTGCTAATTTTCTAAGTGGTAATAACTTCCTTTTTATTGAGCTTTGTTTCCGTTTTGATCACAGGTAGGACCGAACAGAGGGCCCTGTAGCCACACGGCCATAAAACATTGTTTTCATCCGACCGTCACATAGGTAGTCGGGGGGGGGGGGGGGGGGGGGGGGGGGGAACAGAGGGAGAGGGGGAGACGGAGAATCCCAAGCAGGCTCCGTGCTGTCAGCACAGAGCCCAATGCAGGGCTTGATCTCCCGACCCTGGGATCATGATCTGAGCCAAAATCAAGAGTCACTGACTGAACTGACGAGCCACTCAGGCGCCCCAGTAGAGTCTCATTTTAAAAGCACTTTGGGACCTGAGTTTCAGAGTATCACAGATTTGAGAACAGGAAGGTATGGTGAAGTTCAGGCAAAATCCTTTGACATTGAGAACGCTGCTCCTTCAGGCAGAATAAAAGCGGTTTCCTTGCGGAGGCAGGAGCACATGTGCGCACACACAGGACGCCTAGATAGACACCCGCTCGCCACCTTTCCCCCCGAGGCCGCCATGCTGCGGCGGCCTCTCCAGTGCCTGCCAGCTCCTAGCCCTTGGACGTTCTCTCCCATCCTCCCACCCCTCTCCGCCCTGCCCTGCTCTGCTCTGTGCCATGGGCCGGCCCCAGAGGAAGTGCAATCCCGGACCCCGTGACTTCTGGCTTTGGGTGAGTCCCCTAGGAGACACGGGCGGGTGACAGACGGCCAAGGAGCAACATCTCCAAGGCCGGGCCTTGTGCTGGGGGGTCTCCTCCCGCTCCCTGGATCCCACGGACACCAACCCCGGCTCACAGCTTCCTGGACTGCAGGTCTCAGTCCGACACAACTCCCAGGATTGCTCCCTGACCTCGCCTCACTCTGGAAGCAGCCCCTTCCTGAAAGTTCTGCATTTGCATATGGTTCTACCAAAACCCTAACCGGCAAGACGTCAATATAGGGGAAATGGGAAGCGACTTAGTCAAACGGTGAGTCCCAATAATAGGCCGTGTTCTTGTCACCTCAGGACTAACGATAAGAGAGTTTCAACATATAAAAACCTAGCAAAAACCGCCCTAGGCCTTACCGACGTGAACACGGGGAATGGGAAGATGGGAGCAACTTCACGGGGTCCGTCGCAGACACGGGCCTTCATGGCACCCCCCTTCCACAGCGACACCCACACAGAGACCTGCCCGGGGTGACGGCCACACGGGCCTGCTGCTCTGTGCCCACCACCCCCGGGGAAGGGGAGAGGTCGCAGGGGCAAACGCCCCCCGGGAGCTGGCTGCCTCCGCTCCCGCACCTCAGTGGGAGTTCAGAACGTGGAGAGACGCTGCATTCGTAGGAAAGGCAGGCCAAACTAACGCCACAGGCGTGGCCTCAGGACGGACCTCTATGCCTCCCACTCAACTCCACCTGCCTGCGGAGCTCAGCCTGCCCAACCAGCAAGTCTGCAACACCAGCACCCCCCGATCCTTTCTCCGCAACAGCTTAGCGACAAGGAGCCAGTGGTGACATGATAAAAATGGGAGAAATGGATTCTTTTTAACCAAACACACCTGATAAAGAAGCCACTGCCTCTAGGTTAGAAAGAGCCCCCTAGAGAAAAATCCCTCCCCTGCGGTGCGTTTAGTGGGCACAGAGATTTTTCTGTGTGCAGCAATGGGTTTGAATCAAGTTCCCGGCTTTCCTGTGGACTCTCTCTGAATCATTCAAGACCCACCACGACATTAGGCCGCAAATACTCCGAAGCCATTTAGGGAATGATGTGCCTTTCACGTCCATCATTTGTGCGGAGGATCTTCGGACTTCCTTCGCCTTTGCGTGCCCATCAGAAAGGCTCGTCAGCCATCGGCGATTTCAGGTCACAGGCTCGCTTCGTGGGAGTTGTGTGGCGCTATATAAAACGCTCTGCAAGAAAGCACACCTGCACAGGAGACCGAGCATAAGCGCCACCAGGGAAGATGCTTCCCGGGCACGACCAGGACTCCCCTCGTTGGCGAGTTCTCCTAATCTGCCCGGAATGGATTACAAAGATCCCAGAGCACCTTAGTAGCCTTCCTTGGCCTGGGTGCTCGATTCTTTTCTTAAACGTGTTTCCTTTTGAGACATCAGAGGTTGAACGTGTGACGAGACAGCATCACCTAGTGGAGAGAGCTCCAGCGTGGGATCCACGACACCCAAGAGCTCCCCCGTTTCCTTACGGCTTGGTTTTCTCAGCTATAAAATGAGACTAATGCATCACCACACTCCGCCTCGCTATTAAGTCTCAGAGACGGATGCGATCGCTCTGGAAGGACATCTAACTTCACAAAGGAAAGTTAAAGGCGAAGCTGGTCACGTCTCTGTTTTGAGGGTTCTCACACCCGATATTCTCACTGTCCAGAAGCGGACTGAGGCTTCCTCTGAACTCCAGAGACAGGGGCCAGGTGTGAAACAGGCGTGTCAGGGCTCCCGCGTCCTCCACCACCAGTGGCTGGTGTCACCACCCTTCTGTCTGTGCTGGCCCCTCTTGAGGAGTTGGCAGATGTCTGTGTTGTTCCTCCGAGGGTGCTTGTTTGCTTCTGTTTTTGCATTTCGACAGGAAGTTATGGAAAACCCCAACCGTATCTAACGCCACAACGGCACAGGCCGCGGAAGAAGTCTGGGAGACCTCTGAGCCTTCCAAGACACTCCTCAACCTACCCCAATGCACACGCCCCCTGTCCCGCCTCCCTGGGGCCGAATCCTCTCTGAAGGGAGTATTCCGGCCTGATCCTCAGCACCGAAACCCAAGAACTAGACAAAGTCAAAAGGTGGATGAATGCTCGTAACTTACTGGAGCAGAAACCAAAAGATGTCTCAGCCTATTGGTGGCTTATAAACAACAGGAACATTTCTCACAGTTCTGGAGGCTCAGGTCCAAGATTAGGGCACTGTCAGGCGGCGGGGCCGCTCCCTGGCTCACAGATGGCATCCTCTCACTGTGCCCTCACCTGGGGGCGGGGCAAGGGAGCTCTCTGGGGCTCCTTTGACAAGGGCACCGATCCTGTTCATGAAGCCCCACCCCAATGACCTAAGCACCCCGAAAGACCCCACCTCCTAACACCATCAACAAACACAGGGATTTGGATTTGTGCGGGGGAGGGGATGCAAACATTCCGACCACAGCAAGAGGCAACACTATGATGGAAACATTTCCACTTAGAGGATGCCCCAAATTCATAAAGTGGGTTTGGTCTCTGGGTAAGTCTTAGGACCACACTTCGTGACTTAAGCCAGCCCCCCAGCGGTGGTTTCACCCAACCCCAGTGTGGACCCATGTCTGCACCACTCTGTCTCTTTCAACGTTTATTTATTTTTTTGGGACAGAGAGAGGCAGAGCATGAACGGGGGAGGGGCAGAGAGAGAGGGAGACACAGAATCGGAAACAGGCTCCAGGCTCCGAGCCATCAGCCCAGAGCCCGACGTGGGGCTCGAACTCACGGACCGCGAGATTGTGACCTGGCTGAAGTCGGACGCTTGACCGACTGCGCCACCCAGGCGCCCCCACTCTGTCTCTTTAAGTTAACTGCCAGTTTTCAGCCTATTTTCTGCTTCCGTGAGATTCCCTCCACTGTGTTTTTTATAGGGTCTCTGTTCCCTGCATTTTTTTTTTTAACTAAATTTGCCTTTCTTAATGGAATATTCAAAATCTTCCCGAAATGCAACCTCAAACTTGCCTAACACCTCTGTATCACTCAGAGCAAGTCCTCCATTTTGGGACATCTCAGAGGTCCCAAAGGGCCTGCCTGATTTCAGCCCTGCCCAAAGCTCCCCTGGGCAGCCCAGGTCCTCGATGAAGCAGATGCCAGAGAGGAGCGAGATGTGCAGGAGACTGGGTGGGGGTACCCATGGAAGATAAGGGGAGGGGAGCTGGAGGAAGCAGGGACAGTCTCCAGGCAGAGGGGCAGGCCCGACACCAGGGAAGGAAAGGGAAAGAAGGAACGACAAGGCAGGAAGGCCCTTGGGACGCCATGCGGGGGAATCCCCGCCAGCCCAGCTCGAGCTCCGTGCAAAGACCTGAGAACCCACAGCAGCCACAGACCCCGGCCGGGAGCTACCCAGGAGGGCACGCCTCCATCTGAGCTCTCGAATGCAGAGAGCAGGGTGTCAGCTGCCCACATCCCGAAGAAAGAGATCTGGACGGTGCAGTCTGAGGCTGTCATGACCCACCCGATGGGCACCGCAGGTGAAAGTTACGGCCCTGTCGTCACCAGCGGCCCCAGAAAGTAACCTCCAATGTTTATCCTAAATCTCCACCTCTCCGCTGTCACTTCCCCAGGTCTTGGTGGCTTATCGGTGATACAACCCAGACCCTCATCCCTTCTCAGGTCACAACTAGGCAAGGGCGCACCACGACAGTCCCAAGCCTACCAGCTGACAGGCAGACGCCCTCCCCCTGCCCCTCTGTGCACCAGCAGCCCTGCCTCTCGTGCTGGCCACAGCCAACGCCACCGGCCAAGACCGTCACTGTCATCTGCGGTCCCTGGACACAAGGAGTCCAGAGCACAGGGCAGCAGTCGGGCCGACAAGGTCATTAGCGCCTGGCTGTTCTCATTCTGGGGGGCTAAGACCTCCTGCCTGCAGAGCCCAGAGTGGGAGAGGACAGGAAGCACCGATCTCCCCACGGGCACCCGGGAGGGATGAGAAGTGGAGTTACCTCTGCCTCTAACGCCTGTTCCTGGGCCCACATGTTCTCCCTTCTGGGCACACGCTCCCACAGAGAGAGCTCTGATTCCACATGTAGGTCGTATCCCTGCACAGCACTGTCCCCCAGCTGGGGCTTTAGCTGCACCCCCAGCCGACCACCCCAACACTCATGCTCTGTTAACTCTAAAGCACTTAGACTGTGACATGTGTGATGCCACTAGTGACTTCCAGGGTGCAGGCCCACACCTGCCCTCCTTCGCGTGGTTCTCTGAGACTCTCCGAGATTCCCTGCCTTCTGACACCCACACTTGGGACAGCAGCACTGGCTGAATCTCTGCAGCAAAAAGGCTGTAACGCCCCGATTTGGTGATTATTTCTATGAGGACAGACTACTGGCCCTTCTGCACAGAAGAAGCCCAGGAAGGTTAATTTGCCACCAAGTGGCTGGAGAGCGTCCTTACGGATTTGTGCCGTATCAGCGCTTAGCAATGACTTTCATTACTGGCTGGCTGAACATTCAGAAGAGCAGTAGTTAAATTAACATTGGGAAGCAGGACTCTCTGCTTTGGAGGCCATGGGTCACCTCCATTTCTGCCACCATGCTCCCCCGTCCTAGGCTAAGGACCTGACTGTCTGGGAGGTTCCGACCCTACGGGCTCCTCCTGCAGTCATCTCACCCGCCCAGGGCACCGCCCAGCTTCAGTTACTGTCTATACACCAATCACTCCAAAATCTGTATTTCCGTTCAACAGGGGTCTCCTGAAACTCAAGGCCTATCGTCCATGTCCGCACCCATTTTTCACAGCACGTCAAACTCAGCCTAAGAACGCACGCGTGAATTCCATGCAGTCCGTCCCTCCCACCTTTCCATCTTAGCGGATAGCACCGCTGCCCAGACCCCATGTCCCGTCACCCATCAACTCCTCGACGCTGCTGTTTGTTCACAATCTCCACCTTAATCAGAGCCGCTGTCGTCTTGCTCAGCCTACAACAACGGCTTCCTGTCTCGTCCTCCCGCCTCTCCACCTCCAAACCATGTTCCATCTTGCAAATAGAGTAATAATTCAAAGATATTTACCCACTTAGAACAGTTCAGGAGATAATGTCTAAAGTCACTAACATGGGTGAAAAGGCCCTTTTGTGTGGTCAGAACTGTGGAGAGTCTGGAAATGATGACTCATGAAAAACAGCCAAAGAAACTGAAGTGGAACATGTATCTCAGAAAACTTGAGAGGAAACTTTGGGGATCATTGTCAATTTTCGGTGCCTCTGACTTCACTTACTTCATCCCAATGTACTTTATTCGGGAGTATAAAGTATCTAAGGTGACCTTTTGAAACGATATCAAAATTAGTAGCTGGCTGTCACATACAGAATATATGACATTCTCATGTATACAAAAATACAAGTAGGAGGAGCCAAGATGGCGGAACAGCATGGAAGGATTTTTTTTGCATCTCGCGTCCATGAAATACAGGCAGATCAACACTGAACCATCCCGCACAGCTAGAACGCTGATCTGAGGATTAACACGACAATCCGCACAACCCGAACCACAGAATTCAGCAGGTACGCGGCAGGGAGAGGTGAACGGGGGACAGAAAGCGGCGGAGGGCAGGAAGCCGTTTTTGCAGGCGGAGAGAGGATGCAGAGGCGGGGGACTGAACACGGGAAAAGCAGCCCCCCAAAAGCAGCTGGAGAGAAAGCGGAAAAGTGGAAACAGCGGCAGGGTCCGAACTGAAAAGGGAGAAAGGACAGGGTTTAAATGCCATCAAGACTCTATAAACAGGGGAGCGGCTCGGTACCTGGCGGGGCTCTGGCGGGAAGGGCGGATCCTCGGGAGCAGAGTCAAGTCCGGTGGGTCTTCGGGCCACACGGGAGAGGCGGTTCCCCTGCCGGGAGGACATCTGGCAGAGGCGGGGCGGCCCCCCACGGGCAAAGGTGCCAGCAGCCCCCGGAGAACGGCCACGCTCGCTGGTGCTGGGACGGGGTCGTTGGGGGTGAAGCCCGGGGCCAGGTGCGCGTTGAGATTTGCCACCATCCCTGAAACGCTGCTGCCGCACGACCGCCTGAACTTTTTCTGGGGCAGGCTGGCACCCGGCCGCAGTCCCCGGGCCTCGGCAGCAGCACGGTCCCGCGACCGCTCAGGGGGGCGGCAGGCACCGGCCTTGGCTCCGTGAGACCCTCCGCAGAGGATGTGAGCGGGTCAGCGCTCAGTCCCTCAGAAGTGAGGGGTCGGGAACCACAGCCGCCTCGAGATAAAACTCAGGAGGGAGGCGCCGCCTGGGGCTCGGTCACGGGCACTGTAAAAGCCGGGAGCGGACGGAAGCCGGAGACAAAGGACGGTTCGCGACTGCTGGTCCAAGAGACCAGAATTCCATACCACAGACCGGGCGGCTGGGTGACGCCATTTTTTTACCGCTCCCGCGCATGCGCATACGCACCTACGGGCGCCAGAGCAATCCACCCCAGTAGGCTGGCAGCGCCATCTAGTGGAGAGTGGAGCCGTTACACTGAGCCCCGCCCAACTGGGCCAACCTCAGTCTTCAAGAACACCCCAAATCTCTCCACCTGCTCAGTTTACGGACTATACAGTGCTTCATAGTTTGACTTCTAGGGGAAAACGAAGTAATTTCAATTGCATTTCAGTCTATTCGCTGGTCCATCTGTTCCACTTTCCTTTTTTTTGTTTCTTTTCTTTTTCTTGAAAACAGAAAGAGAAAAAACTAATTTTTATTTTCAATTTTTATTAAAAATATTTTTATTTTTCTACTGTATTTTTTACTTTTTTGTAAATTTTTCAAATTCTATTTTACTTCCATAATTTCATTTTACTTCATTGTATTCATTTTCTCAAATTTTCAAACGTTTTCCATCTTTTTCTTTTTTCTTGCTTTTCTTTTTTTCTCCTCTTTCTCTCCCTTTTTTCTCCAATCTCTCAAGCTCCTTTCAATAACCACACCAAAACACACCTAGGATCTAGCATCATTTATTTGATATTTGTGTGTATGTGTGTGCATGTGTGTTGTTCTTAATTTTTTAACTTTAATTTTTTTACCTTATTCCTTTTCTTCCTTCAAAATGACAAAACGAAGCAATTCACCCCAAAAGGAAGAGTAGGAAGGAAAGACAGCCAGGGACTTAATCAACACAGATACAAGCAAGATGTCTGAACCAGAATTTAGAATCACGATAATAAGAATACTAGCTGCGGTTGAAAATAGATTAGAATCCCTCTCTGCAGAGATAAAAGAAGCAAAAGCTAGCCCGGATGAAATTTTTAAAAATGCTATAACTAAGCTGCAATCTTGAATGGATGCCACGGTGGCAAAGATGGATGAGGCAGAGCAGCAAATGAGTGGTATAGAGGACAAACTTATGGAGAATAATGAAGAAGAAAAAAAGAGGGAGACTAAGGCAAAAGAGCATTATTTAAGAATTAGAGAAATCAGTGACTCATTAAAAAGGAACAACATCAGAATCATAGGGGTCCCAGAAGAGGAAGAGAGACAAATAGGGGTAGAAGGGTTATGTGAGCAAATCATAGCAGAAAACTTTCCTAACCTGGGGAAAGACACAGACATCAAAATCCAGGAAGAACAGAGGACTCCCATTAGATTCCACAAAAACCGACCATCAACAAGGTATATCATAGTCAAATTCACAAAATACTCAGGCAAGGAGAGAATCATGAAAGCAGCAAGGGAAAAAAACTCCCTAACCTACAAGGGAAGACAGATCAGGTTTGCAGCAGACCTATCCACAGAAACTTGGCAGGCCAGGAAGGAGTGGAAGGATATATTCAATGTGCTGAATTGGAAAGATACGCAGCCAAGAATTCTTTATCCAGCAAGTCTGTCATTCAAATTAGAAGGAGAGGTTAAAAGTTTCCCAGACAAACAAAAATTAAAGGAGTACATGACCACTAAACCAGCCCTGCAAGAAATTTTAAGGGGGACTCTCTGAGGGGAGAAAAGATTAATAAAATTAAAAAAAAGACCAGAAAGGACCAGAGAACACTACCAGAAATTCCAACTCTACAAGAAACATAATGGCAATAAATTCATATCTTTCAGTACTCACTCTAAACATCAATGGACTCAATGCTCCAATCAAAAGACATAGGGTAACAGAATGGATAAGAAAACAAGACCCATCTATATGCTGTTCACAAGAGACCCACCTTAAACCTAAAGACACCTTCAGATTGAAAGTAAGGGGATGGAGAACCATTTATCATGCTAATGGTCAACAAAAGAAAACCAGAGTAGCCATACTTATATCAGACAATCTAGACTTCAAGATAAAGACTGTAACAAGAGATGAAGAAGGGCATTATATAATAATTAAAGGGTCTATCCACCAAGAAGACCTAACAATTGTAAACATTTATGCTCCAAATATAGAGGAACCCAAACATATAAACCAATTAATCACAAACATAAAGAAACTCATTGATAATAATACCATAATAGTAGGGGACTTCAACACCCCAATTACAACAATGGACATATCATCTAAACAGAAAATCAACAAGGAAACAATGGCTTTGAATGACACACTGGACCAAGTGGACTTAACAGATATATTCAGAACATTTCATCCTAAAGCAGCAGAATATACATTCTTCTCCAGCACACACGGAAAATTCTCCAGAATAGATCACATACTGGGACACAAATCAGCCCTCAACAAGTACAAAACAATTGAGATCATACTGTGCATATTTTCAGACCACAACACTATGAAACTCGAAATCAACCACAAGAAAAAATTTGTCAAGATAACAAATACTTGGAGACTAAAGAACATCCTACTAAAGAATGAATGGGCTAACCAAGAAGTTAAAGAGGAAATTAAAAAGTACATGGAAGCCAATGAAAATGATAACACTACAGCTTAAAACCTCTGGGACACAGCAAAGGCAGTCACAAGAGGGAAGTATATAGCAATCCAGGCCTTCCTAAAGAAGGAAGAAAGATCTCAGATACACAACCTAACCTTATGCCTTAAGGAGCTGGAAAAAGAACAGCAAATAAAACCCAAAAACAGCAGAAGACAGTAAATAATAAAGATTAGAGCAGAAATTAATGCTATCGAAACCAAAAAAACAGTAGAACAGATCAATGAAACCAGGAGCTGGTTCTTTGAAAGAATTAATAAAATTGATAAACCACTAGCCAGTTTGATCAAAAATAAAAAGGAAAAGACCCAAATAAATCAAATCAAGAATGAAAGAGGAGAGATCACAACCAACACAGCAGACATAAAAACAGCAATAAGAAAATATTATGAGCATTTATACACCAATAAAATGGGCAATCTGGAAGAAATGGACAAATTCCTAGAAACATATAAACTACCAAAACTGAAATAAGAAGAAAGAGAAAAAGTTAACAGACCCATAACCAGTAAAGAAATCGAATTAGTAATCAAAAATCTCCCAAAAAACAAGAGTCCAGGGCCAGATGGCTTTCCAGGGGAATTCTACCAAACATTTAAGGAAGAGTTAACACCTATTCTCTGAAGCTGTTCCAAAATATAGAAATGGAAGGAAAACTTCCAAACTCTTTCTATGAAACCAGCATCACCTTGATTCCAAAACCAGACAGAGACCCCAGTAAAGTGGAGAACTATAGACCAATTTCCCTGATGAACATGGATGCAAAAATCCTCAACAAAATATTAACCAACCAGATCCAACAATACATTAAAAAAATTATTCACCACGAGCAAGTGGGATTTATACCTGGGATGCAGGGCTGGTTCAATATCCACAAAACAATCAATGTGATTCATCCCATCAATAAAAGAAAGGACAAGAACTGCATGATCCTCTCAATAGATGCAGAGAAAGTATTTGACACAATACAGTATCCTTTCTTGATAAAAACCCTTAAGAAAGTAGGGATACAAGGGTTATACCTCGAGATCATAAAAGCCATATATGAAAGACCCAACGCCAACATCATCCTCAATGGGGAAAAACTGACAGCTTTCCCCCTAAGGTCAAGAACAAGACAGGGATGTCTGTCCACTCTTGCCACTGTTATTCAACATAGTATTGGAAGTCTTTGCCTCAGCAATCAGACAACACAAAGAAATAAACAGCACCCAAATCGGCCAAGAGGAGGTCAAACTTTCACTCTCTGCAGATGACATGATACTCTATATGGAAAACCCAAAAGATTCCACCAAAAAACTGCTAGAACTGATCCATGAATTCAGCAAAGTTGCAGGATATAAAATCGGTGCACAGAAATCAGTTGCATTCCTCTACACTAACAATGAAGTAACAGAAAGAGACAAGGAATCGATCCCATTTACAATTGCACCAAAAGCATAAAATACCTAGGAATAAATCTAACCAAAGAGGTGAAAAATCTATACACTGTAAACTATAGAAAGCTTATGAAAGAAATTGAAGACGACACAAAACAAATGGAAAAAGATTCCATCTCCTGGATAGGAAGAACAAATATTGTTAAAATGGCAACACTACCCAAAGCAATCTACGTATTCAATGCAATACCTACCAAAATAACACCAGCATTCTGCACAGAGCTAGAACAAACAACCCTAAAATTTGTATTGACCCAGAAAAGACCCCAATAGCCAAAGCAATCTTAAAAAAGAAAACCAAAGCAGGAGGCATCACAATCCCGGACTTCAAGCTGTATTGCAAAGTTGTAATCATCAAGACAGTATGGTACTGGCACAAGAACAGACACTCAGATCAATGGAACAGAATAGAGAACCCGGAAATGGACCCACACACATATGGCCAACTAATCTTTGACAAAGCAGGAAAGAAAATCCAATGGAATAAAGACAGTCTCTTCAGCAAGTGGTGCTGGGAAAACTGGACAGCGACATGCAGAAGAATGAACCTGGACCACTTTCTTACACCAGACACAAAAATAAACTCAAAATGGATGAAAGACCTAAAAGTAAAACAAGAAGCCATCAAAATCCTCGAGGAGAAAGCAGACAAAAAACTCTTTGATCTTGCCCGCAGCAACCTCTTATTCAACATGTCTCCGGGGTCAAGGGAAACAAAAGCAAAAATGAACTGTTGGGACCTCATCAAGATAAAAATCTACTGCACAGCAAAGGAAACAATCAGCAAAACTAAAAGCCAATCGACAGAATGGGAGAAGATATTTGCAAATGACGTATCAGATAAAGGGTTAGGATACAAAATCTATAAAGAACTTAACAAACTCAACACCCAAAAAACAAATAATCCAGTGAAGAAATGGGCAAAAGACATGAATAGACACTTCTCCAAAGAAGACCTCCAGATGGCCAACCGACACATGAGAAAATGCTCAACATCACTCATCATCAGCGAAACACAAATCAAAACCACAACAAGACACCACCTCACACCTGTCATAATGGCTAACATTAACAACTCAGGCAACAGCAGATGTTGGTGAGGATGCAGAGAAAAAGGAACCCTTTTGCCCTGCTGGTGGGAATGCAAACTGGTGCAGTCACTCTGGAAAACAGTATGGAGGTTCCTCAAAAGATTAAAAATAGAACTACCCTATGACCCAGCAATGGTACTACTAGGTATTTATCCAAGGGATACAGGGATGCTGTTTTGAAGGGGCACATGCACCCCAATGTTTATAGCAGCACTATCAATGATAGTCAAAGTGTGGAAAGAGCCCAAATGTCCCTCGATGGATGAATGGATAAAGAAGATGTGGTGTATATATATATATATATATATATATATATATATAATGGAGTGGTATATATATATATATATATATATATATATATATATATAATGGAGTATTACTCAGCGATCAAAAAGAATGAAATCTTGCCATTTGCAACTACGTGGACAGAACTAGAGGGTATTATGCTAAGCGAAATCAGTCAGAGAAAGACAAATATCATATGACTTCACTCATATGAGGACTTTAAGAGACAAAACAGATGAACATAAAGGAAGGGAAGCAAAAATAATACAAAAACAGGGAGGGAGACAAAAACATAGATTCTTAAATATGGAGAATAAACAGAGGGTTACTGGAGGGGTTGTGGGAGGGGGGGATGGGCTAAACAGGTAAGGAGCATTAAGGAATCTACTGAAATCACTGTTGCACTGTATGCTAACTAACTTGGATGTAAATTAAAAAAATAAATTTAATTTAAAAATTTTTTTAAATAAAAGTAAATTCAAAATGAATACATTTAAGGCTCTTTAATTTTCAAGTTATATACTTTCTTGAACAGGTATCACACTGGCTAATTAAGTAACTTTATAGCCAATATCCCCTTACCACCCTTCCTTTTTTTTTTTTTTTTTTTAATTTTTTTTTTCAACGTTTATTTATTTTTGGGACAGAGAGAGACAGAGCATGAACGGGGGAGGGGCAGAGAGAGAGGGAGACACAGAATCGGAAACAGGCTCCAGGCTCTGAGCCATCAGCCCAGAGCCTGACGCGGGGCTCGAACTCACGGACCGCGAGATCGTGACCTGGCTGAAGTCGGACGCCTAACCGACTGCGCCACCCAGGCGCCCCACCACCCTTCCTTTTTAAAACTTCTATAACTATTCATAGTTATTCTCTTCTGAATTCATGGAAACTAGTTAAAATAGATAAAAAAACAATCTGGCACATAGTAATCTCTAAATAAATGTTGTCAATAATAGTATTATTGCTTATTAGGTTTATTCTCAACTTGAAAATGACTTTGTCAATTCAAAAAATACAGAAGACGGACTGCAATCCAATTTTCATCGATTATTTTGGCCCTAGAAATTATTTATTTTTTTAAGTTTGTTTATTTTGAGAGAGAGACAGAGAGAGAACCCCAAGCAGGCTCTGCACTGTCAGCACAGAGTCCAATGCGGGACTCAAACCCACAAACCATGAGATCATGACCTGAGCCTAAGTTGGATGCTTAACCAACTGAGCCGCCCAGGAGCCCCTCTAGCAATTAGTTTTTAGAAGACTGACACCTTCATAGTATTCACTCTCCATATAAACAAAAAGAAAATGTTTCTCCATTTATTCCCTTCGTTTCTTTCTCTCAACTGAATACATAATACTTTCCCTAGAATAGGTTCTATACTTTCCTTCTTAATCTTATTATTTTAGGCAGGAATCACTAGCTTCAAAAAATAAAATCCCAAACGAATACAAAAAAGGGAGATTTTATTGCTAGAATAAACCCCATGACATTCAAAGGCAAAAAACAAAATATAGACAAATGTCACAGGGACAGAAACAGGATGGACTGGAACCATGGCTCTTCCTTCCCCCTCTCTCTCTGGAGCCACATGATTTTCTCTGTTTCCTTTCTCCATGAATCTGTTCCATTCCTGTGCTTCTCTCTTCAGACCACCGTCTCTACTTACTCATAGTTTCTCTTTCTCCATAATTTTAGTTAACACATAGCTTTGGTTTGCCAGGGCCCATTTCTACCTTTGAATGAATTTTTACTTCTGCCCCCTTCACCAATGAACTCTATAGTCTGTCTCTGTGTCTCTGAGCTCTAATTCATAAGAAAGAAAATCTGATGTGTTGTTGGCTAATCCATGGCTGTTTTGGATTAGCAATTTCACTCCTGGACCAACCAGTCACCTTTGGGGTGCAAGGGCAGTACAGTGAGAAGAGCAAAGCAGCCTAATGTGATATGTAGGCTAGCCATATGTACAACAGTGGATGAGGCAGGCAAGATCTCTAGTACAGTAAAGAAATGATAGACATATCTAATAAGAGTCTTAGGCATTGTACATAAATTTTTTATAAGCAGAATTTGTTTTTCATTATATTATCCACAAGTTATCCCTACATATAGTAATAATCTTGACATTTGTGTATTTATTATATATCCAGCAACTTTACTCATTAAATCCAATTGTTTTCAACTTTATTAGTTCTTGAGTTTTTCAGTACTAACACTTAAAATAATGATTGATTTTTTCCCTCTATTTTAAAATGTTATTATTATGGGGCGCCTGGGTGGCTGAGTCGGTTAAGCGTCCGACTTCAGCTCAGGTCACGATCTCACGGACCGTGAGTTCGAGCCCCACGTCGGGCTCTGGGCTGACGGCTCAGAGCCTGGAGCCTGCTTCCGGTTCTGTGTCTCCCTCTCTCTCTGCCCCTCCCCCGTTCATGCTCTGTCTCTCTCTGTCTCAAAAATTAAAAAATAAATAAATAAACGTTAAAATGTTATTATTATCAATTTTTATTACTACCAATTTTTGCAATTGCTAGGATTTTCAGAATAGCATTAAGTAATAATGGGATCCTAATTATTCATCGTTTTTTGTGGTTTCAACAGTATTTCCTCTACTATTTCACTAGTAAGTACCGTGCCGAAAATCAGGAAATTATATGACAAATGTTTCAGAAATGTAGATGAGTAATACAAATATAACACACATGGGACAAGGTAAGACATTGAGGACCAGCTTGCAGCTCCCAGACCTGAGAAGAAACCATGATAGGAAAGATGAGGAAGAGGTGGGAGCAGATTATGACATGAATCGGGACACACCGTCCACCCCCTGAATATCTGAGAGTGGCTTTCCTGCAACTCCAGTAGCTATGTGAAGCAGTAAGTCAAAAGCGTGGATGGTGCTGCCTCCTACAGTGGCGATGCCAGGCCAGAAAGGGTATTGGGCAGAGCTCCACTTTCCCCCCCGATGTGGAGGTGAATGCAGAAGGCCAGCTCCTGGTATTACAGCGACTTCACCAACTCTAGTCATCTTAAATAAGACTTTTAGCTGGGGGAGAACTTATAAAGGATAAAAACGACATGCTGTGAAAGTAAATATCCTGCCACAGAAATCCTTACGTTACGTACTATTTTAAAACTGAGTTTTAAAACATTACAACGTGCTCTGGGCAAAAATCCTTTCTTTTTTTATAGTCATTATTTTTCTATGGTCAAATATTTTTAGGTTTTAGATGCATTAAGTCAGTTATGTTGATTACAACATGTTTTAATTAGCATAATATGTATCTATCCGCCTTTCCAAATAGATTAAAATCTTCTTGGAACAGTCCCATGGTTTATGCCTCCTTTATATTCTACACGGCAGCTGTCATTCTGCTATGACTATGATAAGCGTTCAATAAATACTTACTGGGTATAAACAAAAATTGCAAAAAGCTGTTGATGGCCAGGAATCCCACTACTAACCTCAGTCATTATCTCATAAATAACTTCGTACTGGTATCAGGTGCAAGGGAACTCAAGAGAGTATGAATAGACTGGTACACAAGCCTATTTCTGTCCCATTTTGAAACTGTCAGCCTGGAACACGGTGGAAAACTAGAGAATGCACTCGGTGTGCATGTGTACAGGTGTGTGTACTAGCACAGATAAAGTTGATTTTGCTTCACAGGTTTTTTGTTCTTGTTTGTTAGAGAAACAGGGCAAAATGGCCCCTACAAGTCCAAAGCATAAACTTATAGGTGAGCTCTTCAGGCTTTTTCTCAGAATGAACTCATTTTTTACTTTACATTTAATTTTTTTTTAAATACCCATTTATTTTTAAGAGAGAGAGAGAGAGAGACAATGCACAAGTGGGGTGGGGGGCAGAGAAAGAGGGAGACACGGAATCCGGAGCAGGCTCCAGACTCCAAGCTGTCAGCACAGAGCCCCACGCGGGGCTGGAACTCACAAACCGTGAGATCGTGAGATCATGACCTGAGCCGAAGTCGGATGCTCAACCTACTGAGCCACCCAGGCGCCCAATCGCCCACCCAGGCGATTATTTCATTTCAATAATCTTGTGTCTGTCAAGTTTTTACACCGAATGGTTTACATAATATATAAAAGTTTCATTTTTTAAATAAAGTCTAAAAACATTTGCTATCTACGAGTCTCTCGAAATAATTGGAATGTGTTTGGGACCAGAGGCAAAGTAAAAACACTGTTTTCTTTGGTTTATTTACCATTTACAAAAATCAGGAAAACATATTTTAATCCTTTGAAAGCCGAGACCAAATGGGTGAGTATCAGACACGATCCATATACAAAACTCAGGAATAGTGAATGTGGAGGGAGGAAGAGGCATGCTGCCAGCCCACGCCGAGGAAAGGGATGTCAAGCAGCTCACCCATGCATCCGACCGATGGTTGATGGGTAATAATCACCTTCCTCCACGCGGGACATGTGCCATTTGAACACACTGACCCACCATGTTAACTTATCCAAAGCTCGGCCCCACGGGCCTGCTATTAGATTTATGGTATCTATTATTGAGTTGTAGATCAACCTAGATATTACATGTCAGTGTAAACACCTTTTCACACTCTTCACCATATAACTTGTCATTTTTAATCTCCTACAGTGATGTTAAGCATCTCCTTACCATCAAACTGTAAATACAGCATAGACCATATTTTCTACGTGACTAAAAGGGATGATTGAAGAGTTGATTGAAAAAGAAATTCCTTGATTCATTTCACCTGCAGTTCCCCAGGAATACGCCAAGATTTATGTCCCAGCACGGGCTGTCTGATTAGTTCACTCTGGGCTAAAAAGGCAAACCATTAAAGGCATTAAAATTTCAACAAGAATGTTCTCTGCACAGTAAGCACAAGAGTGACATCTTGTGCCTATGAACACACGAGTTCCTGCAGACCTGCCATTTCTCAGAGAAAATCTGGGGACTCGTGAATCAGCACAGAGCTGATCTGGTACCATTTAAATACTGAAACTTAGAAAATGCTGCAAGTACCTTGGTATATGGACCAACCCCAGGAGGGGAGGTTGTCTGAACCTTTCACTTAGCATATACGGCACACAAATGTGGGCCTTCAGCTTTTTTCATTATTTAAGAATGACTGGATGTAACAGAAAGAACACTGGGCCAACAGCTCTTGGATTATTTTTATACAAACACGGTCCAAAAAAAAACAAAAACAAAAGAAGGCATATGTCGTTGTTGAAGACCACATTTTGTGTGACTCAAGGCTTCCTTAACCGCTGACAACATTTAAGAGTTACCCACAGGCACAATAGTGTTGTGTAATAAACAACCACAAACGTCAGGGGCGCGAAATAAGTGTGTGTGTGGCTCATACGCGCTACCGGGTCGGCTGATCCAGGTCGGGCCCAGCAACAACTCAGCTCTGCTTCCTGTGTCTCTTCCTGGGAACAACCAGCCAGCGGGGGTGAGCAGAGACGGGAGCAGGAGAGTGAACAAAACGCACAGGCCTCTGAGTGCTGGCCTATAACTGCACACCATCATACCTACTGGCCAAAGCAAGTCACGTGAACCCAAAGTCAAGGGCAAGGAGGTACATCGGACTTGTAGCAGGGGAGTGCAAGTTCACATGATGAACCATGTATTCGAGACGGAGTGAAGACACAGGGCATGTATGCAATGTATCTTGCCAACACACAAGAGGAAAAGTTCCTGGAAAAAGAGAAGCCCCGATCCACACGCCCGTTCTTCCTTACATAGTGGACACTCCAGCCCAGCTACCGGAACCCACTCATGTGATTTAAGTCAATAGGTATTTGTTTTGACCACCTCTCAACGAGACTTGAGGTCGGGCCTGGGTTACTGGTCTGGTTCAGCAATCTGTGAACTCAGATCCACGCGCCCTCCCCGCCCAGGCGATGTGGACACATAGGTGGCAGAGTCAAAGACCCTTCCTATGCATTACACAGGATACCAGAAAATACGCACTATATGAATACAAGTTGCATTCGACTCCTCTTCCAAAACAGATATTCAAGAAGCAAATGAATAATAAAGCAGGTAGTTTTGTAACCGGAATCAAAAAAGTGTAAAGCTTTGCTTTTATAAAAAAAAAACTTTAGAATAAAAAAACCTAAATGTGAGAAACTTGAAAATGCATCTCGGTCAATAATCTGAATGTAAAATTGCTTCTAATTTGTTGATACTAAACTCATCGTTTCCTTCCCAATGCTATGGCATTGTTCTCAGAGCATATTTTTGTGAATCACACGCTCACGTGATTCTATATCCAACACATTTCATGAGTGGGTGTGATAGGCCTACCAGTGTCAGAGTATGGACCCAAGAAAATACATTAGTAAAACATTTTAGCAATTTGAAATATTTATTTGTTAGCTGAAGAGAAACCAATAAAAGATGAAGTCGCTGGGGAAGGAAACAGGAGAAACCTGAGAAACGTGGCCCTAATCTGTCGTCAACAAGACCTACAGCATCAGGAATCAAAGGGACTCTGGGCCTCACCGTGATTTTAGGAATGTCCCCTTTTCTATGGTCACCATTTGTGAGCAGTTAGAAAACAGTTATAGATAATAATCATCAGGGAGATGAGGGGAGCTGCAAAATGATGTCTGCGATCCCTCAAAGGTTGGCTATTCCAAAGCTCTAAAAGATCCTCTTGGACGTACTTAGGTATGACATAAAGCCTGAAATCTACATTCCAGTATTTCAGGAAGGCGTCCCTCTGTGTGAGTGTCCCTTATAGCAGTCTTAAAACTTCCATCTGTGTTTGAAATTTTCCCAAAGAAAAAAGTTGAAAACATTAAACAATCAGTGAGTATCTTTTGGAGGCTTCTAGCCAAGATGTCATCATAGAGGCAGTTTTTGACAAACCCTCTCGGCCCCAACCACTTAACACGATGGATAAAATCTACCAGGCAAAAACAAAACAAAAACAAAAAAAAGACACGACCAAGCTCAAAATCAGCTAACTAGCTCTATGAACCAAAGGCAGCACACCATGTAAATAAAGCTGGGGGTAGGACCAAAGCCACAGGCTTGCTGGAAGCCGGGTCTGGAAACAGCCACACCGCAACGATCCAGAGTCTCAGGCAGCAGAGTAGAAAAGCTCGCAAGGGCCGAGATCCAAGCAGGGTGTCTGACTCATCTCATAACAGCAAAGCATTCAGAACAAAGCCAGAGAGCACCTCACAAGAGCAGTCATATACCACTCCTCCTTTTGATCCTGAACAATTCCAAATAAAATATTAGTGAATCAACAGTGTATAGAGAGATAAGTTACCACGGCAAAGTAGGATTTCACTTAAGAATGTAAACTGGTTCAACACGAGATTATCTAATCAGGCAACCTATCAAATTAACAGACTAACAAACAAAAGGGAATGATCTCCTCTGTGGATTCAGAAAAGTCATCTTATAAAATTGGCAATCATCCATGCTGTTCACATGATATACAAAATAGAAACTTCCTGAACCTGATTCCCAGCTCCAGCCCCCCCAAAATAGAAACAAAAACCCACAGCAGACTTCCCTTCCAGCCATGACAAAGTAGCTTATGGCAAACCACTGTTCCTGCCGACAGGAGGAATCTGGGGGAAGAGAATCTGGGGGAAGAGAAATTCTGTGTGAAAGCAATGGAGAGCCACTGGGGCAACAAGGACTCAGGAACAAGATGGCGGAGAGGGGAGATCGCACGGGAGGTGAGCGGACGTCCGGCAGCCTCTCCCTTCAAGGCATTTGCTGATTCTGGCCCAGGGCAAGGTTGTGGACCTAAACACAGGCCAGCCCAAAGGCCACGCCTAGAGGCAGAGAACTCTCCTGGGTGTAGCGTCTCACACGGATGGTGGGATCCGCTGGAGGCGTGAGGGACCAGGGCCCCGGCGAGAAGGGAAATTGTGTGCTGGGTCCCGGTGCTGTGAAGGCAGGGAGCCCTAAGGTCAAAAGAAAGCCCCAGGACATGTAGCGAAGTTGTGGCTGGTTGCTAAGAAATCCGGGACCGGCGGCAAGGACAGGTGGTGGAGAAGGCCGGCCGTCACCACCGGCTTTCAGTGGGAACACCTGTGAGGAGCGACGCAAGGGCGATTCTCACCCCGCCTTGAGGGAGGCCAGCCCACGACCCAAAGAGGCCATCACACCCACGCGATTCCCAGAGGAGATGGTGTAGACGTGTCTGGGAGAGGAAGACATCAGGCTTCCCACTCGTTTGTGCCCAACGGGCAGCCTTAAGGGGGGAAATCCCCCGCAGGTAAAGAGACAGGGTCGTTTAACCCCAAGTCAAGGAAAAACAAGCCAATAGAAAGAGACCCAAGCCAACAGAAAGAGATCTTCAAAGAGATTTGAAGCAAATATTTAAATTATCAGGTAAGGAACTTAAAATAGTTATGAATAATCTGTACAAGGAAATGATGGAGAAATGATGAAAGAAAGGATAGTCTCATCAGAGAACTGAAGTCTGTTAAGAGCCAAACGGAAAGTTTAGAGCCGAACAACACGGGAACGGAAGTTACGAGCTCAGAAGAGTAGCCGACCAGCAGGTGATGCTCAGTGGAAGGAACCATCACCTGGAGGGCATCACAGTGGAGGGCAGTGGAGGGCAGGTGGGTAGGGCATCTATACTGCAGCACAGAGACAAGAGAGGGCCCCGGGGAAGACACCACGCTCCACAAGGAGAAGGCGCGGACAACACGAAAAACGCACAGTGTGAAGCGATGACACCCCACTGTCCGGAAGCTTCTGGAAGATGTCATCAAGTCACAGGGTTGAGAAGTTCTACAAATTCCAAGCAGGATCCATGGCGGGGCGGGGGGGGGGGGGGGGGGGGGGGGTGGTCCTCGGCAACCACCGCGCTCGCTGGTGAGAAGCTTGCCGCCCAACAGAAGATAGCGTACGAAGCAATCACAGCCGCAGAGACACGTGCAATTCATACGGCCCACAAAAAAGTGAAAACCACGGTACATTTTTCGAGAGTTGACAAATCCATCTGCAACAACAAGGGAGTCATTCACTTGGGTCAGCGCGAGAGCCTCCAGTCACCGCACCGGTGGCCCCGGAGCCTCCGGTCCCATCCACGTGGGCCTGCGCACCGGCCGCTCAGTCCTGAGCTCTGCCTGTGTCCCCATCTGCGGAGGGGTCACAAAGAGCCAACGTGTGCCAAGACTTGCGTTTTCCTAAGACCGCCTCCCCTGGACCCGGGGGCCCCACGAGCCACGGCCCCCCCTCCACGCCCCAGGTTATCACCAGCGGTCATCCTGCCGAAAGTCTCACCGCAGCCTGGCGAGGCCACCACGTGTCCGCCGACAACATCCGGCTCTTCCCGCCAGCCACCTGGCCACTGAGCCGATTTATTCCAGCAGAACGCACTTGCAGGCCCCACGGCTGATGAGGTGACCGACCACGACCCAAAAACACAGTGGGACCAGCACGATAGCAGCTTCTCCCCTCTCGTGTCACATCCCAGACAGAGTCAGCAGCTGGACGACTAAGGCACAAGGTCTCTCCAGGGCCCAGGCCGGCTAGTCAGCCCTGCCATGCTCCTCGTGTGGCAACGTCCAGGTCCAAGGCCACAGCAGCCTCTAGCTCGCGCCAGCAGGCAGGCGGGGAGGGCGTCCAGGCAGGGGCGGCTGCCACGGGGCACTCCAGCCACACCCGGGGGCAGGAGCGTCTTGGGAAGGCAACTCTAGCTTTCCAGATTCCCCGAAACTAGGAACAGAGCCGACCCAGAACACCGCAGGGCCAGCCCCGGGATCCCCAAACCGTGGCCCTTCCCACAGGGGCAGGTCTACCTGCGGGGAGCCCGGCCGGGGTTGTGTGGTTGTACTTTCCCTCCCGGACTCACAGCCACGTCCCCGCCGTCCTCCTCCAGACCACCGCCGGCTCTCTGCTGTGTCCACGCCTTCACGTCCGCGGGAGGAAGGGACTGCGGGGACCCGACTCCCCGGCCCTTGGTCTACTGCCGCGCCCGCCTGTTGAGCCCCGGGTCCCCCCAGGTCCAGAACCATGAAAGAAAAGGTCAAGGTGTTGGTTTCCTCCCAGAAGACCCTGGACCCGTGCACAGAGCACCCCTCCCCACCTCTGCGTTCCAAGTGGAGAAGCTGAAGTGACGCGTCCAACGACGGCTGTCCTTCGCTCCGAGACCTAATTCTGCCCGCGTGGGGGCCGAGCCCAGCGGCATCAGTCACAGAACAGACAGGTGTCCTCCACAGCGGCCTTCGAATCACCCATACAGAAACACCAGCGGCGGTATATTTTGTCCACGCATATACACGCACCACATGCACACACACACCACACACACACACACACTCACACACACACACACACACACACACACACACACTCAAGCCCTGGCGAATCCCTCCTGCCCCAACTGAGGCATTCCATTACACAATAAACAATAAATGCCACTCAGGGACATAAAAGAAACTTAAATAGGAGAATACACATGTTTTGTCCCTTAATAGAAAAATTCAGCATTGTAATATGTCAGTTCTCCCTAAATTAATAACATAATTTCCATCTGAATCTTAATAAGATCACTTTCAAAATTTGAAAGTTATACTTCACAACTGATGAGGACTCATATATGAGTCTATCTATGGAGAGAATTCGGGAGACTTGTACCACCAGATACTAAAACAAATGAGCATAATGGTCTAGAACAGGTGGAGGAAATAATTATATGCATAAACAGAACAAAACAGAATCCAAAAATAGATCCTAGCATATACGGAAATTAAATATATAATAAAGGAGGCATTTGAAATCAACATAGTGAAGATGACCTAGTAAGAAATGGCTTTTAGAACAAGTGTATTGCTATTTAGAAAAAAATTATGTCTGACCCATATCTCACATCTTACACTAAAACAAATTACAGGTGGACTACAGATGAAAGGAGGGAAATAAGAACAGAAATGGAACTAATTAGATGACTATTTCTATAATCTACAAGTGGAGAAAGGCTTTCTAAGACTGACATCAAAGCAAAAACCATAAATACTGGTTAAAATGAAAATGTAAGATACCTTTGTGCCAAAAAAAATACTATTTATTGATTAAAGTGAAAATAGTAATATAATTACATTGAAGGAGAAGGCATGGGTGATATAAAATCATTAAATATTCTTCATAGAAGGACATAAAAAAAAGACAGTGTCCAAAATGCAAGGAATTGCAATCAACTATGATGGCAAAGATTTGGGGAAAGGGTGTTCCCTTCACTGTTCATAGAAGCAGGAGTTACAATTTTTTAAAAATAAATCTAGCGATATACAGAAAAGCTTACATGTACATCTGTATCTATCTCCCTGCTTACTCCCATCCCAAAGGGCTGAAAGTGCCAGTATGTAGATAGACTTGAAGCCTAGTCATCTCTTGTATGGCCCCTGTGCTTCTAGAAGCTTCCTTGGTCCTTATTTTGTGTTGCTGGAGTCAACAGGCAGTGGTCTCCTGGCTCATGATAAAGGCCAGCTCCAGTGTTCCACTGGCGCATACGGACCCAGGTGCATCCTGCTCCTCTCACTCACTGTGGGTCAGCTCAGCTCTCAGGCCTCAGTTTTCCCATTTGTCAAAGTAGTTGGATCTTATCTCTAAGACCTTCCTAGTTCTATGGCTCCTTCACTGATGTTAGAAAGGACAGGTACCATGGTGGAACCAATCTCTCTCTCTCTCTCTCCCTCCCTCCGCCTCCAACCCTGGTGTGTGTGTGTGTGTGTGTGTGTGTGTGTGTAAATGTACATGCAGATATTCACATCCTATTGGTTGTTTCTGTACAGAAGCCTGAACAATACAGCTCTCCCATCTCTTAACCCACTTGACCTTCACGACAATCCTGTGATTGGCATGTGACGGATGTGACCATGTGCAGTCATCACTAGGGCTGAGCACAGATATTCCAGCCCCCCCCATCCCCAACTGCCCCCAGTGACAGGAGTGGCAGGCCACCTCCTTCACTCGGAGCACCCGCCATCGTGAGCCCCTTGGAGGCTGTTGAGCGTGTTAAATTCAGTGGAAACGCCATAGCCTCATGCTTGCGTGGCCGCAGTGATAAAACCCCTGGTGACTCAGCCAGGGACACTGGCATTCCCACCCATTCTGATCTCACGCAAGCTGGCCTGCCTGATGAATGAGCTGTGACATCATAGTGGGTGAGGGTGCCTGCTTAAGCAGGCAGAGAGCATCGGCCAAGGTTAAAGTCAATGCAAGGGGGAGATGACGCTGTGAATGTTTCCATGAAAAAGGAGAAAGAATCCCGGTGTAATGACTTCTCTTAAACACAGCCCAGGCCAAAGCCAACTGTTCCATTGATCATTTAAGTTCTGTTTGGGACCATCTAAACTTGGCAATAAAGTCAGGCAGGTACCAGCCAGGATGTGAGGAGGTTTCCTATAAAACGTGGCTTTTTCCGCCTTGAAAAAGAGAAACAAAAGTGGTACCATGTATGTTTAGGATCCATCCAGAGAGTTTGGGATTAAAAATACAAACAGGTTAACTGCAGAGTCAGCATGACTTGGTCAGAGACGTGTGTTGAATTTTAACATTTTTACAGTTTTTAAATGTGGGTCCTCAGATGAGACAAAGTAATTGTCAAAATAACTAGATTCTCCCTTGGGGGCAAAAGAGCCAGGGAAAGCTAAGCCCCCACTGCTGGTTCCTCAAGACTTGGGCTGTGACAGTCAAGAGCAGGCTGGCTTCTGAGGGACAGGATGGCGGGTATGCGTGGGGAGCAGGTGGGTCCCGCAAGAACACAGACGCTCCCACACGGAGGGCTGGCTTTGGGCCCAGCTGGCGTCCCCATGAAGAAGTGTAACCAACTGAAGTGAAGACCCAGCGACAGGCAGGAGCTCCAACAGCCTCCACCCGCACATCCTGGGAAGGCGGGCCTGAGGAGTCATGGAGATGGGTGGGAGTCTCCTCCTCTCCCACTGGGTCTACAACACCCAGGTGGTGATAAGGGACTCCAGTTCCCCAAAGGAGAGAAGGTGTCGCCCCAGCTGCAGGGCTCTGACTCTAACCTTAAGGGACGTCTGAACACTGTAACGGAAAAATGGAGATCTGTAAGTTTGGCTGACTCACAAGTCCACGCACGATTTGGGACTCAGCCCAAGCTCGACCCAAGCCAGCCCTGTCCGGGGCAGAGAGAGCCTCGAGAACTGCAGACCTCCTGGAAAGGCACCCCTAAGGTGGGTGCTGGGTTCCAGGGAACGGCCCTCATCCCGGTGGTCTGACGGTGTCTGTTGGGGGCACGTGAGCCCGCCCACCTCACATGTGCCTGTCCTGCCTGCCACTGTCTGTGCTCACCAGCCCCCCTGACCGCGACCGGTAGGTCTACCTGCCTGGGGACAGTGTGCTCGCTAGTGTTGCCCCACCTCTCACTAAATTAACAAAACAGAATTCCGGTTTTATGCGCACATCTCCAGAATTTGTCTAGGATAACTTTGTCCTGAGATCCGCAGAACTCGAAGGTTAAATCCTGAACCCCAGGAAATCATGACACCATCTCACACTTCTTGGGAGACAGCCAGCTGGACTTTCCTTGGCCTTAACCCTGGCCACAAGGCTATGAACATTTGGATTTCTACGGCTCTGCAGGATAAAATCTGTGCTCCTTCACAGGGCATGAAAGATGGTGCCATCTGGCCCCGCCCGGCCCCAGCCCCCGCCTCCAGGTCCCAGTCCCTGGCCCCCAGCCCCCCATCCCTGGCCCCCAGCTCCCTGGCCCCCGGCCCCAGACACCCCCTCCCTGGCTCCCTGGCCCCCCAGCTCTCTGCCCCCAGGTCCCAGTCCCCAGTCCCCGGCCCCTGATCCCTGGCCCCCAGCTCCCCGCCCCCAGGTCCCAGTCCCTGGCCCCCGGCCCCAGACACCCCCTCCCTGGCTCCCTGGCCCCCCGGCTCCCTGCCCCCAGGTCCCAGTCCCCGGCCCCCGGGCCCACCCCTTCCGGTCCCCCCAGCTACCCGGCCCCCTACCCCATCTTTCTCACACTGTACTGCAATTCTCAACGACCCGCCCCCCCCACCATGTGCGCACACACACGTGTGTACCTTCTTCACAAGTGCGTCCCCGTGTAAGCTCGCCCAGCTTCCTCTTTGTCATGGCCAACCCCACCCTCCACGCAGCTGGGGACCCCTCGTCCTGTCTCTGCTGCACTTGGGACCCCGTCTCCTCTCCAGTGACTATTTTATGATGACGCTGGTTTGACTTCTCCCACGCGGGAGGCGCCTAGAAACGAGTGATTCCGTGATTTAACTTTTGGGTCCGTGGGATGTGTGGCCTGCTCAGTACACAGACCCCAGGCATTTATCAGACATTAAATGAACAGCTAGAATAATCTGGCCTACGTTTCGGAGGAGGACTCAGTGTGTGAGTGTCCTGGGCGTCTCCCCACTGGCCTGTGCGTGCGGGGAGAGAAAGGCCCATGGGGGATGAAGAAGCTGGGACTGTCCTGACCCCGAGCCCTGCAGGCAGCAGGTGGGACAGCCCCAGGCCTCAGCAGCCTCTGCAGCCCGAACGGAGACATGATCCGGGTGACGGGACAGGAAGGAATCCCAGGGCCCGTGGCCCAGGCTGATGCTCCTGGGGATCCAGTCCCTTGTAAGGGTACCCAAGTCTGAAAGCGCCTGTAAAGTCACACCTATTTTCTCCTGACAATTTTTCTAAATCGGGTAAAGAAAGATATTAAATCCAATTTATAATATAATAAATTTTCCAAATTTGAAAAACTACTTTACATTCCACAGGAAAGACTGGGGCTGGAGGAGGGTTGCCCTAACACTCAGGGGCTCCCACCGATTACTTCTCACCGCCGAGGATCTCGTTTTATGGTCCCATTTTTCTAAGTGATATCCTGAACTAAGGAATAATTTAGATAATAAATCCATTTCAATTACTGTCCATTAGAAGACAGGAAAACATTAAACCCAACCAAAGCGCGTAGGAATTACGAGCCGCCTTTCAGGTGAAAATCGGCGTAATGCACCCACAGGTGGAACCGTCTCGGCCGCCAAGAGTTCCCTCTTAGGAAAAGAGCACCTTCCACTCAAACGACATGTTTCTGTGCAGCACTTGAGCGTGGACAGACCCCAGCCTTCGAGGCTTCCTTACACGCGGTCGGCCCCCGAGTGAGGCGCAGGGGACAAAGGGCCCAGCGCCTTGCAGGATTCAGGGGTCTGTCCTCACTGCCGCCCCTCTCCTTTCCTCCTCTGCCCGCTTCTCTCAGCGACTCCGCGGCCCGAGACCCTCCTGCACCTTCAGACAGAAGCAGACAAGAGCCGCGGGGTCCGACGGGCTGAGCCCAGGTCAGTGCCCACCCCAGTCCAACCACACCAATCAGGTGTGCCTTGTATGCAAAGCATGGACGGCTCCGACTCTCAGAGAACGAGGCCGACTCAAGAGCCCAACAAACACCCCCAAGATGGGTCTATCTCAGCGGCTTCCCTTAAACTGCTCCCAGAGCACTTGAAAAAAAAAAAAAAAAAAAAAAAAAAAAAACTTTAAGTAATGATTTATGCTGATGGCTATTAAAAGATGGAGACATTTCTTTTTCTTATTTCACTGTGGTCCTGAGCTTCTGCGGGTCTTAACCAGCCTTCTCACACCAAGAGGCCACAGGCCAGCACCCGCCGTCCTGCATGGCGCTCCCGCGTCCCTCGTGTTCAACAGCACTGATTGAAGCGCCATGATTCTGTTTCCATCACTGACGTCCGTAAAATCATGGGAGGGCCATCGTGAATGCAGTCATCCCAGCAGGCTTTGGGGATGATCGATCAGAACTGGGAGGGAGAGGGTGGCACCAGGTTGATGGAAATACACCTGTTTGTCAGGAAGACCATGTGGCATCCCCGCCCCCCTCCCGGGGCACGCTCCAGGGCGGTGAATGCCCCCACGCCGTGCTCCCTCCTTCATGGCTGCCTCTTTCCTGTCCTCCCCTCCGGTGACTGGTGGGGCGCCAGGCCACGCTGAGGGCCACCACCCCACAAATGAGTCCCAGGAGTCCAAGAGGCGACTGCCGATTAAACGTGTCATCGCGCGGGGGAAGCAGGAAACAGACGTGGATTTAAGAGCGATTGGGCTATAAAAAAAATAGTAAAAAAAACAAAAACAAAAACAAAAAACCCTGGAAACAAACAAACAAACAAAAAAGAACGATTGGGCTAAAATGAAAACATCCAAGTCCTAACTGGCTCCTGAGGGAAGCTACGAAACGATCAGCCTTTCCCAACGAGGGTTTGGGGGTTAATCCCACAACCCGTGTTCCTGCGGGTGGCATTTAATTGGGAAGTCCACAGACAGGCTCCAGACAGCGAAAGGTGAGGAACAAAACGGGACGCACGGACAAGATGCTGGGCCTCGGGCCAGAACAACCTGTTGTGTGGAAGGGAGAGCGACCCCCCTACGCCCGGCGGTGCTGTCCCTCAGAGGTCAGCGAAACGTCACCTCTTCAGAAGGGTCTTCCCCGAGGGGCCAGGGCACGTGGGTCCTGCTCACTCCCCACGCCGCGTTCTCATCACTGCACCTGTCACTACAAATATATACACGGTCAACGGCCCCGCATCCTGCTGGCCGGCCGCAGACGACCCTCGTCTGACACGTGGTCACAAGTCAGTGTACCCTAACGCGACCCCACGCACCTGCATCACTCCCCTCCCTCCGTCCCATCCCGTGGGCATTTCTACCTCCCACCGTCACAGGAGCGGTGAGTGCAGGACGGTACTGTGTTCTTGGAGACACAGACACCAGGGTCCCAGAACTTTTATCACGGGATATCCTCATAATTGTTCTATCTTATTCGTTGTTGCTGTTAATCTCTTACTGTGCCCGATTTAGAAGTTAAACTTATCACAGGTAGTGTGTGTACGAGAAAAAACGCAGTATATACAGGGTTCGGTACCACCTGTGGTTTCCAACATCCACCTGGGGTCTTGGAACGCGCCCCCCAGGGACGAGGGCGGGACAAGTGTGAATACACATTTATCTTCCATCACCGCGTGACCTGCATGAGAATTTGCCTCTGTCATCTGGTATATGCCACCTGACCCGGCTTACGGAAGTAAGGAAGTGACAGGGCTCAGGACACGCTGCCCCAATACGGCGCCTCGACATGCAAATACCTCCACCCGAAGGAGGTCCCAACAGTGCCAGAGCGGGAAGGTTCCCCGGCCGCCTCTTCTCCCTGAAGCAGGTCACGGACCCTCACCAGAGAGGGTCCTCTGTGTCCGGAGGAAGGGACAGCCTGTATCTCCTAGACAGAAGGACACTGAGCAGATCCCTGCAAACAGGCCTCCCTCAGTCTCCCCACGACCGCCCTTCCCACGCACCCCTCAACCTACCGTGCTCCCCACGGCTGCCCGTCATGTCAAATCCCACAGGAAATACTCAGGTCTGCATTTCCTTATGCCTCCGTGCCGTGTGAAACTTGTACTGAACACATCTCTGTACCTTTCTCCTGCTCATCGGTCTTTGCCGGTGTAACTGTCCCCAGCCAGGGACCCTAGGAGGGTGAGGAATAAAGGTTCGCTCTCCTACAGAAGGAAGGAAAGAAGGAGGGAGTGAGAGAAGCAGGGAGGGCGTCTCTTCTGCCTGAACCCCCAGAACACAAAACTGTCTATCGGCACAGACCGCAGAACGTTTGCTATTTTCTGTGTGATTCTGGCAATTCTGCTGGACTGCTTCTTACTGGCACTTCTGTGCCTTGTTGACATGACTCAAGACACCGACACACACCTCTCTCATCCCATCTTCCCAGCTAGTTGTCTGAGCCAATATTTCACCGACGTGGATTCGCTTCTTATTTGCCAAACTTCATTGTCCCAGGAGCACGCCTGTAAACTTCACGCCCCACATTTTTTCTGTTCCAGCTTCCCCCATGACCCTGTATCCCAACACCACACATATTTAAGCTCCCACAAATTCCCCAACCTTCACCTTCCTCAGAAAAAGATACGACGTTGGATCGAGAACAGAAATTCCAAAACCACGGCCTTCTACTTGGCCATGCCGGAGCCAGCCCTCAGCTTCCTATGCTACACTTGTGATTCCGAATACAGAGAATTAGTCTGGAAATCACCACTCAAGAAAAGATTTACCTGCAGGCTGTGGGCTCCCAGAGCGCGGCAACTTTCTCGTCTTTATTGTCCCAATTCCTGGCACATAGATATTAGCTAATTCAACATCAGTCATTATTGAAGGATTCAATTATTTTTATTGTATCATACCAAAGCTTTCACTAAAACTTCAGGTCATTAAACGCTCAGCTACCGTTTCTCGAGCATCTCCTTCTGTTAGGGAACACCTCCCCTCATTTAAACCTTGCAAGAAGGCTTGGAGGTACAGATTAGCACAACGAATGAAGGAGATTAAGTCATTTGCCCGAGCTCAAAAAGCTGGTAAATGATGGAACTGGTTTTCAAACCCAGACCGTTCTGACTTCGGATGAAAGTTAAAACCGAATGATCTTTACCGACCATCTCTGTGATTAACCAGACCACTCGTTTGGGCGTGACACCCCAGTCCCTGAATGTGTAGCTTCGAGAAGACCCACAAAACTTAGCGGAGCTGAAATCTTGAGCATTAGCTCTTTAAGACTGAATTAGGGCTACAGACCGTGACTGGCGTTTCCAATTTGAGAGCAATACCCTGATTGATCTCAATATATCACTGAGAAGGAGCTTACGCATTTTCAGGCTGCCCTGTTGGATAAAGTAGCAACATAGACACAGGGGTTTCAGACACGTGACACTGCACGTGAGTTAGCAAATGTGATCACCTAAAAATTCCCTTAAAAATGAGGCTGCTTGGCCAGGTCACGATCTCGCGGTCTGTGAGTTCGAGCCCCGCGTCGGGCTCTGGGCTGATGGCTCAGAGCCTGGAGCCTGTTTCCGATTCTGTGTCTCCCTCTCTCTCTGCCCCTCCCCCGTTCATGCTCTGTCTCTCTCTGTCCCAAAAATAAATAAACGTTGGAAAAAAAAAAATTAAAAAAAAAAAAAAATGAGGCTGCTTGGGGCGCCTGGGTGGCTCAGTCGGCTCCGGTCACGACCTCCCGGTTCACGAGTTCAAGCCCCACAGGGGGCTTCCTGCCGACAGCGCGGAGCCTGCTTGGGATTCCCTCTCTCTCCCTCTGCCCCTCCCCCCCCAATCAATAAACATTAAAAAAAACTTTGCAGGAAAGAAAAATGACCCCGCAGTTTTGCGGGGAGCTGGGCACAAGAGTCCTACGCGGAATTTTGACACTCGCTCTGACGTCTGCCACGCGAGAGCCCGTTGCTCTCAAGTCACGTCACCTCTTATATCTTTCGTCCAGACGGAACCTGGGGCGCCCGGGGCGACCGAGACGCGTCTTCCAGGCCCGTCAGTGGAGCCGGGGACACGTCCTGCCCGCACCTTCTGCTCCGAACCGCCCTCCCCGCGGGCTCCTGCCAAAGCCCTCGGCAGCCAGCGAACGTGGTGCTGCTCCGGCCCCCAGGACGTGCGGACCCGGCGTGGGGGGCGGGGCGGGACCCCGGGCACGGCCCCACCCACAGGCTCCTCGCGCGTCAGTTACAGGCGGGAAGACCACGTGGCCCGAGCCGTGACGCCCGGGTTGCATGGTTAACGTCTCGGGGCCACCACCCTGCCTTCCCCTGGGAGGTCAGCTGCCCCTCTCGCAGGCACAGGTGGGACAGAAGCGTGGGGGCACCTGCGGCCCTTAATCCGCCTCGGCTCTTAAACCCACGCGCTGTGCAGCCGCCTTGCGGCCCAGGGCCCAAGCTGCCCGCTCCCCCACCAGGCCCCACCCCTCCCCAGGGGGGCTGTCCCGCCTGGATCACACCCCCACCCCGCCCCACCCCCGCACCAGGGCTGCCCCGCCCCCGCACCAGGCCCCACCCCTCCCCAGGGGGGCTGTCCCTCCTGGAGCACCCCCGAATGGAACCCCACCCCTGCACCAGGGCTGCCCCGCCCCCCGCACCAGGCCCCACCCCCCCAAGGAGGCTGCCGCGCCCCCCATCACTCCCGCACCAGGCCCTGCCCCTCCCCAGGTGGGGCTGCCCTGCCTCCACACGCCCCCCTCGCCCGCATCAGGGTCTGCCCCGCCCCCCTCACCAGGCCCCGCCCCTCCCCAGAGGGGCTGCCCCGCCCCCGCCCCACCCCCGCATCAGGGTCTGCCCCGCCCCCCGCACCAGGCCCCGCCCCTCCCCATGGGGGCTTCCCCGCCCCCCACCCCACACCAGGCCCCGCCCCTCCCCAGGGGGGCTGTCCCGCCCCTGCCCCACCCCGCACCAGGGGCTGCCCTGACCCCGCCCCCCAGCACCAGGCCCCTCCCCTCCCCAGATGGGCTGCCCTGCCCCCGCCCCACCCCCGCATCAGGGTCTGCCCCGCCCCCCGCCCCAGGCCCCGCCCCTCCCCAGGGGGGCTGTCCCGCCCCTGCCCCACCCCCGCACCAGGGGCTGCCCTGCCCCTGCCCCCCAGCACCAGGCCCCGCCCCTCCCCAGGGGGGCTGCCCCTCCCCAGGGGGGCTGCCCCGCCCCCGCCCCACCCCCGCACCAGGACGCCCCCCACCCGACCCCGTACTTGGGGGCTGCCCCTGTGCCCTGCACCTCGCACCCGCACCCCTTCCGTACTAAGGCTCTGCATCCCCTACTGCTCCATTCAAGGCCGGTTCTAAAGATGCTAAAATCTCCGCGCCAGCGATGTAACTGCACCGTGGCCTGTGTTTAGAGAGTAAACAGCATCTGTAGTGAAAGTCTGCACCAAAGTCAGACAAGTTGCTCCTTTCTAAAACTCCCGATTTCTCAGGTTGAAAACAACACCCTCGCCAAACAACAAAAAAATTTGTATAGATATATATTTTAATATGTAGGCTATTATTATATAGTTAATGTATAATCAAGAAAAGTAAATTTTATATTAAGACATAAGTAAAAATTCCTTTTTACCCTCAAGTATGAAACACACTTTGGGGGCACACTTTCCATCCTACTGGCACGTCTTGAAAATGAATTTAATTTAAAAATGCTCATTGTTGATAAATAGAGACCAAAACCAATCTGTGCTAGAAAAGTCATAATTAGGCTAATAGCTGTAGGCGTCAAAAATCTCGTAATCGAAGCAGAAACTGTGAATGAGCTCTGCCGTGAGTTCTCTGGGCTTGCCTGTGGAATTAATACTACGGAGACCCATAAAAGATTAATCAAGACCAGCGATCAATAACTTCTCAAGTGCTAATAAGCGCTGCCTTGTTCTGTGATGTGCCGAGCAGTTTATCATGTTTGGCCGCATGAAGATTTATAGAAAATCCATAGTTAAACTACAGGATGAGGTAATGCAGCACTTAGTAAATGAAGCCCAGTTAAAACTTAGGCTTGCTATCATGCATTCCCAAGATCTGCAGAAATCATTTTCGATCCCCCCTCCTTTTTTAGGAATCAAAAGGGGAAACAGTCTAGTCGCTTCACCCTGGTTGTTAGGGGACGAGGAGGAAAAGGGCCACTCACACCACCACCCGCCCACTCTGCAGCGGAAGGCAGTAAAATGCCTTGGAAATCAATGAAAAATTTTCCTGCTCCCTTTTTCATCCAAGGATCAACTTTTCCTGGAAATTTTTTGGAAGTTCTATAAAATACCTTTCAGGCGCATTCAGCTCTCTTCTTGGGAGCAAGCTGATGGGGCAACAGGTCATGTGAGTGGGTGATTCACGGCCGCACACTGTGGGTCTCGACCACTGGGTCACACCCTGAATGTCTCGCCATGCCAGGCTATTAATTAAAAGCATCAAATTGTATGTTTTGTAAATTAATCTTTGAAGCAATATTATACTGACAAGAATACACCTAATCAAATAGATGGGCCACAGGGCTCTCAGACATTTGGAAACATGAGCTAACTGTGAGTGATTACAGACAGGCACGTGGCTTGGAGTGTGGGGGGGGGGGTTTCCAGTCTTCTTCAGTGTCAACAGTTAGAAAGACCATGAGATACACAAAAATGTGGAAAAGGCAAACATTCTCAATCAAAAATAAAGTTAGGGGCGCCTGGGTGGCTCAGGCAGTTGAGCAGCCGACTTCGGCTCAGGTCAGGTCATGATCTCACACGGTTCGTGGGTTTGAGCCCCGCATCAGGCTCTGTGCTGACGGCTCGGAGCCTGGAGCCTGCTTCGGATTCTGTGTGTCTCTCTCTCTGCTCCTCCCTCACTCATGCCCTCTCTCTCAAAAATAAATAAAGCTTAAAACACATTAAAAACAAATAAAAATAAAGTTAGCCACCATACCAAACTGGTAGATGCCACTTTTAAAGTAGATAATGCGAGAGATCCTTAAAGATAAAGAAGAAATTTCCCAGGGGAAATTCTGATACGTGAAATGCTTTCTGGTCCAATTACGTTGTGAATTTGTTTTAAGTCAGAACATTTTGGTGAACAGTGAGATTTAAAAAGCCACCTTAACAACAGCTCCTACCACGAGTGATCCCACGTATGTGCCAACCCTAACCGACACGCTTGTCCTACCTTGGACCACTTGTTACAATTTATTGGAAATTCCTCTTTCAGAAGGTCATTTGATTCGATAGTTTCAATAGTGGCAAATCTCTTTTCACTTACACTTGACTTCAGTGTGAGGCTGTCCAGAAATCACAGAGCGGTAAGCTGAGCAAGTAAGCAGGCCTCAGAACAGAGGGTGTGTTTCTATCC
Organism: Leopardus geoffroyi; assembly: GCF_018350155.1. NCBI lineage: Eukaryota > Metazoa > Chordata > Mammalia > Carnivora > Felidae > Leopardus > Leopardus geoffroyi. The sequence continues at coordinate 167,640,646 of NC_059331.1, forward strand.
GCTGCAAGTCGACAGGGGACAAGGGCTGCGCACAGGTAGAATGGCATTGACATCCCCCGGCGCGCCCGGGCCCTCAAGCAACAGAAAACTACCTGCAACGAGAGACGGTCCAGGTCTGTCTGGGCCTCATAGGTTAACGCAGTGGTTCGAGGTCAGCGCTGTGAGCACAAAGGACTCCCCTCCCTCCGGGCAGGCACCCAGCCCTGACCTTGGCTGTAAGACCTTCACAAGCACATCATGAATGAAGCAGAGGTTTTCCAGGAGTCTCTCTTTGAAGAGAGGAAGGGCTTCTCCCAGCCCCCGGCGAAGCTCTCCTAAGTCCCGCTGGCCACCCCTGCGTCCCATTCCCATTCCCAAACCAATCAGCGGACCGGCCCGCGGAGTCACACCGGATCGGTGAGGTCCTTCCCCGGGGTCCGGGTCAGTTTCTGCAGTACACGGGATGCTCCACGGGCTCGCCCTCTCTCAGAACGGCACAAACGTGGGCTGATACAAATAACAAAAGCACATGACAGTGAGGTCACCAGTCGAGGCCCAAGAGCCTCAGGAGCCCGGGTCGCAGCCCCGCCCCGCATTAATGCTTCGTTAGGGAGCAGTGTGATTTTTATCACAACACCTATGCATTTGAGTCCTTCCATGTCTGGGGTTAGTTGCCTGCTTACCTAGCAAGATCTGGTTCAGTGATTTAATTAAATCAGGAACTATAGCTGATTATTAAGGTACAGTTCAAGGTCACTGCCTCATAATCATGGGATAATTATCCTTGCTGTGTAAATCACATAATTTTGATGAAATACACAATTTACACGGCAGATAAACATTTAATTACACGGCAGGTTCAATGTAATTATTATTAAGTAATCCATCAGAGTATAAAATCACTACCCGATGGGTTGTAATGATCGGTCCTATATAATCACACGGCCACTCATGTCTTGTAAAAGGAAATGATTCTAAAATGGCCCAAGGGATTAAAAAACAAAAGAGTTTTTTGTTTGTTTCTGGCTTTTGTCTTTTGGGTTTCTTTGCTGGTGTTTGTTTTTACCAAATAGAGTCATGAGTCTTTTTATTACAGTTCAATTCATGGAAATTTAGAACACCAAAAAAAGGGGGGAGGGGGACAGTGGGGTGGGGGGGAACACGAAGAAAAAACAAACAAAATCTTAGATTTAAAATGTCTGAAATCAAGAACAATCAATCAACTTACTGAATCGTTACAGTAAATGGCTGAAGAGGCAAGGGTTCCACTAAAGATTTGTCGCTAATTTTTTCAGAATTTCAGAATGTGAAAAAGACTTTTCCACTTTCTCCTCAATAGGGGAGAATGGTAACCAGATTAGCACAAGCCTCTCTTCATTAACCCTATTTATGGAGGGAAGCTCAGGGCTCCCCAGTCCTATCTTTTATAAGGAGCCAAAGACACATCATTTTCATCATTGATTTAGTCTTCCAAAAAGCAGGAGTGAAAACAGTTTCATTTAAAAAAAAAAAATCTGTGACTAATTGCTGGTATTTGTGCCATTTGGATGTTTTTTTAAAAATTACAATCCTTGGGTGGCTCAGTCGGTTAAGTGTCCAACTTCGGCTCAGGACATGATCTCGCAGTTCGTGAGTTCAAGCCCCACGTCGGGCTCTGTGCTGACAGCTCAGAGCCCGGAACCTTGGCCCAAATCGACTTGGCCGCTCCCTGGCCCATCAGCTGGCCGTCCACCAACACCCCATTTCCACGGACCTTCAGGGGCTACTTCTAGAAGCCTCCTCAGCTCCTTCCTTCTGTCCTCATTCCTCTCCAATCAGTTCCCGCCCCCGGTTTCCAGCCCAGGATCTGTTCACACCACTGATCATGACCAACACTTTCCCACCACCTCTCCCCGTGCAGGTACGAAGAACCCACCTTCCTCAAGGTGCTACTCTGCTTGTATACCTTCACCTCAAAAGTAGTCCCCAAAGTTCAAGTGCACTATGGCTGCACAAAAGCCCGTCACCTCTAGTTGGGAGGGCCCAGCCTTCAAGCTTCCTGCTCCCTCACCCAGATCCCACACATGCACACGCACACATATGCTCACGCGTGTGCACACACACGCGTCTTTCATCCTAACACATTCGTGCTCTTTCCTCTAGAAGCTCCACCGGTAACACCTAAAAATCACACACACCTTCTCCTCTATAGTAGCCTCTCCAGTCCTCTGATGCATTTCTGCTTATTCTAGGAGGTCTTCTCAGTTTCTGCTTTTCCCAAAACAGTGGGCAGGGGTCGTGTTTTCTGCAATGGGAAAGACGGATAGAATCATAGGTTAAAATGGAGAGAAATCAACTTTTAGATTTAAGTCACCAAATGCTATGTGTTCTTGAGACAACTGAGCGTAAGTGATAAGACACAGCTGGGGGTTCCACTCTGGAGCCCGGGAGGGAGATGTGGGCCGGGAACACCATCGTGAAAATCACAGACACGTAGCTAATATACAGAAAGTAAATGTTCCCACCTACCCCTGTGGGATAAATCAGTATACACACATAAAAGAAGGAGAATCACACGTTCCACTTGAAAGTTCTCTTGTTAGCAAGTCTGGTCATTGGTGTAAAAAAAACCTAAAAGGTTAATAGCCAAAACGTATGGTGGTTACATTAATTTTTATGCACAATTGTGAAAATCAGAAATACAACCAGGTAAAATATCATGAGTTTTCAAAGCCTCCAATCACTTCAATCTAGAGCATCTGCTGTGAAACACAATTAACAACAGTACAAACTACCTTGTTTAGTAACGACAAGGTAACACACTGTAACATTTAGTAACTACACAGCAACAATGTTGTGACCACACTGACCAATCCAAGGCTCGGGGGAGGGGGACCGGGCAGATTTTTGGAAAGGTGAAATGGATTTCAACCACACAGCCCTAGTGACGCGGACTATTTCGGATAGAGTTCACCAAGTGAAAATCGAGTTTTGTAGTGAAACCTCAGGGACCCTGACTGACACCCACGGGCAGGGACACAGAAGCTCTATTCTGAAAAGTGCCGCCTGGGCCGTGTGGCAACAAGCTGAGGTAGGTCACACAAACTGGAAATTCAAGCTTCTTCCACAAGCAGACACCTCCTCAGACTTAGTTTATTCCGGATAAACCAATAGACTCTGTGAATCAACCACATGTCAGTCACCCTGTATTCAGGGTGTAGACGTGCCTCCTGCACAGGACTTACCTCCACTGAACCAACAACAGCCTGTACCATTTGCTAGGCGTGCCCGCATCCTGGACAGGGCATGCCCGTGTCCTAGAGCGAGCGTGCCCGCATCCTAGAGCGAGGGTGCCCGCGCCCTGGACCGCGCTCGCCCATGCCCTAGACTGTGACTTGAAAATCCCACAAGCGTAGGGGCCGCTTCAGTGCCCTGCACACAAACCTCGTTGATTGAAAGACACAAGTCCGCCAAGCTTCCTGGGGCGGGAGCTGCGGAGGACATTCAAAGCAACACATCACAGCATCCCTGTCCTCAAGGAGCGCACAGACCTCGATGGGAGAAGGCATCGCAAAACATTAGACAAAAAATAATTCACAGAACAGATTAAGTGTGGGTAAATGATAAATCAACAATTTAAATAATGATTTCCGTAGGCGTTCTACATGTCACTACAATATACATTTTTGCGTAGAATTACATTCTTAAGCAATACTCCCAGAATTGGAAGGATTTGGTAGTATTCTGTAGGAAAATCACATTAGCGCCTTTGTTGGCAAAAAAATAATAATAATAACTTAACAGTGGTAATATTTGGGATACCCTAAGCAAACTTCCTGGTTTAAATGTTTATAAGATATTTTAACAGAAATATTATTAAAACATATGAAAAAAAAAAAACAATGAGGAATGTTAAAACAGTTCCCTACCACTTAGTAGTTGTTATCACTCCAGTAGGCAGACAGCTTAGAGTTTGTCCCTTCTGCTCTCCAAGAAAATCTGAACGGGTGGACAATCAGTGACCTTTCTTGAACCGATCAGAGATTCGAGGTCACAGGGCAAACCACTGTCCTGAACACTGGAGACACAGAGGAGTAAAGAGAATCACAGTAAGACCAACTCACCTGGAGCCCTAAACTGGTAGGGACACTTAAATGGAGATTTTGATGAATGGCTATCAGCTACACGCGGACTAGCTTGAGCGTGAGAAATTCCTGGGGCCACAGCTCTAGGGGCACCCCACGCTTTTATGGGTTTTACCTCCAGGAGCCCCACGAGATTCTCAGGTGGAGTGGAGCATTACCTTACAAAGGCCCACACTGTGTAGGGGGAAGACCCATCCCACCTGAGCAAAGGCAGTTACCGCCCCCCCCCACTCCCCTCCAGTCCCTTTCTCCCCCGGGGAGGGTAACAGAGGTCAGGAGCTCGGGTGTGCTTACAGAAAGGCAGAGCATCAGAGAAGGAATAAATGAAGGGAAATACTATCTTTGTTCCTACTCTGAGTTAATCTAAAGGATAACTGCTTATTGTCCCATTAGTACTCAGGTAACAGTGCCCTGGGTGGTGGCTGTATGTGCACAAGTCCCATGAATGACAGCAGTGGTGTAAGGATGAGAGCAAGGGGCTGTGTGTTATCTGAAAGAGGATTTAGATGAGATGTAAATGTATGTTCCACATTGTCAGGCAAGCACGAAAAGAAAACCTAGAAATAAGTATAACTCATGTGCTAAAGAGAAGAGAGAAAATGGGATCATATAACGTCTTGATCAAATCACATCAATTAAAACCAGAGAAGGCAGAAAAGGAGGGAGGGAAACAACTAGCAAGTGGGAGAAATAAAAACCAGTTACAAACATGACAGCTATTAATCCGACTATGTCAACAATCACTTTAAATGTGAATGGCCTAATTACGCTAATTCAAAGACAGAGATTGTCTTAGCAGAGTGCGTGCAAAGCCAAGACCCAAATGAGTGTGGTCTCCACACACCCAGTGCACTTTCTGATCCCCTGACTGATCGCAAAATGCCACCCTGGAGCTCTGCGGGGCGGAGGCTGCTCTCTCCCAGCAACGGGACGGACACTAAAAATGATAATACCCACCACTGATCATTTAGGTGTTGAGACCTCAAGACATTGTTAATGCCAATCGATGGATAGATTAGTAAACCAGTTAACTAAGGAAATCTGCAAGCACGCTGAGTTCTCTCTTCGTCTGTATCTATGCCCAGCTTTCTGTTCAGGAACTCTCTTCAGACCTGGGTTATCAGAGCCACAAAGGGAGGGAAGGGCATAGACACGAAGTTCCCTGTGAAACGACGGTCTCAGTTTGGCCAGTGAAACGTTCACCTTCCCTTGCCTCACCGCTCCCTCACACTCACACTGCTCAGACTGTGTCCCTGCTTCCTCTGGCCCCGTAGACTTTCCAGGTGGAGAACAGGAAATGGACACAGGATGCAGCCTGGTAACTTCATCAGTTGGGCTCCTATTGCCTTACAGGGAGCAATACGCCCTGGGAATAAAAGTCTGCAAAGTAACTCCATCTACAGAGACCCTAACTTCCTTTCCAAATGTTATGACATTCGTGGTCTGACACGTCACTGGTGCCCAGTCTGGAGACGGGACCGCATGTCCAGAAGCAGACCGCCCTGGCAGCCCAGCACAGAATGACCAGCAGACAAAGATCCAGGAGATCCTGCCAGGAGATCCAGTTTCCAGGCCTAGTCTCCCGCGAAGTAGTTGGTAATCAGTCTGTGCAACCTTCTTCACTTCTCCAGCCTCAGGTTCATCATCCATAAAGCGAGCTGACATACTCTAAATGATCTCTAATATTCTTTCCAAATTCACAACTCTGGAATTCTAAATGGATGAAAATAACGCAACTAAATGTACGCGGCTTTCTGCAGTACTGTTCGAAACTGCACGTGAGCCTGTATGCAGAGATGATACAACTTAGTTAGATGAGCTCCCGCAGTCTTTATTAACATTGTTTTATAACGTGGAAGCCAAACGTTGATTATTTTGCATCAAATGTAAACACAGCGTACATACAAATAGCCCTATTCCACACATTAGCCACCTCTCTTCACTCCTAAGTTACTTACGTTTTCATCAACAGTGCATTTCTTGACAACAAGCCAACCTTCAAATCTCTCCACGCATTTGTCCTGCATTTTTGACTCTTGATTTTGCTGTTTTGAAGCCCAGAAGGCCAGCCCATCACAATAATCCCGACAGTAATAAACACCATTCACGTCACAATAAAATACTGCACACCACACTCAACAGTGTGTATGTCACCTCTTACTCTGGTAGTTTCCTGTTCACCTTCTTTCAGCTTCTGGATTAGTCTGACTGAGGAGCGGCCTGAGGCTACAAGGTAACACGTTAACAAGGCAATGCTGTGTCCAGCTGGGGGGGGGGGGGGGCGATGGGGGTGGGGAGGACATGTAACCAAAACAAAAGGCAAAAGTAAATGGACTGCAGAGCCTGGAAAATGGCTAATGTAGCCAGTAACTCCTGATTTCAGACGTTCATCAGAACTCACTTCTATTTTCACTGATTTACTTTATAATAAGACAGGCAACATATTTATCACGTCCATTATATACACCCAGTATACTATCATTTTTGTTTCGTATGTTGAGGCTCCCGGCTCATTATTTAGTTCAGAGAAGCGTCTGGCACGAAGGAGATCTGAAAACCCTGGTGGGGCGGTGAGCATGTGGTGTGGACTCAGACCCACATGTGGACTCTGGCTCTGAACCCGTCTACACGACTTACAACACGGGCCAAGTGACTTGACCTCTCGGAGACTCAGCTCCTTTGTGGGTCGAATACGGGTAACACCTACATCATAGTTCTTCAGATGAAGCCAATAACCCCCCTTCCTTGGTCGCCTCTCCTTTCGGGGAAGCTATCACAGAAATAGTGCCCTGGGTATTTTTTAAATGCTCCCTTTTGAGATGCAGCGCTAAATCAATATTCTGCAGGCTAGCGAGGGCTTGCCAAGTGTCGGAAAGGAAAACAGCAGAGTGATCGGTTCCAAGGATTTCCTTCAATAATATATACTTTTGGTGCTGACTAATTCATTAACAAAACTATTAGTACCTGAAATGTTTTTGTCAAGTTTTGCCAAAATGGCATAAATGTTTAACATGCCATCCACCCAAGCCAACTGCCAGGAGAAAAGGAGGACTTCATGGAATATTTATAAGATCCAACTTAAAACAGCTCCCGGCATTCAGCCAAACAAAAAGGGAAAGATGGTTGCTTCGTTTTTATAATTTAAGTTTTCTATGAAATTCAACAAAACAGTAAAGGAGGAGGATTTGAAGACTTTTAGGTGCCCCAATGACACTTTTCTTGAGATCGTTCACTACGCTCATCGATACGGTCCTATAAAGTCACCCATTTCTTTCCAAAGAATTCCTGACAGATCATCAGAATTCCACCGTGTGGAAAAAAATCATTGGTTCTCAGTGGATTTTCTGCTTATTCAATGTACGGAGGAGAGCAAGGTCAACAGACGGTCAAAGGCCCCTGGACACGGGCACTGGGATTGCTAGACAAAGTACAGGCGTGACGCAGAGGACACAGCCATTCAGCAGTGTTCCACCAACTCACCCGGTGAGAAGGGAAATGTCCAGCTTAGATTTCTAGCTTCGCCCTCAAATACGGCCCGCGGGCCGTGCCGCGACCTCAGCTCGAGTGAGCAGGAAAGACACCGAAGCAGTGCCTCTGTGACGGTTCCACCTGTCGTGGACAAAAGTTCCCGATACATCAACCGTATGAGCTAATTTAGTTTTAATCCAGCTCAGTTAAAGGGGTGCCATTTCCTGAGGAAAACACAGGTTGTGTTGGAACAGGGCACCTGATGAGCTTGAACACTGACCGGCTTGTACGATTTGGGGCCAGGACTGATGCGGTGAGGCATCTCCCACTAGATCACGTGGGGACTGGATCAAAACATAGCAATAAAAAAAGACACAGCTGAGCCCAGCAGGAGGAACAAAAAACCCAGAGGCCAAGACTGAAAAGAGAAGCAGAGGAGGGGGTGTGCCAGACGATTCTCCGGTGACCCAAGACTCCAGGGACGGGACACCGCGCTGCAGGGCCCACAGCCTGCCGTCTGCCCACGAGACATAGAACGTCCTGGTCAAGTCCAGGAAGGGGACCACGTCTGAACGTGCAGCAGGGCACAGGAGCTCCGTGCGGAGAAACTGCCTCAACTCAGACTGGAGCCGCGGGAGCCCACGCGGGCCCAGAGAGCCCATGTGAACGTGGTGGGGAGCTCCCGACCGGACAGATGGAGGTGTCACAAACACGCACACGAGCACCACAGTCCACACCGGACTCCCATGTTGGAGTTGACAAAACTGAGCCACACAAGAATTACGTAATTTTTCCCACCGTCAATACCGCTGGTATTCCGACACAGGTGGTACGGCCAGACTAGGGTTTTTCAAACCCGATGTTAAATCCTACACGGAGCCCCGCCACTGCTGTGCTCGCACAGCCGCGTGACACGGGAGGGAAATCCGTGGCCAACAGACGTGCCTCTGAAGGGAGGTGACAAATTCAGTCGGAGGAAGCGAACGCGACGTACTCTCAAAATCCAAGAGACAGCCCATGTGGTCCCTGGAGGGAAACATTTAATGGCCAACATTTACCTTGTGTGCCTGCGGGAGACAGCCCCTCGCTTCCGGGCACCCAGGAGACTCACCAGGCTCTTCCGCTCATGACCGTCTCTCCCTGGCACCCCCCTCCCGTGGATCCCTCCCACCCTCGGTCCCAAACGTTCCTGTCCTGTGTTCAAGGAACCAGAGGGCAGGAGAGAAAGGCACGCTGCTGCCCTATGAGCAAGTGAGACCCCAGCAGACCGGCATCCAGAGGACGCAGCCGTCCACGTAGGTGAGCCCGTCCACGCCGGGGGCACCTAACCACAGCCAAGCAACGGGGTCCCGCTGGTTCGGATGCCGGGCCAACTCCTTTCCCCCTCCATGGGTTACCCACCACAGTGAGGGCAGCAGAATAGTGAAGGTAAGAAGAAGACTGTATTACCGGCGTGTTCTTTGGTCACAGGAGAAGAAACCCACCTGCTGGACCAAACACATTTGCACGCACCAAGCTCGCGTCTGTATATTTACGCAAAACTCTCAATTTTTACAACGATTCGAATTCATACAGAAAATTCATATTCCTTCGCTCCTTCTCAACTCCACCTACTACCTCCTTTGTTTTTTCCAAGTTTTTAAAAATTTTTTATTTATTTGGAGATCGAAAGAGAGTACGGGCAGGGGAAGAGCAGAGAGGGAGGAGAAAGAGAGAATCCCAAGCAGGCTCTGCACTGTCAGTACAGAGCCTGACCTGAGGCTCAAACCTACGAACTGTGAGAGCACAACCTGAGCCGAGATCAAGGGTCGGACGCGTCTTCCTTTGGGAGAATCGCAGGGTGCCCCCTTGCCTGGGATCCAGTTAGGCTCACATCGCTAGTTATTTCTATTAGCACATCAAGATGAGAATGTGTTTGCCGCTCTGCGCTGCCTGCGTATCCTTCTTTGATCATTGGTCTTCCGACGACGTGTGAACCATACTTAGCTTCTGTAATCCAAACCATGCACGAGCCCCACATTTTGTGCCTGCTGTGTCCCACCAGGTCCCTGAACTGGTGAAATCCAATAAAGTCTGGAGTTTAATCAGTAGCACTGCACCACTACTGGGTATTTACCCAAAGTATACGAAAACACTCATTCAAAAGGATACACCCCCTCTAGGTTTACTGCAGCATTGTTTATGACAGCCGAGATACAGAAGCAGTCCAGTGTGTCCGTCCGTGGCCGAAAGGGCAAAGATGTGGTGTGCGCGTGCGCGCGCGCACACACACACACACACACACACACACACACACACACACTATTACTAAGCCAGAAGAAAGAATGAAATCTTGCCGTTTGCAACAACATGCACGGAGCTAGAGAGTATAATCCCAAGTGAAGTCAGAGAAAAATAAATATACTATTTCACTCATATGTGGAATTTAAGAAACGAAAATGAGCCAAGCAAAACACCAGATAAACACACACACACACACACAGGCTCTAAACTCCGGAGAACACACTACGGGTCACCAGAGGGGAGGAGTGGGGGGGGGGGAGGAGGAAAGGGGAGGAGGGGAGGGGAGGGGAGGGGAAAATCGGGTGAAGGGGGCTAAGGATGCCCTCCCCATGAGCACCCAGTGCTGTATCCAAGTGCTGAGTCTAACGTTACACTGTAGGTTAACTAACTGGAACAGCAATTTAAAAATAGGGGCGCCTGGGGGCTAGGTCCTTGAGCTCAGACTCTTGATTTCAGCACAGGTCACAATCCCAGGGGTGCGGGATCCAGCCCCCCCCCCCCAGCTCTGTGCTGACAGCACGGAGCCTGCTTGGGATTCTCTCTCTCTCTCTCTCTCTCTCTCTCTCTCTGCCCCTCCCCTGCTTATGCTGTCTCTAAAACAGATAAAAACAAAAAGTAGAACCTCACTGACAGAGAAAACGGTGATCCGTCACCAACGGTCCCCCAGAGTTCCACGCTTGGAGCAACGGAACCGTGTTCCTCCCTCAAACGCCAGCCGGGGTCTGCCCTCCGGGGTGCAGGCGGCAGAGGTGGGGGGCGGCCGGGGCGCTCACAGGCCACAACCGGGACACGCGTGTGGTCGTGGGACCAGCTCTGCTGCGGGACCCGGGCCCCCCCCCAGCCCCCCTGACAGCCCCGTCCCCTGGGCCCCTCCCCCGGCCCCCCGGGAGCACCCCACGTTCACACAAGAGGCGTCACCTCAGCGAAATCACCTTGTCTGGGGGGGGGCGGGTGTCACAAAATCGTCCAGGAGAGGTGACAGGTCTAAAGTTCTGAGTCGGGGACCCAGGGGTTAAGGGGCAAGGGCGCTGCGGGCTCACAGCACCAGGCCGGGCGTGGCTCTAAACCTGCTTCGTGCGGAGCGAGTGAAAGGCACCGCCCCTGGCAGTGTCTCAACGCGCCCCAGTCCCGGGAGAGAAGGGACTAGGGTTCGGTGCCCCGCGCAGACGCCCGATCTTGGCCCATGCGTGTGCCCTCTGGTCACCTGCTTCACACCTCGGGGCAGAGCGCGGGGCTCACAAGCACATCCTAGGGCCGAGGAATCCACGAGGGCCCCTGTGCCCCAGGGCGTCCCACGGGGGGCGGGGGGTCCTGCCACTCGTGGGAATGAGCGCACACTCAGTGGGGAGGCCCCAAGTCCCCGCCTTCCCACCCCTCACATCTTCAAGCAGTGTTAGCCCCAAGTTTGAAAACTGGGCCCAGATGGCAGTGGGGGCCCCGGGCGGGGTGGGGGGTGGGGGCTCCGTGGGGTGAGTCTGACTCACTTCAGCTCAGGTCTGATCGCCAGGTTGGTGAGTTTAAGTCCCTGCCCCCACCGTCCTTCTCTCTCTCTCTAAATAAATAAACAAACTTGAAAAACAAAACAAAACAAAACAGGGCCCGGGACACCCCCTTGTCATTATTTTAGCTTTTCTTGGTGAGCCTCCAACTTTGGACAGCTAGACAACCTAAACGTCTAAAAGTAACGATTCCTTTAGGAAGTAACACCACTGACAAGCACCCGGGGGGCAGGGGCTCAGTCCGTTAAGCAGCCTCCGACTCCGGATTTTGGCTCAGGTCATGACCTCATGGTTCATGAGTTTGAGCCCCGCTCCGGGCTCTCCACTGACAGTGCAGAGGCTGCTGGGGATTCTCTCTCTCTCCCTCTCCCTTTGCCCCTCCCGCACTCGCTCTGTCCTTTTCTCTCCCAAAAACAAATAAATACGGTGAAAAACAGAAACCAAACTACTGAACGGTGTCCGCGGCCTGCATTTTCCCTCTGGCTCTCTGGCGTGTCTCCGACAGCCTCGTGCCCGTTCAAACCGAACGCTCGTGTTCCGGAAACGGAAACAGCTGACGCGGTGGCTGGGCCAGCTTCCGCTAAGACAGAGCCTCTCATTTTCCCCGGCCCCCTGTGCCATTTCTCCGGGTGTAGAATTCCTCCGGGCTTTGCAAACTCTTCCCACGTCCAGAGTGCCCTAAGAACCGCAGAACCTTCTTTCTTTCCTTTCCATTAATGCGTGCTCGCAGGAAGTGAGGGCCCAACCCAGTGACCGGCCTCGTTCAGGGGCTCAGGCCACCCATCAGCCCCTCCATCACCGCGAACAAGCCCCCCTCTGTTCAGCGGCTCTGATAGTGAGATTAATTATCGCCTGGCTGGGCCGAGAGGGCGGCCACAGATCCGAGCCACCAGCCCCTCCCCAAGCAGGAGCCCCTTCATTCACGACAAGTGCTCAGACCTTGAAAAGGACTCACATTCCTGAGGAATGTTTGTTCCTAGGCTAATTCGATGCTGGAAAAACCAGGTTCCCCTCCCAAGACAAGTAAAAGGAGAGCAGGCTTTGAGCCGAAATAAATGGGAAGAAGAAACTAATTCAATTTTTGCTCCTGTCACGGACCCTTTCCGACTTAGGGTTTTAAAGAGGGTCCCCTGCCTCATTTGTTTGTCCCTGTGACTTAGGACAAATCCAGCTGACCACGGCAAAGCACTTTCTTTGTCCCCGTGTCAGTTCATTGAAAGGGGACATGTTTACTAACAGCTTAATCTATTTGGTGCAAATACTCCTCTACATTCTTTCCCTCCATCAAAACAAAACAAAAAAGGCTTCAAAACTCGCACGGAAACTTCCAAAGTCATAAGCTGGCCTTGGCGGCCACGTGATGGCTTTGTGCGGGTGAGTTCCTTAAACGTCCTTAAACGTCCTCCCTTTGTGAGATGTGAGGGCCAGAAGCTGGCGTGTTGAGTGGCCGGCCTCCGTTTTCACGACTTCGCCGCACAGACAGCACAATAGCCATGAAAGCTCCCTTTGACCCCCCAAAATCCCTTCCTCCGAGAATCCACTGAAAGAAAAGCAACTTTTACATTCCGTAGCAAACTGACTGGAGGCTTAATCAGACTCGATACATTTAATAAGCAAACCGCTGCTTGTAATTTCACACACGGACTAAGCCGAGTCTGCTTTTCTGTAGCTATTACATGGTTACATCAGGAAACGTGGTTCTACCGAAGTAGTCAGGTGCACACGAGTTTTAACAGCAGATTTTCTAGAGAAGCACCGTATAATTCTAATACCGCGCTTGCTTATACTTTAATACAGAGTAATCTTTTAAATTGGATCTAACTATAAAACTTTCATAAAATTAAAATGCATGATCTCATAAAATCAAATCAGTCTTTAATTGTAATAATAAAAATTACATTTAAGTAATGGTGTCTCTGAGTTAATAGCTCCATAAAATAGCAGCTGAAAAGCCAATCTTTGCCACCTGAGTGGCTATTTCTTTAACATTTCTGTAATTAAAAGATGAAGTTCGGATAAAGACTCAAATTGTGCCCTGACTCGGTAGAGCTCTCCTGTGGAGCAAATTTCCCACCTACTCCCCACCCCCCTCCCCCGCCCCGAGAAGGTGGTAGAAAGACTATCGCAGAGCCAAGACATGTAGGTCTCCGAAGGGGTGCTCGTTTTAACCACATACCAGAGTGAAATGCCACATCAAACCTGGAAACACACATACACACACACACACACACACACACAAACACACACACACACACAAACCGTGCCAACTTTATACTCCTTCATCTAGAGATGAAAGTGAATTTTTGGTTGTTTTTTTTTCACTGCATACCAGAAATAATGTTTCCCCACGATTGTACACCATTATTGCTAATTTGTGGATTATGGGATTTATAAGTATGATCTACATTTGTTTAAAGGATCACAAAGCAGGCCAATAAGAAAACTGTACTTTAAAAACGCATTTTATTTCTAAGAAAGGTTCCTACTCACTCAAATCTCCAAGGTGACACGTATTACTTTTGTGGCTTTCCCTGAGTGTCGCAAAGGGCAGGAGGGACAGAGGAGCTGGGGCATGGCCGGGAGTAAGCACTATGAGTGTGCATCCTGGATTATGACAGACCTTCGGATCCCAGCCGGGGCCAGAGAGAAGTGGGGACGGGGGGGGGGGGTCCTCCGGCACTAGAAACAGGGTAAACAGACCATTCTGCTCACGGAGCGCAGCTCCCCGGAGCCCGGAGAGCGGGAGGAGGCGACAAGAGCCAGGAGCAGGGTGGTGGGCAGGGTAGGTGCCTGGAGGGGGCGAGGAGGGGAGCGCGGGCAGGAGGGGGGGGATCAGCAAGGTGGCGGGTGGGGGCAGGGCTGCAGGGACCCAGGTGGAGCAGAGGACCAGACCCTGACAGAGGGGCGGTCAAGGAGCAGGGCGTCAGAAGCATCACCCACGGCAATGCTGCAAGAACCACGAACTGGGACAGCAGTGAGCCAGGGCAACATCTTCCGGAAAGGAAATAAAAGACACTCCAAAAAAAGAACTCATTTAGTAGAGAACAAAATGAAAATTATAAAACTGAAAAATATAATCACTAAAACAAAACCCCCAGTCGATGTACTAAACGCCACAGGAAAAGGGGAAGTATTGCATGGAGTGCGGGGCTGTGGGGACAGAGATCACCCATGGGAGCCGTGGGGGTCACCCATGGTGGGGAGCCACGGGGGTCACCCTCTGTGGGGAGCCAAGGGGACAGAGATCATCCATGAGGGGCCGTGGGGATCATCCATGGTGGGGAGCTGTGGGGGTCACCCTCACCGGGGAGCCGTGGGAACAGAGATCACCCATGGGGGCCATGGGGGTCACCCTCGCTGGGGAGCTGTGGGGACAGAGATCACCCATGGGGGCCGTGGGGGTCACCCATGGTGGGGAGCTGTGGGGACAGAGATCACCCATGGGGGCCGTGGGGGTCACCCTCGCCGGGCAGCTGTGGGGACAGAGATCACCCATGGGGGCCGTGGGGGTCACCCTCACCGGGGAGCTGTGGGGACAGAGATCACCCATGGGGACCGTGGGGGTCACCCATGGTGGGGAGCCACGGGGGTCACCCTCTGTGGGGAGCCAAGGGGACAGAGATCACCCATGAGGGGCCGTGGGGATCATCCATGGTGGGGGCTGTGGGGGTCACCTCAGTGGGGAGCCATGGGGGTCACCCTCGGTGGGGGGCCATGGGGGTCACCCTCTGTAGGGGGCCGTGGGGGTCACCCTCGGCGGGGAGCCATGGGGACAGATCACCCATGGGGGGCCGTGGGGATCGTCCATGGTGGGGGGCCATGGGGGTCACCCACAGTGCAGCATAAGAAGACGGGCAGGAGGCAGAGGGGTGAGATAGGAGGGATGTCGCTCGTGCCCAACAGAAGAGCCCTGGAGAGAGACTGGAGAGAGAAAAGAGCGGAAGCACATTTTCAAAGACAACGGTACAAAATTTTGAGGAATCACTCAGAAATACAACTTGTCGGGGCGCCTGGGTGGCGCAGTTGGTTAAGCGTCCGACTTCAGCCAGGTCACGATCTCGCGGTCCGTGAGTTCGAGCCCCGCGTCGGGCTCTGGGCTGATGGCTCAGAGCCTGGAGCCTGTTTCCGATTCTGTGTCTCCCTCTCTCTCTGCCCCTCCCCCGTTCATGCTCTGTCTCTCTCTGTCCCAAAAAAAAAAAAAAAAAAAAAAACGTTGGAAAAAGAAATACAACTTGTCAATTCAAGAAGCATACTGAGTGGGTCTCAGTATGCTTTAGCAGAGTAAGTAAAATTCAATCCATATCTAGACATGCACTGCAGTGAATCTGCAAAACGGCAAAGGTCAGATTCTAAACCCAGAGGGAAAAGACAACTAAGGTGGAAGGAAAAAGCCTGGGCTCGTAGCACCACCTCCCCGTTAGCAACAGCAGGTGCGGTAGAGCGTGTCCCACTGGGGCAGTGACCGTGGCCGCGGGAACAGCACACACACCTGTTGACCACATTCTGTGGATTCTTCCTCCCCGGTCCCTCCTCATCTTCCAACCCAGACACTCCACACAGCCTGCCTGGATCATCACAGCTGCCTCTCATCCGGTCTCCTGGCTTCTCCTCCACCACGACCGCCACCCCACCCCCCCCCCCACAGACACCTGACACACTGAGCTGCACGCACCACTTCATCGTGCTACCCCTCCACTCCGCCCTCCAGCAGCCAACGCCTGCTCCCTCGCTGCGGAAGCATGTGAGCGTCTGTGGCGGGCCCTGGATAAGCACACAGGTAACAGACGGGGTCTGCATCCCAAAGAGGCCCCAAGCCTGCTGGCAAGACAACCACACTGCAAACAACTAATGGGAAAATCTGAGGCATCACAAGGGAAGTGTACGAATGACGCAGAGACACAGAGACAAACAGGGAAAGGTCAAATGCCTCCTGAATGTCCGTGTCACCTTTGCACAGGAAGTGAAGACATCAGGTCCAAGCCCCCTGCCCGCCCGAGGCCGGGGCCCTTTGTACCTCCCCCCCTCCCCGTGCTCTCCGCTGCCTGGACACGCTCGCCTCGCCCCTTTCCTCTGAACGCGTGATCACGCGATTCCTGCCCCCCTTGGCTGCCGTGCTCACTCCCCCAGTCGCCCACACTCGCCTGGATGGGACTCTTCCGCGAGGATGCCTCGGGCTCACTCTTCTCCCTGACCTCCCACTGAAGCTGTGGACACGATTGTTCTCACTTGCTTTGTGTGTGTGACCCAAGTCTTCTCAAGTTAAACTCCAAGCCCTTTGAAGGTATCATGGGACGATCCGACACCAAAACCTGAGACTTCTTAGTTTCGACAATACACAATCTTATAACCGCGGACGATTCGCTTCGTTGTGTTTACTCTCGTATAGCGTAAGGGTGATGAGCCAGCTAACCTCTTGAACCTGCCTCAGCTCTGAGCTGCTCCCGACGCATATCAGTGACGGACTGTAAGACAGTGACATTCAACTAATTCTTGCCTAGTGGTTTCTTTCCATCCCTCAGCTTCCATCGCAGGCAAGCTGGAAGGCAGGGACAATGCTGATCCTTAGCAGGCGACCCTGCGTGTTCCCAGTCCACGAAACAGCATCTGATTCCAGAGGCACCTGACCGAATCACCCCCCTCACGAGTAGGCAAATGCGGAAGGTGCAAACTGTTTTAACTCCCTAGTCAGGTGCTGGGACCCACCCCCGCTGCGGGTCGACCGGGACATCTACGACCCTTTTATCGCGGTCAGACTCTCTGAGAACGTGACTTTGGCTAATAGTTTTTTTTTTTTTCCCCACCACTTAAAGAAAACAAAGTATATCTGGCAAATTCTGCTTTCATTTAGGTCCTAAATAAACAGAACATTCATTTTTCTTGGCACAAATGTTTTCTGTAGGAGCCACGGACCTCTCCCAGCCAGACAGAAAACAAAGCTGGACTTAAATCCACACATGTCACATCGTTATTATCCCTTAAAATTATTGAAAACAATTTACCAAAATTGTGTCAGGAAGACCCCTTGGTGATAACAAGCCAGAGTTGGAGATTTAAGATAATTTTCTTTTCATGTGCCTCTGACGAACTTAATACATGGGAAGAGCTGTGAACGCGAGGAAGTATATCTGGGCTGCGGATAAATAATCGCTACCTCTCTGACCCGGACAAGCGTCCTAGACCCTCTGACTCGGAGTTTTTTCAACAAAGAATAAATGTGCCACCTGTCTCACGTGATGGAACACGAGTGTCAAATAAGACAACGCACGCAGAACTACCTGAAACAGTACCTCTGAAAACCAGGTGCTCAGTAAACGTGTGCTCCTTTCTAGTCTCGTCCCCACGTTGCAAAGGTTTACGCTGTGAAACTTCACCCATTTTATTGACGCCCAGGGCTCAACACTACAGGTGAACTGCTGAGGGGCTGGGCCGAGCCACATGCCAAGACAACGTAGGGCGTCACTCAGCGTTTAACGTTTATTTTATTTTTGGGACAGAGAGAGACAGAGCATGAACGGGGGAGGGGCAGAGAGAGAGGGAGACACAGAATCGGAAGCAGGCTCCAGGCTCTGAGCCATCAGCCCAGAGCCCGACGCGGGGCTCGAACTCCCGGACCGCGAGATCGTGACCTGGCTGAAGTCGGGCGCTTAACCGACTGCGCCACCCAGGCGCCCCTAACTCAGTGTTTAAGAGGAAGACAAGCCAGACTCAACTTCGCGTATTCCGATGCTTGGGAGATAAAGAACCAAACGAGCCCCTGATCCTCCTCTGAGGCGTGCGACTTACGGAAGGCAGTCACAGAGAAGTACGGACATCTCGCGAAGTCCCGTGTCCTGCACCGCATGGCTGTGTGTGGAGACGTCCCCTGCCACCTCTGCTGGGCTAGGAGTCACAGCCCTGCACCCGAGCGGGTCCCGGACTGTGTCTGAGCCTCCGGGACACGAGCACGCTCCTCATCAGGGAGCTTCGTGGACCCCTTCCGTCTGCAGACTCGGGATGCTGCCACGTCACGACTGAGGGGCCACGGGGGAACAAGAAGCGGTGAGCCCCGGAGCCAGAACTGGCGGCCGGCCAGCGTGGCCCCGCACGGTGCGGCCAGGGCCGTTGTGTCCTCCCCGCACTGGCCGAGGAGGGAAAGACTAGCTCAACTCCGTTCAGCCACGCTGGGGGAGCACCTGCCGCCTCGGGTGCTGTCTTAGTCTCCGGGGCACAAACCCAACAGGAAAAAACAAATCTGCAGCCAATGCCGCTTTAGCGGTAAAACACTGGGAGCGTTCCTTTACTGTCAGAAATGCAGCCATGGAGCACCATCTCTTCTAAGGAGGCCCAGCAAGAGAAGAGAACGAGATTAAAGAGGTTATAATTGAGAAAGACAGAATTTCATTATTCACAGATGAGGAGGCTTCCAGAAAACCCGACGGGAATATTCCGATTATTACCATCAGAGTTTCTCAAAATAGCTTCCCCAGACGATCCACATACAACAATCGATACCATTTCTTTTTTTTTTCTTTTTTTCTTTTTTTTTAATTTTTAATGTTTTATTTATTTTTGAGACAGGGAGAGACAGAGCATGAACAGGGGAGGGTCAGAGAGAGGGAGACACAGAATCTGAAGCAGGCTCCAGGCTCTGAGCTGTCAGCACAGAGCCCGACGCGGGGCTCAAACTCCCGGACCGCGAGATCGTGACCTGGCTGAAGTCTGACGCTTAACCGACTGAGCCACCCAGGTGCCCCAATCGATACCATTTCTTCACCGGAGACAGAAAAGAAAAATAATTAATACCATTCAAATAACAACAAACCTGTCTGTAGACAACGAGGTACGAATCTGACATGAGAACCCGCATGGAGACGTTTTATCAAGACTCCAGAACCCGCGTGGAGACGTTTTATCAAGTTTTACTGAAAGGCATTACAGAAGAACTCCAGGACAAGAGCAGACGCTGTCCCTGCACAGAGAGACCCTGGACCTTGCCAACTTGCCCCATGGCCGACATACGTGGAACAGAATCACGGAAACGCTTGCGACGAGGCTTTCTGTGGAACACGAGAGGCTAGAATTTATACGAAGCGGTAAAGGGCCAAGAGTAGCCAAGGCACTCTTGAGGAAAGTGACAGTGGGGAGACAGAGCCCACCGGGTAGTAAGAAACGTCCCAACTCCAGGGTACATAAGACAGTGACACGGCACAGACAGACAGCCACTGGAGGGGACAGGAATCCCGCAGCTAGACCCAAACAGCAAGTTGGGAAGTTCACGTGAAACGCAGACAGTTTGTATGCCCTTGAGGAGAGGACAGCTACGTGTCAAACGGTCCTGGAAAATTAAGTATCTACTCTTGGGAAAAAATGAGACTGGATCCCTACATTCTATCAGAAACAAAACTCTATTCCGGGTAAATTGAAGACACTTTAGGTGAATATCTTCACGATCTCAAGGTAGAGACATACCTCTAAGACACAAAAAGCACTAACCACAAAGGGAAAGATTGATAAATTTGGCTCCATGAAAATTAAGAACTCTTTACCAAAAAAAATAATATAAAAAAATGAAAAAACTGAGCCACAAACTGGGATATTAGCAACACATCTAACTGACTAAAGGACCTATATCCAAAATATATAGACTACTACATATGACTATACTAGGAAAAGGTAGATGAAATTAGATAAATAGGAAAAAAGACATGAATGGGGATTTCACAGAAGAAGAAATATGAACAGAAAATTATCATATGAAAAGCTTTTCTACCTTAGTAATCAGGAAAATTCAAATTAACACCACAATGCGATTACATGTTACACTTAACTAGCTTTAAGAAACTTAACCATGCTGGGGTGCCTGGGTGGCAGTTAAGCATCAGACTTTGGCTCCGGTCATGATCTCACGGTTCATGAGTTCGAGCCCCACATTGGGCTCTGTGCTGATAGCTCGGATCCCGGAGCCTGCTTCGGATTCTGTCTCCCTCTCTGCCCCTCTCCCACTCATGCTCTGTCTCTTGCCCTCAAAAATAAATAAACATTAAAAAAAAAGTTTAAAAAAAAAAAAGCTTAACCATGCCAAATGTTGGAAATGTTGCAGGTTAGTGAGAACTTACCTACGCTCTTGGGAATATATGTTGCTACAACCACTCTGAAACCACTGTAAAAAAGCATTGACAGGGGCACCTGGGTGGCTTGGTTGGTTAAGCGTCTGACTTCGGCTCAGGTCATGATCTCACGGTCCGTGGGTTCGAGCCCCGCATCGGGCTCTGTGCTGACAGCTCAGAGCCTGGAGCCTGTTTCAGATTCTGTGTCTCCCTCTCTCTCTCTCTGCCCCTCCCCTGTTCATGCTCTGTCTCTCTCTGTCTCAAAAGTAAATAAACGTTAAAAACAAATTAAAAAAAAAAAAAAAAGCATTGACATTGTTTTCTAAAGCTGGGCGTTGGCACACCTCACCTAGCAATTTTATTATTAGGTATATACCCTCGTAAAATTCTTGCCCCCCTAGCTTCCATGTAGGCACTTTCATGGCAGCCCTGAGTCTAAGGAAAAAAATAAACTAAGAAAAACCTGAATGGCCATGGGCTGGAAAGTGGGCAAATAAACTAAGGTATAGGCATCACATAGTAGAAAACTATGCAGCAGTAAAATAAATAAATAAATAAATAAATAAATAAATAAATAATCATCAATCTACAACTATAGGCAATAGCATGGATGAATTTTAAAAACAACATTAAATGAAAAAAGTCTGAGAAGATGATATTTAGTATGATGCCATGTATCAAGCTGAAAAATAATGAGGAGAATGTATACATATTGAGGGTTAGAAACATACAGACTATGTATATAAACAAAAGCAAGCTAATGACAACCAGCAGCTTCAGCATGGTGGCTGCCTCTGCAGGAGAGTCCTTGTGTGGAATAAGAAAGGAACAGAGGGAGATGCAAAGCAGGGTAATCCCTTAGTCCCTACACTGGGGTGATGGGTTCAGACATCACTGTAGTAAACTTGTGTGTGTGTGTGTATGTGTGTGTGTGTGTGTGTGTGTGTGTGTGTGTGTAACCCATAAGAAGGAGGAACCCTACTCTGCCTTACCCTGACACCAACACTGGGCAAACCCCTTATAAGAAAAGAAAACCACACACCAGTAACCCTCATGAACATAGCCACAAACTTCTAGCAACAAATACTAGCAGATTGGATCTAGCAATACATAAGAAAGGTATAATACTCCATTATCAAGTGGGGTTTATCCCAGGAATACAAAGCTGGTTAAATATCCAAAAATCAATGCAATCCATTATATAAACAGACAAAAGAAGAAAAACCACATGATCACATGAGTTGGTGCAGAAAAGCATTAATAAAATTGAGCATTAATTCATGATTAAATACTCAGCAAACTGAAAATAAGAAAGAAATCCCTTAATCTGATAAGAGGCATCTACAGAAAATGTAGAGCTAACACTATAGTCAATGGTGGGAAAACTACTTTCTGCTTAAAACAAGAGAACCAATCACCACTCTTACTCAACATCACACTGTAGGTCCTAGCCAGTTTCAGTATGGTGAAAGAAAAAAAAGAAAGAAACAAACAAACAAAGAAAGAAACAAAGAGGGGAGGGAAGGGAAGGGAAGGGGAGGGGAGGAAGGAAGGAAGGAAGGAAGGAAGGAAGGAAGGAAGGAAGGAAGGAAGGAAAAAAGGGAGGGAGGAGGAGAGAGAGGGAGGAAGGGAGGAAGGGTGGGAGGGAGGAAGGAAGGAAGAAAAAAAGAAAGAGAAAGAAAAAGAATACAGAAAATTTGCTGTATTCTCAGATGTCATGATTGCCAAAAATCCCAAAGAACCCACAAAACAAGTTTCTAAAACTAACAAGTGAGTTTATTAAGTTTGTAGGATACAAGGTCAACCCACAGAAATTATATTTGTATATATGAGCAATGAACGATGAGAAAGAAAAAAAAAATTTAAAACAATACCATTTACAATTGCTTCAAAAATGATATATCTAGGTATAAATACAAACATATTTTGGAAACTATAAGACCCTGATGAAAAGAAAGGAAGAAAAACCTTATTAGATGGAGAAATATACAATGTTCATGGATTGGAACACTTTCTCCAACCAAATTACAGATTTAGTGCAATTCCAATCACAATCCCAGCAGAACTTTTGTGGGTGCATTCAAGCTGATTCCAAAATTGATATGGAAAGACAAAGGATCTAAAATAGCCAAACGACTGTGGAAAATAAGAACCAAGTTGGATGACTCCCAGTATCCAATCTTAAGAATTAGAGTAAAGCTATAGCAATCAAGACAGAATGGTGTTGGCAAAGGAATAAAAAAACACCTATCAACGAGACAGAATAGTTCAGAAATAGACCCACACAAATGGCCGCTTGATCTCTGACAAAAATACAAAGGCAATTAGAAGAAAAATGATAGTGTTTTCAACAAATGCTGTTGGGATAATTGGACAAATACTCAAGATAATACATAGATAACCTTGGTCTAAGCCTCACACCTTATATAAACAGGGACTCAGAATGCTCCGTAGGCGTACAGGCAAACTGCTGATCTATGAAACTCTTGGGGGAAGCCATGGGAGCGATCTTTGTGATCTGCAGTTAGGTAGGAGGCTCTCCACGTATGACCCCAAAAGCACAATCCTTGAAAACAAACATTAATAAACTGGACTTCATCAAAATGAGAAATGTTTGCTATACAGTCACTGTTTAAAAATTTTTTTTAAAGATAGGCTATGAACTCAAGGAAAATATTTGCAAATCACTTATCTAACAAAGGACTTATAGCCAGAAAATACGATAAATGCAAAGAACCTAATTTAAAACATGGGCATGGGAAGCGTGGGTGGCTCAGGAGGTTGAGTGTCTGACCCTTGATTTTGGCTCAGGTCATGATCCCAGGGTCGTGGGACTGAGCCCCGAGTCGGGCTCCACACTCATTGTGGAGCCTGCTTAAGATTCTCTCTGTATCTCTCCTTTGCCCCTCTCTCCCACTCACATACGCTCTCTCTCTAAAATAAAAAAATAATAGAATACAATTTTAAAACGGGCATAAGACTTGAACAAATGCTTCACCAAGATACACAGGTGGAAAATGAACACCTGAAAAGATTCTGAACATCTTTCTCCATTTGGGGGAACCTGACCCATGCTGAGATAGTACCAAACGTGCCATTAGGCTGGCTCCCAGGAGGAGGAGGGAGAGTGGAGAAGGTCGGAGGGAGAAAGACCGCCCTCACCCCGTGCTGGCGAGGATACAGAGCCGCCAGAACGTGCCACAGCGCACGCGGGAAAGCAGGAAAACGCCCCTCTCCCCACAGGACCCAATGGTCCCCCTCTTAAATACTCATCCAAGAAACATGAAGACCTAACCTCAAACAAAACCGGTACACGGACGTCTACAGTGGCTTCATTTAGAGTTGCCAAACTCCGGCGACAACCCAAATGTCCACCAGCCTGTGAGCGGCTAAGCCAAGTGAGGCAGACGGAACGTGTCTCAGCCACGAAAGGGAGCTAGAGATGCGTGTCACAACATGAACGAGAAGCAGTGTGCTCAGGGGGAGGAGCCAGACTCTAAAGGTCACGCGTGATATGACTGCGTGTACGTGGCATTCTGGAACAGGTGACACTACAGACAGAGAAGAGACGAGCGGTCACCAGGGTCTGGGGGTGAAGGGAAAGGGACTGGCCACAAATGGACCTGAGGAGCCTTTTTGTAATGGAGGGCACATTGTAGGTCTTGACGCTGGTGGTCACGTGATTGTTTGCACTTGTCAAAACGCATGGCACTGTGTCCTTTGAAAGGTACCCCGTTTACCTCGATATACTTGACTTTAACCACAGAGCGGGTATAGAAATACAAAGCCGTAGGAAAGTGAGTGCTTCGAAAGAGGAAGCAAAAGAAAGGGCAACAAACGAGGCCCGACCGGACCGCCACGCAGCATGCAGCTTGCCAATAACATACGAATAATATTCGTACAAGCTTGCAGCCCCTCCAGTAACTGAAGCTGCGAATACAGACTGAAGACAGAGCTGAGCATCTCCGGAGAATCGTAATCCAGAACCGAATCTCTCCGTACGTCCTGCGTCCCAAACCTCTTCCCTTTACCCTTTTATTGATCTGAGCCACTGTTTGTTCCGACCAGAGAGGAAATGGAAGTAAAGAGCAATCCTGGAAAACAATTAATTTCTCTCCCAGTATAATCGACCCGGAGTCAATAAAAAGAATCTGAAACCAAATGTTCAACGGGAGATCATGTGCCTTTGTTTCCATCCAGTTTTTACGGTGTTTAAACAAGGATTTTTTAAAGCCTTGACTTTCAGAAGGTCACATGTGCAACATTTCCCTAAAACTTCGTCTGCTCTCTCTCAACAAGGTGAGTCTCCTTAATGCTGCTGCAAGTCAGGTAAAAGGCATGCCGAGGGGAAAGTTAAATAAAAAGCTATCTCAAATAGCATTTTTTAAAAGGCAAACATCAACCTTGTAAGTATTAAAAGCACATTCTAAAATCCACTCTGATGACAGTTTAAGAAAGCCGCTTTTATGTGTGCAGAGCCCTGCTCCGCGAGGTCTTTTAAATGGGAGTGTTTACCTAAAAATACAGGCAAGGGCCAGAATCTGGCCTTGAAGAGGCACCTTTTGATTGCACACAGTGAACTCAATCTTTAACTAATAAATTGTCCCACACCTTTGTCTCGCCCAAGAAAGGCACAGGTCTGCTCTCACAAGATCGTACAAGCCTCTTTAAAGGAACGGGGTTTTTCACTCTGCGTCTCTATACTTGTTGATTTAGAGCTTCTATGAGTGACAATGCACATCACGGGCTTTTTTTTTTTTTAACTCTGGCATCTGTGCTACTGAGTCTACTTTGACTCAGATCAAAGTTGAAAGCTTCTAGAAAGATACACAAACCACAGTGTGACAAATAGCATGCTGTGTTTGACCCAGCAAACAATAAATGACTTTCATCAACCCAGGGAAAGAATCCTGTGTTTTCAGTTCTAATTCTGAGGTCTGAAGTGATAGAACTTTACCACATTCTCAAAGAACCAAGAGCTTGAAATAATAAGGAAAAGACAGAAGTGAAATTCACAAACTACAAGCCCTGAAATTTTCATTGTTCAAAGGACTGCGGTTTCAATTCGCCCTTGTCTGAAACTCCTTGTAAAAGTTTAAAGTAAGTAGTAAGTTCACATAAAACGTGCTAATTTCGCTCTGTTTTCTTCGCTGAGAAATAATTTGTAGCGAGTCTGTGCCCAACCAGACTACACGAAAATGCCTGTGACAGGATTCAGCAACACTACCACCAACTATCTCTTTCCTGTGTAAACATTTACCACCAGGACTGACAAATAACACCGGCCAAGAAACAGCACCCGGCCCCGGGTCGTGCATTCCGTCACCTGTAACCACCCCTCACCGGGAAGACTCCCATGGCCCCCTGCGCACGTGCTACCTCCTGGGCACTGGGGAAGGGCATTATGGACGCTACCCCGTTGGGTCCCTGCCCAAGTCCTGTCAGTCAGATACTCCCGCTCCGTCTTGCACACGAGGGACATAAGGCACACAGAAGATAGATGATAACTTGCCCAAGGTCACACACCTCCAGCGAGTGATCCGGCCTGGATTCGAACCAGTCTTTTTACTTCTAAAACCCACGCTTCGCTGCACTCACAGGGTGAGAACACTGTCCTCTAATAAACGTAGGAGTTACTATGATGGCTTAGGAATTGGCACACTGATCCTTTATTTCAAAATCCTTCCTGAATCAAAGAGAAAAGCCCTCCTACTTGGTCCTTATTGAGCACTTTGATGACACACATGGGTATTCCACCAGGGAAAATGATGAATTCAGCAAATACTCATCGGGTGCCTCCTATGACGGGGTGCCGAACTGTGCGCAGGGACCATCGTTAAGTAAGAAAACACGCAAAATTATTTTTGATTCTGTAAGAATTATGTTTTTGATTTACTTAAAAAACATTTCTTTGGGTTCGGATATCCCGCCAGAAACTAACAATGGATAAATCCAAAACTGAGCTAACCATCCAACATTCCAAACCGTCACTAACCCTTATCTCCTACAGCGACCCAGAAAAATTAGGAAACACAACGTGTGCCATCTGGGCAGCAACTGATGACCGCAGAACAAAAATAGGGCAGCTGTCAACCGCTGCATGACCGCTACAAGCACTTTCCCTGCGGGATGGCGCCTAAGCGGCGGGAGGGCAGGTCCGAGCTGTGGTAGCACGAACCCAGGTCTCGGGGTAAAAGCTCATTACTCCTGAGCAAAAACTCAATGTTCTCAACTGGATTTGCTCATTGATGCCTATGGTTCATGGCCCTAGACATCTTTTTCAAGGGTTATCGTAGAAAGTCCTATGGGGGAAAAAAAAAAACAACTTTCAGTTTGAAATCTAAAGCTTTCTTCTTTCCACAAGGAAGTATTTTCTCATGAGTCTCCATACAGCAGAGCTCTTTCCCCTACTCCCCACCCTGGACCTAATCCTGGGCTCCACCCCTCCTGCCGCCCCTTCCCTAACCCTGCTCCATGGCCTTCTGGAAAGTTCTCCCGAGCTCCAGACTCCCCTCTTTTGCAGGGACCCCACCGTCTCAGCGCAGACCTGGTCGGGTGCTCCCTGCACTGGCTGACCACTGGCTTGCTCTCCACCCTCAGCAATCAACCTGCAGGACAGCAGTTCCTGCCCCCACCTCCCCGGGGGGCTTCAGGGGCCCGTTACAAGCCCGATCCCCTCCCCCAACACACACCCTTCCTCAGGCAGACCTGCCTTCCCGGGTCCAGGGTGGGTCTTCTCCACCTGCTCGAGTTCATCATCCTCACGGGCACTTTCTCCCACACTTGGCAGGCCTGCGTCTGCTCTGTCCCCACATGCCTGCCCTCTCCCACGCCCGCACCCCCAGAGCGCCCCCCCACCCCCGTACCGCACTTACCCATTCTTCTCCAGCTCTTTCCACCTGGATCCCAGGCCTTTGTATCATTCTCCTTCCAAAAGAACATCTCCCTGAGGGCAGGGCTCTTACCTGATCTCACCGCTTGCCTCTCTAGTTCTTGGCATCATTCTTTCATAAGATGGGCATCTAACCAATATTAGTTTGATAAACAAACATGCCAAACATGAATTTAAGGACATGGCCACCAGCCTTCCTAAATCGGTTCCGTTGAAAATAACACGGAAGGGGACATTAGTTAAAATACACGTGAAATACTCCTAAACCAAACCACTGAGAGGATTATAATAAAATAGAACGATTTTAGAGAAAGAGAGAGTTAATTTGTACGTATTATTCCTTTCTTTAACAATTCCTTTTTGTGTTTATGCTTGCACAGAAGTACGCCTTTTCCTGCTAAAGAAGTTTAAGCTCAGTAACAGTTCTTAGCGTGACACTTGTTATAGTGCGGTGTTTATTCCCTACATGAATAAGTATTTTAAGAGTAAGAAAGCATTTCAAGGTGCTCACAATAGGACACTCACAACGGAGGCAGCTGGACCCTTTCAGGATTCAACTGTTTGCATCGCTGTGCGCACAAAGCGTGATGATACGTTATAAAATCACACACCTGCTGTACTTAAAGATACGCATTTGAGGGTCATAAAAAGCCAGTGACAGTTATTATAATAGATTGAATATGAATAAGAAGTATAACCAGTCCGCAAGACCGTTGCTACCTACAGACTCATAACTAAGAAACTGAGCACAAATCAGGAAGAAACGAATGGCCACTTCACCGTGGAAACTCCCAGAGGGTTTCGGCAGTGGTGGAAACAGCCCTCGAGTGTCCACAGAAACATTTGCTTCCAGATTACCTTTGCCTGTGAGAAAACACACAGATAGGTGAGCATCAGAGAAGTAGTTTCACGGCCTCAGCTCAGATATCCGCTCTATGAGTGAACAAATTCTAGACGTGTGGACGAAGATCTCATTTTGAAAGTAGGAACGCCACGTTTCACGTGCAGAAACGATGACCGGCCATCGGTGACCCTGTTTTCTTATGTCCAACAACTTCACCTGCCTGGACACAGTAAATCACGCGGCCAAGCCAGGCCCAGCGGCACAAAGAGATCGCGGCGCCGGCTCGGCCCCTCGCTTCTCCCTCTGCACGCGTCTTGCCCGGCGACCCTGCGGTACCCCGCCCTCATCGTGGCCTCCTCCACGTGACTTGCTGTGCCTAGAAGCACGTTAGCGGACACACAAGCAAAGGCTTGGAGCGGGCTTGCGCGCTGGGGCTCGGCCCCTCGCGCTTTGCCATCGCCCCGAAGAACGTGCCCGGGCCGGCCCCCCCGCAGGATGGAAAGCCCGGGGCGTGTGGCTGGGCTGCCTCGGTTGCCCTAACCAGCCCACGCTAGCCAACAGCCTGCCAATTCCATGGGAGCGACAGCTCTTTCTGGTTTCTTCTTCAGGAAATTGCCTGTACATCCAGGCAGTGATCCCAGCTGACACCAAAATAGCCCTCACGTGAAGCCCAGCCGGCGGGAAGTGCCAACCCGCAGGCAGGCTTCCTTGTGAGTCAGGCGAATCCTACCGTCAGAAACCACTGAGCTCGGGTGGGAAGGCGCTGAGACACAGCAAGGAGCCGCCGAGGTCACAAATGGACCACTGCCAGACCACGCCTGGCGAGGGACATCGCCCACCACCTGCAGCCCAGAAAGCCAAACCAGCATCCGCGGCAACTGGCCTCAAATGGTCGGGACCTGGCCGGCGACCGCAGCCCCTACGTCCAACTCAGGACAAGCCAGAGAAAGCCGCATGTGCCCCACACCGGCCACCCGTGACGCCTCCCCTCTGGTCAGTCCATCCCAGCTTCCCCGCGCGGCCAGGGCGCACTCGAACCTTCCCCACGCCCTGCCTGCCGCCCAGCGCCTGCGAATACAAGTGGTGGCGCTGACCGCGGCTAGAGCGAGCTCTGAATAAGTACTGTGTGTCCCCACCTGACCGGTCTTTCTTCGCTTCCGCGACAGGAAGGGAGTGGGGAGTGGTGAGTGTCGGTACAAGCCACGACAGACACACAAGCACGAGCCACGTGCAGGCATCATAAAATATGACTATAATTAATATTAATAAACAGCGCCAGATCCAAGTGTGACATTCGCTTCCATTCTGACTTCAGCAAAAGCATGGTCTTTTGTCACAGTGATTCAGGGAGCTCTTCACCGTGTTCCAGGAGCCTCTCTCCACCCTCAGCCTGCAAACCTCCCGTCCATCCTCCCTGCCGATCTCTCTTCCGAAATCATTACCTGGACGGGGGCGCTTGGCTGGTTCAGTTGGCACAACGTGCACCTCTTGACCTTGGGGCATGCCGGGGGTAAGGTTGACCTGTAGATGGATCAATCGATCGCTCAATAAATAAAATGTTTTAACAATAAATAAACAAAAATAAAATCACTACCTGGCCTAAATTTGCCAGATTTTCTTTCTTTTTTTTTTTTTTTTAAATTTTTTTTTTCAACGTTTATTTATTTTTGGGACAGAGAGAGACAGAGCATGAACAGGGGAGGGGCAGAGAGAGAGGGAGACACAGAATCGGAAACAGGCTCCAGGCTCTGAGCCATCAGCCCAGAGCCTGACGCGGGGCTCGAACTCCCAGACCGCGAGATCGTGACCTGGCTGAAGTCGGAGGCTTAACCGACTGCGCCATCTAGGCGCCCCACTGAGAGTTTTTATTGAGAATAAGTATTGAATTTTCTCAAATGCTTTTTCTCCACCTATTGATGTGGTCATGTGAATCTTCTTCTTTAACCTGTCGACGTGATGGGTTACCTTAATTGATTTTTGAATGTTGACTAAGTCTTGCATATCTGAGATAAGTCCCACTTGGTCACGGCACATAATTCTTTTTATACCTTGTTGACTCCTATTTGTAATATCTTATTAAGAAATCTGGATCCATGTTCATGAGGATATTGGTTTGTAATCTTCTTTTCTTATATCTTTATGTCGTCTTGGCATTGGGGCAATGCTGAACTTGTGGAATGGGAACTCTCCATACGATCTGCTCAATTTGTCAGTAAATGTTACCAGATAAAAACTATTAATAAAAAAAAAAAAAGCACACCTCACCTTGATTTAATCAGTGAGCAGCCTTCTCTGTATTAAACATAACAGCATAAACCAATTCCATGTTTAGAGAAACAGTTCTTTACCTGCGGTGGCTGCAGACTGGCACACGTGGATTTCCCAGGGGACCACAGGGACTGTACTAGGAACCTGGCATTGCTAATGCTTTTACACGGCTTCCAAAACCTTCAGTTAGGGCAGAAAATTCACAAATGTCTGAAACGGGGTCACATTACCCAATCAAACTCCTTTAATACAATGAATATGTACTAATTGCTTTTGACAAGATTTTTTCAATGTCTGGCACATTGTGGTCACAGCATTTTTTAGCATGAGTATCTTTATCACGTCCATCCTTAGATCATAACAGGACACCGCTCTTTGCCAAAGTGATAAATTGCTTCCAAATATCCTGGATTCCACAATAAAGCACGAACGTGCTCCACCTTCTATTCAGAAAACAAGTTTTTAACAGAGCTCTTCTGTTATACCCACGACTTTACAGACAAGGAACCGAAGTAAGATGATTCCTCCCCATTTCTCCGGGGCACGAGTATTTTCATCAGTGTTACTTTACCACTATGGTAATGTGAACAGGAATGATGCAATCATTTTGCCTCTGGTCACAGATATAAAAGTACATGCCTGCATTTTGCCACAGGAGTTAAAGCACCTCGCCTACGGCTCTTTTTTCTTTCTTTACCAAACGTAAAACAAAAGTCTAGTATAATCTCTAGGAGAGAAAATACTTTAGAAATTCCCAGCAGTACATCACTGGATCTCTACAGTGACCGCTGCTGTGGGACAAGGAGAGACAACAGATCTCCCAACAACTGCTGGACCTCACGTGTCACAAAATACAGACAAGGATTTTGAGTTATTTGAAAAAGGGAAGTAGCTGGGCAGAAGCAAGATTAAAACCAGAGATCAGTAATAAATCTAGAAGGGCTAGAAAGCTAAAGGCAATACTAAAGATTACGAGAAACAAACGGAAGGACACCTGTTTTCGGTGATGCTTTCAACACTGAAAGTTCTATTAAGGAGGAAGACGGACCCAGTGCCATTGGCTTCGGCTCCTTACGGATATTTTCAGCGTCAAGGACTGCGTGAACAGAGGCAGGCACGGAACATGCATCGTGTAGGATAAAGAGCATTTTGTAGATGACAAAGGAGAAGCTGGAGAGTACCGAGATATTAAATAGGAGAGAAGGAGGGTGTCGAGGCAGCCAAACCATTCCCATGCACGTAGGGGTCTGGTGGAGGCCACGCAGACGGGCAAACTCAAACCCCGTGGGCAGGACGTACCCGAGATCCACAGGTTCCCAGCATCACTGTCCAGGACTTGTCTCTAGGGTGATCGTGGCAAAACCTCACCCCCAAGCAGCACACAAACTCCAGCTGCCATTCCAGAGTGTCGACGCTTTCTCGGCATCGTCTCCTCCACGGACAAGAGGCAATATTGGATTCCCCTCCATAGAAACGTTTCCCACGTGACTAGCCTCCCATCCCTGGACCCCTCCTGTGAGGCGTGCGGGCACCGTCACCCTTCTCGTCCCAGTGTTTATGCACACATCCCTTCAATACGGTGCCACACACGGCAGCTTGGTTTTAGGCAGAGCAGAGGCAGAGCTCGTGCACCGCAGGCGCATCCACATCCTCCCCTGCGGGACTAAGCACAGCAACGAAGCACATCTGCCCGTCCACGTACACCCCCAGCCGTCGCTCGTCTTCCACAGTCCTCTCTCTTCACGCTACTCCCAGAACACTCGGTTCATGCTTGAGAAACTCGAGAATAAATTAGTCATGCGAGTGCCCTTGCAGAGGGCACCGAACAGCGCCATGGAGAGGGGCTCAACCAGGTTCTTAGAAGACGCAAGCGTGCGCTCTGCCTACGTGCAGTATCCTAGGCCCATCTGTAATCGAATGAAAAAAAATTAAAGCCAGAACATTAAAATAGAAATCACTGAGAGCACCTTTCAGGAGTGAGACGGGTTGTTTATGCGTGTTACTTAGCCCCATCCGAGAACGTCGCACTCGGGCGGTATCATTTCTTTCCAAGCACAGAACTCGCTACCTGGAGGAGGGATAAGGAACGCGCTCCCCACAGCATCTTCTTCAAACATCAGCCAGGTCAGCTGTGATTTTTGTCAGGAATTACAAAGTAATAATTACAAGGTTAAATTTCCAAACAAAAGCCTGCAGAAAAGTATTCTGCGTAGCTAACAAGAAGACCAATTTCTTGGGGCGCCTGGGTGGCTCAGTCGGTTGAACGTCTGACTTCGGCTCAGGTCACGATCTCACGGTCTGTGAGTTCGAGCCCTGCGTCGGGCTCTGTGCTGACAGCCCAGAGCCTGGAGCCTGCTTCTGATTCTGTGTCTCCCTCTCTCTGCCCCTTCCCCGCTCATGCTCTGTCTCTGTCAAAAATAAATAAACATAAAAAAAAAGACCAATTTCTTTTGGGTGGAAAACCCGAGGGTAGTAAGGCTGTTGTGAGATTTTAAACACTTGGATGGAGGGAGATACTTTTTAATGGGGATTTTTCTTAAAACTTTATGGAGTTCAAGAAAGACACCTTAAAATGGATACGGAGAGTGGCAGCCACTGTCCCAAGCAGCTCCTATACGTAAGACGTTTTGGAATCTAGCCACGGGCATAAAGTGGCTAACAGTACTCGTAGTCATCATTCAAATTGTTCCCGTTACAAGTAACGGAAAACCGGACCCGAACTGGCTGAAGCATAAAGGAAACCTATTTACTCAGGTAAGCGAGAACACTGACTAGGGCTGGCTTCCGGGCGTAAACTACGTCGCCAGGGCTGGGACTCTGTCCAGATCTCTGCGGTTTCCCATGTGATCCTTCTCTGAGGTTCACGGACTGGCCCCGCAGCGGTAGCTCTCACCCGATGACAGGTCTTCTCTGGTTTCTACGTAAGAAGAATTAAAAGAACTTTCTGGTAGCTCCTACAAAAATACGGAGTCCATCTGACCGTCCTCGCTAGGTCATATGCCTGTCCCAGCTACGTCGCTGTGGCCGGGACACTGATTTTCTGACTAGTTCAGGCTGGTCATACGGTACAGTCTGTCCCGGGACTGAAGAGTCCCCAGTGCTGGCGGAGAAGGGCCAGCGGACGCTGAGGAGAGAAGAACAAAGGTCCCCTTTATGTAGAAAGGACCCGTTTGGGAAAATGAAGTAACCTGTCACGTTCAGACACCTAAAAGCTACGTCTAGACTTGACCTCGGGTGTACCTATCTAAACCCAAAGCTTTCCCACGCTGTCCTCCACAGGTCCCATCACTCATTCACAGGATGAAAAACTCTCAGGACTGCAGAGAGACCCCTACTCGTCTTCTAGACCCATCCCCAATGCAACATAACTCAAGGTGACAATATTTGTTGGAAAAGTTGAAACTACTATGTGAAAGATTAGGAAGATCAACTATGAATCTAATTTGGCTTCTCAAGAAATTTTAGCTTCTCCTTAGGCTATTTTTTAAAACTTCCAAACAGGAGTGGCCAGCTTAGAAAATTTAATTCCACGAAGAACACAATGATCTGAAGTGGAGCTTCAAATTACCTTGTTTCACAGCCAGAATACTATTTATTCCAAAGTTGCAGCAAACATTTTAACTTTTAAGGCCTTTCCTGGTCGATTTCTAATCAACTTGGTAACTTCTTTAGACCTACTTTCAGGGAAGTAAAAAAAGGGGAGGGGGCGCCTGGGTGGCTCAGTTGTGGAGCCTGGTGGGACCCGGTTTCGGCTGGGGTCATGACCTCAGGGTTTCTGAGTTCAAGCCCGGCCTGCGCTCTGGCAGAGCCTGCTTGGGATTCTCTCTCTGCTCCTCCCCCACGCGCGCACTCACTCTCAAAATAAACAACAAAACAGGACTATTTGCATTTTGTATGTTTTCTGTGTACTCTGAACTGAACCTTATTTCAATAAAAGTACAAACATAAGTTTAAATAACTGAGTCACTGTCAATTAAAAAAAAAAAAAAAAAGACAAACTTGTCCTAATTTGTGCTTCTGGCCGTGACGGAGGTTTAGGGACCCGATTTAAGGTCTTACCTCCAACAAGTAAAAGATCAGACAAAATGTAACCAACGACGGTTTTCGGGCACTCGACTGTCATCGTTAAGAAAAGGGAAACAAAGCGAGCGGAGGTGTCCAGGCCACAACTGGAGCGGCGCGAGGACACAACTGCGCCCCGCAGGAGGCCCCCGGGAGCCCGGGAGGGGCTGCCCCGCTGGGCACCGACCCCGGCCCGAGGGCCCCGAAGAAGCGCCCGACACTCTGCCCTCCGCGAGGCAGCCCAGCGCCGCACGCGCGGCGCTCGAAGTCACTTCTCGGAGCGTGAACGGCCGGCACCCCGCCTACAAAATTCACGTCGGGCATCGGATCGAACTTGGCCAGAGCCCTCCAGGTCCCGGAGGAAGGAGAGCGCAGCCCACCGGGGAGGACGCTCAGCCGAGCCCACGGAGCAGCCACAGGCACGGACAAGAGCACCGCCGGAGAGCCGGCCCGCGCCCGCCGGGCCGCAGGGGGCGCGGGACCCGGCCCGGGGAGCGCGGCGAGGGCGCGGGCGGCGGGCGCCACCCGGCAGCAGCGGGAGACGCAGTCGGGCCGGCAGGTGCACGCGCGCAAGGGCGGACGCCAATGGAACTCGGCGCACAGGACAGTCCTCTGCGCAACGATGGCTGAACTGTGGAACGTGCAGAAAACCACGGTGCCGGCAGCTCGGGGAAGCAGCCGCCCGGGGCTCAGGAGGGCGGGGGACGGGGGAGGGGGAGCACCAACCAGGGCCCTGACGAGCGCGCCGCGGGAGGAGCGCGGCCCGGCGAGCATGCGCGGTGTGGCCATGCGCGGGGCGGGGCCGGCGAGCACGCGCGGCGTGGGAGCGCCGCGCCGGCGACTGAGACGTCTGTGCCGTGCGCGGGGCCGAGCCCGCGAGCATGCGTGCTGTGGCCGTGAGTGGGGCCGGGCCGGCGAGCACGCGCGGCGTGGCAGAGCCGCCGCCGGCACGCCGAA
This sequence comes from Leopardus geoffroyi, assembly GCF_018350155.1. NCBI lineage: Eukaryota > Metazoa > Chordata > Mammalia > Carnivora > Felidae > Leopardus > Leopardus geoffroyi. The sequence goes on from NC_059331.1 coordinate 167,676,108, forward strand.
CTCGGCGCTGTGCGCGGGGCGGGGCGGGGCCGTTGAGCATGCGCGCCGGGGCGCGGCGGCCGCGGCCGCGGTTGCTGGGCAACGGCGAGCGGCGCGGAGGTCGGTTCTGGGGGCGGGTGCCACCGGCGCGGGGCGGGAGCGCGGCCGCGGGGACCCCGTCGGGCAGCGCAGGCCCTCGGTCCCCCGCGCGGCCTACTTAATCGTGACCGTTGTTGGGAGGGCCTAACCTCCGGCCGGTGTGTGAGAGCGGTGACACTGCCCGTCACTGAGCGGGAGCCGAGCCCACAGGTAGGGCGAAGTTGTTACGGAGCACCTGCACCGGTAGCCTGCGCGTCTGCGCGCTGCTGCCCCCCCTCGGCGCCGTGTCCCCACGTCGCACGAACGAGGGGGCCACCAGCTACCAAACAGCGAGGCAGCGTGTCCGGCTGCCTTCTCTCGTGTGCGTGCTTCCCATTAGCATGCTTATCGATAAGCTTGAGGTCGCGTAGACACTGGCACCACCGTGGAGATTTTTGCGACCAAGCCCTAACACTTCTAACTAGTTGTTAATGGTGGAGTTTACCAAGAAAGAATGTTCTCGTTAATTTTGGCTCTTAAAGCTGGGCAAGGATCAAGTTTCTACCTCTCCCATTGTTGCAGACTAATTAATTACGTAATCTCGAAGGAGCCCCTGATCTCTGGATTTGTTTTCTCCTTTATAAAATGGAGTGGGACTAGATATCTGATGATATTTACTATCCGCCAATGATATTGTCCTTAACTCGGAAAGTTCATGATACTGTGGGGCGGAGAAGGTACACGCTTTTCAGAAGCTCTTACCTTGACGTGAATCATAGTGGCTTACGGTACAGGCACGTGAGATAAAACTGTAGGCTGTAGATAGCTAGCTGTGATAATTAAAGGGCTGTTAGTATGATATAAATTATGTTCTGCCAGGGTACAGGTGTTGTGAAAGAAGAAGATTCTGGAAGGGATCTACAGCATTTCAAATCCCTTGTGCCATTACTGCGGCTTACACTGTCCGGACGAAAAGGCTGGATAGAAACTTCCTGCTTGGGGGTGGCCTGGGTGGCCCAGTCGGTTAAGCATTCGACTTTGGCTCAGGCCCTGATCTCGTAGTTCCTGTGTTTGAGCCCCACGTTGGGCTCGGAGCTGACAGCTCAGAGCCTCTCTCCCTCTCTCTGCCCCTCCCCCCCCCAAAAAATAAACATTTAAAAAGAAAGAAAGTAGGGAGGGAGGAAGGAACTTCTTGCATGCCTGCCTTGAGGCCAGATTGGAAAGCGAGCACAGAAACTGCCTTCTAGTTTCCGAAGCGTCTTAGCCCCCACTGAGCCTCGGAAACATCACAGCTTTGTTTCCCGTGTCCTCACTTTCCACTCGACAGCAACTTTATTCTTCTCGACTAATTTAATGCAGGTGTTGATCCTTAGATACATATTTTGGATTTCTTGCTTTCTAGTCTTAAAATTAGGCCCCCTTTCCTAGATGACTTTAATAACTACTGTTTCTCTCCATTCCTGTGGATTTTGGACCCTTGTCTTCAGAAGCTGGACCCTTGCCTAAAAACTAAAACTAAAAGGGCCAATTCAGATTCTTCCACCGGTTTCAAAGGGAATTGGAGCAAGAATAACCACTTACAGAGTATCTTCTGCATGAAAGGGCCCTTTAGACACTTTGCAGGGTGGTGGGTCTCATTTAATCCTAAAAATAACCCTGCAAGGAGTGCAGCATTGCGCCTGTTTTTAAGGTGAGGACACTACAATTCAGATATAGTATCTTGCCCAGCAGCAGGTTTGTTCCCCGTATTCTGTATCTCTATGTTCTGGACAGACTGAGGTCACAGGACTCCCCTTGAATTCCAGGATATTCGTGGTTCCCTTTCCCCGGTAAATAATAAACACAGGCCGAGTTCCCCGGTGCCTTGTCTCCTCCTGATCCCGGGGTGTTAAGTGTGCTCATTTCCCTCTTCTCTGTCCTTCAACCCCCAGCTTAAATGTCCTCTTAAAGAGATACTTCACTTACTACTCTCTGATCTCGTCAGTCTGAAATGTTGTTGTGTTTACGTACAATAGTGTATCGAGTAACGGATTGTTCTCGTTTATGTTCATATGCTCCCTCCCACTAGCTGGAGATTTGAGGACAGGGCTCAGTGGGTCGTGACTGGTGTGAGTCTCTCTAGAATCACGGTGCGTGGCTCAGTGCTGCGCTCTGGCAGACATCCGCGGATCAGTCAGACTCCCAAACATACCTTCCCCATAAACTTCAGAAGAGATGTTTACGTACACTCTAACTCTGACTTTCTGTTGCTTTTGTCTCTGCGGTGGGAGAATTCAAGGGATGTGACGCGGCGATCGAACCGACAGGGCCGAGCGGCACCTCTCCGGACTCAGCATGCTACCACGTAAGGTATGCAATCCTGCGTGTAAACAAACACTGTTTTACTCCTGAATACATTTTAATTCAGCCATCTGAAAGTATAAAAATATAGTTGCAAGACCTCGCTCCAATGAGGAACTGTCCCCTTAGTCCCCACTAAAGCATCCCATAGCTGTGCAGTTTTCGTCTAAGTTTTCACCAAAAAAGCACGTACTTAAATGCAAGAGTCTCTTTCATATTACAGAAGCCAGATTTGCCTTGAGTCTAATTTTACTGTAGTGAAACAGAATGTGTTCAGGCATGCGCAGCTTTTATAGGTCATGACGAATTAATTCATATTTAAGACCTCAGTAATTAAACGATATTACTGTATCGCCAACACAAATGGGGACACCGGGCTTCCCTGCACCTAGGTGACATGGGTCAAGCACTGTTTACTATTAACTTTGGTCTAGTGTGCTGCCAGGGCTGAGGAGTAAAGCCTAAGTTTTCTTCCAAATGATGTATTACATAACGTTCTGCATGTAAGGCTTTTTTCCTACTTTTTAGGGTCATTCATCTAAACAAGGTAACTTAGCAGTCACTGCAGTTGCTTTACAAGATCACATTTTACATGACCTTCAGCTTCGAAATCTTTCAATAGCTGATCCTTCCAAGACAAAGGCACAACAGAGAGACACCAGATCCAAGCCTCTAAAAAGAAATACAAAAGCAGTAACAGATACTGGGCTTAAAACAACGGTACCAGGCCCGAAAGTGGAAGATCCAGAAAGAGAGTATGTTCTTGATCCAAAACCACCACCCTTAACTTTAGGTAAGTTCATCTCATCACTCATACTTTGGCTTATTAGAGCTAATGAATCTAGTTGAGATTAATAGTGTAATTTTTTTTTTTCTGGAACAGAAATCATTCTCATTTATAATCTTACAGAAATATATGTACGTACTAAGGTTTAAAAATTACGGGGACGATCTGGGCAAGAAAATAAAGACGAATAAGTAAAAATAGTAGAATACGATAACTATCCACTGGTCCACACTGGCGGAAATCAGGCACTCTCACAGGAGAACGAGAATACATCTATAGACAGGGGCCAAAAATCACCGTCTGGCCAACGGCACAGTAAGAACAAGCATCAGCAGATGCTGAGGCCGGTGGGAGACCATGTTGAGACGCAGGATGTACTCACAGCCTCACAGAGTGTCCACTCACCACAGAGGGAGACACCGCAGCCTCGTGTTGGTGACACTGTGCCAGCAGCACCCTGACCAAGTGATCCAAGCGCCGTCACCATAGGGCCCCACGCTGACAGCACGCGCCCCAACCCCCTGCTCTGAGAAAGTGCCGTTGCCAAAACGCACATGTGAATTTAATCATGAGGACACTTCAGACACACCCAAAGTGACGGACATTCTACAGTTCGGGCCTCTCTTCAAAAGTGTCAAGGAGAGCAAACGAAGACAGAGAAACCGTCCCAGATGAGAGGGGACGCAGGGGATAGGACAGCAGACTGCAGTGTGTGATCTGGGACAAAAAGGGGACTTCAGTGAGACAAGAACGAGATCCGTGGCACCTGCTAGATCAACATGAATTCCCTCATTTTGATCATCGAACTAGGGTTATGTAAAATATTAACATTTGGGGAAACTGGGTAAAAGGCACATGAGGATTCTTTATACTGGTTGTACAACATTTTGCAAGTCTCAAATTACTTTAGGCTGTAAATTTAGAAATAGAGAAGAGTTTTAAACGATGCCGGGCACGGAAAATAGGTTTGTCTGGGGGCGTGTAGCCCTCGCGCGCGTGTGCTGGCTGGAGGCGTGCTGGGAAGCCTGGGGGCTGCGGCCGCACAGCGTGGAGGGGAGCCTGCCACCACAGCGGTGCCCAGCGGACACCTGGCACTGTCCTCTGAACCGCAAACAGTGCCGGTCGTGTTCTAGGAGACGGCGTAGCTCGAGAACATGCAGAGGCTTGGTGTGATGTTATATAATAACTTAGTGACTGTCTTCCGTTGTGCGTCTATAATTTACGGATTTGATCAAGTAGATGATCATCATAGTTTAGCAGGAAAGATTTAAATTAGACATCAGGAAGAACTTCACAACTTGGAAAATAAGGGAGATTAAAGAGGAGAGGAAATGACATACTCTTTCAGGAGCTGTTCACATTTGCAAAAAAAAGTTTTAACTGTTCTGCCCATTAATCACTAATAAGGTTGAATCATGTTTTGTTTTGTTTTTTAAGTTTACTTAGTTTGAGAGAGAGAGTGCATGTGCCAACAGGGGAGGGGCAGAGAGAGAGAGAGAGAGAGAGAATCCGAGGCAGGCACCATGCTGACAGTGTGGACACCAACTCAGGGCTCAAACTCACAAACCGTGAGATCATGACCTGAGCTGAAATCAAGAGCCAGACACTCAACAGACTGAGCCACCCAGGCGCCCAAATCATATGTTTCATTACTGCCTTTACCTGGTATTGCAGTCAGGTCTCCGTTTGCTGATTTGGCGGTGTTCTTTATGTACTCTGCATATTAATCCCTCATTGATTTACCACTGAGAAGATCTGCTCCTGGCCTGGCACCTCTTTTAATTTTATGTGTTATTTTTTATTGAATAAAATATTCCTTCTGATTACTGTTAAATCCATCGGCTTTTCTCTGCTATTGTTTATGCTTTGGGGGATTTAAGGAATCCTTATCCATTCCGAGATGACAAAGATTTTCCACATTTTCTTTATTTACCTTCAAAGTTTTGCCTTTCCCACTTCGACCTCGTCACAGTTTATTTTGCACAAGGTACTGGGAACAGCAGTTGACAGAAGCATTTATGTCAGCACACGGTTACCTGTTGTTTGCTGAGCCGCAGCACCCCCCTTCCTCCTGTGCCAGGATCCCACGGTCACACAGAGGAGAGAGAGGAGGGTTATGATTTGGGGGCTTCTGTCTCTGGACCAGTATTTTACTGGTTTAATTAATAAGAGCTTTGTAATATGTCTTAATAACTGGTAGGAAAAGACCCAAAATTATCCCCCCAAAAAAGTTCTTAGAAGCATATTCTTTCAGTACACTAAAGGACAGTTTGTGGAGCCACTCCTTCTGGAACCTTCCATCACCGTGCTCCCATGTGGATCACTGCCGTGCGGGGCGAGCGCAGGGCCCACAGCCGGGGGTCTCCTCCATGTGCCCCAAGGGCTGGCCCCATCCTGCACTCCCACCTGTACCCACCCCTGACTGCCACGACTCCTCCGGGCACGTGCCCCACTGGCAGCCTCCCGGGAGCAGGTGCGTGGGGGCCCACGCCTTGGGCCGTCTATGTGGGCGCAGGCCTCCCACGCTGGCCCTCCCGCGTTCTACCCCTGCTTCCCCTCAGCTCCTCCTCTCGGCCAGCTGGCCTTCACTCCCCCTTCCTGTCTTCCAGCTGACGCTCACGTCTCCACGACACAAGTTCCCATTTTGGAGCGCTCTGTTGGGGCTCAGGATGTCCCTGGCACAGCTTCCTACTCTGGTTTCCAGCTGCAACACCTCACTGTCTGTCTGCAGAGAGCCCGCGGGGGGCGCCGCACCTGCTCCCTCACCCGGGGAGGCACTTGACTCCCACTGTGGCATGAGCTCCACACTTGACCCAGGAGAACACGTGCAGGCTGTCGAGTATCGCTTCGGTGGTCAGTCCATCCTGACAGTAATTCTACCTCATAAGAATCTTTAGCAAGGGATAAACTTGGTTGATACTCATTCTGTGAAGGTCACTGGTGGCAAAAAGGGGGCTAAATCGGAAGAAGACAACACTGAAGGCTGAACCCTAAAATAGGCGACAAGTGAGAACCTTTGGCCAAGACATGTGGAAACGTCAGAGTCTTCAACTTCTCTCCCTGAAAACCGGATAGCAGTCCTGCCTACGTGGAGAATACTGTGGAAATGACACAAGTATGGGAAATTCTTTGCAAATAAAAGCGTTCCTACCATTGACTTTTAGCACCCATAGAAGACCAGTGTTCCCCATATGGTGGAAGAAAGTACGCCGTATGTTTTGTTTTCAAATTTGTTTGCAAAACGATGTCATTAAATTATGAGTACTATGTTCTGGATGTATCGTACCTTCATTTTCTCTTGTTTTCACTTCAGCTCAGAAGTTGGGCCTGTTTGAACCTCCCCCATTGCCACTATCGTCAGAGGAATGGGAAAAAGTGAAACAAAGATCCATCATGCAAGGGGACTCAACGCAGCCGTGCCCAATATGCAAAGAAGAATTTGAACTTCGCCCCCAGGTGTGTAGCGGGGAAAATCAGATAAGCAGGCTTGGGGCCTAGACTAAGCTGGAGCTTAAGATCCCAGCCTTCATTTCGCCAATTTCTTCCGCCTACGTGACCTCAAATACTTACATTTTCTCTTCCGTTAATTAGAGTGTGTGTGTGAAAGAGGTAAACACTCTCATTAAACACTTTTGTTTATTTACTGAATGATATTCTCAAGCACAAAGTCTGTACAAAAGGAATGCTCCTGTTCCCCTGGCCGGAAACGAGCTAGAGGGTGAGCGGAGGCCTGCAGCGCAGGAAGAAGGAGAGCAAAGGGGAATTTTAAGTTGTTTTGTGAACTGAAATCATAAAAAAAAAAAAAAAAAAAAAAAAAAAGAAGAGAAAAAAGGAAGGAAGGAAGGCAGGAAGGAAGGAAGGAAGGAAGGAAGAAAAAAAAAGAAAAACTTGAATCTCCAAAGAATTTGTATAAGAATGTTTAAGTAAAATCTTTTAATGTCTTTCTTCACCAACGCTTACCATAGTAAGGTTGATCTTATAGACAATATGCAGTCGAGGCGCGTCATAGAGATTTCTGTGCATACGGTGCCTGCCCAGTCTCCTGTGATCCCCTCACACTTAGGGGCGCTCCCCCCTCGAGCATCGGGTGTTTTGTTTTAAGCTCACAGCCGCCCTACAGTGCCTTCCTGTGGGCACTGCCCGTGCTTCCTACCGAGCAGGTGCAGGTTTGCTGGAAAATACAGCAGAGTCAGGGCAGGCTCTCAGTTCGTAGCCTGGGAACCTCGGGCTTTCCTCACTACCTGGCACATAACTCTCAAACTTAATTTGTTTTAATGAGTTTCATCGTTAACAAGTTAGTTCACAGCCATAAAACGTTTGTTCTTTACTAATTTGAATTCACAAGTTATTTTAAACGTACTTATTGTATTCCAGTTCTCTATCGAGACCTCATCTTACCTGTATGAAAGCTGGGGATCTGGGAGAGATTTTAGCCCTTAAACCACAGAATTAGCATCTAGGATAATTTAGTATTCTAGTGGGGCAAGAGTGACTAGAACCACAACTAGTCTTTCCGGCCCCAGCAACGTCTTTTTTAATTACGCTGTAAATACTGAGGCTGACTGGTGTGTGAAGAATGACAGCTTATTCCAAGTGTCTTGGAGGGAGCAGGGACGGGATGCACCATGCCCATCTCTTCCATTTTGGTTTTATACATTTCTCACTCGGTCTTTATTTCGTTTGGTCACAGTTACAGACACTTGTGTTCATTTTGCATGTTTACTTTGTTTATTGTTCTGTGTTCAGAGTTTTCCTTAGTCACAAACAACAGCTGGTATTTCCTCCAGCATTTATGATTTCAGAGGACCTCAGTTATCTTGTGCGTCCCAGAGGGAGGCATTGTACCCATTTAATAGATGAGGGCACAAGCAAGTCAAGTGACCCACACCAGCGTGACTCAGGAAGTATGTTCAAGGTCAGCTGGAATCTAGTCCCAACTTCTAGCATATGGACCACCACTTGGTCATTTACTTTTGTCTCAGATAACGTTTGCCGATAACAAATATTCATGGACGTTTAAAAGTATATTTTAGGGGCAACCGGGTGGCTCGGTCGGTTAAATCTGATTCTTGATTTTGGCTCAGGTCATGATCTCACAGTTCATGGGATCGAGCCCCACATCAGGCTCTGTGCTGGCAGCTCAGAGCCTGCTTGGGATTCTTAATCTCTCTCTCTCCCCCTCCCCAGCTTATGCTCTGTTTCCCAAAATAAACATTAAAAAAGAGTTTATTTTAAATATACAGAAGTACAGTGTTATTCAACGTAGATCCTCAAATATCTGCTGATGAAACACTGACGGATATTCCACAAAGAATGCAAAATCGAGCACTCCAAAGGGTGCTGTTAGATTAATGGCGATAATTAACGAGGACCCGCGTTACTAAGGTTTTCCAGTTTAGGCTTATTGGCAGTCAGTTTCAAGTCAAGGTTTTTTAACTTTGTGGGTTCTATCTAGTCCGGTATTTCTTCCATTCTTCCTACTTAAGAGGGGAAGAGTAGAGGGAAGGAAGGGGGTGGGGGGAACCGGGGAAGTGTTCACAGCAGGAGTAGTGTTAGAGGCTGCTGGGAGCTGAGCCCCTCGACGCCCCCCTCCTCCTCTCTGGGAGAAGCCAGGGCCGCGGGCCCTCTCGCCGGGCTCCCTCCGTGCGCGTGCTCGCAGCTCACTGGGGCTGGTGTCCTGGTATCACCCCCTGGTTCTCCTTCCAGAAGAACCACCTACCCTCTTCCTTATTCCACAGCCCAGAATATCACTATGCGGTGGAGAATTTGGGTCACAGAGAGGTGATGCTTTCTTGTGAGCGCACTTTCCCTGCATTTCAGAGAACAAGTGTTTCGTATGTGTGTAGGATTCATTGCTGTTTAAACTGAAGTGTGTTAGGATTAACAAAGCTGCTGTCGGTTGAACAAAGCCCTAGGCAAAGACATTTGTTCGCGCTCCCCCGTCTCCTCCTTGGGCACCTCCCTCCCCACGCGCCAGCCCCCTTCCCTCCCAGGGTCTGCCCAGGAAACACATCTATTTCCTAATGTATTCAACACACTCATTTTAACGGCTTACTAGCAGTCATCCTGTGTCTGATGTTTCAGATTGTTGTTAATGGAGTTTTTCTCGTCGAGATGATATACCTGTGCTGTGCTCAACTTTAAATATTAGAAATATCAAGGTTATTAATCGGCTTTTTTAATTTTTCAAAGAAACAACACAGCCTACCTTTTAAGCATTCAGAATTTTTCTTTTAATTAATGCATTTATGCTGCTGCTCTTTGAAAACCAGTTTAAACTTGAAACATTTTTGTCTTCTCGCAAACAGGTGCTGCTTTCATGTTCCCATGTGTTTCACAGAGTGAGTGAGTCCCGCCTCCTTCCCTCGTAAAGTGCGCAGTGCGTTGCCCGTGTCGCGATCGCTCGTTTTAAAGTCTCCCGAAAAGAACCGCTTGCCTTATCCGTAACCACCGCTTAGAGTTAGAAATACGACTTTAGGCTACAGTGCAGTTCATCCTGTTTTGAAAGTCCCGAGTCTTCTGCGACGAGAGACCCGCAAGTGTCCGTATAACGCACTCCTCCTGGTGGCGCACATCAAAGTGACGGCCCGCTTCCCGGGCCCGACTGCGGTAGCCTCACGCGCGAGCCGTCACCTCCCTTGACGCGAGCTGTTGGCAGGAGTTTTTGATGTAGCTGCATGTACATTCTTGTAAAATTTCACTTTTGGAACAAGTTTCATGAGGAAGGTGTTAACATCTGATGAAACTTCTTCCCTTTATGCTCTAATCTAAATTGGACTGTCTCATAATTATGAGAGAAAAGAGCGCTATAATTACACTAGAAGTAAAAATGTTATTTATAAGTAATTACTTATAAAACGTTCAATGTTTTTCTTCAGGCATGCCTCCAGGCTTTTGAAAAATTCGCAAATAAAAAAACCTGCCCCCTCTGTAGAAAGAACCAGTACCAAACCAGAGTGATTCACGACGGAGCGCGGCTGTTCAAAGTAAAGTGTGCGACAAGGTAGGAAGGGTCCCCCGCGCCCGCGGGCCCCACGGCCCCCCTGGGACGCACTGTCCTGCAGCCCAGCCGTGACGATTCACGTTCAAGGTCGCGGGGATGTTGCCTCCCGCCTCGACCGCGGCCCCACCCCACCCCACCCCACCCGGTCTCGCCCGGTTTTGAAACGCCTGTCGCCTGCGAAGCCGTCCTGAGTCAGTCATTTCAAACACCTGTGTTCCAGGATCCAGGCCTCCTGGAGGGGACACGTGGTGAGGAAGTGGTACCGAGACCTGAGGAGGACAGTGCCGCCCACGGACGCCAAGTTGAGGAGAAAATTCTTTGAAGGAAAGGTAGGGGAAGGCCCTCGATCCCCCAGAGTGTGTGCGCGCGGGTGGGACTCCGCGGGGGCAGGAAGACCAGCAGAGGCTGGGGACGCCCGACGCTCGTTCCTGCACGGGCTTTTTAAAAACGGTTGAGATGCTGCTAAAAATCCCGGTCAACGTAAACTGACCTTCCAACCCAGACAGTGGGGGACAGATCTTCTCTTCTAGTGAAACCATAAAATTCATAAAATTGGGAGAAGTTTAAATTCAAAGCAACTTTTGTCTGGCCATTTCGTGACACCCGCTTAAATAATCTCTCAGGATAAAGGAATGGAGACAGGCTTAGTTTCTCACACCCCCTGCAGTGCTGCGTTTTACTGGGGCCTCCCAGGGCCTCCCAGAGTCACCAAATGTGAGAGTTTCAGAAATAAGTGACGGCAGTTTCTACCCTTTCTTTAAACCTTTTTTTTTTTCAAAATTTTTAATGTTTATTTATTTTTGAGAGAGAGACAAAGCGTGAACAGGAGAGGGGCGCAGAGGGAGGGAGACACAGAATCCGAAGCAGGCTCCAGGCTCTGAGCCGTCAGCACAGAGCCCGACTCGGGGCTCGAACTGACAAACCGTGAGATGGTGACATGAGCCGAAGTCAGATGCTCAGCCAGCTGAGCCACCTGGGTGCCCTTTAAACCTATTTTTTTTTATCGGTTACGTTTACCTTTTTTGGCTTAGCAATTTTCCATCATCGAAGGCCAAACAGAAGGGACAGACTTCGCACAGTGGAAGGAGCCGGCTGAGCCCACGCTCCCACCCCAGCTCCGCCCTCATGCGCTTTGTGGCTCCAGGCGTGTGTAACAGGACAGTGATAATCTCGACCTTGCAGCGGGGCCCAAACAAGTGGAGTTGTGTTGACAGAGGCCTAGCACACAGTAGGCGCTCGGCAGTGTATGTCCGTTGTTTGAGTTCATCTTTATGTTACCTGCTTCAGATTGAGTGGTAGCGTATGTTTTTTAAAGTTTATTTATTTTTGAGAGACAGAGGGCAGGAGAGCATGCACGTGTGCGTGGGGGAGGGGCGGAGAGGGAGAGAGAGAATCCCAAGCGGACTCTGCGCGGTCAGCGCGGAGCCTGACTCGGGGCTCGAGCTCACGAGCTGTGAGGTCCTGACCTGAGCTGACATCAAGAGTCAGACACTTAACCACCTGAGCCTCCCAAGCACCCTGATAGTCCATACTGTTTTCGCTAGCGTGTCCTGTATGAGACTATGGCATTCTGACATGAGGTGAGCTTTAAATCTCTAAGACAGAATTCACAGTCACACTTTCCTGTAGTCATTATGTATGGAAGTTTCCCTTACGCATTTATTTAGATCTTTCCCACACTTACTTGTTTCTTTTTAGCCTGCACTCCCATTTGTAAGAATGAGTGATAGAAAGTTACTCTTTACCGTATAGAGGGATCCCTCTTCTCCCCGTCGTTATCGCGCCTTCAGTGTGTAAAGCATAAGTGACCTCAGTCCTGTGCTTTGGGGGAAGAGGCCGATGTTCACGACGTGCTTCCTGGTTTTACCCGACTCCCAATCTGACCTTCTCGGGCGAGGTGCTGTCTCTGTGCATCTTGTAAACCCCCCTTCCTCATCTGCGCCCTGGCTGGGGGGCTTCTGAGAGCGCCCAGAACTGTACAGGGGTCCTGGAGGTAAGTGCACTGAGGCTCGGCCCTCAAACAGGACGGTGCTGGATGTTCCCAGGGCCCTTTCCGATCACTCAGGTCGTTGGTCCAGGCGACATAGTTACGGGTGTGTGCAAAAGAAAATTGGGACCTTGGCTGACTGTGATGGCATTATGTCCCGGATTTAATCAAGAAAACACAGCTGATTTGTGCTCAGGAGCAGGACAACACCAAATGCAGCGTGTGAGTAAATAACCCTAAAACCCTGTATCTCGAAGACAAGACCGCACCACTGATGGAGGGAGGAGCTTGTAGGGCAAGGGCAGCCTGAGCGCCGGGGGGGGGGGAGGGGGGGGTGCACCACGAGTGCTGCCTGGCCCCACGGGAGGCGTCCTCTCGGGCCCACGGGGGACAGAGGCGCAGGGTGGCTGTGGCGGATGAGCGGGGCCTACAGCAGCCCCTGCTGGCTGCCCAAGTGGAAGTGGGCAGAGGGAGGGCGGGGCTGTAGAGGGAGAATCCGCCATTCGATACAAGAAAAAACTATTTTCTGAGTCAACGATGCACGTTGTAGCGTGAACTGAGGAGCAAAACATATTTAGGGAAATGGGACAGTCCCGGTGAAAGCCCCCTGCCCACATCGGCGTACTGGGTGGACACGAGAAACGCCGTGCGTTCTTCAGCACCATCTACTGGACGGGAGGGACGGCCAATCGGCTGCAACTCCCAAAGTTACTGCATAAGAAGAGTATGTGCCACCTCCATTTGTCTTGGACAAGTGACCCTTTCCTCCGAGGGCGCTGACCTCCCTTCCGGCTCTCCGTTCCGCTGAGCTTTGTATCTAGTTTTTAAAAGTCCTTATGGGGCGCCTGGGTGGCGCAGTCGGTTAAGCGTCCGACTTCAGCCAGGTCACGATCTCGCGGTCCGTGAGTTCGAGCCCCGCGTCGGGCTCTGGGCTGATGGCTCAGAGCCTGGAGCCTGCTTCCGATTCTGTGTCTCCCTCTCTCTCTCTGCCCCTCCCCCGTTCATGCTCTGTCTCTCTCTGTCCCAAAAATAAATAAACGTTGAAAAAAAAATAAATTAAAAAAATAAATAAATAAAAAAAAATAAAAGTCCTTGTCCACCGACCAAGATGATGGGCTGCCTGCTGCTCACTGCGGTACACCTGTCTTCCGGCCAGTTAGCTGTCCCAGCGCCGTCCTCCGCCTTCCTCACACCCGCCATCTCTCCAGGGGTCACTCACTCTCAAGTCCGCGAACGGAGTTCTCGGCCCGCTATTTTCTCTACTCTGCACACTGACAGTAATTCTACTGACAGTAATTCTTAGTAATTCTAATGTGATAATGGCTTTCGAATCAGAAATTATTGATTTTTTTCCCTTAGAAAATTTTAATTACACATGATAGTCATTTTACCTATGCGTGTAAATTTTTCATTTGCATACGCCATCTTATAATCATTTTTGAAAATATAGGCTACACTTTTTCACACAAAGCAGAGTCATGAGACTCGACCGATTCTATACCTACACACAAATACGTGCGCGCGCACACACATAAACACACAATTACATACCCATGCACAGACACACGTGTAAAGACACACACGGTGATTCAGATCGTTCTTCCCCAAAAGTATTGATTTAATGTTAGACTCAATTTGTTGCACAACTAGGCATTTGATCATTTTTTCAGCTGTCTTTTTTTATTATTATTACTGACTGTAATCCTCAGTCTCTCTGCTAGTTTCCTAAATCTCTGTAATTTCTTCTTACCTCATTCTACTCCCTTATCCCATTTGGCCATAAACACTGAAATCTATACCCGAGCCTCATTTTATTTTTTTAAATGTTAATCCCAGTTCTTTAACACACAGTGTAATATGTTCCAGGTGTACAATGTAATGATTCAACACCACATCACCCGGTGCTCATCACAAGTGCATCCTTAATCCCCCATCACCTGTTTCCCTATCCCCCACCCACCTCCTCTTTGGTGACCATCAGTGTGTTCTCTGTAGTTAAGAGTCTGTATCTTGGTTTGTCTCTCTGTCTCTCTTTTTTCCTTTGCTCATTTGCTTTGTTTCTTCGATTCCACATAAGAGTGAAGTCCTATGGTATTTGTCTTTCTCTGACTGACTTGCTTAGCATTGTACTCTCTAGATCTATCCATGTTGTTGCAAATGTCAAGATTACATTTTTTTATGCCTGAGTAATATTCTATTGTGTATATATACCACTTCTTTATCCATTCATTAGTTGATGGACACTTGGGCCGCTTCCATAATTTGGCTACTGTAAATAATGCTGCAGTCAACAGGGGTGTGTGTATCCCTTTGAGTTAGTGTTTTTGTGTTCTTTGGGTAAATCGCCAGTAGTGTAATTACTGGGTCCTGGGGTGGTTCTATTTTTAACTTTTTGAGGAACCTCCATACTGTTTTCCAGAGCGGCTGCACCAGTTTGCATTCCCACCAGCAGCGCAAGAGGGTTCCCGTTTCTCCACACGCTCGCCAACACTTGCCGTTTCTTGTGTGTTTGATTTCAGCCATTCTGGCAGGGGCGAAGTGATGTCTCCCTGCAGTTTCGGTTTGCATTTCCCCGACGGTGATGATGAGCATCTTCTGTTTCTGTTGGCCATCAGCATGTCTTCCTTGGAGAAATGTCTGTTCACGTCTTGTGCCATCTTTTGATTGGATTATTCGGGGTTTTTTGGTGTTGACTTATGTAAGTTCTCCATATATTTTGGACACTAGCCCTTTATCAGAGAAGCCATTTGCAAATATCTTCTGCCATTTGTAGGTTGTTTTCTAGTTTTGCTGTTTCTTTCGCCATGCAGAAACTTTTTATTTTGATGTAGTCGCAATAGTTTATTTTTGCTTTTGTTTCCTTTGCCTCAGGAGACATATCTAGAAAAATATCGCTACGGCCGATGACAGAGACATTGCTGCCTATGTTCTCCTCTAGGATTTTTATGGTTTCAGGTCTTATATTTAGGTCTTTAATCCATTTTGTTTTTGTTATGTGTTACTTATTTTTGAGAGAGACAGCGTGAGCAGGGTGGGGGCAGCGGGGTGGGGGTGGGGGTGGCGGGCAGAGGATCCAGAGCGGGCTCCGTGCTGACAGCAGAGAGCCCAGTGCGGGGCTCAAACTCACAAACCATGAGCTCATGACCTGAGCTGAAGTTGGATGCTCAACCAACTGAGCCCCGCCGGTGCCCCGGTTTTCAATCCATTTTGAATTTATTTTCGTGTATGGTGTAAGAAAGCGGTCCCGTTTCATTCTTTCGCACGTGGCTGTCCAGTTCTCCCAGCACCACTCGCTGAAGAAACTGTCTTTTTCCTATAGAACATTCTTTCCTCTTTTCTTGAAGATTAATTGGCCTCATGATTGTGGGTTTTCCTCAGTCTGGATTTTCCATTCCGTCGCACTGACTGTGTGTCTGCGTCTGCACCGGCCCCGGACTGTGGTCACGACTACAGCTTTGTTATGTCACTTGAAGTCACACGGTTGCGGTGCATCCAACTTTGCTTTTCTTTTTCAAAATTGCTTTGGCTATTCGGGGTCTCTTGCGGTTCCATATACATTTTAGGATTGCCAAACCTCATTTTAAATAAATGAAATGTGCATTTACCGTTAGCTGGTGTATTCGTAGTAGGTACACCCCCCTGCCACTGCTCCTGGTTGCGTATGTAGGCACATGCCTTACAACAGTTGTCCCCCCTTGTCCCTGAGGGGTGCATTCCAAGATCCCGGGGGGATGCTGGAAACCACAGATGGCACCGAACCCTATATAAACCACATTTTTTCCTATACATACATACCTATGATAAAGTTCAATTTATAAATGAGGCACAGTAAGAGATTAACAATAACTGAGAGAACAATTATAATGATATCCTGTGATAAAAGTTATATGACTCTGGGTCACTCTCTCAAATATCTTACTGTCCTGCATTCACCTTTCTTGTGATGATGTGAGATGGTGAAATGCCCACGTGACAAGGTGAAGGGAGGCGAGTGACATGGGACGTAGTGCTGGGCGCCCACTGACCTCTGATGATGCATCTGTTCCGGGACCACGGTTGACCATGCGTAACAAACCGGAGAGCGAGATCGCAGAGAAGGGGCGGCTGTATGTTTGAACGTCTGTGTGGGTGGAGCCCAGAGGCTGTCCTTTTCTACATAGACCGCTTCTCAGTCACTTATTGAGTGGCTCTTGCAATTTAATGATTTTTCTCCTACGTTTTTCAAGCTGACTTGCTAAGCTATAAGCATGGTCTATAAAGTGTTAATCTACAATTTTAATCTATAATTTTAAATGCAATGTGTTTTAGTGATATCCAAAAGATCACTGAACTACTTTATTGAATTTCACATTACCCAGGATTCTATAGATGCATCCAGACCATGCGGCTGCATACACAAGTGATAGCCTGCGGAGAGCTCATACCAATAAATTACGAGAAACTACTGGGTGAAAGACAGACTGTCAAGGGATAAGATATCCACACAGTCTCAAAGTATCATCCCAAAGATCATATATAGTTTACAAACAGCATGAGAAGGCTTTACACTGGAAAGGTCTGACAGACATCTCAGCCCAACAAACGAAATTACCGATAACCAGACAACTGGACGCTATGTATTCCTAATGTACGCAGAGTGTGCCAGGACAAAACATGACCTGTGCACTTTCATGCCAAAAATGCTTCACCTGAAACCAGTCAAGAAAGCATGTAATCAGGCACCTGGGTGGCTCAGCTGATTAAGCACCTGACTTCGACTCAGGTCGTGATCTCGGGGTTTGTGAGTTTGAGCCCTGCATAGGGCTCTGTGCTGACAGGCCAGAGCCTGGAGCCTGTTTTGGGTTCTGTGTCTCCCTCTCTCTCTGTCTCTCTCTCTCAAAAATAAATAAACATGAAAAATAATAATAAATAAATAATAAAAATTAAAAATAAAATAAATTGGGGCACCTGGGTGGCTCAGTCGGTTAAGCGTCCAACTTCAGCTCAGGTCATGATCTCGCAGTTTGTGAGTTCGAGCCCCGCGTCAGACTCTGTGCTGACAGCTCGGAGCCCGGAGCCTGCTTTGGATTCTGTGTCTCCTTCTCTCTCTGTCCCTCCCCCACTTGGGCTCTCTCTGTGTCTCTCAAAAATAAGTTATGTAAAAAAAAAAAAAAAAAAAAACAACTTTTAAAAAAGATGTTCAACCTTACTCATAATTAAAGAAAACTCAAACGAAAAAAAATCTGTTTTACCTACTAGATTAGCAAGAATTGGAAATTATGATAATTATCTAGTATTGATGACAATGAGAGGAAAATGGACATTCTTACAAGCCATTGGCAGAACTAAGAATGTACTTCTGGCTGAAAGTTCTCTTTGAGCCCCCTAGAAATTGACCCTACAGATCTACATGTTTGCTAACATGTATCAATGACTTTGTTCACTATAGCGATGATTATGAGAGAGAAGGAATCGTAAGCAGCTAGAGTCTGCCCCCAACTACATCCGTACAGTGATTACCACACAGCAATTATAAAGACCACAGTAGATATGTATGTGGGGGTATAAAAAGATTTCCAAGAAGAGGCAACAAGAAAGGATAATGAGTAGGAAAGGTAACATGATAGGGCTGGGGTGCCACGGTGGCTCAGGTGGTTGAACGTCCGAATCTTGGTTTCATGGTTTGGGCCCCCCATCAGGCTCTCTGCTGGCAGCACAGAGCCTGCTTGGGATTCTCTCTCTCCCTCTCTCTCTGCCCGTCCCCCACTCACACTGTCTCTGATTCTCTCAAAATAAATAAACTTTAAAAAAAAGATGATAGGGCTAAAATATAATTACCACAAACATGATTGAGATGAATTTCCCTATTAAATAACAAACTTGAATTACATTGAAAAAAATCTAACAGACACATTAGAATCCAATGAAATAAAAATGCCCTATATAAAGGCATGCTCAAAAATAAATGATGCATATGCAAAAAAAAAGAAAATCACAGTAAAATCAATGAATATTAAAGTACACTTGGAAATTCAGAACCTGAATTATACACTGTTCCTGTGTTCATGACAGTGAGCACACTAGTATTCTGTGGTGTATGGCTAAAGCTGTACTTAGAGGATGATTAGTGTCATGCATACTTATTATTAAACAAGAAAGATGAAAGATCATGAACTAAACATTCAAATGAGAAAGCTATACTGATTAACACTAAAAAAATTTAAATGCAGGAAGTAGAAGGTATAAAGATAAAATAATTTGTTAGGATAAAAGTAAAACTGTAAGTGAAGCCAACAGCTGATATTTTGGGAAAAAGAAACTGAAGAGGAAAATTTCATCAGCATTTAAGAAACTAACAATGACTAGGTCTCACCAGAGTTAAAACAGATAAAACAGAATGCAGACACATGGAATAGGAGGCATAACCATATATGTAGAAATCATTTTAAAATGATAAAAGACTTGTATGCAAACTCATGCTGTTAAGTCTGAAAAATCATATGAACATATCTCAATCTTACTGAAAATACTAAATTAAATATCCATTCCTAATAATAACAGCAAACACGAGCTAGGTGACATTTCCTTATCAAAATAAAGACCATACATCAGAAACTAAAAACACATTTTTTAGATAGTGAAACCCTAAAGATGTAAAATCAGTTACCCACTATCATCACACTTTGGTCAATCCTTACCAATGCAATAATACAAGAAAACAAAATATTTGTGTGTGTGTGTGTGTGTGTGTGTGTGTGTGTGTGTGGTGTGTTTATGGGCATTATATAATAGTACATATATTATTTATACACATGGATTTAAAATCTATAAAATCATTTGAAGAATTAGAACTAAACTATTCGAAGATGTTCACATTCAAGATAAATATGCAAGAATTGTTTCTTAGAGAGCAACAATAATCAGATATAAAGTGCAGGGGAAAAGGATCCCTTGCATAATAGTTAACAACTAAAATTAAACTTAACAAGGAATGTACAAGTACTGCTCAGAAAAAAAATTTTCTCTGGGGGTGACATCAGCAACATGGCCACATAAAATGTCCCTCACTCGTAACTGCCCCCCACCCATCAGCAGCAACAGTCTGGCATCCCACCACAGGTAAGAGTGCCTTTGTAGAACTGTGGAAGCCAGCACCAGAGGGTAAGGGACCCGGAAGGACGGTCGCCTGCCCATGGGTCCGGTAATAGGGATCACACCTTGGTTCAAGCTGTGGACCCCAAAGTGGCCTATGAACCTGCTCTGACCCTCTTGGCCAGTCTGTTGAGCCCCCAGAGAGCACTGCCTCAGACAATTACCCACATACAAGAGAACCTTTGGGAAGTCCAGGTTTCTCAAGGAAAAGTTCCATGACGCCCACAGGAATGCTTTGGAGAGGGTCAGAGGAGGAGTTAGACTTTACCCATGTCACCCTGCCCCAAGGAGGCACTCAGGGCCAAGAGAGGTCTTCTCCCCCATGATTTCTCCTGCAGGGGAATGTGAGAGCATGTGAGTGAGCACCCAGCCTCCTTGTCTGCGTGGGATGCTGCCAGAGAGGCTCCTCCTTCCATCCCGAGTACTGAGTCATGAAATGCATAACGGGAGGTTGGGGGGGTAGGGGGAAAAGAAGCTGGAAGTGCAGCAGACAGGGCTCTCGGAGGGCAGGAAAGAGACAAGAGTCCTGACTGTGCTGTGGCCCCCATTAAGAAGCCCCCCTGGGGGTGCCTCACCTGCATATCCCCCCCAAGCGGCCCCCAGTGCTACATGTGCCTTGCCTACACCCTGCAGCTGGCTCCCTGTGCACACTCCTGATGGTGAGCGCAAGCTCTGGCAGGCAGCTAGTGAGCACATGCAGAAAGCCAGCCCCAATCTGTGGGTGAAGGAGAGACCACAGGCTTGAGCTATGGCTTCACCATTGGGAAAGCCAAAGGAAGGCCATCAGCACCCAGCCGGGAGCCATCCAGAATCCAGAGAAGGCATCTGAGCATAAGAATTCCGCCACAAGAGGGAGCCAGACCTGTGGGGTAGGAGAGAAAGCCTCTGAGCCCAGAGCAGGGCTGTGACAGAAGGTACTGCTCTCCTGAGGCCAGCCAGCAAAGAACAGGAGGCAACTGCTACTTTGCCATGAAGACAGCAACACGGGACCTCAAGGAACTTGAAAACCAAGGGGACGTGATTCCACCAAAGGATCTCAGCAACCTTCCAATAACCAACCCCAAAGACCTAGAGAGCTACACTTTACCTGGGAAAGAGTTCAAAATAGGTGTTTGAAGGAAGCTCGGTGAGGGGCAAGAAAGCACAGAAGGAGGGGCACCTGGGTGGCTCAGTCGGTTACGTGTCCAACTTGGGCTCAGGTCATGATCTCACGGTTCATGGGTTCGAGCCCCACATCAGGCTCTGTGCTGACAGCTCAGAACCTGGAGCCTGCTTCGGATTCTGTGTCTCCCTCCCTCTCTCTGCCCCTCCCCCACTCTCTCTCTCTCAAAAATAAAATTTAAAAACTTAAAAAAAACACATCTGAGCATCGGAGCATCTGATGAAATCGGGGAAATGATACATGAACAAAATGACAAGTTCAACAGACAGAAACAATAAAGAACCGAATACATTCTGGAGCAGAGAACAGAGATAGAAAGCATCCCTATCAGATTGGATGAAGCAGAAGGAAGAATCTGTGATCTAGAAGAAAGGAAATTTGAAATTATCCAGTCAGAGGAAAACAAAAAGAAATTTAAAAAAGTGAAGAAAGCATACCATCCAAGGAAACTGTCTGTGAATTATGAGAGTCTCAGAGGAGAGAGGAGGTAGCACAGAGAAATAGTGACTGAGAACTTCCCAAATTGGCGAGAGATTTGGATAGTCAAGTTGATGAAGTCACCCAACAAATGCAATTTAAAGAGATCTTCCCCAAAAACACATTCTAATAAAACTCAAGAACCAAAGAATCTTAAAAGCAGCAGGAGAAAAACCACACTCACAAGAGAATACCCATGAGGCTGTCGGCAGGTCTCTCGACGGAGACCTCGGAGGCCAGGAGAGAGCAGGACGAAATATTCCAGGTGCTGAAAGGCAGATCCTCCGACGGAGAACACTCTCCCTGGCAAAGGTGTGCTTCAGAGATGAAGGAGACAGACCAGACTGAGGGGGGTCCTCAGCACTAGGCCAGCCTCACAAGAAATGCCACCAGCTCTTCCTCGAGCTGACACGAAAGGGTGCTAATGAGCGACGTGAACGTGTATCGCTGCACACAACACAGCAGCGAAAGTAGGCGCGCGGGCGCATCCAGATTCCTCTAACACTGTAATGCGGTGGGTGTTAAACTCTTAACTGTCTAGATTAGAGGACAGAAGTATTACAGATAACGATAGGTACAATAGTTTGTTGATGAATACACAATATAAGAAGAGGTCAACCGTGACATCAAAAACATAAAATGGGGGCAGTAAAGGGTGGAGGTTTTGTCTGGGATGGAAGCTAGGTTCTTATCAGTGTAAACTAGATTGTTACATCTATACAAGGTCTTAGCAAGGCTTGCGATAACCCCAAAGCGAAACCCACCAGGAGAGAATGAAGAGGGTCAGAGCGCACCCCTGTGGGAAATCAATTCACAAAGAAAAGCAACAAGAGAGGAGGAAAGGAACAAGGAACCACAAAAAGAGCTGTCAAACAACAGGTCACTTCTCCAACCCAAAGGCGAGAAATGGCTAGACGGACTAAGAAAACAAGATGAACTATACACAGCCTGCGAGACTCAGTGCAAGGACACACAAGCTCCGAATGAAGGGGCAGAGAAAGTACTCTGTGTGCACGGAAGCCCAAAGAGAATGGGGACGCCCATGCTTCTCATCTGACAAAACAGACTGTAAGTCAAAAGCTATAACGAGAAACAAAAAAGGTAACTAGATAATGTTAGTTATCTAGTTGGGGTGAGTTCATCAAGAGAATATAACAGAAATTAACTCAAAATGGATTAAAGACTTAAATTTAAGACCTGACACCACAAAATTTCTAGAAGAAACCCAGGAAAAGTCTCCTTGACATTGGTTTTTGGCAATGGTTTTCTGGATATAACAACAAAAGCAAAAATAAATACATGGGACTACGTAAAACTAGAAAGTCTCTGCACACAGCAAGGAAAACGGTCAACACAGTGAAAAGGCAGTGAATGGGAGAAAATATTTGCTCGTCAGATATCTGATAAGGGATTAATTCATATCCAAAACACATAAAGAACTCGTAAAACTTACCCAAAAACTCTGATTAAAAAATAGGCAGAGAGGCTAAGCACTTTTCCAAAGAAGACGTCCAGGTGGCTGAGGGACACGCGAACACACGAACAGATGCTCGTCGTCAGCATCAGGGAAAGTGCAAATCGAACCAGAGAAGAGCACCTCACACCTGTCAGAGTGGCAGTGATGAAAAAGACAAGACGTGACACGTGTCGCGAATGCGGACGAAAGGGAGGCCTTGTGCGCTGCTGGTGGGAATATCAATTGATGCAACCTCTGTGGCAAACAGGATGGAGGCTCCTCGGAAAATTAAACACGGGGGGGGGGGGGGGGGTGGGGCCGGGTGGCTCAGTCGGCTAAGCGTCCGACTTCGGCTCAGGTCATGATCTCGCGGTTCGTGGGTTCGAGCCCCGCGTCAGGCTTTGCAGTGACAACGCTGAGCCTGCTTCGGATTTTCTGTCTCCCTCTCTTTCCGCCTCTCCCCCTGCTCGCTCTCACTCTCTCAAAGCTAGATAAACATTAAAAGTTTTTAAAGGAGGGGCGCCTGGGTGGCGCAGTCGGTTGAGCGTCAGACTTCAGCCAGGTCACGATCTCGCGGTCCGTGAGTTCGAGCCCCGCGTCGGGCTCTGGGCTGATGGCTCAGAGCCTGGAGCCTGTTTCCAATTCTGTGTCTCCCTCTCTCTCTGCCCCTCCCCCGTTCATGCTCTGTCTCTCTCTGTCCCAAAAATAAATAAACGTTGGAAAAAAAAAAAAAGTTTTTAAAGGAAATTAAAAATAGAACTTTCAATATGACCCAGCAATCCCACTTCTGGGTGCTCATCTGAAGGAATCGAAGTCAGTATCTTGGAGACAGAGCTGCGTTATTCACAGCAGCCAAGACATGGAAACAACGTGCGTGTCCGTTGAAAAAAAGAAATCCTGTTGGCGATGGCACAGAGGAGCCTCTAAGGGCATTGTGCTAAGTGAAGTCAGTCAACAACAAATAGCATATGATGTCTCCTACACGTGGAATCTGAAAAAGTCGGACTCACAGAAACAGCACGGTGGGTGCCGGGGGCTGGGGGGAGGGTGGGAGGTGGGGGGACGTTGGCCAAAGGGGGTAAACTTCCAGTTACAAGAAGAGTACGTCCTGGGGTGTCGTGTGCAGCGGGTGACCGTCCTCAGAGAGCCCCGTCCCCTGCGCAGCAGTTAGACGCGGTGGCTTTCCTGCTCTCTCCAGCCTGGTCTGCAACAATTCAGCGGATGTCTTTGCTGACAAGCAAATGATCATCTTTATTTGAACCTTATTTGAACCTTGGAATATTTGCTCATACGTGTATTAAAGTTTGGGGGTTCCGACTGTTGTGCCCTTTTAAAGATGAATCGTGTGAGTAGAATACATATTTCACAGTTCGGAAGTACAGCAGCCTAATGGCGACTAGACGTCAGACCCAGGCAGCACCCGTGCGCCCCTGCCTGAGCGGAGAGAGTGGTCATGTCACCCAGAGGGACTTTATAAAAGGCTACCTTGTGTCTTGGTTTGATAGGACACACTGTTTTATAAAAATATTTAGATAGCATTTTTCTATGAGAGACGATTTTATTACTCTCATCAAGAAACAAACTTGTATGTTTTAGTTAAAAAAAAAAAATTTGAACTGAGTGTTTTCCTTGAAATACCTATAAAAGTATTTTGTTTAACATAAGCTTGCCCAGTAATACGCAGCTTTAAAATCTAGAAAGCTCAGATGAAGACTCTTGACATAAAAATACAACTCCTGGTCTTGGTCGCTCATCACCCCTCCTGCCGGCGTTCCAGAGCTAAGCATGTGCGCTCCCAGAGCTAAGCGGGTGTGCTCAGGTCCAGCTTCAGGAGTTTTCCTAGTAATCCCCCCTTTAGAAAAAGCAAATTCCAAAGCCAGAACGAACAATGACTTAATCAAGGCTCCCCTGGGTGGGAGCCTCACTTTGTAGCTTTGTAATGTAGTCAGTGACATTCCAGAAATGCCAGGTTTTCCTACAGAGGCTCGCCTTTCGCCTTGCGGTGCTGCCTTGCGACGCCTGTGCCTTCTCACAGGCCTGTTGGCTTACTGCCCTGCCCGCGACCCAAGTGTGCACGGAGCTGCCTGTCCGCGAACGGTGAGAGGTGGCATGTTTGAAGTCTAGAAGCTGGAGAGCCTACAGAGCCAACTGTGCAGAAAGTATATGCTGTCCTCGGGGAGAAAAGTCTGCACTCGATGGGAAAGGAAGGCAAAGAGGGATTGCAGTGTGACATTTGAGACACAATAAATGAGGAAGTGCCTGTTTCGTCTCAAGCTTCAAGACCTCGCCGAGATGGGTATGCGTTTAATACCGTGGATTAGGTGAGCTCAGGTCATTCTGTTTTTACAAACTGACCTCTCTTACCTGTAACAGAACTGCGGCCTTGCGTGCTCCTTCCTCTGTTGCGGGGGATTAACGAGACCTCTCCTTTAGTTTCTGTGCCCCAGTTGGGTGTTGACCGATCAATACAGAGGTGGTCTTTCTACAAATGCTAATGCTTCCATACGCTGAGCATCCCTTTGTTTTGCAGATTCGCCTTGCTTTAAAAAAATATCACCGGCACACTCCCAACTGACCCAGAGCCAAGTGATGTCGTGTTACAATGTGGGCTCTTTTAAATAGGTTGTGGAAAGAACAGAGCGGATCAAACGTTGGGTTTTGTCCCCGAGAGTGTCAGAGCATGAAGCTGGCACCGCCGGGGACGGCGCAGCAGCCCTGGGGCTCTCTTGCAACAAGGCTCAGTGAACTCAGATCAGAGCCGCCCGGAAAGGTCAGGAAAGCCGCTGTGCTCCTGTCCCCGGTGTGAACAGAAAGCCCCAGTGTGGCCCAGAAGGCAGCGGTTGGTCCTTGATGCCTTTGATCCTTATCTAGAAATTCTGCTAGCACATGTCATACAATTGAGGGATGGTCTTTTATTGCTGCAATTAAAACTTTTCAAATGCATTATATTATCTCCACCCAAGCTAAAAGTCCTGACCGTTGTTTAAAAAAGTAAGGTTAGTGATTTGTCAGATGCTGTGGTTGACTTTGGGGGCTGCCCGCTCCCACACCCTCCTGCATGAGATTTCCCTTACTTTTTTCATTTACATCTCACCAAACAGCATAATGGTCTTGAAGTTTGTTTAGTCCTGTGACTGCCTTTATCACACGGAGACAGCAAACATTCTGTTGCTAACTTGAAGTGGCTCCAAGCAGCAAGACTGGGAGGATATTAAACCAGTAAAAGCTTATCAACTGATTCATTGATATGCTGTAAATTCCAGCCTTTTCATTTTGCTTTTGAGGGTGGTCATAAGTCAACACATTAGTAAGCAATTTGCTGACATCCAGACGGATCACTTAGAGAGGCCTCCCGGGCAGACAGAGTTCACCTGGGTACTTTTGTTAGTATATTGTTTTGAATGTTTAGCCAGTAATGTTACTGGTAAATGACCAGTAATTGCTTTGCATATCAATAACCTGAACTCTTAGTTGATTTATCCAATATCTGAAGTATGAGACTTGAAAGGAAAAATGTATGAAGACATTCACTCTCTTTAAAGCGGAATATTTTGTACATTTTGTTCCTGTAGAGTGAATAATATTAACCATTGGTTTAAAAACTAGAACTCAATTGTCTTTTTTTTTTTTTTTGGCCAGCTCTTGCCCTTTCAATTACTGAGGGCATCTGACCCCAATAACAGGAAGGAAGTAAAGGAGGACTCTGAACACATAAGAATTCGAGATTTAGGACACAGTTCCTCGTAGCTGCGCTTAGGACATGGCTCTGAATTGGCCACAACAGGTGGTGGATAAGTACACGGTGATTTAACTGGGTAATATCTCCCTTGCTGACTTTGAACGTGTGAAGCTACAAGAATAAGGTCACACCGGCTCACTTTTAGAAATTTGCCGTAGATACATCTGTAGTGTATGTATTAACAAGCTAATGTCAATGGTATGATCATAAGCTAAACGCCAAGCTTATTGAATCTTGGTAGTTGGAAGTAGCTTCAAAATCATTCCTCATTGGCATTGTTCCTTTTTTTTAAATCCCAAAAAGCACCCTTTAGAATATATACGTTGGGGGATATACGTGTCCTCCTTTCTAATCTACAAACGTAGAATCAATTTTTTTCAATGAACACTAAGGGCCTCAGCGCGAATCAGATTCGTCCCTGAATGTAAGGAACTCCTTCCAGGCGCTAAGAAATACACACGGGAAGAGATGAGAGCATCCGGCCGATGACAGGTGCCCGTGAGGGGCCAGAAGTGCTCTGTGAGAGTTGAGAGCGAGCGCATTTGCTATGAGCCCACGCACACCGGGCGTCCTCGCGGTCTTCAGGAGTCATTCGTGCAGGGGAGTCATGGAAACAGGGGAACGTGACAGTTATTCATGGGACTCTGTCAGTGACTTTGGCCGGCTGGGAAATTCCTACAGGGAAGTAATGAGAGGCCCCAGGGGACCTCGGCCCCCAGACAGGCCCAGGATGGGGGGTTGGGGATCAAGGCAGAGGTGGTGAGGGCAGTGCTCCCAGAAGGCCACTCGGGCATCAGGGGAGAGCTGGAGGCAGCCCGGGCTCCTCCCACCACACAGGGCCCCGCCCCCTCGTTCCCACCTGGCCCCTCCCACCTGCTGCCTCCCTCGAAGCCGTCAGACGCCCCGCCCCGCACACACCCTGTTCCCCTCTAACTCTGAGCCCCCCCCCCCACCGGGCTCCCCTTGTTCCCACCCTGCCTTCCTGCACACGGGGCACCTGGGTCCGGGGCTGGCCCCGTGTGCACCGTGGGACGGCCCCGCTCCCGGCCCGTTAATCGTGCGGCACGCAGACACTCCACGGTAAAGTTATTCAGCCTAGATTGAATACGCTGCATTTAATAGTCCTTAACCACCATTACACATAAAAGGAATTGTTACTTTTCTCATTTATGAAATGCTTTTAATTTCACCTAAGCAAGAAAGTGTGATTTGTTAACAAGTGTGAAAATGACATTACATCTGTTAGGCAGGCTAGTAGATACGAAATATAAATTAAATCACACTGTGGGGCACAGCACTCCAGATGGCTTCCAGTGACCCATGCCTGCGGTTCTGTGCTTTACAAAACCCGTCCAGGTCCCTCCCTGCCCCCCAGATCCCTAGGGCCAGCTCCTTGAGGGGGGGGCGGGTCCCTCTCTGCTGCACCCACCTTCCCCGGGAGAGACAACAATAACTTGTGTCGTTAACGTCAACTTCAAAAAGTAGCGAGTGTCACAGAAATACAAGGAAATGGAGGGGACAGGAAGTGAAATGGGGAGCACGGGGTTTGGGGCAGGTAGAGATGGGGGTGCAGACACAGACGGGATGGGGAGCAGCTCCCGGGAGCACAGGGGCAGGGTGACTTGTGCTCTTGCTGAGCTGAGGGCACTCAGCAAAGGGCTGGGCTGGCGCAGTCCGGGACCACCGGGACCCTTGTTCCTCGCTGGCCACTACCCGGCTGCCTGCCCACCCCTCGTTCTGCCCTGGTGTCTTGTGTCTGCTATTAAATGTTGTTCCAAGCAAAGAAGAAAGTTTCAATTATTAGCTTAAATTTTATGCTGTGCGAGGCCAATTTTAAGCGCAAACACGAAAGCATTTGGTTCACGTGTGGAACCTCCGAAAGTACACAGTGTGCGTCTCCTGCCTCATACGTGTATATCTAACGCTTACCCACACAGATAAATTGTCCACTAAAACGGGGTCTGAGCCCTCGGCGCATGGCAGGGAAGGGACCCTGGACGTCCTCGTGTCCCCCCTTCCTTCTGTGCCGTCGCCTCCCATCTAAGTGGCTGCAAGGAAGTGACGCGCCAGAAACAGGACATGAAGGCCGTGTCCAGGAACCAGAATTCGGGAGCGAAAGAGCATGGGGACGGGGCGGCAGCTTGAAGCAGACAGGCTATGAATTTTGCATATGGGACTGATGGATCCCCAGTGTGGTGGAAACACTAGAGAAGAAGGGCATGTCTGGCGAAGCTACAGCCTTCTCAGAAGTGATGGCAGAAGCCGGAAGACTGAGCACAGCACCTCCGGGACTTGAGTGAGGCACTAACAGCCTTGAATGCCACACACACCAAAGGAGGGTTCCAGCGAGAAGCATGGCAGGCCGCCCGGCTGGCTCGGTCGGAAGAGCAGGTGACTCCTGACCCCAGGGTTGTGGGTTCAAGCCCCACGCCGGGCATAGAGATTACTTACCAAAAGAAAAAAGAAAAAAGAGAGGCAAAGGGAAGACAATTTCAGACAAAAATGCCTTCACTAGAGGAGATTCTGAAAGGTGCCTTTGAGGAAGAAAGAAAATGGTCCCAGGTTCCAAGATGCAAGAAGGGTGAAGTACAAGGTGGTAAAAATGTGGACAAACCTAAGAGGCACAGGCTCTGTAAAGCAGGACCACTAACGTCTTCTAGCGTAAAAGAGAGGAAGAGACAGCTTGAACACACAGAATCCCCCGCTAACGTGCTCGGGGACCCTCGCTTACGTGGCAGGGTGAAAATTCCGACTGACCTCAGACGTTACTCATTTTAATATGCATTTGTAGGGTGACTGCTGAAAGAACTGAAATGGAGTTTTAACCTTCAAGTTAGCAGAGAGAAAAAGAGAGAGAGAGAAATGTCAGCAGAAGAAAAGAGCAGAGAGAAAAGTAAGGCAATGGCAAGACAACTCGAAAATACAGGACAGGACGGACCAACGTCCCGCCGGATGGATCGGTCAGCACAAGCCCCGTCACATGACTTCGAAGGGGCTATGATGTGTGAGAACAAGGATAAGGTATGTAAGATGGGTGCATAGACACACACACACACAGAAAACGACAGGAAAATCTGGGGTGCTGACATCAGACAAAGCAGATATGGGGACAGTGACACCCAGGACCTGTGGCACACGCACTCCTTCAAAATACAAATACATCACTTATAAAAACTGACCACAAAAATTCTCATCATAGCATAAGACATTTAAAACATAGAGGGGCACCTGCGTGGCTCCTTTGGTTAAGCATCTGACTTCGGCTCAGCTCAGGTCACGATCTCACGGTTCATGAGTTAGAGCCCCGCGTCAGGCTCTGTGCTGACAGCCCGGAGCCTGGAGCCCGCTTCGGATTCTGTGTCTCCCTCTCTCTGCCCCTCCCCTGCTCGCACTCTGTCTTTCTCGCTCAAAAATAATAAACATTAGGGGCGCCTGGGTGGCGCAGTCGGTTAAGCGTCCGACTTCAGCCAGGTCACGATCTCGCGGTCCGTGAGTTCGAGCCCCGCGTCGGGCTCTGGGCTGATGGCTCAGAGCCTGGAGCCTGTTTCTGATTCTGTGTCTCCCTCTCTCTCTGCCCCTCCCCCGTTCATGCTCTGTCTCTCTCTGTCCCAAAAATAAAATAAAAAACGTTGAAAAATAATAATAATAATAATAATAAACATTAAAAAAAATTAAATGTGTACATCATGATCTCTGACCACAGTGTACATAAGCTAGAAATTTAAAATAATTTTTAAATAACTAGAGATATCTCACACACTTGGAAATACAGAAACAGTTCTAAATAACCCCTTGGTAAAGAAGAAATTACAATGGAAATTAGAAAATATTTTGAACGGAATTGACAGCAAAATACATATCAAAACTTATGGAATATTACTAAAGCAGTATATTTCTTCTATACTCAGTATCTGTTGTAAGGTCAACATTTGAGTATAGAATTAGTTTACAATTGTCACATATTATAACATATCCTAAGCATTTATTTACTGTTTTGCTATATGGCACCAGTTAGCATTAAGATTGGCCTACTGAGGGGCGCCTGGGTGGCTCAGTCAGTTAAGCGTCCGACTTCGGCTCAGGTCATGATCTCATGATCTGTGAGTTCAAGCCCCGCGTCAGGCTCTGTGCTGACAGCTCAGAGCCTGGAACCTGCTTCGGATTCTGCGTGTCCCTCTGTCTCTGTCCCTCCGCTGCTCGCCCTCTCTCAAAAAAAAAAAAAAAAGATCCATCCCCCCCAGATTTACTCGCCGCATCTGCAAAACTGGCCAGGCCATGTTCTCAACAAGTGCTGAGGGAGAGCCTGCCGTGGTCAGGGCACATCCCAGGCCCTTGAGAAATGTAAACATGTTTGAAAACCCTTGAAAAACACCACAGGGCGTCGTCAGTGTGAGGCACAGCACCCCCAGCCCCCAAGTTGGTAGCAATAAAGGCAATGAGGCATGTGCCAAGGGCACTGAGGGCAGGAGGAGGTTGGCCTGGGGAGGTGACACTTGGGGTTGTCCTCACCAGGGCCACTGGGGAGTCACCAGACACAGCTGTTCAGAGCTGTCCCCTCTGCTTCCATCTGCCGTGCTTTATCTCAAGCTGTGAGAAGTCATCGATGTGTCAGAACAGTGGGGACTCCTTCAGCCATCCTGGGCAGATACACATATGTCTGTTATCACATACAACATACACGATAACGTAAGTGTGTGTGTGGCCTCCGCATTTATTCTGTTGCCCTCTGAAGTGACCTCTGACAGCTCACAGTGGTACCTCAACACCTGGAGTTGGGCACTCACACTCCCAGGTATGACAAAGAAAGATGTGTTAGATAACTTTGACTCTTAGAGGTAAGCGGGTGACTTCTGTGACAGCAGCCCTCCGTCTCCGGAGAGACAGTTCAGATGCAGCTATCTGTGGCCCCCAGGTTCCGAGCCCCGGGTCTGGGGTAGGGCGGAGACTCCCGGGGGTGCCGCTGCTCCCAGGACCAGGCTTGAGAATCGGCACCCAAATCAAGCACTCTCACACTCATGCACCTTCTCCAGACAGAACTTCTGTGCTCGAAATAATTTTAGAACATGCCTTATAACCCGAAATCTTTTGTAAGGTCTGGAATAGAATGTGACCCCTTTTTTTTCTGAGGCATAATTTTGGAGGAAGAAAAGATGTTACATTCCAAGTATGTATGAGGAATCGCCCTCCCTTCAAGAGAACTCACCCCCAGGGCACACGGACTGTGCAATATGAAGTTGAAGGCGGTCATACAGATTTCCGAGGAATTCTCCCTTTCACATGGTAGGGACGCGCCTAGTCTCAGTCATTTGTATAGAGGTTATCAAATAGTGAAAAGGCCAAAACACAAAGGAAATAAAACTCAAGGCCCTAGGGGGCGCCTGGGTGGCGCAGTCGGTTGGGCGTCCGACTTCAGCCAGGTCACGATCTCGCGGTCCGTGAGTTCGAGCCCCACGTCGGGCTCTGGGCTGATGGCTCAGAGCCTGGAGCCTGTTTCCGATTCTGTGTCTCCCTCTCTCTCTGCCCCTCCCCCGTTCATGCTCTGTCTCTCTCTGTCCCAAAAATAAATAAACGTTGAAAAAAAAAAAAAATTAAAAAAAAAACTCAAGGCCCTAGGAGACACGGCCTGCTGACGAACGTAAGTCACAGTGACGATTACAGTCGGTGTGGAAGAGAACGTGATTGCCCAAGAGAAGAGCATGTTCCTCCGGGCCCCTCAGCACAGGTGTTCCCTGATTTACGATGGCACCAGGTCCCCGTAAACCCATCGTACGTCAAAAGCATCATTAAGTCAAAAATGCGTTCGGTACACCTAACCGACCCAGGACCCCAGCTTAGCTCAGCCCGCCTTGACCGTGCTCGGAACGTTCACGTTGGCCTACGGTTGGGCAGAATCGTCTAACGCAAGCCTCTTTTACAACAAAGTGTCGAGTATCTCCTGTGATGGCACGGAGGGCTGCACCGGAAGGGACGGGAATGGCTGTGCGGGTGCAGACGGCGGTCGGTGTGTCGGCTGTTGACCCTCGTGATCGCGTGGCCACTGGGAGCCGCGGCCACCGCCCGGCATCACGGGGGAGGATCAGACCGCCTGTCACCAGCCCTGGGAAAATATTGAAATTCGAAATTCCAAGCATGGTTTCTACTGAGTGTGTATGCCTCTCGCACCATCGTAAAGTTGAAAACTTCTAAGTCAAACTGCTGTAAGTTCGGGGGCGTCTGTATGGCTAAAAAACAATTGCAAACAAACCCCCGAAACCCAAGTGCCTGGAAGATTCAACCGTCAGCCACGCGGACGCCTGTCGTGGCACAGCGTGGCCTTTCCCTGACACTCGGCGCTCATCCTCATAACACCCGGGGACGGAGGCCGGCGCGGGCTCGCTCACCGTAGACACGCCTCCCTTCCTGCGTGTCCCCTCGTCGTCTTGTGGGAGGGAGAAGAATCAGAGGGCACACCACATCCCTGCGGGCACCTTGTGAGGTCTGACCTTGGAGAAGCAGCCCCGGAGGTGACTGAAACACTGTGTTCAGCCGGGTCGGTCCACATCGGGGACACACGAGACGTCCACAGACCAGAACACTCGAAAGCTGGAAGTCCCGCGCATCCAGGATGTGTCCCCGCATCACATCTAACTGTCTCTGAGATTCCGATAGGCTCAGCTTGCCTCACCAAGCCCGACGACATGGGACGGACCACATGGGTCCCTCGGTCAGGACTCCTCCAACTGCTGGAGCAAATGCCCCCCAAACTTCAGTGACCGAAAGTAGGAGCCTCGGTGCCACCCACGAGTGCGGCGTGCCAGCCGCCGGTAGTGTGCGGGCACCGTCCCCCGCAGCCCCGTGCCCCGCCGTCCCCGGGGCCCCGAGACCCCACTTCCACGTGCAAGACCTATGCCGCGCGGCCTCACCTGGCACAGGAGGGATGGCAGTCGCGGTTTCCAGATGAGACGGCAACTTCTGAAGACAGCTCTGCGCTGGGGAGGGGGGGGGACGGCAAGAGGGCAGGCGGGTGGCGGCCACCAGCGTCACCCCCTGGCCCAGGCGATTCCGTTGCTACTCAGAGCAGCCTGCAAGTATCTTACAAGCAGCCACTGCTACGGCCCCAGGTGAGCTAGCTCTCCGAGCCTCGGGCGCTGCGATCGGCACAGACGCGGTTCTTCCCGGCGAACGAACGCCCCCACGAGCCCTCAGGCCGTGCTGTCCAGTCCCGGCAGCCACAAGCCTCTGGCGCTTGTCGGGTCCCTGACGTGAGGCCAGGGAGGCCAAATCGACACGTGCTAGACACGCTCAGGATCTCAAAGACTGAACAAGAGAAAAGAATAAAGCGTCTCGTTAATGGTTATCCACGCGATACGTCTTTGAAATGATAACATCTTGGATATGTTGGGTACAGCAAGATATTACAATTAACTTCACCTTTTCAAGGACTTTACAAAGCGTGGTTCCTCCAAGTCTAGGGTTCGTGTTACGTTTCCGCAGGACGGGGGTGACCCAGAGCAGCCAGCCCCGGGTCTTACCTTTTAGAGAGTTCTAAGAACAATTTTACGAAAAGGGCTTGTTCTAAGCGCATCGCACACTGTCTTTTTTTTTTTTTTTTTTTTAATTTTTTTTTTTTTTCAACGTTTATTTATTTTTGGGACAGAGAGAGACAGAGCATGAACGGGGGAGGGGCAGAGAGAGAGGGAGACACAGAATCGGAAACAGGCTCCAGGCTCCGAGCCATCAGCCCGGAGCCCGACGCGGGGCTTGAACTCACGGACCGCGAGATCGTGACCTGGCTGAAGTCGGACGCTCAACCGACTGCGCCACCCAGGCGCCCCTCGCACACTGTCTTGAGAAGACAAAGGAAAGGAAAACGAGAACAAGTGCAGTCCTGTCGCCAAAACCCCTTCTTCCAATTTGAGTGGCGTCGACGCACAGCGTGCAAAGCGGTGATTGCACAAGCATGTGCGTCATGCCTTGCTCTCCACACGTGTAACTGCCATCTGTCACCGCACGAGACCGCCACAGCATCGGTGGCGGCATCCCCCACGCCGGCCTTTTCTTCCCGGGATTCATTCATCCCATAAGGAGGAGACTCCGTCTGGCCCCCCCCCCCCCCCCCCCCCCCCCCCCCCCCCCCGCCTCGCCAGTTTTGCCCCTCCCCCTCCCCCTCCCCCCTCCCCTCGGGATGTTCACGTTTTTTAGATTCCACACACGAGTAAAATCGCAGGGCATCTGTCTTTCTCAGTCTGACTTACTTTGCTCAGCACGCTACTCCCTGGGTACATCCCGGTTGTCCCATCCTCTTTATGGCTGTGTGATACTCCTGTGCGTGTGTCAGTGTCTGTATGTCACGTCTTCTTTATCCACTCACCCGTGGATGGACGCCTGGGCTGCTTCCGCGTCTCGGCTTCCGTGAACAATGCCGCAGTAAACACAGGGGGGCGTGTATCTTCTCAAACTGGCGTTTTCATTTTCTTTGGGCAAATACCCAGCAGTGGAACTCTCGGCTCAGACGGCATTTTGACCTCTTGAGGAGCCTCCGTACCGTTTCCCGCAGCGGCTGCCCCAGTTTACGCTCCCACCAGCATGCGTGAGGGTTCTTCCCCAAAACTCTGATAGGAACCATTCGCTCTGCCCCCACCCCTGCCCTAGTTGTTTCTGGTCTTTGCCTTTCCCCTTCCTTACTCTAATAATCCAGATCTCCACAATCTAACTGGAAACAGGAAACTATTCTCCCTTCCAAGCACCTCTAATGAGATGTAACGAGCCCTCTGCAATCACGAAATCGCTCTTCTATCTAGGCTTTGCTCCCAATGTGTTTGTTCCTGGAAAATCAGGCAGGACTTATGGGAAGATGGGCAAGCCGTCTAAAACCCGAACTACTGTAATCAAAACACCAGCAAAACAAGAGCTGTCTCACTAAAAACCCCACGAAAGATTTAGACACGTTACATTTCTAATAAACCAAAATTTCTACGGCTTTCCCTTTTTGAAAAGGAGCAATGGCATCTTGACGGAAAAGCTGAAGATTCCTCACTTTGGAGAATCACACAGTAAATATTGCCAAGTCCGCACACGGCCAAGCAGAGTCCAGGGGAGGAGAGGAGAGTGAAGGATGTCATGTTAAGCTACTTTGCAAGTTAGCATGTGCTGCCAAGTAATGGCTCACAAACGAGCGTACTGCGAGTCCCTGTGACTCCCGCAGCATCTAGGCGTGCCCCCTCCTATGCGTCGGATCTGAGCAAATTCCAGCTGCAAACACGTCTAATGGCTTTGCTTCCCCCCCGCGATTCCAGCTCGTTGCCATCAGAAGGCGATAGCACATCATCCCACAGCCAGCTAAAACCATTCGTCCCGAGATCACTGTGTTTCTAAGTCCTTTTGTATCAAAAACGCAGTACTTTATATTAAAAAGTAGTACTTTATAAAAAGAACTGAGCAGGGGAGGGGCCTTAGAGAACTCTAAGGACAATACTTTCAAAAGCAAACCACCTTAAAGTTGGAGATAAAATGCTGCCTCCATACAGTAGACTAGCAAGGGAAACGGAATTTTAAACTAAGTCCTAAAGATCCGTAGCAAGGGGGTGTGCAACTGTCCATAAACTGATTACCCCCCATAAAGAGATTTTTGAGGTCCTCAGGCAATGGGAGTTTTCAAATTATGATGTTAGGGCTTGGTGAGAAAGGCAGAATGCCTAAGGAGTTTACAAGAAGGGATAATCTTTCTCTTGGATTTCTTTTTTTTTTTTTTTTTTATGGTCACGCTAAAATGATCGTTCATAACATGCAGCCCCAGGGGGAAGGCAGCTGGGGGCAGAGGGCTGGCAAGAGCACTGCCTCCAGTGTCGCTGGCCCTCGGGCCCTGCGGCAGCCAGCGCGGTGAGGGCCGGCTTGAGCACAGGAGCGAAGGCTGAGGGGCAGGCCTCAGTGGCACTAATCCTGAGCGATTCTAATGCCTCTCTCCTCTCCTCTTCCTTTTCCCTCTGATGTCTTCTCAACTTTTAGTTATAGCGTATTCCTTGTTAGCAACCACCAAGACTTACAACCAGGTGAACCTTTGTGAACCTCTTTGCATAAACTACCCGAACATGGCTCTGTTAAGTAAACATCTGTATGTCTGTTTCCCCAAAAAGTCTTTTATTTAAATGTTTGGTTTTTTGAGAGAGAGGGAGGGGAGGAGCAGAGAGACAGGGAGAGACAGCGTGAGCCGGGGAGGGGCAGAGAGAGAGGGAGACAGAGAATCCCAAGCAGGCTCTGCACTCACTGTCAGCCCAGAGCCCGACACTGGGCTCAAATTCACGAACCCTGAGATCGTGGCCTAAGTCGCAATCAAGAGTCAGATGCTTAACCGACTGAGCCCCCAGGCGCTCCCCTAAAAAGTCTCATTCAAAGGTAGAGACCTGAGGAAAGTTAGCAAAAGAAGGCCGTCAGAATTCAAGAAGAGGCTTCCCTTCCGCCTCCGTGTAGAACTTCACCCGGCGTTAGCCCGCTGCCTCCCGTGTCCTTTCCAGTTCGCAGAAATCAGCCGCCGCATACTGTGCTCCTACAACACAAACGTAGAAGAGCTGTTTTCGGAAATCGACCGCTGCCTGGCCATAAACCGAAGTGTTCTTCAGCAGCTGGAGGACAGGTGTGGCCACGAGCTCACAGACGGAGACTGGGAGAAGATCCAGATCCAGGTAGGGTTGGGTCACCAACCGGAAGCAGCAGAGCCCCCGGGAGTCCGGGTGACATTAGAGGGGAGACTTGGGGACCTGGTGGTGCCAGATGGTGCTTCCAGCCCCGGCTGTGCCTGAACCGGCGGGAGGGGGCGGGGGGTGGTCCCTGAACCTTCGTTGTCCAGCCTGGGGTGAGGTCAAGGCCCTTGAGCCGGAAACTGCTTTGATGATGCCTTTTTGTGAGCAGTGAGAACACCAAAGGGAAAACACCGCCCCACGTGTTACTTTCCTGGTTTTCCTTCAAGCCCGGGCCTGCCGTCCTCTCGCATCTGTAGTAGCCATGGAAGAAAGGGACACTCTGCATTCAACAGAGGAAAAACTTACTTAGAAAACGATGAAAATAGGAAAATCTATAAAGAAAGTTCAGCAGCTATCCAGGGCCAAGGATTTTGAAAAGGACTACTCTTTATTGCCTAATTAAAAGGAAATCTGTGTCATTAATGTGCAGTATTTTATAAAGTATTTTTGTTTGTTTTAAAATTGCTTATCACACGGGCACCTGGCTGGCTCAGTCAGAAGAGCATGCAACTCTTTTTTTTTTTTTTTTTTTTAAGTTTATTTGAGAGAGAGAGAGAGAGAGAGAGAGCACGCACAAGCAGGGAGGGTCAGAGAGAGGGAGAGAGAATCCCAAGCAAGTTCCACACTGGCAGCATGGAGCCCGACGCGGGGCTCAAACTCATGAACCGTGGGATCCTGACCTGAGCTGAAGTTGGACGCTTAACCAACTGGGCCACCCAGGCTCCCCAAGAACATGCAACTCTTGTCTTGGGGTCGTGAGTTTGAGCCCCACACTGGGTGTAGAGATTACTAAAAAAAAAAAATTGCTTCGGCCGTGAGTTACTATCCCTTTCCGTATTTCACAAGAGTGACAGTATATGTGCAATTAGTGTTTTTGTAACACAAGATGGAACCTCGTTTCTAGAATATCCCTGTCTCTTGGTATATGGTTCTCCCTTAAGTTCAGGAAGCTTCCCTTCACACCCTGCACAACGAACTCACTCCCTGTCCTGTGCCGCAGGCTCTGCACCGGGAGACCCATGAGTGTCCCATCTGTCTCACCCCACTCCCCACCAGCGCTGACTGTCGCCAGGCCCCGGTGGAGATGCTCTGCGGCCAGCCTTCCCGAGAGATGGTCCTCCTGTCCTGCTCACATGTGTTTCACCACACGTGTCTCCTGGCCCTGGAGGAGTTCTCCCTGGGAGACAGCTCTCCTTTCCATGCCTGCCCCCTCTGCCGCTCTTGCTATCAAAAGAAAATTCTGGAATGTTGAATTCATAGTCAGGGAAAACTATCATTCCTGGGGGGGACGTTTACCTTAATTTTGGATAAACTGTATGGGTTTGGGGTTAAGTGCTATGGTGTAATCTGTTCTCCAATGAAACGTGTTTTTACTAGCTGTATGTAGGAACCCTAAATATATTTCTAAAGCTGACAAGCTACCCAGTTTTGGTCTTTAGTCTATAAACATTTCAAGCTGATAAGCTTCATCAGTTGAAGTAAGTGAGGGATGGGTAAAAGATCGAGTTGCAGAGGTTCTATACTTGAGTGATCTGCTGTGTTTCTTAGCTGATCGGCTGGGATTGCTCCTAGCAGCAAGACCACTCTCGTCCCTTCATGGTCATCTGGTTACCTGGCCTGTCTCCACGGAGTTCTGGCTGACACTGGGTCGGGCCTGCCAGGATGGCCTGTGCACATGGCTGCATACACACAGCGACTGGGTGCCCAACGAGCGGGAACCTAGAAACACTCCTTACACTGTCTTAGAAACACTCCTTGCCATTCCTAATTCTCGTTCTGTAGTCGTTGCTTTATTTCTGTGTGATAAATGACTGTTGTACTCCAGCGCTTCTGATATGTAAACCCAAAGCACAGAAATAAAATATTCAGTGGCACTGGGCACCAGGAGACGGTAAATCGCGTTCAATGACTTCGAGCCGCTCTGCTGTAGCTGGTACGTGGGGACACCCATGGGTGTCTGCTCGGATCAGAAGGGTGCGACCGTGCTCTCCTCATCCCGGGACCTTGCTGGTTTGCAATAACGAAGTTCAGTTGTGCAGGCCAAGTACCCCCCTGCCGTAGCGGGAAAGGCCCCAGATCTCAGTGGCTTGCAAAGCCTGTTCCTCCGGAACCCCACAGTCCTCTGGCGGTTGGGAGGGGGGACGGGTGCTGACGGGGTGCTCTAAGAAGCCTCTGGCTCCCCGGCTCCTTCCGACTTCTGTCTCATGGCTCCTCTACCCCGAGTCCGTGAACGGTCTCATCGCTGGGGAAAAGCAGGCAGAGGTGCTTACCGGGTGGAGCTTGGGCGTCCAGGCACACGTCGCCACGGCAACAGCTAGCCGCAGGGCAAAGAGACCGGAAGCGGGAGGGGAGCCCAGGAGGAGGAAGACGTGGGTCGCCAAGCCCAGGTGCACACGTGTCAGGGGTGCGGAACAATCCTGACATCATGTGGAAAGAAATACTAAAATGTATATTCCTTTCTTTTAATCTCATCCTTTCAAAATGCTCGTCTGATAGGTTTTATTTATAAATAGCTTTATAAATACCTATCACTTACGAATAAATACACATATATTGGAGTGTGCTCAAACATTCTGTAAATGATGGGGCACCCCACTGCAAAATTTGGACAAGCAAAATTTGTCCAAAATTTGTTAACAGTCTTCTCCCGCTCATCCACGGGGGATATGCCCCAAGACCCCCACTCAATGCAGAAAACCACAGATGGTACCAAACCCTATTTTCCTACCGCATCTTCTCCTATACATACATACCGATGATAAAGTTTAGTTTATAAATTAGGTTGTAGTAAAAATTAATACCTAAAAATAAACGGAACAATGTACTGTAATAAAAGTCACGTGACGGTGGTTTCTGTCTCAGAATATCTTACTGTGCTGTGCTCACCTGGTGAGGAGGAAGTTGGAGGATTAATGCCCACATGACGAGGTGGGGTGAGGCGAGCGATGCGGGCACTGCGATGGAGCGTCCAGCTCTTACGGGTCTTCCGATGATCCGTCAGGAGGCTCATCCGCTCTGGGATCATAGGTGACCGGGTAACTGAAACTGTGGAGAGCGAGACTACAGATGGGGGGGGTGGGGGACCAGCTGTAAACTGGACAAGCTCTAAACAGTGAGTAAGCACTTCTGTCCTGAGACAGCAGAAGTTAGCAGCTCATAGCCTTCCACGTCCACCCAGAAGGCCGATGACGTGCACGCCTCTCCGTCCATGCCCTGAAAGGCAGAGCAGAGCCGTGTGGCCAAGGCCTGGGTGGTCTGATCCCACTGCCCCCTGGAGGGAGAGTCCAAGGCTGCATGGGTCACTCAGTGATGGCGAGAGTCCACTGAGGACCGTGTATGGCCACATCCCAATGCTCCTGTTCCTCGGGACAATGACTGGGTCTTACTGTCCAGACTCCCTGTACTCCTGCCTGCCTTCTGAGCCCATTTCTCACGCTCTCCCACTGAATCTGTGCTGCCACACATCCTTCCAGTGGCCTGTTTTCCCGCTAAGTGGACAGAGTCCACTTCTGCTCTGTGCAGCCACGTACATGACTGACACAGGAATTATGAGTTGTGGACGACAGACACAGGAAAATCAGCGGCGATGGCGTCTGGAATGGGTCGTCACCGGGGACGAGGGCAGTGAAGATCTTGTGAGTGTTCAGGGACGAGTCTCAGGCAGCTGTGACGATGTGAAAGCAGGTATTTTTCTTATTGAAAAGCCTCCTGGAATGGCATTCCCACCAAGGCTTGGGGAGACCCAAGTTTCAACCACAGGACAATAAACAAGGGTGCAGTGGAGTAGCTGCTTCTCTGGACAGTTTGACGATGACGACACATTTTCAGGTCAAGTCACAAAAACCATGCAGACTTTCATATGATTACATCACAGCTTCAGGTCTCTTGTATGAGAACTGGGTCGCTGACCAAGAGAGCGCGGGAAGTCAGCAGAAGACTTGGGAAAGGAAAACTGTGTCATGCTATTTAAATCATCATCGTAATCGTTTTCACATCTCCAAGTGACTGGGTACGTGGTTTATTACCATTTTGATTAGTAAATTCCAGTTTTGTTTCATGTGACCAGGGAATGGGATTTGCCAGTCCGGTTGCTGTAACAGTGCCTGTAACAACTAGGATTTATTTCCTGTATGTTGGGTGGGTTTGGCTGCACTGTGGGGGGCTCAGCC
This sequence comes from Leopardus geoffroyi, assembly GCF_018350155.1. NCBI lineage: Eukaryota > Metazoa > Chordata > Mammalia > Carnivora > Felidae > Leopardus > Leopardus geoffroyi. Next base: position 167,717,131 of record NC_059331.1, read on the forward strand.
GGGCTTGGCTCCAAAGTGTGAGTTACGTCCAGCCACGTTCCCTGAGCTTTGTGAATTTGGTTTCTGACCTGCAACCAAAGACTTGTGATGAATACAAGAAGGCATAAATGAAGGTGGAACCAAAGAGGGGGAGGAAACAAGAGTGGGAACAGGGGGAAGGGGGACAGGAAGGAGGGGTGAGCCACGCACAACAGACACCCACGCGCACTTCCTTCGGCAGCAATCACTGCCCGTTCGGTTCTGAACTTCTGAGCAGTGGGCCCAAAAGGGAAACCCGTGTCTGTTACACAATTCATAACGTCCATGAGTTGGAAACAAGGCAAGTGTTCAGAAAAGAGGGACTACTCTTTTTCCCCTTTTGAGACAAGTGTCCCCTTTCTTCTGTTTTTCGAGTTGGTGACCGGGGTGGCCGTGGAGGAGCGCCATGCAGGTCTCGGTTCCAGAGACCAGGCTGAGAGGGGTCGGCCAGTGGACGTCTTCCAGCCACCGTCCCTTCAGAGCCGCCTGCGTGCTCCTGCCTAGGCCACGGGCTTCCGGGCCGTCCCTCAGCAACACGGAGGTCCAGACCCTGCCACAGGGGAGCGCACCGCTCACGGGGACACGTATCCCTACCTCGTGGATGGCCACTGCTTGCACTCAGACATGGCTTGTACCACAAAGACGAAATGACAGGACACGATAAACAGAATGGTGTCCACCTCAGATATGCAGTGGTGAGTTTCACGGGGCAGATTCTGTAAAACGTTCCCCTGTAGCACGGCCACACCGTGGTCAGTGACAGCAATTTCTGTGACGCCCGCTTGGGTGCAGTCTGCCGGGCATAACTGTCTGTGGTGGATCTGGCTTGTCCGGAATATCCGTAGGGCGTGCTGACTGTGTGTACTTCAAGTAGTTCTGGCGGGAAACCACTTCTCGTGCCGTTTTCATAAATACTGGCTGGCAGTTAGGTTCAAAATGCAGTCCCTCGTAAGTAGCAGGAATGTTTGCTTCTCTCGTGCAGTATAATCCGTGTGTGTGTTGACACGCCTTGGTGGACAAGAGCGTGTTCAATATAGTTAACCGCCTCCCGGAAAAGCCGAATGCCCAGGAAGGGTATCTGCGGACGGGGCTGTTCTGAGCCCTCTCTGACCTGAGGCGGGCCACCAGCAGCCCCGGAACTGGTGAGCACAGCCCAACATCTAGGAAGCCGAGTCACCGTGTCGCACGCCTGAAACGAACGTGACGCTGCGTGTCAACTCTACTCAAAAACCGTTTTCGACAAAAAATGCAAACAAAGAAATAACACGTGCATCTGGTCTCTTATTCTGGCAAACCAGGCAAACTCACGTGCCTTCTGCAGCCAAGCAGGTAACAGATCAGTGAAGAAAGCAGCTACTATGGCCATGATTCCAAGATGTGGAACTTCATGCTGCCAGGTCTTCTAGCACTCAAACAATCTCTCTCAGCCAAACGATGTTTCATCGTTTGGCACCGACAACAACATGGCATTGGCATAAAAATAAATCGGTGAAACAGGCAGCCCGGAAACAAACCCACACGTATGTGGTCAATTAACTTATGACAAAGGAGCCGAGAACATACCATGGGGAAGGAACATTCCCTTCAATAAATGGTGCTGGGAAGCTGGATAGCCATGTGCTAAAGATGAAACTGGCCCACCCCTTTACAGCATACACAAACGTCAACTCGAAATGGATTAAGGCCTTGAACGTAAGACCTGAAACCATAAACTTCCTAAAATACACAGGGGGTAAGCCCTTTGACATCGGTCTCAGCGATGACTTTTTGGATCTGACGCCAAAAGCAGAGACAACAAAAACAAACAAAAAAGCTTCTACACAGCAAAACAAAAACAAAAACAAAAACAAAAAACAATCAGCAAAATGAAAATGTTTGCAAATCATAACCTGCTACGGGGTTAATATCCAAACTATATAAAGAACTTATCCAATTCAATAGCAAAACAAACAATCCAATTTAGAAAGGGGCAAGTCTAAACAGGCACCTTCCCAAACACACACGGATGGCCAGCAGGCACGTGGAGAGACGCTCTGCTGGTGGGAGTGCACACCGATGCAGCCACTATGGAACGCAGTAAGGAGATTCCTCAAAAAATTACAAAGAGAACTACCACGCAATCCAGCAACTCCACTTCTGTGTACTTGTCCAAAGAAAATGAAAACACTAACTCAGAAAGGTATCAGCACCTCCATGTTCACTGCAGCGCTATTCACAGCAGCAAAGATACGGAAACGATCCAAGGGTCCGTCGACAGGTGAGATGTGGTACACGTGTACAACAGGATATTATTCAGCTGCAAAAAAGGGAAATCCTGCCGTCCGGGACATGGATGGACCTCATGCTAAATAAGACAAAGACAAATACCATCGGATCTCGATATGTAGAATCTAAAAAACAACAACAAATTCACAGATACAGAGAACAGATTGGTGGTTGCCTAAAGTAGGGAGTGGGGGTAGGCGAAATGGGTAAAAGTGATCAAAAGTACACACTTCCAGTTATAAAATAAGTCCTTCAGATCTAATGGACAGCACGGCAAGGATGGTTGACAATACTGTACTCATATTTGAAAGTTGCTGAGAGTGACTCTTAAAAGTTCTCAAGAAAAAAAGTGTGTAACTGAATGGTGATCATTTCACTATATATGTATATATATATATATATATTCAGTTACCCACATATATATATATCTACACAATCATTATATATATACACTTTTATATATATATATATATATATATATATATATATATATATAATCGTTATGTTATGCGCCTGAAACTAATGTATGACATTTTAATTAAAAAAACACACTGAGGTTACAACTATAAATGAAAATACCTCACACAACGAGGGTATTGTGGAATTCTTGCGATTCATTAATGTTGACTCAATTTTTAAAATGTTGAACTCGTTGGGGCGCCTGGGTGGCGCAGTCGGTTGGGCGTCCGACTTCAGCCGGGTCGCGGTCTCGCGGTCCGTGGGTTCGAGCCCCGCGTCGGGCTCTGGGCTGATGACTCGGAGCCTGGGGCCTGTTTCCGATTCTGTGTCTCCCTCTCTCTCTGCCCCTCCCCCGTTCATGCTCTGTCTCTCTCTGTCCCAGAAATGAATGAACGTTGAAAAGAAAAAAAATTAAAAAAATAAAATAAAATAAAATGTTGAACTCGCAAAATCACATTTTGAGTTAAGCATAGCCCGCAGGTCACTTGTTTGCCATCTATACGTTACACAGACAAGCTGGGGACAGGGACGCGAAGATCAACTCCCTATAATGTGACCGAAATATTCTGGGCTTGAAAAGTTTTCCCTTAGATAGATAACCACAATGACACCTCAGTAAAACATTCATAGCATACTGACTTTGAATAATGCGATTTCTTTTTTTTTTTTTAAGATGTTTTTTAAGGAATCTCTACACCCAATGTGGGGCTCGAATCTACAGCCCTGAGATCAAGAGTCACACATTCCACCGACCGAGCCAGACAGGTGCCCCCAAATAACGCTATTTCTTAATGTCGTCTTCTGAAACCATTTACCAAGACAAACCAAAGTAACTTGGTGGATGTGATTATTATTAAAAGCTGGGAAACATACTCACCCCAAATAACTGAATTTTAGCAGAGCTGATCAGTAGCCAACAACTAGGTAACAGGAGCAATTATTTGTTTGGATCCATCTTGGATCAAGATAATAAAAATATCAACTGCATTAAAAAAAAAAAGTGAAGGGGAAGAAAAAGTTTTCCTGGACCCTCTTGGGTCCTCGGCTAGATCTAAAAATTAAACTGACAAAGACTGCTTAATAGGAGAAAAGCACACAAATATATTCAGCACAGGTTTTGCACAACACAGGAGCCTTCACAAGAAACAAAGAGCTAAAGAAACAAACCTGATTATTTTCCGCTACATCCGATGAAACACAGGAGTTGTGGGAAACACAACAGGTTAAGGAGTGTGAGGGAAGTGTGTAACCTGGGGGACTCAGCAAGGCCTGTTAGGACTCTCTGAGATCAGGAGGCTCCTTTTCTCTGGGTGAAGGGAGGGCAACTCTCACAAGAGGGTCTAAGGACCTGTTTCAGGGGAGAAGCGCAAACCTCAAATTCCTTCCGCTTAAAATATTCAATGCTCCCATGTGCCATACGCGAGTCTTGAGCCCTATCAAATGCTTGCTTTCTGCTTTCTGCAGGGAGTGGAGGTACATGTCTAAGTTATCTAAAATGGGGTGAGGGGCGCCTGGGTGGCGCAGTCGGTTAAGTGTCCGACTTCAGCCAGGTCACGATCTCGCGGTCCGTGAGTTCGAGCCCCGCGTCAGGCTCTGGGTTGATGGCTCAGAGCCTGGAGCCTGTTTCCGATTCTGTGTCTCCCTCTCTCTCCGACCCTCCCCTGTTCATGCTCTGTCTCTCTCTGTCCCAAAAATAAATAAACATTGAAAAAAAAATTTTTTTAATAAAAAAAATAAAATAAAATAAAATAAAATAAAATGGGGTGAGAATTCAAAAATTTTATTTTTTGTTCTCATGGTAGTGTTACAGGATAAAGTTCTCCATAAGCCCCAATAATCAGGATTAATATTAAATGCATAAGCCCAAATCATGACCTAATTCTGCCCAGAGAAGAAAGACCTAAGATCAAAGATTACTACACTAACGGATTTTCCATGAGTTTTGTTGAAAAATGGCAAGGTTCTCAGGCCTACATGTAGAAACACACACACACACACACACACACACACACACACACACACACTCCAGCGTTTATCAAGGAAACAGCTGATACACAGTATTAAAAGAAGGCCTAATAAACAATGAAGCCTGTACCGGGGGTGGGGGGGGTGGGGCGGGGGGGGTGGGGAGGCAGGCTAGCCCACCTTCGCAGGGTTGAGGTGGGCAAGTCAGGGGCCACATACACCTGTGCCCGGGGGGGCCAGACGCCTCTTTCTGTTCCACCCTCCTCAAACACGTGGTTCCATCCTTGAAGGCACTTTGCAGATGGGTTCACATTTGTACGTTCTGAACCCAGCCTAATTCTTTGTTACACCACGTCTCTGGGATTTTTAAATATTTGAAATGGTTGCAAACAATTAAACAGTGGCAAAAATCGAATTCCCTTATACTCTTCACCAGCTTCCCCTCATGTTAACATGCCATGGTAAAATTATGTGAACCACAAATTAACAATGATACAAAAGTATTAGCTAATGTACAGATTTTATTCGAATTTTGTCAAGAGTCTCCAGGATGTTTTGTAAATAAGAATTTTCATTTCTTTGCTGGGGTGCCTGGGTGGCTCAGTCGGACTTCAGCTCAGGTCATGATCTCGCGGTTTGTGAGTTCAAGCCCCGCATCGGGCTCTGTGCCCACGGCTCAGAGCCCGGAGCCTGGTTTGGATTCTGTGTCTCCCTCTCTCTCTCCCCCGTCCCTCCTCATGCTTCGTCTCTCTCTCTCTTAAAAATAAGCATAAATTTTTTTTTTAAATAATAATAAAAATTTTCTTTGCCAGCGTGTATGCTAATCTGTCTAAAGGAATACATCTTCCAAGTTATAATTCAAGTGTGTATGGTAAAGTCATCATATTAACTGGACATTTCCAGACAGAATGAGTCACTAACAAGGACTCTGGAAGAGTAAATACAAGTATTAATAATTCAAAACACAAGATTAGTGTTCGGTACGTTAATAGAGGAGAATATTCTTCAGAATCAGTTTATGAGATACATTAATTAGAGGTTCAGGACATAAAACTTAGAAATAGAACTCGATGTTTATGGACATTTAGTTCATGAAAACGGCGCTGAAATCACATTACTGGTTAACATACGGCTCTGTCATACCGGCCTGTCCTTTGGGGAAACAATAAAACTAGTCAAGGATGGGACAGAACTGCATTGAGGTGCTCCCATCCGCTGAATGTGGCGTCTGAATCCAAGAGGGGTCGCCATCTGCACAGAAGCCATGGAGGGTGGGCGGCCAGGCAGCTGTGCACTCGGTGGGCATCCGAACTCTTTCAACTGTCTTCGTGGGCAAGTGGGCAAGTCACAATCCGAAGCGGCTCTTGGGGTCCCAGCTGTCCCATCCTGTCCCATCCATGGCGCCACAGAGGAAAGGAAGGGTGGAGGTGGGGCAGTGCCAGGCGTCTTCTGAGTCACCTTCCTGGAGGTCCTACACAACACTCTGCGCAAGCTCCCTGGTCAGATCCGCGCCACGTGGCGGGCACAGTGCCACCCTGAAAAAAACCGGAGCTGGGTCGCCTGGCACGAATGGTTGCTGTGTGGCCAGTGACGTCTCTGCACAACCGTGATCTGATTCCTTTCGGCAAGACAAATCCAGATAAGAGGTTGACGAATTACGGAAAAAAAAAAAAAAAAAAAATACAGACACAGAAGCAGTGAGGTGTGGGGTAACGAAAATGATCTGGGGTTCCATGCTGGTGATGGCTGCTCCACTCTGTGCATATACTATATATCAGCAAATCATATGCTTTAAGAGTGAGTTTTATAATATGTGAATTACATCTCAAAGTAGTTAGGGGCAAAAATTGGGAAATACCTTTAAAAGTCTTAGGGTAGCGAAGGCCTTAGTATGACACCAAAAAATTATGGGAAACTGCACATTTTGACTACTTCAAAATGTAAAGTTTCAATACCACAAAAACCCAATATTGGACAAGTTTAAAAAACAACCAGGAAAAATACACACATCAGAAGGATAAACATTTAATATCCATAATATAGTTTTTAATAAAACAATATATTATGAAATACCAGAAGAAAAATGGGCTAAGTATATTTAATACTAATTCACAAAAGTAGAAATACAAACAGCTGATAAAATTTTTTTTTAAATTCCCAGTAGTTATTAAAAATGCAAAGAAAAACAATTAAATGTTTGCCTCTCAGGTCGGCACTCCTGTAAAAGACCGGCAAAATCCAGTGTTAGCTGGAGAAACACATCTTCACGTGCTGTTGATGAGAGTATATTGATAGGATCTTTCTGGAAGTAGTCTGAAAATGTGCATTCCCTTTGATCCAAAACTTTAATACCTAGGAACTGGGTGAATTTGTAACTTAGAGTAAGAAATACGTATTTGGGCTTCCTCCCCATTCCTGGCACGGAGATGAAGCCTGTGGAATTTCCTAAAGCGATAAGAAGATAAAGGTGTCTTTTGATATGCGTAAGGAGCCCTTTGGACCACACCTGAGCTTCCGTGAAAAAGCTGTCTTTGGGAAAGCTCCTGCAGCAGGCCAGTGGGAACTACCACCTTCAGTCCCACCCTTCCGACCCGTGGGGAGCAGGGAGGCCTGGAGCCTGAGGATCGCTAGTGGCCAATCCTGTCCTCAATCATGTCTGTGTAATGAAGCTTCCATTTAAAACACCCTAACTGGGGCGCCTGGGTGGCGCAGTCGGTTAAGCGTCCGACTTCAGCCAGGTCACGATCTCGCGGTCCGTGAGTTCGAGCCCCGCGTCGGGCTCTGGGCTGATGGCTCAGAGCCTGGAGCCTGTTTCCGATTCTGTGTCTCCCTCTCTCTCTGCCCCTCCCCCGTTCATGCTCTGTCTCTCTCTGTCCCAAAAATAAATAAACGTTGAAAAAAAAAATTTAAAAAAAAAATAAAAATAAAAAATAAAACACCCTAACTGAAGGGGTTCGGGGAGCTTCCGGCCGGGCAGCACCCGGAGGTGCGGGGCGGCTGGTGCACCTGGAGGGGGCAGGGAAGCTCTGGCCCGTGCGCCTCCTCCGTCCGGCGTTCCCGAGCTGGACCCTCTGTCACTAGCAGGTAATCTGGTAAGCGCACTGTTCCCCAGACTTCCGTGAGCCGCCCTAGCAAATCACTGAGCCAGAGAGAGGTGGGAACCTCTGACTGATAGCTGGTTGGTCGAAGCACAGGGGACAGCCCAGACCCGCCACTGGCGACGGAGGCGGTGGTGGGAGCCAATCTTGGACTGAGCCCTTTACCTGTGGGGTCTGCACTAACTCCACGGACACGGCGTCAGAAGGAAATCAAATTGTGTGACACAGATAGGTATCCACAGAGAACCGGGAGAAGAGGCTGGTGCGGGAAAACCCCCCCACGTGTGGTGGCCAAAAGTGAAGTACTGAGAGTGCAAAAGAAGAGAAGCTTTTCATCACAACTTTCTAAAGCGAGAATAGAACAATGTGCTAAGACATATGTAAAAAGCTATCTGTGAGGACGTATAGCCATTCGACGGGATACAACAGCTACGGCTACTCAATAGGACAGACCGGCTCCAGCCCCTCAAAGCCACAGCGTGTCCCGGGTTCGCAGGGGCCACTGTTGGCAAGCAGTGTATCTTTTAAGAAGAGCTCTTCAAGAGAGAAGACATTAAGACATTCACCCAGGAGTTTCCGTGACTGATCAAACTTCCTTCCTCAGCTTCGTATTTAAATCTCTACCTCCTCACATTCAGACACTGACGATCTTTCTGGTCCTCCGAAATCACGCACATCAGGTGCTGCCGCCCTACTTCTCATCACCCATGCTTGGGAACTTAACTTCTCCAGTATGTTTAGGAGAACAGAACACCAAAATCGCACCGAAGAAGAAGTGGGCTTCATCAGAATTTCCGAGTTGATCACACTTGAACTTGAAGACACTTTCACCGAACTGAATTACGCAGAGCTGGAAGTTAACTAACTTCTCTTCCAAAGTAGCTCCCAGATCTCTTCCTCCAAAACAAAGGGATCAATCACCTAGTTTTGAAATTTTATAGCCCACTTTTTAGAGCTTTAGCAACTTCTACTGATTTTAATTATGTGTTTTGCAGTGCAACAAGTAATCTGCACGTATAATACTTAGGCTTCAGGGGTGTTTGCAGTGATGAATTTTACCTAAAGAATATTCAAAAGCCAAAATGTTTTTGTATTCATTCATCTTTCAACTAGATCCTGAAGCTGTATTTTTCAAACTAAAGTTTACGATCCATTGGCATTAGTGGTCTGTGTCTAGTATCCTAAAAAAAAAAAACAGAAAATGCCAGCGTGCATCACATACTAAAAGTAGGTACTATTTCCTTAAATTGTCGTTCACATGTATACAAGCGTTTGGGGGTTACAATGAAGAGTGTATTTCTTCCTTTCGTCAAAGAGCTGGAAAGCCACTGCTGTGAAGGCTTCTGTCTGCCAGTGAATTCACCAGTTGACAATGGCCATTCACTCTTCCAAGAACTGTGGATTAGGCTGCCCAGACCACAACTGGGTATAGCTCAGTCGTTTTATGGAAAAGATTAGAAAAATCAAATAAGTAACTCAAAAAATTCGATGACACCCGTGATTTCAATTGTTGATGGTACATTTTAGCTGTAACTGGTTGCAAGAAATTGCTCTACCAAGAACTCCACAAAAAAAGGGAGAAAACATTCACTTCTTCCTCAATTCAACATCCCACCAGAGTCATTACTGCCTTTTAGAAAACTGAAATGGAAGCATCCTACACATACGCTTAAGTTTCAGCCACGATGGCATTTAAGATTTAAAACTCAAACACGCATTTGAATGCTTATAAGACAAAGTATGAAATCACCTTTTGTAAAACTTTAATTTCTAAGACATTAAAAAGTCACACTAGAAGTGTCTCATAGAAACAAACAGAACCAACAGATAATTTGTAAACAGAACACTCTAGTAAACAAAAATGATTTACCAGTGCATCTAAACATCATCTTTAACCCATACCAGTCTTTAGTATAAAAGTCATTGAGTGCTGTACGTAGACTCATATTAAAAAAAAATATTTTAAGAACTTTGTCTTTATACATTAAATGCTGCGCTAACAACAAAGAAAGCCACGTAGGGTCCCCAAAGCCCACGTTGTAGGCAGGTTGCGGGGTGAAGGAGGACCAGGGCGGTCCTCTGTGCCCCAGCAAAGTGAGGCAGACGTCGAGGCCCCGAAGATCAGGTGCGTACAGGGTGAGCCACTAACGCATCCAAGAGTCAAAACCAGGCAGAAGGTTTCATTCTCGTCCACTAATCAACCAACCGCTCAGTGTGGCACCAAAGGAGCTAGCATGTGCGTGTACGTGTGGGCACACGTGTAATTTTCACATAGTCTCACTTCGACAGCAGGTCTGTTTTTGCACAGAATATATGTAAGGCTAAGTAAATACTGAATCTAAGAAATACTTGGAAACATCAGTAAAAATTGCAAATGTCATAATCTATAAGATGTATCGTTTTAAAATTACTTAAGTACTGCAGAAGCAATCAAAGATAAGAACTGGCCAAGTCTCCTCACGCAACTTTGTAACTACCTTGCCTAATGCCCTTTGCAGGTGGATCCTAAGGTGAGACTAAGCGGAGCATCTGACAGGGCGGCCGTGGACGTCCTCCCAGCCGGCAAGAACGAAATGGCGGCCCCGGGCCTATCCTCCTTCTCCAGCTCCACGAGCGCAACAAAGGCAAGGCCCGCAGGGCGCCTGTCCTGACCAGAGCCCAAGTGCTCAGCCTCTGTGTGCCACAGCCCGTTTCTGTCGCGGCCTCTCACAGCCGGCCTCCAGAGCATCCAACAGGAGCACCTGCGTTTACAAAGTCTGTCCCCCAAGAGGAAGTCTCTGCGTGTAACCACGGATGCGCTGTTTGGAGTGGCTGCAATCATGAGGCGAACAGGGGATACATCAACCTGCATTTGTTCCCACAAAAGGGGTCTGAGGCCCCAGGCTCACAACCGTCCCCCCACGTGAGGTGTGTCCTTGGTCCCAGAGCCATGACGATGCATCCAGTAGCAGCTGTAGGAATTTATGCTACATTTCACCGCTTACTAATCCAAACCTGGCCTAAGTTTTCCGATGGAAAGAAACTTTCAAATGAACAAAGAATTGATACAGACATTGAAAAGTTTAATATTTGACTCAGAAATTCTCAGACATCTTACAAACACCCAGGAACTTCCCATGGATGTTAAGTTACAAGTGATGTTCTTTTACTGAAAGAACTTTCTTTTCTCTTCTTTCCTTGACCAGGTCTGTTCAAAATATGGATTGCAAGCAAGTTTCAGTAAAAATCAAAGCTTGCAATTAATGTTTAAATAGGTGTAATTATCAGTGAAATTAGGAAATAGCCATCTTCTGTTCATTTGCTCACTATGCAGGTCTCATGCTGAGAGATTCCCAATGCTACACTGGTGGTATTTACTGAGTGTTGTTTAGAATCACAAAATGGTCTTTTATTTTACAACGAAGCTGCATCTTAACAAGCAGAGAAGCTCAGAAGGAAATGCAGAGGTATAAATAAAGGAGAGGTATACTCAATGGAACTGAGGAATATACAGATTAATTTTTCTTATTATTTTGGCTCCAAATGGAAATTTTTTATGTCAAATATATACAGCCGGATTTTCATAAATTTCTCCAAAAAACAACTCGAGAAAACTGTTCTTTTACTTTTGTCTGAACACAGACAATCTATTGCCATACACATAGTGCATGTAAACGTAAGTGTTTCCGGAGACTGCGTAACTATGAATTGTGTGCAAAGGGGCTCGTGTCACGTGTCTGCATGCACAATTTTCAGTACCCTATCCTAGTGCCTGGTAACACAGAGTACAATTTTATAGTTTTATTCAGTGGACTTAAAGTCAAGAAGCCATCCCAAGAATTATTTACAATTCAGTAACTGAGTGATTATCTGATCACGATACATCGTAGAGCTAGTCTTACATCATGAACGCTGATACTGTGCACCTGGGTGGTAACCTGGTAACTTTTATAAATCTGAGGTTTAAATCGGCATATACGAAAGGAACCAAAGCCTGAAGAGTGTGGTGACAGCGGGGTTTCTACCACAGATGATTTGTAGTTTCATAATGGGACACAGGAGAACAAGGAGCTGAGAGATATCTGAAGAAATGCTTTAGAAAACCGAGTGTACACATAGCCTATAAGGCAAAATCTAAGTTACAAGTGTATTCAACACCGGCAACTATGTTACGAGAGGTAATACTGAGTCGCATACACGTGAGACGTCGGAGAACGGTGACCACGTACTACTTCCGGCCGAGCCGACTACACCGCGCGGTGGCAGGCGTTCCCACGTGTTCTCCCACGGATCGGGTTTTAAAAGAATTTCGCCTTTCTCCCTGGACTCAAAGTCCAATCGCTATCGCCCTGAAACAAAAACCGGAACTAGGCTTTTGTCCTTTTCCCTAAGGAGGGGAGAAATCTCATTTGCAAGCGCTGCCGTTCCCATGCGCCTCCGCAACGGGGGCAGCCGTAAGCCTGCGTGTCTGCAGGGCCTTCACTTCACAGCCAAGCACCAAGGATGCCTTCCTCGCGGCCTTCTCCGTCTTGAATAAAGTATATCATGGGATTTAACTGAATTCTTAGAAAGCCCCGGAGTTGGCCTTAAAACATGCTCGTCTGGGTCACTGTACCAACCGACGCCAGCACCCGCGTCCACAGAAGAACGTGCCGCCCCGAGGAGCCTGTCTGGCCGGCGAGTAGGGCGTCCGCACGGAGTGAAACGGACACGTGGCCTGTGGCGGCCGAGTTCTTAGGAGACTGTGAAAGCGGTGGCGCCGCCAGGCCCGGGCGCTCACCGGGAGGCACCGCCGGGGGCGAGTCATTTCTGACCGACGGGGCGGTCGGGAGCCGGGGGCTCCCGGGTCAGTGGCAGAGCGCTGCGCGTTCTCACAGTGCTTTGTGATGCCCGTTTGCAGACGGCTTTGATGTTTCTGAATCCCTTGACGTGTCTGATAAGTGAAGCTTATGCAGCCCTGCAGGAAAATTAAGAAAATGGTGAGAAAGGACGTACTGTTGCGCGCCTGCGCAGACGGCCAACAAGGCAGAGTGTCCGGTGTCACTGAGGAAGCTGGGAGGTGCTGGCCAGGCCCCTTAAGGATGAGAGACCTCTTCTCCCCACTGGGGGCGCCCGGGGGCCTAAGCGGTAGACAGCGGTGTCTCAGGAAGCCACGCCTTCTCCACAATTCTGCGCAGCTCTGGGGCCCGTGCAGGCTTCCGCTTTCTTCAGTTCACTCCCCCACCCCCCCACCCCCGCCCCGTGCCCCTCCCGCCCCCCGCCCCCCGCCCCCGCACCGATCCCAGGAGCACGCTCTCTCACGCCTCCTCCCGCAAGCTCATCCAGACAGACCCAGTGTGCTTCCCGGGGGACCTAACCGGACACAAATATGATGGCGTTCTTGTTTTAAAATACACACATACAAGTATACACACAAGAAAACATATGGAAAGACATACCAAAATATTAAGCATGTCATTAAAAAGAAAAGCAATGGAAAACATGATCAAAAAGAAAAAGACAAGAAATGGCAAAATAATAAACTGAACATAAATAATATTTCAATATTCAAAGATAGTTCACAGAATAAGAAAGCATCACTATCTTCTAAAGTTACATTAGTTTCCTTCTGTATCATACATCAGTCACTCACATAATGCACCTGACATACACAACTGTGCCCTCCCAGGGATAAAAAGTAGAAGATAGTTCATGTGGCACCAAAGCTCTCAGCACTTACTAATAAAGTGAAGCACAAAGATATTCAAGAATATATAACCAGTCCATCTATGGAAAAGATTCTGAGGAAACATTTTTATGAGGCTCAGACCTTTGTTGACACCTCAAAAACATACTTGGATGAGGTTTTTTCCCCCTAAGATTCCAGATAGCTATCTACCTGGCAGTTAAGCAATTTTACATCCCTCTTAAATCAACACAGCACTCTGAATTTTAAAGTTTCTATCACCTGCATATGTTCATAAAAGAAAAGCTAAAATTGAGTCTGTGTATGATGGATGAATGGGAAGGAAAAAAGAAATCAATCTAACATAAAAAAGAGTTCTGATCCCAGGAATGGCCAAACCATTGAGTGACAACAGGAACCCACAGCTGCTGGGGAAGCGTGTTTCAACACGGCCTGCTAGAGAAGGAAGTAGGCGGACAGAGAACCAGCGGGGTAATCACGCCCGAAGCAAAAGGGAATCCCCTTTTAGGACACACTTCCAGTTGTTACTTCTAAAACTCGGGGGCAGCACAAGCTACGCATCTTAAAAAAAAAAAAAACTACAATGTCTCTCTGTGCGGATACAGTCACCTCCACCGCCATCCAGTGTTTGTTTATATACCCGGAGTACACCAGGTACTCTATGAGACAGACACTGTCATTGTCAATGGACATAGCACCAGAGGGGAAAAGCCTACAAAAAAAAGAGGGGGAAAAAGGAGACAGTTAAATTTTATAATCAAATTACGATTCCCAGTGAAATTAGACTGAAGATCTCAGATGAGTCACACATTATTACATATACTTAATATAGAGGATCTTTTTCTAGGTATGATTCATGGCCTCCTTAGGCATTCCGAAGAGTAACAGAAAACATCTGGACAAAAAACCTTAAGTCCATCTAGTGGTTTTACACAAGTCTTGATAATTCTATTGCCTATTATGGTCAAAGGGCCAACACAACATACATGACTTCACCTTAGGTTAATGATACTTCCCTACATTAAAAAAAGTTTCTTTAGAAAGATGATATCCAGAATACTTAACTCAAAACTAAGTTTACAGTAATTCATCTACAGCCATCTCATGTCAGTGACTAGTCAGTGGGAATCGACCTGACATTATGGCTAACTAACCTCACTGACGCTACCACGGGCTTCAAAATGAAGTTCTCACTTGAGACATTTGGCAGGGAGAGCTATGGATTCCCACGTCACCTTACAGATTTTTACCTTGTCGGTATTATGAAATTTAGGCATGAAAATCCACAATTATCCGCTGCTTCTGCTGAAATGAGATGTCACTTTCACTTCTAGGCCACTATTTCACCAATCATCCCCTCACAAGGTGAACTTAAAGTAAAATACATATGAGTAGATAATCTGAAACCTTTTTTCCTTCCCAAAGGTCATCCCTTCAACCACAGAGGTTGGAAGAATTTGGTTGGGTGAGAAGCTTCATGTTGCTCAGAAGGTGGAGGTTATCTGGACCTTAATCAGTACGGGGCCTATGGCAACCACTACAAGCCACAAGAGAACACAGACTATAAACATTCAAATGATGTCAAGTTAGGTAAACGACCTAATGTTAGGAGTCCCTACAATAAATCGCTGCCTTTCCCTTCTTTTATTATAAAATTACACACTCCAAACCCAAGAGGGTTTATATAGCAAGACAGTTTATATTGCCCTGGTATTCCTAAAATATAAAGCCTGATGTATGTTTAGTACTAATGTTGAAGTAAGCATGGAAAACACATTTGATAAGTTACATTTATTCCCTTTATACCTTAGCCAAACCTAAGAGTTTTTTTTAATACTGTCACAATACATGTGACTCATGGACTACATGATTCAGGAATGCCCTCGCCCATATTAATGACAAGAACACTAATATTTTTATCCTGACTTGTTTGGCTTACGGAAGAGAATTATGGATCAGCTTGATATTGTAAACTCCAAGCCTCAAAAGAGATCTGCAACTAAAAAACAGTAAGAGGTGTCGTTACCAAAAGAGAAGTTTAGCCCATTATTACCCTCACCTCACCACAACCACCATCGTCTTAACGATAAAAGAGCTCATCTTATTGAGCCCTTCTGATGTGCCAGGACTATGCTCAGGCCCTTATAAGAAATATTTCAGTTAATATCCACAACAAGAGAAGAAGGTATTATCACCATTTTATAGATAAGGAAGCTGAGGCTTAATGAAATAATTTTACACAAGAGCACAACCAATAAGGAGTGGGTCAGAAATGTGACCTCTAAGGTGTTACACATCAGGAAAAATGAAGAGATGAAGACTTAAAATCAATTCATATGGCAAAATTAAAAATTAGTAGAAAGCGAGAAAAATACCCATAAACCTCAGGATTACCTAGGGCCTTGAAAAGTTCTTCTCGTACAGCAGAGGTGAATTTTCTGACCAGACACAATGTTGTCACAATAGCAAAAAGCAAATTGTAGGATAATACAATATAGAAATTTCCCAGCCAATTAAACCTTCCAAAGTCTCCAAGTAGATCAAATCTAGTGATTCCTGTTAAAAATAAATAAAATAGCCCTTAATAAAATCAGGTACAATATATTTAAACACGTTACAAAATAAAGTACAAAACAGATCAAATTCCATGGACTTTCTCATTTCTGTTAGTAGGTATCCTAGTTGAAATCCGTAATTGTTATCCTGGGGAACAACCTCAACCAGCTCTAACCTACTCTGTCCGGGTGGCACGGTCTCTTGGAAGCGGCGGGAGCTGGAGCGAACACCCCTGACACTCGGCACGTTCACACTGACAAGACATCCACTGTGCCGCTGCTCACGGGGAAAAAGCACAACGTGCTCAACTGAGTCTGGAAACAAGAGTCGTGGAGTCGTGGCGGACCGAACACCTGACAAACTTCACGCTTCGCACCTCCCCACTGCTCGGTCCCCCTCTCCATGCAGGTCCCAGGTCGAACGTCACCTCCTTAGAGAGGCAACTGTCCCCTCCACATAAAACAGCCGGACCCCTCCATGGCCGGCTATCCCAATTACGTTTCTTTGTAACACAACACTACTTGAAACAATTTCTTTTCCTTTCTGGTGTCTTTACTGCCTACTTTCCCCACTGGAATGTAAGTTCTATGAGAACAAGGACTTGGTTTTTTTCACTCCTACGTTCCCAATGCCTAGAGCCATGCTTGCCCATACTTAATAATTACTACATAAACGAATAAACTAACAAGGTAATTCTTTTCTAGGGTAAATTAATAGGGTAGTTCTAATAAACTAAGAGGGGAGGCAGGGGAATATTATTAATCTGAACTGGATGCTCCAGGTTTGTGGAGTACAATAACAAACCTAGAAATGCAGGATAGTTATATACATTGAAGCTATTTAAATTCACCTAAACTGATTTTTAAAAGCAAGTCTTGGGGCACCTGGGTGGCTTAGTTGGTTAAGCGTCGGACTTCAGCTCAGGTCATGATCTCGCGGCCTGTGAGTTCGAGCTCACATCAGGCTCTGTGCTGGCAGCTCAGAGCCTGGAGCCTGTTTCGGATTCTGTGTCTCCCCCTCTCTCTGCCCCTCCCCTGCTCATGCTCTGTCTCTCTTGCTCTCAAAAATAAATAAAACATTAAAAAATTTTAAAAATTAAAAAATAAATAAAAACAAGTCTTAAATACATAAAAAAAAAAAAAAAGTCATCCTATTCAGTGATAATGTACCTTAGGCCAAATACTTATTAGAAAGAATGTGTGAATGCCAGGAATTTTTCTGACCACTGGTAAATAAATAAGTAAACAACATGCAAGTAGTCAAGTGACAGATGATGGGACTGGTGACAATCTTCATGGAAGAAACTGAAGAGCCACTTGGGGCCTATCATGTAAAATTTTAACCATAGAGGGCTGTATAAACAAGATCATATTACCTTTCTTTTATGGGCGGCCTAAGGATTTCAGGAGTAACCAAACTCCATTTCATTTTATCAGCTGACTGTTGAACTCAGCTCTCACCCCCACCAAAGCAACCCCATCACCTATTACAGGGACGGCTCTACAAAAGCAGGGCAGAGAGAAAACAGGAAAACCTTCATATCCAAAAGTATCACAAAAATAGGACGTTTCAAAAAGTATTTCTTTAACAGTCACACTTACACAGGGCCAATGTATTTGAATTTGAGAGACAATAATCTATCATGATATTTTAGAGAGAAGATTAATGAAAACATACGATAAAATATCATTTTAAAGGTGAAGGGATAGGGCACCTGGGTGGCTCAGTCACTTAAGCATCCGACCTCAGCTCGGGTCATGATCTCATGGTCCGTGAGTTCGAGCCCCGCACCGGGCTCTGTGCTGACAGCTAGGAACCTGGAGCCTGCTTCAGATTCTGTGTCTCCCCCTCTCTCTACCCCTCCCCCGCTCACGCTCTGTGTCTCTCTCTCGATAATAAAATAAACGTTAAAAAAAAAAAAATGGTGAAGGGACCCAGACCCCAGCAGAGGACGCAGCACAGACCACACATCAGGAGTCACAGCACCAATCACAGCTGCTGCTTCTCAGATAAAAAACTTGACTGTGTTAAGGGGAGTACATATCTAATTATACATTTTATTTTTCACACTAAGTACCATTTAATTTAACCTAGGAAGTTATCCATAGACAGGATACAGTCCTTCCAAAACACACTTCAGCGATTTCAGACCAGGCTTCCCAGATAATTAGTTTATTTGATGTTTAGGACCAAACTCCTTTGAGAATCTGGTCAGAGCCATAGATCATTCCACAAGAAAAACACAGAGATGCACACAGACACAAAATCTTGCATATGATGAAATGATTGACGGAGAAAGTGACCGATCATAGAATAAAACCCTGTGCAGATTCTCCAGAAGAGTCTTACCTGGTTTCAGAACATTTTACTCATATACCATCATTCACAAAGAAAAAATCAGAACATATATACCCAAGATATGTGTATCTAATTATTTTAAAACTATGTATGTACTACTCACTGACTTTCACATTACACACAAAGAACAGACTTTAAAAATAATAGCAGTAAAGATAAATACGAGTTCTCATGGTTTCTTCATAGCCCAGTGACTTACTTAGTGAACCTATGGGGACAGACCACTTTGGACAGCATGGGGACATGCTAACCAGTAACTCCGCCACCACCCTGGACCTGGCCTATGCACCACAGGGGGGACAGCAGTGCCACACACTGAGTACAGGGGCAGTGGAAGGTATGTGACATACAGCTTCTCGGCGGATTCAACTTGGTACCCTGAGAGTCAGGGCCAAGACTTCATATGAAATCCCAGACAGAGAGCAATCTCCTTATGACATGTTTGGTCCCAGGGACATCTCAGGTTGACCTCACAGACATACAGGAGCCCGTTGCTACAGTGCAACAAAGCACTAGACAAAATATTAGGTTATAGGGGCTAGTTCTGAAGACACTGCCGTTTCAAATTTAATCTTTTAAATATCTAACTAACATGGTCCGACTAAAAGATCACTCTGGACAACACATGCAGCTCTTTAGTCCTGAAAACCCCGTATAAGACTGAACCTTAAACAATAACCCCTAAACCAACATCTGAGAGGCTATGTCACAGCAATTATTAAATTGTAAAATGTACTTTTTTATTAAAAGTGCCAACACTTAGGAAAAAGTAACAATACTTAAAATTTTAACTTTAACATTTATTGTAAAAATGTATAATACTTCAAAATCTCCATTTCTGGAGAAAGATATAAAAGCATACATATTAAGGCAGCTGCTTTGGATTCTTTGTCTCCCTCTCTCTCTGCCCTTCCCCTGCTCACACACACTCTCTCTCTCTCAAAAATAAACATTAAAAACTCTTTTTAAAAAAGGGTATTAAGGTAGCAAAATTTTAAGATAATACTAACAAAAAAATCAATTATCAAATGTTATTAATAACTCTGCTACTCAAATACTGAAATGCTCATTCCCATTCAAAAGTTATTTCTTTAAAAGATAAGTAAAACATACACCAGCTAAAGGCCTACTTAGTTAAGCATGGCTAAGCATAAAGCCATCTTATCACTGAATAAAATGATCTTCATGACAAACCACGCGTCGGTTCCGCCCACTAAGATACAGTTAAAAACATTTTATGCATAATTCCTTGAATAATGGAACTTATACCTTCACAAGAACCTCATTTCAGGGAAGACCTGGTTACTCCACCTGCCACACGAATCATGAGAACCCACCTTCGTTAGCCCACCTGAGATGCCTCTGATTTCTAGCAAGCATACTCTGGTTCCTCACTAGCATGAAGACGTGGAAAGCCTGACACGCTTAAGGGATCATTAAAGCAACTTTATCATTAAACCACGTGTGCTGGCATCCCACACAAATGGCTGACATGATATCCATGGCTTTAAGGTAAGACTGCCAAAAGGAACACACACATCTTGTCATAAAAAAATAAATTTAGAAGTTAAGTGTTCTCTGACAAAACACTGGGATCAACACGTTTTTCCCTCTGGACTCTTACAACGGTCAAATTATTATCTTGACGAGGTTTTCGAATTCCCTTCTCTAAACCACACTGTTGGAATAAACTTATACCTAAGGCAGGCATCAAATAATAAATATGACCTAAAGGGTACAAAATAATAAAATATACAATCCTTTTTAAGCATCATTAATTTCAGGGTTAATGTATATAGGCCCATTGCCAACTGTTTTATTTATTCAAAAATAAAGTCATTCTAAAATTGAAGAGAAGGTCCACTTCTGGGGTGGAATAGAGAGGATCCTATTAAAGCAAAGACTTCAACTTTTCACTGTTCTTACTTTGCAAGTAGATTTTCATTAAATTACATCAACCAGGAATACTGACTTCAGGTTTGGGCCAAGATGGGATAAAAGAGACCAGATTTTCCCTTCATACCTGAATTAACCAAAAAAACCTGGACAAGACATACAAAACCTTCATTTGCAAGACCCTGGACATTAAGCAATAAAGGGCAATAACGCGACAGACAAGCAACAGGCGAGCCGGGCCCTACCTCTGCCACAGCTCCGGCCTGAAGAGGCCTTCCGGGCTGCAGCACAGAGAGTAACAGGGACAGGGACCGGCCATCTTGCTAAGTTGAAGAGGTGCAGTTGGAACCTGGGGACCGCAGGGTAGACAGAGAGTCGCACGGGGTGGGGACCCAGATGTGTCGAAGAAGCTCTAGAGTATTCAGCAGGGAACGGGCCCACTCATGCTCATGGGTAAACAACTGAACCAGGAATGACCCAGATGACAGAATGAGTAGCAAGGACAATTAACTAATCATAACTGTATACCTTGTATTTCAGAAGCCGGAAGAGTGGACTTGTTCAATAGAGACACAGAAGATAGAAAACAGACCCAAACGGACCTTCTACAGAGGAATATTACCATGTGACACATGGAAAACGCACTGGATGGGATTAGTGGCAGATCTGACACACCAGTAGAAAATACTCAAACGAAATACAGAAAGCAAACCAAGACAAAAAATGAACACAGCATGAGGGAACTATGAATTAATTTCAAACGAATGATATGCTTGTGGTAAGAGTTCCTTACGGAGAGGAAAGAGAACAGGAAGGAAAAAGCATCTGAAGAAATAATGGCTGAACACCTTCCAAATCTGATGAGAACTATATACTTACAAATCAAAGAAGTTCAACAAACTCAATGAACAAAAATCTGAAGAAAACTACACCACAGCACATCATAATTAAACTTCTTAAAATCAGTGATAAAGAAGAAAAATCTTAAACATGGTCATATGGAAAAAAAGAGATCAAATTATCTTTTTTTTACACAAATTAAAAAAACAGAAGGTTTCTTATCAAATACTACAGAAATGAGAAAAGAGTCATATAACATCTTTAAAATATTGAAGGAAAAAGTTAATCTGAAATTCCATATCCGGTGAAAACTTTAAAAAAATAAGGCAAAATAAAGACATTTCATGTATACAAAAAGCGGAAAGAACCCACCACTGGCAGACCGGCATTACGT
Organism: Leopardus geoffroyi; assembly: GCF_018350155.1. Lineage (NCBI taxonomy): Eukaryota > Metazoa > Chordata > Mammalia > Carnivora > Felidae > Leopardus > Leopardus geoffroyi. The sequence goes on from NC_059331.1 coordinate 167,738,645, forward strand.
GGGATGTTGAAAAAAGTCCTCCAGACAGAAGGAAAATGTATCAGAAGGAAATCTAGATCTACAGAAAGCAATGAAAAACAACAGAAATGATTACTATGCAGGTAAATATAAAAGCCTTGTTAGTTTTAAATCTCTTTGAAAGATCACTGTTCAGAGCAAAATTGGAAACACTGTATTATAGGGTTTTTAACGTGTACAAATACAATTTATGATAACGAGCATGAAAACAGCCAGGGGAGAAATGGAAATACACCGTGAGAAGGCTCTTATATTAAGGGCTATGATACCACAAGAAGGTGGACTGTGACATTCAAAATGTATACTATGAACCAGAGAGCAGCTATCCAAATACTACAACAAACAGTTATAGCAAACAGGTCAACAAAGGAGATAAAGTAGAATCAGTTTTTTTAATGCAACATATTCAGAAAAAATGAAGATAAAGAAGAAAAAGGGAACAAAGAAGAGATGAGAAGAAACAGAAAATAAAGAACAAGATCGTAGATTTATTTATTTATTTATTTATTTATTTATTTATTCAACGTTTATTTATTTTTTGGGGGGGACAGAGAGAGACAGAGCATGAACGGGGGAGGGGCAGAGAGAGAGGGAGACACAGAATCCGAAACAGGCTCCAGGCTCTGAGCCATCAGCCCAGAGCCCGACGCGGGGCTCGAACTCACGGACCGCGAGATCGTGACCTGGCTGAAGTCGGACGCTTAACCGACTGCACCACCCAGGCGCCCCCAAGATCGTAGATTTAAACATATCAGTAATTGCACTCAAAGTAAACGGTCTAAACATCCAAATTCAAAAATGAAGATTAACAGACTATATAAAAAAGCAAGATCCAACTCTAAATTATTTTTTTTTTAATTTTTTTTTTCAACGTTTATTTATTTTTGGGACAGAGAGAGACAGAGCATGAACGGGGGAGGGGCAGAGAGAGAGGGAGACACAGAATCCGAAACAGGCTCCAGGCTCCGAGCCATCAGCCCAGAGCTCGACGCGGGGCTCGAACTCACGGACCGCGAGATCGTGACCTGGCTGAAGTCGGACGCTTAACCGACTGCGCCACCCAGGCGCCCCTCTAAATTATTTTTTTAAACTTTTTTCTTTTTTTAATGTTTATTTTATTTTTTTATTTTTGAGAGAAAGAAAGCACGTGCATGTGAGTGGGGGAAGGGACAGAGAGAAAGGAGAGACAGAAAGGGGGGACAGAGAGAGAGAGAGAGAGAGAGAGAGACAGAGAGAGAGAATCCCAAGCAGGCTCCACGCTGTCGAGTGCAGAGCCCTACGTGGGGCTTGATCCTATAAACCATTAGATCATGACCTGAGCCAAAGTCAAGAGTCAGACACTTAACTGACTGAGCCACCTGGGTGCCCCTCTACATTATCTTTAAGGAACCAACTATTTAAATACAAAGACACATGGGCACCTGGGTGTCTCAACTGGTTAAGTGTCTGACTCTTGATGTCGGCTCAGGTCGTGAACTCATGACAGTGAGAGATTAAGCCCCACATCAGGCTCTGTGCTGAGCGTGGAGCCCACTTGGGATTCTGTCTCTCCCTCTCTCTCTGCACTTCCCTCCCTCCCTCCCTCCTTCCCTCTCTCCCTCTCCCTCTCAAACATTTTTAAAAGATAATTAATAAATATAAATAAATATAAAGACACAAACAGGTTAAAAGTATAAGAATGGAGGGGCGCCTGGGTGGCTCCGTCGGTTAAGCGTCCGACTTCAGCTCAGGTCACAATCTCACAGTGTGTGAGTTCGAGCCCCACGTCAGGTGATGTGCTGACAGCTCAGAGCCTGGAGCCTGCTTCGGATTCTGTGTCTCCCTCTCTCTCTGCCCCTCCCCTGCTCATGCTCTGTCTGCCTCTCTCTGTCTCAAAAATAAATAAAAACATCAAAAAAAATTTTTTTTAAGTATAAGAATGGAAAAAAGTATACTATGTAATTGTAATCAAAAAAATAAAAGCTGACATGGTTATATGAATGTCACACAAAGTAGATTTCATAGCTAAAAAGATTACCAGGAATGAAGAATGTCATCATCATTAGCCTAATTATAAAGGGGTCAATTCATCAAGAGAATGTAACAGTCCTAAATATTTATGCATCTAATAATACCAGAACTTCAAAAATACATGAAGCAAAAAAAAGAAATGTAGGAAGAAATAAATAAATCTGCAATTGTGGTAGATTTCAAACCCCTTCTCTCAATAATTGATAAAACAGATAGTTAGAAAATCAGTAAGGATACAAAGAACTTGAGCAACATTATCAACTAAACTGACCTCATATTTATAGAACACTCTACCCATGAATAGCAGAATACACCTTGTTTTTAAGTACACAAAGAAGATACATGAGGACAGACCATGTTCTGGGCCATAAAGCGAGTCTCAATAAATTCAAAATGATTCAAGTCATACAAAACATATTTCCTCACCATAATGAAATTAAATTCGAAATCACTAACAGACAAATATCTCTGGAAAATCCTCAAATATTTGGAAACTAAATAACAGACTTCTAAACAATCCATGGTCCAAGAAGAAATAACAAGGGAAGTCAGAAAGTATACTGAACTGAATGAAAATGGCAACACCTCTGATGAAAATTCAAGGGGGTGCAGCCAAAGCAATACTTAGAAACTCATAGTGTTCAGAGGCAATGCTAGAAAATAAAGAAGATCTCAAATCAGGGAACACAGCTTCAATTTTAAGAAAGCAGAAAAATAAGAGAAAAATAAACCCCCAAATAAGCAGAAGAAAATAAATAATAAAGAGTGAATCAGTGAAAGGAAAAGAGAAAAAGAACAGAGAAAAATAAATGAAACCGAAAACTGGTCCTTTGAGAAGATCCATAAAAATCAATAAACCTCCAGCAATACCGTTAAAGAAAAAAAGACAGAAAACACGAATTACCAACATCAGCTATGAGATAGGTAATTATCTCTGCTGTGCACGGATACCTCCATCTATATTAAAGGGATAATAAAGGAACCTTACGCCAAAAAAAAACTTGACAACATAGATGAAATAAATTCCTCAAAAGACATCAACAAAGCTCACTCAAGAAGAAATAAATAAGCAGAGTAGTCCTCTACCAATAATATAAATTTAATGTGTTGTTAAAACCTCTCCACAAAGTAAATTCCAGGCCCAGATGGCTCCACTGATTAACTATTTCAAACGCTGAAGGAAAACACCCAATTCTATAAAAACTCATTGTCTCTGTCCATTACAGCCGCTCTAACAGAATAGCACACACCGGGCGGCTTATAAACAACAGACATTTATTTCTCACAGTCTGTGGCTAGAAGTCCAAGATGTCCGGTGAGGGCCCACTTCCTGTTTTACTGACAGCTATCTTTCATTATAACCTCCCATGACGGGGAGGGCAAGGGAGCTCTCGGGGCCTCTTTCATAAGGGCCCTAATCCCACTCATGGGGGCAGAGCTTCACGACCTATCACCTCCCACAGGCCCCTTCCTCCTAATACGATCACACTGGGGATTAAGCTTCAATGTATGAATTTTCAGGGAGACACAAACATTTAGTGTATAGCATTCATCCAGCAATTTGAAGAGGAGGAAATACCTGTGGATAGTTTCAGTGAAGATAGCATTACTCACGTAAGCAAAACCTGAAAAAAGATATTAACAACAACAACGAAAAGAGAACTATAGATCTATGCACTCGTACAGATGCAAAAACCCTAAGCAAAATTTTATCAAATTGAACCCAACGGTAAAAAAAAAAAAAAAAATTACAAAAAAAAAAAAAAAGGATAATATGTCATGACCAAGTGAGGCTTATCCCAGGATTGGGATTAACACTCAAGATTGGTTTAACACTCAAGACTCACCCAGGGTAATTTAGCACACTAACCAGAGTCTAAAAGAGAAAGCCACAGGATTAGGTCAGTAGATGCAGAAAAAGCATTTAACAAAACCCAGTAAACATTCCCGATAAAACTCCAGCAAAGTAGAAAAGAAGGGAACCTCCTCGACCTGGTGAAAGGCATCCACCAAAATAAACAAGCTAAAAAACACTACAGTTCTTATCAGTTAACAGAAAAGGACAGAATGCTTTCTTCCTAGGGTGGAAACAAGCCAAGAATGTCTGCTCTCACGACTTCTATTCAACATTGTACTGGAAGCTCCAGATAATGCAACAGATGAGAAAAATAAATTAAAGCACCCATGTTGGAAAGGAAGAAGTAAAACTATCTTTATTCACCAATCATTAATCATAATTATGATTAATCATCAACGAAAACCAACAAAATCTACAAACCAGATACTGTTACTAATAAGTGAGTTTAGCAAGGTTGCAGAATAAAAGACCAATATACACAAATACACCAGCAATGAACTGTTAGAAATTAAGTTTTTAAAGTAATACCATTACAATAGCATCAAATGTCCTAGACCTAAACAAAAACGCAAACACGGCCGAGACAAATTAAAGAACTAAGTAAGTATACAGTGTTCAGGGACTGAAAGATTCAGTGTTGTAAAGATGTTAATCCTCTCCAGTTTGTTCTACAGACTCAACACAATCCAAAATCCTCGCAGACATTTGTGTAGAAAATGACAAGCTAGTTTAAAAAGTCACAGGGGAATGCAAAGGACTTAGAATAACTAAAACCACTCTCAAAAAGAACAGACTTGGGCTTGGGGATGGGGGTGTGGGGGGAGAACGGACTTCACCGCCTGATCTTAAGTCTTACAATCAATCCACAGCAATCCAGACAGTGCAGTATTGAACTAGAGACAAATAGAGACATCAATGGAACAAAATAGAGTCCAGAAATAAACCCACACCCACACATACATAGACAATGGATTTTCCATAAAGTTCCCCAGGCCATTCAGCGGAAAAATGAATAGACTTTTCAAGCAGTGGTGCTGGAATAACTGGCTACCCATATGCAAAACAAAATGAATTTCAATGCATCCCTCATCCAATATACAGAAATTAACTCGAAATGAGTCATGGATCTAAGTACAAAACCTAAAGATATAAAACATCTAGAAGAAAACATAGGAGATAATAATCTCTGTGATTTGGGGTTAGAGAAAGATTCAGTAGCTATAACACCAAAAGTACAATCCGAAAAGAAAAACTGGTAAATTTGACTTCATCAAAATTAAGGATATTGTCCTTTGAAAGATATTGTTAAAACAATAAAAACATAAGCCAGCAATTGGGAAAAATATTTGCAAATCACCTATCTTGATAAGGAACTTTTATCCAGAAGAGGTAAACAGCATCCAACACTCAAGAATGAGGAAACAACCCCCATTTTTTTCAATGGGCCAAAGATCCGAAGAGATACTTCACCAAAGGAAATACACAGAGGGCAAATGAGCACTTTGGTCATCTGGGAAATGCAAGTTAAATCCATAAAGACATATCACCACACACCTATTAGAATGCCAAACATTAGCTCATGGACTATACCAGGGCAGGCTCCCCACACACTCGTGCTGAGAATGCAAAATGGGTAAGGACTCTGGAACAGTTTGGCAGTTTCTTAAAAAGTGAAGCGTACACGAGGCATTCCCTTTCCAGTTATTACTCAAGAGACAGGACAGCGTGTGCCCACACAGAGACTTGCACGTGAAAGCTCAGAGCGACTTGACTTATAACAGCCGAAAGCTGTAAACAACTCTAACGTCCTCTGGTGGGTGACAGGATAAACAAATCGTGGTCTACACGTAAAAAGAAACACTACTCAACAATAAAAGATGAACTGCTGGGGTGCCTGGGTGGCTCAGTCGCTTGCACGGCCCACTTCGGCTCAGGTCATGATCTAGTGGTTCAAGCCCCGCATCTGGCTCTGTGCTGACAGCTCAGAGCCTGGAACCTGCTTCGGGTTCTGTGTCTCCCTCCCTCTCTGCCCCTCCTCTGCTCAGGCTCGCTCTCAATCTCAAAAATAAAAAATTAAACAATTAAACAAAAATGAACTGCTGACACATGCAACAACCTGGGTATGTCTTAAAATAAATACGCTGAGTGAAAAAAGCCAGACAAAAAACCAGTACGCATTGTATGATTTCATTTACATACACTTCCAGGAGACATGAACTAATTTATAGTTACAACAAGCAGGTCAGTGGTTGCCTGGGGATACGGGGGGGGGGGGGGGGGGGGGGGTTGGTACAGCGGGACAGGTGTGTGGCAGGGACCACGTAGGGCCAAAAGGAAACATTCGGACGTGACAGATAATGTTCACTATTTTGATTGTGGTGATGGTTTCACACATGTACAAGTAAGTCAAAACTTGTGGGAAAGAAAACACCCTTGTCAGTTGTACGCTTTAAACATGTACAGTTTATTGTATGTCAATTATACTCAGTAAAGCTGTGAAAATACATCGATCAGGCTGCAGAATATAAACCCCATATCGTACATGCATCTCTCAGTTTATGGCTCTGGCAACGAGATTTAATTAGAAATTCTGTACTTCTAAGTGTTTGCTGTCGTGTTCCAAGTTAAATGTTTATAGTATTTTCCAGTCACTCTCATATTCTTACGCTGTACGGGTGTGTAGGCGTTATAATGTAAGAATGTAAGATATTTATTCCCTTTATAGAATTGACAGCCTTCCTAAGAAGTGCAGACCTTCACAACACACTTCATGTTCTCCTACCTCTTTCCAGCACAACTAAATGTCTTTGTACAGAGTAAAATGGGAAGCGAAAAGCATGGGTTCCCGCACACGCACTAAAAGCTGTGTGCAGACAGATCATCCCTTTCTTCAAGGAGCTCACAGCTTTATGGAGGGAAGAGAAAAGTGAGCCCTTAGATCACAGCGTGCTCGGTGACGGGGCAGACACGTGCAGAAGGAAGAGGGGGTGACGGGAGAGCACACAGGCTCAGGGAAGACTTTCTCTCCGGAGGTGCTGGCTAGGCCGAGTCTCGAAGGACGGGTTAGGTGAGCCGCGGAATGGGCGGTGCACACAACCGCTCGTGGCAGATGAAGTCACACGGTTCAAAGGCACGGGAAGTACAGCAGAGTCCTCTGTGCTCAGCCAGGACACCCGAAGAACACCCCGATCACTAACGGTGGTTCCGATGGCGGGGGGGGGGAGGGGGGCTCGGAGCGGCAGGAATCGACGCCGGACACACGGGCAGGGGCTAGGTTGCAGGGACCTCCGGTGCCACCATAAGGAAACAGAACCTGACTCTAATGGCCAAAGTCCTCGAAGCACAAAGAGCAGGGGAGTGACAGGATCACAGTGACATTGGAAGAGAAGGGGAGGAGTGCTAAACTGGCCACTGAAGCTGGAGTGGGCTGTGCCTGGAGAGGAGGGAGCAGGGAGGGTGCTCCCGGTCCGGTTCTGCCCATCCTACAGAGACCTCGGCTGCGACACTAGGGTAACAAACAGAGAACACTCAAAAGTTGACTCGCAATCATTAAAAATAAGTAGACCTCAAGTTCAGTTAGATTTTACCACATCAGGGACACAGACGAGACAGCATGTGTTTCTGTCCACTGTTCTACTGTGGGAGGGTGTTCAGCAAAATAATAGTCTACTGAGATGAAATTCACGTATCATAAAATTAATGACTTCAAAGTAAACAGTGCAGTGCACTGAGTACATCCGCCATGTCGTGTCTATCTATCTAGTTCCAAAACACTCTAGTTCCGACACTCCACAGCAAACCCCAGACCCATCAGGTGGTTTCTCCCGATCAGCCCTCCCCCAAATCCCTAGCAACCACTAATTCACTTTCTCTCTCTGCGGTGGAGTTTCCCACTCGGGACAATTCATGTAAACAGAATATTACAATACGTGGCCTTTTGTGCCTGGATTATTTCACTCAGCACAATGTTTTCAAGGTTCATCCATATGGTATCACTGTACCACTCCTTTTTCCTTTTTTTTGTTAACTTGTGGCAAAACACGCACACAACACAGAACGTGCCATCTTAACCATTTTCAAGTGCACAGCTCAGCAGTGTTGAGTGCATTCGTGCTGTTGCACAATGAACCTCCAGAACTTTCATCTGGCAAAACTGAAGCTGGACGCAGTAAAGAACAACTCTTCACCTCCTCTCCCCGCCAACCTGGCCCTGGCACCACCCCCGCTCCTGACCCTGTGATCGAGAGACTCTGTGATCCTGACTCTCAGATCGAGATCTGAGATCGCAAGATGATCACACAGTACTGGTTTTTGTTTTGGGACTGGCTTATCTCACGGGGACACCCTTCCTTCTTATGGCTGAACAGCATCCACCGTATTACGAACCACGATGTGTTTACGCACTGAACTGTCAATGAACTGTTGGGTTGCTTCCACCTTTTGGCTGGCTATTATTATAAGGGTCTTTGAAAATAATAAAACTAAGATACTTGGTCAAACAAGCTTGGAACATGGAAATAAAGGCAACCAGGATGGAAGCAGGACGCCTGAAATTTCTTCACCGATTCTGAGGCCACAATCCACACTCAACATGGGGCACCCAGTGACACCACAAATATTTATTAACTAGATGCTGGAAGGGATAAAAAGATGCATGAAATATGGTTTGGTCCTTTAAGGGATGTGAAGTCTCTCGGGAAAGCCATACACACACGTAAGTATAACACAAGGCTGAAAGCGTGCCCAGCTTCATGTGTGACCAGTGTGTGACTTGGCCTTAGAGGACGGGGAGGAACCCGAAGACAGAGAGACTGAGGAGAGAGGGCTGGGGGAGCAACGTGAGCCCAAGCTCAGAGAGGGAGAAATGGAGTTGTAAATATCACACCAACTTTAGTCAAAGACTATTTATATGCTACAAATTCATTTGGTCCTAATATGAAGGCAACTTAATTTAGCAGTCCAGACGAAGTGGAGTATGTGAATTTTAATAAAGTAAAACCCAGTGAATGAGAATGATAATCACTGTCCAAGAAGCACCTGAGTGCTGATTTTTCACACAGGTGAAGGGTTAAGCCCCCTCAAAGCGGGCAAGAACGGTCTACTCTCTTCCTGAAGGAAACATCCAGAGACGGGGCTTCCGCAGCGTCTCCCAGTAACACTTCCTCGCTCGGAAAAGTAAACACTTCCGTTCTCCAGCTTTGCTTTCGCTCCCTACTCTATTCTCCTCAAAGAATGAACACCTGTCTAGAGTCCACCTCATGAACATTCCCTAACAATAAAACATTGTTTTAAAATCACACACTCAGCTCTCTCTGCTTGGCTGTTCACACAAGTCTCATTCTTTTCACTTTTTTGGTAAGGGAAACGGGAAGGAAGAAGCAGACGTGTGAAATTGTTAGCAAGATGAAACTGAGTGTCGCCACTGGGTGTCGGCATGAGGAGGGAGAGGCATCTAACATAACTCCCAGGTTTCTGCTTTGGCCCTTTAGATAGAAAGTGGCCAAGGACTGAAGGGAAGTACAGGGGAGGGAGGGAGGGACTGACGGACGGACGGACGGAGATACGCACACACACAAGTATAGATCCTACAGTAGGGATGGAATACACAGTTGGGATAACCTGCTCTTAGCCCAGGGGTAGGTGCTGGGTTGGAGGTTTGGGTTTGGGGACAAGTGTAGGCGTGTAGTCGAGGAGCAGCAAAAGAGATAGATAGCTAAAGAAGGGCCAAAGGAGGAAGAAAACAACAGGGGAATGGGGACCAGAAAAAAAGAAGAGAGACGGGAAGTGGGATTACAAACAGCAAATGCCATGGAGCAATTAAGGTGAAAACAGAACCCACAAGACGGCACAATTAAGAGGTCACTGGTGACCTGAACAGAAAGAGATAATTAAGTGTTCTTGAGTTTGAAATTCACTTACAGACGACTGAGTTCCAGTACAGGAAATGATCTCGAAACCTTTTCCTCTTTTAATTCCCACTGGACAGCACACAGAAGTCAGGAGTCAACAGAAGAAACAAGAACGCTGACCAAAGAGTTAGGATCCAGGTAACCCCAGGTGAGGACTTCACAACTCCCGCGGAGGCACCAGCTATGTCCACATACGCACGCAAGATCTGAAGACCTCTGAACAGGGGCTTAGGATTAAAACAGGTGGTCACAATGAATTTTAGCTTGATCCCTAATTTGAATATTCTTTATAATGAGAATCTGTTCACGTCTATACTTGTATAATTAAAATTAATTTTCAAATAAAACTTCCTACAAATAAGGAGATAATATGCTCACTGGTCTCAGAATTGACTATGTACAGGTGTACCATTAAGTATTCTCAGCCAGGTTAGAGGTCTTTATTCTTAGTACAAAGACCCTTACTGTAGTTTACTGCCTAGTTTTAATTGTAACATTTTAATTACTAACATTTTAAAAAATGACACCTTAAGCCTCCTTCTAGCTAAATTATCCTAACTAGAATTATTTTCATATAAAACATATTTTACGACTATTTGAATGATGTCAACAGATGGCTAAGTTATTTAGTTCATGTGTGGCCAACGTGACATTTTCTCAGACAGACTATATGTCCTGAAACATGAGGAGGCATCAGAAGAACCTAACAAGTAGATCCTGAGAATATAAGCATTTAGGGATTGAGCATCAGTTAGTCTCCTAACTCTTTTAGACATGTGACACAGAATACTTTCTCTTTATTGTTAAAAATCATTACTAGATATACAAATGTATTATTCAGTTATAAGAACAATAGTAATCAACCAAAAGGCAATTAGTACCACACTCTCTGCAATGTAACAATATCAGTAAGTCATCTACAAATTTTTTGCTGAGAAATTTTCAGTAGGGAGTTTAAAATGATCTTTACATCAAAGTCATAGTTAGGAATACTTATTATGATTTATACTTCTATTTTGCACTTGTCATTTCTTTTTTTTTAATATTTGGTTATTTTTGAGAGAGAGAGAGAGAGGGAGTGAGTAGGGGAGGAGCAGAGAGACAGGGCGACACAGGATTCGAAGGGGGCTCTGCATGCACAACACAGAGCCTGATGCGGGGCTCGAGCTCACAAACCGTCAGATGCTTAACCAACCGAGCCACCCAGGCGCCCCTTCACTTGTCAATTCTAAGCATCGTTTGCTTTTGTTTTACACTAAGAATTGGAGAGAACTGGTCCAGGGTAAAGATTAATAGTATATTCACGAAACCCCAAATAAAGAACTCTCCAAACTGCTCTGGTTTTTAAACAGGTTCCCTTGCTCAAGGAACAAAAGAGAAATCCACTTTATCTCCTGCAAGCTGAGGGCCTAGATGGGACCCATCGATGAGAAACACATGGAAATAGTAAAAAATTCAAGGTGATTCAAAGGGATAAATGTTTTTGTTTCTGTTTTAATATCATAAGTACATTTTCTTTTAAAACTCTGCAGTTGGGTCTCACATAATTACAAGTTATAGAAAGCTTCAGGATAATAAAATAACTATAAAAATAATCTTAAAATAGAAATTAGTAACAGTCCTGCAAGGTCTGCTGGTTGCATTTGAGAAAAAATTCTCCTGTTAAAGGAGCCTGCAAATAACAAGGCAAAAAGAGGTCAATCAGTAGTTTCTTGATTAAGCAAAATAAAGAGCGTGTCAGCAATTGTACAGTCTGTTCTTACAGAATTCACTCCTGCCTCTGGAGTATTTCGTTGCAAAGAGTTTGGGCATCCACAGAGTCCATTCAGCCTGGGCCTGCCCTACACTCACCTGGCTCACCGGCCACCTTTATGTCTGTGAAACCAGACAGTAACCTGTTTACACACTTGGACATCAAGTCCCCCAAAATGTCGGATTCTTCTAAAGTGACATCTAAAGAGGCAGCAAAACACTGTTTTGGAAATCATGTGCACTGCCGTGGCATTACTCTTAAAGAGCTTTAAAGAGTTCGAGTAAGAAATGTGAGACTCAGAATCTTTGTGTTTCCTACAGACAACTATCATTTATATGAATTATACCCGACTAAAAATACATGGTCAAAGTCTTTCTCCCAACCTAATTCTCGCTGCCCAAGTAATATGCTTATAAAATCTACTCTTGTCGTAATTTTTCAGATCAGTACAAAATTTTCCATACTCAAATATAAGATGCTGATCAAAGGAAGTCTTTAATAAATGTGTCCTATCACCCGGGCACTGGAGTCTGAAGCTACAGTTTAATGATGCCTATGGTGCACCAACAGTGCCAGTGAGCCCTGAAAACACAAAAAACTCAGAGAACATTTTTGAAACGAAAATACCAACACATCAATCCTTTTATACAGGATTCAATGTTATTTTCAATGTACAATTAAAATGAAAACCATCACCAATAAATGGCTGAAATAAGAGGAAAGCTGCTCGCACACAGGTAACGGCGGGGTTTTCCTCACTCTTTCACTTCTCATTTCACTGCAAGTGATGAGGTGCTGCTGGTGGAATTCACAGGAGCAAACGAGAGCATTTAGGGTCAGGGTTTCCTTGTGAGAGGCAGTGAGAAAGAGTGACAAATTTCACAGCTTGGAATCTGGTTGTTAAATACATCCTCTATTCTGGGCTTCTGAGCTTTTCAGCTAGGAAATCAAAACCCTGTCCTACACTAGGATAATATTCATGACAATTCTCCACATCTCATCTTCTTAAAATCAAAGACTCCGTTCCAAAGGGTTAATAGAGGAATTACAAAGTAACTCTCTAGTTTGCATTTCCCATAATACTAAAATAAAGCTTCTTCTTTTAGTCTAGAAATTTGCTTTTTTAATACTGTGAAAAGCCTCCATGAATCTGTTTAACGTATTTACTTCTTTTCATCTATTCAGTGCCACCGGGCATAACATGTAATGCAGTGCGTGTTGATATTTTGCAAAGCGCCACATGACTCACTGTACCCTAATGCACTCCATTAATCCTGTTTGGACAGCTGGGCCCAGGCATTTGTTAGCTGCATTTTAATTGTCCCATCTTTCTTTTTCTTCTTGTTATTTATCTCTATGGCAAACTACTCAGGAATTTAATTTGTTGATCTTCAAAAAGCAAATTTTGCCATTAATTTGTTTTCTTTGTATTAAAAGTAGACTCAGCATGTAATGCGCTTCCATAAAATCGGTATATATCACTAGTAACCATCTTAAATAACAGATCACGCTAAGTGAGTTTCGTAACTAAATGGTAGGGTGGCTATAACATCACAGAAATTACTTGTTGGACCGTCACAACACAAATGATACCGCTCAGTTATAAATGAAGTTACTAACATGCATACTTTCGGCATTTTCAAGATTAACACACCATAAGCAGATGTCAAAACAATAACTAGTCCTATAAAGCAAACACAAAAGAGGTAAGACCACTGAGTAAATAAGCTTTGTATTCGTCTCTGCAACAGCGGTCCCTTTACGTTTATACTTAGATTTCACTTCTTACTAAAACACGAAATTCTCTGTAGCACATAACTATACAGTCTATATTTTCTTCACACAGCCCACTTCCCTGATTGGCAGTGAGTCTTGAATAAATAATAGAGGCGATATGAGAGGTAAACAAAAGCAACTCAAAGCTACTAGCAATTTTTGTTAGGAGCGAGTTGCTGAGGTTGAACGATGGGATCCTTCTAATCATTTGTGAACACTCTGAAGTTGAAACCTGAGTCCAGAAGGCCAAACAGAACTGCTTGCCGGAAATTTTTGTCTGAAATAATATTTCGCCAAGAAGGGAGATCACAGCCTGCAACAGTGCTTTATAAAAGATAAGAATAGGCCAAATGAAGCTCTGTTCAACTGTCTCAATGACTAAGTAGAAATATATTACTGTTCAAAGATGATCAAAATTCCCAGAAGTTGAAAACTTAAGAAAACTGTATAAATGACAGGCAAGTAAGAAACTAAAAAACTAATGGATCTCCTTGAAATCTGCATGTGCTCTCAAAAACCTCAGTTTTCAAGTCTATCGCACGAGCACAAAACAGCTTAAAATAAATCTTCACACATTTTCAATTTTTTAAATCACATACTAAATTGTAAGTTAAAAAAAAACATTTCATATAAGAAAAACTAATTTAATATTTCTAGACATTCAACATCTTTTTTTGAATATCAGTTTCCTCGCTGATGAGGGACCATAAGGCAAGCTGAGGGCAAAGTACATATCCCCACCCTCCCCACCTCTGGTGGGACACGTGTGATATTCCTCAGACCCTCCTGGCTGCCTAAGGACAAAGGAAAGGAAAGGAAAAACTGGCTAACTGATAGAGATCACAGTCCTACAGGACGTGAATCTCCATTAGTTTACAAATGTCTTAGTAAATTACAAGAAAAAGCCAATCTTATCAAGAGCCTAATCTCCAGAAACCTGTAGACTCAGTTTCCTGGAGCCCCAACATCACCATCCCCTCCACAGTGATGTGGGAAACAAAGGCAAGAAGGAGATGACAGGTAACATTAAATTTCTTTATAACCTGCAGCCCATTCACAAATACTTGAGGCAAATACAAAGTATAACGTTTCTCCAGGAACCCCCTGTGATCACAATGTTAATACATCACTAGAGGGAAAACAACCTTAGCGTGACCATAGCCAGGCCTGCAGGATCCTGTGAGTCCTCAGTAGCATATGTAAATCTCCTTGGAAACTTCCCCTGGACTTTATTTACCTCCTCAACTCCATAGTAAATAACCAGTCACTCTTCACAGCCCCAGGGCAGCATTTTCTGCCCATGGGTCCTGTCCCTGTGCTTTAATGATCGACTTTTTGCACCAAAGACGTCTTCAAGAATTCTTTCTTGGCCATTAGCTCCGAACCCCACCATCACCCTAATACCTCATCACTCACGAGAGAACTCAAAAGCTTAACTAGTCAGTGGGAAAAACTGTCCGTTGTTTGGAGAAGGAATATTTTTTTAAGTATTCAAAAAAAAAAATGGTCTTTATTTGAAAAAAGTAAAGTACTGTTTTGGTATAGCTCTCTATACAGACAAACTACAGGAGTTCTAAAATAGTCTGGAAGGACATATTATATTTCAAAGGATGATTTTTTGGAAAACGTTCAGCAACTAAAAGTCAAGGCAGAAGTTTAGAAAAGATACAGTTAAAAGGTATGGACTTTAAATGGACATTTCTCACATAAACTTACCCAGTGTTCTTGACATCACAGGCAGGGCAGAGCTCAAGACCAAGATGGACACACAATTCCCAATGATCTGTGCGGGGGTCAGAAGGAATACTGGGCAGTTAGACTGCAGAATGATAAATACAATCAATCCATTCATGTTCTGGGAACTCACCGCACACTCTCCTCACCCTGTACTATTGTACTGGATTTGGTTAATTTCTTAATGATATTAGTCAATATAGAATTTAAAGAGAATAAGAAATGTTTTCTACAAACACTCAGAGTCATATGTTAGTTCTACCAGATATTTACAGCATCTGGCACAAGTAGGAAGTTATAGAACACTTAAATTACTTTCTGTATACCTCAGACAATGCATTTTACATTACTGACTGAGGTTGCCAATTTTAAAAAGGTTTGCCCGTCAACTAAAAAAAGAATGAATACGTTTAATACTTCTCACTATATTTTTAAAGCCAGACTACTGCTCAGGAGATATAATTTGTTCAACTATTCTAAGATTTAATATCAAAAAGCTAGAAATCTAAAACCCCTAAATTCTAGTGATTCATTTCCAACGTGCCCTATGCTTACTCTTTCATATTAAATCAAAGGAGCTGAAAATACTAACACTGATGACCACTTAAACTAGATGCTAAGCATCTCAAGAAGTCCCAGCATTCTATAGATAGGTAAGTCAAGTACACAAAGTTCTCTTTTGAGATAGGCTGGAAAATATGTGATACGTAACAAACACAGAAGCAACCAGCAGCTCTTACTAGTCATTTTCCAGTGACAGCCTGTGGGAATATTTAAAAAGATGCGGTCACTATATACGGTAACAGTCTTTGTTATTCCAAAACCAATGACACATCCTAGGAAGTCAAATTAGCCTCAGACTACAAAACGTTTCTGAATAGAACTCTTCCGTCTTGCTTTAATTATTCAAATTTGAAATACTTGGTCTCTACTACTTGTAGCAACTAAGTTCTTCAGATTTCAAACAAGCTCCCTGAAGTACAGTTTGCACAATCAAAGTTACTCATTAGCAATACGTTTTCTTCAGAGGAGAAAGAGTCCTTTCAGGAGCCTTCCGCAGCCAGTTAGCAAGCGCTGCAGGTCTGCGCATTTACAAGTGAATGGAAGCCGTCCAAATTAAACAGAGCAGCACAACCTTTTCCCACTCGTTCGTTCGGCATTCTGAAAATCTTCCAGTTTGCGTTTATGCGATTTACAAACAAATACCTATCACCGCAGATGAACCATTCAGGGTGATTATGACATAAAACACCTCCTTCGCCTCGGAAGGCAAAAGGGAGGCACAGCCACCTAAGACTTTACCTTTGTCATAGTTGTGTCATCCTTCTTGGGAATAAAGTTTCCGAAAAACCGGAGGCTATAGAAACCGACGACAGAGGACACCATAAGATAGCTGTGAGAATCAAGGAAAAAACTCTCCAAAGAATGCAAGTTTCCTTAAGTTCTCAGCAGTCTTCAAAAAGTCTTAAGGCTCAAAGGGAAAACAACAAAAAGCCACTTGGCATGCTTGAGGAAGACCGACTTGTTTTTCCTTCTAGGCGAGTGTCTTAGTAAATTACCACTGTCCCAGAAAACTGGACAGAAAACTTGTTGACAGAATGCTGAGTTAAAGAAAGGATACAAAATCAAAATGATCTCAAGTGCAGCTCCCACAAAACCGAAAGCAGACAGAGAAGCATTTCCTATCCCAGGGCCCTGTGGGGGAAAAAAACCGCTTTCAGAATGACACTATATATTTGGATTCTTAAGACTATTAAATAAATATCGGAATTAAGAATGTTTAATACTCTGGAGTAACATCTACATTTTTAAAGGACAATAAAATATGACATTAGACTGAGTTCATCAACTAATTGAAGCACATGTTAACAATTTTAGCAAACTCAAAACATCTCCGAATTACCTCAAATGTAATTTACTTATCAAAATGATATTATGCTTATTGTTAAGTCCTGAATATTACTGGAAGCAATTTTTTAAACAGTTTCGTAGGAATAAATATATAATTATTTAAATGAACCCTAAGACAACATATAAAAATTATACAATTAAAACATGTCAAAGTAAGCTAAGCATACAGAGAAAGTGAATGTGCATATCCTATTTCCACACTTGAAGGTTTTCTCTCCCCAAATCTTCCTTAGGAATGCAGACGTTTTTTAAAAATATAACTTAATTAACACAGACTTTTTTTTAATGTCATGCTATGTATTTTTTCCTAAACATTATACCTATTCTCAAAATCTATCTTTACCTAGAACTTAAAAAACAAAAACTAATATTTATTAATGAGACCAGACAGGCAAAAAAAATAATAATTTCTTCCTAAAGCAGGAGCAATATTTTCGAAGTTTGCCAATTAAAGGAACTATTCAAATATGAACTACTGTCAGCTTTAAGAGAAGTACCCGGAAAATTAAGAAGGTATAGTCAAGCTAATAAAAAATAAACCAATAAAGTGGTGCCTGGGTGATTCAGTTGGTTAAGGATCTGACTTCAGCTCAGGTCATGATCTCACGGTCCATGAGTTCAAGCCCCACGTCAGGCTCTGTGCTGACAGCTCGGCCTGGAGCCTGCTTCGGATTCTGTGTCCCTCTCTCGCTCTGCCCCTCTTCCGCTCATGCTCCGTCTCTTTCTCTCTCTCTCAAGAATAAATAAGCACTAGGGGCGCCTGGGTGGCGCAGTCGGTTAAGCGTCCGACTTCAGCCAGGTCACGATCTCGCGGTCCGTGAGTTCGAGCCCCGCGTCAGGCTCTGGGCTGATGGCTCAGAGCCTGGAGCCTGTTTCCGATTCTGTGTCTCCCTCTCTCTCTGCCCCTCCCCCGTTCATGCTCTGTCTCTCTCTGTCCCAAAAATAAATAAACGTTGAAAAAAAAAAAATTAAAAAAAAAAAAAAGAATAAATAAGCACTAAAAAATTTTAAAAATAAATAAAGCAATAAATAATATCATACGTATCATATATACATTCTAATTTTGGCATAAAGAAGTAAGAAGAGGGGCGCGTGGGTGGCTAAGTCAGTTAAGCATCTGACATCAGCTCAGGTCATGATCTCACTGTTCATGGGTTCAAGCACTGCATTGGGGTCTGTGCTGACAGCTCAGAGCCTGGAGCCTGTTTTGGATTCTGAGTCTCTCTCTCTACTGCCCCTTCCCTGCTCACACTCTGTCTCTCTCTCCTTCAAAAATTAAAAAAAAAAAAAAAAGAAGTAAGAATACCCGTGACAATTTCATATACATAAATAAGGCAAAGAACTTATCAATTTTTTCTCAATCTTTTGAGAAGGAAATGAATAATGCTAATAATAGAAAGCTTATTGGCTGGGCTGAAAAACATTTTGGAAATATTCCATCTCGAGAGAAGACCTACGGGCAGGATTAAGATGATGTGATGTATTTAAACAATCACACATGGACTCTACCAGGTGTAAGTCCCTCTCTATGATACGCTAACGGATGGCACAAAAGTGTACCATGGGTGCTTGGGACTGACACAGTGTGCAATATATAAAGGAGGGTCACAAAGTGAATAGGGTCACCAAGTCACGGTAGGTGACTTCCTGCTCTATCAGTGGATTTGGGTCTAATCAGAAGCTAAAGACCAGGTTGTAGATGAAGGAGGACTGTCTAGTGTTGTTGTCTGCTTGTGGAATGAGGTACCCAGAGCATTTGGCAGACTAGACACCAGGCAGTGACAGAGGGCACAAGGTCCAGCAGAAGTTAGAGGAGGGCAGGATCTCAATGGAGAATACGGCTGCAAACATCAGCTCTGAAAAGAGCAGGGTGTCTCCGTCGTAGACCCAGGGAAGAAATTTAGGTTGATATTGGCTTTTTCCTATGAAAAGACAGGTGTATCACCTGTTTAGAGGGAGAAGTGGCACCAAAGCCTGAAAGAGTTTGGAAGCCCTTTCTATGGGGTATGGGGAGGCTGCTGACTTGGAGAAATATTAGAAAATGTTACAACGTAAATACTATTTTAAGGAGTCAAAAGTGTACAGAGACACCTAGAAGTACGCCAGATATGAATCTGTAGTGATAACTACCTTCTATACAGAGAATATATCCAAAAAGGCTGACAGAATTTCAAAGAATCATCAACTTTTAAACAAGCGAGAAAACACAATTAATTCATGAAAAGATGTACATCTGACTCTTCTCCAGTAACTAAACTAAATGATTTAGTAAACTGAATCACAAAATGTGTCATTCTTTTGAAGCATAAATCCCTACAAGCCATATATTGGGATCTTTGGCAAAGACAATGAATCAATCTAAAAAACTCCTCCCATACCACTATTTCAGAGTACACATTTTCTTAAAGAATTACAAATATGAACTTCTGTTAAAAAACAAACAAACTGTGATACAAAAGTCTACAAGGAAACTCTGGTCTTTGATAAAAGTGCTGGCCAACCCAAAGTAGGAAATTAGAAACAAAAGACACAGTTTACAAACACTGTGTATGAAGGCTGTTTACATAAAGAACTTCATACAATCTGATACATACTTGCAGAAAGGTGAATGTTGTAAATTACTTATTTTAAAACACTCAGGGTATATACAAAGAGCACTTGTGCAAAAGAAAAGACTTTGAAAGCACTTTACCCTTGTTCCCTTTGGCATGGCTGTTTCATCAACCAACAGGCAAAGAATATTACAGGCCACCAGGAGGACCGAGATGAACTGCAACACAGACAGTGAGCGTCAGTTCTCAGTGAGCGTCGATACACATGGATGAGAATCTCAGTTGCTGACCAAATATATGCTTCGGTTAGTGGAAAAGCAGGCAAGACCAAAATTCTACGTATAAACAAACTGTAAGGACTCAACTAACTGCAAAAACTCCAGAATAAACTCTAATAAAAGCCTCTGCAAATTACTACAATTTCAAAGCTTGTGACCAAAGCTAGTAATAGAAATCCAGTTACTACGTGACTTCACCAATTGGAAACCCACAACTCCACAGATTTAAAATATCATTACAATGTTATCAGAACTAGTTTAATGATGGAATTTTCATATCCTAGCATAGAATGTGAAGCAGGGGGTATCTGCAACACCTCATCTCTTAATTCTACAGGACACAAAAGAATGAATTTCCTGCTTTCATGAGGAAACAGTTAATCTTGAGGACTTTTTAAAAACTGCCATTAATTTCCATTTTTACTCTATTGACTTTTTCCAAATAAAGGTACAGATGGATGCTAATCCTGTTGATGGAAAACCAGTTTACTAGAAACCATTTAGCCGAGGGAGTTGCCATACTCAAATACCAAAGTAAATAACAAATAATTTGCTTTATTTAACTAGGCAAATAAATTCTTACTGTTTCAATAAGAAGGAGAACCATAACAGCGGGATACACCAAATTTCTTTCCCATGCTGAAGCTTTTTTTCGCCTCTCTATTAGAAAAAAACAACAACAAAACACAACAAAAGATTTCCAAAGGTTCTCTCATTCCCAAAAACTCACAGTTTCATTCCTTATTGCTATAACCAGTATGTATTATTTTTATATAATTTTTTTTGCAAAACCCATAAATTTTTAATTTTCCTCTACAAACTATAAAAATCAAAGTTTTAAAATCACTTTGCTAACATTAAATAGCTCAATCCTATGATGCTTACATTTTATCTCTGCAAAGACATTTCAGTTGCTAATGAAACATACTGTTAATACACAGGTTACTATGAAAATTTGGAAATATCTGTATTTGATACAGATTTACATAATGATACAGATTTGAGTGAATAAAGTAACGTGATTAAAAATCCCCTCTAATCCAAAGATAAATTCCTCTAGTTTTCTAGAGGCTGGAAGCAAATTTCTGGCTACAACAATCTACCTTCTATCACACCAATCCTCATGCCATGAACGACTGGTAAAATCAAATCAAATTTAACTAAGAACAAAAATGTGCATGAAGGAATCAGAGCTACCACGACAAACTTGTGAGGTCAATATTCTGTGAAATGAGTCAGCGTGAGCCCTCACGTCTGCACTGCCTTTCCCTGCAGACTTCTCCACTTTCCGTGCAGACTTTTCCAACATATAACTGGCACGGCCCTGGGAGGCTGAGACGCCAAGCAAACATCAGTAGGTAAAATTAAGTGATGCGAAAGCAATGCTTTCAGCAAACTCAACAGGGTCAGGAAAACAAAACTCGTGTGGAGTTTGGGGCTCCCCACGCAGCCGGAATTTGAGAGGCTATGACCAGAGAAAAGGAAAGAAAAAAGAAGAGAGCCTAACATTCAGCCTCTTGTCCTTCCAGACACCAATGGCTGAGAGAGCAATAGGAAGAAGCTGAGTGACAGGAAGAGGCTAAGAGACTGAGAGGGCAACAGGAAGGTACAGCAAAGAGGAGGGGCAAAGCTTCCGTCAGGCTCATGTTTCTTGAGGTGAAAACCAAAGTTCGGAGTTCATTAAGAAGATGGGATCAGAGCCAACAACGAAACACCCAGGCTTTCACTTCAGAAGCTAAAAACTAAGAGCAAGGCCAAAGTGCAAAGAGACCGGCCCTCATGAAGGGCGCGACCCACTGTGGAATGATCACCAGCCCAGACAGAGGAAGGAGTCATCCCTACTCCAACTGCCCCCCGGAAGAAAAAGCGAATCCTCTCTAGGAAGGAAACATTATCCGGAGTTTCTACAGTTTGGTGTAAGAAATGTCTGACAGTCAAATGTTACCTGGAGATAGGACAGAGAAAGAAAGAGAATAAAAACAGACTTTCAGTTTATCCAGATATTGAACGTATCAGAAAGAGGCCTTAAAATAACTGATTAATAGGTTCAACAAGATAAGCGACAAGATGGCAACTGCCGCAATTTGAATCCAGAAAATAACCGAATGGAAATTCTAGAACTGAAAAATACGGAAACTAAAAATAAGAGTTCAAGAGGAAGTTTAGCAACAGGACACAGCTGGAAAGACAGTGAAATGGAAGACACATCGACGGAAAATAGCACAGATCAGAGAATGTAAAAAAGGAGGAGAAATTCAGAAAAAAAAACCGTAGGACTGAAAAGGTCCAGCACATGTGCAACCGGAGGCTAAGGACATGAGAGAATGAACAGAAGGGGTATCTGACGAGGTAAGGGCCCAACCATGTCCAAAGCCGGTAAAACACGCTAAGCCATACGCTGAAGAAAGGCGGCAGATCTCAAGAAGAATTAACGTAAGGAAAACCAAACCTGAGCACGTCAGGGTGAAAGTGCTAATCAAGGACAAAAAGGAAACCTTACAAGCTTTCAAAAGGGCAACAAGACAACTTTCAACTGGAAACCAGAAGACTCTAGAAAGACATCTTTTCAATGTGAACTACCAAATAAGAACTCTAAATTCTGTGAAAATACCCTACCAATGAGAAGGAAAGGAAAGATGTTTTCAGATAAACAAAAACTGACAGAACTCATTGCCAACAGACCAGCACTAAACGAAATGCTAACAGATATTTTTCAAGCAGAAGCTAAATGAACCCTGGAAACACAAATCAGGGGCACACGAATTTAAACACCAGTGAAAACCACTTCACGTCCACTAAATTGGGAAAAATGTAGAGTCCCACATTGTCACTTGCTGACAGTAAAGTGGAGCAACAGGAAGTCTTACCCATGCCTGGAAGAAATGCAAAATAACACAACTACTGGGAAAATAATTCAGCATTATTTTAAAAAGTTGTATACCCACATACTCAATGACCCTATAATTCCACTTCCAGCTATGTACCCTGAAAAAAAACATAAGTACCAAGAGACATACAGGAGAATGTTTGTACCAATATTACTCATAATAGCAAAAGATAAGAAACACATCAAATATCCATCAACAGGAGAATGAATGAAGTAACAGACAACATGAAGTTGTTTACAAAGATGAAAACGACGGCAACCTATTGAATGGGAGAAGATATCTGCAAATTATATATCCACTAAAGGGTTAATATCCAAACTCTACAAAGAACTTGGACAACCCAACACCAAATTTAAAAATGAACAGTGGTGGGGCGCCTGGGTGGCGCAGTCGGTTAAGCGTCCGACTTCAGCCAGGTCACGATCTCGTGGTCCGGGAGTTCGAGCCCCGCGTCAGGCTCTGGGCTGATGGCTCAGAGCCTGGAGCCTGTTTCCGATTCTGTGTCTCCCTCTCTCTCTGCCCCTACCCCGTTCATGCTCTGTCTCTCTCTGTCCCAAAAATAAAAATAAACATTGAAAAAAAAAATTAAAAAAAAAAATAAAAATAAAAAAATAAAAATAAAAATGAACAGTGGATTTAAATAGACATTCTTCCAGAAAGACACACAGATGGCCAAAAGACACATGAAAAGGTGCTAAACATCCCTCATCATCAGGGAAAGACAAATCAAAACCACAATAAGATATCACCACACACCTGCCACAATAACTAAAATCAAAAACACAAGTAATAACAAGTGTAGGCAAAGATATAAAGAAAAGGGGACCCTTGTGCACTGTTGGTGGGAATGCAAACTAGTGCAGCCACCATGGAAAACAGTATGGAGGTTCCTCAAAAAATTAAAAATAGAATTACCAAATGATCCAGTAATTCCAATACTGGGTATTTACCCAAAGAAAACAAAAACAGTAATTCAAAAAGACATATGCAGCCCAATGTTTATTGCAGCATTGTTTACAATACCCAAGACATAGAAACAACTCAAGTGTGCATCCAAAGACAAATGGATAAAGATGTCATATATACACATTTACACACACACACATGCAGGAATATCACTCAGCCATGGAAAAGAATGAAATCCTGCCATCTGCAACAACATGGATGGATGCAGGTAGTATAGTGCTAAGTGAAACAAGTCAGTCAAAGACAAACACCTGTGGAATTTAAGAAACAAAACAAAGTAAAAAAAAGACAAACAAAAAACCAGCTCTGACTTACAGAGAACAAACTGGTGACTGGCAGAGGGGAGGTGGGTAGGGAGACGGGTGAAACGGGTGAAGGGGATTCAGAGTACACGTATCACAACGTGCACCGGGCAAGCTACAGAATTGTTCAATCACTGTATCACACCCCTACAACTGATGTAACACTGTCTGGTGATTATACTTCAATAAAAAAAGAGAAATAAAAACGAACAAATTTTCAACAACACTGGACTTCCATTTCAGAGGCCAATTTACCACCCAGGCTGAAACAGTTAAAAAACCAAAAAACACATGCATATGAAACAGTTTCGAGACACTGGACGTGTGACCACAGAGAGACGGTGATCTCTGAGAGATGCCCTGTGTTCGCCCCTGCTCAGTGTCATGAGATGGTGTGCTAGCCACAGCACAGGGCGTGGGAACCCAAGCAGGGCCCAGCTCATTCCTGGAGTGGAGGACATAAAATGGGAGTGGGGAGAGACCAAGTTGGCTGGACTGTGCAGAGCAAAGTACGACAGGAAAACTCCTCAGGGGAAGAACTCCAAGGATCTTGAAAGGGTCATCCTTAGTCTTCGGCGGGTAAAGATCAGCTCAGGTACACGAGCAAACAACCCACAGCTGAGGAAAGAACCACTCAAAAACGTCAGATGGAGGGGTATCCAACCATCACCGAGGGCCAGGAATGGGGCCTGTTCCCGCGAGACAGTAACAAGGCCTCAGCAATCAGCAGCATTATTGCCTTGATGTGAGAACAACTGGCCCTACGGGAGACGCCGCTCTGGCCCCGCCTGGCAGGCCTTCAGAGCAAAGGATACAAAAATACAGAACCCAGCAGTAAGATTCACAGTGTCCGCTACCCAGTCAAAATCTGCCAGGCAGGCGTAAAAGCAGAAAAGTACAGCCAATGATAAGGAGCAAAGTCAATCAGTTGAAATTTATCAAGAACTCACACAGAAGTGAGAATTAGCAGATAAAAACACTGAAAGGGTTATCCCAACTGTATTCTGTATGATCTGAAGAGTAGAGGGCACAGACTAAACACGTTGGAGTCCTAGAAGGGATAAAACAAGTCTAAACAGGACTTCCAAATATAAAACCTGCAGGGTCTGAGAAAAATGCGATAGATGGGATTAAATGCAGTTTTCACACTCGAAAGAAAAGATTAGTGAACATGAAGATACAGTAATAGAAACTATCCAAAACGAAACACACAGAGAAAAAACCTGACAAGTAAAGGAAAATCCTTGAGTCTGGGGCAACTTCCAGGGCACCAGTGTACATATAATCAGAGTCCCTGAAAGGCGGGCGCAGAAAGGAAAAGAAAAAAACATCTGGAGGATTAATGGCCAAAAATGTCTCAAATTAGATGTAAACCATAAATTCCCGGATCCAAGAGACTCCATTAACCCAAAGAATAAGAAGCATAAAGAACACTACTCTAAAGTACATCTTAATCAAACTATTCAAAGTCAATGATAAAGAGGACATCCTAAAAGCAGAGAGAGATAAAAGACAGTTTAAAAGATGATGACAGAAGATTACTTGTCAAAAATAATGCAAGCAAGGAGACAGTGGAGTGACATCGCTGAACATCAGCTTCTAAAAAGTCATTTTACAAAACAGCAAAAAAGGTGAATAGACAAATGTTTATCCTCTCCCCAAACTAAAAGACAGTCTTTATCAATAGCTTCGGACAGACTGGAAGCCTATAACCCTCACGAAACATTTCATAATTTTTTGACTCTTTCAGACTAAGGTCGAGTTTCTGGAAAGACAGCAA
This sequence comes from Leopardus geoffroyi, assembly GCF_018350155.1. Classification (NCBI taxonomy): domain Eukaryota; kingdom Metazoa; phylum Chordata; class Mammalia; order Carnivora; family Felidae; genus Leopardus; species Leopardus geoffroyi. The sequence goes on from NC_059331.1 coordinate 167,764,380, forward strand.
GACCAATACACGAGTGACAAACAAAAATATACAGTACCTAATTTTGTCTTAAGGGTCTTCACATTTTCAAGTTCTTGTTCCAACTCCGTTATATTGCATTCCACTGATGAAGACAGTCCTAGCAAAAGCAAAAATATTTTAGGAGTATAACAACAGAACCCGAACAGTATAGAATGGGTAGCCCTCACATTTAATTAAAATACAAGACAACACATTACAAATCCTGATCATGGAGAATAAAAACAAATGCTGATTTGTGATTCACAGAAAAGTATACCCATTTCTTTACCACTCAAAACATCCACGTTCTTGCTGATTAAACACTACACGTTTCCTAAAGAATACCTTACTTTGATAAAATGTTTACTTGATCTGTTAATTTTTTATTTAATGACAGAAATACCGTATGCTTATTATAGAAAGTGAAAGAAATTCAAGATCCAATTCTCTATCCCACCTCCCTAAAGTGACACTCGGGAACAGCTTGGTTGATGCTTCCACACCTTTCCTCATACTCATGTATATATTCACATGTACATGTATACCACACACATGGTCTCTATTATACAAGAATGGGTTAAATTGGACACGTTACTTAACCACTTGCTTTCCTAGTCAATGATACATCCATGTTTACAGATAGTGACAACTTTAACAACTGAATAATATTCCACAGTATGGATGCACTTCAGTTTTATTCAGAATTATTCCACTTAGGACTAGTCCCAGGTTTTCTGCTATTTTCTGCGACTACAACGTTGCAACAAAAATTTTTGTATGCATATCCAGTACATTCTAATTCTATTATTTTTGCAGGACAGATTCCCAAAATTCTGAGTCACGGGGTATAAGCATTTACAGTTAAGAGATATTTAGAGGTTATTCCCTTCCAAATATTGCAATTTATTGTAAGAATTTAAATTATTGTAATATTTCCATTTCCATTTATAGCTTTTGAAAGTATCTATTGTCTAATACCTTCCCTCGCACTAGATGCTGTAGTTCTTGAATTTTGGCCAATATGATGGATAAAAAATGTTGTTGTTTTTTTTTATGTTTATTTTTGAGAGAGAAAAAAAGGGAGAGAGAGAGAGCGGGAGCAGGGGAGGGGCCGAGGGAGAGGGAGACACAGAACCTGAAGCAGGCTCCATCCAGGCTTTGAGCTGTCAGTACAGAGCCCGATGCGGGGCTCGAACCCACAAACCATGAGATCATGACCTGAGCTGAAGTCCAGTGCTTAACTGAGCCACCCAGGCGCCCCAAAAATATTTTCTTATTGTTACTTTAACATATATCTCCCTAAATGTGGTTAAGCATCTTCCATGTTTATTTACCACGTGGATTTTCCCTGTTCATATTTTCTACTTATTTCTATAACAAATTGCATATCTCCATATTCTGTTTTATCTGTTCAATTCTGAAATGGATAAATTAAAATCCCCCACTACAAATTTACTTTCGTTGATTAGGTTTTCTCAGTTTTTAAGCGTTTTCTCAATATATATTTGCATTTATTTGCTACGTTTTTTGGGTTCCTAGAAGACTGTTACACCCTCCTTAAGAATCACATCTTTTACCATTAATGACCCACTTTGTTTTTAATGTTTTTCAACTTAAATTCTATTTGGTGGACCTTAAGTTCTACTTTCTTTTTGTTTTTATCTATATTTGTTTTATTTGTTTTACTTATTTACTGATTTATTACTGATTTACATATGAGAGACCAAAAAAGATTAAAATTAAAGGTAGACAGGTCTATGTGTCTATCAGCTGAATCTTATTCGAGGTTCAATCTTATCAGTTAGATTTTGTTGGTTACAAGCAACTGAAATGGATGGACTGGGTACAACAGAAAAGGAATTCATGAGAGAGAGAGAGAGAGAGAGAAGAGGAGAGGAGAGGAGAGGAGAGGAGAGGAGAGGAGAGGAGAGGAGAGGAGAAGAGAAGAGAAGAGAAGAGAAGAGAAGAGAAGAGAAGAGAAGAGAAGAGAAGAGAGAGAAGAGAGAGAGAACTAGCAGGAAAACCTCCAGTTTTCCTGGGAAGGAGAGGAACCAGGCAGCTGGGGGCGCTCCGGGTGGCAGGAACAGATGGACTGTCTCCTCTTAGTATTACAGCTGGGATCCATCAGTTCGAACAATTTTCAGTCTTTATGTTGCTCGGATCAAGAATAAACGTCCAGTGTCCTGAGGGCCTAGCTCAAGAGTCACAAGCCAATTCCTTTGGTAGGGGAGGCAGAGAACTCTGACAAGCAGTTCCACAGAGGTGATCAAATGTGAGAAGGAAGAAAGCCAAATCAGATGCTTTACTACAATAGATCTGATAGGCTCTGTTCTTTAACACTGGAATTCAGCCCATTTACATTTAGTAAAATATACTATTTGCATTCAGTAGAATTTTGTATAAGAGCTGATAAACTTCATTTTATACCTTCCATATTGCTTGTCTTAACTTTTAAGTGTTTTTTTGATTTATTATTTTTTTAATGTTTATTTTGAGAGAGAGAGAGAGAGAGAGAGAGAGAGAGAGGCAGAGAGAGAGGGAGAGAGAATCCCAAGCAGGCTCCACACTCAGTGCGGAGCCCAACTTGGGGCTCAATCTCACAACCGGGAGATCGTGACGTGAGCCAAAATCAAGAGTCAGACGCTTAACAAACCAACTGAGCCACCGAGGTGCCCCTTAAGTGTTTTTGTTCCTTTTACTTTTATCTTTACTAAAACGAAATGTGCACGTAGTTCCGACTGCAAATACGTTCACAAGGTACATACTTACACGCTGACCTGCCTCCCCGAAGACCAGCACCTCAAATTGTTTAGCTGATTCTTTCAGCATTTGTCTCCCTATCACTAAATAAACAGCTTCCCTCGCTAGGTCCTGATTTTCCAGCTCTAAGTATTAACTAGGGCCTTCCTACCAAGGAAGATAAGGATTTAAGTCTCTATAAGCCACACACCTTATCATTCCTCCCTCTCCCAATGTGGATTGTTGGAAACTGTGGTTACATCAATATTCAATGTCTGCATGATTGCAACAGAAATGCCACCTGCTGCTTACCCACGTAACAAACTACGGTTAGCTTTCTTTTCTTCCATAATATTATTCTTCCAACCCCTAGAAGTAGTCATTTTTTTCACTTGCTTAGTTTTCTTATGTACTTATCACTATCTCAATGCCAAAGTCTCCTCCCAAATGTCTTTTTCTCTTGGTGTTTAACTTCCTGTTATACCACTCATTTCATTACCTGGAAGAAATTTCTCCTGGAGTCTTTAGACCTGCCCTGGTCTGGACTGCTGCTCTCTAGCCCTGCTGCACACTGGCACCCTGGCCCCTCCTCTCTTCTCTCCCGCAGTACGTCTCTTATTTCCTACATAGCCCTTCTCACTTGCTCCACTCCCTCACGTAGGGGGTGCATAGCCTCCGGCAGCTTGTGAAGAAAAGGTTAATGGGAAGTAATATTTTTGAGACTCCACAAGTCTGGATATTTTACCTTTGTTCTCGCAGTTTGGGAAGATATGGAAATCTAGGTCAAAACTAATAATCCTTCAGAATCGTAAGTCACTGCTCCATTGTCTTCCAGCTCTGGCCCTGCACCCGAGAAGTCCGAAGTTCTCCTTCCCGTCCCCTTGAGTGTGAACTGCTTTCCAGTCTGTGAAACGTGTGGAATCTTTGTTCCCAGTGTTCTGGTGGCGAGTCCATTTCCATGTACCACGCAGGGCACTAGGTGAGCCCTTTCAATCTCCAAATTCACATTCTTTGGATCTGAGAAATTTTCTTGATTCTGTCATTTCCCTCTTTCCTCTCCTCTCCCCATGTGGAATTCCTAATAGTTGCCTGCTATTTACCCTAAACTGGTTCTCTAAGATTCTTAAATCTTTTCTCCTATTTTTGTCATTTGACCCATCTTCTAAAAAAGTTCTTTACCTTCCAGTCTTTTGGATAGGCCATTATTTCTAAATATCAGAAGTGCCTTTCTGTTCACTAGATACTCCATTTTTATAGAATCCTAGACTTCCTCATGACTGCAATCTTGGTTTCTTTCTCTCAGGATGTTAACAACAGATTTATTTTCAGATATGCTTCTCTAGCGTATATTCTGTCTGTCCCAGTGTTCTGTATTGTTTGGCCTCTCCTTTCAAGTAGCTCAGAAGTCTGGTGAGCCTTAGCTGTCTGCTCATACTTAAGAGTGAAGCACGAGGGGCGCCTGGGTGGCTCAGTGGGTTCAGCATTTAACTCTTGATCTCAGCTCAGGTCTTGATCTCAGGGTCATGAGTTCAAGCCCTGCATTGAACTGAGCAATGGCTCCACCCTGAGCGTGGAGCCCACTTTTAAAAAAAGTGTTTTTAATTTTTTTTATACCGTTTATTCATTTTTGAGAGACAGAGCGCGAGCAGGGGAGAGGCAGAGACAGAGGGAGACACAGAATCCGAAGCAGGCTCCAGGCTCCGAGCTGTCAGCACAGAGTCCGATGCGGGGCTCGAACTCAAAAACCATGAGATCGTGACCTGAGCCGAAGTCAGATGCTTAACTGACTGAGCCACCCAGGCGCCCCCAATTTTTTTAACAACAACAACAAAAAAAAAAACAAAAGAATAAAGCACTAAACGTGCTAATTTGAAACTCAAGAGTGAGTGATGGCTGACCACTGTGAGACTTCTTGCCGGCTAATCCAAGCAGGGCACCCCGCAAGCAGGGCACTTCCTCTGGGCGAGACAGAGTCCTCAGAGACTCTTCCCATCTCCTCCTTGAATGTCCGTGTAAAGGGAGATGGGAGCCTGTAAGCACTCACTCCGTCCCCTACACTGTTCCCAGGCCACAGCCTCTGTTTCACTCTCTGGAGAATAACCCTCCCTCTTCTCGGGGCAGGAGAGGCAGTGCCGGGGACCTCGGATGGAGGGAGAAGATGTGGGCATCCAATCGCTTCACAAACAGGATTTTCAACCAACCCTCCTGAGCTTACTCCACGTCATCTCCACTTCCGTATCAGGTGGTGCCACTTCTCGAGATTTGGGGGGAGTCTGGGATACGAATCAAGCACAGATAGCTTAGGATTTAGCCTCGTTGGGTCTGCTAAACTCGTTGCCTCTAAAATTTTCTCAGGTTTGCTAAATTCCAACATTTTATCGTGATGTTTTTCAAGTTCTCATTCCCTGAACGTCAGCGTTCTCATCTGTGAGATGGGGTGTATTTATTAGGATGCTTTCCACTGAATCAAAAATCTCAACTCAAAGTAGCTTGAAAAAGAAGAAAATAATTTCACAAAATTAGAAGTTTAGACACAGAATGGGCTTCAAAGTGGGTTTTCCCACAGCTCAACAGCGACATCCAGGGACTGAATTCTGCCACCCACAAGTTGGCTTATTATGAAGTCTGGTGGCTCTTTCCCCTTTCATGTAACTTCATAATTTCTGTTTATTTTGCTCTTTATTTCTTCTTCTCCCAGCTAGTGGAATTTCTGTCTATTCCTTCTCCCCAGGTTAATCTGGCACTTCAGTGGTTACTTTCTCACTCTTGACACAAGTACGGTTGCATTTTCTTTTCAGTATAACACAGTCAGAACCCCACAATGATGCTTTACTGAGTAACTTTCCCGCATCAAGGTGAAGCTTTCACCGTAATTTCATCTAACCGTTCTTTCATTGCTTCCCACCCACTCCTCCTAAATCCTGGATTTTGCTGAGATTGCTTTACAAATATTTAATATAAGGGGGCGCCTGGGTGGCGCAGTCGGTTGAGCGTCCGACTTCAGCCAGGTCACGATCTCGCGGTCCGGGAGTTCGAGCCCCGCATCGGGCTCTGGGCTGATGGCTCAGAGCCTGGAGCCTGTTTCCGATTCTGTGTCTCCCTCTCTCTCTGCCCCTCCCCCGTTCATGCTCTGTCTCTCTCTGTCCCAAAAAATAAATAAACGTTGAAAAAAAATAAAAAAATATATATTTAATATAAGATTATTAGTAAACTTTTCTTTCAGTGTATAAGTTGTCATTTCCTCAATACCTAGAATAGTACCTAGCACAAATGAGATATTCAATAGACAGATATGGAATGAATATCTTTTTTACCCTCATATACATATGACATCTTGATAAATGTATGAGTTTTTAATTGCAATCTTCCCCCCCCCCCCAACCCTTAAAACTAATGATATTATCAATAATCCTTAACAGGTCACAAACAGGAAGTTTGATGTTGATCTCGCTCTCTCCTTTACAAGTTATTATTCTTTGTGAAAGCTTGTGAGACTTTTATTATCATTATCCTCATCACGCTTGGAATTCCACAATCTTACACAATAAGTCTAGATCTTTTAAAGGTCCTATTTAATAATCTCGTCCGGGACTCTGTGGTCTTTTAACCTGCACCAAAGTCTTTCTGCAGCACACTGACATTTTCTACTATTATCTATTTACTTAATTTTTTTCTACTTCTTCTTCCTCCTCCTAGACACTTGCTATTTTTTCTTTAATGTTTATTTATTTTTGAGACAGAGAGAGACAGAGCATGAGCAGGGAAGGGGCAGAGAGAGAGGGAGACACAGAATGTGAAGCAGGCTCCAGGTGCTGAGCTGTCAGCACAGAGCCCGACGCGGGGCTCGAACTCACGGACTGCGAGATTGTGACCTGAGCCGAAGTCGGACGCTTAACCGACTGAGCCAGCCAGGCGCCCCTAGATGCTTGCTATTTAGATTAGGTATCTCGGCTCTAGAGTCCATGCCTGCCATCTCATTGTTTCCTTGTCTTTGTACTTTTGCTCCGTGACACAAAAGAGTTCTTCCACTTGATTCTGCCAGATAAGTAATTCAATTTTCAGAAAGACTACACTCGTTCCTCATTGCTGGTGTAACAAAGTGCCATCAACTTAGTGGCTTACACAATATAAATGTATTAGCCCACACTTCTAGAGTTCAGGAGTCTGAAATCAAGGGGTCAGCAGGACCGTGTTCCTTCTGAAGACTCTGGGAGAGAATCTGTTTCCTTATCTTTTCCAGCTTCCCTAGAAGCTGCCCACATTCTTGGCTCATGGGCCCTTCTTCAGTCACTCTGCTCTGCTTCCGCAGTTACGTCTCCTTCTCTGACCCACCTATAACAATGGTGTGAGGACACCGGGCCCACCAGATCATCCAGGATAACCTTGAGACCCTTCAACTAATCACCTTGCAAAGTCCCTCTAACCACAGAGGGGCCTTGTGTATAGAATCAGGGTGGTTGGGACTAGGATACTTTCGCAGGGTCGCTATTCTGCAATCGCAAGGACTTTTTCATCTTTTGCCTGCTGAATTTTTCTTTTTTTTTTTTTTTTTCACATTCTAGGTGGCCTTTTTTCTTCTCTAACTACACATCCTTAAAAGTCCCTATTACTTTTAAGAGCCAAGTACAAACTCTTGCTTGTCGCTCCATTAGCTGTCAACCTCAATGGGAATCAGTTCTAGATCCTCATCTTTGCCGTCATCACTCAGCCTCCAGCGAGCGATCGTTTTCCTTTATGCCCCGCTATTGTTCCCTTCACACCTCATCACGTCAGACCGCCTGTCAAACACTGACAAACCATTTCGGGGGCCCAGCAGTTTCTGCTTTGGGGGGCTGGGGAAGAACGCCAGTTCTTCTTGATTCAGGAAGCAGCAGCCTCGGGGCTCCGGGGTGTCTCTAGCATCAGTGCGCTCCTTTATCAAAGGGAGGAAGAAAGCAGGGTTTGGCCAAGGATGCTAGGCGGCTGGTGGGCGAATGCAGTAAGTGGGGGAATCCAGAGGCTCTTTCTCTAAGCCCCCTTGGGGACTCACAGAACTCCAGCCTTCCCCTGGGTTCTAGGAAAGGTAAGTACTGCCCCCTCTACATCTCCTGCCTCGCTTCCGTCCAACGCTGAAGAGGGAGAAATCCACCGCCTTCTCTTTTGGAGAAGCTGAGGTCTGGAATGTACTAAAATGTTACAGTACTTCCAGAGCTCCCGAGTTTAATCATTTTACTTGTCAACGGGTAATTGACATTTATGGGAGAATATGGGTTAAGACAGATCTCAAAGCTATAAAACTTTGACTATAAATATAGTTTAGAGTGTCTAGTAGCCAAAGCAAAAAGAGAAACAATTAAATTATAGAATTAATGAATACTTCCATACAAGAAGGAGGTTTACAGTAAGATAGCGTCGCATTTTAAGATTTGCGAGTGTCTCTGAATCAAAGCTTAAATGACATACGAGTCTTACAGATACCTTTTACTTTTTATCCCATTTCTTCATAAATTACATGGTGTGTATCTGTAGTTAATGCTCATTTAAATTCTTTATCTGATTAATACAAATACAATTCCGAACTACATTTCATTCCCTATATTTGTAAAGGAGTATTATTCCAGTAACCAGCTCAAGGCTAGAAAAAATAATCTGATGAGTAGTCAGAAGTTTGAAAGGGAACAGAGATCAGGATACACAGTATTCCAGCTGCCAATTTTAGATTAGGTGAAAAGTTAGAAATGCCTGCTTTGTGGTATGATGTCTACAAAGCCCATTACAAATACCTAGACCTATCACTATATTTTTCAAAGGAACAAAAACTAAAGTGGTATTTCCGAAGTACTGTATTTTTATTTTCAGGAAACACAATGCTAGGCACGCAACAGACAGTTAGTAAATACTGACTGGGGTGCCTGGGTGGCTCAGCTGCTTAAGCGTCAGACTCCTGATTTCAACTCAGGTCATGATCTCACAGCTCATGGGTTCAAGCCCTGAATCGGGCTCCTCACTGACAGTGCGGAGCCTGCCTGGGATTCTCTCTCTCCCTCTCTCTCTGCTCCTCCCTCTCCCTCTCTCAAAATAAATAAATAAATGTTTAAATAAATACTGGCTGACTTGCGTATAAAAATTAAGAATGCATTCTCATCATCTTCAAACAGAGCATGCTTTCATTAAATGACTAGATTCACCTGGAACAACACAATTTTCAAAGACCTTACCATCCTTCACTGTGTATCATTACCTACGTGAGATGAGTAAGCTTGTGTAGGCAGAATGTCCCATTATAAATGGCCAAAAGGAACGATGGCTATTGCAAGGAATCAAGACATACCACAAACACACATTGGAATGTTACGTGAATTTAAATTGCACTAAAAAAAAAATCGTCAAAATATCCTGAGCAACTGTATTATCCTTACTTTATTTCAAAATGAATCTCACAGGTTCCATGTCAGCATTGTCTAGTCAATAAGTCAAATTGGTAGACAAAACCTGTTTGGACTAGTCATGAAAAATAAAAAGGGATTCTCCAAGAAAACCACAAAGCAGCTCATTTAAGGTCAATTTAACGGTATTATTCTGTTTTTCTTCCAGCCACGACATAAGATTTCACTACCTCAAAGGAAATTATAAGAGTATCTATTTGCATTCCCCTAGGTGATTGGCAGTTCAACACCAATTAGTTCAAAATTACACTGTTACTAGCATGTAATAAAAACAACACCTTTCATCTTTCTTACACAGGTCAGAATACCTTCAGAGCCAATAACTTTGATCAAGTAAGTATTTTTGATCCTGCCCCACCCGTCTCTTTGGATTCAGGAAAACTAACAGCTGAAGGCAACTTTTCCCAGCTTTATTCTTAAGCTGAAAAACGAGTGCGGTATTGAAAATATTTTGCTTCCAAGATGACAAAATTTCCCAAAGCCCAGCATCGCTTCAGTAACTAAGCCTTAATATACAGACAGCTTTAACTGACATTCATATGTTAAAGGGAAGATACTAATGATTTAACTTAAGACACATAATGCATTTTTAAAACTAAATATAAATTCTCTAACTTGGTTTGTAAACAACTCAAATAACATGAGGCAATAAAACAATCTCCCTAAGCAATCTGGTGTCCGAAACTAAGTCTCATAACGAACACTATTTAGAAGTAGACACCGCTAGAATAAACAGATTAGCTTTTCGTTTAACTTTTTAATTTAGCACAGAACCAAAGAAAAGTTGATTAGAAAACCTGCTAAGTAACCCTTTAAAATTTTGATCATACTTAATATGTTAAATTGACCAATATGATCTCTAGTCACCAGAATGAGAGGTCTCTAAAGTACTTTTAATTATCTCTAATCGCTTAGGCGGAGGATTTTGTTGCTTAAAGCCCCAAACGCCCAGAAATTCACAGAGCCAACAGCCTCATCCCCGAGGCAAGCGGCAGTTACGGCAGAGCACAGCGCCGCCGCTGATGAGGCGGACCCCGGACAGCATCTGAGAACTGAAGCTGAACATCCAGGTCTCCACGGCATCTATTTCAGCACCAACAAACACCGCTACTGCCCACAGAAGAGACGGGCAAGCCACACACTCAAACACTCCATTTCTACTCCACTCGCAACGCTACTATTTGTGAAAATATTGGTTTCTAGTTACTCGGGACACGTCTGCAAAAATATGCCTCAATACAGAATCAAGTAATATAAGACTTTTTATACCCAACACGATTTGAAAATTCAAATACACATTCATTCTAAATGAGCACAAGCAAGATAGAAAATATTTAAAAATCAGCTTTAAAAACATTTATAAAAAGCTATATACAATCAAAGTAATTGTTTTTACCTTAGACATAAGTTACCGGTAGATCTTAAACTGCAGGAATACCATCATCCAAATAGGTTGTGGGGGAACAAGTAAGTCGCGTGTACTAAATTTATCTTCTGCTAATAAGTTTAGATCATTTATATACAGTGATCTAAATTTCAGAAAATAGATGATCTTGACTCTTAAGTTATTCTACAGTTTGTCGCTCTAAACTATTCTTCATCTACTGATATTACATATTATCTTACGTCTCTTCAGTCACATCATCTTAGCCCACAACGAATCGTCTGGGCCACATCTTACAGTCAACAAAGTGAGTGCCTAGCCCGAGAGGCTGAATAAATTGTAACAAGGTACCTCTCACTGTTTCAGACGTTTGGACTCAAATGTCGGTAATGTGAATAGAAAGAAACCATTTAACCAGTTTCACCAGAATTAATCTTCTTTGCTGTTAGCTCAGGAAGTCAAGATATTACTAACTACTTTCTTCTATCACAGGACTGCCGTTCAGTGTCACAATTTTTGCTACGTATGTACGTTGTTGATGAGAGCTCGTCAGCCAATCAGTCTAAGCCTAGTCGTGTCTCAAACTGGCCTGGGGTCTGACCAATTTGAGACATTCTCAACTTCAGTGATATAACCAGCAGTAAACAGTATTCTTAGAAAACCATTGCTAGACTACAGAAGAACACGTAGAGAAAGTCAAGATGAAGGCCTGTAGAGGACAGAAGCGAAAACGTGACACAGACACAAGCTTCCTCCCGACAGTAAGGGCGTGGCCCGAGAGCCTTCAGATAAGCCTCAGCAAACTGTCAGGCAGCGACGATAAAGAGTTCCTCCGACAGGATGCTACTACGACTGCCTGGCAAACTCAGATTCGCGATTCATGCGCAAGACTCCAAGACTGATGGGGACCAAATGCTTCTGACGGGTCACTAGGTTCCATGAAAAGATCGAATGTGGGTTTTTTCCAACCTTTTCTTTTTCAGAACACAAAGCTACTGCAACCAGACACTCTGCAAAAATGAAACAAGTACACGTGCTGCGCTCTTAGGAGTAAGGAATTCATCCAAAAGCTTCAATGAAAAAGGCTTCTTTAAAAGATCAAAATCAAGCAGAAAAGTAATTGCTACTAAAAGCGATATGCTAACTTTTTATCACGAAGATGAAAATAGCACCTAACAAAATTGAATGGAATCATTAAGTTCAAAGTCTACAATATTTTTAAATAAATTACATTAAAAGAACTGTGAAGGTTTTGAACTTAAACAATAAAAAATAATTCCTATTCATTATGGCACTTCTAACGTTACCCAGTACACCCATAGGCTATATACACACGAAGGCTAATTATTTCAATTAATGCTGTTGCATTACTTAAACATTTAAACATGCTAATGATATATGCATCCTCTTAATCCTGGGTAGGAATTACAAAAGATCTACCACAATTAATGTAATGGGACTTTCTGTTGGGCTGCTCTTCTGGGGTCTTGGGAGTAGAAATGGATCCTGATTGCTCCTATTTCCTGGCTTAACAATGGGGGAAAATCACCTTATTTCTGCTTTTTCACCTACACCCCAACCCCGGGGCATAAGGTCCTCCAGCCCTCAATCTTGGCTGCTCTTCGGAGTCTCTACCGTGGGCCTTCCTCAATACTGGCTGCACGTAATTCTTTTATCACCAAACTTGATTTCTTCTACCTTCTTCACTTTTTAAGGTAAAACGACAACCCTCCGTCATGCATGTTTTTCAACGATTCACTTACTCACGCAACAAGTTATGTACCACCAACCCACTATGTGACTGGGGATAACACGGGATCAGGAGTACGGGAAGGAAGAAGACGAACAAAAATGCCTGCCCCTGTGGAGTTCAGGTTCTACTATGGAGAGACGGGCAGCATATAAAAAGTAAAACGGGGGTCGCTCGGTCGGTTGAGCGTCCGACTCCAGCTCAGGTGCTGATCTCACAGTTCGTGGGTTCAAGCCCCACGTCGGGCCCTGTGCCGACAGCTCAGAGCCTGGAGCCTGCTTTGGATTCTGTGTCTCCTGCTCTCTGACCCTCCCCCGTTCATGCTCTGTCTCTCTCTGTCTCAAAAAGAAATAAAAATTAAAAAAAAAAAAAAAAAAGAAAAGTAAAATGGTGTGTCAGAAAGTGGAAAGTGCTACAGGAAAACATAAGGCAGGGAAGATGGAAAGAAGGGTCAGGGTAGAGGTGGTGGCAATATTAATCATACCCCCTAAGCTACAATGTGGAGAAGCCCACCAGGAAGGGGCTCTTTGGTAAAGACCTAAGAGACAGAAGGGAAACACGTGACAACGCCCTGAGACAGGAGGCGACGGGTCAGGGAAGAACAGGAAGGAGACTGCAGGAGAGGAGGTCAGAGGGCACACGGGGTGCAGAAAGAGGCCCAATGCCAAGACTGGCCTTTATTCAGACTGAGAAAGGACACCACCGGAGGAGGGCTCTGAGCACAAAGGTGAGAAGATGTGACTTACGTGTCAAGCACTCTTTCTGACTTACAAGGTCAAAGACAGATGCACGGAGACTAACTCGTAAACTACTACAAATATCGAGCCAAGAGGTGACTGCTGCTTAAATCAAGGTGGTGACATACCAGAGCCAACGGCTTTGCTGAAGGAGTCCGTGTGGGAATTGAGAGAAAGAGACTCCCAGGAATTAGCGTGAGCACCTAGGAGAACGGACCCACCACCTACAGAGGCAGGTCAGCTAGGACCGAAGCAGAACTGGGGACTAAGACCGTCCGCTGACTTCGGACACGATGTGTTTAAGATCCGTGTCCGGCATCCAAGTAGAAATGTCTCCTAGACGGAGGAAGAGGTGAGAGCAGAGGTCAGCAGCACACAGATGGAATTTAAAGCCAGAACACCAGACACGATAACCCGAGGAGTGCAGGTAAACAAGCGTCAGGAGACTTTAAGGGCGGAGGCTGGGAGCGCTCCGGTGTGAAGCAGCTGCGGACACGGGGAAAACCAGCGGGGTTTTGAGAAGCAGAGGCTCACGGAGCAGCTCACTCACGAGAGTGTGGTGAACCGAGTGGAGCGAGGAGTGTGGACGAGGCCCCGGAAGGCACCAGCCACCGCGACAACAGCATGTCAGTGGGGCACCGCAGGCAAGAGTGCGTCCCAAAGCAAACGCGGAGCGCGGAAAAGAAACCGAGGAGTGTCCAGCCCACGAGTTCTGCGTAGAAGACAAGCGAAGCAATGAGGTGGTGAGCCAGAGGGACAGGAGGTGCAGACAGACTGGCTCATTTCTTCCCCTCCTTCCCTCCGTTCATTCACTCGTTCTGAGAAAATATCAGCACATCTCTATGCTGAAGGAAATGATCCAGTGGGGGGAAGACTGGTTACAACGGCCACAGTTGTGTCCTTGAATCAGGGAGAAGGCACTGAATCCAGTGCCACCAGGGGTGGGCGGGGGGGGGGGCTTTGCCAGGAGCGCGGACAGCGCAGCCACAGCGGAGGGAGAAAAGGCAGCACGTGGTGGGGGACTTGCACGCAGCGGAGTCAACGGGAAGGAAAAAGCTCGTGAACGTTTCGGCACGGGCGCTTCATTTTCTCAAGAAGAGGGGAAGCAAGGTCGTCAGCTGAGCGTGATGGTGAAGTCTCGAGGAAAGAGAAGACATTAACAGTCATGTAGGAGAACGTGAAGTACATTTAAGATACGGTCCTACGTTTAAAGAAAGGCCAGGTGGTTACAGTCGGTCAGCTCAACAGGCGCCAGGCAGAGAGAGGGACGGGGCGAGCAGGGCACGGAGTCAAACGATGGCCCGGAATTTCAACTGTGTGAGGCAGCCAGGGTCCGACGGGCGAGAAGGAGAAAAGACGGTGAGAAGTTATTCAGATGGACAGACGGCAAGAAGGACTGCAGGAAACGGCACGTGACAGGTGACTGACCGTGCGACTGCACAAGCGCCGATCACCGCCAGTGACCGGGCTGCGCTGTGGTCCCAGGCAGAGAGGAGCTGAGGAAGACCATTCAGAGAGAGGCCGACGGCTGGCCAGGTGGGCTGCAAGAATCATCCACACGGACACTGAAGTCACCAGTTGTGACAGGCGTTGTGGCAGAGAGAACGATCACGAATGAGGAGCTAACGCCCTCAAGGTGGCAGAGGGATTGTCTGGAAGGAGAAGAGTGATGGGAAAAGGGAGAAGTAATGGGATCACAATCTAATGACATGAGGTTCAAAGTGTCCACACGCAGCAGAAGACAACACGAGGAGTGAGGTGGGGGACACAGGAAAGAAGAGAACCGCCACCTGACCGGGACTGAGAAGCCGTCTGTGATGGGAAAGTCACGTTTCCTCTAGCGAGGGTGGGGGGTGGGGAGACTGAGGACCTGGTGGTCCCGCTGCTGTGACCCAACGGTTTTGGGTTCCCCACGGTTCCCCGCAGTTCCACACGGTATCCGCAGAGTTTCGGGAGCTAAGGGACAGTGGGAAATCAGGTGAGAGTGGGGCGCAGGAGGTGCAGGGGACGGTCTCAGAGGCAAGGCTCCCGGAGACTCGGGCTCCTGATGCTGACCGCCAGCGCAGGGCGCGCTCTCATGGCCTCGAGGCAGCCGCGAAAGAAGGCTGTGTGCTGGGGACGCCGGGAGCCGGAGCCCCGCCAGGCCAGTGGTGAGTTCTGGGGCTGTGGGAACCAGGCGGCTAGACTTCCGGGGCCCCCTCCTGCTCCGGGAATACATACAACTCCCACCATCTGTTTCTTTTTTCCAAGTATTTCAGTGCTGGATAAAATCTTACAGACGCTCACCCGGTTTTTCCCTTCTTCAGCCAACTCATCTATGATCTTGAGACTCAGAATCTACGTTTATCTGCTCAAGGTCTCGTGCTTAGAGGAAGATGTGCAGTAAACAGAAAAAGGAGGAGAAAGCGTGGAGCCGATGGCTAACAAGACGACTTTTGAGGACACTGGCTTACCTTCTAACAGTGTACAGGGTCACTTTATCTTATCAACATATTTTCTGAAGTAATAACAGTATTAGCAAGAACAAAACCTCCAGCACCAGCAAGTGACAAACACGAACAATGGGAAGTCACAGGCAGGCATTCCACCAAAAAGCTGCACTGATATTCTAAAAACCAAGCATGACGATTCAACTCCAATAATACAGTAACTACCACGACAAGTTATAGATCTTCCAAGAAACAAAGTGTTATGTTTTTTCAGATGGCTGGGAGCTTGGCTCAGAGCAAACCATGCAGATATCCCAAAGATTCTTGTGATGTGCGTCACACGTTCCCAAGCAGACAAGAAAACACACGCAATGGCCACTAGCAAAACACGACCGTGAATTCTGGGGTAATTCACTGCTGTACATTTTTTAAAAATCTTTTACTCTTATTATTTTGCAATTCTTTTCAACAGCCCAGAATAAAAAACATTTTAGGTGCCTGGGTAGCTCAGTCGGTTGGCCGTCTGACTGCTAACGTCAGCTCAGGTCATGATCCCAAAGTTGTGAGATTGAGCCCAGGGTCAGGGTCCGCGCTGAGTGTGGAGTCTGCTCAAGGTTCTCTCTCTCTCTCTCTCTCTCTCTCTCTCTCTCTCTCTCTCTCTCTCTTTCTCTCTCTCTGCCCCTTTACCCCGCTCCCCCAAGCCTTCTCTCTCACTCTCTTAAATAAAAAAAACGTCTTTAATTTACCTTTTAAAAATAATTTAAAATACGAAACATTTTTACAACAAAATACATTTGACACAATACTAGATTAAAGAAAACCCATGGGGATGATTTCCACTACTAACCTTCTATGATTTAAGCTTTCTTAAAAAATAGCAAATCATAAAATACTGTTTATCTTGTTTTTCCCCCCTCTGCACATATTGATAAATATACCGTACTGAAGCTCACAATTTTAATCTATATTAGTCAATATGCCCATTTTGCCGCGGAACCATTTATGTTACAAGCCTGTTGTTTTCCGCCCAAAACAGTCTACAATGCTAACGAGCAAAGAATGACAAAACGACAGCGACTATCCCAACGTATCGTTAAAGAGTGTCAACGGAAAGGCTTTACCAACCTACCAACAGAGCGGTCAGAAATGGTACGTGACCTACCAAAATGGTAGAAAATAAAATTATACTTACTATTAGCTATCATAGCACGCGTTTAACCTCTCCAAATTAGATTGCTGTGCTAGTCAGGGCATTTTGTTTTTTTGGGCTTGCCTTCATTTCGTAATACATCTTAGCCTTCTGGCAACTGCTTCTTTTTCAGTTTCTTTAGATATAATGAACCGCTTTTGAATTTGAGGAGCCAAAGGATCTAGAAAGATTATGGAGGGACTTTTCCTCCCCTCCGTGGAAACGAAAAGTGGGAAAAGGCTGTATTTTTTGGTTTGGGTTTGTTTTGACTCAACCCAAATTCTTTAATTCATGGGGCACCATCTTGGACGCTTCCTGGGTCTCAGTCTCCTGATCTGCAAGATGGACCTCAGGCTGAAACACAAATGCACACTACAGGCAGCTTCCCAATTCAGGCGCTTTTATTATGTAACAGCATCATTACCTAAATAAGACAAATTGATTATAATAGTTACTACTGTGATGAAATTTTATAAACCTGACAGTATTGAGTCAAGTTGCAATTCTGATTAAACAGGCTTTCATGTTGAAATAGCTTTATTAAAGTTAGAAGAATAAAAGATACATGTGGTACCAGTCTAAAAGTTATTGGTACCAAAGGATACAATATTATTGACAAGAATTCTTTAAAATAGATACAAATCTGAAATTCTTTCACCTAAGAATAAAGCTCTGAATGTTAGCAACACTTTTTAATTGATGATTTAAATTCACTATTTGTAACTGAAGAAAGTAGGTGTATTTGTTTCCTATTTCATACTTAAAAGTAACCTTCCATTTTATACTTACTCTTCAATTACGATCCTGAAATACAGTTAGCTATTAATACTCTGACGTTGGAGTTGGTTTTCAACATTAAAAAAAAAAACCAACAACTCTGTAGGAGAAGAGAGTGCAGAATGAAAATCATTTAAATAAAATTAAAAGAAAACTTATCCAAACCATGTCATTTCTCTGTTAAACTATCTCATTACTCTTTTCTTCATTGGTTCTTCATTTGAAGCCAAAAAGGATGAGTAATTAAAAATCGGACTTTAAGATCTACGACATGCTTACTCGGTTATCATAGCTGATAATGACCACATTCCCAAGTAACCAGCTTGCCCTAAGCTGTTTACTTAGGTAACAGTACTTAGGTACTTAGGTTAGCTGCCCTAACCAGTGCCCCTAAGCACCACTGAGACAGTCAAATTTGGCACCCAGAAGCAGAAAGACATACTACTTTTCACCTTAAAGATTTCAACAGGAAAGAAACGAAGTAATGATACTAAAGTATCCTTTATCTTACTAAAGTAAGAAGGGGCGCCTGGGTGGCTCAGTCCGTCGAGCACCCGACTCTTGATCTCGCTTCAGGTCGTCATCTTGTGGTTTGTGAGATCGAGCCCCAGGTCGGGCTCCGCACTGGCAGCATGGAGCCTGCTTGAGATTCTCTCTCTCTCAATCTCTCTCTCCCCCGCTCGCACACACTCTCTCAAAACAAATGAGTATTAAGAAAACTAATAATAAAGTTATTAAGAAAACGTACAAATCTGTAAAACCTCAGTAACTGTGAGTCGTAATGCTTAAAACGTATTAGGGTATTGGTAGCAGAGGTGCATCTCAGTGGCCAGTGTCTCGGAACTGAGCTGGCCTTGCTAGAGGACAGTGCACTCCAGCCAGGCAAAGATGGGAACTTGGCCACAGTGCCGCCAGTCCTCAGCAAAACCGTCCTCACCTGGAACGTTCACATGTTACTCTTACGTCTTGACCTCGTGCAACACGGCACAGTGTACTAAGAGGCTTATATTTTTCTATATTTTTCCCCCTCAATCAGTGTCTTTCTTGAATTAAATAATTTTTTTTATTCGGCTCTAAATATGTAATACATACGTACCATTTAGTCGTCTCTGGAGTGCTTCCTCTTCCAGGGTAATAATATAAATTTGTTCATCCAGGTCTTCAAGAATCTAAATTCAAAGATCAAACCATTGACCGCTGCGTTATTACAAAACTAGTGCTCATGCGGATATTTAGGCTGTTTCGCCTACGATTCAGATAACCCTTCAAAAATATTAGGAATTTAAAATAAAAATCCTCAAACTATTCAATATACGAATTAAAGAAAAATATTTTAGTATGTGACTAAACACATCAAAAGTTGGCTATTATAAAGTCTACATATACTTAAATTTAAAGGATTAAAGAACACTGCACCCCTCTCAATGACAAATAAATATATGAATTCTAACCTTCCAAAAGGCTAAATACAGCACTATCTTTTATGCCCAAACCAATTATTTTAGAGCAAGAAGGAACAGATGACTCCATGCAACATTGGTTTCTCATCTATATTTATCTACATAATATTTAAAACAAGAAATCTATAAACTCAATCACTACCATGCAGTACTTTCCACTTACACCATCTTTACATACTAAAAATTTTCTGCAAATACTGAATAGTGGTATTATCAAAATCATTCCGCAGACAGAACCCTAGAGAAATATGATGCTTATATATACACCACTCACCACGCCATACAACACGAATAAAAAACAAGAACAAACCACTAATCAAACAGCATTATATAGGGTATTATCTGCACTATCTTCACAACTGACAAAACCTAAAATATGTTTAACTCTAGCTTTGTAGAGTTACAGGTATCGAATCTGCAGAATTTCTATAAAATTTACTTAGAACAACCCAACAATTCCCAGTATTTCAACAAATATTGATAATCCCTTATTATCAACAGGCCTAGCACTGACAGCAAAATAAAACAGTAAAGTAACAACAAATCATAATATGCAAATAAACAATTACAAAAGCTGACTTTCCTAGAAGAAAAGGGTGGGGAAAGCCACTTCAGCAGGCCACCGGTGAGGGCCTCCCCCAAGAGACGACCCTTGAGCCCTGAGTGGGAAAGGGAGGGCAGACTGACCACACCAGTGCAGAGCAGACTAGGCTGAGTGATTCAAGACAGGCTCTGCACCTGAAGCAGGCAGGGGCCACACCTTTAGGGGCCATGGTACCAAGTTTCTTACCCGTCAACGTTCTCAGCACTTTCTACTGTTTGGATCATAATCCACAGTTTTACCCAGACAAAAAAGATTTCTTCCTATGGTGCAAAGTGCCCATTAGTGACTTACCACCACGGGTCTGTCTCAGTGTGAGTGAGTGACAGTGAGGGGCACACGGACATTTGCGTTAAGTGCTTGTGTGCATCACACCCTTGATTCCACAACCATCCGTGAAAAACAGAACGTTATCATCCCCATCTTACAATATGCCAAAACACAAGGGTTTGGCAAATTAGAGTTATCTGCCTTTGAAGCCTATGCTCTTAACCACTCTGAGCTACTGGGGACCTAAATACGAGTCAAACACAGTCCTTGACCTCAAACAGCTTACATTCTAGTGTCTGGAGAGACAGAATGAACCCCCAAAAATAATTATAGTATTAAAAGAACAGTCATAACTGAAGCTAAAATAAACAGCGTTACAAAAGTTAAGAGGAAGAAAGATTCCCGACTTCTAGGTGGGATGAAAAAAAGTTTTGGCATGTGTTTTTGAGGATAGTGGCCTCAGCTGATAGCTTAATTTACTACAAAGGGGAAAGGCATTTGGGTTGGAGGAAACTATAAGCAAAACACAGAGGTGAACAGGTAGAAAGTAAGCTCAGCAGCGAAGTAGCTCGAGTACTCTGGAGCTTGTGGCCAGATCGAACAGTGCTCCAGAGCCCAGGGTCTGAAACCAGTGTCTGGGATCAAACCCTGCCCCACCTGCACTGACCTGCAATCTTGTACAAGCCACTTAATCTCCCTGAACTACACGCAATTCAGCCATAAAATAAGCCCACCACCTAACTTAGGGATTTGTTAACAGGATTAAATGAAATGTGTGTAAAATACAGTACTTACCACAAACATATAGCCTATACTGATTAAAAAAACATTATTAGTAGATGTTAGGAACCAGAAAAAAGGTGTAAAGTTTTGAGGATAATACTAATAAGTTTAGGAGAAAAACCAGCTTTGGGAAGGGAGATAAATACGTAGTTTGGTTTTACAGAAGATGAGCTTTCAGCTCCGTGGGGTATTCAGTTACAGCACTTACAGTGCACTGTGTTTGTTTTCCTGGCCTTTTTCTCAGCAGAATTACACATTTAGAAGTGATGTGAAAGTGATCAGGAGAACAGAGCAGAGCAACTGTAGACCAAGGACAGAACTGTGAACATTTGCCTATATTTAGGGGGCCAGGAAATAGAAACAGAGAAGGAGACCAAAAAACAAACAAACAAACAAACAAACATCTCCCCCAGAGAATCAGGAAGAAATTAAGAAGGCAGTGTCATAAAACCTCTTCAAGAGGGAAGTAAATTTCAAGATTTGATAGTATGTTTCAAGTGCAGATACACTTATGTAGCAAATTAAATAATCCAACCCTATTTTTACAAAAGATATGAAGAGATTTTTTTTGCCATTTATTTTTTAAAATCTTCCAAAATTAAGCAAGCATTACTAAACGAACATCTACTACAATATTTCCTCAATTTTTTCTTTGATTAATCACCCCGGTAGAAAAGACAAACATACTACCATAACAATTTAGTAGGTACTACTAGGGCAATATAAACAAAGGGGAATATGAGGAATGCAGAGAAAGAAGCTTGATTATTTCAGTTTGAAGAAGAGGGGAGGCAAGGCCCAAAGACAGGCCGTGAGTGCAGCTGACATCAGAGCCGGGGCTCGAGGAGGCCGTCAGGGGGGCTGAGCGGGCAGGAGGCACCGGTGGGAGGAAGCCCCCCACATGCCTGGGGAGTGAAAGCACACTGCCTGCTGTGCGCACAGCCCCCCCGGCTGGTGAGGGTGCAAGCAGTCACAGGGGGGCACGGAGTGTGGAGTCAATGGAGTACGGGACAGGTTGTGAGTCATTCAGACCTGAGTTTGTGGGCAATGAGGACCCAGGAAAACAATTTAAATGGCAAGTTCCCTAAACGCAGCTAAGAATGATGTTCACGCCAGTAAATGTTTGACAAAATAGCTAGAGGCCAAAGAAATTAGGGACAAATCATTACGATTATTACTACCAATTGAAAATCATTTAAAAATGAATATATGGTAATTCTGACATTAAAGTGAAAAGTATAATCAAAATATAATATGCAGACAGCTACTCTGAAACATAAATGCTTTCTAAATCAAGGAATATATGTGGTAAATTTTGAAACATAACAGAGTTACTATTGATACAAGACAACAGATACCTAAAATACATGTAAATATTTGTAAATTTTGTCTTAAAATTTGCTAGAGGAACTTTTTAACCTAAGTGTCTATAGTTAGTATTTTAAAAGCAAAAACAAATTTGGTTTCCAAAGATGAAAAATATTAAAATGAAAGCAACAGTAACAACTACGTCCTAAACCCACAAAAACATTCATACGTTTCTGATTGCTCATTCACAACCTAAAAGATGTTCAAATGTAAGCACATTTATTTGAGAACCAAGATGGTTCACGATGATAAACCTACCGTTGGCTTCACCAGCAACTGCCCCATCACTGTGAACATGCGGGAGAGGCCGACGGGGGTGCACACTGAGGGAGAGACCACAGACAGAGAGGAGACACATGAACCGCTAGTTTAAAAGTACAGAACGAACTCAAAGGTTATTGTTTCCAGAAAACTCCTGTCTCCAATTTTGCCAGAGGATTCTTCAATCAATAAAGAAGCTGGGGGCACCGGGATGTGGAGGAAGAAAGATACATAAAGACTAAAGAAGGCTTAGGATGCTCAAGACTCTAGCGGTCCAATCAGAGTAAGTATTTTCACTTAAAAGAAATTAAAGAAAATCAACTAAAGGGCAGATTAAATTTCAAGAGCTAATGAAATTGAGAACCAGATAGGAACATCTAAAAGTGACAAGTATTATCTCCACTCCTTTTAACTGCATTTATCTACTTACAATGTCTCTGAGATAGACCGTAATCCCTCAAGTAAGACTGAACAAATTTGAAATAAAAACCACAAATTCATCACACAGCATTCCACGTCACCAGCCAAAAGCAGAATCTAGGGTTGTCTGGGTGGCTCAGTCGGTTAAGCGTCCAACTTCAGCTCAGGTCATGATCTTACAGCTCGTGGGTTCGAGCCCCACGTCGGGCTCTGTGCTGCCGGCTCGGAGCCTGGAGCCTGCTTCCGATTCTGTGTGTGTGTGTGTGTGTGTGTGTGTGTGTGTGTGTGTGTGTGTGTGTGTCTCTGCCCATCCTCCCCTTGTACGTGCACATGCTCGCTCTCTCTCTCTCTCTCTCTCTCTCAAAAATAAATGTTAAAAATAAAAAAAAAGAATCTAATGCTGCAATGGATGCACCCGCGTGTGCGTGTGTGTGTCTCTCTGCAAAAGACGCTTTCCTTAGAGAAAAACACGCACATTTTCTTTCAAGGTTTCAGTTTATCAGAATTGATCTTAACGTAAACAAAGTTAAAGGCTAAAGCTTTAAAAATCTCCAAGCTGTTAAGTAATCTCATCAGGAAACCTTACTATTTTTCAAAACACAGAACTCCACTTTCCCATCAACCATTAGGTTGGAAAAATACTTACAGAGAAGTAACAAACATCCCATCAAAGATATACAGGAATATAAATAGGGTAGGTAGAACTCCCAGAGATCTAAAAAGAAATGTAAATAGATTTTAGTAAATCCAAAATATTATACATTAAGATATAGGTTGACATAAATTAATGTATGGTAAACATCATAATTGCCTGTTTGAGTCTGCTAACCCATATAATTTCTAAATTGTACAATAAAAAAGATCTAAAATAGAAGAAAAGGAGATAACTCTTGCGAAACCTGTTTGGAGGGAGAAAAAAAGCCTCCAAAGAATTTGAAGAACAGAAACCAATTAACAAACAAAAAAAAAAGCTGCTTGCTCGTTCTGAATACAGCAAACACATGAATACTCTGTTCTTATACGTGTCTAAAGACTTAATCTGTAACAACGGGATAACTCTACAAGGAATTATTACAATGTCTAGAAAGTGCATGTGTAAGTATATCCCAAACTATCGTCTCCATCAGAGAAGCCGGTTTACCATACAAAGACTCCATGCTGGCAGCGTCATTGTCAATGAGCGCGGAGGCGACCCACACTATCCCAAGAATAAGCAACGCGAGAAGAATAAGCATGACCAGAGTCTCTAAAATTCGGGCTCGGATTCCCTGAAAAAGACAACGGAGATGTGATTTCAGTATTTTATGTCATCTCACGAATAATTAGGTTTCTATCTACACGAAAGCACAAAAATTCTTTGGAAGGGCAGGAAATTTATATTTATTAGCAAGATAAAACCCACTAACTTCAGAGTTTGTAATGTTTAGACGGACTTTTCTTTACGAAATTATGTGAAATACGATTAAGCTTTCAAGAAAGAACTAAAAATATTCTTTCTAAAAACATTTTGTAGAACCATCTTTTAAAACGCAGGTTAATGAATTCTTAACTGTGATTCTAATCAAGGGCGTCTCGGCTGTTGAGGCGCACAGCCAGGCAGTTCCGGGAGCACCGCACTTGGCGAGAGCACAGAGCACCCGCTTGGCCAAGAGCACAGGCCCTGCTCGGCTGCTCCCACAGCCTCCAAGCGCCCTCTGGTGTGCAGCCCGAGGACTCCCCGAAGGAAGAACACTGCTCTCCATTACCGATCGTTTCCTTCTTCACATTAGATAAGATGTCATCACTTCATGCAGCTGGTATTTAATAAAGCCTCTTTATGCACAATTTTGTTTTTATAATAAAGCACCTTTATGCACACTTTTGTTTTAAATGTAAAACATTCTGTCCTCAGGGCCAAACCAGAGGCCAGACCTCTAAACTTGAAACCTACTAGAAAAGGCAAACAAATGAACAAAAAACAACTTCCTTCTATTCCAGCAAAGTCACCCAACGATTGAATCCGTACCTAAATTCAAAGATGCATTCGATGTTTTATACTGTAATACACTAATGTACATCTAATACAACAAACAAAATTATAAGTAAACCCATGCCTCTCAATAAATCCTGTAATCTTTCCTTCCATATTAAAAATAGTTTAAAGAAAAAAAATAGTTTAAAGATGTGTTACAAAGATCTAAAACATATACTGACTCCAACTTTACCCTGATACTATTTGCTAATTTCTGAATTAAAGGGATAGGTTGCACTTCAATCACGGCCCCGGGTGCTCAGATGCAACAGAGAGGACAGGGAATGTCCTGAGACCCCGGCCAAGTGCCCCCAGCCCTCCATAATGACTCAGAGTCGAAGGGGCCTGTCCTTACTAGTCCAGTCCTACAACAGGGCTGCCTGGGCAGGTTAAGCGATGTCCTCAAATGTGGGGTCAGCACATCTTAAGTGTTCATAGCAAGGGAGGCCGGTGAACCAGAATGAATGATGCTTGTATTTTATTTAACACATCAGCTCTAACAGTAGCTATTACTCAAGTGAGATGAAACACGAACAGTCCCCAGACACACTACGAAAAACACACTGCTACTTTCCTGAAGAACTCTCCAGACCTGCACTTCCAAACTTTAGACCACTTAGGATGCCAAAACATGACCACCACCTTTTAATGGTGAT
Source organism: Leopardus geoffroyi (assembly GCF_018350155.1). NCBI lineage: Eukaryota > Metazoa > Chordata > Mammalia > Carnivora > Felidae > Leopardus > Leopardus geoffroyi. The sequence goes on from NC_059331.1 coordinate 167,789,640, forward strand.
TCCTTTTTTCTTTCCTTCTCTCTTTCTAAGCCACCGTCTTCTTTCCTAAGCAAGATTATTACACATCAAGTATTATGTGGAAAGTGTATAAATAAAACGGATAAAAAGAATCAGTGCTCCAATGTGTATCTCTTCCTGACTCTGACTGGAGCCCAAATCCCACCTGCTTCCAACCAGCCCTTAGTAGTAGTCGGGCTCCCAAAACACATAACGTGTGTCTTAAATGTTATGACACATAAGCTAAACACTGAAACAGTGTTATAATATATGAACTAAACAGTAGTGATCCTTGGAACCATCTGAGACCCACTGTCCAAACAAAAGTGTTTTAATAATAATTGTGATAATTACTAAACAAGTGTAATAATGTACTAATAACTATAATATAGAACTGTTACGATGATAATAAATGTTGGGGAATAAATCGACCAGAAGATTTACACACTTCCTCTGACATTTTGGTAAGAAATAAGGGAGCCTGGGTGGCTCAGTCAGTTAAGCACCTGACTCTTGATTTCGGCTCAGGTCATGAGCTCACGGTTAGTGGGTTCAAGCCCCACATTGGGCTCTGTGCTGACAGCACAGAGCCTACTTGGGATTCTCTCCCTTCTCTCTCTGCCTCTCTCTTTCTCTGTCTCAAAATAAATAAACTTTAAAAAAAAGAAAAGAAAAGAAATATTCCTTGACAGCTAAATGTGTTTTTCTTCAAATATGTTACTCTGCTTTGGAAGCCAATGCTCCATGGGTCTCTCCCATTTCTGTGCATCTCACAGATACAGGCAAGGATAGATAGCCCTTGCTCTGGACTGTCTTTTTAAGGATTTCTGGATAGCAAACAGCCTTGAAAAACAGAGATGGCATCTCTCTGAAACAGAAGTAGGTCTGTTTCCTGTCTGGTATGAGAAGAATAATGTCCCTCTACAGAACAAAGGGGAGGCAGGTTTGCCTGCAGCCCATTTGTGGGTTCCTCCGAGTTCAAGGGTCCTCAGCTATGACCTGAGCCCACTGTAGGAACAGCCTCCACCCAAGCCACGCTGCCCCTCTGAGGCTAGTGGGAGGGTGGAGCTGTCCTGGGAACAGGAAGCTGATGGCTTGCCTCGTTCTGAGTAATGAAGTCCTTTGCCTCTGGTCCAGGAGCCTCATGTCCACAACCACCGTGCAGGAATCTAGCAGACTAACTCGTCAGCTTGCAAGTACAGTAAAGTCTCAGAGCCTCCACGGTTCTAGCAGATTTGGGTGGCAAGGGTAGGCAGCTACCAGGGCTTTCTGAAGAAGAACAAATAAGGGTCCAGAAGGTTGGGTTAAGGGCAAAGAGAAGACTTCCAGGATCTTGCAGTGAGCTCTTACCCAAGCAGGAGGCAGGTGGGAGAAGTAAGGGTCCCCAAAGACCTGACATGCTGATGCTTGTCAGAGGCTGAGCTGCTTAGGGAGCCCGGTCATAGCTCCTTTCCCAGAGAGGGGCAGGGGGTTACTCTGTTTGTGCACAAGGCCAGCTAAAAAGACTATGGTTACAAGGAACTATTTTTCTTGAATACTTTGTGCTTTTCTGTATTTTCCAAATTTCCTAGAATGAATGTGCATGACGTTAATATGAGAACAAATTAATGTTTTTAATTTTTTTCTTAAAAGAATTAACTTCCAAGAGATTGACAAAATAACTCTGAAAATATCCAAGTTCAGTTTATGAGACATTAAGGTGAGCTAGTTCAGGACCCCAACCCTAGCAGCAGACTGCTAATGTTCAGAGCCTGGTCCCATCACTGACCAACTGTGTAACACGGGGCACATTTCTAAGCTCTCCGTGCCTCAGTTTATTCCTTGGTAAAAATGGGTTTATTAATAACACCCCTACTTTACCGGGTCATTAAAAGGATCAAATAAGTTAACATAAGTAACATGCGTAGCATTAGGCTGGATGCTTAGTAAGCACAATGTAAGGGTTAACTGTAATGACTCCAATTCTTGCCTTTGTCTTTAAAATTTCCAAGGATTTGTGGTTCTGAATTAAATTTATATCACCTTCTAATGCCAGCTCATCACCTACTTCCCATCTCTGTCACCTACCATCCACAGACCTGTAAGTCTTTCTTGATGATGTGAGCACCAGGTTCACAAGCACTTTTATCACATCCCCCACCATCGCGAGTAACACACAAGCTCCTAATGAACTTAACCTCCACTCTACCACAGCCCCCCTCCATGCACTAGCCCAGCTCCCTCTAAGCTCTCCGACCGTGAGACTGCTCCATGCTTCTCTTTGACACATCTGGTCCTGAAGCCAGCACTGTTGTCTTCATCACGGTGACCTCCACTCCCTCAATCCACCCAACTCCCTCAACCGGTGTTGTTTTCACTTGCCTAAACCCGACGTTAAACTGTACTTTAATGATAATCCAGTACCAATAACATTCTAATATTCCTGGTCCCTTTGATTTCCACCAGACCAGCTTAATTCCACTGGCAGCTCACTCCTTGAATTCTCGGTCCTGTGAAAGACATTTACAAAATCACGAGAACCTTCCACATTCCAGAGGGGGCCTCTGCTGTCACTGGGCAATCCTTATGCTGATTTCTGGCTAACAATTCCCTCAATGAGTTTTTAAATGTTTTCCATTCTCCTTCATCCTAATCTCATCCCTACTTTCCTGCAAACTGCAGCTGCCATTACCTCTTCCTTAGCAAGACACAGCTGGGCAGCCTGCACATCCCTCAGCTTCCTTGCCTACCCCCTGGTTTCTCTGTCTCCGTTCTTATTTCATTCTACAAAGGACAATGGCTCGGGCTTAGATGCTCCTCCTTTCCCATGCTGGATCAGCACTTCTCAAACTTTGAGAGGGGCTCGCCAATCCCCGACAACCAGCTCAAAGGCACCTCAGTCAATTCTGATGAAGACACCGGCCAGACTGCTCTGTTCTTCCCGTAGGTGATCTGGCCTCCTCATGGAGCCAGCGACCCTGAGGTTTCTATCTGTAGTCCAAACCTGTAAACTGAGACCAAGAGCCACACAGCCTAACTGCCACCTCCCCTTGGGTATCTCCCTAGTCCTAAACTTAATTCTAAAGTCAGACTCGTCATTTTATCCCCTAAACCTGCTCCTTTGGTGTTACATATGGCAACAAATGGCACCAATACCCACTGTTTTATTCTTTCCAGACGTTGGAAACATTCTTGTCACCTCCCTTCCTGCTGCACCCTCTGACACACACACATACACACCTTGGACCCTGATCTATTCAAACACCGAGACCTTCTGATTCTCCTGTGTCCTTACAACTAAAGCCATCCGCTCCTCCTTCCGCAACCACATCCGTCTCACCTGGACGACTGCCTTGCTACCTCATAGTCCCAATAGCCAACTCTCGTCTCTCTCTGCCTCACCTGCTGCCTACATTGCGGTGGGAGTACGATCTCTGCAAAACACAACTCTGACCACATCACTCTTAGTCATGACTTGCTAACAGAAGCATGGGCCAGCAACAGGGAAACAGGTGCACTAATGCAACAGCAAGTTAACATCAAATCTCATTAGCGCCACTCCTAGCCAAGTGAGGTGCTACACACATACATCCCTAAAGTTGGGCCTTGCTTCTTTTGCTGTTTAGATACTGAATAATTATAGACGACACAAATTATTTATGATTGAATAGCATGCAAAAGTGCTGTCCAACAGACCCTTTCGTGATGATGGAAATGTTCTAAGTCACCCAGTAAGATAGCAACCAGCCATATGTGTTTATCAAGTACTTCGAATGCCGTTTCTATGACTGAAGAACTGATTTTTATTTTACTTTTTTTTAATTTACTTATTTTAAGTAGGCTTCACACCCAGGGCGGCCCAACGCGGGGCTCAAACCCATAACCCTGAGATGATGACCTGAGCTGAGATCAAGAGTCAGCTGCCTAACCGGAGCCACCCAGACACCCCTGATTTTTAATTTTATGTAATTTTAGTTCTTTTAAATTTATATAGCCACACATGGCTGGTGGTTACCATATTGGTCAGGGCGGAGTATCAACAGTCCACTTCTAACAAAATCTGATATAATCTCTGTACTCTAAAGTACTTTAAGCTCAATTTTCTTAAGTGTTTTCTTTAATCTTTAATGTTTATTTATTTTTGAGAGAGACAGAAGCAGAGAGAGGGAGACACAGAATCCAAAGCAGGCTCCAGGCTCCAAGCTGTTAGCACAGAGCCCAACGCGGGGCTCGAACTCACAAACCATGAGATCAGGATGCCCTAAGCCACAGTCGGGTGCTTAACCGACTGAGCCACCCATGCACCCCTGAGCTCAATTTTCTAAATTTAACCTTGATATAAAATTACTTGAAAAACAGCTTGGTTAAAGTAACCTCATTTAACGTGCTATTGCTCTAACTTAATGTTTTTAGTACCATTTATGTCAAAAAGAGGAAATCTACTACTAAATTCAGAAACTAACCCCTCTGTTTACACTAAGAAAAATTATTCTCTCATTTAGAAAAGTAGTTTTTAAAATGCAGCCTACGTACGTATAATCCGTCCGACAGTGATACTTAGGTTCAAGACCTACATGTTTATCCCTATACGCTGACAAACTGAGTCCTCAAATAAATCTTCGTGTCAAAAAAATTATATGTGAACAGTTTCTCTCAAAAGAAACAAGCTATATAATTCCAAGAAGAGGTTTTTTTCTATTAGATATATAACATTGAGAAGAAATGTACACCCACATGCTTAAGCAGTCAAATAAGAATCATTTAAGAAAAAAAGAGCTCTGTAGTCAAATCATATAAACTGTTCAAGATTTATTATCAATATTTATTTTGAAAAATAGTAAATAGCTCATCAAAAGAAATCTGCTCGTTTTCAGTTATCAAACTAAGCAAAAAAGAGTGACTTGGCAATATTACGCTTACAGAAAAGGCTGCCACAGAAAAAGTCAACAAAATTGCTGAATATGACTAGGCCTGCTTATGAAATATTGAAGATAACCGATATAGTAAGAAACAGCTGTTATTCTGACTCAATCCACTAGGAGGCCAGGACAGTTATGTTTTCCTTTCAATTGCATTCTGTTTTTCTGATTAAACAAGACAAAACCAGCCCAACTTGAAATCAGTGAAGTGTCACCATTTATGAGCTTTAGCAAAACCAACAGAAAAACACAAATCTGTTCATTAAATGCAATGTGGCAGCTTTTTTGTCTTCAACAACTTTCGGACGGAGAGAAGAGAGGTAACAGGGCTATGAATAACCAGAGGCTTCATGTATAAATTCAAAATTGACGGACTCATACAAGTGCCAGAAATACATGAACTGATACCACCACGTTTCTTGAGATCATAAAGGTATTACAAAGCCTAAAAAGTACAGTCTTGTGTGGCATGTAAGATGTGAGACCCTTAAACTTTTGTATGTGATTCTGTCTGCAAAGTAATGAAAGCATTGAGAGCTTTTATCGCTACCATTAATCACCAGCAGGACAGCATATAAGCAAAAAATATGCCTACTGCTCATTTTTCCATTAAGAGTCAGAATCGGGAGTTAGGAAGCCCCAAGGGGAAGGTTCCCATCAACTCTATTCTTGTATACGCTGAGCTAAAAGATGTGCCAGATGTCAGAATAACTTACTGAAATGCCCTGTGAATAACAAAGTGGCAAAACATTGTCAGAGAGGAAAAAGGTTTCCACTGTTAATCTTAAAAAGGAAAGTCTCCTGAATACAAGGTCACAAAACTATTAAGAACTTGTTCTTATTATCAACAGTGGTACTCCTTTCAAGTAATTTTGAAAGCTTATATTAAGTCATGTATTACTAAGATTCCAAGAACCTTGTAATAATTTCATCCCTAGTATGAATAGTTATCTCAATCCCTCCCAAAAACCATTAATCTAAATTACTATAATGAAATTCCTCCCCTTTTACTAAAATCATAGTTCAACAAACACTCAACGTATGACTTAAAAACACCATCAAAACGAAGTACTTTCTTCCTGCTAACGAAACACTATATTGTTTTTAAGAAACGTGAGCTATATGATTACACTAGTTTCTCTCAATATTATTTTGGAAATCACAACTATCACAACGTTAAAACGGTTTAAATTAAATAGGCTAGTAAAGACTAAATACATGTAGACACAGCTTTCTTTCTAGATTGAAATAAGCACTGAATGCATAAAGTCTAAAACATTAAAGTAGTTATATCTGCTTTTTGAAAATATTCTGCTGGTCAATTACACACTTAATTGCTTTGTACTGAAGATCAATGAAGTGAAAATTACAATGTGTTTACAAAAGCTCCAACAATAAGCTGATATGTTTCTATGGTGACGAACATTTAAACAAGATTTTGCCTGGACATCCTGACCTCTTGGAAGGTATGTAAACACCACTTTATGTACTAGGGCTCCACCCACCAGGAAAGCCTGGGAAAAATTTCTACATTTACAGAACATTTAAGAGAAATATCAAGCCACCGCCTTCATTTAACAAAAAGAGTCTCTTAGTAACATTCAGATAAGGTTTGCACAGCATGCCATCAACACTGCACCAGACGTACATGCAGTCATCTGGGGAAGATGGATGGAAGCACTAACAAGGAACAGAAAATACAGGCAGGTAGTAATTATTGGAAACCATGAAAAAAGCTACAAACAAGCATCTCTATAGAGTGTCAAACATTTCCCCCCTTGCTCCCAAGGTAATCATTAAGAGTTTGGACCAAAAAGTTTTGGTACCAGGTCAAAGAAAACAGCTTTATAGAAAGCTATGTTAAGCTACAGTGAATGATTTTTTTAATATTAATATTTTCTTCATTTAATGTAGTCTATATAAGATGGAAAAATTAAAACTTTATGACACTCAACTTATTGTAATTTGACAAAAAGAATGTATTTTAGGATACGTTAAAATAAAACACTATCATTACCAGTTCATTTAACTAAGATGTTCATTGTATTCAAATCAAGCAGAAATTTCTCATGATACTAGACAAGCAAAAATCCTCCAGATTGCAAGTAAATAAATTAACACAACAAGTAAATGAAACAAGCAAATCAAAGAACTGAACCATAGAAAGACTGCAGAGACTCTGTATTAAAATTTTAAAACATAATTCTAAACTTGGAAAAAATATTTCTCAGTATTCTACATCATATCAAAATAACTTAAAGGCCAGCCAGTAAAGAGCCAGTAAAGAGCTTTCCTTCTATTTCAATAAATAGATTCCAATAAATCTGTAGTTCACGGAAATCTGGAGTTCACGGAATCAATTTCACGGAAAAGAAGAGACGGTAACTAACATTTGCCGAGCTCCTACCAGTTGCTTTGTATGTGCTCACTGAATCTTCACGACAAATTAGAAGATAAATTTTATTATAAATCAGGAAGCTCACGTCCCCAAAAGTTAAATAATCTGCCCCTGGTCACCCTGTTCAAGGCTTGCCAGCTTCAGGACCAGACCTGTAAACTCAGGTCCATCAGTTTCCAGAGCCCATGCTTTCCACCTCTGCACACAACAGAATCAAGACACCAAAGACAAACTGACGTGGAAACAGGGCAGTAGGGGAGAATGCTTAAAACCTACTGAAGACAAACCTCTAATTTAGTAAAGGAAGTAAAGCAAAACACATAAAAGCTTCTTTTACTAGAACATTAATTTTCAATTCCAAAATAGCAAACTCATGCCAAGGTCAAATACTCTGTCCTCTAAGAAACTTAATGCAATAGAAGCCAATACCACTATTCGTTTCATAAAACACTCAATAAAGACACAACAAAACAAAGAACATTAGAGTTATTATTTATGACATTACTACAGCAAAATGTACAAACTTTAAAGTGTAGAATTTAGTATGAAGCACTGTCACATGATTTGGATGATCATGTCACATCGCTTATGTGGCAAAAAGTACATTCACGCAGAAAGCACTAGGAATTCGAGAACACCGCAGGAGAGCTCTCCCTGTGACAGTGAACCACACAGGACACACGGACATGAAAAGCTTCGGGCTGTCTGCCCTCACTCCAATCAGACCCTCCGTTAGCTGAGCTAGGCCCATCTCCCTGACTTCCACATTCCCCCCAGCTCTCAATAACAACTATTCTGGGTGGGTAGGTATGCACAAATGTGTGTTTTACAATTTTCCATTGAAAGTAAGTTGGGATTTTTTTTAAGTTTATTTTATTTATTCTGAGAGAGACAGGGAGAGAAAAAGAGAGGGTGGAGGGCAGAGAGAGAGAAAGAGAGAGAGAGAATCCCAAGCAGGCTCTGCACTGTCAGCACGGAGCCCAACTCGAGGGTCTATCTTCACGACAGTAAGACCATGACCTGAGCCGAAACCAAGAGTCCGACACTTAACTGACTGAACCACCCACGCACTCTAATAAACTGGCACTTTGGTTTTACATAGCGCTTCAATTTGGGTAATGTGAGCCCATTACCAAGAAATAAATAGGCTTTTGTCCCTTTCTATTTTTAAATGATGAAAGTATGCTGTTTAGTGTTATATGTCTATTAAATACTTAAAGGAACATGATCACATCCACTGTGGCACCCACGTGGCCCTCCCAACTGCACCAAACTTCCACACCAACCTGGTCAAGTGTAACCACTGATTTGAACTGCCGTGTTCGTCATTTATTGACTTTTATTTATTTATTTTTTTTAATTTTTTTTTCAACGTTTATTTTTATTTTTGGGACAGAGAGAGACAGAGCATGAACGGGGGAGGGGCAGAGAGAGAGGGAGACACAGAATCGGAAACAGGCTCCAGGCTCTGAGCCATCAGCCCAGAGCCTGACGCGGGGCTCGAACTCCCGGACCGCGAGATCGTGACCTGGCTGAAGTCGGACGCTTAACCGACTGCGCCACCCAGGCGCCCCTATTGACTTTTATTTTTGATTGTGGCCACACACACATAACATAAAGTCCACCTTTTTGAGCATTTTAAAGCGTACAGTTCTATGGCATTATGTATATTCATTCAAATCATTCTGCGGTCACCATCACCATCCATTCCCAGAGCTTCTTCACATTCTCTAACTGAAACTCGGCACCTATTAAACAATAAGTGCTCATTCCTTCCTCCTCCTGCCCCCAGCCCCTAGCACCCATCATTCTATTTTCTGTCTCTATGAATTTGACCATTCTAGGGACCTCATACAAGTGGCATCACACAGTATTTATCTCGTTGGGTCGGACTTAACTTTACTCGGCATAGTGCTCTCAAGATTCATCCATGTTACAGCATCTGTCAGAATTTCCTCGCTTTTTAAGGCGAAATAATATTCCACTGTAGGTGTATACTACATTTTGTTTACCTATGAATCCACTGGTGGATACTTGGGTTGTTTCTACCTTTTGGCCATTATAAATAGTGCGCCAGGAAAATCAGTGTATAAACATTCTGTGAAGGAGAGACAGGAGGGGGACAATGGAGTGGGAGAACCCTAAGCTCATCTGGTTACCAGAGGGGAGGTGGGGGAGCAGGGAATGGGTGAAATGGGTGATGGGGATTAAAGAGGGCACTTGTGGGGCGCCTGGGTGGCGCAGTCGGTTAAGCGGCCGACTTCAGCCAGGTCACGATCTCGCGGTCCGTGAGTTCAAGCCCCGCATCAGGCTCTGGGCTGATGGCTCAGAGCCTGGAGCCTGTTTCCGATTCTGTGTCTCCCTCTCTCTCTGCCCCTCCCCCGTTCATGCTCTGTCTCTCTCTGTCCCAAAAAAATAAATAAAAAACGTTGAAAAAAAAATTAAAAAAAAAAAAAGAGGGCACTTGTGATGAGCACTTGTTGAATCACTATATTGTACTCCTGAAACTAACATTATATTATATGTTAACTAACTGGAATTTGAATGAAAACCTGGAAGAGAGGAAGAGAGGAAGGAAGGAAGGAAGTAGGAAGGAAGGTAGGTAGATAGATCAGTCTGCGGAGTGCTTGCTTTCAATTCTTTTGTGTATACACCCAGAAATGGAATTGCTGTATCATATATAGTAATTCTATTTTTAATTTTTTGAGTAAGCACCATACTGTATTCCACAGCATCTGCACCACATACGCACCACAGCGTACAAGAGTTCCAATTTCTTGGGGTGCCTGGGTGGCTCAGTCGGATGAGCATCCGACTCTGGCTCAGGTCATGATCTCACGGCTCGTGAATTCGAGCCCCGTGTTGGGCTCTGTGCTGACAGCTCAGAGCCTGGAGCCTGCTTTGGATTCTGTGTCTCCCTCTCTTTCTGCCCCTTAACCCACTCTCATTCTGTCTCTGTCTCTCTCAAAAATAAATAAACATAAAAAAAAAAAAAGTTCCAATTTCTCTACATCCTCACTGATGCTGGTTATTCTCTTAGGTGTTTTTCTGGCGGGGGAGGGTGGGGTGGGCAGGGGGCTGCTTTGCAGTTGTTGTCAGCAGCTGTCCTAATGGGTGTGAAGAAGTGCTCCACTGTGGTTTTGATCTGCATCTCTCCAAAGACTAGTGATGCTGAGGGCTTGTCACGTGCTTATGGGCCTCGTGTGTCTTCTTCCCAGACATGTCTCCAGTCCTCTCTGCTCCTCTCTTATTTGATAGAATCAAGTTCCATCACCACGTTCTTCAAAATTGCTCTGGCCGTTCTTGGTTCTCTGTTGTTCTGTAAGAATTTTACTATCTGCTTATCACATTCTATAAGATAACCTGGTGGAATTTTTATTAGAGTTGAACTGACTCTAAAAACAAATTTGAGAACTGTTATTTTTACCATATAAAGAAAGTCATAAACACAGAATACCTATCCATTTATTTAAGTCTTCCTTAACATCTTTCAATAAGATTTTTTATTTCCATATATTATTTCCATAAAGATTTCACATATCATTTGTCCGATTCATTTCAACATACCTTGGGCTGTCCTATTATAAAAAATTTTAAGTTAGACATTGTTTGTTGCTATTACTGATTTTTCTATATTTTTCTATTTTATTCTATATTAATTTTTTCTATATTAATCCTACATCCAGGTTCCTTGCTAAATTTCCTTATTTGAATTAATAACTTATCTTTAGATTCTATGGGATTTTTCCATAGACAATATCATTTGTTTATAATGACTATTTTGTTTATTCCTTTCAATTTTTCCTTTTCTTGTCTAACTGTACTACTAGTAACTCATTACACTGTTATTATTAAGATAAAAGTACTTAAGATGACATCCCAATTTTAAAGTAAATACTTCCAACATTTTACCATTAAGTACAATGTCAGTTGCAGACTTAGAGTAATCAGGTTAAGAACGTCCCCTCAAGTTCTTAGTCTGCTTTTTAATCACGAGTGGTTACCGATTTTACTAAATGTGTTTTGTGTCCTTTTTGAGATGCTCACTTGACTTTTTTTTTCCTCACTAGACTTTCCTAACATGAATTATAGGCATAGCTTGCCTAAGGCGAAACCAATCTTGCATACCTGAAATAAAATTTTCTTCAATGATGATCTTTTGCTTACATGGCTGGATTCAGCTTAACATTTTCTGATTCATAAGTATTCACAAATAAAAATGGCCATAATGTTCCTTTCTCATACTATCCTTGTCTACTTTCAGTATCAAGATTATACTAGTTCCATAAAATAAAACTCTGAATGCTCCATCTTCAAATCTCTGAACAAATTTGTATGAAACTGAAGTTATCTAGTAAAAATATGCCACAAGCTGTCTGGACTTGATTTTTTTAAATCAGAATGACTCTGTAGAACATTCATTTCTGGCAATATCGAGAATCAGATATCCTTATTTCCCTCTGTGGGGAAAAAAAACTGTCTAAAGCACAAGGTCAAATATTTTTAAATCCCCCTTAAATCTTCTCTTTGTCTATTAACTCTGAGAATGCACTGAGTTTGGTACCTCTCACAGTGTTGGTTTTTCCCAAAGGTCAGGTCATTTTCTGAGTCCCTTATTCATCTTTATATTTAAGAGTTCTTGTCCTGCCTGTTCTCTTTATCACCTCCCGCCCGTGGTGACAACAGAACTAGCAAGTGGATCGAGAAAGTAGACGTGGGCAGGCAAGATCCAGTTCTGAATGGAGTGCCCAGCAACCTGCATCCCGGTGGACACTTGTAAGTATCTCCTGGACTCCACCACCAGAGCCCCATCTTCCATGCCAGCCCACAGTGGGTGTTACTGCTGCTTGCCGACTGCAGCTCCCCGCCGAGCACTCTTTGCTCTCTGTTCCCCACACCCTTTACCAGTAGAGCCACATGGTTTTAATTTTTGTTAAGGCCAGGTCAAAGAAGAATTTGAAAAACACAGATATACTTAGACAATTGCAAACGCTAAAATCAATTAGCTAAATTAGATGTCATATCCTATGGGACAACAAAATAAAATGCTTGGGCTGTCTTTTGTTTGGAGAAGAAATCAATTATATCAGACAAAATCATTTCCATTGCTCTTACTTCCCTACAGTTAACTCTAACCCTAGAAGAAGTGAAATAGCCAAGTCGGTAGGAAATCAGCCAAAGGTACGCAGCCCTACAACATGAGATAACCCCCAAGGGACACTACACAACGCCCAGGACTCCACTGACAGAACACCCAGGACCTCTGCCCATTTCCAAGTTTTGGACAACTTTTCCCAGCACCAGAAAATTTATGTACACAAAATACATTGTTAAAGGAAAAAGGGCATAAAATGTACGTACACAGCAATTATATTTACAGAATAATCCAAGTACAAATACTGACAGGTAATTTGGAATGATATAAAATATAATGTGAGGTTAATTGGCTTCCAATGAAATTGGTTAAATTAAAATTAAAATATTAATGAAAAACAATAGAAGTCAAGATACACAAGAGAATCAATCAAAATCATCAGCCTCAAAAGTACGCTTTACGCAAGCCTGATGTGACATAGAAAAACTAAACATTAAGGATCCTGCGATACAGATGCATTCAAGAAGGATTTGTACATTTGTAGAATTCATCTTGGAATCTCGAGGATTTCTGAACATCAGATTGGAAAAGATCTTCTTTGAGCAGTAAAGCCAGGAGAGGCCAAAACAGCTTTTGAGCTAAAGAGGACAGGCCGAAAGACTGAACCCCCACATCTGTTGACAAAATCAGAGCCAATTCAAGCAGGGACCACAAAACCTCCCAGTCTGGAAAAAGGCCAAAGAATGTCCCGAAATTAACAATTAGGGAATTAATACTGTATTCCAGATAAAAGGCCAGTAAAGCTAACAAGTAGAGACAGAAAAGGAATCAGAGACATGAGTTCAAAATGATGGATTAAACACACACTTTTTTTAATCACAGAAGACAGGAAAAATATATAATAAACAATCAATCAATCAATCAATCAATCCATACTGTCCCTAGCAGCTGCAACAGAACCAGACATACAGTAAGTGGCCAACAGGAATTAACCAAATGAGTTATGCTAGAAGACAAGAGCATCCGCAGACTAACAATGTTAAGAAATCCATAAATGATAGAAAGTAGATGGGATCAAATCTATGGAGAAATGTCCCAGAGAAACTATAGACCGAAAATAAAGGAGAAATAAGAGGAGTGATCCCAAGAGCTACAAGCTTATAGTCAAAAAGTCCAAACCTTATAGAACTATAGTAAAGATAAGACTCTAATAAAGTATTTAAAAGTAATAGATAAGGGTAATATTCTTGTATAACTGCTCTGAATAACTGAATAATAACATAGAGAAAAACTAATTTAGATTCATTCTTTTCAAGCATCTCACAAAATTAATTACACAGATTAAATTACACAGATTAAAACTCACAGAAAAGGTACCTAAAACTAAAAAAAAGATAGTATTATTCATTCTTGGCTTTTAGGGATGGTAACACTTAAAGAACTAAGCCAGTATCAAATTACTAAGAGAGAGTGTAAGTTTAAAAATGTAAAAAAGCTAGGATAAAATGAAATCAGGTTTTGTTTAGGTCTGCTTATATGGTATTTATTGTCAAGTCCTGAGTTTTCTCATATAATTAATTTAAATGCAATTAAGCAGCACAAGTCATAGTTAAACAGGACCAAGTAAAAAATGTGTATGTATTATGAACCTTATATTAAATCAACTTTCTAAAACCAACTATAATTGTTGGTTATATTTAAACCATTTTTAACTAAAAAAAAATTTATTTATTTATTTATTTATTTATTTATTTATTTATTTATTTATTTTGAGAGAGAGAACACATGCACACACTTGCAAGGGAGGGGCAGAGCCAGAGGGAGGAGAGAATCCCAAGAGGCTCCAGGCTGTCAGCGCAGAGCTGACGTGGGGCTGAACGTCATGACCCTGAGATCATGACCTGAGCCGAAACCAAGAGTTGGACACTTAACCAAATGAGCCACCCAGGCACTCCACCAATTTTTAATAAAATTTACTTACAAGTACCTACTATACATTAGGTTAAAAAGACAAAATGATACATAATGCTTTGAGACATCTTCTATGCTAATTTCTTGGCCTGGGGGATTTCCCAAAAGGTATTAAATACTGAACCCCAACTCCTAGGAAGTAAATGCCTATCGATGAACTCTGAGGGGAAACTTCTGCCCAGAATTAAGACTGGGAGTCTTCCCCTATCAGTGAGCAAGGGGTGTGCGTGCACACGTGCGTGTGCACGGCTGTGCACATGTGTGTGAGTACATGCATGCATGTGTATGTATGAGTATGTGCGTTTTAAACAAGAAGGCCCTTTTGCTGAAGGATTTCAGCAGGGCCTCGGTTCCAACTCCTGGCCTCCATGCGCCTATTAGCCTATGTCCCCTTGTAAGCAGCCAGGGGTCACTCACTCACTAACTCTTTGAGTTTTGTGCTGCCTGTTCAGTGTCGGTCTCCGGAGGTTTTCTCACTTTCCTGGAACTCATCTATACATTTGGTAACATAGGGATTTGGTTTTATTTAACAATGATATAAGCTATTTAATTGCCTTTAACTGTGTAAGAAAATTCATGAGTTGACATCAAACATCATCATAGAATCAGACCCAAACAAAGCCTTATGTATAACATATACAGACTAAAATTTCTCTATGCATTACAACTTATGGTGTTTTTTAAACTCTAACATCTCGAACTTTTAAAAGGCTGATTTATTTTTTATAACCTTCATATTTTATTTCTACATATTCAAGTAAGAGAAGATTTCAGGCAGTTATTTGCAAATGTTTCTCAGTAAATAACATTCCAGGCCCCAGTTGTCTATTTTTGATACATAAACAGCCAAATTAGATATAGCTGTTACTCCACTTTCTCTGGCTAGTATTACTTTTGAAGTTCCAGGGCCATCTGGACGTGCAATATAGAACTGTTAATGAGCCAAACACCTTCACTAGGCCCGGCGAGGACTCACTGGGCGGCGGGTCTGAAGAGTCATTATCTGTGTCACTGTTGGCTGCATGCTCTTCCCCACACGCTTTTAGACCTCAGTGCCCCCATGTCCGTGGTATTTAAATAATCATTCATTATGGCACCAAGTAACATAGGACGAAGAATCCACACGGCAGAAAACACACGATGCTCAAAGCCACTCCTGTGGCTTGTGGGGTTCCCCAGAGTAGTCAATCAAGTCCTAGAACCACGAGCATGCTCCCCTGATCTCTACTGAAACCTGGCAAACTCACCAAATACACATTCACACGCTCTCAAGATGTTCTCTCCTAAAGGAAAAAATATACATGTATGGATTTTTTTTTCATAGAAACAGTATGAGGCATCTTTATAGAACTGCACTGCAGGAACCCTTCTCTAATCTCCAGAAGGTTTGAGAACTATTTGATCAGTCAATGCTCACACGGGGAAAAAACACTCTTTGGAGTCTGGTTCCAGCTCTGCCACTACGTCCTGGAAGTTTCCCAAGAATACTTGGGCTTCAAGACCTTATCTATAAAATATGCACAATAAAATTTGCCTTGGTTACTTCTCAGATTTTTAACAGATCAAATGAAACAAAATATATGAAAGCAGTTTAAAAACAATAAAATACTGAACAGACAGGAACCTTTGATAATTCCTGGCTGCAGGGAAAAAAGGCTAGTGCCTATGCTATGTAAGGGTTTGCTTAGCCATATATTAGGTTAACAATATCAACACTATTCTCAAGAGTTTCCTTTAACTTGTCATCAACTCCCATTACAACCACACACTAGCAGCCGTCTTCCTGCCTTTGAGGCACCCGAACCCGGAGGTGTGCCAGCCCTGCCCTGACAGGCTGGGGAAGAAGACGGAAGCTGGGAGAGGAGCACCGCGGGCAGGAGAAAGCTCCGGGGCTGAACACGTGGCCCTCGGAGGGCGTGGCCAGGGAAGGAAGCGGCTCACACCTTGGCGGGTGGGCAGCATCCCGCCTCGGGCCGCAGTCAGGCTGAGCTCCGCCACAGCAAGAGGCCTGGCACACCACCTCCCCTGGCGGGCACACACGGCGGCGGCTGTGGGGCTCATTCCTAACGGCCAGCTGAAGGACCAGGACACCAAGCAGAGGACGGTAAGGATTCTGTAAAGACTCACTGCATTTGTGAAGAGCCTGGAGGTTTAATTTAACCTGGAGGTTCTGGACTGAAAGCCTAAGCTGTACCAAAATAAAGCAAACTCTCATGTCTTCTTTTGTGCTCAGGCTCTAAAATGGCCCTAAAAAAAGAAAAACACACCCTGGAAGATACCAGGCAGGAACCCGGACTCGCCCCCCCTCCAGGAAGGGGCACACTGATGTCTTGTTAGATCCTTCCTCTGACAAACCAATGGGACCTAAGACCTACTCAGCTTTCATGCTTCATTTTCCCTGTACAAAAGCTCTGTCTGCAGCAGGCAAAGTATATTTACTTGGGAATGCCGTGGTAGATAAGAGACACATCTATAGATGATCACAGTACAATTATAATCCCTACTACAGGGGAAGGAAGCAAGTCCCCCCAAAGGAGGCCCACCGAAAAGACTCAAGGACCACCGGGAGAGGCCACAGATGCCACCTACAAGTGAGAAGAGGGCTTCCTGGCAGAATACCACATGAAGACAGGAGGCCATGAAAGCACCTGGGAGGGGGCGCCTGGGGGGCTCAGTCCATTAAGCGTCGGACTTCGGCTCAGGTCATGAGCTCATGGCTTGTGGGTTCAAGCCCCTCATCAGGCTCTGCCCTGAGCTCAGAGCCTGGAGTCTGCTTCAGATTCTGTCTCCCTCTCTCACTCTGCCCCTCCCCCGCTCATGCTCTCTCTCTCTCTCTCTCTCTCTCTCTCTCTCTCTCAAGAATAAATAAACACTAAACAAATTTCTCTTTTAATTTAAAAAAAAGAAAGGAGATAAGCTGCACAATACTATTAAGAAAACAATAGCTGAAAGGCAGGGTATGGATGTTACTTTGTATAGGAATAAAAGTAGAGACAGAAAAAATAGGACAGTAAAAATCCAAGTAAGAAATGATGAAGCCTGAACTAAGGTAATGGCAAAAGGAGAAGAATGGCATTCAGAATGCTTACTCAGAAGTTACTCAGAACACTGGAATACACTAAGTCCTTACTACACGTTAAGTTAGTTACTTTATTACATCTCTTCTAAAAAAATAAATCAGAAGTATAATTTAATTCTGGGCACTTTAGAGGGAACTAAGATCATTAAAACAACACAAATTTTTCAGATAACTCAAAAAAGTTTAAAAACTTTTTTAAGCCCTTCACAAGTCTGTTTTTAAAAGCAACTGCTTATAATAAAAATTAATACTCATTAGTCAATGTGGAAGGAGAAACATTAAGTATCAAGTAATCTCAACTAAAATATAAAAGTGTACAAATATTTAAATCTAGCATTCTAAACAACCTCAGATGTCTTCTTTGTGTTCTAAAAAAAGATAACAGGAAATGTTTTCTATAAAACTGATGGTTTCAGTACACTTAATTCTAACTTTTTCTTGTGTTGATATAGCCTTATTTTTTCAGTTTTTGCCCGCTAATCTTACTTTTATCACTAAAAGGACATATATTTATATATACATACTTCTAACAATTCAGCGCTTTAAAATTCAATCATTCTAGAACAGTAAGAACTTGCCTTTCTAGATGAGAACTTATTTGCTTGCCAGAAAGTGTACAAACCAATAAATTCTTAAGTAACGTAACTGTTAACGACTTCAGCTTTAAAGAAAAGTAGATACATCACAACCTAAAATATTCCCTAATGCCAAAGCTAACAAACAATTCTACTGCCTCTGATTTATCTGAATACACAACTTTTATTTCTGGTACGAACGGGCCAAATAAACGGATTGATAAAGTAATATACCAAGTTTCAGCTATGTACTGGCAAACATTTCACAGAGATCAGAAGAGTAACACTGTGTCATGCTGAATAAATGACTTCATAGACAAATAAGTATAAGTGCCACAGAGATTTTAATAGTCCAAACGCCAGTCGTCCTACGGACCTGTGGGTGTGTGCCCTACGTGCTGTAACCACATAGCAGCTCTCTAGTCAACACGAAATCAGACATTCATTTTACTTTCAAATAAAGTTTATTGTAAACAAGGGAAGACAGTTTTCAAGTCCCCCCAAAAACAGTTTCGGAAAAGAGACTCTAATTGACAATGATTATTTCCGTAACATTGTTTCGTGAATACTGGAAGTAATAAGGCCAGTTTACTTAAAAGTATGATTACTTTGGGGCGCCTGGGTGGCTCGGTCGGTTGAGCATCCGACTCTTGATTTCGGCTCACATCATGATCATCCCAGCGTTGTGGGATCAAGCCCCGCATCAGGCTCTGCGCGGAGTGTGGAGTCTGCTTAAGGTTCTCTCTCACTCCCTCTGCCCCTCCCCCACTTGCACATGTTCTCTCTCTCTTTCTCTAAGACAAAAAAATCCAAAGTATAATTACTTTAAAATCTGAACCTGATTATTTTTTATTTTCTCCATACCAAAACTTTTCCCTCATTTAATAAAGAAGGAATTAGCTAATGATTTAATCATCATGTAAGACACAGTGAGGCACTAGTTAATAATTTAATCATCATATAAGGTTTGAGGTTTAGTTACCTACTAAACATTTTGCCTATTTTTTATACTGTTATAAGATAAAGCAATTTCTATCTCAAAAAGTAAATAAATAAAGCTACGTCAGCACCACCACAATTTCTTAGATGATTTGCTATCATCCATAAAAAATAATCCTCCACAAATCTTCCTGAAGTTTCAAATCAACTTTCACGTAGCTGGTACATTTCAGCCCCTGGTGGTCACGGCTGCTCCTGCTGTATCTCAAGTACTTCCCAAATGTCCCAGGTGAGGTCAACAAGCCCCTCGGCAACCCCACAGCGAGGTAGGTACTGCCGGCCCCTTTTACAGACGCAGACACCAAGAAACATGCTCAAAGTCCCAGGTCGGGAAGGAGACGAGACCGGATTTAAGGCAGGTCTTCTAAATGCCAAAGCTCACAATCTGTCCACCATACTCTTATGCAGAGAGAGAGAGAGAGAGAGAATCTAGCCTTGAAGTGGAAATCTCTCCTGTTTTGATAAACGGAGGGAAAGACTGCTGTATAACGGTCCACGTTATCACGCCATCACAAAGTATATGGGAACTGAGTGTACCTCTTAAAAATACAGCTGCTATTTAACAATACCAGATACTGTCACTGAAATTATCATGTAGGTCCCTCCAATACGCAACTGTACTGAGAACGGTGACAAAATCAAGACCGTTTCATGAACTAAATGATTGTTAATTCAAACTCTTTACAACTCAATTTTTAAAGGAAGTAAGTATATTCTTTTCCTCAAAATAACACTTTCATGCATCTTTCTCTGACATCCCATAACCCACGCCTTTTACAGTAGTTTAACAATTCCAAAACGAATCCCAAGGATAACAACGCTACCCGAATCGAATGTTTTAAAAATAATCATTCCTCCCCATGTTGTTTCTATGGGGAAAAATTAGTGCTCCCCAACTGGGGGAGGGCAGAGGAATTTTATTAATAAATTACTGAATGATTTTTTTTCTTGAAGGTGTTGGGAAAATCAAATTAACACATAACAATAGTTAGTGAGATATGAGTCCATTTTCTGTAATAAACACCAAGATCAAAACGCACCCAAGGTAAATTTCCTTGCAAGGTTTCCCAGCAGGAGTCTTCCTTTTTGTATGTGATTTCCTCTCACCCACAAAAACCAGGCCAAAGACGCGCATGTGCCGCTAACACTAAGCAGCACTTCCTTATTCACTCATGTCCAACAATTTATGGATGATCAGTGGCAAAAACGAGCAAAAATAATGAAAGAACGCAATGAAAGCTCTCTGAGACCACGCTGGACTTCCTACTCATTTCTGTGTCTCTTTAAGACGGAGGCCTGAGACAAATTAGCCACTGGGGGGAAAAAGTCATCTGGTCATAAAATACAGTACAAGGTCACTTTTATGTAAGTTTGCCAAAAGGGACATAAACCAGGACAATTTCACACTGTGACACAGGATAGAAACACATGGAACGACCTCGGCCCCTCCTGCACTGTGCTGTCACAGCGCTCAGCTTTATAGGCCTTCCCAGCACCGGCACCCGGCTCTTTGCTGCCACCTGGTCAGTCTAATTAGCTAAGAAAGGAAGTTACCTCAAATTTTGTACTTTTTGCTTTGATTATCAAGCACTCCGTTTGAAGTTATAGGAGTCAACCTCTTAATCCTACAGACCGTGTGCTATGCTCTGGACATTTCGGGATGTCTGGATAGCTTGGGTAATTGGTCAGGATGTTGCTGTCGCTTATGTTAAATTTTATGCCAAGACTTCAAATCAAAGATAGGCATTAAGGTGAGGCACAACGTAAAGTTACTCCCAGAAACATCTTTGGCGTGTGGTTTCATCTGCCCCCGATTATATTTTTTCGCTGTCATTAACCTGTTGAGTTTTCTCCTCATAACCAAAAGTAAGATGTTAAAGCACAACATGAAACAAATATATTCCAAACTCCTATTTAAACGCCGGCCGGAGGGAGGTCAGACCTCCAGAGTTCACCTTGCAGTCGGCAAACATCTTCTGACATCATCCCGGATAATCTAGGGGTCTCTCCGAGGCAGGGCAGGAAGAGAAAAACCACACGGCGGATCTGAGGTGTGAGAGGAAGAGTAGCGCCGGGGCCCCCACACCCTGGACTCTGCCACACGACCGCGGGACCAAGACAAACCGCGGAGAGACACGTCCACAAAACACAGCGCCCAGCAGACGCACCCTTCTTGTCAGGGCTGAAACCAACAGTCAGACGCAAGCACAGGAAGTCAACACGCACGAACATATAAAACGTGCAGCACGGTACACACAGGTGACTGCAAATAATACAGATCCGATGAACATTTAAGTGCTAACAGTAAGTTCGAGTTCCAAGATAAAAGTTACCGTCTTACTTAAATTAAAAAATTGCTGTATTAAAGCCATTTACGTTCTCCTACCGTCGAGAATGTAAAGAATGGGAATAGAGAGGAGATGGTCCTAATAAAATAGAAACATGCACCACAGTAAGGAGGGAGAAGAAAGGCTTATTTAAGGCCCTTAAAAGGACATGGTCAACCCCCCAGGCCTAAAATGTCCTGTTTGAATTAACATAGTGGTTTAATTAAAAACTAAGTAGAGAATTCTGCTTAATTTGATTTTCAATTCAAGCTCTGCATCCGCCCGTGGCTAGTGGCCAATTTCCGCGTCTCGGCACAATATGCAAGGGGCGGTTTTAAAATCGACTGCCCAGGGGAATCAATGGGAGTACGGTGGAGCCATATGCCGTTCGGGGACTCCACCAGACTTAGACATAGTAAAACAGCACCAGGAGGGTGGCCAAAGGAATAAAAAAGAAATTTAACTTAACCATATTTCAAGTTTGTCATGACTCAAATCACTCTGCTGAATCTACCAATTAGAAGCGTTTTCCAAGCCCTCTTCGATATCCCTTCGGAACGAGCTGCGTCCAGGATAACCAATGAGCACAGAGCTTTAGAGGATACGCACACACACAAAGGAATACACTTGCTAGCCAGCTGTGTCAAACATGCCAGTGACCGTCTGTGATGCGTTCGCTTCAGTGAGGCAGCAGTTACAGTCTGGGACACAGGCAACAACACCATGTAAAGAATGACAGGTCTCCACAGACGTTATGTAGAACGTGCACTAGGAAACTCCTATGATCTCATGTTACAGAAAGGCTTAATAGTGAAGGGTTTAAACACATACTGCACACATTGAAGGCTGAACTGTGCGATGCTAATAACCCTTGCAATTTTCACGCCATTGATTTTTTTAAGTTTGTTTATTTTGATGGGGGAGTGGCAGAGAGGGAGAGAGAAAATACAAAGCACGCTCTGCACTGTCAGCTCGGAGTCTGAGACGGGGCTCCATCTCATGAACCGTGACATCACAACCTGAGGCCGAAATCAACAGCTAGTTGCCCAACTGACTGAGCCGCCCAGGTGCCCCACATGTAATTGATTGTAAACTGAAAAATACGAATCTTTAAAACAACACAATTACCTTAATTTTAAAGTTTCTAAAAATTCTAATAGAGTCTAGAATGCACCTTATCTTTAAGCAGGTCTGATTCTGCTTTAGTCCAGGCCATTTCAAAATGGGAAAAATAATCTGTAACCTTAAAACCACCCAAGATCATATGTAAATAATTAAGAGCTGACTGTACCATATTCCATAGAACAGTTATTAGTGAAATGCATTAAGCTCTAGAATAATGGCAATAATGGCTAACATATCCTGGGTTATGTGTTTTACATGAATAGTCTCCCCTCATTTAATCCCTTAAATAATACAGTCAGGGAACCATCATTACTATACCCATTTTACAGAAAGAAACCCTGAGGCCTAGAGGAGAAACCCAGCTGAGACAATGAGCCCTAGGGCAAATCTAAATCTGCTCACTTTAGCCCTCTCAACTGCAATCTCTCTTCCACAGGCCCCTTCTCTTAGGTGCACAAAGAGCAGAATTATTCTGTCTCTTCCTCCCCCCAGGCTACACCCCATCTCCCTCCCTTCTCTAACAGCTGTAAAGACCAACTTCTTAATTTGGTTCCTACAACTCCCATTCATGATCCAACTACCCAAGTCAGACAAATGGCACCCAACCATCCGAGCTCTGCCTCCTTGCCCTCCTTTCAAGCCTCTGCTGAGTTTGCTGGTCATGTCGACTGTCCCCACAGACATCCAGCACATCAGTCCCCGCTGAGATCACAAAACGGAGCTGGTGATCATGAGGGATTCTGAGAAGACTAACGTAGTCAAAGATGCACTTAGAAAAAAATATTCTTTTGAGTGTGTATAGGAGACCAGAAGTAAAAAACTTAGAGGAAAGAATGCTGTGTAATTGTAGGTGTGAAGTATCTTCAGTTACCTTCTTAATCCTTCCTCAAGCTGCTTCTCCCCTCTGACCTTAGTTTGTGAGAGGGAACAAGAGAACAGTGACATGTCACTGGGGTTTGTGTCCGTTTTTTCTAATTCTAGAGATAGTTGGTAATTCTGCTCCGATAACTTTAGCCACGTCCCTCTTTGAGTTGGTTAGTTCACAGCAAGGGAGGAAGATAATTTGGAGACAAGGGGTCTGTCCACACTACCCACTGTTTTTTAAAATAACCTATGTAATGGAGAACTAGAATTTTATAGAAAGTATAAATCAGGTAAAGACATCAATAATGCCAAATATGAAAATACATCCAACACTGAGCTTTACCAGTTGTTTTTGTACTTGGCAAGATTACACATGAGACAGAGACGGAAGAAAGAACAATCTGCATATTTACAGCAACATCAACAGAGCGAGGTTAATGGCACGCGCTGAAACACTCTGTTACCAGAAGGAGGTGCGTGACTGATTCAGTATGGTGACATCTCTACAAAACACAGCGCTTCCCATCGTGTGGTGCGTGTACTCCTTCCCTCAGTGACATATGTTTCAACTCTGACATGTGTATTTGTCTCCATACTTAAATAAAACAGTAGATGCGAAAATCTTTTTCAAAATTCCTTTGCCAACTCCCTGTCATCTGTAGCACAAAATGCACACCAACTGGCAGAGAGAAGAACCGAGCCCTTCAGAATTGGACCCCAACAAGCTTCCGCGCACCCTGATCTCTCCCCGACTCTCCATTCTTGAGCTAAGTGTCCGCATTCCCTCAATTCAGTCACAGTGCGTGCCTCTGCTCAAGCCAGGGGCGCCACATTCCAGCAGCAGTCTGCTGGTCCTTCAAGATTCAGCTCAAGTGCGGGCTGACTCCTCCGGCCAAAAGCCTTCCCCAGTTCCCGAGGCGAATGGAGACCCCGCTCCTTTCGGCGCCTCCCCTTGCGGCTGGCGGTCTAAAAGTTCATGGGGCTGCATCTGTTTGTTTGCACCGTTTCTTCCTCCCTCTGTCTATCCCTTGGAGGCAGAAGCCCTGTCTTTTCAGTCCTGTCCCCAGCAAGGCCCTACAGTAGTAGCACAGTGACTACTGCTCAGTAGGTGCTGAGTAAAACTCTGCTGAATGAAGGAAAAGCCATCAAAAGCTTTGGCTCTAAAATTATACAGAAATTGCTTTCTCGGGGCGCCTGGGTGGCGCAGTCGGTTGAGCGTCCGACTTCAGCCAGGTCACGATCTCCCGGTCCGGGAGTTCGAGCCCCACATCAGGCTCTGGGCTGATGGCTCAGAGCCTGGAGCCTGTTTCCGATTCTGTGTCTCGCTCTCTCTCTGCCCCTCCCCCGTTCATGCTGTGTCTCTCTCTGTCCCAAAAATAAATAAACGTTGAAAAAAAAAAATTAAAAAAAAAAAAAATAAATAAATAAATAAAAGAAATTGCTTTCTCAAGTGTCTCAATGACATCACTTCTTCTCGATGTTCATTCCTACCAGCCCTCTTCAACGTAATAGTTTACATTCCGTTCTGATCGCGGTACCTTTACTAAACACGAAATCAACTGTGACTTTGCAGCTTCAAACTATTAAAGTATGGAATAACATCCGGAAAGCAGAAAGGTGCATCCACGAAAATGACACTTGATCGCCTCTCAGTGACTCTTTCCTGGTACCCTTCAACACACAAACCTAAAAAGTGTGGCACTTAAGGTTTAAAATCAGAAGACTCGGGGCGCCTGGGTGGCTCAGTCAGTTAAGCGTTCGACTTCGGCTCAGGTCATGATCTCACGGTTCGTGAGTTCAAGCCCCGTGTCGGGCTCTGTGCTGACAGCTCAGAGCCTGGAGCCTGTTTCAGATTCTGTGTCTCCCTCTCTCTGACCCTCCCCCATTCATGCTCTGTCTCTCTCTGTCTCAAAAATAAACATTAAAAAAATAAAATAAATAAAATAAAATAAAATAAAATCAGAAGACTCATCAAAATGTTAGACTAAACAGTTTCATTCCTAAGAAACTACAAAAAGCTATATGAAATAAAAAGTAATAAAAATTCAGTTTACGGCTTTCCTTGCCAAATTCATTTAATTGGCGTTATAGTATTGTTCAACAACAAGATGCATAGGCATACTTCCACTTCATCTATCACAATACAAACAGAACTAACCACTTAGAAAGGCGTAACGTGTCTATAAATAAACTGTAACGCAAGAACTCACTTTTACCAAAAAGTATTAACTATTTAAATCTTTGTATTGTATTCCAAATGTCTATAGCAAAGAACTCCACAAGCTATAAACAGAAATATCATTCTTTCCATTTTAAAATGTTATTTTCAAAGACAGCTGAAGTTATTACCACCGATACGGTCTGGACTGATTGTTTAAGATGCAGTCTCTTGGGGCGCCTGGGGAGCTCAACTGGTCAAGCGTCTGACTCTTGATTTCAGCTCAGGTCATGATCTCACGGTTTTTGAGTTGAAGCCCTGTGTCAGGTTCTGTGCTGACAGTGCAGAGCCCGCTTGGGATTCTCTCTCTCCCCTCTCTTTCTGCCCCTCCCCTGCTTGCTCTCTCTCTCTCTCAAAATAAATGAATAAATTAAAAAAAAAAAAAGATGCAAAGTCTCTTGTTTTGCTCTTTCCTAATCTCTCACATTCACTAAGATCAGTAACTCACAGTCTTGAGAATTTGACTATCTAAAGGAGCATGTTGGATTCTATAGCATGCTACTCTCTGAAAAAAACTGGAAGTGAAATAACTTTTACATCAAGATATGTTTTAAGATCTTAAGATTTCATGTCATTCCTTTTTATTTTTTTTTTAATGTTTATTTATTTTTGACACAGAGAGAGAGAGAGCATGAACGGGGGGAGGGACAGAGAGAGAGAGGGAGACACAGAATCCAAAGCAGGCTCAGGCTCTGAGCTGTCAGCACAGAGCCCGACGCGGGGCTCGAACTCATAGACCGCGAGATCATGACCTAAGCTGAAGTCGGACGCCCAACGGACTGAGCCCCCCAGGCGTCCCTTATGTCATTCTTTAAACTAAATGAGAGCCTAAGAACAGCTATGTTGTCAGCTTTATTCCCTACAAACAAGTATTCTACCACGTTTGCACATACTATAAAAACATCCAAAAGTCAAAAGACAACTTCCTCCCTGTGGACACACAAGATCATTCAATAGGCAATATTATTAATTCTATTGTTAGCATTATTAGTATTAATAACACATTGCTATTATTATTAATTAAACTTTTTATTTTTTTTTGTTTTATTTTATTTTTAAAAAAAAAATTTTTTTTTTCAACGTTTATTTATTTTTGGGACAGAGAGAGACAGAGCATGAACGGGGGAGGGGCAGAGAGAGAGGAAGACACAGAATCGGAAACAGGCTCCAGGCTCCGAGCCATCAGCCCAGAGCCCGACGCGGGGCTCGAACTCACGGACCGCGAGATCGTGACCTGGCTGAAGTCGGACGCTTAACCGACTGCGCCACCCAGGCGCCCCAACTTTTTATATTTCAGTCAAATGGTTGTTCAAGCCCACTTTCACAAGTTTAACATGAATGACACATGCTTCTTAATTTGACAGATTTAATTCCAAAACGTGATTTACTTTACCTTTTTCAGGCCAGCAAAACCCTCTGATTCCAGGAAGAAAAAGGCAAAGGGCATCAGCACAAATAAACAGAGGTTGGAAAAGAGGGAAGCAAGATTCCACAGACCTATAAAGAGGGAACAAAAAGAAGAAAGATTAGAGACAGGCCTTTAAAAAAAAAATTACTACGCTAAATTATGATATTAGTCAAAGATGCACACTTTTTAATAAAAATAAACATCAACTTGGGGAGTAGCCTAACAAATCACCTACGCTTAGAGATGAGAAAATAATTTCATATTTAAAAACACTTTTTAATGTTTATTTTTTTGAGAGAGACACAGAACACAAGAGGGGGAGGGGCAGAGAGAGAAGGAGACACAAAATCCAAAGCAGGCTCCAGGCTCTGAGCTGTCAACACAGAGCCTGACATGGGGCTCCAACTCAACGAGCTGCGATCATGACCTGAGCCCAAGTCCGATGCTTAACCGACTGAGCCACCCAGGAGCATCAATAAATTCATATTTAAAATTCGTGCAACTTTGTAACCTGTACCTATTAGGAGAAGCTAACACAGAAACTAGAAACATTCTTCCTTGTGTCCTAAACAAATTCACTAAAGAGATGACAAATGCAGAGATCTAAAGATACAGTCTCTTTAGACATACTGGCACCTGAATATTTGTAGGCACTAGTCTATACTGAACACTCAGTAAACGCCAGGTACTCTGCCAGACATTTTACATGCATAATATCATTTAAGTCAAGTCTAATAAAAACCCTAAATTAATAATTAGCATTTGCGGAGCCCTTCTGTGCCAAGCACTATTTTAAGTGATTTACTGGGATTATACAAACTCACGTACCCCTCACAGCAGTACCCCAACAGGACAGAGGCAGAGGCTGGCTAGCTACCTTGCCAAGGTTGCAGAGCCTGCCCCTGGCAGAGCTAATTCCTGGGATTTTTAAAAACCACCACAACACCGAAGTGTTAGGAAGCAATTCTAAGTGGGAAAGAAAATGTAAGAGAGGTAGGCAAGCTCCTACCACCGTTTTCTGTTTTGGCACATTCTGTACTCTTTTTTTTTTTTTTTTTTAAGGTTTCTTTATTTATCTATTTTGAGCGAGAGAGAGAGTAGGGGAGGGGCAGGGAGAGAGGGAGAGAGAGGATCCCAACTCGGGGCTCAATCTCATAACCCTGAGATCATGACCTGAGCTGAAATCAAGAGTCAGATGCTTAACCAACTGAGCCACCAGGCGCTCAGTCACAATAAAAAGCTACTGAAACTATAACGAAAACAGATTTAGAAAAAGAAGACTTTAAGTCTGTCTTTGGGATTATATGTGGCCAAATATCTTACACCTTTATACATCTTTTATAGGTAAAACACTCAAATTTAAAAGTGATTTTCAGGAGCACCTGGCTAGCTCAGTCAGTACAGCATGTGGCTCTTGATCTCAAGCTTGTGAGTTTGAGCCCCACGTTTGGTGTAGAGACTGCTTAAACAAATAAACTTAGAAACATTTTTTTAATAAAATGGATTTTCAAAATAATGCCTATGGTATTTATAAAATCAAGAGTTAAAGATAAAATTATGCTAAGTATAAACTCAATCTATTGCCTGAAACTCTAATTCAGTGCTCTTGAACATGGGCGACTGATGTTCTTTCAACGACCTCATTTAGAAGGCACTGTCCCAAGCACTGGCAACATAGTAATGAACAAAACACAAACCCTCTGTTTTCACCAAAATATGGTGTGGGCAGGGGCGACTAGGGGGCTCAGGTCGGGGAAACATTGACTCTTGATTTCAGCTCAGGTCAAGATCTCACGGTGCCTGAGATCAAGCCCCCCACATTAGGCTCTGTGCTGGCATCGCGGAACCTGCTTGGGATTCTCTCTCTCTTCTCTCTCTTTCCCTCTCCCGCTTGTGCTCTCACACATGCTCACTCTCTCTCAATTTAAATAATCTTTAAAAATATACATATGGTATAGACAGTCTTTTCAGTCTCAGCCATTCTAACAGGTGCACAGCAGTGTCTCCTTACTGCTTTGATTTGCATTTCTCGGGGCACCTGAGTGGCTCAGTTGGTTAAGCGTCCAACTCTTCATTTGGGCTCAGGTCACGATCTCACCGTTCATGAGTCAAAGCCCCAAGTCAGGCTCTGCACTGACAGATCCTCTCTCTGCCCTTCCCCAGCTCATGTGTTCTCCCTCTCCCTCTCTCACACAAAATAAATAAACTTAAAAAAAAAATACTTAATTTGCATTTCCCTAATCAATAAATAATGACGTGAACATCTTTATGAACTTATCTGTCATCCATTTCTATCTTCTTTGGTGAAAGTGTCTCTTCAAGTCTGTTGCTTACTGTTTCATTAGACTGTTTGTTTGCTTACTATTGAGTTTGGCAAGCTCTTTATATACTCTGAATACAAGTCCTCTATCAGGCATATAATTTGCCGATATTTTCACCCCATCTGTAGATTGTCTTTTCACCCTTTTAAACAAGTATCTTTCAAAGAACAAAATTTCTTTTGACAAAGTCCAATTTATCAACTTTTTCTTTTACAGACCATGCTTTAGACAAGAAATTATGGTCTATCCCAGTCTCATAAAGACTTCCTCCTATGTTTCTTTCTACAGGGGTTACAGTTTTAAGATTTACATTTAGACCTATGATCCCTTTGAATCACTTTTTGTATATGGTGCCAGGTATGGACTGAAGTTCAGTTTTTGTCTATGATTATCCAATTGCTCCAACACCATTTGTAGAAAAGATTACCCTTTTTCCACCAAATCGCCTTTGCACCTTCGTTGGAAGTAAACTGACAATATATGTGTAGATATATTCCTGGATCCTCTATTTCATCAAGTCGATCTATTTATCGTTATGGTGATACCACACCATCTTGATTAATATGGCCTTAAAATAGTCTTCGAGTTGGGTAGTAAGTCTTCCAATTTTGTTATCTTTCAAAGTTGTTTTGGCTATCGTAAGTCCTTTGAATTCCCATCTGAATTTCAGATCAGGTTTTCAATTTCTACCCCCAAAACAGTGGGGGCGGGGTGAGGGGAGAGGGCTGCTAGGATTCTGAATGAGATTGCATTGAATCTACAGACCAATATGGGGAGAAGTGACATCTTAACATTGTCTTCTGCTCATTGAACATGATATATCTCTCCATTTATTGTGGTATTCTTTAAGTTTTGTCAGCAGAGTTTTAATAGTGTATAGTATATAGGTCTCACACATCCCTACATATATCATATTTCTGATGCTACTGTATACAAATGGCACTTGTTTTTTTTAACCAATTTCCAATTATTCATGGTTAGTACATATACAGAAATGCAACTGAGTTTTGTGTATTTATCATGTATCCTGCAACACTGTAAACTCATTGATTCTAATAGCTTTTTAATAATATATTCCATCACAATTTCTATATAGACAACCATCTCATCTGTTAATACAGCTTCACTTTTTCCTTTCCAACATCAATGTCCTTTATTTTCTAAAAATCACCAGAACACTGAATAGAAGTGGTGAGAGGGGATATCCTTGCCTTGTTTCTATTCTCAGGGAAAAGCATTCAGTTTACTACTAAGCATGATGTTATCTGTAGGGTTTTTACAGATGCTCTTTACTAGGATGAAGAAATTCCCTTTCATGCCTAGTTTGCTGAGATTTTCTCAAAAATGGATGCTGAATTTTGCTCTTCTACATGTACTGTGGTGACTTTTCTTTTTTAGCGTTGGAATATGGTAAATTACATTGATTTTTCAAATCATGATGTATTATCCTTTTCATATATCGTCACATTTGATTTACTAAATTTTGTTTAGAATTTATGCATTTGTGTTCATGAGGGATACTGGTCTGTGGTTTTCTTTTCATGTAATGTCTGTCTGGTTTTGGAATCAGGGTAATGCTGGGCACAATGAATTAGTAAGTACTCCCTCAGTTTCAATTTTCTGAAAGAGTGTGTAGAACTGATATTGCTTCTTCCTCAAATATTTGGTAGAAGTGACAGTTAAGTCTTCTTGGCCTAGAATTTTATTTGTGAGAATGTTTGTAACATTTCTACAATGTCTGAGAGACTTTAGTAATTTCTGCCTTTCAAATTTTTCCATTTCTCTAAGGGGTTGTATTGGCATAAGGTGTTTACAATGTGCACTAACAACCCTTTTAATACCTGTACAATCCATAGTGATGTCATCTCTCTCATTCTTGATATTGGTAATTGGTGTCTTTTTGTTGTTGTTGATCACTCTGGCTGCAGCTTTACCAATTTTATTGATCTCACTTTCTCTATATTTTCTCTGTTTTCCATTTCATTGATTTCTACTCTTACCTTTTTTTTTTTTTTACTTCCAATCTTCTTAATTTGGGATTCATTTCCTCTTCCTGGTTTCTTAAGGTGGAAATTGTGGGCACTGATTTGAGACCTTTTTTCTTTTCTGTTTCAGGCATTTTAGTACTATAAATTTTCATATGTTTTAAATGCTTATTAGTTCAAAGTACTTTCAAATTTCCCTTTCGACTTCTTCTTTGACCTACTAGTTATTTAGTTATCAAATAATTGAGGGATTGTCTATGTTTCTGTTCCTGGTTTCCCATTTAATATCACAGTCATTAGAGAACATATTTTGTATGACTTAAATTCTTCTAAAAGTACTGAGACTAAATAGGCAAAGAATATGGGCTCTCCTGATAAATGTGCCTAGGGTACTTGAAAATAATGTATATTCTACTACTGTTGGGCAGAGAGTTCTATAAATGCAAAATTGGTTGGGCCAAATTAAGAGTGTTATTCAAATTTTCCATCTTGTTAATTTTTTCCTAATTTGTTCTATCAATTATTAAAAAGAGAGTATCAATAAACCTGAATAATACTGTGATTTTGACTTAATCCTTTCATTTCTGTAAGCTTTTCCTTCATGCATTTAATAGCCACTTATTAGGTAGATAAATGTTTATTATGTTTTGATAAATGAACTCCTTCATCATGATGAAATGATCTTATTTATGCCTAGCAAAATCGATACCTTTTTCTAATAATAATGTAACTATTCCACCTTTCTTTTTATTACAATTAGGATAGTATACCTTTTTTCTCCTATTGCTCCAAGCCTATTCATGCCTTTATATTAAAATGGGTTTTCTGTAGGCAGCACATACTTGAGTCTTTCCTTTTTATTCATTCTGACAATTTCTGCCTTTTTTTTTTTAGATTTATTTATGTTTATTTATTTTTAAGTAATCTTTACACCCAATGTGGGACTCACAACCTTATTTATTTATTTATTTATTTATTTATTTATTTATTTATTTTTAAGTAATCTCTACACCCAACATGGGACTCAAACTCACAACCCTAAAATCAAGACTCGCATGCCCTTCCACCTGAGCCAACCAGGCACTCCCAGTCTCTGCCCTTTAATTGGAGTGTTTAGACCATTAATGTTTACTGATATGGTCAGGTTTAAGTCTATCAGTTTGCTCTTTGTTTTCCATTTGTCCCATTTATCTTCCCTTTTTCTTCTTTTCCTGCGTGCCTTTGGATTAACTTTTTATGATTCCATTCTTTCTTACAGTTGCTTACTAACTCTATCTCTTTGTTGAGCTATTTTAGGGTTATTTGCAGGTTTATCACATACACCTTACCTCATCACAATCTGCTTTCAAGTGATACACTACTTCATGTACAGAATAACCTTAAAAACAGTGTATTTCCATTTCTTTCCTCCTTCCTTTGTGC
Source organism: Leopardus geoffroyi (assembly GCF_018350155.1). NCBI lineage: Eukaryota > Metazoa > Chordata > Mammalia > Carnivora > Felidae > Leopardus > Leopardus geoffroyi. The sequence goes on from NC_059331.1 coordinate 167,822,322, forward strand.
TATTGTTGTCATGCATTTTACCTGTACAGATTATAAAATCACAATACATTACTATTTTTTAAACAGCCAATTATCTTTTTAAAAGACTTATATAATAAAAAGGGGCACTTGAATGGCTCAGTCAGTTGAGCATCCAACTGTAGCTCAGGTCACGATCTCATGGTTCATGAGTTCAAGCCCCACATCAGGCTCACTGATGTCAGCCCGTGAGCACAGAGCCCACTTCAGATTCTCTGTTGCTGTCTCTCTCAGTCCCTCCCCCGTTTACACTCTCTCTCAAAAACTAAATAACACATTTTTTTAAGACATATAATAAAGAAAAACTTTTATATTTTACAACTGCCACTTCTTTTTTTTTTTTTCAACGTTTATTTTTTATTTTTTTGGGGGGGGGACAGAGAGAGACAGAGCATGAACGGGGGAGGGGCAGAGAGAGAGGGAGACACGGAATCGGAAACAGGCTCCAGGCTCTGAGCCATCAGCCCAGAGCCCGACGCGGGGCTCAAACTCACGGATCGCGAGATCGTGACCTGGCTGAAGTCGGACGCTTAACCGACTGCGCCACCCAGGCGCCCCAACAACTGCCACTTCTAAAGTGCTCTTCATTCTGCTTTGTAGATTGAGATGTCTATCTCCTACCAATTTGCTTCTGCCTATAGGACTTCCCTTATTTTTTGTAGTATAGGTCTGCTGATGAATTTTTACCTTTTGTGTATCTGACACTGTCTTTACTTTGCCTTTGTTTTGGAAAAATATCTTCACTAGATTGAGAACTAAGTTAGTAGGCTTTTTTCAGTGAAGATGCTCCACTGTCATCTGGCTTGCATTATTTCTTCCAAGAGATAAGCTGATTCTTACCATTGTTCCTCTATACTTTCTATGTCTTCCTTTCTGAATGCTTTTAAGATTTTCTCTTTATCACAGGTTTTGACCAATTTGAAGCATCTTGGTATAGTTTTCTTCATCTTTCTTGTGCATAGGGCTAGTTGAGCTTCTTAGATCAGGGTTTATAGTTTTCATCTAATCTTGAAATCTTTCAGTCATTACTTTTTTAAATATTTTTTCTTAATCCTCCCTTCTTTAAGGACATTAATTATATCGGGGTGCCTGGGTGGTTCAGTCGGTTAAGTGCTGGACTTCAGCTCAGGTCATGATCTCACGGTTCATGGGCTCAAGCCCTGCGTCAGGCTCTGTGCTGAAAGCTCAGAGTCTGGAGCCTGCTTCAGATTCTGTGTTTCCCTCTCTCTCTCTGCCCCTTCTTGGCTCTCACTCTCTCTCTCTCTCTCTCTCAAAAATAAATAAACGCTAAAAAAATTTTTTTAAAAATAACATCAATTATATCACTAATACCCTGGTCAGTTTTTCAGTCATTTTTTTCCCCTCTGTGTCTTTCTTTTTTGAACAATTTTCTATGGCTATGTCTTCATGTTCACTAACCTCTTTTGCAATGTTGTCTGTTTTTATTCCATCCAATATATTTTCATGTCACACATTATAGGTTTAATTTCCAGAAGTCTGATTTGATTATTTTTATATATTCCCTGTCTCAATATGGTCCATCTCTCCTCTAGCTTCTGGAACATATGAGACAGGGTTATAAGAAATGCATTACCGTTCTTATCTACCAATTCTGAATCTCTAACAATTGTGTGTGATTTATTTTCTCATCATTATAGGTTGTATTTTTCTGCTTTGTACTCAGCTACAGGCTCAAGGTAGGCAGAGCAACTCCCCAAAGATGTCCACATCTTAATCTCTAAAATCTGTGAATATGTTATAGTCCATGATTTATTAGTTTTCTAGGGCTGCTCTAACAAAGTACCACAAACTGCATAGCCTCTGCCAACAGAAATTTTTTTTTTCCAGAAATTTATTATCTCACAGTTCTGGAGGTTACAAGTCCAAAATCAAGGTATCAGTAGGGCTATATCTCTTCTGAAGGCTCTAGGGAAGAACCTTTCCCTATCTCTTCTGGTAGCTGCATTCCTGGGCTTATATGTAGATGCATCACTCCAATCTCGACCTTCGGCTTCACGTGGCCTTCTTCATGTGTCTGTGCCTCTGTTTTATTTTCTTATAAGGATACTAGTAATTCGATCAGGGCTCACCCTAATCCAGTGTGACCTTATCTTCACTAATTACATCTGCAGACTTTATTTCCAAAGGCCACGTTCTGAGATCGTAAGTAGACATGATGGGGGAAGAGGGGTGCGCACAGGAGAGGGCCACTATTTGATCCGGCATATGTGCCAAAAAGACTGCAGATATATTATTAAGGTTATGGACTTTAATATAGGGAGATAAAGAGAGCATCTCAGATTGGCCAGGTGGGTGCAACCTGCCCAACTGGACCATTTAGAAGCAGAGAACTTTCTCGATCTGAAGTCAGAGAGAAGCAGCAGAAGGGTAAATCAGGGAGGAACTCAACCCACCTTTGCTGGAGGTGGGTCACATGGAAAACATAACAGGTGGGCAGCCTCTGGGGCAAAGACCAGCCACCTGGCACGAGATGGAGGGCTTCGGTCTTACAATCACAAAGAACCAAATTCAGACCATAACCTGAATGAGCCTGGAAGCAAACTGTTCCCCAGAGCCTCCAAAAAGGAATGCAACCTTGTGAAAACCTTCATTTCAGCTTTCTTCCCCCCCAAAAAAGAACATGAGTTTAATAAGATCTTACTAAGAGAAACGTTGAAACCGAGAATATGATAGCCCATTGATTCTATCCATCTGTAAAAGATGTCTCTCTCCTTTCTAGTACTCCGCCCAGCAGCCTGCACCCCCAACCCCGCCGCAGCACCCTGGAGCAGCTGCAGGACTCATCTGTCCTAAATCGCTATTCTTCATTGCCTATGTTTTCGCGAACACTTGGTTGTTGCAGGTGAGAGGGTACGGACAGTCCCTCTTACTCCATCTTGGCCAAACTATATTTAGCTTTTAAAGTGTTTCTCTACCAACACTTGAATACTGATTTTTTTTAATTTTTCTTACTTCACACCTGAGGCTTAGTTTTTGATAAAATACAGGGAAAGTTCTGGGCATAAAACAGCACAGCAGAGCATTCTTTACTGTCTTCATGTATTTGTTAATCTTTAAAAAATTGTTTTTAACCCGTAGTTATCCACTGTTTCCAGTTGATTTCCCAGATGTCCTTGTGCCTTTTTCAAATTGTTTCAGCACACAACTCGACAACAGAAGAAAGCCTAAACCTCAATTCCTTTGTCTTGGTTTTCTCTTACAAGATAAAATTGTTCCCTCCTGTGATATACCCACTCTCTTTACTCTCCTGCCCTAAATTCCTGAAATTTAACTGTTCCTGTATACATTCTACAGTGAGCCTCTAGGATCCTTCACAGAACCATCAAGCTTATTCTTTTTTCTCCTTTTTCTATACCCTTTCCATTATATTCTTTGATACATTTGGAAGGTGTACTCTAATAAAACGATGGTGTCATAAAAACATATTAAACATAATAATGAAATAATAGCAAAGCCTCACTTTGTTAAGCTCTTATTATGCTATTCAATATCTGTTACCCTCAACTTAGATTCAGAAAGAAAAAAAGACCATCACCTACGAAAAAAAAATGTTTTCTATCTCCTCAAAGAATTGCTTTCAATAAAAAGGACATTTCTTCCTGTTTGTAATGGTCTAGATAAAGAACTCTTTATTTTAACAAAACACTTAAGCAGCATAGACACAACATTTTTAAGATTCTAAAATTAAACTTGATTCAAAATAAGCTAAAGTTTAGAGGCGCCTGAATGGCTCAGTTGGTTAAGTATCCAACTTCGGCTCAGGTCATGATCCCACGGCTCATGAGTTCGAGTCCCACATCAGGCTCTGTGCTGACAGCTCAGAGCCTGGAGCCTGCTTCAGATTCTGTGTCTCCCTCTCTCTCTGCTCCTCCCCTGCTCACTCTCAAAATAATAAACATTAAAAAAAAAATTTTTTAATAAAATAAGCAAAATTTTACTTTTATTTTAATGCACCAAGAATAACAAAGAAATAATTTTGGAGCAAAAAAGAACTTGGAGATCCCCTTGTTCAACCCACCCAGAAACCAAACTCTTTTTTAAAAGAGGTTAAATAAATGCCACACAAATTCCAGAAGTTACAAATGATAGGGGATTAGATCCAAGATCTCGTCCTCTTTCTGAATTGCTGTATGGTATCGCACACTTTACATTCTGGATGAAAAAGGCACAATATTTTGAATTTTGTAAAAACAGCAATACTGGGGGCGCCTGGGTGGCGCAGTCGGTTAAGCGTCCGACTTCAGCCAGGTCACGATCTCGCGGTCCGGGAGTTCGAGCCCCGCGTCGGGCTCTGGGCTGATGGCTCAGAGCCTGGAGCCTGTTTCCGATTCTGTGTCTCCCTCTCTCTCTGCCCCTCCCCCGTTCATGCTCTGTCTCTCTCTGTCCCAAAAATAAATAAACGTTGAAAAAAAAAATTAAAAAAAAAAAAAAAAACAAAAAACAAAACAGCAATACTGCTGAAATACTGCTGAGAAGAGCAATCAGTTTAATAAGATTTTACTGAAGATTAAACTGAGCATATGACAGCCTATTAATTCTATCCATCTGTGTAAAACAAAACATAAGTGAGCTTCTGATCAGTTGGTAAGACATTAAAACAGAATTAAAAACTTCTATGTGTGTTTATATGTGTGCACATGTACATCGAAGCCTTCTTAAAAAATATTTACTTTGAGAGGGAGTAAGAGAGAACGTGAGTGGGGAAGTGGCAGAGAGAGAGGGAGACAGAGAACCCCAAGCAGCCTCCACGCTCTGTGCGGGGTCCAGTGCAAGACTTGATCCCATGACCGTGAGGTCACAACTTGAGCTGAAATCAAGAGTTGGAGGCTTCGCCAAATGAAACACCCAGGCGCCCCCACACCCAAGCTCTTATTTATTTATTTACCCACCCACCTACCTGTTTTTTGAGAGAGAGAGAGAGCGTGCATGCATGTGAGCAGGGGAAGGGGCAGAGGGAGACAGACACAGAGAGAGAGAATCCCAAGCAGGCTCCATGCTCGCACAGAGCCTGATATGGGGCTCAATCCCAAGGCCCTGGGACCATGACCTGAACCAATATCAAGGGTCTGACGCTCAGGTGACTGAGCCACCCAGAGGCCCCCCATTCAAGCCTTCTTAACACCAAATACAGAAAGGTTTTAACAAATCCAACTTCAATAAAACACTGAATGCAGTATATGTACTTTGCGTACTATAATATCCTCTGACATAACAAGGCATTCATACTATTCATGATTTAAAAGACTTATGGGGCGCCTGGCTCCCAACTTGAGCTCAGGTCACGATCTCACGGTTCGTGGGTTCAAGCCCTGTGTCGGGCTCTGTGCTGACAGCTCAGAGCCTGGAGCCTGTTTCAGATTCTGTGTCTCCTTCTCTCTCTGCCCCTCCCTTGCACGTGCTTGCTCTCTCGCGCGCGCGCTCTCTCTCTCTCTCAAAAATGGATAAACATTAAAAAAATTTTTTTACAGACCTTCCCAGTCCCGATGGCAGATGTCTGAGTGAGTGGCACTTTATGTCTAAGTTTGCATCTATCAGCTATATATGACCTGGAAAAAGAACTTCTGCTCTGTTTCCTTGTGTATAAAATAGGCTACAACTTAACTCACAGGGCTCTCCTAAAGAAGACAAACAACATACCAAATACTAAACAAATGTCAGTGCCTCCCCCCACTTGCCCTGTCTCAACATAAAACACAAATGCTCCAAAAAATTGAAAAATTCTAAGGCACGCCAGCAATTTGACCAGATAAAGACAAGACTGTAATGTGAGTTACAGCTAAAATTAGCTCTCACCCCCTTCCCAAAGAATTATTCTCATTAATTATACCCCAAAAAGCTTACAAAACAAAAACCTATATACACATGACATTAAAAATATGTAAAAACAAATGACAAAAAAGTAGATACAGAAAATAAACTGTAAAGAAATACACCAAATTATTAACAATGCAAATGTAGTAAAATCAGGGATGATTTTTCTTCCTGCTTTCCTACATATTCTAAATTTTTCATAAGGAGCACAAAGAGATCCTTAAAAAGAATGAAACATATTTAAACCTCTTTGTGAAACTCAAAATTCTCCAAATCCCTGTTAGGTAACCTTCCAACAAAATGCATAAAGGCAGAGGTGACCAAACTGCACTGACATGCAGATATGAGCTGGGCTCTCAGCCCTGCCTTCCGCTCTATTCACTAGCCTCAGTGACCACACAGGTCAAATCCCAGCCTCAGCCAAGTCACAAATTACCACTTGGAGCTCAAAGCTTTCTCTCAAATAGTTGCACCCATGAATATAAACCCTTGAATGCTTAGAATCCACTATACCTTTCCAATGGTGTGAAAATTTTTACTTAATTTTTGTCGTGTGAAACAATCAACTATCATTCATAGCACAGAAAGAGACTTTCTTTTTTTTTTTTTTAATTTTTTTTTTCAACGTTTATTTATTTTTGGGGGGACAGAGAGAGACAGAGCATGAACAGGGGAGGGGCAGAGAGAGAAGGAGACACAGAATCGGAAACAGGCTCCAGGCTCTGAGCCATCAGCCCAGAGCCCGACGCGGGGTTCGAACTCACGGACCGCGAGATCGTGACCTGGCTGAAGTCGGACGCCCAACCGACTGCGCCACCCAGGCGCCCCAGAAAGAGACTTTCTTATTGTTGTTGAGTTATAAACATACATACTTCCAGAATTCATCATTCTGATCACATATGTCCCTTTCATGCAGGGACAACACAAGCTCAAATGTTTCTCTGAAAATCAAAAGTGAAGAAATAAAACTCTGCCTTGGACAAAAACACAAATCAGAAAAAGTATCTACTCTAACCCACACACTTAAAATGAAGACAGTTGGGGCACCTGGGTGGCCCAGTCAGTTAAGCGTCTGATTTTGGCTCAGGTCATGATCTCACAGTTCTTCGGGTTCTGTTCTCCCTCTCTCTCTGCGCACCCCCCCGCCCCCCGCTCACACTTTCTCTCTCTCTCTCTCTCTCTCTCAAAAATAAATAGACATTAAAAAATCTTAATGAAGATAGTAACAGAAAGCTAAATAAAGAAATCGCTATCAACAGGTATCAACAAGCAGTGGTGTCCACAGAGCGAGTGCAGAAAATGCTGAGTACGATCACAAAGATTCTGAACACCAGCTCTTCAGCTTGACATGAAATTAGATGCCTGCTTTCACGTACCGAACTTTATATATATGTGACGTGTGTGTGTACGTATGTGTATGTGTGTGTTATTTACATTATATAATACGTACGTTACGCGTTATATACGCATATACATATAATACGTATATGTGCATATCTCATCTAAACTTTTCCCCCCAACTGCTCTTTTTCCAGGAGCCTCAACATTACCACTAATGATTTTGACAACCACAATTGTAGAAAGGGATATAAAGTGATACAGAACCACCACAGCTATTTATTTTTGCAAGAAATACTCACTTAACACAAAGAATTTGAAAGGTGATGGTCTTAATCTTAACAGGATAATCACCTACATAGGTAACCATCTTTTATTTATTAAAAGTCTAAATAATTAAATGCAAAAAATTAAGTTTATTAACCAGAGTAAATAAATGTGAAAGCTTCAGACTCAGCTTATTCTAATTTAATTATCAAATCTATAACATAAAATTTAAAGTTAGTACGAGAAGAACACCTAATATGTAGAAAAACAATATATCTAATATATATTCCTAAGTAGTAATTATATTCTTGGCAACTTTGTAAGACGTAATAAGTTTCCAGCATTTTACAAACATATATCAGACATATATACATTAATATCCCTTTAGAGTTATTCTATTAACTTTGATAAAACTTTCCTAATTTTAAGTTAGGGCTCATATATATCATATAATTTATTACATGTTATTACATATTCATTTATAAAATAAAAATAAATATTAGTCAAAATTCTCTGCTTCAAAAAGCTAAAATTACATGCTTCGATATAATAGTATAGTACAACCCTAAAAATTCAAAAACCTTGCGGTTTGTCTAAATCAGTATTAGTGACAGTGTTTTTGAAAGATGTCCTGTGCCTATTCCCCAAAGAAGTATCTGAACTTAAACAAAGGTTATTTAATGATCCTAGAATAGTTTTTTGGGGTTTGGGGGTTTGGGGTTTGTTTGGTTTGTTTTGTTTGGAATACTTAGTTTAAAACCAAGCCAAACCAAAGGGAACTGCCAGACTGCCACAGGATGCGTTAACTTCTAGCTCCATCTGCTGGGGTCACAAAATATCCCCAAATCCGACATAATACTACGAAGCAAATGATCTATCACTTTTCATCACATACACCAAAACCTTCATGAATTTAAAACAGAAAATCAATCAGAGTTCAGCCATATTGAATGACAAATCTAAGTTAAAATCAACATTTCAGTAGAACTGAGGACCTAATCCAGCTGTCAAGTTATAGAACAAAAAAATCCTACCAAGAAAGCAGAAGCCTTAGGGAAAGACCACAAGGTTGCTTTTGAATAGGAAGTATTGTGTAAAGTTCAGAATTAGAACAGCTTCTATGAGAAGAACAAAAAATAAATAAAAACAATTTTAGCAACGAGTTATGGAACTTTTAACCTTAATGTAAGTTTTTTCTTGTAACAAAAAAGCAATACATCTCCATTACAGAAATACTACACAACACAAGCACCAAAACAATGTTCATATCCTCTAATCAATCCTACCACCCAGAGGAAGGCATTTTTCCAACATCTTTCTCTATCAACAAATATTCTTCTACATCATCATCTATAAATAGCAAAAAAAAAAAAAAAAAAAAAAAAAAAAGCACTCCACTGTTCAGAGCCACCAAAATTTAATTAAGCAAATCTCTTACTTTGAACACTTAGATTTTTTTCTTTAATGTTTGCTTTTATTTATTTTTTTGAGAAAGCAAGCCCACACGCTCATGCAAGCGGGGGAGGGAGAGAAAGAATCCCAAGCACATTCTGTGCTTATGGGTCGCAGATCTACATGGGGCTCAATCTCACGAACAGTGAGATCATGATCTGAGCCGAAATTGAGTGAGACGCTTAACTGACTGAGCCACCCAGGCACCCTGCTTTTTAATATTATAAACAATACCTCCATGAATATCCAGTAACAAAACTGATGCATATTATAAAAGACTATCAAGACCAATTAACTAGAAGCTATTAGTAACATTTACCTAATAATGGTATATTAAACTTTATTAAGGACTTGAGTTAATATCTATACATAAGTAGATGTAATATTTATCTTCTTTTAAAGTTTGGCTGCTTATAATCTAAAAGTCTGATTTTTTTAAATCTTCTATGGAACTTGAAAATAGATAAAATAAAGATGGATTCTGTATTGTTCTTTCATGATGTCCACAACAGCATATTGTCTATTCCTGTTGAAAAAATAAAAATAAAACACATACACCTTGCAAAGACTAGTCACTTTCATTGTGGTTATCTTTTAACAGACTGAACGTCAACTCGGCAATCACGTTATAAACATGTGTCTCTTTCTGGTGAGTATGGTGAGTATGGGCAGCTTAGCAAAAACTGGCCCCACTCAGTGGGGGGGGGATACCTCAAAATCCAAGAATTATTTCCTGATTTTATGTAAGGCTACAACTTAATTCCATCCTTCACGTACCTTCCAAAGATTGATTCCTGTTTGGTTTTTAATTTTAAACTCACATTACATAAAGTTACCAGTTTAAAGTGAATAATTCAAGGCATGAGTGTGTTCACAACATTGCGCTACCACTACCCCCCCTCATTCCAGAACATGTCTACCATCCCAAAAGGAAAACCCATTAAGCATCTGTATCAGTTTTCAATCTATGGAACTGAAGGGTTTCACATTTTTCTGCTAAGTTTTTAACGAGACACAAAGTGAATACAAGTAGATACTTTCTTCTGCCCATTTTTTTTTTAATTTTTTTTTTCAACGTTTATTTATTTTTGGGACAGAGAGAGAAAGAGCATGAACGGGGGAGGGGCAGAGAGAGAGGGAGACACAGAATCGTAAACAGTTCTGCCCATTTTTTAACGTTTTCCAATTTTAACAATAAAAATGACAATTTTATCTCCCAGGGTGCCTTTGTACATGCCCCCTTTGTACCATCCTACAATAACTATAGTTGCCAGCATGTCATTACCGCACTAAGTGGACAGGACTCACCTCACAGAAACCGGGTGACACATGACACCTGACAAAGACCATGGGCCAAAACCGTCAATGACCAGAGGATTACCATCCTGCCTTTTTCCAGCTCCAGTATCATTTTTGCAGATCATATTTTTCAAGGTATTTTAATCATTTTCTCATTGTAGACAGAGATATGTCTTGCTACATGATAGGGATTTAGAACTAAGGTTAGTATTTTATTTATTTTATGTTACTAAATCCGGGCCAAGAGAAGTTAATGGCATTTCAAGATAATACAGTTAACAACATCTCAAATCTATGTGTCCACAATCCAGTGTATTTAGTTCAAACTAAATGTAGTTATACATACTAAAGCATCATCAATACACCGATGAGCCTCCAATCCATATGATTCACACATTAAAGGCAAAAGTGATCAAAACCATCCCTACTGACAATTTTATAGGATAAGCCACTAAATTTCTTTTCAAATTAAGTTCTTGTTTCCCAAGGTGTTCCTAATGAAACAATAAATAACTTTTAATCACGCTGCAATGACTATTGAACATTTTCAGCACGAAAGTCCTGGAGCAGGTGATCCAAATTCACAAAAAGCTTAACAAAAAAAAGAAAGATAACAAAAAAATCTCGTGAATGTTCCAGGATGGGAAATGACTTACAAATGAATATGGACGGTAGAACTACGCTGGGGTAAAGGAGATCATCAGACCTCTTGAGGACTACTAAACACTGAACCCCAACGTCACTGTGGTGCACTGTCAGAGCAGGGCTTCTGGGGTCAGCTGGTCAATGAGGGGTTAGCTGAGGTCTCACGTGCCTCACAGGGGCCTCCAAACCCGGTCCACGATCACATCCCCGGTTCCAGAATGCACAAGGACAAATCTCCCCAACAGCTGACGGAATCCCTACGCTGGCTCCCCTGGCTCCCTGCCCTGTGTCCTAAGGGCTGTTATGGTGGGAAACGCCAAGTGGAAGTCCCCAGAACCGCCTCTGACTAGGAAAACAGCAAACCAAAAGCCATACCACATCCCTGAAGGGAATGCAGAGATTAGTGCCCCCATGAAGGATCTGAAAGGTGCAGGAGCACTGACTCCCACATCCCTGAGACAGATGGACCTCAGGACAATGACAGCGGGTTACCATGAGCTTCACTAGGTGGCGACTCCAACTGCAGCCGCTGTACCAGATTTGGTTTCACTGGTTGAGTAAATCAGCACTTACCCTAGTACCTGGGTACACAGGTACTCAGGGGCACACCAACACTGCAGCCCTACATCACAATTTAATCTGCAGGGATCTTGAGCCCCCACAAAATGTCCCACCGGCCCATTCTAATGATGACATTTTGCGGACTGGATCTGGTAAGCAAGAAGTAGCACCGACTCTAGACTTACTGGTGAGATGTTTTCACGTCGGAGGGTGGAAAATAAATCTAAGAATAATTCAGGGGCCTCCTATGTCAGTGAAATTTCTAGGGGTCCAGTGCTGTGGGGCATTTGGAGAGATGTCTTCTCAGGTGAAGAATTCGTTGCTGACTCTGGCTCCTCCTACAACCAGAACAGGCACGATGCTCATGGGCTTCTTTGGACTTTGAAGGTAACGAATCTCTCATTTCAGCGTTTCTCCGGCCCATTTACCAGGTGACACCCAGAGCTGCCAGTTTGCGGTGGGGCCCAGAACGAAAGAAAGTTCTGCAACAAGCACAGGCCGCTGTGCGAGCTGCTCTACTACTCAGGCCATCTGGTCTGTAAATCCACGGGTGCCTGAAGTGTCCGTGGCAGACAGGGATGTTGTTTGGAGCCTTCAACAGGCGCTACAGATGGACCACGGCACGGGCCCTTGGGACTCCGGAGTAAAGCCCTGCCATCCCGCACTGATAACCACTCTCCCTTAAGTAACACATCTTGGCCTGTCACCGGGCCTCAGCGGAGACTGAACACTTGATCACGGGCCTCCAAGCTAACCACGTGGCCTGAATGTCCCCCGTGAACAAGGCGCTATCTGAGCCAGCAAGCCGTAGCATTGGACAGAGGCAACAGCAGCACTCCATCAGCTAAAGGAAGTGGTATGCACACGATCAGGCCCAAGCGGGTCCCGAAGGCACAAATCAGTTACGTGAACGCCCACGGGCCCCACTGCTGCCACACTACTTCTCTCCCCAAACTTGCACCTATGCACTCCTGTAGGGGTGCATGTAGGGGTGTATGTAGGGGAGGTCCCTACACTCAGCTGACAAAGGAAGAAAAGACTCAGGCCTGTTCACCCAGAGCGGACGGCTGCAGCACCACAGCTCCTCCCTGGGACATCTCTGAAGGACAGCAGTGAAGGGAAACCCTGCCAATGCATTGCATGTTCAGGTAATGCACTTTGCCTGGGAGGAGAAATGGCCAGGCATGTGATTATTACTATTATTATTATTATTCATTATTATTATTATTATTCATGGGTCATATCCAATGATTTTGTTGGATGGTCTGGGACTAGGAAGAAACATGATTAGAAAACTGGTAACAAGGAAATTTGTGTCCCATGTGATTGCTCACCAAAAGGGGATCATGGCAGAGGAGGAGTTTAATAATCAAGTGGATAGGATTACCCATCCTGTGGACACCAGTCAGCCTCTTTCCCCAGCCACCCCTGTCACGATCCAATGGGCTCATGAACAGAGTGGCCACGAGGGCAGGGGTGGAAGCTAAGCCTGGGCTCTGGATTGTGGCCACCAGCAAACTGGCCTAATCACTCAGCAGCAAAAACCAAAACTGGGAGCTCAATGTGGCACCACATCCAGGGGAGATCAGCCAGCTATCTGGTGGCAGATTTACTGAAATGGACCACTCCCATCACGGGAAGGGCAGTGTTTTGTCCTTACTGGAATAGACACTCAGATACAGATTTGCCTTGAACACAAAGCTTCTGCCAAAACTACCATCTGTGAACTTCTAGACTGCCCCGTCCACCATCATCACAGCAATGCTTCACAGGAAAAGAAGAGCTACAGTGGACCCATGCCCTTAGAATTCACTGGTCTTAGGGCACCTGGGTGGCTCAGTCGGTTAAGTGTCCGACTTCGGCTCAGGTCATGATTTCGCAGTTCATGAGTTCAAGCCCCGTGTTGGTCTCTGTGCTGATAGCTCAGAGCCTGGAGCCTGCTTTGGATTCTGTGTCTTCCTCTCTCTCTGCTCATTCTTTGTCTCTCTCTGTCTCTCAAAAATAAATGTTAAAAAAAAAAAAAAGAATTCACTGGTCTTACATGTTCCCTACCTCCCAAAGCAGGTGGTTTGACAGAAAGGTGGCATGTCCTTCTGAAGACCCAGTTACAGTGCCAGCTAGGTGGCGATGCTTCGCAGGACTAAGGAAAGGTACTCCAGGAGGCTGCAAGTGCCCTGAATCTGTATCCAATATGGTGGTTGGTTCCCAGGCCCAGGAATCAAGGGGGAGAAATAGGAATGGGGGTACTATTATCCCCAGTGCCCACTAGCAAAACTTTTGCCTCCTGTTCCTATAACCTTAGGAACTAGTGCTGCTAGCCTAGACGTCCAAGCTCTAAAGGGAAGAATGTTTCCACCAGAAGACACAACACTGGTCCCGCTGAACTGGAAGTTCACGCTGCTGCCCAGTACTTTGGATCCTCATGCCTCTGAATCAACCAGCAAGGAAGGGAGTTCCTGTGCTGGCTGGGATAACTGGTCCTGACCACCAAGGGGAGACTGGAGCTACCCCACAATGGAGGCGAGGAAGAGTGTGTCTAGAACACAGCAAGTGCTTTAGGGCATCTCTTAGCATTACCACAATTTGGCCCCTTTAATGACTTTTTAGAAGCCAAGAAGCAAGCATGTCCAAGGTTGACAAATCTGCAGCCCCAAGACAATCCAAGGGACTAATAATAAGCACTCCCATGAATGCCATCAACAAGGTTAAAGACAGCTATGAATTTAGAAGAGAAAGATGCATTTAAAGATTTATGAAATTCACAACGTGCAGCAAAGATACAGACCTACCAAAGAATTAGCAGAAACAAAGCCAGGGGTCACAAAACCCTCAAGGAAGATTTCCAGGGCAGACAGCCCAGGCCTCCTGAGACCCATTCCTAAGAGGACATCATTTAGAAGGCTCTTCCTTAGTTCTCCAACTTTCAGCGGAAGTGGTTTTACTGGAGTTCAAAATTACTGTTTATTATTCATTCAACAAATGGTTATTAGGCAACCACTATGTGGGAATCATTGTTCTAAGCCCTAATTTATAAACAAAATAAAATATTTGAGCTTGCACACCTTACATTACAACGAGAAAGACAACCAATACAAATATATTGACTTCCAGGGTGAGGCCTCCACACATAGGGCATGTCATATGTTCGTAGCTCTTACTTCCAGTTCATGAACAAAATAAAAAGAAATGACCCTGACTTAGAGGTCATTAAGTAAGGTCATTAAGTAGAACATGCAATTTCTATTTAGTAAACCTGGAAAGAAGGGCCAGTTCACCTGTCACACTGGTCAGCCCAGCTTGAGACCACCTGTACTTCCGGTAAAAACACGTGGAGCCCAACCCGGCAAAACGTACGCACCATAGTACCTACAGCTTCGCAGAAAGCTAGGGCCAGGGGGAACCACGCCAAACAGTCTTCCTCAAACATTTTATTAGACAATGCATGCAAAAACCATTTTCTAAATCATATTTTATCCAACTATTTACTAATAACAAATAACACGTCATCTAAAACAACTCTCCAAAAATTCATAGCCATCGCTCTCCAGGTTGTCTCCTGCCTTTCATAATAACAAGTGACCTTTCAGGAGATGACTTATTGTTTTCTGTGTCAATTTCAGTTTGCTTATCTGAGTTTTTTCACTTGCGAAGCAACAACAGAGTAACTTCTTTTTATTCAGTTAACAATTACTCCTAATTTTACTGAACTCGTTTGGTCTTCAGAGCATCATGACTCTCCATTTCCTTCTACTTTCATACAAGACAGAAACCATAAAGGCCAGATTTCTAATATGTGATTAAACTAAAACTCTTTGTGTCAAAAAACAGCTCAAGCAGTATTAAAGGACACATGGGAGAAAAATGCTTGCAATTAACCTCTAATAGACAATCAATTACTTAAAAAAAAAAAAAAACACTGCAAGCACGGGTGCCTGAATGGCTCAGTCAGTTAAGCGTCTGACTCATGATTTCAGAACAGATCATCATCTCATGGTTCATGGGTTCGAGCCCCATGTCGGGCTCTGTGCTAACAGCAAGGAGCCTGCTTGGGATTCTCCCTCACTGCCTCTCTCTCTCTCTGACCCTCCCCAATTGGTGCTCGCTCTTTCTCTCTCAAAATAAATAAATAGAGGGGCGCCCGGGTGGCTTAGTCGGTTAAGTGTCCAACTTCAGCTCAGCTCATGATCTCACGGTTCACGAGTTCGAGCCCCGCATCAGCCCTGTGCTGACAGCTCTGTGCTGACAGCTTGGAACCTGGAGCCTCCTTCAGATTCTGTGTGTCTCTCTCTCTAACCCCTCCACTGCTTGTGTGCATGCTCGCTCTCTCTCTCTCTCAAAAATGAATAAACATTTAAAAAATTTTAATAAACATTAAAAAAACACTGCAAGCATAAAAAGGAATGAAATCTTGCCATTTGCAACAACATGGATGGATCTGGAGGATATAACGCAGAGTGGAAAAGTCAGAGAAAGACAAACACCGTATGATTTCAGTCACATGTGGAATTTAAGAAACAAAACAAATAAGCATAGCAACGAGACAGAGACAAACCAGGAAACAGACTCTTTACTACAGAGAACAGACTGACGGTCACCAGAGCGGAGGTGGATAGGACAGTGGGTGCAATAGGTGATGGGGACTAAGGGGGGCACACGTTGACATGAGCACCAGGCGATGTAGGGAAGTGTTGAATCACTGTATTGCACACCTGAAACTAATACTACACTGTGTTACATCACTGAAATTTAAATAAAAACTTAAAAAGAGGGGAGAAAACACTGCAAAAATGAGCAAAGGAATCACAGGTAGTCAATTTACTAAAAAATTAGTATGAATGACCTCTGTTTTGTAAGTGTCCACCCTTACTAGTAATTAAAGAAATGTACATTTAAGAGGGGAAATGTTTTGCTATTGAATTGGCAGGGTTTAAGTGATGCCCACAGGTGGTGAAGATGCATTCTGAGAAGAGGACCCCCTCCCCCACCCCACCGATGACCGTGAAACCAGCAGGGGACTTCAGCTTTGTGGATGGGAAATATCCTCTCAAGTCCTCTGCAAGTATGCTTACCTGGCAAGTGAATCGCAGAAATTTATCCTACGGACAAATATTTGTAAAGATGTACACTACAGTTTAATTAAAAAATTGGAAACACTCCATGATTAACACAGCTCCAGGCAATATTGTAAATCGCACAGAAAAGTAGTTAATGGCATGGAAACCTCCCCCCTATGTGTGGACAGGGGAAGATAAAAACTAACCCTGAGTCCGTGAGGGTTTTCCACTTGGTTGTGCTCACAGGAACACACCACATTCAAGGCCACAGGCCACAGAATGAATGCACAATAGTTATATGCTTGTAGGATTGGGAGTAACAATTTTCTTCACCATACATTTTGGCTTCCAAATATTCTACAGCAAATGTAGTCCTTTCTTTCAACACAAAGGGGTAAGAGAAAAGGGAGTTGTCTGTATAAACTCCAAATGAATTAAACAGTTAAGCATAAACAAAATCATGTTTAGAAAATGGGAGCGGGGGGAGACAGTATTTGTCACATCTCAGGGAGGGAAAGGATCTTCTAAACACAAAACAATTAGACCAAAGGGAAGACAAAAGACTGGACAATATAAAAATGTTAATAATTCCATCAATCTAAAAAGCAAATGAAGTTAAAAAGTAAAATAACTAGAACACATCTACAGAAATCTAAGAAAAGGCTGATGTGTTTTGGGGTGGCTCAGTCAGTTGAGCATCTGGCCCTTGATTTCGGCTCAGGTCATGATCTCGCAGTCCGTGCGATTGAGCCCCGCATCAGGCTCTGCACTAACAGCACAGAACCAGTTTGGGATTCTCTCTCCCTCTCTCTCTGCCCCTCCACAACTCATGTGTGAACACTCCCCTTCCTCAAAAAATAAATAAATAAATAAAACATTTAAAAAGTTGATGGGTTTCACACATAAAGAAATCACAATATGAAAAAAGGGGGGAAGGGCAATGAAACACAAAAAAGATCTATGTATTAGATATTTTAATATATTTTATAAATTGAAATTAAAATATCTTACTTCACTAAAAATTTCTAGAAGATGGAAGAGTCAAGACTGGAAAGCAGGTATATTTGGCCTCCAAGCAATATACTATGTTGCCCATCGTAGGTCAGTCCCTTTTCCTTTTTTAAAGTTTATTTTTGAGAGACAGAGCAGGAATAGGGGAGGGGCAGAGACAGAGGGAGACGCAGAATCCGAAGGAGGCTCCAGGCTCCCAGCTGTCAGCACAGAGCCCAACACGGGGCTCGAACTCACAAACCGTGAGATCATGACCTGAGCTGAAGTCGGATGCTTAACTAACTGAGCCACCCAGGTGCCCCAGTAAGTCATTTTTTAACCATTTTTAAGCATTAATTTTAAAGCCTATACTGACAAAAAAAGTTTTCCCCCTTCTGTTATACATTTTTAAATGACAAACGTTACTAACAGGAAATTAAAGTAGAAAACTATGGTTACTATTTTGGTCTCAAATGGAGGCTGAGTTCTTTTCACATATCCAAATAAACCAGAATTCTCTTGCTAAATATTTAAATTGGGGCACCTGGGCAACTCAGTCGGTTAAGCATCTGACTCGATTTTGGCTCAGGTCATGATCTGAGGTTTGTGAGATCAAGCCCCACAACGGGCTCTGTGCTGAGCACGGAGCCTACTTGGGATTCATCCTCTCTCTCCCTCTCCCTCTCCCTCTCCCTCTCCCTCTCTCCCCACCCCCCTTCCCAACTCACTCTCTCTCTCTAAAATAAATAAAAGTAAAAAATGAAATTAAATTAAAAACAGTTTTAAATAAATACTTACATGAATACTTACCAAAATCATTGTTAAGTATAAACACTGCTTCTTGACTAAGTAAAACAGAAAAGCCTTTCACAACTAAGAATAGGAATAGTAAGTAAAATCTGGTTTTCTGATTTTATGAGGGACTCGTGGTTTATTGGAGGCAGATGCAAATTAGGCAGCAAATTAAGACAAGGCAAATCTAAAAATACAGGGCAGTAAAAAACGAAAACGTTCATTGTGATTATAATGAGCAATACGTACTGACCATGAATCAGGGAGCCATTCAGCCACTGAATGTAGTAGTTGTGAGGAAAGGAGAGCAGGATCTCGTTGCTGATTATGGAGAAGGGTAAAAGCAAAACCGCCCCGGCCGACACCGCCAGCGTGAACGTGCTCAAACACAACCTGGAAGAGAAGAGACGGCTGTCAGCAGCGACTGGAAAAGGCAAGGAATATGGTACAAATTCAAAAAGGATGAAAACTCTTACATCTCTTAATCCAAAAAGTTACATGAGAATTTCACTAAGTGTAGTTGGGAGACCAGGAGACCAACGATGCTGTGTGACTGGAGATGTTCAATTAGACACACTCCACCACGCCTCACCCCGTGAGAAGCCCGTGAACTTGAACGAGCAGGCCCTAAAAGATTCACACACCGAAGACAGAGTACCTCGTACATTTTACAAAGAATACGCCATAGACTCTTTCCTTTTTTTAATTTAAATATTTATTTCACAATGGTGTTAAATTAACAACTTTGGCAAATAGATCATAAGAGCAATGCAAACACTGACTCAGGCGAAAAACTACTTGTGAAGACAGTATGAAAAACAAATCAGTCCAAAATGGTTATTTCAAGAGAAAAAAACTTACAAAGCCAATGGTCAGCTACCTCTTAAAATGAGTAAAGGCAAAATAGGTGATACTAGTAAAGAGTAGGGAACTATTAAACAGTATTCTACTATTAAAGATATTTAAAACACTATTTTGTCATTTTTAAAAATAAGATGTTGCTAATATGTCCTAATACAGAAAGATATCTAAAATAAATTAAAAAAAAAAAACTGAAAAAGCATGAAAAATAAATAAAAAACATGCTTCCCCCACACCAGCCCTCTCAAAAAACACATATATACACACAGGAAAACAGAGATACAAAAAAAAACCCCAAAAATGCTTAAAAAAAAAGCCCGAAATGCTTAACATTTTTTATCTAAAGATTTTTTAAGACCAACAAGGCAAAAGAAAAGATAACCTCACCAACATTAGAGATGGAACCTTAATTTAATATCCATCCCTTTAAAGTCAATATAGGAAAATGTGAAAACAAATGTACGAAGATTTAAGAAAAAGTCATGCTGAACGTTCCTAATACACACCTACTCGAGGAACTGAGGCCCACGCCATCTTGTGGCCACAAGCAGAAGTGCTTTCCTACTTCAAAGGCAAAACGACCCGGAAACCTCCGTTCAGTAAATGGCTGGCAAAGTGTTTAAATGCAGACCATGTGACATGTACCAAAAACACAGCACAGACAAATCAGACACAGAAGTCTCACAAGCTGTTTGGCCGAGTGGGCATGTTTCCCGGGGAAAGCACTGGAAGAGTCTCCATCCCAGTCCACTGCCAGCTCTGGCAACGGCCAGCCAGTGACCGGAAGCGTGCGTCTTTGGTTCTGTCCTCGCAAGTCAAGTGAGGAAGCTGCCCTGACCGCCAGCATTTCTTCCTTCCAATGCTACAAATCAGGTCAACCCACAATCTCCGCATGCCAGGTCCCGCACAGCTATTCCAGTGTGTTCCACAACACAGTCCCACCTACAGTGGGAGGTACCTGGCCTTCTCGCACCCCAAGAGACCATGCATTTCATGGCTCCGTGTCCCTGGGCGCAGTCAGCTCTGCCCCGAGGGTCCCCTCTGTGTCACGTGCCCTATGAAGCACCCTCAGCACCACCCTCCTCACTTCTCTCAGCTCACATGACACCCACCACGTACCCAGCAAGAAGACCAACCACAGTTTCCAGGTCCAGAAACCAGGACCTGTAATCCGACAAAAAAGTAAGCTTATGAATGCAAATAGGTACAGTATTTGAAATCATGAGTGATCCGGAAAATGCTGAATGTATGGTCACCATAACAATGATGCCAACTCTCCACAAAACACGTCCTCAATCTACTGCACTGCAGGTCCTGTGACTGGGCTCTGGACATACAGACAAGACGATGCGATCTGTGAGCAGCGGGACCAGAGCTACTCAGAAAAGGCTGAGGCAGTGCAGGTAACCGCTGGCAAGGGGTCCCTATCGAGTCAAAAAAGGGCAGCAGTGGTCACAGCTTACAGACCTAAGGAAGCGTCCCGCAGGTTAGAGTACAGCTTCAGAAATGTCGTCTTCTGCAGGGAGCAGATTCTGAGGACAGAACACACGGGACTTCCTGGGGGGTGAGGGAGGGCTGAGAGGGAGGGCTCAAGGCTGACTCTGGGTGTTTAGTCAGAACGGGAAGGTGGAGCTGGTCCCAACTATGACAGAGAAGGCTGAAGCTGGAGCCGCGGGGGGGATTAGCAGCTCGGCTTTGGACCCCTCTCATCTTCAACTCCAGGAGCCAGGAGCATCACAGAAGCCACGCTCCACACTTCTCTCTGCAGGCTACCAGGTGGCCCAGAACTCCTGCCTGCCCCACTGTGGTCACGTTCTGCTCGATCACTGGTCAGGATGCCGCCTGCCAGGGCTGTCTGCCCTAACGTTATTCTTTTCCCTTTTAATTCGTATTTTGTGGGAAGCTAAATTAGAAACTAGGAAAAATATCCTGTTCCTTGTCAAACAATTTATTCATTTACTGATTCTGAACAGTATGAACCCAAGATTGTTCTATTTTATCCTGTGTGGGATCCATTGCAATCATTATCTTGACGCGCAGAGTGTCCTTGACCGATGTGAAAGCCCTCGAAGGCTTCCAGGTCCTTTCGACCTGTCTTTCCAGCACAGATCTTGGGGCCCTTCCTTGCATTCTGGCAGCACCACGTGCACGAAACGAGCCTTGAACTCCCCCCCCCCGCCCCCCCAAGCCCTGCAGTCAGCTTCTCCCCCAGGGAGCCCTGGCTCCTGTCAGTAGAAAATCACACTTAGCAGTGAGGATCTGAGTGCTAAATATACTCACTGCTACCGCGGTGCTGCGCTCTCAGTGAACAGGCTGAGGCACCACGCATATCTGTGCATTTACACACTTATGTGAACCCACCTTTACGTCTAGATCTGGCTCAATAACTCTATGCCGAAAACCATGAATCCACACTGATACTCTCAACTGCAACGCAACAACTCTGTTCATTTTCACTCCCTCTCCCCTAACCGCAAATGGTTTCCGTTACCCTTGATGGACCAATGCTGTGGACGCAATCTGGCACCCCCACCACATGCAGAGGCGCCTTCCTGCTCTGGTGAGTCCCCATCCTGGACTGTCCTGCCTCCCTCCCACTGACCTCTGACACCCATGCCAGGCCACCCCTCCGGGGACACCCTCCTCAGCCTACTTGGGTTCTGCCACACTGCCGGGGCGCTGACCCTGTGACAGAGCACCCCTGAACACACGTGGGTGCTCCTCATCACCCCGTGAGACGACACCCCTGTCAGGATTTCCCTCCACAGGGAAAACGCCCTCCCTCCTCTCAGACCCTGAGAGCCCACGCCAGGTCACCCCCCACCCCGGGCTCTGGCGCCTCGTGCTAGGCCCACCTCCTGCATGGAGGCCCTTCGCTCACCTGCGGAGGCTCACAAAAGTTTCAGCCGTTAGGCATTCTATTTTTATATCAATTACTTTATTCTAAATCAAATCAAATAACTAGCTGACAGCAGCTCTCAGGAAATGGAACTTTTGGTTGCATAGTTACTTTGGGGGCGTGAGTAGATACAAATAGAGAACAGAACACAGGGTAAAGGAGAAAGCAAAGGTGGGTGTAAAGGGAGGTGAGAAAGCCCAGGGAACAGGCTTTCCGTGCTCACGGGAGAGCTGAGGCCGCCGTGGGGACCCTGCTGCAGCAGCCCCCGGGGCTGCCGGTCACACTTCAGAACTCGTCTGAGCTCTTTTCGGGTTCCTCTTTTAGGACCTGAGGACTTCTGTTGGCTCCTCGCAGGCAGGCCTTGCCTTCCACCTCCTCTTTGGTGGAGGCCGCGAGGCAAAGCAAGATGGTGGAGAGAAGGGAGGCTGAGCTCCCACGGACTGCGCACCGAGCACCGACTCGCGACTGTGTCGCAGGTGTTTTAATCCACACCACGGCACGAGAGTGAAGCGGCAACTGTCCTTCACGCAGAGAAAACAAATCCTTGTTTCTCAATCTCTTCTGGACTCAAGTCGATCCTGAGTTCAGAATCTGAACCCGGATCTGCCTTCGTCCCCCACGCTCACGCATTCCGTCTGGAAGCAAGAAAACAAAAGGCAGCGGAAGCCCAAGAGGTCGTTGGGAGGAGGGGTCAGGGACCGGCCCGGCCCTGGCTCTGTCCGGTCTTTACTGTCAGTGCACACCCGTCGGCCCGCAGGAAGGGCAGGTCTGCTCCAGTCTCATGACATGGGCACTGTCTGCGGGGAGAACCCAAAGCCCCAGACACACAGCGGCCACAGCAGAGCGGGGAGGAGCGGGGTGAAGAGCGCAGGGCTCCTGAGCCTCCGCACAAGGAGACGAGGCGCAGCCAAGGGGAAAGCCGAAGTGTGTGTGTTCTGGCCTGATGAGGAATTACGGAGCCACAAATGCAGGCGCGCAGATCTGCCACCAAAAATGGAGCGCAGACGACACGGAGAGGAGAGTGGTACCCATGTCACAGCTCCTTCGCCTGGGACAGAATCCTTGCCTTTACTCGGTCTGTGATTCGCTGTCGCTTCCTGAGGTAAGTGAACTACGCTGTTTTTACGGGAGCCGTAATTTAGAGAAAAATAATGAATCACTTAAGAATTTTCACAAATGTCATGTTAGGAATAAAACTAAGACCCCCAATCCTGTAAATAAAAATCAAGTTATGGGCCTAAGTTTTAAACCCACAGAGCAAGAATCCCCGGTATAAAGTTACAGATGTTTTCCCCAGGGCATTTAAAATCATTTAAATTACCACGTCTAGTAACACAGGGTCCATTTATATTCACTGTTCAGTTATGAATCAAATCAGCCCTATTCAAGTCACTTACTAGTTGGAAGTATTTTTTACTGAAGCGAAATTCACATAACATAAAATTAACCATTTGAAACTTACAATTTAGTATGATTCAATGTATTCACGGTGTTGTGCAACCACCACCTCTTTCTAGTCCCACATTTTCATCACCCCTAAAAACACTCTGTATTCATTAAGCAATTTCTCTCCATTCTGCCCTCCCCTCCATCCCCGGTAACCAATCATATGATACTGATGGATTTACCTATTCTGGCTACTTCTCATACACGGAATCATACATTCTGTGGCCTTTTGTGTCTGCCTTTCTTCACTTAGCATGATGTTTTCGAGGTCCTACATGCTGCACTACGCGTCCGTACTTTACTCCTTTTTATGGCCGAGTACTATTCCAGCATACCTGAGAGTACCTGTGTATGTGAGTACGAGTACATGTGGTCTCTCTCTCTCTCCTCCTCCCTCCTACTCACCTCCCCCCGCCCCAGCAACAGATGAATAACCTGATATTAATCATGAAAAAACAAATCCAAACAACTGGCCTGTGATCTTCAAAAGTATCAAGGTCAGGGAAGTCAAGGAAATACTGAAGAGGTGGGGACAGGACAACTACGTGCAGTGTGGATTCCAAACACGGTCCTTTTGCAACACAGAACATTACTGGACAACTGGGAAATCTGAATGGGGCATGAGTGATACTGTATCAATTTCATTGTTTTGATGGTTGTATGGGAGGTACACAGGAGAATGCACTGTTTATAGGAATTATATACAAAAGTATCCCAAGGAAATGAACAACCAAGTCAGCAACTTCTCAAACGGTTTGGGGTGCGGGGGGGGGGGGGGGGGGGGAGGCTCTTTTTCATATTTCTAACTTTTCAATAAATTCAAAACTATACCAAAAGTGTTTCAAGTATCAATGAAAAAGAATTAGAATAAGATACTCTCCTACGTAGCTGCAGCTGTGTGATTTCAAATTTTAATCAAGCAAAATGTGACAGAAAGAAACTCACTGCCCTCCATCCAGTTTGATGCCTCAAAAACACGAAAGGGTTCGTGAATAACAGCAGCAGCAAACAGACGCAGGAAGAGAGCTGTACGGAGCCTAAAGAACCACCCGAGCCCATCTCCCTGCTCACGGCCAGTAAGTGTTCAATTAAGCAGAACAGGCACCTGCTCCCTATTCCAAGACTGTCACAGTCTTCTCCGCAGACCAAACAGCCCGAGTCTTCCTTCTTGTGGCCCAGCAATCTTCCCAGCCATAAGCCCATTTCCAGGTTAAAACCTCTGAAGGTAAAACTGTCGGTTCCTCAAGCCAGCAAATTTTAACTGGAGACAATCCTCAATTATCCACGTACAGTTGATTCTTGAACAACATGGATTAGAAACACATGGGTCCACTTATAAGCGATTTTTTTTTAATAAATATAGGACAGTACTGTAAATGTCTTTTCCTTATGATTTTCTTAATAACATTTTCTTTTCTCTAGCTCACTTGTTAGAATACAGTATATAACACACATAACACACAAAGCACACGTTAATCATCTGTTTATGTTATGAGTAAGACAGCAGGCTGTTAGTAGTTAAGTTTTGGGGGAGTCAAAATTATTCACGGATTTCCAACTGCACAGGGCCAGCACCCCTAACCCCCCAGTGTTCAAGAATCAATTGTATATTTGTTTATGCGTGCTTCCAAGGGCAGGGTTAATATGGAGAAAAAGCAGTGTAATACATTAGGTGAATTTTTTTCCACATTTTGCCCAAAAGTGTGAATTAAACTTGAAAACTTTATGACTTCAGAATCAGAAACAGAACAAATGAATTTTAAAATACATACGAAATCCTGTTGACTATGGCGTCTTCATCTTCTTGTTCATCTGTAAAAATATGTAAGGTGTTAAGTTCTTATCTTCAATAAAATGTTTCATTTATCAGAAACTATAAACAAAAATAGAAACTTAAAGTGATTATTGAACAGAAATGATTTTTAAAAAGCAACTGTTCATTTCAGCATGGATCCAAATTCAAAGCTCATTAAATCACTTAGGATAGAATTCAGCTAGAGAAGAGTGTTTTGATTAACCAGAATCCTGATTAGCAAAAATACTCTATAGGGGTGCCTGGGTGGCTCAGTCGGTTAAGTGTCCGACTTCGGCTCAGGTCACGATCTCACTGTCCGTGAGTTCGAGCCCCGCGTCGGGCTCTGTGCTGACTGCTCAGAGCCTGGAGCCTGTTTCGGATTCTGTGTCTCCCTCTCTCTCTGACCCTCCCCCGTTCATGCTTTGTCTCTCTCTGTCTCAAAAATAAACGTTAAAAAAATTTAAAAAAAAACAAAACTCTATATAAATTAAAATTTTCCAAATATTTAGTGCTCAAGAAAAAAAAACTTAGTAGAACATCAGGACCACTATCAAGTTCGTTGTCATATAACGTAAGTGAAATTGTAGTTGCTAATGAATGAAATGTTTTAGTTGATAATATCCAACAAAAATTTTTATTATAAAATTATAATTCAGAATTTGAGAACATGTACTTTTCTCATTAGTTTGTCATCATTAGTGATAATAATGAAGATTCTCTTGGACCATTCTAAACCACTTAGATACCACTGCCTCAATGCTTCATAACTATTGTTCAAGTTACAGACAGAAAAGTATCAACTTCTGTATCTTTTCCAAGTAGCAGATGCCCCCTGCCCCAGAGCTCACCCACCTCCCTCTCCCTCTCTCTCATGGCCGTCAACCCTCTTTGTCATCCCACGTAAACTTACCAGCTAAAGACAGTATGATCCAATTACAAGAATATTACATAACACCCCTGCCCCTCCTTCTCCTCGACACCTAACTGGGGTTGTCCTCAAAGGCTCTCTACGTAAGTCTCTGGAATCATGAGTGTCCAGCTGCTCCAGTGTCAATGGCACATTTGAGCCATTCTCTTAGTCCAATCTCCATTCTTAATTACACGCTGCCCAAAATAACTTCACAACCAAAAGGACCATAAAATAATATAGTCACAATTAATTTTTATACTGTTGTGTCCACACTCAATCAACCATCAACTACTGAAGAATGTTTTAATAGCTTCATAACCATTTCGTTTCTTCTCCCCACAATCGACTGTGGCCAGGGTACCCATCACCCCTCCCTGCCATTACTCTAAAAATCATCTAATAAATCTCCAACTTTTCTGTTCATCATCCCCTAATTTCCCCTAAACAGTGCACTTATATTCATTTATTCTCTCTCCCCCTCCTTCTGTGTCCACAATCATTAAAACCTGATGCCAAAATATCTGAAAAATAGTTAAGATATTGGGGTGTCTGGGTGGCTCAGTCAGTTAAGCATCCGACTTCAGCTCAGGTCATGATCTCACGGTTCATGGGTTCGAGCCCCATGTCGGGCTCTGTGCTGACAGCTCAGAGCCTGGATCCTTTTTTCAGATTCTGTGTCTCTCTCTGTCTCTCTGCCCCTCCCCTGCTCATGCTGTTCTCTCTGCTCATGCTGTCTCTCAAAACTAAATAAACGTTAAAAAAAAATTTTAATAGTTAAGATACTGTGTTGAATCTGCAGGTCTTCAAATTTTTGAAAAATTACAGACTCCAAGAAGTATTTTAGTGTAATCATAGAGTCAAACTAAAACACTAGAGCAAGCACTATTTCCCAATTGCTTTCAAAACTCTAATTAGTTTAACATTATGACAGAAAGAGTATTAAATATACTGAATCCTTAAGTACGTATATGGCACTACAATCAGCCCAGCATCACAGGTGGAAAATCCTGTGATCTACAGGAAGCAGCTGAGATTTACTAGAAGGCAACTAGGCAACTGCTTTGGTCCTTACAAAACCCCGGCACAGAACCTGTGAAATTAACTAGAGAAGGTAAAGATAGTCCAGCAGTCAGAGAAAGGATGGGATGGGGATATGCATGTTCAAAGTCAGAGCCAGTCACAAGGACCCATATATCCTCACAAACTCTAGAATTTCCCAGATGCTGAAGAGCCACACACTAATCTTAGTCGGATGTAAGAACAGTGGTAAACAAGGGCTTGGGTCTAAGAGGGTGACCACCCCGCAAGTGGGCAGATTCCCTGGCCGTACCGTCAGTGCCCTCGGGACCAGGCAACTGGGTGGCATGATTGCGGACGTAATAAATACAGACACCACCATGCGGGCGGGCACTACACAGGCCAAATACCATACATCAGTTGGCATGATAATCTAAGTTTTAATTACAATGTTTCCACTTACCTGATTTTCTCTTGTATCTCGTAATGATGAAGTAGGAAACAACGTAGAGAACGGCAAAAAGAAGGAAACATATCTGAAAAAAAATTAACAGATCATTTACATTTGTCACACATCTTTGTTAAGATTATAAAAGATACATCTTTGGTATTTATAGGCAAAAAGATTCAATCTATTAAAAAAGTAAAATTTTTAGATATTTTGCTAATATAAAGTTTTGATAAAATACTAATTTATATGAACTAAGTCAAATAGCCCAGTTTTTAATATCATTGCTGAGAAGAAAAAGCCCAATGAAGATTTTTCTTTTTATAACTTAACCAAATTGTTTTCCAAATCATATGGAAGTGTAAAGTGTCAGATCATCACCAACAATCCTGAACACTAAAGTCAATGAGACACTACTGTCCCTTCCAAATATCAAAACATACTACAAAGCTTCAATAACATTTAAAGAGTGTGCTGGTGCCACAATTTGACAGATCAATGAAATAGATTCTATTATATAAAAATATATATAATTTTGGGGCGCCTGGGTGGCGCAGTCGATTAAGCGTCCGACTTCAGCCAGGTCACGATCTCGCGGTCCGCGGTCCGGGAGTTCGAGCCCCGCGTCAGGCTCTGGGCTGATGGCTCAGAGCCTGGAGCCTGTTTCCGATTCTGTGTCTCCCTCTCTCTCTGCCCCTCCCCCGTTCATGCTCTGTCTCTCTCTGTCCCAAAAATAAATAAACGTTGAAAAAAAAAATTTAAAAAAATATATATATATGTATATAATTTTGTTCTACATACAAGAGGCATCACAAATCAATGTGTGTGTGTGGGGGGGGGAATAATCATTCAATAAATATACCACATATCAAAATAAACAGCAGTTGAGTAAGAAACTTTTTTAATATTAAATTCAAATTAAATTCCACTTAATTTTATGGGGATGATAGATAAAAGAAGATGGGTCATGAAACAGGAGATCTCATTATAGTCAGAGACCAAGTGTGCTAGAAATAAAGTCCTACTAGAGCTAAGATCCTAGGATCAAGGTACCAATAGTTTGAAGACTCTCAAACGAAACAATTCCAGGTGCTGATAGTCTAGGGAGCACCCCTCCGCACGGATTTCTGAACAGTGGTTGTTGGCCACAGGATGGAAAATGACCTTAGATCTAGGTGTGAACATCCACTGTACTATGTCATCTAGGAAATGAAAAACTGAGAATGGAGGAAGACCGTGAGCCTCATGTCACAACCGGGACAAGTGGGAGAATGACAGGAGACATACTGACAGTGACCAAAAAGGAGCCAAGAGTAAAAAGCATCAAACTGGCCTGCTGCTGGGAACCCACCGAGAATTCCAGATGGTTACGAGAATGTCAACACCATCACCACATCCTCCCAAAATCCTTCGGAGTGTAGGAAATGGGTCAAAAAGGAAACTGGTTATTGGTAAAGGAATAGAACATCTTCGTCAAGAAGACGTTAAGGGTCAGGGAAGACTGTTTACAATGGAAAAGAAGGGGGCCTGGGCAGAAACTGATTTACGAGGTTAGAGCCAGAGGGATCAAACGGACTGGGCATTAAAATTTATGACAGACACTAACTGAAATTCATTTGACAACTACTTGTTGTGAGCTTACGGTACACCAGGTACACTTTTGGGAACTAAGAGCAGGAAGATGAGATCTCATCTCTTACTTCTTCCCTCCAGCGTTTTGAACACACAGAGCTCTTCCTGGCTCAGACCCTCGGCCTTGAATACCCTCCCTCCACACAGCTGCGTGCCTTGCTTCGTCTTCTCCCACAGTCTTTCCTCAGGTGTCACATGTGAGGTGTGCCCCCTCGCCCCTGCCGGGGCTCCCCATGCCCCTAACCCAGCACAAGGTCATCGTCCGTTCCACTGACCGCTTACTGACTGGTTAGCTGTTTTCTTACTGGATTGTAAGCTCAACGAAGGTGGAACTTGGTTTTATTCACTGCTGTGTTCTTGTTCCAAAAAGCGCACCTGTTGTGCAGAAGTTTGTAACAAGTGCCAGTCCTCACAAACAGTAAAGTGTTGGTTTTCACCCTGAGTGAGATGGGAATCCGTGGTGGGACTCGGAGCAGAGGGAGACAGAATCCATGACAGAGGGAAAAGGCTCACTCTAGGTACAGTGGGGAAAATAACTGAAGCAGCCAGAGCAGTCAGGAGCGTCCACCAATCATCCAGAGCAGAGGTCACTCGGAGCTGTGTGTGGACTTATCAAAAATGATCAAGTTCGGGGCAGGTTTTGAAAACCACCTTGAGAGGGCGTGGCCTAAGAAACCGGAAAGAGACAGTGGCCATTTCCTGCGTCGGGAAAGATTATGATGAAGTCATTTTGGGTTGGAAGTTAAAAAGTACAGTTTACACTGATGCAGGTGAAATACTTATTATCCACTCAGGTGGAGAGGCTGGATGGGCTGTTGGATACGAAATCTGTACAATCCAGGGAAAGGAGCCCGGCTAAGATTTTTTAAGGTGGGGGGTGGGAGGTGCCAGGGGGGACACACGCAGATAGACATTTAAAGCCCTGAGACCAGATGGGATTTTCATCCTAGGGAGTGAGTGCAGCCAGAGAATTCCAAGAACCAAGCCCCAGAAGTCTCCAATACTTAGAAGCCAACCTGACAGAAGGAGTCAGCAGGTAGGAGGCATACAAGAGGCTGTGACGTCCTGAAAGCCACATGAAGAAAGTTCGTGTAGGAAAAGGGGATCATCAGCCGTGTCAAATGCTGCTGACAGACCAAGGAAGATGAGCACTGAGAACTGACACCTGGATTTAGCAACACGGAGGTCGGAGGTCGTCAGTGACCTTGACGAGAGAGGTTTTTCTGGAGTGCTGAACGTAAAACTCCGACTGAAGCAGATTGAGAGAGAGGAAGAATTGGAAACAAAATGTAGCCAGTTCTTTCCAGGAATTTATGGGAAAGGGAAGAAAAAGAAATGGGATGAGGCCTGTGAAGAGGGGTTTTTTTAAGAGGAGAAAAGCTACACACACTTGTAATCATATTCCAGCAGAGAGGAAAATTATCGAAGCAAGGGAGAAAAAGGCGGACTGCTAAGCCAACACGCCCAGGCTGGGGAGCCAGAAAGAAAGCCCCTGGTCACGAGGAGGAGGAGCGAGCAGGAGAGCAGGGAACACGTGAGTCCCATGGCGGGCAGGTGTGCAGATGTGGGGCAGCAGCATAACGACAGAGTCCCTTCCGAGGGCTTCTATGTTCTCAGTGAAACAGAAGCACGTTCTTCTAGGAAGAGTTACACGTGGGGAGTGGAGACAGCAGGCACACAGGGAATGAGGCGGGAAGTGGCGTAGAGAACACGAGGAAGTGGGAGGCAGGCAAAGTGAAGCGGCCTTCAAGCACGGTGGGGGGGGGGGGGGGGTGGAGCCTGCTTCTCGGCCACTGAAGGGGCCGCGGGCAGAACGGGCAGAGGCTCGAGGGCTCTAAGGGCTCTAACACCTCCCCTGTTCTCCTCCCTGTATGGCCGACACCTGCACATTCGCACTGGGCACCGCTCACTCCTCCTCCAACCACGGATCAGACTTCATGTCCACCACCCAACGTCAGGTGCCCTGGCAGGGGTCAGCCATGACCTAGAGGCCAAATTTCACTCTCATAATTTCACCTGACCTCTGAGCAGTACCTTCTATCTCAGCAAAGGTCCTCCTTCTCTGATTGTTCACCCAGTCTCCATCACTAGCTTGCCTTTCCTGCCAGCCTTTAAATATTACTCATCTAAAACAAACAAACAAAAACAAAAAACACCATTATTCTCTAGGATCTCAGGGCTGAGCCAGAAATCTATTCTCAATCCACAAGTTCTTCACAGGTAACCTTGTCTGCTCCAGGGTTCTAACCATCAACCCTCAGAAATCCCGGGACCACAGTTTGAAAACCACTGGTCTTGGGTATTAGCAAAAGTTAAGTGAAATTATTGGCCATATATCCTAAATAGACTGGGGGGAAAGAAAAAGAAACCAAGTAACCAAGTGCAGGGTGATGGATGCTGAGTGAAACGACTGGCCATAAATCCTAAGTAGATTGGGGCGGGGAAAGAAACCAAGTACAGAGTGATGGATAAGAATGGAGATGTCAGGGCACGTGGGTGTTCAGTTGGCTGAGCATCTGATTTTGGCTCAGGTCATGATCTCACAATTCGTGAGTTCAAGCTCCACATCAGGCTTTCTGCTGTCAGCACAGAGCCCACCTTGGATCCTCTGTCTCCCTCTCTCTCTGCCCCTCCCCAACTTGTGCTCTCGCTTGCATGTGCATGCTCTAATAAATAAATAAACTTAAAAAAAAAAAAAGAGTGGAGATGTCAATCAACTGAGGTTCCTGGTAGAACTGCAATAAAATACCAAAGGTGAAAGAAAAAGTTATGATTAACGAATGCTTTCAGATTTTTAAACTTAGTATTTAACGTTAGAGAACAAAAGTGTCGGGAATTCCAGAAAGTTCATGCACAAACAGTGGGTAAGAAGGCATGAAAAGTAATGAACAAAAGGAAATCAAGGAACCAAAATGCATGGTATAAAATGGAAAGACTAATGAAAAGCAATTCAATTAAGAACGGAAGTAAAGCTGGGGCGCCTGGGTGGCGCAGTCGGTTAAGCGTCCGACTTCAGCCAGGTCACGATCTCGCGGTCTGGGAGTTCGAGCCCCGCGTCAGGCTCTGGGCTGATGGCTCAGAGCCTGATGCCTGTTTCTGATTCTGTGTCTCCCTCTCTCTCTGCCCCTCCCCCGTTCATGCTCTGTCTCTCTCTGTCCCAAAAATAAATAAACGTTGAAAAAAAAAAATTAAAAAAAAAAAAAAAAGAACGGAAGTAAAGCTAACAATTATAAAAACAAATATAAGCATGACTAATTTATTAATTTTTTGACATTTTTCATTTGTATTTATTTACAAAAAAATTTAATATTTGTTTATTTTTGAGAAAGAGACACACACACACACACACACACACACACACACACACACACACAGAGTGTGAGCGGGGAAGGGGCAGAGAGAGAAGGAGACACAGAATCCAAAACAGGCTTCAGGCCCTGAACTGTCAGCATAGAGCCATGAGATCATGACCTGAGCCAAAGTCAGATGCTCAACGAACTGAGCCACCCAGGCGCCCCAACATTTTTCATTTTGAGAGAGAGAGAGAGAAAGAGAGAGCACACATGAGCCGGCGAGAGAAGCAAGCAGGGAGAGAGACAGAGACAGAGAGACAGAGAGAGAGAGGATCTCAAACAGGCTCCATGCCAAGCATGAAGCCCTACCTGGGGCTCGATTCCACAACCCTGGGATCACAACCTGAGCCAAAATCAAGAGTTGGACACCCAACTGACTGAGCCACCAAGGCTCTCCCAAACATAAGTATTATTACTTTAGAAATAAAAGCTACCCATAATGAAAATAAAAATACAACTATAACATATTAGAACAAAACTCACAGAATGGGTTAGACTATTTTTCTAGTTCCAAAGTTGGGACTAGGAGCAAGTGTTCCTCCCGTAAATGATGCATATTCAAGACAGACAGCAACCCACAGGGATGCGCAAAATGCAGGCACACTGTAATCTTACCTCTTATCGTCCCTATAGCCAGTGCGAACACAAAGAAATTCCTAACCAAAAAAGGAGAAGGTCCTTACAGCCCTTCACCACTAACAGTGAGTAAGGTACAGCTGATAAAAAGAGAGAGGAACAGGCTCTCATGGTTCTCTAAAAAGACAGAGCTTTGGGGCGCCTGTGTGGCTCAGTCGGTTGAGTGTCGGACTCTTGATTTCAGCTGGGGTTGTGATCACAAGGTCATGGGATCAAGTTCCGTGTTGGCCTGCTTACGGTCTCTCTCTCATTCCCTCTGCCCCTCTCCCCCACTCATGCACTCTCTCACTCCCTCTCAAATAAAAAATAGTAACTTTTTAAAAATTAAAAAAAAATTGAGCTTTAATCTCCTGGTCAGGGAGGAAAAGTAAGGACACTAAAGCTCACAGGCAGAAATGATACAACATGCATGCCCTCTGTGCTGGCTAAATCAGAGGGCAGAAACCGTGGCTGCCACATGGCTTTAGTCCTGATGCTGATCAAGAATGGCTATCCTAGAAACATACATTCTTCCAAAACTGAATCAGGAAGAAATAGAAAATGTTAACAGACTGATTTCTAATAATAAAATTGAATAGGTAGTGAAAAACTACCAACAAAAAAGTCCAGGACCTGATGGCTTCAATGGTTAATACCTTTTCTTCTCAAACTATTCCAAAAAAACAGAAGATGAAGAGAAGCTTCCAAATTCCATCTGAGACCAGATTTACCTTGATACCAAAACCAGACAAAAACACTACAAAAAAAAAAAAAAATACAAGCCAGTGTCTCTGCTAAACATAGAGGCAAAAATCCTCAACAAAATACTAGCAAATCCAAACCAACAATACATTAAAAAAAAATCATTCACCATGATCAAGTGGGATTTATTCCAGAGATTCAAAGGTGGTTCACTATTCACAAACCAATCAATGTGATACATCACACTAAAAAGGATAAAAAAAAAAAAAAAACACCATATGATCATGTCAATAGATGCAAAAAAGCAAGTGGCAAAATACAACATCCATTCATGATAAAAACACTCAACAAAGTGAGTTCAGAGGGAACATACCTCAATGTAATAAAGGTCACATATGAAAAATCTACAGCTAACATCATATTCAATGGTATAAAACTGAAAGTTCTTTCTCTATGATCAGGAACAAGGCAAGGATGTTCACTCTCCCCTCAACAAAGTACTGGAAGTCTTAGCGGCAGCAATCAGGCAAGAAAAAGAAATAAAAGGCATCCAAATTGCTAAGGAAGAAGTAAAACTTACTCTTTGAAGATGATATGATACAATAATCAAAAACCCTAAACCCTAAAAATTCTACCAAAAACTATTAAAACTGATGATGAATTCAGTAAAGTTGCAGGATATGAAATTAATATTAAAACTGTTGCATTTCTATACACTGATAACAAAGTAACAAAAAAAGAAATGAAAGTAACAATCCTGTTTACAATTGCACCAAAAATAATAAAATACTAGGAATAAATTTTGCCAAGGATATGAAAGACCTATATTCCAAAAACTATAAGACATTCATGAAATTAATTAAAGATGACACAAACAAATGGAAAGATATACCATGCTCATGGACTGGAAAAATATTACTAAATGTCCATACTAAAGCCATCTGTCTACAGATGCATTGCAATCCCTATCAAAATACCAATAGAATTTTTCCCGTAACTAGAACAAATAATCCTAAAATCTGTAGGAAACCACAAAAGACCTTGGATAAGTAAAGCAATCTTGAGAAGAACAAAGCTGGAGGTATCACAATCCCAGATTTCAAAATGTACTACAAGCTAAAATAATCAAAACACTATGGCACTGGCACAAAAACAGACACACAGGTCAATGGAACAGAACAGAGAGGCCAGAAATAAACCTTCACCTATATGGTTAATTAATCTATAACAAAAGAGGCAGGAATATACAACGGGGAAAAGACAGTCTTTTCAATAAATGCTGCTGGAAAAACTGGACAACTACATGCAAAAGAATGAAACTGGACAATTTTCTTAACACCATACACAAAAATAAACTCAAAATGGATCAAAGACCTAAATATGAGACCTGAAATCATACAAATCCTAAAAGAAAAGGTTGGACATCAACCTTAGCAACATATTTATGGATACGTCTCCTGAGGCAAGGGAAACAAAAGCAGAAATAAACTATTGGGACTAAGCCAACACAAAAAGCTTTTGCAAAGCAAAGAAAACCATCAACCAAACAAGAGGTAACTTGGGGTACCTGAGTGGCTCACAAGGTTGAGCATCCAATTCTTGATTTTGGCTCTGGTCATGATCTCCTGGTTCATGGAATTGAGCTCCGAGTCAGGCTCTGCCCTGACAGCACAGAGCCTGCGTGGGATTCTCTCTGCCTCTCTCCCTGTCTCTCTCTGCCCCTCCCCTGCACGCGCGCGCACGCACACACACACACAAACACACACACACACTTGCTCTCACTCTCTCAAAATAAGTAAATATTTTTTAACGTTTATTTATTTTTGAGAGAGAGAGCATGAGCAGGGGGAGGGGCAGAGAGAGAGAGGAACACAGAATCTGAAGCAGGCTCCAGGCTCTGAGCTGTCAACACACAGCCCAATGCAGGGCTCGAATTCCCAAACCATGAGATCACAACCCGAGCCAAAGTTGGATGCTTAACTGACTGAGCCACCCAGATGCCCCTAAAATTAAAATTATAATTCTTCAAGTAATCCTAAGAGCCAGAAAAATAATAAAACAAAGAAAAATCCAGACTATGCAGCAAAAGACAGGATAACACCAATATTATGAAAGCAGTAATAAAGATGAAACATTAAAATCATAATTGTAAATGAAACAAATTATGAAAAGAAAACTCTCACAGATGGAGACATATTGAAAATAAAGTAACCTAAAAAGACTGAAAACAAAAGGATAAACAGAGACAAACTGGGCAGACACTAACAAAGAAGCTGACTGTTGGGACTCCTGGGTGGTTCACTGGCTTGAGCGTCTGACTCTTGATTTTGGCTCAGATCATGATCCCAGGGTCATGAGATTGAGCCCGGCAGGCTCCACGCTAAGCATGGAGCCTGCTTAAGATTCTCTCTGCCTCTCGCTCTCTGCCTCTCTCTCTCCCTCTCTCTCTCTCTCTCTCTCCCTCTACTCCTCCCCAACTCGTGTGTACCTGCACACGTTCTCTCTCTCTCTCTCTCGAAGAAGAAGAAGAAGAAGAAGAAGAAGAAGAAGAAGAAGAAGAAGAAGGAAAGAAATTGACTGTCATTTTTTCCCTCTCTCAGACAAGGATGAATTTAAGGCATAAGGTGCAAAGTAAGACAAAACGGCATTCTATGAACAACAGTAAAGCCCACAATGAAGAAAGAATCTTCACGCACCAAAAACACAGCACAAAAACACACTTTTTTAAAAACTGAATATTCAAGGAAAAATGTAAACCACTACTTTAGTTGGGAGACTTTAATTCACCATAAAAGACAAAGTAAATGCAAGCCAAACACATACTAATAATATGACTTTTTAAAGGTATTAAGATTGCTCTAGTAAATAAATGTGTTTATCATACTCAATGCTCTACACCCCTATAAGCCCATGTCCTGCCATCAATGTCCCAGCCCCCCACCACTACTAATCTGCTTTGTTTCTATGGATTTACCTAATCCAGATATTTCATATCAATGAAAACATAATATGTGCCTTTTTGTGTCAGGCTTCTTTCCCTTAGCATAATATTTTCAAGGTTCCCACAGGATGCACCAATACATCATTCTTCCAGACTTCTTACAAAAATAAATAAAACCCTATTTGATTAAAAACACACTGAATATTTTGTTGCTAGCAGCTCAAAGTTTCCTTTCAGATATATTTGCATATGTTCGTTGCTCGTTTGTAAATGCGACAAACCCCCTTTAAAGAGGTAAGAAACAAAATTAGCAATACTCCATCTCCAGAACAATTAACACGACTTTGAAACACAAGCGAGTATCTACTTTTCTAAGTGTTACTAGCACCATCATAATAAACTGCCCTGTTATCTGTCAACTCGTGCTTCGATAAAGGTAAAATAGTATTTCCCCACAAACAAGTAACACTGACACCCTGAACAAGGGGTAAATATTCTATTTTTCAAGATTATCACAATAAGTCTCAAACTCATTAACGTCATCTACAATATTACACTTTATTGCTTATTCTTGAGGTTTTTCAGGTTCTACATACTCTTACATCGGAAGTCACCAGCAAAAACTTCTTTAAATCCCTTCTGAGACCCAGACTCCAGCAAAACACAAAGGAAAGACAGCTTTCTCTGAGCCAGCTGTCACTCCTGTCCTTTGGGTTCCTACATTCGAGGCACAACTATTCTACCACAAAGCCCCCTCTTCCTGAATCCCCACAATACTCCTAGTACCCAGATTTCAGCACAACCTCTGAATTCCATTAAATGTTTCAGGTACATAAAATTTGTCTCCTAAACTTTTTATTACATATAGTTTAGGTACATTAAAGGTACTAAATACCAACAGGAACTATCTTATACATCTCTTGAATCTTCCTGAGTGCCTAGATAAGTAATTTTAAAATAAACTGCGTAAATTACACTCCCTTCCTACTGCCGGATCCTTAGCCTCCATCAGACCTAATCAGGGCAAAGGGAAGACGCTTTGAATAGGATGAAAGGTACACGTTTAAATTAGACTGTACTTAATTTTCAGTATGTAAGAGTGACCATAAAACTAAGAGATAAGCCAAAGTTGTCATCAAAGGAAGGGAACAGAGATCCAACAAACAATCCTTACAGTGGGAGAAAATTAAACTGCTTTACAACTATTTACTACCAAGTTTACTCATGCAATAAACAGTTAAGTACTGACATCTTAATGATCCTGAGTCTTCCTTCTAAGAGAGGAATGTCTCTCCATTAATGTAGATCTTCTTTGATTTTTTTAAATCAGAGTGTAATTTTATATCTAAGCATTTTCTCTTGGTGCTAATGTTAATGGCACTGTATTTTTTTATTTCAAATTCCAATTTTTCATCCTAGTATACAGGACAGCAATGGACTTTTGTGGATTAACATTGTATCTTAATATCTTGCCATAACCCAGGAGTTTTCTGTTGTTGTTATTGACTCTGGGATTTTCTATATAGACTATCATGTCATCTGAGAACGAAGACAGTTTTCTTTTTCTCTTCCCAATTTGCACACCTATCAGTTTACTGCGTTAGGCAGGACTTCCAGCGCAATGTAGAAAAGCAGTGAGAAGAGAGGACATAGTTGCCTTGTTCCTGATCTTAGTGGGAAAACGCTTGGTTTCTCATCATTAAGTATGATGTTAGCTGTAGATATTTTGTGGATGTTCTTTATCAAGCTGAGGAAGTTCTCCTCTATTCTTGGTTTATTGAGAGCTTTTACCATAAACGGATGTTGGATTTTGCCAAACGCTTTTTCTTCATATACTGATAGGATCATATGCTGTTTCTTCTTTAGTCTATCGATGTGATGGATTACACTAAGTGATTTTTGAATGTTGAACCAGGCCTGCATACTTAGAATAAACCCGCGTGGTCCTGGTGCATAAGAATTCTTTTGGCACACTGTTGAATTTAGTTTGCTAATATTTTCTTGCAGAACTGTGCATTTATGCTCATAAGAGATATTGGTCTGTAGTTTTCTCTTATTGCAATGTTTTTTGTCTGATTTTAGTATTAGGATAACGCTGGCCTCCAAGAATGAGCTAGAAGTATTCCATCTGCTTCTATTTCCTATAAGAGATTGCAGAGAATTGGTATCACTTGTTCCTTAAACATTTAGTAGAATGCACCAGTGAAACCATCTACGGTGTTTGGGAAGGTCAACTCGTTATTCAATTTCTTTAAAATATGCAAGCCTACCCAGATTATGTTTCTCATTGTGTGAGTTTTGGTAGACTGTGTCTTTGAAGAAATTTGTCCATTTCATCTAGGTTTTCAAACTTGTGGGCATAGAATTATTCATAATATTCCTTTAGTATCTTTTTAATGCCCATTGACTCAGTAGAAATGATCTTTCACTTCTGATATTAGTAATTTGTGTTTTCTCTCTTTTTTTCTTGGTTAGTCTAGCTAGAGGCTTATCAATTTTATTGATATGTCTAAGGAGCAGGTTTTGATTTTGTGAATTTTTAAAACTTATTTCTTATTTTCACTTTCACTAATTTCTGCTCTATTTTTTTTCTTTTGATTACTTTGGAATTACTTTGCTCTTTTTTTTAGTTTTTTTTTAAATTTTTTTTAATGTTTATTTATTCTCGAAAGAGAGAAAGAGACACACAAAGGGTGAGCAGGGGAGGGCAGAGAGAGAGGGAGACACAGAATCCAAAGCAGGCTGCAGGCTCCAAGCTGTCAACACAGAGCCTGATGTGGGACTCAAATCCACAAACCGTGAGATCATGACCTGAGCCGGAGTTGGACACTTAACCAACTGAGCCACCCAGGTGCCCCTTCTTTTAGTTTTCTAAGGTGGAAGCTTAGATTGTTAATTTTTAAGTCTTTCTTCTTTTCTAATATAGCCATTCAATGCTATGAATTTCCCCCTACACACTGCTTTTGCCGCATCCCACAAATTTTGATATATTTTATTTTCATTAAGTTAAAAACATTTTATGGGGCGCCTGAGTGGTTCAGTTGTTGGGTGTCCAACTTCAGCTCAGGTCATGATCTCACAGCTAGTGAGGTTCGAGCTCCGCGTCGGGCTCTGTGCTGACAGCTCAGAGCCTGGATCCAGCTTCAGATCTGTGTCTCCCTCTCTCTCTGCCCCTAACCCACTCGCATTCTGTCTCTGTCTCCCTCAAAAGTAAAATAAAACATTAAAAAAAATTTTTTTTTAACTTTTCTAGAGACCACACTGACCCATGTGTTACTTAGAGGTTGTTTAATCTCTAAGTATTTTGTAGCTTGCCAGTTAATTTCCATTATTAATTTGTAGTTTCACTCTTTTGTGGTCTCAGAGCAAACATTACATGATTTCTATTCCTTTAAGTTAAGATGTGTTTTATGGCCTAGAATGTGGTCTATCTTGGTGAATTCTTCATGCAAACTTGGGGAAAATGTACACCGTGCTGCTGAAGTAGTCTGTAACTGTCCATTAGATCCAGCTGACTAATATTGCTGTTCAACGATATACCCTTGTTGATTTCCAGCCTGCTAGATCTGTCAATTAGTGACAGAGGGGTGTGGCAGTCTCCAGCTATAATAGTAGAATCACCCATTTCTCTTTGCAGTTTATCAGTTTTTGCCTCACATATTTTGAACCTCTGTTGTTAAATGCATACACATTAAGAACTGTTATGTCTCCTTGGAAAGTTGACCCTTTTTCATTCTGTATTGCCCCTTTTATTTCTTGTAATTTTCCTCGGTCTAAAGACTGCCTTGTCTGAAATTAATACAGCCACTCCAGCTCCCTTTTAATTACTGTTAGCTTGGTATATCTTTCTCTGTCCCTTCACTTTTAATCTATCTTTACATTTTAAGTGGATTTTTTATGAACAGCATACAGTTGGGTTTTTTTAATGCCCTCTGATAGAGTCTGTCTTTTGACAGATACACTTAGGTCATTCACATTTAAAATGATCATTAATAGTACTGGTTGAATATTTATCACAGTTTTAACTATTTTTTTTTTTGTTTTGTTTCTTGCCCACGTTCTCGGTTTCTATTTTTGTCTTTCAGTCTTTGTCTGTCTGCTCTGGTTTTAACTGATTCTATTTTCTCTCCTCTTCTAACATATCAATTATAGTTCTTTTAAAATATTTTTAGCGGTTGCCTTAGAGTTTGTAATTTACAACTACTCTGAGTCCACTGTCAAGTACCTAATCACGGGTAGTGCAAGCACCCTGTAACTGAGTGTTCCCAGCTCCTCTCGCCCATCCCTTCAGTAGAGCTGTCATTCACCTTACTTCTCCCGAAATGTAATCACTAAAAGTGTTGCTATTACTTGCAATAAACTGTTATCTGATATATTAAGAAAACAAAAGATTTTATTTCACCTTCATTTATCTTTCTCTAACATTCTTTCTTTCTTCATATAGATCTGAATTTCCCACCTAAGTAATTTTCCTTATGAGGAACTTCTGTTAAGATTTCTTGCCAAGCAGGTCTACCATCAATAATGTCCCTCGATTCTTGTCTGAAGAAGTTTTTATTACTCCTTTATTTTTAAAGAGTAATTTGCTGAATATAGAATTCTAGCTTGGTGGATGTTTTTTCTAATAACATTTTAAACATATCACTCCTCTCTACTCTTCTTTCTGAAAAGAAATCAGATATAATTCTCCTAAGATTCTCTATCTGTAAGGTATTTTTATTTTTCCTAGTTCTTTCCCCTGTTTACTTTGTCTCCAATTTTCTGCAGTTGAATATGATATGCCTACACATTAATTTTTTTATTTTTTGGTATTTATCCTTGTTGGTGGTCTGTGAACTTTCTGGATCTGTGATTTGGTGTCTATAGTAATTTCTGAAAAATTCTCACCCATTATTGCTTCAAATATTTCTCCTGTTCTCCTCTTTCTGGTATTCCCAATACACGTACATAACACCTTTTGTAATTATCCTATAGTTCTTGGGTGCTCTGTTCCTTTCTTTAATTCTTTTTTTTCTCTTTGCTTTTCCATTGAGGAAGTTTCTTTTCTATTAGATTCTTCTTCCTTTCCTTGGGCATGTCTAGTCTACTGATAAGCTCATCAAAGGTATTCTTCATTCTATTACAGTTTATTTGATTTTTACCATTCCTTGATTCTTTCATTTTTACTTATTTTGAGAGAGGAAGAAAAAAATGTGAGTGCGGGAAGGGCAGG
This sequence comes from Leopardus geoffroyi, assembly GCF_018350155.1. NCBI lineage: Eukaryota > Metazoa > Chordata > Mammalia > Carnivora > Felidae > Leopardus > Leopardus geoffroyi. The sequence goes on from NC_059331.1 coordinate 167,864,401, forward strand.
GAGAGAGGGAGAGACAGGATCCAAGTAGGCTCTGCACTGTCAGCACAGAGCCCAGACACAGGGCACGACCTCATGAACTGTGAGATCATGACCAGAGCCAAAACCAACAGACAGACCCTTACCCAACTGAGCCAACCAGGTGCCCCATCATTGATTCTTTCTGAAAGTTTCCATCTCTTTGCTTACATTACCCATCTGTTCTTGGATGTTGTACACTGTTTCTGTTACAGCTCTTAGCATATTAATTATTTCAAATTCTGGTTTTATTATCCCTAAATCTCTGTGATATTTGAGTCTGCTTCTGATGCCTTTTCTGTCTCTTCCAACTGTATTTTATTATTTTTTATTTTTTATTTTAGAGAGAGCGAGCAAGCAGAGGAGAGGGGCAAAGGGGGAGAGAGAGAATACTAAGCAGGGTCCCTGCTCAGAGTGAAGCCCAAAGCAGCAGTGAAGCACCATCCACGATGGTGAGATCAAGACCTAGCTGAAATCAAGAGTCAGACGCTCAACTAACTGAGCCACTTAGGAGACCCCCAACTGTATTTTCTGACTTTTAGTATGCTCTGTAATTTTTTTGTTAAAAGTTGGACTTTGTGTATAGGATAAAAACAGTTGGGGTAAATAAGACTCCAGCGAGGTCTACGTGTATCTTGACTGTCAGATGGGCTGCTTCCTGTTTGATGTACCCGTTGGGATCAGATGCTAGAATGTCCCCTAGTGTGCTTGTTTTTGTCTCCCGTTGTTGCTTTGGTTTTCTCTAGAGATGCCCTCTTTCTTTTTCTTTTTTCATTTTATTATTTTTTAAAAAACTTTTTAATGTTTATTTATATTTTAGAGAGAGAGAGAAAGAGAGAGAGTGTGTGTGTGAGCGGTGGAGTGGCAGAGAGAGAGGGAGACACAGAATCTGAAGCAGGCTCCAGGCTCTGAGCTGTCAGCACAGAGCCAACACAGGGCTCAAACCCACAAACTGTGAGATCATGACCTGAGCAGAAGTTGGATACCCAACTGACTAAGCCACCCAGGCGCCCCTAGAGACTCCCTCTTAAAGAGTCTGAGCCTTGCAGTTCTTTTAGCTGTAATCCCCTGTTATTATGCAGAAGCCTGACTGATGTGGTGGTAAGGAGTGGCTCTGGTAACAAGAATTTCCTTTGAGGGGCACCTGGTTGGCTCAGTTGGTTAAGTGTCCAACTCCTGATTTCAGCTCAGGTGGGATCAAGCCTTGCTTCCGGCTCTGCACTGACATCACAGAGCCTGCAAGGGATTCTCTCTCTCCCTATCTGCCCCTCCCCTGCTCGTGCTCGCTCACTCGCTCTCTAAATAAATAAAATAATTAATTGGAAGGAAGGAAGGAAGGAAGGAAAGAAGGAAGGAAGGAAGGAACAATTACCCTTGAGAGCAGACCTTTGTCAAGGTAAACACAACCTTCTAGGCATTTTTCAAAATGGTTGCTTTCCCGCTCCCCCTGCTAAAGCACGAGGGGATTTTTTTTTTAAACCTGAGAGCCTACTAGAGCTCCTAGAAGTAATCCTCATTAAAGTATGGAGGCACCCCCTAAACCTGAACCTCTGGAGTTTCAAACTCTATTAAGCCTCCGTCAATTAACTGATTACAGTTTAAGTGTTGCTACCAGTATTGGCTATTTGGCAGGCTTCTGCTAGAAAGGCTTTTGCTCTGGGTAAGCTGTGATTCTAGGCCTCCACCTCTCCTTCCAGTTTTCAAGGCCTGTGCCCTATGACCTCAATTCTCTGATGGATTTAAGAAGAGTTGTTGATTTCAAATTCTTCAACTTTTCTCACTGTTGGAGGATGGAAATGACTTCCAAGTTCAAGTTGGACTGGAAACCAGAAGTCACTCACATGTTTTATGGTCTTATCTTTTATCTTCAGGTCTTTGATTTACCTGAGAATTGTTTTCTGTGTACGGTATATATGATATAAAATATTTTTTAATTTCTTTCAACGTTTATTTATTTTTGGGACAGAGAGAGACAGAGCATGAACGGGGGAGGGGCAGAGAGAGAGGGAGACACAGAATCAGAAACAGGCTCCAGGCTCTGAGCCATCAGCCCAGAGCCCGACGCGGGGCTCGAACTCACGGACCGCGAGATCGTGACCTGGCTGAAGTCGGACGCTTAACCGACTGCGCCACCCAGGCGCCCCTAATTTCTTTTTTTTAGAGAGAGAATGAGTGGGGGAGACAAGGCAGAGAGAGAGGAAGAGAGAAAATCCCACGCAGGCTCCACGCTGTCAGGGCAGAGCTCAATGAAAGGCTCGGCTCGATCCCACGACCCTGGGACCACAACCTAAGCTGAAATTAAGAGTCGGACGCTCAACCAACTGAGCCACCCAGGCACTCCTATAAAATACTTTCTAAAAAATACTCTATTCTCAGGGTGCCTGCGTGGCTCAGTCGGTTAAGCGTCTTTCTCGCTCGCTCTCGCTCACTCTCTCAAAAATAAATAAACCCTTTAAAAAGTTTTTTTAATAAAAACAAATAAAATAAAGGAGTTCCTTGACCTTGGGGCTATTAACGTTTTAGGCCAAATAGCTCCTTGCTGCTGTGGAGGTCCTTTGAAATGTAAGATTTTAGCAGCATCTCGGTCTTCTACCCACTAGATACCAACACATAACACACACCCCTCAGTTGTGACACTGCTACAGGTTTCTTGGGGCGACCCAGTTGAGAACCATAGGTCTAAGAAATGGATGTTAAATGTGGAAAAAGGAAATAAGGTAAAAATTTTATTACTTGGTGTTAATCTTTTCAAATAATGTAAATTTTCAAGGGCAGGAATGGTAGCTAAATCCCTAAAGAATGACTTAAAAATTGTTGTGTCAGAGATACGCATGCATGTGATGTTTAGAAGACCTTAAGAAAAGACTCCCACGCAACTCTCATCCACAGGTAATCTGCTGCTTTTCTAAGTCACTTCCATAATACTAGGAAACGTTTGTTGGTTTACCAATGTTAACAAAATATATTCACTACTCAATACAGAAGTTCAGAATGTAGCTACTATTTTTCTGACATTGAGGATTTACACCAGTACAGTGACTATTACCACCACTACCTGTCTTCCACTTCCTCTTCTGGTGTTTATTATATTTAGTCTTTGTTATTCTCTTGGGTAATCCCTAAGGACTTAAATCTTTACTTCTTGTTTTATCAATTTATTCCCGGGGGTGTAGCTAACAGATGTTTCCTGTTCTTAAATTCTCTAGCAGCTGCTATTATTTATTATCATCATCGTCGTCATTAAAGAAAACCTAACTACCCAAAAGAGATGGTTCTCTTTAGTTTTTCATGACTTAAGATAATGAGACAATGAGAATCTTAATGCATGTAAGCTGCCTTTCTGAAATAACGGCAGTATGAATTCCCAGGAGTAAGACTATTCAATCAGAGCATATAGTCCATCATACTGCCTTCTAGCACGGTTTATTAGAAAACATGTTATTTCATGCTTATTGAAAATAGCATTATTTTTTCCCAATTATATAAATAAAAATCCTTTTTGCTAAAAATTGAAGGTATTCAGGGGCACCTGGCTGGCTCAGTCAGTAGAGCACGCAATACTATTTTTATATTTTAAAACAAATAAAATATTTGAAATAAAATATTTTAAAACAAATATTCGAAAATAAATATTTTAAAACAAATTTAATGTATTCAGAGGAGTATAAGGAAAAAGGTAAAAGGGTAAAAATATGAAATTCCACTACTCTGAAAAAAGCACCCTTCTTCCATGCTTCTTTCTATGCATATCTACACAACATAAATAACTTTAGTCAGATTACAGGTTTACTGTTTTTAATGTGGAAATATCTTCAGGTTCTCTCTCCTTATTATTTCTGGCTTCTAGTCATACTTTTTTTACACACTCTCCCCCACCACTTTGCCACATCTCCGGCAGCCAGTGGAAGAGCAGTCTGGTGTACAGCCCTCCATTCTTCCTGGCTCCAAAACACTCCACAGCATGTGTCACCAGACGTAAAAGGACAGGCCTTCTAAAAAATTATTTTTAGGGGCGCCTGGGTGGCGCAGTCGGTTAAGCATCCAACTTCAGCCAGGTCACGATCTCGCGGTCCGTGAGTTCGAGCCCCGCGTCAGGCTCTGGGCTGATGGCTCAGAGCCTGGAGCCTGTTTCCGATTCTGTGTCTCCCTCTCTCTCTGCCCCTCCCCTGTTCATGCTCTGTCTCTCTCTGTCCCAAAAATAAATAAACGTTGAAAAAAAAAATATTTAAAAAATTATTTTTACACTTAAGTCTCTAATCCATCTGGAACTTATTTTCATATATATGATATGGGAGCTCAATTTCACATTTTGTTTCTGAATGGTGAGTAATTAGGCCAACACAATTTATTAAATAAACCATCTTCTTCCACCGAAAATAACTACTGTTGCTGTGTACCAAATCCCCAAGTATACTACGGCATATTTCTGACTATTACGTTTCTTTGTTCTCTTTGCCAATTTCGATAACAACGACATGCACTTTCAATAGTAAATAATTATATACTGTATTTGCTCTCTGGGCAAATCTCTGAGTTTCATTTTTCATAATTTCCTAGGCTAGACTTGGGCTTGGGGGGGGAGGAGGCAAAATTTAGACAATCGTCCATATGGACTTAAAATCATTTTTATTCAATTTCAAATAAAACTCTGACTCTAACTGAAATTGCATTAAGTATATATAAATTGATTTTGGAAGAGTTAACATTTGCATGATACTGTCTTTCCCTCCAGAAATGTGGAAAATCTTTTCATCTGTTAGACATTTCATACTCTTCAAAACATTTTTATGGTTTTCTGCATACAGTCTTTGTTCCTTTCTTATTAAGTTTAGTTCTGATTTATTATACCTTTTGTTGCTAACGTAAATAAAATATTTTTCTTACGTTGACTATGGTTGGCAATTACAAGTATACAGAAAAGCTCCTGACTTAGGTATAGTTACACTGTTTCCAGTAAGTTTACCAAGCTCGCTCATAATTTCAGAATCTCATGGTTTTTCTAGTTACACAATCACGTAACAAATTTAAAAAGATCATCTTCTTTTCTAATAATTATAATCAGTATTAATTTTCTTAGCTTTCTGAATCCCCCAGAATCTCGAAAATAATGTCCAATAATAATGATGATAGCAGACATACCTGCCTTTTCTTCATAATAATGAAATGGCTTTTGGTTTCCACATTTAGTATAATGCTTCTTGTTGGTTTCTTTAATATTTAAGTAATTGTCATTCATTTCTATCTTATTTAGCATTTTGTCAGGAATGGTTGCTTAATTTTATCGACGTTTATTGGAATAATCAATTTTCCTTTTAAATTGTTGAGATGATAAGTTATGTTAATATGTTTCATGGTATTAAGCCATGCTGATGTTGATCCATCCCTGGAATAAATCCATCTTGTTTACTGTGTATTAATTCTTTCATACATTATTATACCATACTACATCTTAAAATTTTATTGACAGTTATAAATAAAATTATTTTATAATTTTCTTTTTTATTCAGATTTTGAGGTTATGGTAACTTAATTTCACAAAATGAAATTAAGAGCTTTTCTCCTTTTTGTGTGGGTTACAATAAATAATATTAGAATTATCTGCTCTTGAAGGGTGATACAGAATTCAGCTATGAGCCCATCAGATCCTAGTATTTCATATGACAGAGTTTGACATACATCTGCAATCTCTTCTATGGTATATAACTAATTCAAGTGTCTAGACTTTTCCTTTGTTAAAGAAAATTAATCTAGACACAGACCTTGTATCTTTCACAGAAATAAACTCAAAATAGATCACAGTCTTAAATGTAAACCACAAAACTACAAAAAATCCAGGTGATCGTGGGTTTAGCAATTACTTTTTCTATATGATATGAAAAGCATTATCCATGAAAGAAAAAAAATGACAAATTGGACTTGATTATAATTAAAAACTTCTGCTCTGTGAAAAACACTGGTAAGAGAAGATAAGCCACAGGCCAGTAGAAAATTTGTACAAAACACACAGCCAATAAAGAAGTTGAATCCAAAATATAGAAAGAACTCATAAAACCCAAAAAACAAACAACCTAATTAAAAAATGAGCAAGAGGTCTGAAGAGATAGCTCACCAAAAAAGACACCATACATGAGAATTAATAACTCAAAGTGGATCACAGATAAAAAGTGTGATGGCTGGGGCTCCTGCATGGCTCAGTCGGTTGAGCATCTGACTTCGGCTCAGATCATGATCTCACTGTCCGTGAGTTCAAGCCCCGCGTAAGGCTCTGTGCTGACAGCTCAGAACCTGGAGCCTATTTCAGATTCTGTGTCTCCCTCTCTCTCTGCCCCTCCCCCACTCATGCTTGTTCGCTCTCTCTCTCTCTGTCAAAAATAAATAAAAATTAAAAAAAATTTTTTTTAAATGTGACAGCTAAAATTATAAAATTCTTGGAAAAAAGTACGAGTCTTTATGACCTTTGGTTGGCAAGGCCTTCTAGAATATGACATCAATACGGGGCGCCTGGGTGGCGCAGTCGGTTGAGCGTCCGCCTTCAGCCAGGTCACGATCTCGCGGTCCATGAGTTCGAGCCCCGCATCAGGCTCTGGGCTGATGGCTCAGAGCCTGGAGCCTGTTTCTGATTCTGTGTCTCCCTCTCTCTCTGCCCCTCCCCCGTTCATGCTCTGTCTTTCTCTGTCCCAAAAATAGACGTTGAAAAAAAAAAATTTTTAGAATATGACATCAATACAAAAATGACCAAAAAAATTGTATAGATTAATTGTATTTCAACAAGATTAAAAACTTTTGGGGTGCAATCAAGAAAGTGAAGAGGTGACCTACAGAATAGAAGAAAATATCTGCAAGTCATATGTTTAATAAGCACATTATGTCCAGGATATATAAAGATTACTTGCAACTCAATAATAAGAAAAAAAGAACCAATTTAGAAAAGGACAAAGCATACAGGGCACCTGGGTGGCTCAGTCGGTTAAGCATCTGTCTTCGGCTCAGGTGATGATCTCATGGTTCATGAGTTCAAGCCCAACATCGGGCTCACTGCTGTCAGTGCAGAGCCCACTTGAGATCCTCTGTCCCCCTCTCTCTGCACCTCCCCTGCTTGTGCTCTCTCAAAAAATAAAACATAAAAACAAAAAAAAAAAAAGACAAAAGATCTGAATAGACATTCCTTCAAAGATGATACACAAATGGCCAATAAGCACACAGAAAGACATTCAACGTCTTTAGTCAGCAGGGAAATGCAAATCAAAACCACAATGAGATAACACTTCATACTCACTAGGATGACTATAATTAAAAATCAAAATGACAGTTAATAGCAAGTGTTGAAAAGGGTGTAGAAAAATAGAAATTCTCCTACATTAATGGTAGAAATGTGAAATGGTATCACAACTTTGGAAAATAATTTGACATTTCCTCAAAATATTAAACAGAGTTATCCTATGATCCCGCAATTCCACCCAAGAAAAATGAAAACATACATCCACACAAAAACTCATAGAGGAATGTTCACAGCAACATTCTTCATAAAAGCCAAAAAGTGGAAAAAACCTGAAGGTCCATCAACTAAAGAATGAATAAACAAAATGTGGCATATCCATATAATGAAATATTCTTTGACCATAAAAAAGAATGAAGTATTGATGCATGTTACAACGTGAATGAATCCTGAAAATATCATGCTAACTGAAAAAAAAGCAAGACACACACAAAAAACACATACTGTATGATTCAATTTATATGAAATATCCAGAATGGGCAAATCTGTACAGACAGAAAGTAGATTCATGGTTGCCTAGGACTGGAGGATTCAGGGGGAAATGGGGAATGACTGCTAATGGGTATAGGGGTTTCTGCTGGAGACAATAAAAATATTCTAGGATTAGATCACGATGATCACTGCACAACTCTTAACTATATTAAAAACCACTGAATTGGGTGAATTAGATGGTATGTGAATGGTTATCTCAAAAAAACTATAAAAAAACAGTTGAGTTTGTTTTGTGCAGAATTTCCATTGTTCTGGTGAGAACCAAATTCATACACATGTATAAAATGCTAAATATAAACTGTATAATTTCAGTGATCCCACATGGGCTCAATGCTCTTACGTTTGCATGTAAAACTAATATTGCATTATTTCTATACTCTAATAATGAAGCAGCAGAAAGAAATTAAGGAAACATTTCAATTTACAATTGCACCAAAAATAATAAAATACCTAGGAATAAGTTTAACCAAGGAGGTAAAAGACCTGTACTCTGAAAACTATAAAACATTCATGAAAGAAACTGAAAACGACACAAATATTCCATGCTCATGGATTAGAAGAAAAATATTGTTAAAATATGTATACTACCAAAGCCATCTATGGAATAACGCAATCCCTATCAAAATATCAACAGCATTTTTCATAGAACTAGAATGAATAATCCTAAAATGTGTAGGAAACCACAAAAGACCTTGAATAGATAAAGTAATCATGAAAAAGAAAAACAAAGATGGTGGTATCAAAATTCCAGATTTCAAGTTATATTAGAGTTGTAGCAAACAAAATAGTATGGTACTCACACAAAAACAGACACGTAGATCAAGAGAACTCAATAGAAAACCCAAAATAAACCCACAATTATACGACCAATTAATCTCTGACAAAGCAGGAAGAATATTCTATGGGAAAAAGTCTCTATAACAAATGGTGTTGGGAAAACTGGACAGCCACATGTAAAAGAATTAATCTGGACCACTTTCTTACACCCTACACAAAATAAACTCAAAATGGATGAAAGACCTAAATGGGAGACCTGAAACCATAAAAAGCCTAGAAAAGAGTACAGACAGCAACATTAACACATTTTTCTAGATATGTCTCCTGAGGCAAGGGGAAAAAAAGCAAAAATAAACTACTGGGACTCATCAAAATAAAAAGTTTCTGCACAGCAAAGAAAACAACCAACAAAACTAAAAGACAACCTATGAATGGGAGAAGATCTATGCAAATGACATATCCAATAAAGGGTGAGTATCCAAAATATAAAGAACTTCTACAACTCAACGCCCAAAACAGAAATAATCCCATTAAAAAATGGGCACAAGACATGAACAGACATTTCTCCAAAGAAGACATCCAGATGGCCAATAGACACATGAAAAGATATTCAACATCACTCATCATCAGGGAAATGTAAATCAAAATTACAATGAGATATCACCTCACACCTGTCACGATGGCTAAAATCAAAAACACAAGAAACAAGTGTTGGCAGCATGTGGAGAAAAGGGAACCCCTGGGCACTACTGGTTGGAATGCAAACCGGTGCAGCCACTGTAGAAAACAGTATGGAGGTTCCTCAAAAAATTAAAAATAGAACTACCCTATGATCCAGTATTCACATTGCTGGGTATTTACCCAAAGAACACAAAAATACTAATTGGAAAGAATATATGCATCATTATGTTTACTGCAGCATTGTTTACAACAAGCCAAATTATGGAAGCAGTCCAAGTGTCCACCAACGATGGAGAAATAAGATGTGGTATATATATACAGTGGGTATTACTTAGCCATCAAAAAGAATGAAATCTTGCCATTCACAACAGCATGGATGGATCTAGGGAATATAATGCAAAGCAAAATAAGTCAGAGAAAACAAATACCATACGAATTCACTCATATGCAGAATTTAAGAAATAAAACAAATGAACAAAGGGGGAAAAAAAGAGACAAACCAAAAAAACAGACTCTTCACTATTGAAAACAAACAGGTGGTTACCAGGGGGAAGATGGGTAGCAGGATAGGTAAAATAGGTGATACGGATAAAGAGTACACTTATCTTTTTTTTTTATTTTTTTTTTAACGTTTATTTATTTTTGGGACAGAGAGAGACAGAGCATGAACGGGGGAGGGGCAGAGAGAGAGGGAGACACAGAATCGGAAACAGGCTCCAGGCTCTGAGCGGTCAGCACAGAGCCCGACGCGGGGCTCGAACTCACAGACTGCGAGATCGTGACCTGGCTGAAGTCAGACGCTTAACCGACTGAGCCACCCAGGCGCCCCAAGAGTACACTTATCTTAATGAGCACTGAGTAATATATGGAACTGCTGAATCACTATATTGTACGTCCAAAACTAATATAACACAGTATGTTAACTATATGGGAATTAAAATAATTTTTTTTAATTTAGAACACTGAATATCAAATAAAAAGCACTATGGCAATTTAGGAGAAAAGCCACATAATAAAAGAAAAAGCTTTATATTTTAGTACCTTTAACAGCATTTTTTTCTTGCTTTTTGAACAATCTGTATTTTCATTTTCCACTGGGTCCAAAAAATTATATAGCCAGCCCTGGAACACATTTAAAAGCTACTGCATAGAACTTCTTGAAGAGTACGTACAGAAGCAAAATCAGAATATAAAAACATGAAGAAAAAAATTCCCATCACCTTGCTCTTTTATTATCTAGATGTCCCTCAAGTCAACAAAGTTATATCATGTGCTCTTGGTAACTACAACCCTGAAACCCATTCAACGCTTCCTCTATTGTTTTTTTTTTTTTTTTTTTTGTCTTTTTCAAATGCATTTATTTTAAATGTATATTCATTTTTTTTTTTTGGAGAGAGAGAGAGAGAGAAAGAAAGAGGGTATGCAAGCAGGGGAGGGGCAGAGAAAGAGGGAGACACAAAATCCAAAGCAGGATCCAGGCAACGAGCTGTCAGCACAGACCCCGATGCGGGGCTCGAACCCACAGACTGCTAGATCATGACCTGAGCCAAAGTCGGACACTTAACTGAGCCACCCAGGCAACCCCAAAATTCCTCTATTCTTAAACAAGCTTAATTCAATACCTCAAAGTCAACAGAAATAATGAATCCCAATGTACTAAGTAATGATCATGCTTCAAATAATGTGCAAGCACTTTCATGGCATCATCTGACCTAATCTGCACATCTTTAAGATAGGTATTATAATTCCTTTTTTCATAAACAAGAAAATTAAGGTTCCAAGGGATTAAGCAACGTGCCCAATACCACACAGCTAGTAAAGCACAGATGTGACTGGAACCTACACCACCCCGATCCAAACCCAACAAATCTGCCTCCTTGTTTAGCTTTCAGCACTGCTGTGCAGTAAAGTGAAGCTTAGGCTCTCAATAAAGTATAATAGTTAAATTTCTGGGTTTTGAAAGAAAGTATAAGACTATGATTAACAACAGTATAGGCCTCAATAATGCACCTGATACTCTGACTCCTAGATCAATCCCACAGAATCCCCATCTCATGATTTAGCATGCTGGGGAAAGCCTGCTGGCAGTCCTACATGCCCAGCTTTTCATCAAATTCCGCATTTTGTTATGGTGCTCTGAAAGATACAGACATATGTTGAGGAAAATTAAGATAATGTTAGATGATGGGGTGCCTGGGTGGCTCGGTTGAGCGTCTGACCTCAGCTCAGGTCATGATCTCACAGTTTGTGAGTTCAAGCCCTGCCTTGGGCTCTCTGCTCTCACTGAAGAGCCCGCTTCGGATCCCGTCTCCCTCCCTCTCTGCTCCTGTCCCAGCGCAAGCATGCACACTCTGTATCAAAAATAAACATTTAGGGGCGCCTGGGTGGCTCAGTCGGTTAAGTGTCCGACTTCGGCTCAGGTCACGATCTCACGGTCCGTGAGTTCGAGCCCCGCGTCGGGTTCTGGGCTGATGATGGCCCAGAGCCTGGAGCCTGCTTCCGATTCTGTGTCTCCCTCTCTCTCTGACCCTCCCCCGTTCATGCTCTGCCTCTCTCTGTCTCAAAAATAAATAAACGTTTAAAAATAAATAAATAAATAAATAAATAAATAAATAAAATAAACATTTAAAAAATAAAAAATAAAATAACGTTAAATGAATGACTTCTAAAGGCCAAAAACTGTACTTTAAGGAGTATGTGGAAAGTTCCTGAATCCTAAGCCCTGAAAAAGATATGTAGAAACCGGTACAGATTTAATATTAGAATAACTCTAACCCTTCCATCTAGAGAATCTATGGCCTACACAACGGAATCACTATGAGTTTTATCATGAGTCCTGCCACAAAATGACCCACAAAGAAAAGAATATGATATTGTATTCCCTCTCCCATTTCAAGTTCCCCTTACACAATTTGAACTTCATGCAAATTTAATTCTACAAAGCTTTTTTTTTTTTAATTCTACAAAGCTTTTTAAACACCAAAACATTCTGGCATCCCCAAATTTCAAGCTGCTGCTGGTTGAGATGCATCAGCAATGGAAAGACAGGTAAAGTGGGATGACAGAAAAACAGTTTTTACAATGTCACCCTGGGAAGGCAAATCCGAGCTGCAGAATCTGGCACCCCACTAGGCGTCTGAGGGGAAAGTGGGAAAACAGGCACAGAGAACATCAGTGCTCTGACACGGAGTCAACGAGGGCAGAGCCAGGTGCTCTACACCCAGCAACTGGGACAGGTCACCCAAAGCTTCTCCCGCCTCCAGCACACAAGTTCTTCTGTGCCAGTGGAAAGAATAGTGAGGAGTTGGATCCCAGAAGTCAAAAACTCTGAGCCAAAAATCAGCAAGACATCTGGATGCAGGAACAGACAGAAGGAAATACTTCTCAGAATGCATATTATTCAAAACAATCCGAAATGTGTTAACAAGGATCCCACTGAAATTCTAGGGAAGGAGATTCTGAAGATTCTAACACACAAAGGATAATGACATTAGCAGTGTAAAATTAGAATTTATTATCTTTATCGTGTGCCCTTTCTGAATTGTCATATTAAGTGTTAAAATATTTACAAGGGCTTTCAAAGATAAATTCTGAATTTTATCACCTCATGTCCGTTTTTTCTTATAATGCCTTAAGTTCTTTGAATTATCCTATTACTGGGGCACCTGGGGGGCTCAGTCGGTTAAGCGCCCGACTTTGGCTCAGGTCATGACCTCACAGTTCATGAGTCCAAGCTCCGTGTAGACTCTGCGCTGACAGCCCGGAGCCTGGACCCTATTTCGATTCTGTATCTCCCTCTCTCTCTGCCCCTCCCCTGCTCATGCTCCGTCTCTCTCTCAAAAATAAACATTAAAAAAAAAAGTTTACAAATTATCCTAAAACCCAAGATTTTCAGGAAATTAACCTACGCCACTATATTTGGATATAATCTTCAACATCCAATCATCATGAGTGAATATCTACAATTATCCTCTACAAGTACCATGCAGAATAAAACAAAAGCATACAGCTCTCAGAGATTTTATATTCCATCCTACTGTATAATGTTAGCTTGGAAACAAAAGGAAAACTAACACCAGAAATCACACTGAAATGATATGACATTCTTTGGATGCCTACACCTCTCAGAAATTATACTTCCAATGATCACTTAAGATGGAAAGAATAAAAAGAAACGAAAAACTATCTCGTGTGTAATCAGAAATGCCTCAGTCTCCTCCACCCCTAAGTACAGAACTAGGGAGGAGTGAGGTATACTCACAAGGAGAGCAGCGAAGGTCAAAGCCTCCTGATGAAGGAGTCTGAGTGACTGCTCTAACTAATTACCACAAACTTAGTGACTTCCCATAAACTTATTACCTCAAAGTTCTAAAGTCACAAACCTAACATGGGTATCACTAGGCTAAAATCAAGACATCAGCAAGGCTAATTCCTTCTGGGGGCTCTCGGGAGAATCCATTTCCGTGACTTTTCCAGATTCTGGAGGCATTCACTTTCCCTGACTCATGGCCTTTCCTGCACCTTCAAAGTCCTTCACTCTGTCCTCTGCTTGTTGTCACATCTCCTTCTCTGACTCTGACTCTCCTGCCTCCCTCTTATAATGAACCTTGTGACTGCACTGCACTTACCCATATAATCTAGGTCAATCTCTCCCTTAACATAATCGCATCTGCAAAGTCCCTCCTGCCATGTATGATGACCTACAGCTTCCAGAGACTAAAACACGACCATCTTTAAGGGTTACTGTACCACTGACCAGGGGAAGTTCATGTAACCCAGTTTAGCAAAATCAAATACAAAGAATCCTCTCTACCTCTATCCCATTCCTTTTTGCTCACCTATGTTATAAAATTAATATATGATTGGTTTTGTATCCACTACTCCATTCCACTATAAGACTTTGTGGACCACACTGAGAAAGAAAAAGCACCCCCGGACATCTGGAAGCTCGCCTGCTACTATCGGCTAGGCCTTGTTGTTGCTACAAACTGGCTAGCATCTCAGAGCAAGGCACTCACAGCTAGGCCTCGATAATCCTTCCTTGAAAATAAACAACTTCAGAGAACGTCAACATCACAGAAGGGCATCCTATGACCATAATGGACAAAGAATACACAATACCACTCTGTAATCATGACTGAACAAAGACAAGAAACATGAATGCCATCCAAACCATACAAATGACCAAATATCTTTCCGTCATGGTTCATAAAAATGACTTGCTTCTTTACCAAATCCAGCTTTAGCTTCACCCCAGTCTTCTTGACTTCTAGACAAGATTAAAATACTTAATCATAAAACTATCTGATCAAAGCCCCACTTTCTTAAACTCTTTCCAAATCACCCAACACAAGCACAAATCCTATTTTTAAAAGTTCCTTTCTAATACTCTCTTATTGAAACACCCCCACAGTTCCCAGTGGTATGCATTTTCCCTCACTGCAACATGCCATCAACCCAACTTATCCAACTACAGGTATATTCCTGGTGGTCTTTGTCTGGAAGGCAGTGAAAAAAAGCTCAGAAAAGCCTATAGACCCCCAGACAACTGCATTCCAAATTTATATACAAGATTAACGACTCCCTCCCATCTTCTGCCCAACCCCTATTTCTCAAGAGGGAAGAGCTAAAGTTTTTATCTGCAGCACAAGGAGTAAGCCATGGAAATGAAGGGGAGACCCTGGTAGAAAAAGGCAGGTAAACTCACCTAGGGTAACAGTAGAGAGAGAATGATCCCTGGCATCTCCATTACATTCCCACTCTATTTGGCCAAAAAGAAGGAATTTGAAGGAATTCAAATAAATTAGAAAGTCCTAAAATCTCTACTGTTGTAAAAGTCCTAGTCAACCCCAGAACTGTCCCCCCAAAATACTACAGCCAAGTGAGGGAGCTTAAGCCATAGCCAGAATAAGGAAGAATTTAAATTGCGCAGCCATACCAAAACTCCCTGCCAGCTAGTTTCATAGTCTCTCCGTGGTCCTTTCATTAGCCTTAAAATAAGCATTTTATGTAACCAATCTAGTTGGATCCCACACAACTCTGTTATGGTGGAGGTTTAAACTTTATAGGACTGTAAATATAGCACAGGCTGTGAAATCAGCCTGCCTGGATTCAAACTCTGGTTCTATCACACACTGACTATGCCACTTTGGCTACGTGCTGTGAAATACCTACTTCGCATGCTTGTTATGAGACTCCAATA
This sequence comes from Leopardus geoffroyi, assembly GCF_018350155.1. Taxonomy (NCBI): domain Eukaryota; kingdom Metazoa; phylum Chordata; class Mammalia; order Carnivora; family Felidae; genus Leopardus; species Leopardus geoffroyi. The sequence goes on from NC_059331.1 coordinate 167,879,844, forward strand.
AGACACCTGATAAGCACTCAATTAATGGTACTTATTATTAAACTAGTGAAGGGATTATGGGGATTTTTTGGTACAGTTATGCATTAATCTGTGACCATTTTAAAGTAATAGCTATATCGGTAAAAGTGGCATCAAGGTAAGAAAGCCATTTTGAAGATAACATCTAAGAAAATGCATCCAAACAACAGATGCACCAAAAGACAAGTGATGCTGTGCAACTATGACAGGTATAAAGAACAGATACATATAAATTGCTGTCCATATTTCAGTTCTCCTGTTGGGCATTTAATAAGCTAGAGACAACGTTTTAGTATCCTGGGTAATGGTTCACGGATGCATGTCATTTAAAAATAGGTTAATCAAAGGCAGGTCACATAGGAACCAATGAAAATTCTGTGTATGAACCAAGGATTGTAACTTATCCAATTCTGCACACATGAAGCTGAAAAGAAAAAGGGAAAATAAACAGCAAAAGGAAGAAAGAAAATAGATCATTACCACCTGGTTAACAGCTAAAATCCAATGTACTCATTAAAGTAATTGATGAAAGAACTCTGAGATATTCATAATACTGAAGACAAAACAGGATTATTAGTAAGTATTTAAAAGTTAAACACTACACAATATGCAAAGACTAACTCAAAAATCAAAGACCCCAAATGTAAGAATTAAACTATAAAACTCTGAGAGGAAAACATAGGTGGAAATCTTCATGACACTGGATTTGGTGATGATTTCTCCAATACAACACCAAAAGCACAGGCAAAAACTGAAAAAAATGGATAAACTGAACTTCATCAAAATTAACTTTTGTGCAAAGAACACTATCAATAGAGTAAAAAGGCAACCCACAGAATGGGAGAAAATATTTGCAAATCTCACATTTAATAAGGGATTACTATCCAGAATATATATAGAAGTGCTAAAACTCGGGGCGCCTGGGTGGCTCAATAGGTTGAGTGACCGACTCTTGGTTTTGGTTCAGGTCATGATCCCAGGCCCCACCTTGGGCTGCGCAATGCGCATGGAGCCTGCTTAAGATTCTCGCCTCTACGCGCTCTGTCCCTCTCCCCACTTGCTCTTTCTCTCAAAACAAAAAATTCCTAAAACTCAACAACAAAACAATCCAATCCAAAAGTGAGCAAAGGCCTCAAATAGATATTTCTCTACAGAAGATATACATATGGCCAGGAAGCACACGAAATAATGCTCAACATCACTAATCATCAGGAAAATGCAAATAAAAACCATGATGAGTTAACACTGCACACCCATTAGGATAACTATTACTAAAAAAAAAAAAAAAAAAAAAAAAAAAAACCCGCAGAAAACAACATGTGTTAGTAAGAACATGGAGACAATGAAACCCTGGGGGGGCACCTGGGTGTCTCAGTCAGCTAAGCACCCAACTCTTGATTTCGGCTCAGGTCACGATCTCATGGTTCGTGAGTCTGAGCCTGACGTTAGGCTCTGCACTGACAGCATGGAGCCTGCTTAGGATTCTCTCTCCCTCTCTCTGCCCCTCCCCCACTTGCACACACGCTCTCCCAAAATAAACGAATAAACTTTTTTTAAAAATGAGGAAAAGACTTGAAGCTTCACAAGAGTTCCAAATACCCATAAACACATGAAAAGGTACCGAAATTCACTAAATCATTAGGGAAATGCAAATAAAATTTGTTGCGCAATAAATATTACGACGCTTAGTACAATGGCTTACATTTAAACAGGACAGAAAATAACAAGCGTTGGTAAAGCTGGGGAGCAACCACACCCCTCATTCAGTGCTGTGGGAGTGCAAGGTGGTGCAAGCACTTTGGTAAACCGGAGGAAAGTGTCTATTAATGATAAACGCGCAACCTACACAGCAGTTCCACCCCAGGGCATCTTCCTAACAGAAATGCGGACACACGTTCACCGAGAAACACGTACAAGAATATTTGCAGCCCCAACCTGTTAACTACTGAAGCGCCCCTGAAAAGTAAAACAGGGGCTCGGTCTATTGAGCACCTGACTCCTGATTTCGGCTCAGGTCACGATCTCAGGGCTGTGCGTTCAAGCCCCACCCACGTCGGGCTCTGCGCCTCGGACAGCACGGAGCCTGCTTGGGATTCTCTCTCCCTCTCTCTCTCTCCCTCTCCCTCCCTCCCTCCCTCTGCCCCTCCCCTGCTCTCTCTCTCTCTCTCAGAAGTAAATAACCTTTAAAACAAATAAAATAAAGTCGGTCGCACTATAGTCACACAACAACAGCGACAGGAACGAATGCTCTTTATTCCAAGTTATGACTCGGCAAAGCAGTTCTCAATGTCAAGATCAATAAAGACACAAATCCGGCGATTCTACACCAGAATTCCTTCACCCCCGAGCAAGAGCTGTGACCGAGCCTGGGAGACGTCAGAAGAGGGAATGTGTAAACCCGATGTGCGACTGCTGGGAAAACACAAACACATCGGGACGCGCGCGGCGCACGACGAAAAGGCAGACCCAGCAAAGCCGGTTTCGAAGGCCAAGCCCGCTTCCCGATCCCAGTAGGACGCCCGCCACCAGAAGTTGCCCGCAGAGCACAATGGACTCAGGCTCGGGCCCTCCGGGGCCTCAGTCGCCGCCGTCCCCCACAGCGGAAGGCGTCCGGCGGGGCGCACGCGGGGCCGGGCCGCGGGGCGCCGGGAGCGGCCGCACAGGCACCTGCACGCACACCTGTGTGCGCTCACGGCAGGGCTCGGGGCGGAGGGCGCGGGTGGCGGCGCGGCGCGCACCCAGCTCGGGCGCGGGGGGCGCGGGGCGCAGGGCGCGGCCGGGGGCGGGGGGCCGGCGGGGGGCTGCGGGACTGCGGCCGGGGCGCGTGGGGGGGGGGGGGGGCAGGGCCGTGGGGGCGGGGCGCGGGCCGGCTCACCGTGGACTCCCGCACTTGGCTGTGGAAGTGCTGCTCCCGCGCCGACACCTCATCTTGCCCTTCCATCCTCCCTCATGCCCGCCGCCGCGCCGCCCGCGTCCGCGCGCTCCGCCGCACCATCGCCCGCCGGCCCGGGACGGGAGCAGACTGACAGCGGGCCGCCGCAGGGCCGGCGACCACGACCCCCGGCGACGCTTCGGCCGCCTCAGCCGCCGCCTCAGGCGAAGCCGCTCCGGCTGCAGAGGGCGGGTGCGGGGTGGGGCGGGGGCGGGACCTGACGTCAGAGGAAGGCGCCTCGCGTCAGAGGAGCGCGCCGCGCCGTCTGCGAACGGGAGTCGCCGAGGGGCGTGGCCTAGAGGGGCGGGGAGACGGGGCCACGCCCCCAGGAGGCCGGCGCTTGGCCGCCTTGACCAGTCCGGAGCCGCGCGCGGACGCGAGGTGGGTGGGTCTGCGGAAGCGGGTTCCTCCTCCTTTAAGGTTCAGTGACTCGTGGGCGGCCGGCCGCAGTGTCTGTGCACTTGTTTTCGGCAGGAGGTAATTATCGTGGCAACTCCTGTTAGTGCCTTCGCCCGGTACCCAGCACCCGGTCTCTGGCCCTTGGCACTCAGCACCCGGCACCCAGCGCTCAGCCTGCCGAGCACCTGGGCGGTCAAGCAGGACGTCTCCCGCGGGGTCTTGCGCTCTGCCAAAGTAGGTAAAAGGCCAGCAGAGTTGCTTCCGGACCCTTTTTGGGCGGAACCCTGGAAACCTGGCTTGTGTGGATGTGATAAGGGGCTCGGGCGGCCGGAGGTCTCGGGCTTCCCCACCTGGAGAAGGTAGATAGCCCTGGACAGGAGGCCCTCGCCCAATCCCTGGAGCCCTCCCTGTTCCTCTGTCTTACTACCTTCCCGACACCCTCGGCAGCTCGTTTATTTTGGGGATCTCCAAACATAACAAACACAGTAATTCATCCCCAGTCTACATTAAGTATCTTTTTTTTTTGGATTTTTGCCATGAAGCTGAGTTGTTTTTTGTTTTTTTTTTAATTTTTTTTTCCAACGTTTATTTATTTTTGGGACAGAGAGAGACAGAGCATGAACGGGGGAGGGGCAGAGAGAGAGGGAGACACAGAATCGGAAACAGGCTCCAGGCTCTGAGCCATCAGCCCAGAACCCGACGCGGGGCTCGAACCCACGGACCGCGAGATCGTGACCTGGCTGAAGTCGGACGCTTAACCGACTGCGCCACCCAGGCGCCCCTTCATGAAGCTGAGTTTGAAGGAATACTTAATCATTTTACCTTTGGTTTTATTTGGCTATAGAGAAGTCATGTAAATTGCTATTGTCTGTGTGATTTTCTTGGCATCTCTAATTAAAAATTCTAAGGAAGCAAGAAAATCTAGAAGCTCCGTTCAAATTATTTTAACAATGTATGTGAATTTAGATTTTTTTCGGTATCTTTTGAAATTTTGAGTTAAAACTTTTGTCATGACTCAAAAACTTTTTTTTTTTTATGGTCTGCAAAAAGCTTGCCAGCCCCCTATACTGTGCCCATGATGCACTGTGCTGTAAATTGTTGGTAGTGGGAAAACTGGGGGGACATGCGGTTTGTTCTGAGAGTTCCTCTGCTGACCCAGGCTAATAAGAAACCAGGAATGCTTCCAACCGGTTATATGCAGGGTTCACTTTTATTTTGAAAATGTCTCAGGGCCCAAAAGAATGAGGGAAAGACAGTATCTGAGTCTATTTTTCTAGACACCCAGGTTCTGTGAGCTGCGTTATACACCCCCCTGAACTGACCTGCATAATTTCTAGATTAATCTCTCCAAATCAGAAGGCAGGCAGATCGTATTTTAGGATGTGTGGCATTTAGATGTGTTCCAGAAAGTGGATGCATGCATTTCTGCTCTTTCTAACCCAGCACTCCGAGGTTCTAGACCTTTCTGTTTTCTTTAGCCCTTAGCCCAGGATAGGAGACTTCAAAAATGGCCAGAAGCTCACCCCTCCCTGTACATTCACCCCTTTGCCTTGTGGCTTTGCCCTTCCTTCCATCAAGAAGTGTATCTATCGGGGCGCCTGGGTGGCGCAGTCGGTTAAGCGTCCGACTTCAGCCAGGTCACGATCTCGCGGTCCGTGAGTTCGAGCCCCGCGTCGGGCTCTGGGCTGATGGCTCAGGGCCTGGAGCCTGTTTCCGATTCTGTGTCTCCCTCTCTCTCTGCCCCTCCCCCGTTCATGCTCTGTCTCTCTCTGTCCCCAAAATAAATAAAAACGTTGAAAAAAAAATTTAAAAAAAAAAAAAAAAAAAAAAAGAAGTGTATCTATCTTCCACTCCCTTGAATCTGGGCCTCAACATGTGACTTGCTTTGTCCAAAAGGACAGAAGAAAGTAGGAGGTTCCTGAAAAGCACTTGTGCGTTAGGGCTTGTCCTCTCCTACCACCCCCTGGCACCCTCCAACTGCTACTGTGCAAATAAACCCCAACTAAGCTAGTTTGGGGGGCCCAGTTATGTCTGTCACCCTATCTGCCACTCTTCTGCATCCCTCTAGAACATAAATCTACCCCAAAATACAGTTTTTCTCCCCTGCTCAAAGCACTGCAATGCAGTTATTCTCACTAACTGTAAGATAAAATGAAACTCCTTAACTTGGCATTCAAGACGTTGACTTTGGGGCCCTACCTCACCCTTCCAGACATCCTCCCCACTTCATTCTCTGAACAGCTCTTGGCTGCAGCCTGGCTCTCTCCTCTCTCCACCCCCAATACCAAGGCCCAGCCACTTTACTGTTCCCTATCCTCTTTGCTGCTGTTCAGTCAGTGCCACCTCCCTTCAGCGTTCACACCAGGACCTTCCTTCTCCACAAAGTCTTTCCGGACAATTCCAGTCTCTTCATGCATTCATTCAAAAATGTGGGGACACGATGGAAAGAACCCTGCTTCGGTCCCTGCTCCCACAGAGCTTACAATCCAGGGGTGCAGCAGAAAACGTACAGAGGCTACATTCCTGGCCATTCATTTGACCCTTAGGACACATGTCTTGTATCTGGGTCTATCCATAGTCAACGTATAAGCTCTTTAAGGTCTAGGGCATCTTTTCTTGTAAACATCTGTGTACTGCCTTCGATACCTAATAGAATGCCTTGTACAAAGTCGATACCTAAATAATAATGTTGATCGGTCCATAGGTTGGTGGCCCCGAGAAATTTCCCAAAGACTTCACGCTTCGGCACTCCTTCAGATTCTGTACCGATGTAGATGATTGTGTGGCGTTGCTCATGTTTCCAGCATTACGGTTCAGATGTCCACGATTGAAGGCACTGCTCGTTACTCTGTACTCTGGTTTCACTGCCTCATCGTGTCTTTGAAACTGCTAATATTCCAGATAATTCTCCTCGCTTCATTAGGCCTTGCTTTGATCCTCCTGGTCAAAATGAGATCAAAGTTTTGAGATATAAAGGGACAGAGACCCAATTTGTTTTAACCTCTTTATGCCCTGTACGAAACCAAGCCAAGCAATATTCAGATGTAACTTGTATTCCTTCCAGCCTCTGTCCGAGGTGGAGGTTTTTTCCCTTAGCCAAATAAGCAAAAGATGAACAAGGAAAAGTCTAGGAATAGCCCAGCTCTCCCTCCACAGTGGGATGGGTAAAGAAACTGATGTGTTCATGCAATGGAATAATGCACTGGGGTGAAAACTCAACAAACTACAGCTGCGAGCAACATTCTGGATGAATGTTGAAGACTGAGATGTGCTGAATGTTCTGAGACTGTGTTGAACAAAAGAAAGAACGATGCACACAGCATGATTCCATTTATATGAAGTTCCTAACCATGCAAGACAAAATAAGATACTATTTAGGGATACAAACATGCATAGAACTATAGAGGAGAGGGGGGAAGGATAAACTTCCAGGAAGGAGGGTCGGAGAAGAGAATGGCAGGAGGCATGCAGGGGCTGCAGAGAGATGATTGTGCTCATTGCTAAGACTTGTTGGATCTGGACGCAGGTTGCCATTTGCACGATGGATCCCACAGGGATCTCCCTTCACGTCACTGCAGCGGGTGCCTCCAGTTGGCAGAGCCTGGGTCATGTGCCCACGCCTGTCTGCAAAGGAAGTGAGTGTGTGATTTTTCCAGCTTCTTCTGTGGGACGGAGTCTCTGCTTCATAGGATAGGGGGTTCTTGTAACACAGAAAGGGGCTTCCGATATGGTTTGGCCGAGAGGAATTCTTTGGTGCAAATACGAAGTTCTCTGATGATCCAGCATAATCAAAGTATAAAATTTAGACTCCCTAAAGAAACACATGGACTTTAGGTTTTGCTAGATGATAACCAGCTAGTGGTGTGCTGGAGACCAGCTCTTAAAAGCTGGTTGTTGGTTTTTAGGAATTTTGTGAGTCATTTGTTAAACACAGCCATTATTTCAAGTTAAATTATAGACACACTCAGTTAAATTTTTCTGAGAGAGCAAGCCGGGGGGGGGGGGGGGGGGGGGTGGTGGAAGAGAATGAATCCCAAGAGGGCTTCACACTTGTCAGCACAGACCCCAACGTGGGGCTCAATCCCAGGACCCTGAGATCATGACCTGAGCTGAAACCAAGAATCGGCCACTCAACTGACTGAGCCACCCAGGCGCCCCAATTAAACTATTTTTGAGAGGTAGCAAAAACTCCTAGTCTGCCATGTCCTAATTCTTTTATCATACTTTACTCTCAGCTGGGCTCCAAAGGTTACTTAAATCCACAGCTGCGTGCTGCTTCTCCTTCAGTGGCCTCACACTGGCAGCCGGAATCCGCCGCGGTGGGAGCATTTGCAACATGGAAATCAGCAAATGATGCAGGTCAGAGGCCTCCTTCTTCCCCCTTGTAGAGCACCATTAGTTCTAGCATCCCATGGGAGCTGGCAAAGTCTCGGGAAGCACTTGAAGGTTTTCCGTACTGTGAACTAATGCCAAACAACCAGCTGATCAAAGGTGGTGTCGTTTGAGGGAAATTGAGGAGAACAACACACTCACCTGATGGCTGATCGTCCCAGGTGTCTGGAGAGGTGGAGGGCTCCTCCAGGGAAAATAGAATTTTCTCTCAGAAAAGCAGTTCTAAACCCATGAGAGTATAGCTAGGTTTAGAAACATCCATTACGTCACACTGATCAGAACTCACCCGTGGCTTGCTGGGGCACCTGGGTGGCTCAGTCGGTTAAGCATCTGACTTGGGCTCAGGTCATGATCTCGCGGTTTGTGAGTTCAAGCCCCGCGTCGGGCTCATGAACCCGGAGATCATGACCTGAGCCGAAGTTGGACGCTTAACCGACTGAGCCACCCAGGCGCCCCTGCTGGTTTTCTAAAGGGGCAAACGAAATTCATTGTTCCCTCTCACGGGAAGGACAGCAAGCGCGGGGTCAGGTGCAGAGAGGGAACAGACGTAGCGGGAGTTGATTGGCCTGGAGCTGCCGTGACAGAGCCCTCAGACCGGGCAGATGCGTGCAGTCCTGATCTCTCACAGCTCTGGAGGCTGCAAGTCTGACCTGAAGGTGCCGGCAGGGCTGCTTGTGCCTGAGGCCTCTCTCCTTGGCGTGTGGACGCCTGTCCTCTCCGTGTTCTCATGTGGCCGTCCCTCTGTGTGCCTGTGTCCTGATCTCCTTATCAGGACACTGGTCACACTGAACTGGGGCCCTCCCTCATGACCTCATTCTAACCTAGTCACCTCTTTGAGGACCCCATCCCAAATACAGTCACAGTCTGAGGTCCTGGGGTCAGGAGGTCAACATGAACTTGGGGGGGACACAGTTCAGCCCCTAACAGGGGGCATGGTTAAGTTCTCTCCTGATGGCCCACCTTTCTCAGGGGAATAAAGAGCAAGCTCATCCTCGAGGGAAGAATGTAGTGTTTGAGATCCTGGGAGGGAAAAGGTGTGACGTAGTCAATACTGGGGCGGGCAGGGGCAGGCACAGTCACCAGGGGACAGGCAGAGGCGGACATGGTCACTAGCGGGTGGGAATTAGTGGACATAGTCAAGGGGGGGTGGCAAACAGGGACCAGAATCACTAGGGGGCAAGTCAGGGATGAACATAATCACCAGCAAGTGGGGAGTAGCGGACAGAGTCACCAGGGGGTGGGCAGGGGTGGGGACAGAGTCTCCAGGGGGCAGGCAGGGGCGGACAGAATCACTAACGGGTGGGCAGGGATGAACACAGACACAAGGGTGCTGGCAGGAGTGGACATAGTCTTAGGGATGCTGACAGGGATGTAGACCCTACGAGTTGGGCAGGGGTAAACATAGTTACCAGGGGGGCAGGCAGGCGTGGGCACAGCCACCAGGGAGTGGGCCGGGACAGAGACAGTCACCAGGAGGCAGGCAGAGGAGGACAGACTCACCAGGGGGCAGGCTGGAGTGGGCACAGCCACCAGAGGGTGGGCAGGGGCGGGGACAGTCCCCAGGAGGCAGGCAGAGGTGGACAGTCACCAGGGGAGAGCAGGACGGATGAGGAAGGGCACAGCACTTCTAGGCAGCTCCAAGCTCCACTTTAGGCACCAGACGTAGCTGCCCTCTAGGCACCGGACCCCGCATCTAACTGCTCCCTCTGCTCAGTGCTCCCCTGGGCCTTGCTCTCCAGTTCCCATGTTCAACTCTCGCCAGCCTGTGTTAACATTAGTGGGTGAACGGCTCCTTGCAAGGTAGGCAGGATAGCGCTTAGGAACGGCCTCAGAAATCGGAGAACCAGGTTGGAAAGCCACCTTCACCACTTCCTGGTTGTATGGCTTTGGGCAAGTTAACAACGTGCTTTGTGCCTCCGTTTTCTCATCTGCAAAAGCTGGGAATCATGAAGACGCTCAGCTGGTGTGGTTGCTGTGACTGAATGACATATCCGTGGAGTGCAGAGGCACCCTCACGTGGGTTGTCATCACCTGAAGAACCAGGATCTAAGCATGGAGTGCGCGGACATTTACATATTGGGTTACATACCTACGAAACAGTCACAAGTTTCAAAGAAATTTGTAGCTCCCGCGCAGGGGCTTAAACACAAAAACGTGCTTAAAATGAAAGAGAAGAACTTTTTTTTTTTTTTTTCAACGTTTATTTTTTTGGGGACAGAGAGAGACAGAGCATGAACGGGGGAGGGGCAGAGAGAGAGGGAGACACAGAATCGGAAACAGGCTCCAGGCTCTGAGCCATCAGCCCAGAGCCCGACGCGGGGCTCGAACTCGCGGACCGCGAGATCGTGACCTGGCTGAAGTCGGACGCTCAACCGACTGCGCCACCCAGGCGCCCTAAAAGAGAAGAACTTTAATTTGCCAAGAAATTGCGTAGCTGTGGTATCCGTAGAGTTGAAACTTAGAGGAGACCCAACCAGAGGAAACGAAGGCATGTGGGACTTGGGATTCGCTGCGGGGGGGGATTGCAGAGAATCCCTGGAAATCTAAGTCCACAGATAAAAATCGCATCCCACCCCCACCTCGACTTGCCCTTCAACCCTTGGTGTCAGCTGCTGATCTTAACAAGACTGTGTCTTAGGTGAGGCACGTGGTTTTCACCTGCTCTGCTAACCCTCGCTGAAGAGTGACTAGGGGAGCAGGGCTGCTAGTGGAAGAAAGAAGAGGGACGTGAGGGTTGGTGTGCGGTGAGAATCAGCCTTATTCACCCGTTCTGCAACGTTTCAGATGCCACGGGAAAGCAGGACCCCACGAGATTCCAGATAAGAGACCCGTACAGACCTCTTTAAAGGTCTGCCCTGTGCCGTATACACACAAAAATGCCTGATCTCTGATTCAAAGGCAACCTTTGAGGAGGCGAGCTATCTCACCAGGGTGTACGTTGGATGGCAGAGAGCAAAACAGCAGTAGGGGGAAGGGCCTGGGCCAACAGGGCGCGGGGGCGAAAGATTGAGGAGGACACAGGGCGTGCGGAGGCCAGACAGGGAGGACTCAGGAGGACGGGCTGCGTGCCCGGACACACCACAGACGGTTTTTTTGTTTGTTTGTTTTTTGTTTTTTTTTTAAATTTTTTTTTCAACGTTTATTTATTTTTGGGACCGAGAGAGACAGAGCATGAACGGGGGAGGGGCAGAGAGAGAGGGAGACACAGAATCGGAAACAGGCTCCAGGCTCTGAGCCATCAGCCCAGAGCCCGACGCGGGGCCCGAACTCACGGACCGCAAGATCGTGACCTGGCTGAAGTCGGACGCTTAACCGACTGCGCCACCCAGGCGCCCCAAGACGGTTTTGTTACGAATGCCTGACGGCGGGAACGGCTCCCTGCCTCGATGAAACCTCAGCAGGCCAAGTTAGATGAGCAAGCCCTCCCCGGCTCTGCGGGGGAGGCCCAAAGCCAGGGCCCAAAGCCAAGGTGAAGACACTCGTCTGAAAAATATCCTGCTTGGAGAGCCAGCTCGTAAACGGCTCGAGAAGAGGCAGTTAAGTGCTCAGGGAACGGGATGCTGACCTTACACTTTTTATGATAGCTTTTTAATTATGCTGTGGAAGGGAAAAGAAGGAAACAACGAGAAAAGTATATTTAAGAAGTTAGCCTTTCTCCCCCTCCCTCAGATGCGTCCTCTGGACGCAGCCGGGGTGGCCGGGGCGGGGTGGGGGGGTGGCGGTAAGTGTTTCCACATTCCTGCTACACACACAGAAGTGTTTCTTTACGACACAGTTGAGATCTATTCTGCCACTTGATACTTTCATTTGACCACATATGGTGGCTATGTCACCACATCACTACGTGCAGCTCTGTTTCATTCTTTCCACGGCTTCATTAGCAGTTCACGGACTAGTAGTTTTTGTTTATTGATCTGATCTTATAGGGACACACATTCGAGTTGTTTGTTTTTTTTATTTTCCAGTCTTGCTTAAACGATGCTGTATCATCTATCTTTGTGCATATATTTCTGCACACTTGTGCAAGTCTCGGAGGCGAGTGGGCCCCTGGTGGACACTTCCTCTGGTTTGCAACAGAGGAAGCCAAAGCGGCCAGATGCTTTGGGGAAAGGCAGTACTGGGCCCGGGTCCCATCGCCGCGAGGGGCTCCCAGGGGACCTGGGAGGGACACAGCCGGAGCTGGCTGGGAAGGGAATTGGTTACATGTTGAGTCTTCACTCGCCGCCGGGCCCGAGGAGGGAGACTGCCTGTCAGGACCGTGGGGAATTCACCCCAGGGAACGCAGGCCTCATCCAGGCCTCCTCAGGGTCTGCGAGTCCTGGGACAGGCCCAAGGAGGGTAAATTAAGTCAGCAATGCCCAGGGGGGAGGGATCTCTCGAGCCTGGCGGCTTTAGACAAAACACTGACTTAGCCCCTGAGAGCCCAGGCCACGTGCTCGAGGACTGGGCCCTGGAGGGACGGGCGGAGGCAGGAGGGCAGGATCCAGGTCACTGTGTAGTCGCTGTGCAAGAACCAGTTCCCAACCGTCGGCTGCGACACCCCGGGCACGAAGCAGGCCCCTGTGCCACGCATCACTAAGGAGCTGGGAGGGCTGGTCTCGGCCGCCTGTAGCACTGTCGGAAATACCTCAGTTACCTTCATGCGCTCCCGAGCCGTGGCGAGCCTACACCTCCTGCCGCTGAGGTCCCTCTCGCAGGGTGTGTTTGACCCCGTTTTCAAGTGAGCGTCCTAAAATCGCTCTACCCAGGAAGTCGGCTCGATAGTGTCCCCGACATGAACTTTCCCGGCAAGACAGAGGGTGCCGCCGGGCCCTGATGTGCTCCCCCACGGTGCTCGCTCGGGACTCAGCAGCGGGTCAGCAGGGCGCGCATCCACGCCAGGGGCTGCGCTGAGGCCCCGCTCGGCTGTCATTGGGGACACGTTGGGTTTTGTGAGAAACCTCAGTCTGAGAACACAGACGCTGCTCCACCCGTGCGGGTCCTGCCAAGCCGTGCGTTTGCTGGGAAGGTTTCTCTGACTGCAAAGCGTCAGGACAGGCACACAGGCAGAACGTTAGCCCGAGACCCCTGCGTTGCTGTGTTTGAATGTGACATCGTCACAGTTGAAGTTCTTGCTGTCATCGTTGGGGGGGGGGGGCCGTCTCCCTTAGGACCAAGTCCCCCAGGGCAGGGCCAGGCCCTATAGCATCCCTATCCGGCACAGCTGTGGCCTCACCAGGCTTGTGGTAGAGGGTGACTTGGAGTTCACGGACGGTAACAGATCCCCCGAAATGCCGGGTTCGCTCACCGCATCCGGAAATCGTCCAATGAGGCAAATGCCCTCCAAGCTGCACGCTTAGAAATTCAGCACAAGAACCACACACACAAGCCCTTGTCTGGAAGATGCTGCTGTGGAAAGCACTTTACTGACTGCGTGATGGGAGGCGTGTGTGCCGGGCTTGGGGCGCTGGAAGCGTTAACAGGAAGGTGGATCCTCCCAAGAGGAGGGCTGCAGCCTGCCCCACCTGCCTGTCCTGGGAGCGGGGAGTCCTGGAGGGCCTCCTGGCGGCACTGTTAACCCGGGCAGAACTGGGGGGGCGGTAACGCTGCGGGCGCTGTTTCCGGGGCTTCAGGGCCGAGAGTCTCTCTCTCTTCTGTCCCGGGCACTCCTGGGCTGTGAGCACGGGAGCCTGTCACATGTCAGAGTACTGGCACATTGGGGACCAGAGGTGACACTACTTACCCTTCTTACCTTACACGTCATTTTTGCTTAATATTGGGCTTAGCCCAGATCTTGGGGCGATGTCTTCTAATGGAATCAGCAGCCGATGTTACAGAGAAGGAAACTGAGGCTGAGAGGGAGTAGGGCTCCCTCTGCTCGGTCTCGCCCCAGCCACGGGCCAGGTGCCCCACCCCTCTGTCCTGAGGCCCCGCGATTCACCCAACATGAGCCAGCGAGTGGGCTGCAGGCGTCATGGGGGAGTAGGTCTTGAAATGGGGACTTCTTCTCCCTTCAGACCTCCAAAAGTGGGCCTGAACAGCCTGTCGCTTGTGTGTGGTGTTTTGTAGCCCCCAGAGCACGTGTGATCCAGGATTTAAGTTCACAGTAACCCACCAGGGTCCCTTCTCAACGGATGAGGACACTGAAGTGTGAGGGGGGCAAACCGCACACCCAGGCTGGCGCGGTGAGCGCGCGATAGAGGCAACTCTGAATTCCAGCCGTCCGTCCCGAGCCCAGAGCGCTCCGTGACCTGTCCCACGGCCAGCCCAGGAGAAAGGGAGACAGCGAGAGACGGGGTGGGGTGTAGACAACGGATACGGACACGGTTATAGTAGAGACAGATGTAGCCGTGCTGTGCCCATGGATACAGATACCATAAACAACGTTACAGTCATTGACATGCTATGGACATCGATCCAGCGATGCTCGTGGATGTACAGGTAAATACACATCTGTAGATAGACACTGGCAGAGGTGGAGACAAATACAAAGTGCCCCGCTGAGCTGGCCAAGTTAAATTCTCACATGCGGGGCCCGTGGGGGGCTCAGGCTGCGAAGCCTCCGACTCTTGGTTTGGGCTCAGGTCATAGTCTCACAGTTCGCGGGATCCGGCCCCGCGTCCATTCTCTCTCCCTCTCTCTCTACCCCTTCCCCATTCACGCATGCGCGTGCACATGCTCTCTCTCTCTCTCTCTCAAAATAAATAAACATTTTAAAAGTCAATGAGAGAAAATGCTCTATATGCAACTAGAAAGCCTGGGCCCAGATTCCGCCGCCCCTGGCTTCCTTCAGTCCACACAGGGACCTCCTTGTGGAAGGGAGACCAGGGAAGCCCTCTCTGCCGTGCCGGGGAGCGCAGGACCGCTGGCTCTGTGTACGGACAGGCGGATAAAAGTCCCCTTTCTCTTCTCAGAATCAATGTTTTATGTAGTTAGAAACTTCTGGAGCTTCCTGAGACAGTCTGGGAGACAGCTTATAAATAGCTCCATTTTTTCCTTATATACATGCAAGCATAGAAGGGGGACTCAAAAAAATCAACAGTAAAAAATATTTGTTACATGTTTTACTATTGTAAAATTGAATTATAATTTAAGAGCTTCGATACATTTCTAACCGTGGTAGATTTTAAGGTAATTACGTGTCTCTTCAGTAATATATTTGCTATCAACTTATTGCATAAAAGGATTGCTTGTGAATTCAAAATTATTTTTAGATTTATAGCCCTCTCAAGCGAAAAAAGGGTTTTTCAGAAATACTTCCGATTGCCAATGTCAGGTGGATCGTCCATTTGCCATCAATAACGCCTCCTCCAGAATCCTCCGTCATATAAATCCAGCCTGACAGGCCCATAATGCATGCTGCGAGGGTGTTCTCAGGGGTAAGGAATGATATCTGTGTGAGTTATATTAGGCCGGCCTGTGGAAAACAGCCATCCCGCAATTTATGAATTCAGATGCTCCCAGAACACGCTTTGGTATTCCAAGGAGACGTAGGTGTTTTCATTTGCGTTGGCTGTCTTGATAAATGTTTATGGTGAAAAACTGCTGATCTGGAAAAACACTTCTGTGCACCGTTGTCCGGCCTGCCTCTAATGTTTATTGCCCACATTATCAAAATTGTACGGCTCTATTACGCGCCCCGAGGCTGTTTTGTTGTGATTTTTCCAACATAAAGGCTTTGTGGGTGGCTCCAGGTGAAGCCTCGGTGTCCAAGACGAGCTTGGAGAAGGCAGGTGGCAGAGGCCTCCCTGGGGACACTGTCGCGTCTAACGTGTTACTTTACGTGGCCTCACGGGCCGGGCAGTGTCGTGTTGTGATGTGTTCTGGTGGGCTGTGTTGAGCTGCGTATGTTGCCTGTAGTATGTTGGTTTATATTGTTGGAGACCACAGAGCCATGGTCGCAGTGTGGAAGATAATCATTTCATGTGGGTTGAGGACAGAGTAAGTGTTTGGGCTAAATGTTACAGTGTCCACACGGTCTACGTTGGCTGGGGGGTTGCCCCTCTCTTCGCCTTCTCTCCCGTCACTTGGTTCATTAAAATATGGGGTTTGATTTGTTCATTTGGTTGTTTTAAAAGTTAAAGTCTCGGGCCTCGAATCTTACCCAGCCTGCTGCCTTTGGGTAAGTGCGCGTGCATGCGTGTGCATGTGTGTGCGCGCGTGTGGGTCTTGAAGACCCCAGGGGAGACTGGGATGCTGCGATTTATCTTCGGGCCCAGTTCTAATGCCCAAGTTCCTGAGTCAGCAGCCTTTATTAATACAGCCGAGGAGGCTAATTCCCCTCAGGCTGCACTCAGTTCCTCTTCCAGTGATCTCTGTCTTGCTTAGCTCCTGGCCTGCGCCTGGGAGTGGGGTTTAATCTGTTATCTGAATACCATTCATAAGAAAAAGCATGCAAGTAAACATGTGGCATTAAATAAGGAATTATTTGTGAAAGTCACACAATCCCTTCCTGTAGTCAGGTCACTGAAAAGGAACCATACGCTATCTTTTTCCTGAAAGATTGGTTTCAGAAGCATTAGAAATCCAAGGGGAATAAATCAGATTAATTTTCAAAATTAGCAGGGATAAGCTTTATTCTGAAATCATGAATGTTCTCTTTTAATTAATTTCAAATGTGGCTAATCCGTTTTAGGCGTGTTACAATATTAAATAGTAGACTGGCGTGTGGCAGGCGGAGGCGGTGAATATCCTTGATCTCTGTAAATACTTAGACCGGTTGGCTTATAACGCATAATGTCAAACGCTGTAAAAATCCTGATCTTCTACTTCCGTCTCATTGGCAAGAATAAATAGGCTTGTGCTGGGCACACGGGCTAAAACAGGAATTCGGTATTGTTCAAGGACACCCCGGAGGAGGTGCAGGGCCCCTGCCGGCTGGCAATGGTTTATTCAGCGTGGTTTTCCTCTTCCCAACAGCAGATCGAGAAAATCATTAGATTAGCAGCTCTCACAACTGTGCTACTGCTCGGCCAGGTCATCAGCCACGGGGGAGGGACAGGAATCGGTTCGTTGGAGTGCCATGGGGACGTGGCAGAGAGCTTCTTCCTGCTTCCCCGAAACCCAAGGAATCCAGCGAGATGACGGCAGCCGTCAGCGTGAACGCGGCCAGCAGCCCAGACTCGCCCTGGTTCTGCACCTCCAAGCTGAGGCAGGGGTGAATCTCGCAGACACGCCCACACCCAGCTCTACTCGGTGGCATTTTACGGAGTCAAAACAGGACGTTCTTCCTGTGTTAATGCTCGCAAGGGAGAGGAGACTCAAGCTCACGCTGGCCACCCAGGCCTGGGATGTTGATAGTGGCCTCCATGCGCTATGCGGGGCGAGCGAGACCTGGCTTGGGCAAGGAAGCGTCCTGCGGGCCTCTTGGCTTCCATTCCTTCGAGCACCAGTGTTGAAGTCCTCTGGGCTCAGCGCTATTCGAGGAACTGTGATTACTTACACAGAGTTTGTCAATAAACCCTCACATAAACACGGAGAGTTACTTACGGGCCTCAGCTGTCCTATGCGTGCACTTTAGGAGAGACACAAACGTAATTAATGATTTTAATCAATTAATGAAAATATTAGGTAATGACTGATGAGTGCTAGATAGAAAATTAAAATAGGTTGAGCAGATGAGGTTAGAGAGACCCAAGGTGGAGACTCTGGAAGGTGGAAAGGGGAGGGAGGACCCAAGGACCCAGAGCAACGGGACATCTTCCCAACTCCAGCCCCCGCCAGGCGTCCCCCGACCCACCACCTTGAACAGAAGGTGGCCCAGGTAGGCTCACCCCTCCCCCACATCAAACAGGAGTCCTGCCCACCACCGAAAGCAGGTGACCCAGCAGCACCAGCAGAGTGCTGACCCACTGACAAGAAGAAGCCAGGGGACATACGCCCTCCCCCAGCTAGAGAGATAGGGTGGCCCAGGGCTCGAGCAAGGAGGAATCCACCATCTGGCCCCAGAATCATTCTAGGCCTCTAAAGGCACCAGGCGGCTTGGCCTGGGGAAGGTCCCTCCACCCGCTCAGGAAGCACCAGCAGGAACCTGTGGGAGCCCCATCAGGACCAGACAGGAAGCAGAGCAAAATAGCTCCTCAAAAATCTCTGAAAATTATTATTTTTTAATGTATTTTTTTATTTTCTAATGTATTTTTTTTTTAAGAGAGAGCACAAGCAAAGGAGGGGCAGAGAAAGAGGGGGAGAGAGAGTCTCAAACAGCCTCTGCACTGACAGGACAGAGCCCGATGTGGGCCTCAAACTCACAAACTGAGATCAGGACCTGAGCTGAGATCAAGAGTCAGATGCAACACTGGCTAGAAGCTTGCAAAATTTGGGAAAATGCATAAACCTACAGATGCGAGTACAGTTTACCTTAGGTTAGGACCCCCCCACCAAAAAAAAAAAAAAAAAAAAAAACCTCATCGAAGATGCATCATCAGGAAACTAAAGACCAAGAAAAACTGTTGAAAGCAGCCAGAGAGAGATCACAAAGTACCAATACAGGAACACCAATTCGAATGCTGGCGCATTTCTCATCTGAAACCCGAGGCCAGAAGGAAGCAGCATGACACGGTCCAGATGCTGGAAGAAGAGAGCTGTCGGCCACAAATTCTATATCCTCCGTGAAGCTATCTTTGAGGAGTGAAGGGGAACTAGAGACGTTCTCAAAAGAAGAAAAACTAAAACACTTGGTCACTTCCGGACCTACTCCTCAAGAACAGCTAAAGAAGTCCTCCGGACCTTAGGGTAACGATGAAGGAGCGTCAGCAAGGAAGACGACGGGAGGAACAGGTACAACAGGCCTGCCTTTTCCTTGTGATTTTCCTAAATCATCTTTGATGATCGAAACAGAAATGGTAACACCATTTGATACTCAAGACCATGATATGTAAGAGCGGGGAAATCACAGTTGCCAAATGCAATCAGGCTTTGGATGCTTAGCTTGAAATGGGAAAATGGGCGGCCGCGTAGTAAAACGCTCCCTGAATGCTTATGCGAAGAAACTGACTGAGCTGCAACATAGCAGGCTAATAGCAAATTTGGGGAAAGCACGTTGAAATCTGCATTATTAGCACTGTATCACTAGGACTCAACGCTTGACTGAACAGGATTTAAAATGTATGAGCAACTTACGTGTGCGTACAGAAAAATTCTTCTTGCTTATTTTTCCCTTGATTTAGCAATAGTCAGACCTGCAAATGCATAAAATCTTAAGTGATTACAAAGAAGGTGCCTTGCATAATGACGACTACCTCTGTTTGCAGCTGTGATTTTAAAAACCGTTGCCTAATAAGCCAGCATGGAAAGTGGCTCGTAATCTCCTCTTTTGCAGGAGCAGGAGCAGTGACCTTCTCGGTGGCTCTGAGGAGTATGGGCTACCATCAGAAAGCACAGTGGGTTCTGCTAAGCTGGTGGTCAAGCAGCGGAGACGTCATGGCACATGGGGGACTGGAAGCCCAGACAGGGGACGCTAACAGAAAACGGACAGCAGAGAAGCAGCCCTGAAGCCCAGAGCCCACTCACCGTGGTCTTGTGACGAGGGTCCGCTCCCCGCCACGTGGCCTCCCTGCCCGCCCCCTCAGATTACAGACTGGCATGTCCGGACTCTTCCCCCGAGAGGTGGCCTGGAGGGGACCCTGGTGAGGCTGGGGTGGTCTCAGCCCCTGTATTTCTGGGCCCCACGCACGCCTCTTGCTTGCCCCCAGTCCTTCTGCGACTTCCATGAGGCCTGGGCTCCCTGTACCCACGACTTGGCAGCTTGGGCCCTACAGTGTGAGCGGTTTCCTGCTGGTAGGACCCACGTGCCCCTGACCGCCCCGGGCCCTCGCCTGCCTCTGTCTCAGGTCCTGCCTCTGGCCCCGCCTCTCCCCTGGGGATCCCGGCTCTGCCGAGTCTGGGACAGTCACTGCCACCTGTCACCTGGCATTGTGCTGTGGAAGAGAGAAGCGTGACCACAGGAAGCACGCTCAGTCGTTCCCACCAGAAGGTTCTACTGCAGTCAGGGGTCCCCTTCCACCTCCTGAGTGGGGGACGGGCCTTGCCCTCCGCCCTCCGGCTCAGGCAGCTGTGATAACGAGACAACAACAGTACCACGGGTGCCCTCACGCAGATTCCTGTAGGTCTTCTGCTGAAACCGAGGTTCTGAACCCCAACTACGAAACATCTCCTGAGTTAATGAGACTGACACCCGTCCCCCCCCCCCCCCCCCCCCCCACCGCCATCCCGGAAAATCCTGGAGAGGAGGAAACATCCCTGGGGCTCCGGGAGCCTGGGCCCCTGCTGCCCTCCCTGGACCAGCCAGGTGAAGTCCGCCAGCTGTGACAAGAGCCCTGGCACCCGCCCGCACCTGTGTGTTCAGCCAGACAGCGCATCGTCATACCATATGTGGCTCTTTGTACCTATTTGCACGTGGACGTAATACCACAAATAAAACACTAAACGGGAGGAATCAGGGAAAAACATAGAACCCAGAATATTGGGGGCCACTTACGCTCCTCTGGGAAAGCAGCGGGGACACTGTGGACGTGTTAATATTTCTACCGCAGTGAGACCACATGTCAAATGTCAAGTCTGTGCGTAATTGTGAGAGAGAGATATAAATAGAGGAATTATTATAATTCCGTCATAATTTGCTACTTGACCAAAATAAACTAATAAGATAAATAAACATGGCTGCTTTTGCCCAACTGACTAATATGACCTGAATAGAAATAAAATATTGGATGAGTTGGAGATGCCAAGTTTAAACTAGATTAGCAACAAAATCTCAGTGTGCCGTTTCGATATAATTAACGGGATGATTTAATGTGTTTTTCGCTCAGAATCGTCGTGAGGCGTTTTTTTGCAATAGCGTAGAAATGAATCCGCACGCGTCCGGGCTGCAGAGGAATAAAAGGTTGTAATATTTTTGAGTCCTCTTGGCAGAGTAATCCATCTGGCACTCTGCAGGACAACGGAGATGTTTTTCTTCCGATCATTCACAGCCATTATTTAATGCGGGGTAACAGCCACAGTCTTCATTAATATATTAACCTATGGCTCAAAAAGGCCTTGCAGTAAACCAACTGAGGACTCCTCATGACGGGTTTATATCATAGGGCTTGGAGAGACTGAGCCGCGGAGACACTGACCTCAGGGATAAGCCCAGCGTTTGTTACCGACGGCAGAAGTGTGGCCAGCGAGTGAGGAGGGAGGTGGTCAGAACCCTCACGGAAGCCACTACACGCGGGACAGAGGGCCAGTTACAAACATACACGATACGGGGCGCCTGGGTGGCTCAGTCGGTTAAGCCTCCGACTCGGGCTCAGGTCATGATCTCACGGTTCGTGGGTTCGAGCCCCGCGTCGGGCTCTCTGCTGTCAACACAGAGCCCACCCTCTGTCTCCCCTCTCTGTCCCTTCCCCGCCTGCACTCGCTTGCCTTGTCTCTCTCAGAAGTAAAGAAACATTTTTAAAAACACATATATGATACAACCTTAGAATGTAATACTTGGCGACCTCAGAAAGAATGTGGTAGAACCACTGTATCTCACTGGCCTCAACTTCTGCTCATTCCATGCAGCCCCTCCAGCCTCCTGGCCTCTCTCCAACACGCAGGCCTTTCCCACACCGAAGTTCCTGAGGCAGCACTTCCTTCAGGGAGATCTGGAAGAGAGAGAAGGGTCGAGACCAAGCACCTTCTCGGGAGGCCTCCTCTGGCCGCAAGGTAAAAGTCACAGCCCCCATTGGGGGGGGGTGGGGGCTGCCCCTTCTACCCTTTGATTTTTGCCCCAGGGCTTGTCACTGACATACAATGTACTTTATTTATCTTGATTTTCATCTCTTCCCTAAAAGGTGAATTCCATAAGGGCGGGAGGATGAGTCAGAGCCCAAGCAGGAAACAAAAGGGAAGCTTGAACTGTGTTCTTTGAGGAGAGTTTAGTAAAAGGGCCATTTCCCAAGAAGGGCAAGGAGGTAGGGAAGCCTGGGGTGAGGCAGCACCTGAGGGCAGTGACCCAGCCCGGGGGACAGGGATGTGAGAGAGGACAACAGCCACTGACCCTCAGCTTAGGGCGGCTCGGTCAAGCACCCCCCCCCCCACCCTGCGGTTGCCCCACATCACCCACCCCAAGCGGAGCCTGGAGCTGGGGCCCCGGGCACAGTGCTAAGGTGGGGGCAGGGGGTGGAATCTGCACGGTGACACACAGGGAAGTCAGGTCTGTCCCCCGTTGGACCTCCATCCCTACTGGCGCACAGGAGGTGTGAGTGTCCTGGGGCTGCCAGGACAAAGTACTGCATGGCGGGCGGGGGGGGGGGGGGGGGGGTTGCTTAGAACAGTAGAAACACATTCTCTCACAGTTCTGGCAGCCAGACGTCTGAAATAAAAATTTCAGTAGGGCTGCGCTCCCTCGGAAGACTCTAGAAAAGAAACTCCCACATCTCTCCAGTAGCTCCAGGAGGATACGGATGCCCCTTGGCGTCCCTTCACTTGTAAACTCCGTCTTCATGGGGCCGTCTTCCCGTGTGTCTGCGTCTGTCTGTCCTCACAAGGACACCAGTCATATTGGATCAAGGCCCATCCCCACTGAGGACGACCTCATCTTAATTTGATGACATGGGGAGACCCTATTTCCAATCACAGATGCTCTGTTTAAGACTTCAACCCAGCCTTTCGGGGGACACAGTTCAACCTGGAATACTGAGTAGTCAATAATGAATCAACGAATGAATTGTCTCTCCTGAGAATAAAAAAGAAAAGAGAAGTGAAGTTTGGGGGTAATTCAAACCAGCTCATTAAAGGCCCTCCTTCCATTATATATATATATATATATATATATATATATATATATATATATGTATATATTTTTTTTTCCCTTGACGTTATGTCAGATTATGAGCAGCAGTAAATCTCCAAGAAAAACAAAGGCCAGGATTTAGTGCCAGAAAGGAATCCTGAAAAAAAATTTTTTTTCATAAATAAATAACACAAGGAACTAGAAGCGGAAAGGGTAGTATACAGTTCAGGCATAGGACCGGGGAGAGGTTCAGAGCTCAGAAACGCTGCCTTCGGATGGGAGTATGATAGCGTCACCCCCACACCCCGTCATGCACAGCGCGGGGACCTGGCTCCTAGTGAGGGCTCTTCTCTAGAGAAATGAAATGTTTCCAAAGCAACCAGCAAACCCTTCTGCCACCACTGGATCCCCCGCCCGCCCACCCTGAAGCGAAGCCTGACAAGGATGAGCCCCAACAGAGCTACAAAGCCCTCTCTCAACACGCTGTCTGTCGCCTTTTTCCTAGCTTGAGGGTCAACAGAGAAGGATTGGACATTTCCAGGAAACCAGAAATATGAATGAGAAAGAGGAAGAGAAACAGGAAAAAGGGAAGGAAAAAGCCATTTGTACCTATGGTCCCAGTTCAATTAAAAATACACACAGTGTGGGGCGCCTGGGTGGCTCAGTCGATTGAGCGACTGACTCTTGATTTCGGCTCAGGTCATGGTCCCAGGGTCATGGGATCAGGCCCTGTGTTGGGTTCCGTGCCGAGCGGGGAGCCTGCTTGGGATTCTTTCTCGTCCTCTTCCCCTCACCTTTCTCTCTTTCTCTCTCTCTCTCTCTCTTTCTCTAATAAATAAATAAAAATAAAAAATGAAAAAAGTACAGTGTGTTTGTAGACACATCAACACACATGTGTTACGTTTGCACATATATATGTGTTTTTCGGGTTTTTTTTTTAATATTTATTTCCCTTTGAGAGAGAGATGGACAGAGCGTGAGCGGGGGAGGGGCAGAAAGAGAGGGAGACACAGAATCCGAAGCAGGCTCCAGGCTCCGAGCTGTCAGCACAGAGCCGGACACGGGACCCGAACCAACCAACCGTGAGATCGTGACCTAAGCCCAGCGCTCAACCGACTGAGCCACCCAAGTGCCCCGAGATTCGTGTGTTTTAGATGCCAGCAAACCAAGTATCGGTATTCAGACAGCAAGACCAAGGTTGGGCTGTAAATGTTAAAAGCCCTGATTTATGTCGCTGTCCTCGTGAAGCACAGCCTACTTCCCATGGAGGAGGATTGTTGAGCTACCAAACTGTTTTTCAAAAAAGCGACTGGAGGTTTCTTTGAATATCCAACAAGTACCAGGAACGGTGCCATCATTCCATCCCGTTAAGTGGAGTGCCAGGTGATGGTCACCGAGCAACAGAAGGGAGCCCAGCATTCAGCCTTGTATTTCCTACCGCATCTAAGGCTTTGTTAAAGAATATTTTAAGGACATCGCTTCTGTCACAAAAGAACTCAGTAAGTCTTCTGGAAAGGTGTACCAGTGGGTCCACCAAATAACCAAATGAGCTAGTCTGTTCGGTAAACTTGTTTAAACAGTATTATCAAATCAGATGCCAGAGTTAGTTTGATAAGAACGACCGTTTTGATGTTGGCTGGATATTTTGCTGTTTCTCTTAACAATAGCCAACCAGTGGATTCAGTTGTCTCCTGAGGCTTCCTGGGGACACAGCGGTAGCTCTACGTTATCAACCCAGAAGAGCGTCTCCTGTTTATTTAATTTCAGAGGCCACGTGACCACATAGGCTAGGAAGGATTCTAAAATCTTTACATGTGGGGGCTGTGTAAAACAGAGCCATCGCCACATAATTAAACATGGACTTTTGTGTCAGAAGGCCAATCCAGCCCACTCCGATTTTCTCAGTGACATTATGATAAAGGCAAAAGGTGCATTAAAAGCTTTGGATCTATACTAAGGTCATAAAATCTCGCCCAGAGACAGTTCCTGTCTAGGGATTCACATGCCAGAAACAGATCAATAATGGCTGTAAAAAGTTCTACAATATTCCCAACCAGCTGCTCTATAAAGTACAAGTGAACGCTCACTCGTTGAAGACGAAAGCATTCCCGTAATGCCAGTATTAAATATACAATTTACTCGACTAAAAGAATTTGTTTTCTGTTTATTTTCTTGGGAAGATCGGTTGACCAGTGAGATATGAGACTTGCTTCATTTTCCAGGATAAAATTCTGATGGAACTGCTGGTCTGCACCAACCACAGATAGGCCGTCTTCTTTCCCCTCCCCCGGTAGACTCTGGAGATGTTTCCTCTCGAGTTGTTGGGGTTCGACTTGACAAAATTCTAGAGGCGGTACAGAGTCTGTGATCAGAAAAATGCCTTTATCACGGCGAAAATCTGCTCGTGCCGATGGACCGGAGAGAAGGCAGAAGAAGCAGTTGTGTCTCGGGGTAGCTGCTGTCCCTTGAAATCCGGTAAAAATGGCCCCGTGAATGCAGGGCCTAAAAGTGAGTCCCCAAAGTGAGGGGCCTCTGGGACCCACACGCCATCCCCCAAACAGGAAGAATCATTTTCCTGGCAACGGAAAGATTAATCATGCGTTTCACAAAGGAGACGCAAGGTTCGGTAATGTGGCGACCTTGATTTACAATGGCCTCCTGATTTATTGTTGTGTATTTTTAAACCATGCTATTTAAAACACAGCTAATTTAAAAGCTAGTGTGTAGGCCCCGTCTGACTATTGCTAAAGATTTACTTTGTGCTAATAAGAAAATTATTGTGTCTACGCTATTCCCACTTCTCCCGCACTGTGTGATCCAACCTCCAATAAAATTGCTTGTCAGGTGAGAGACATTGGTTTTCTACTGTAGTTACTATTTCTTTGTCTCCCTCCCCCACCCCCCCGAAATACAGTTTACCGAATGTTACAGACACTGCATAAGAAAGATGCTTCATAGCAACAGTGCTCAGGGTGAATGAAACAGCAAGTGTTTTTGAAGGGGTCCTTTCTACCGGCAAGAACAGAAACATTTGTGCTTATTTGATGCACTTGGGTCAGAGGATAGACACATCAGCACCTTCCTCTCCTGCATGAGGAAACCGCCTGCCTCCCCGCCCAGCAAAGCCAGGCAGCCCAGTCGGCCACCCCCTTCCACTTGCACAGCGGCTGCTGGGATCCGGGGCGAAACTCATGAATTGATATTTTTAAAAAGTTCAGAATAGGGCCTGATTCATGGCAAACGTGCAGTGTTAGCCATTCTTTTTAACTCAAATATTAAGTTCTATGCAAGCCCATTTTGTCCTAAATATTGTTAGTACAAGACCAACAGGGGCTCCTGGGTGGTTCATTCGGTTAAGCGTCTCTTTTTTTGTTTGTTTGTTATTTAAATCCAAGTTAGTTAACATATAGTGTAAAATCAATACTATGTGTATTATTATATATAGAATTTAGTGAGTCATCACTTACATATAACACCCAGTGCTCTTCCCAACAAGTGCCCTCCTTGATGCCCATCACCCATCTAGCCCATCCCCCCACCCAACACCCTGCCAGGAGCCCTCAGTTTGTTTTCTGTATTCAAGAGTCTCTTATGGTTTGTCCCTCTCTGTTTTTATATTATTTTTTCTTACCTTGTGTTCATCTTTTTTGTATCTTAAATTCCACATAGGAATGAAATCACATGATACTTTGACTGACTTATTTCGCTTAGCATAATACCCTCCAACTCCTTCCATGCAGTGGCAAATGGCGACATTTCATTCTTTTTCATCGCCAAGTACTATTCCATTGTATATACATACCAGATCTTCTTTATCCATTCATCAGTTGATGGACATTTGGGCTCTTTCCATAATTTGGCTATTGTCGATAGGACTGCTATAAACATTGGGGTGCATGTGCCCCTTCAAATCAGCATTTTTGTATCCTTTGGATAAATACCTAGTAGTGTAATTGCTGGGCCGTAGGGTAGTTCTATTTTTAACTTTTTGGGGCACCTCCACACTGTTTTCCAGAGCGGCTGCACAGGCTTGCATTCCCACCAGCAGGGCAAAAGGGCTCCTCTTTCTCCACACCCTTGCCAACATCTGCTGTTGCCTGAGTTGTTAATGTTAGCCATTCTGACCGGTGTGAAGTGGTATCTCATTGTGGTTTTGACTTGTATTTCGCTGATGATGAGTGATGTTGAGCATTTTTTCATGCGTCAGTTGGCCATCTGGATGTCTTCTTTGGAGAATTGTCTATTCATGTCTTCTGCCCATTTCTTCACTGGATTATTTGTTTTTTGGGTGTTGAGTTTGATAAGTTCTTTATAGATTTTGGATACTAACCCTTTATCTGATATGTTGTTTGCAAATATCTTCTCCCATTCCATCGGTTGCCTTTTAGTTTTGCTGATTGTTTCCTTCGCTGTGCAGAAGCTTTTTATTTTGATGAGGTCCCGATAGTTCATTTTTGCTTTTGTGTCCCTTGCCTCCGGAGACGTGTTGAGTAAGAAGTTGCCACGGCCAAGATCAAAGAGGTTATTGCCTGCTTTCTCCTCAAGGATTTTGATGGCTTCCTGTCGTACATTTAGGTCTTTCATCCACTCTGAGTTTATTTTTGTGTCTGGTGTAAGAAAGTGGTCCAGGTTCATTCTTCTGCATGTCGCTGTCCAGTTTTCCCAGCACCACTTGCTGAAGAGACTGTGTTTATTCCAATGGATACTCTTTCCTGCTTTGTCAAAGATTAGTTGGCCATATGTCTGTGGGTCCATTTCTGGGTTTTGTATTTCTGTCCCATTAATCTGAGTGTCTGTTCTTGTGCCCGTACCTTACTGTCTGGATGATTACAGCTTTGTGATACAACTTAAAGTCCGGGATTGTGATGCCTCCTGCTTTGGTTTTATTTATCAAGATCGCTCTGGCTACTCGGGGTCTTTTCTGGTTCCATACAAATTTTAGGATTGTTTCTTCTAGCTCTGTGAAGAACGGTGGTGCTATTTTGATAGGGATTGCATTGAATATGTAGATTGCTTTGGGTAGTATCGACATTTTAACAATATTTGTTCTTCCGACCCATGAGCATGGAATATTTTTCCATTTCTTTGTGTCTTCTTCAATTCCTTGCATAAGCTTTCTATAGTTTTCAGTGTATAGATCTTTCACGTCTTTGGTCAGGTTTATTCCTAAGTATTTTATGGGTTTTGGTGCAGTTGTAAATGGGATCGATTCCTTGACTCCCTTTCTGCTCTCCTTCATTATTGATGTATAGAAATGCAGCCGATTTCTGTACATTGATTTTATATCCTGCAAATTTGCTGAGTTCATGGATCAGTCCAGCAGCGTTTTGGTGGAATCTTTTGGGTTTTCCATGTAGAGTATCATGTCATCTGTGAAGAGCAAAAGCATGACTTCTTCTTTGACAATTTGGATGCCTTTTATTTTTTGTGTTGTCTGATTGCTGAGGCTAGGACTTCCAGCACTATGATGAATAACAATGGTGAGAATGTACATCCTTGTCATGTTCCTGACCTTAGGGGTAAGTTCTCAGTTTTTCCCCATTGAGGATGATATTAGCTGTGGGCTTTTCATATATGGCCTTTATGATCTTGAGGTATATTCATTCTACCCCTACTTTCTTGAGGATTTTTATCAAGAAAGGATGCTATATTTTGTCAAATGCTTTTTCTGAAAAGTGTCTGACTTGATTTCGGTTCAGGTCATGATCTCATGGTTCATGGGACTGAACCCCACATCAGGCTCTGCACTGACAGCACAGAGCCTCCTTGGGATTCTTTCTCCCCCTCTCTCTCTGCCCCGCCCCGGCTCACTCACACTCTATCTCAAAATAAATAAACTTAAAAAAGACTTGAGTACAAGACCTACAAACAATTTTTTTTTAATTTTTTTTTCAACGTTTATTTATTTTTGGGACAGAGAGAGACAGAGCATGAACGGGGGAGGGGCAGAGAGAGAGGGAGACACAGAATCGGAAACAGGCTCCAGGCTCTGAGCCATCAGCCCAGAGCCCGACGCGGGGCTCGAACTCACGGACCGCAAGATCGTGACCTGGCTAAAGTCGGACACTTAACCGACTGCGCCACCCAGGCACCCCTACAAACAATTTTTAAAGAACCCATTAAAATTCCCCAAAGAGGGGCTCCTGGGTGGCTCAGTCGGTTAAGTGTCCGACTTGGGCTCAGGTCATGATCTCGCAGTTCGTGAGTTCGAGCCCAGCGTCAGGCTCACTGCTATCAGTGTAAAGCCTGCTTCGGATCCTCTGTCCCCACTCTCTCTCCCCTGTCCCCCACTCTCTCTCTCCCTCAAAAATAAATAAACATTAAAAAAAATTTTAAATAAGATTCTCCAAAGAACTGAGTATGTTGCAGTGTGAATAATTAAAATAACCAAAGTGATGGGGCGCCTGGGTGGCGCAGTCGGTTGAGCGTCCGACTTCAGCCAGGTCACGATCTCGCGGTCCGTGAGTTCGAGCCCCGCGTCAGGCTCTGGGCTGATGGCTCAGAGCCTGGAGCCTGTTTCCGATTCTGTGTCTCCCTCTCTCTCTGTCCCTCCCCCGTTCATGCTCTGTCTCTCGCTGTCCCAAAAATAAATAAACGTTGAAAAAAAAAATAAAAAAATAAAAAATAAATAAAATAACCAAAGTGAGCCCACAATCTCCTATACAAACCTCAAAACCCAAATGACTAGACCAGGGCCCCCAACTCTGCTGTTGTAAAACCTCCACTTTAAGCCACCGACAGAGTGCTCGCTTTGGCTGCACATATACTAAGCAACCGACAGATAGCTGTTTTCTAAAGACCTTTATGCCAAGCCCTGGAAGTGACCCCGGTCCTCTTCTTCGGATAAAACCATGAACACCAGGCACAGGCCACCATGGAGGCTCGACCACCAGGAGGAAGGCGCCTAGAGAGGGTGCCAGGGAATCCTGACTGAGAGGAGGAAGGTCCGTGTCAGAACACAGAGGTTGTGTGTGGCTGGGGCTAGCTGCGTGGAAAGGTGTGCCCAGGAGAAAGGGCCGAGGGGCGGGTGAGTAGCAAGATGCGGTTGCTGGTTTGGGGGATGGCAGGGCAAGAAGCAGCCCCAGAACCATAGAGCGAAGCCACCTGCCTGCGACCTGCTGGTCTTACAAGCTGTCACCTTCACAGCCCTCCCGGCACAGCAAGGACTTCAGGGAAACTAAACAGTGGAATGTGATCCCCCCATTTTCCCCCAAAAATGTGTGTGTGTGTGTGTGTGTGTGTGTGTGTGTGTGTGTGTGCGCGCACGTAAGAAAGAGTTCTGTGCTGAACAAGGAGACAACCAAATTTGGGTTTAGAAAGAGGAAGAGTTTTCTATACTGGTTATTTCTAAATAATTGCTCTGTTATTCTTCCTAGGATTTTTATTTATTTATTTTTTAACTGCTGTGTTACGTTGAATTCTTCCAGAAGCAAACCTTGAGTCAAGGATTTTAATGCTCCCAGGAGTACCAGCTCTCCGCCCGTGGCTCTTCTCCCTGCCCCTGGCCGGACCAGAGAAAGACACTTGTTCCAGGAGACCCTCGGCAGGTGCCGTGTGGAGGACACAGGGGCACCGACAAGAACCTCTTCTTACATTTCTAACTTTTTGATATTTTCTGAAATTTGTACATTGAACTTCTTGTAAGAAAAACTATATCCACTCAGAAAACAGCAAAATATACATGCCCGTTAACGTTGCCAGAGTTTCTGAATGGAGAAGACCATGTTTATTTTTTTATTTTTTATTTAAAAAAAATTTTTTTTTCAACATTTATTTATTTTTGGGACAGAGAGAGACAGAGCATGAACGGGGGAGGGGCAGAGAGAGAGGGAGACACAGAATCGGAAACAGGCTCCAGGCTCTGAGCCATCAGCCCAGAGCCCGACGCGGGGCTCGAACCCACAGACCGCGAGATCGTGACCTGGCTGAAGTCGGATGCTTAACCGACTGCGCCACCCAGGCGCCCCAAGAAGACCATGTTTAAATTTAGCCTGTGATCTGAGCGATGTTAAAGGGTTGGTCACTTTAGCCAATGATGACACTAAGTAGAATTTTATGCTAATTGAACATTCTTACTTCAAAATTCAAAGTGTAGGGGCGCCTGGGTGGCTCAGTTAAGCATCAGACTTCGGCTCAGGTCATGATCTCACGGTCCCTGAGTTGGAGCCCCACGTCGGGCTCTGGGCTGCCAGCTCGGAGCCTGGAGCCTGCTTTGGATTCTGTGTCTCCCTCTCTCTCTCTGTCCCTCCCCGGCTCACGCTCTCTCTCTCTCAAAAAGAAGTAAACGTGAAAAAAAAAAAAATTCAACTTGTATTAGTTTGCTCTGGCGTAAGCAAGATGCAGTGTGAACAAGATCAAGCAGCCGTGTGGGAAGCTGAGAGTTTCACCAGGACGCGTGAAGACAGACGTCCCGGGTCTACTGCGCGCCGGAAGCATGGCAAACAGCGCGTCGGGATCCATGGGCTCGTGCGGGAACACTGAACGGAAACAAACACGGGTGTGGTGGCCCCGCGGGGACTCAGACTGCCTGATGATAAAGAAGCGGCAAAGCAAAGACGGCAGTGAGAAACCCTACACAACTAGTGAACTAGGCGTAGCTTCCGCGGAGCGGGGAAAGCGCCCGCGGAAGCTGTAAGTGCTCTAATCCCAGAGCATGCAGGTGCCACATGCTGCAGACCGGGAAGCATCTCCTGACCCGGGAGAACCCTGAACCCGGGGAGAGCCTCAGAAAGAACACGAACCAATGACGCCTCCGAAATACAGCCACAAGCAGAGGCGGCTTCAGCCTCTGAAATACAACCACAAGTGGATGTGGCTTCACGTTACTCAAACGCAAGAGCTGACCTCCGGGGCCCGCCCCCGGGAACGGAGGTTTGATAAGGACTTTGGTAATCAGGAATGTGATTGATAACCAGGATGAAAGCCTCGGCGTTAATAATAAAGGGATCAATGACACAGACAAATATATCTACAGATCATTGCCTCAACTTGAAGCCGGCAAAGGCCCAGATGTATCGCTGCTTTCAAATTTATTTATAGATCAGTGTCTTAATGTGATAAACAGTTGGCCTGTAAACTAAAAATACTGAAAACCGCAACATAGACCCGTGGCTTTTGTTCCTTTTCTTTACTGCACGAGATGTCAGCGCAGGTCCGTGACTCGGGACACCTCCTTCGTCATCTGATGAGTGGTGTCAGATGGCCGCTTACCCTGCGGCTAACCGCTAACGAACGCGACACTCAAGGCCCTGCGGACACCCCGCAGCTCAGAGCCACGGTGCACCGGAAGCCTCTCCCATGGAGGTGCCCTCTTCCACGTCCAATCTGACCCGGCTGCTGCAGCCCGGTGCTGTCTGAGTTCTGTCAAGAGGAAAGCTGGACCCGTGGCTCTTGGCTCGGCCGTTCCATCGCTAATTAATATACCAGAAGGAAAAGACTGAGGACGCTGGCTCTCAAAGTTCCTTTTTGCCCCCATGTGATTGCACTTGGGCGTCCCAGGGAGCCCACTCGGTCGTGCGTTTTGCCCAGCAAGTGAGTGAGTGCCTGCTGCCGGCCAGGACTACAAGTAGGTCCTGGAGGTAGAAACACGGCTGCGGAAAGTTGAAGAAGACAGAATCTGAGCTCCCCCCTCCAGTCTGGGAGACAGGGGTGAGCACAGAATAGGGTAAGGGGTGCAGTAGGACTGGTAAAGGGAGGCAGGAAGCTGTCTCTGGGCAAAGCTGGGGGTGATCAAGCAGAAAGGGGCACTCCAGCCAGAGGGTAGACAGAGAGGCTCAAGACGGAGCGTCCTGCCAAACCTGGGACATGTGGGGAAGAGAGGCTGGGGGAGCTGGGATCGGGGAGACCCAAACGGGCTGAAAGGCCCGGCTTTGAACTTGGTTCTTCAGGGAGCCATGAAAGATCTTAGGGGAACGGCAAGGGGAGATTTCGGTCTAGAGCAAACGCTCTGGCAGCCAGTGGACTGGAGAGCGTCAAAAGGAGGAGACGCTGGGGCCTGTGCAGCACAGCGGCTTCAAGGATGGGGAGAAGGCTCTGGGTCTGGCCCGACGTTCTCCATCAGGGGCTACGGCATGGATGCTGGGGGAGAAGTCTGGGCTGCCGTTTAGTAGCAGGAGGCAGAAGAAGGGAGGTGCATTTGACCTTGACCTTGCAGCCGAGGGCCTCTCTGCATGCTGACCTTTCACCTACCAGAAGGCAAAGAGGAAACCCCAGAGGCATCGGTGAAGGAGGGTGGGGGGGGGGGCACAGGCGCTCACACTCTCGGCTGCAGCACAGACCGGCCCAGCTTTGGGGTTGCAAATTTGGCACTGTGAATTTTTAAATTTTTTTACATATTTATTTATTTTTGGCATACAGAGAGAGACAGAGCAGGAGCAGGGGAGGGGCAGAGAGAGGGAGACACAGAATCCGAAGCAGGCTCCAGGCTCCGAGCCGTCAGCACAGAGCCCGACGCGGGGCTCGAACTCACGAACCGCGAGATCATGACCTGAGCCGAAGTCGGTCGCTTAACTGACTGAGCCACCCAGGTGACCCATTTATCTGTGAATTTTTAAAACACGTGTGTATACTTTCTCTAAGCAATTTCTAGGATGACAGTCTGTGGAACATGTGCACAGTCCTGCAGACACACACACACACACACACAATGTTCACTACAGCATTTTTAATAGTGCAAAAAATGTGTCCTTAACAGGAAGCAATCAAATATTCCTCATTAGCAGATTGGTTACAACAATTATGCCCATCGAGCCACTGGAAAGAGTGGAGGCTCCAGAATCGATACTCGGATGTTACCATGCCAAGAATCACCCTGGAGGCTGCTGAATGCAGATTCTGACTCAGTGGGTCTGGGAAGGGCCGTGGATGTTACTACATTCCTAACCCTCCAGTAATGATGCTGCCAGGCTCCAGGTCACCGATGTGGAGAGAAGCCTCAGCTGAATCATCTATTGCGGAACAATAGATCCCATTTTGGTAAAAAACAAAACAAAACAAAATAAAACATCATCATCATCATCATCGTCATAATGCAAGTTGGTATATAAACTGAATATCCAGAAGGAAATGTATTTCTAGGGTGGACTCCCCCTTCTACATCACATGTATAACTATAATGATTCCTTTTTTTACGGTGAGCATGAATTATTTTGCATCAGAGAAAAAAGGAATCAATAAATTGATGCACTGAAACAAAAAAGTTTGTAAGCCTAAGTGTTATGGACAGAATGTTTTTGTTCCCCCAAACCCATGTGTTCAAGTCCTCACCCCCAGAGTGATGGTGTCCGGAGATGGGGCCTTGGGGAGGTGATCAGATCAGAAGGGTGGAGCCCCGTGGTGGGCTGAGTGCTTTTACAGAGGGGACCCCAGAGAGCTCTCTCACCTTCCCCCCAAGCGAGGACACAGAGAGAAGAGGCCATCTGTGAAACAGGTTGGGGGGTGGGGGGGCGTGTCACAAGACACCCAATGTGCCGGCACCCTGACCTTGGACTTGCAGTCCCCGGAACTCTGAGAAATAAATCTCTGCTGTTTAAGCACCCCACCCCCACTCCCACCCCCGTCTGTGGCGTTCTGTTACACTCACACTAAGACACAGAGCTAAAGGCTATGCTTTAAATTGTACATCATGTTCCTCGTGATAGATCATTCGTGCTATTATTTTTAAAAAGCTGTCAGGCAAAGCCCCAACCCGCAATTTTTTTCCAGGCTGGGGGACAAGTGTCTGAGGCAACAGGCTTCCGTCTGCCCTTCAAGCGACCAGCCTGGGTCGGTCCTGCCGGCAGTGGGGTGAGTCTCTCACAGTGCAAATCTGTCTGGGTCACGCCCGAACAGTCTTGCCCACCCCTCCGCCGGAACCATTTCCCTGGTTTCCTTGTGCGCCCAGAATTAAAGTGAAATGCGGCGCAAGTTGCCACACCTTGCCCGCCCGGCCCCTGCCCACGTGGCCGGCTTGTAGTTTGCACACGCACCCCCACGTGCACACACCCGCACTCTGGCTCTGCTACTGGCCGGGTGCCCTCTGTTGCCCCAGCCCCTGTGTCATGAATGGACTGTTCTACGTCCGCGTTGCTGGTCTTGGCGGCGAGATGGTAAAGGCGCTTTTCTCCCACCCCCGGCTGCTTTCACGAGGGAAACAGAACTCCCTCTCCGCCAACTGCCCGAACGCCTGGCCAGTGGGGCGATGGCGGTTTGCGGGTTTGGACACACCGAGCTCCTCCAAGTGAGAAGTCGTCGGAATAAGTGTGGAAGGCCTCCCTCGCTTTAGGATTTTAGGGTTGAAAACTACCCCCAAGATTTGCCCACATCCATCCCTCACGGAGTCTTCGAAGCCGTGGCCTCGGAGCAAAGCCGCCTCCACCAACAGGAAGGCAGAGCCAGCCAGGTGGCCTGGACGCTGCCAGCCCAGGGCTCAGAGTGATCCGTGAATGCCAGCCGATTAGGGAGGTCGCTGACATTTACTGAGCACTTACGATGTGCCACACCCCTTCTAAAGACTCTGCATGAGTGAATGAATTTAATTCACCCGGTTTCTGTCAAAACGGATTAGAAACAATTAGCAGCAGAGAAATGCCTGAATGAGAGAGAAGCGTGGACCCCAGGGCATAACAGCAGAAGCGAGAGCCCTGCAGAGACAGGAGGTGAGGACAGGTGGAGACAAGCTTTCTCTCATCTCCCTCGCACGGCCTCGCACACGGCCAGGGCCCGGGAGGGGAGGCGCCCGGGAAGGCAGAGCTAGGCCGGCACCCCAGCACCTGCTCCAAAGCCCCAGAGCCCCAGGACCAGGGAGGGGGGGCTGCCCCCGGGAGGCCCGTCCTCCCCCGATGCTTCTGTCCGGGAACTTAGTGATGTGGACAGGCGGACAGCGCCTGGATCTCTCCACACTGGAGCTAGTTCGTCAGACACGGCCCCAACCTTCAGCCTCCGAACTACTCATTCCCAGAGCGTTCGTAGTCCCGGCAAACAAGCCCTCGCCGCAGCCCCAAATACAGATGAGAAAGGGGACAACTAGCAACATGGGTCACAGAGTAAGGGTGTGACGGACCAAGAGCCTAGAGCCGCCTGGCAGGGCCACTGAGGGAGAACAAGAGAGGAACAGCATACGTTCTGCTACAAAACCAAAGAAAGCGGGTGTTTGCTTAAACCTCATTATTTTTATAATAGCCCCGTGGGACAGGCACGATCATCATCCCATTCTGCAGATAGAGAAACTGAGACTCAGATAGAGAAGCTGAGCTCAGTGAGGCTGAAAGCGTGAAAGCATGAGGTCAGGATCTGAACCCAAGCCCCGGAGCCCCGGCTGTTGAACACTCCGAGTTTTGAACTTTTATTTGCTTGTCTCTGGTCCTTCCTGAAGTTTTTTTTCTCTTCACCTTTAAGCCATGAGTACTGTTCTTCCCCTCTACTGCACTATTTCCTACTATAAACCACCTAGTAACAAAGTACCACAAACTGGGCAGCTGAAAACAACAGAAACAGGCTCATTCCTAAAGCTGGAAGTCGGAAATGGTGGTGTGGGTGGGGTTACTTCCTTCTGGGCTCCCAGAGAGAATCTGTTCCAGACCTCTCCCAGCTGCTGGCGGTGGCCGACCAGGAGAAGTTCACGGCCCTCTCCCTGTGTGTGAGCCCGGAACACGCTGGGGAATCCGGGAAGACCTCCTCTTACCTTTCCTTCGGCTAAAGTATGACTACCAATCAGGGCTATATTAGTTTCAGGCGTAACCTCCTCTTGATCACAGCTGCAAAGACCCTATTTCCAAATAAGCTCACCTTCCCGGTCTCTGGTAGACACGAATACTTTCATCCCAGGACACCGCTATTGAGAGAGAAATAATGGAACTTCGCCCCATGAAATACCAGGCAACCCTAATAAATACGGAGGTGAGCCATTCCACTGTAGTGGAGGGATGGGAGGCCTGAGCTTGAGTGAAATAAGCAAGTGTCAGAATCATAAGCTTGGATACGTTTCCCCTGTAAAATGCCCACCGGAAACGACATTAACATTTTCCCTACGGATCTATGAAAGGCAAGCACGTCTGAAGAGTCGCGCCATCCAGACAACCACACTTAACTCCTGTGACATAGGCCGTAGGGTTTCATTCATTAAACGAGAATGTACTTGCGTGCTCAGCACACAGATTTTCCAGCATTTGCCGAGCAAGCGACGTTCCCTGCGCTGCCGCCCTCCCGCCAGCAGGGGACACCGCCCCGTCCGGCTCAGCGCCGGCTCTGCCCGGAAGTCCCGCCCCGGCCGGAAGTTGGAGTAGGAGCATCCAGGAAAATGGCGGCGTCCGCAAGTGCGGGCGTGACGGGCCGGCGTGGGCGAAGGGGGCGCGGGCAGCACGGACGCGGGGGGCGTCGCCGGCCGGGGGGCGGCACGGAGGGGGCCCTGAAGCGGCTGAAGCTAGCGGTGGAGGAGTTCGTGCAGGCGACCTCCGAGGGTGAGACCCCCGGCAGCCCGGCCGGGTCCCGGGCGGAGGGGCGCTTGCGCCGGGGCGGGAGGAAAAGCCGCAGGGAGCTGAGGAAGGAGAAGCGGCACCTGAAGAAGGCGCGCCGGCTGCAGAGGACTGCGGACCCGGCGAAAGGCCCGGGCCCAGGCGGCGGCGGAGCCGGGGGAGCGAGTGGCCTTCGGGCGGAGGGGGCGGAGGGGGAGGGCGGCCGGCGGTCCCCTCGTCGGGTCCCGGCGCCCCCGGACGAGCCGCGACCTCCCCCGGCCAAGGGCGCCCGGGCCCGCCGCGAGACCAGGGGTCTCGCCGGGAGCACCAGACCCGCCGCAGCCGCCGCCGCCCGGAAACGGGCCCTTCTGGCAGCCAACGAGGAGGAGGACCGGGAGATCCGGAAGCTGGAGCGGTGCCTCGGCTTGAACAAGCGCAGAAGGAAGGGCGACGGTGGCTCCGTGCCGCTTAGCTTTGCTCGCGATGGGCTCGACTACATCCTGGGAGCCCTGGGGTCTGGAAGAACTGGCGGCTCGTACGAAGGCAGTAGTGAGGAGGAGGAGGAGGATGTCGGACAGACTGTCCCCGAAAGTGACTTAGAGAGCGACACCGAGGACGAAAGGGCGGAGGAGGAGGAGGAGGAGGAGGAAGAAAAGAACAAGGTGGAAGCGGGAGCGCACAGTGAGCAGGACGACGTGGAAGACATTAAGCCAAAAAAAGCGGCAGAGGGGAGAGCGAAGTGGAAAAGGGACAAAAAGAGAGTCCGTTTTGCAGAAGAAACGAGTGAAAATTCCTCTGAGGACGCGGGCACAGACGCAACAGATCAGGTATCGTGTGGACAACCTAAATTCTCCGGAATTTTCCCCGAAATAACGCGTGGTGGCCAGAGTGGGACAGAAGTGACATATTGATCTATTGGTAGTTGCTGAGCCAAGTGTGGGTAAATCGGGTTATTATGTCTATTATGTTTTTTAATTTCCATAATGAAGAGTTAAGGGAGAAAACCTTTCTGGAGACTTTTTATATCAGAAGCTTAATGGCCATTCCCACTGGTCGTCCTAAGATGATATCTTCAGCTTACTGCCTCAGTCTCTGAACCTGACTTTGAGTTCCCTCCCCCTGTGCTCTGTTCCCAGTGGGCCTCCGTAGTTTTGGGGGGGGGGGGGATGTCTCTAGCATCCCTGACTCACCTCTGCCCTCCCTAGTCCTTTTCCTGTCCCGCTGCTTCCAGAGTGAATCTTTTTTTTTTTTCAACGTTTATTTATTTTTGGGACAGAGAGAGACAGAGCATGAACGGGGGAGGGGCAGAGAGAGGGAGACACAGAATCGGAAACAGGCTCCAGGCTCTGAGCCATCAGCCCAGAGCCCGACGCGGGGCTCGAACTCCCGGACCGCGAGATCGTGACCTGGCTGAAGTCGGACGCTTAACCGACTGCGCCACCCAGGCGCCCCCAGAGTGAATCTTTAAAACATAAAGCTGATCTACAGCACCCCCTTTCACAAAGTCCTATGTTGAAGATCAAGTTCGGAACTCAGCACCCAGCAGTTGCCTTGGGGGAGGGGGGCACCTCCGCGCGTGCACCTCGAAGGCAAGCATACGAGTGGAGTGCGTGCAACTCTTCCCATGTGTCGCTGTCACAGCATTCTGTGCCTAACTAAATGCATTTCTCCCTCCTGCCTGCAGGGCCTGTCTTCATCTTCTCAACGCGTCTGTCTGTCCACGTAGACTTCCCTGGGCGTCTTTCCCCATCTTAAGTGTGGGAGCTAACACTCTCTCTCGTGTCTGTCCCCGGAACCTTAGCACCTGGCGCTCTGTGAGCAGTCCTTAACTGCTGTCGGTTCCTCTCTCAGGACTTGGTTTTTGGACCGTCCCTAACTGTTCTTTCACAGCCTGTTGAGGTATAATTGACACACTGTGAACAGATGGGTGTCTCAAGAGTAACAGTTTCTGTGTACATAATGTGTTTTCTGCAACTAAGTTTGAGCTCCCTGACTGCAGGAATCATGCGTTACAAATGTTTGTCCCCTAAAGCCCTCACTTAGGTACCCAGAGAGTGTTGGTCAATGGTGATGATCTGTAACCTTCCCAGTTGATAATCTAGGAAATAGTGAGCAATGGATTGATTTTGATTTGGTCTTGTGTACTTAGACACTAGTTTTGAACAAGTTTGAAGTTCTGTTCTTTTCTTTTTGAAGTTATTTTAGAACAGTCTCCCTCCAAAACCGGCGGTGCATTTAATTTCGGTGTTTGTATCCTGCTGTGCTGACCGTAAATGAAGCCCAAGCAGGTGTATGTACACTGTGGAGCTCTGGTGGGCAGATGCCGGAGGGTCATGGCCAGTTCTGAAGAGTCACAGGGAAAAACAAGGGGACGAGATGTGCCGACACTAACGTCAGTGGCGACACCACCAGGCTGGGGAGTGGGGGGCTCAGGGCTCCCCACGGCATGCAGTACGTTACTGCTGGTGATTAAGCAGCAGTGGTCAGTGGGCCAGCCCCTGCCGCTCCGTGGGACTGTAATATGTAAACGTGAGCATGGAAGACAGAGAGGTGGAACTTGTTCAGAGTAAAGTTTTTGTCATTTATTTCTGTCTTTTCAAGCAGAGTGTTTGCGAAAACGATGGAAAGTACGTCCCACCTCACGTGAGGCATGCTGAGGAGACAGTGAGTGGTCAGAAAAAGGAGGGACTGGAAAGACTGAAGAGACACGTCCAAGGTCTCATCAACAGGTAACCTGGCAACACTGTCACCCTGTGACATGAAAAGGGATCGTCTCTGTTCTGAGAATGTAGGAACTTTCCCAGCAATAACCCGTAAGCTGATCGACCACAACAGCCCCTCTCGGTTCCTGTCTTAGTGCAGCCAGATCTGTGCCTTGGAAAGCAGGATGTCCGCCTTTTCTGTTTGGTACTTTGAACGCTTCAGACTCTGAAAGCCACATGGTGGTTCTGAGAAGTCCCAGGACCGGGCCTGGCAGGACTGGGCCTCCCCCTGCACCGGCGCTCCTGGTCCGGAATGCGGGCTTCAGTCCCCTTGCTCGTTACTCGTGGTTGAGAGTGTGTGTGTTCTCTGCAGGGTCTCCCGCAGGGAGCTCCAGGTCCTGCCCACAGTGAAGGCGGGACCCTCCCAGCACCCCACAGCTCTCATGCTAGCCTTTGTGGTCACACCCAGTCCTCCCCCTGCACTCACTGCTTTGTTTTATTTTGTTTTTAAGTTTCTTAGTTTATTTCGAGAGAGAGGGAAAGATTGAGCAGGGGAGGGGCAGAGAGAGAGGGAGACACAGAATCCCAAGCAGGCTCCATGCTGTCATGAGATCATGACCTGACCCGAAGTCGAGAGTTGGACACTTAACAGACTAAGCCACCCAGGAGCCCTCATTGCTTTGTTTTTAATTAAAAAAACAAAACACGGTTTCCATGGTAATTCTGGAATTCTACCATACGTGCCATTTTAACGCTCAGGGGCAGCACAGGAATGGTGCATGATCTTCATGTACCTGTCCAGCCCTCCCCTCTGCCCAGGACACAGAGCAGCCTTTCCTCCGTGTAGGAGCGGAAATCGTTACGCTGGCCTCTGGCCCAAGGTGGAAACGGACTTCTTCCCAACAGTGCGTCCCCACGTGCTAAGTAAGGACAGCTCCCTGCCTGTGCCCGGGACGCTGGATCAGGGCAGCAGTGAAGCTCCCTCAGCATAGTGTCCGGGGTCTTCGAGTCCCGTGTATGCTTCCTGCAGGCAGGAAGACAGTGGTGAGGTCATTGCGGGCTCCCAGAGGATCGTGTGCCGTGTACGGATACACGCGTTACCGGGGCCACCCGAAAGCTGTTTGTGGGTCAGACGGGCACGTGGATAGGGTGTAGAGTGGTACTGATGACTCTAATATGTTTAAACGGACCTAGAAAGTAATTCCTGATGAGAAGCGTCATTGCCGCTCTGCCTTCACAACTGCCTGCAGGTTGAGCGAGCCGAGCGTGGCCTCCATAAGCGGGCAGCTGGAGGAACTGTACATGGCCCACAGCAGGAAGGACATGAACGACACTCTGACGGGCGTCCTCCTGAGCGCCTGTGCCCCGGGCGCGGCCATGCCAGGCAGGCTGGTGATGGAGCACGTGCTCCTGCTCAGCGTCCTTCACCACACGGTCGGCGTGGAGGTAGGGTCCCTCTCCCTGCGTGATGACCGTGTCCACAGGCGGCTCCGGAAGGCAGGTGCTGCTTTGTCACCACTGCGTCATCCGAACCGTGTTCCCAAATACTTGGTTTCGTGTCGGGTCCGTTCTGATGGCCCCCGTCGCCGTTCGTTTGCTCGGGCCTGGCATCTCGGACTAGCCTCCATCGTGCTCCCCGCTCTAACAGAGACTTGCCCCAGATGCTCGGAGCACAGCGGTCCGTGTGGTCTATCTGCTCAGGTGTTCATACTGGGCGCGAGGCCACCAGACTGGGAGTGACGGCGGGTTTGATGACGTGAGGAGACGCGGGACGGGGCCAGGCTCGGAGCCCCCGGGGCCACCTGCGGGCAGCGCAGGCGCGTCCTTGCCCCTGGCCCTCTGCCTTAGCCTCAGGGAGGCCGTGCGGTGACCGCTCCCGTTCTGAGAAGTCCTCTTGGGTCACCTCCTACGGTAAAGCCACAACCTTCCCAGGCAGCATTCCGTTTCCCACCTACTTAGAGAATCACCTACCAGAAGTAATCGTTTGTGTTGTAAGGGCCGTCCTCACATAAGACGTCGTGAGTCCCTTCTCCTCACGGTGAAGTGTGCTGGACTCCCTGGACGCCACTCCCGAGTGCCCTGTGTGTGCCGCGACGCGGTGCCCCCGGGGCTTTTCTAGTGCGCCCCAGGCCTCCCGGCGTCACACCGGTGCCCTTCGTAACCAGAAGGATTTAACGCAGACGGTAAGTGGAGTTTCGGTAACAGCCGTAGACCCCGAGCAGCCACAGCATGTAGGACCCCCTGGGTCGGACAACATGAGGCGATGGGTCCCACGTGTCGTTGAGACCCCCACACACGGTATGGAGGACACCTGGAATGGCTCATCCCCGGGGAGTCGTCACGATGCTTAGTGGACAGTGTCCGCTTCTGCCAGAGGTTGACCAGCTGTCCGGACTGGGTCCGTTAGCTTTTCTTTCAGTTCTTGAGAAGGACCTCCTCGCAGGAATTCGTGGGAGAAGAGTCTGTCACAGACCCCTGCTGCCAGTTACTGAAAATAAAAGTCAGGCCTGTGCAGATTTGCTTTAAAATCTCCAAATCAGGAGCTCCTGGGTGGCTCAGTCGGTTGAGCATCCAAAGTCGTGATCTTATGGTTCATGAGTTCGAGCCTCGCATCGGGTTCTGTGTGGACAGCTCGGAGCCTGGAGCCTGCTTCAGAATCTATGTCTCCCTCTCTCTCTGCCCCTCCCCTGCTTTTGCTCTCTCAAAAATAAATAAACATTAAAAATTTTTTTTTTACATCTCTAAGTCAGAATTAAGGCATATTCTTAAGTAACTTTAGTCACATGAATGTTATTCATGTTATAGTAAAGTTATATTTTATTCTGAAGATATTAACTGGAATCTAAAATTTTGACAACTGTTGATATTATTCTGTTCGTGTGATTGAAGACATACTTAAATATGTTTTATGCCTGAATTTTTCTTGATGTCTGCAGAATTCTACTTTCTGTCTTGGATTATATTTGAACGTGATGTAGCATTAACCACGCAGTGCCCCTTCAGGGTCACCGTCAGCATCCCAGGCTGTCCTCCCTCGGCTGCTGTGTGGACACACCTCCCCACGGGCTCTGTGTCCCTGCTTCTCTTGCCCCCTCCAGCCTTAGCTGGAGCCGAGCTCAAGCTGCGTTAGAGTCTGTAACTTAGTAGCTGTCTATTTTCTGTGTTAATTTAAAAAGCACTAGACGTTTAAGTTCGTTGCAGGAGGAAGAAGGATCCCTGAGAAGAGCTTGCCAACATGGATTTTTGCATGTTTGCAGTGATGTTTTTTCTGCCTTGTCCAGGTCGGTGCTCACTTTTTGGAGGCCGTGGTGAGGAGGTTTGACACCATCTACAAGAACGGAGGCGAAGACAGAGAGTGTGAGAACCTGTTCACCGTCATCGCCCACTTGTATAACTTCCACGTGGTGCAGTCTCTCCTTGTCTTTGACATTTTGAAAAAACTTATTGGGACTTTCACAGAAAAAGATATTGAACTGATCCTGTTAATGCTGAAAAACGTGGGCTTTTCATTGAGAAAAGATGATGCTTTGTCGCTTAAGGAACTAATCCTGGAGGCCCAGGCCAAAGCCAGCGAGGCAGGTGGCAAGTTCCGGGACCAGACGAGGGTACGAGTGCGTCACCTGGCCTGCTTCCTAAGTGCCTAACTGCTCACACTGACCAGAGCTTAAAATCAAGTATTTTGGGTAAAATTGCATTTAATTTCTTAGCGATCCCCGTTGTCTTCTGCCCCACCGGGTTTTGTGGTTTATCTTCAATAGGTGAATGGACTTTTTTCCTACTAAGAACTCAGGTATTTTGTGAATTTCAGAATCGGCTTCTTTAACATTTACCCACTGAGAAAACGTTTCCTGAGGAAGG
This sequence comes from Leopardus geoffroyi, assembly GCF_018350155.1. Lineage (NCBI taxonomy): Eukaryota > Metazoa > Chordata > Mammalia > Carnivora > Felidae > Leopardus > Leopardus geoffroyi. Next base: position 167,923,311 of record NC_059331.1, read on the forward strand.
CCATGTGGCTGGGGCTCAGGTGTCAGCCCTTGTGGACTTCGGCAGAGAGAAGGGATGGAGGGGAGCATTCCTGAGGGCGGGGCAGGAGGAAAGGGCTGAGGCTGGCCTTGGGAGGCTTGTAAACCTTTCAGGGACTTGGGATTTTATCCTAGAGGCACCAGAAGGGTTCTGAGTGTGCTGATGCCACTTTCACTACCCTGTAGAAAAGGGGGAGGTGGGGCGCCTGGGGGGCTCAGTCGGTTGAGCGTCCAACTTCGGCTGAGGTCACAATCTGATGGTTTGTGAGCTCGAGCCCCGTGTCGGGCTCTGTGCTGACAGCTCAACCTGGCGTCTGCTTCAGATTCTGTGTCTTCCTCTCTCTCTCTGCCCCTCCCCTGCTTGTGCTCGGTCTCTCAAAAATAAAAAAAATGTAAAGAAAAGGGGGAGGTGGTCAGGGCAGGGAGACACCACTGCAGGGTCCGGTGGGGAGCGGCAGCATGGTCACAGCAGATGTGGGTTTAGGGGTTAGAAGTGGGTTGGAGGGGGAAGGCGAGTGTGAAGGAAAGGAAGGGCCGGGGTCACCGCCCGTGGACAGCAGGACAGTAGGAGAGGAGACAGACGCAGGAGGGAAGGCTGGCCCACTTTGGGAGTCCTGAATGAAAGTGCTGGGTCAGCTATGAAGAGGTGTTGGCATCTGCTGGGCAGTGGACAGAGCCTGATGGTTTCAGAGGACCAGCATTCAGCTGGGCTGTTGAGGGAGGAGCGTGAGGAATCTCATCGGCCGGGTCCCAGAGTGTCCCGAGGAAGCACTTGTCCCTGGGTTGAACGCTCAGAGGTCAAGTTTAAGACAAAAGTCGCTGGAGGTGGGAAGTAGGCTCTGTGGCCTGGGGCTGGGGGGGATGGGGAGTGCTCATGGGTTTGGAGCTTCTTTCTGGGGGTGATAAATATGTCCTGAGATTGATCAGGATAGCTGCACTCCCCTGAATGTGCTCATATGGTTTTATGTGGATGAGTTTTATGGTGTGTGAATGACTCTCTCGATCAAAAGGTAGTATCGGGGGAAATCTCAGAGAAAGTTACGTGAAAAACTTTTTTACTCTTGCAACTTTTCTCTAATTATGACATTATTTCCAATTTAAAAGTTAGAAAAAGAAAAATACCAGGAATGGGGAAGACGTTAAAATGTAATGGAGAGAGAATAGCTAAGACTGCGGGGTTGGGAGGTGCAGGGGGCAGGTCAGAGGTGGTGGGGGTGGAGGAAGGAACGTGAGATCTTAGGGGGTGAGATCTTGGGTCCCAGAGGACGTCAGGTATTAAAACACGTAGTCCTGGGACGCCTGGGTGGCTCAGTCGGTTAAGCGTCTGACTTTGCCTCGGGTCATGATCTCACGGTTGGTGGGTTCGAGCCCCATGTTGGGCTCTGTGCTAACAGCTCGGAGCCTGGAGCCTGCTTTAGATTGTGTCTCCTTCTCTCTCTTCCCCTCCCCCGCCTTGTGCGTGCTCTCTCTCTCTGTCTCCTTCAAAAATAAATAACATTTAAAAAAAAAAAAAAAGGAAAACAACAAGAAAAAAACTTGTAGTCCTGAGCAGGAGGTTCGTGGAGACCGTCTACCTGAGGACCAGGCTGGCTCACCGTCCGTGGTGTGCACGGCTGGGTTAGCTCTTTCCATCTCGGGTTTGCACTGTACGAAAGGACGCTTTTGTTTTCGTTTTTTTCCTTAAAGGTTCGGTTTATGCTGGAGACCATGCTGGCGCTGAAGAACAATGACCTGCGCAAGATCCCCGGCTACGACCCTGAACCTGTGGAGAAGCTGAGGAAATTACAACGAGCTCTGGTGAGGCCCTTGGACTTCTTGCTTGTTCAGAGCTCCTGTGCCTGCCTGAACTCCTCGTGGAACCTGGGCAGTAGTTGGGGCTGTTAGGTGCCACATCCAGTTAGTAAGAGTTCAGGATCCTGGAAGGAAGCTTCGTGTTTCTGTGGCGAGACCCTCTGAGTGGTCTGTGTGCCGAGGCGTCCCTGTGACTTAAGCGTCCCCGACACTTAGCCTGTGGTGCTCCCTCGGCTGCGCGATAGAATTCTCCGATCGCTTTGAAAGAGGGCTTAGGCCACGGTCCCACCCAGACCAGTGAGGTCACACCATGGGGGTGGGAGTCGGCTGTTGAAGCTCCCCTAAGTTCTCCAGATGTGGGGCCACAGCTGAGACCCACTGACCTCCCCCCCCCCCGCCCCCCCCCTCCCCCCAACCAGGGGGTGCTTCGGCCCCGACTCTGGGCAGGTCCAGAATCACTGACTCGCAGACCCCAGGCGCAGAGCGGTTCTCACTGCCAGCTCCGTGCAGCTGTCCTTGGGACCTGAGTGCAAGCGCCTTCCTGGCGTGACAACTCTCCAAACGGGGCAGTGTGAGAGTTCACGTCTCACTTTGGCATCATTCCAAACTGGTCAGCTATCCCCTTGGTCGGTGACCCATCACAATATTCACGAACCAGGGGCACCTGGTGACTTAGTTGAATGTCTGACTTCGGTTCAGGTCACGATCTCACGGTCCGTGAGTTTGAGCCCCACGTCAGGCTCACTGCTGACAGCTCGGAGCCCGGAGCCTGCTCGGGATCCTGTGTCTCCCTTTCTCTCTGTCCCTCCCCGGCTCACACTATCTCTATCAAAAATAAACAAACATAAACAAAAAAGCAATACAAATCAGAAATCCCGTTAGGAACAACAGGCAAAGCCAAGGGTGATAAAAGTACAGACTGAACCAGCTGAAGTGTTTTACAAGCTCCTTCTCTTCACTCAGGTGCGCGGCACCGGCTCAGGCACGGAAAGCCAGCTCCGCGTCTCCTGGGACGGCGTCCTGAACGCAGAGCAGACCGGGCGCTGGTGGATTGTGGGGTCCGCGTGGAGCGGGGCCCCTATGATTGACAACAGCCAGCAGAAGGTCACAGAGAAGCGGCCCACAGGGACGGTACGAGACCCCTGGGTTCATTCAGAAACCTTACAGAAACTTACCGTTTGCTGATAGAATTGAACTCCGTTTCTGTTGTTTCTCGACTCCCTGAATACGTTACGTTAAGGACTCGAAAGTTGAATGAGGGAAACACGAAGGCCGAACGCTCACGTTGCAGATGCCAGACTTGAGATGCAGGCAGGGGTTTCCCGGGAGAGGTGGCTACCGGTCCGTTAAGCTTGCATTTCAGATGGTCGGAAATCTTCATCTTCTTCGTATTTTATCATTAATAAAGTTCACGTGTTACTCAGATTTCCTTCACTTTCCCCTAACACCCTTTTTTGTCCCAGGATCCCATGTCCTCCTTCATTGTCCTGGCTCTTCTGGCTGCGGCCACTTCTGTCTAATTTATGTCGTTATTGTCTAGACTGACAGATGGGGGTGCTCTGAGAAGTCCCCCACGTCAGGCAGTTTTTCTCCTCCTGTGGCCCTCTATGTCTCCTGCTGCCGTTCTCTCTTTGTGGGGCTCACCCAGGGATAAAGATTTGGCACTCACACATACATATTTACGTATAACTCACAGTTAATCCTCTGTAAAGTCACAAAGATGTACATGTTATCTTTTAGAAACTTAGTAAAGACAGTGAATGAAATTTGCTTTTGCTTAAAACGTGTGGTCTGTGTCTTAATTACTCCTCTTTCAGGTTAGCGGGAAGATACTAGAACTCGCTAGGAAGCAGAGAATGAACACTGATGTCAGGAGAAACATATTCTGCACAATAATGACAAGTGAAGATTTTTTGGACGCGTTTGAAAAGCTTCTGAAGTGAGTGTGTGTGTGAACACGTGGACGTGCAGTTTGCTGAGACGCTGTGGAAGGAAGCCGCCCAGATGAGGTCTACGTCACGGGGTTGAGGGGTCAGAGCAGATGCGCTCGGGGCAGCCGGGCCGTCCCGTTCCTCCCCTGCCTGGCCCCAGGCGTCGCCGGCCGCCAGTGGTTCCAGAACATGTTCGATGTATTTTGATTAAAAGTGTCGGGTGACCAACTGATTATTCTCAGTGACTGTTGGTTGTCATAAATCGCTTAGAATCTTCCTATCGAGGTTGTCTGATTTTTTCTAAATTAAAAACATCCTGGTGTAGTTTCTGTGATTGGTTGTGGTAAGACTCTTCGAGTGTCTGTGAACCCTTACAAAACCCTTCTCAGGAGACGCGAAAGGAGTTAACTTTCCTTTATTTGCTTCACACGGAATGGAACTCCCAGGTGCAAGGACAGGCCTGTCCGTGGCACCTGTCCTGTGACTCGAGCCTCCTTTCCTCAGCTCTCCTTTACCCAAACTGCCCGGCAGGCTGTGCTCCTCTACGCTTTCTTACTCATCACCATCTCTGTTCGCAGGCTTGGGCTCAAGGACCAACAGGAGAGGGAGATCGTTCACGTTCTCATGGATTGCTGCCTTCAGGAGAAAAGCTACAACCCCTTCTATGCGTTCCTGGCCGGCAAGTTCTGTGAACACGAGAGAAGGTTCCAGGTAATTCCGTCAGCAGGCCGCCCGTAACCTCTGCTCTGCTCTGTCTTCCTGGACCTGGACCTTCTGTGTGGCTCAGCCCAAGCGGGCACAAGTGCCCTGAGTCAGGGCCCAGCTGGGGCCACAGGGTATGCAGGGAACCGGTCCCATGGCCAGGCCCCTCTGGGGCAGAGCCAGGGGACATCGCTGAGGCAGAGTGATGGGGAAACGATTGCCATGCTGCCTTTTCCTGCCGCAGATGAGGGCGTCTGGCGGCCCACGTCTCTGGGGAGGGCCTCCTGGATGCTGCACTGCACCGGCCTTTTTTCCTCCTTCTAACGTTTCTGCCGATTTGAGGGAAAACGCTGTGCAAACCACGTGTGGGACAGGAGGGCGTGTCGCTCCTGGCTTGTCCCGACTCACCTTGTAAGATACTGCAGACACATGAGTAGTAGAGCGCCTTTGAGTCTATTCTAGTGACTTCTACTAACAGTTTCTTGCATTTTGACTTTGTTCTTTTTTTTTTTTTTCAATCAGATGACTTTCCAGTTCAGCATATGGGATAAATTCCGGGACCTGGAAAACTTGCCAGCCACTAATGTCTCTAATTTGGTTCACCTGGTAGCCCACTTGTTGAAGACAAAGTCACTTCCACTCTCCATTTTAAAGGTTTGTATCACGTGTGGAATTGCTGAGAGCAGTGAAAGGAATAACACAATTGCTTTTGTTTGGTACCTCAAGAAAAGTGTCTCCTTAGATTCTGACGTAGCTGAAACATGTTTAATTTTATTTATTTTGAGAGAGAGTACATGTGTGCAAGCTGGGGAGGGGCAGAGAGAGAGGGAGAGAGAGAGAGAGGGAGAATCCCAAGCAGGCTCCACGCCGTCAGCACAGAGCCCAATGCTGGGCCCAGTCCCACAGCCGTGAGATCATGACCTGAGCCAAAATCAAGAGTCGGGTGCTTAACCAGCTGAGCCACCGAGGCGCCCCAGTTTGTTCCATTTTTTTTTAATGTTTATTCTGGGGAGAGAGAGCATGAGCAGGGGAGGGCCAGAAAGAGAGGGAGAGAATCCCAAGCAGGTTCCACACCAGCAGCACGGAGCCAGATGCGGAGCTCCGAGTCACAAACTGTGAGATCAAGACCTGAGCTAAAATCAGGAGTTGGACGTTCACCCGCCTCAGTCCCCGCCCCCGGCGGCCCTGAGAAGTGTGTTTATAACACCATGGCGCTGTGAGAAGTAGCCGGAGTCGCTCGCGGTGTGAGCGCACTCGGTAGAGGAAGGCACTGTTACGGTTTTGCTCCTCTCAGAGAATCTTGTCTGGAGTTTGGGTTCCCGCGCAGGCCCTCAAGATACAGCCGCACTGGCTGCTGTCGAGTCAGGAGGAGGACGGGGCGGCAGGGAGCTGGCGGGCTGCCGTGCGGGGCTTCCGCTGCTTCTCCCTTTGCGACGGACTGACGGCGTCTCTTAAAGCGGACGGCGCCCCAGCCCTGCCCTGCTTCCGGGTCACGTCCGAGCCAGTGACGTGCAGGTGCCCCGATGTCTAGAGTGGACAGGGGAACCGAGAGAGGACGTGGAGTTTGAGGTGGCTCCTGGGCCTGGGCATCCTAGAAACGAGGACAGTGAGGGAGCCTGAGGGCCAGAGAGGGTGTTCGTGGCCTGGACTCGTGCCTCCTGCTCCGTGACCCGCAGACAGACGGCCGCTGCGGTTTCCTGGTTGTGCTTACATGTCCATCCACCAGGGCACCGAGGCAGGTCGACTGCGTCTCTTTCGGGTGTGGCATTAGGTTTAGGCCACTGTACTGACAACCAGGCACGGAGCCTCCTACCATATTCCGAAAATGGGAGTACCGTGAAGTGTGGCGAGGACGTGCCTTCTCGCTGCCGGAGAGACCTTGCCTTCGGTTTGCTCGAGTTTTGAGCTCAGAACGGAGTAGGGTACGATGTCTCCCTGGATTCACTGGAGCCTAGAGATGTCCCTGAAGCTTGTCCCGGGGTCCTCCCCTGGCCCCGTTTGCTGGGACCTCTCCGGTTCTCGGGTGTGCTGTTGAACTCTTACTGGGCCTGTGTATCTGCGGGTGTCACGTAGTGTCATCTCACGTACCGAGTCCTGCACAGGGACAGTACTGTCCTGTCCCCGTGCTGAGTATCCTTTTACAGTTCTTTGTGGTTAAGTCAGCATGAGTTTGAAACTCACGTTTCATACACGTTTATACCTGTAATTCTGTTCTCTGATTTCCTTCTGCGCAGTTTTCTGTCGTGTAAGTGTAGCGAAAGTTATGTCTATTTCTCAGGGAGTATGTATACGTATATGTGAGCGATTCTCCCCAGACCTAAACTTTGTAGGTATGGTTTTAATTTGGGTGTGGTTTCTTTAAGGCAGGGAGCTAAGTATGCTTCAGTTCTAGAATTCCTGATCCATAACTTTTGCGCCCATATAAACCCCCAGCAGCATGTTGCACTCGACGAGGGCGTGCAGGCTCCTGCCCTCAGTACGTAACAGGCCCGCGACCCCGCCCTTGCTAACAGCTCTTCGTCTTACAAAACTGGAAGTAGGTTACTTACAGGCGGCAGGTAATTTTTTACTCTAATCGTGTTTGGACATCATTGAAAGAAATGGACTAAATGCAATTTTTTCTCTCTGTCCTGACTCCTGTTAGGTAGTTGAATTCAGCGAATTGGATAAACCCAGAGTCCACTTTTTACGAAAAGTGTTATATATGCTGTTAATGGAAACTGAAGTTGAAGACCTGGCTTCAATTTTTGCAAGGTATGTGCCAGCTTGTTCTGTTCCAACACACTGCGTAATAAATTGTTTTCCATTTTAGCCTTCAGCTCACATCTTACACGTTAGATTTGGGGAACACGATACCTGCCAGAGGCAAACTAATAACCTCTGACATGTAGAATAGGTTGTTAAGCTCCTACCTGAGAGTTCTGTTCTTTAAAAGCGGTTCGGTTGTGTCTCCCGACGGGAGATCCCGGAGCTGTGGTCTGGGAGCGGCCAGCTCATCGCTGACACACGTTTCTCCGACTCCTTTCCAGAGTGGCTGACAGCCCGAAGCTGGGCATGTTGAGAGAAGGTCTGAAACTCTTCATCAGTCACTTCCTGGTGAAGAGCGTGCAGACGCACGCAAGTGCGGAGGAAGCCAGCGTGCTGAGAGAGAGGGCCGACCTCTCCACAAAGAGTTTGCAAGGCCAGGCTTCCCTGAGGATGTAGTCTGCCAAAGGACGGCAAGTGAGTGCTCATTTGTCTGAAAACGTCCCTTTGAAACCCAAAAGGCTTGTTACTCCACTGACCGTGTGTAAAAGCCTGGTGGAGATATGCCACGGTCTGTCGTATTTAATATACTGCATTTTAGCTAATTTTTTAATTTAAGGTTATATTGTACTTACGTTTTCACCCATTTTCACGTATCTGTATATACAGTGGAGTTGGGAGAAGACGGAGGGAAGAACAGACAGACCCTGGACTTGTTCCCCGTGCCGCGAGACTGGGTTGGGTGTGGGTGTGCAGGCACGGGGGTGATGGTCTCTTTTAATAGACAAAGTAGGCCACTAGGGGGTGCAGTTACAAAGAAGTTGATGCGTGTTTTTATCTTCTTTATATATTGGTTAAATGTTCGAAAACCATCAGTTAAGTGTGGTACCTGATATCTGACTATTTCAAGTGTTGGGAATGCAGATGTTCTGGAAGAGTCAGCAGGTGACGTAAGCCTTGCAAATGTCTGTATGACGTGATGTGTGTGGAGCCTCCCGCCAGCACTTGCCTAAAATTGGGACGTGGTGAAGGACGCTCTTCCTGTTTGTGTCTGTCACTTCTACTCATCAACTCCAGATGGCAAAGCACTTGGCTAAACAGCCTTGACGTCACCAGATAGTGGACACTTAGCAGGTGTGGCTTTCGAGCCTGGTTCTAGGAGGGACGCTGTGTGATGAGTGAACGTTTCTGCAGAAAAGACACCCCCGCTCACACGGCAAACTCCGTGAAGAAGTGAGTGTCCTCGGAGGGCAAGTGTCTGTCGTTTCTCCAGCTCCTAGGATCTGCTCCACTGTCTTAAATGCTGCAAACTTGACTTACACGTCACCTTCAGTTGTTGAAAAGTCACCAAAACGTGTGTATAGACTAGTGTTTTATGTGCCATAAACCCACGTACCCCAGCAGCGCGCTGTCCTTCAGAGTGGTCCCCGTGGGAGGCTGAACCGGCCGAGCGAGGCCACTCCTGTGCAAACCCCCCTTTTGTCACAGACTTTCACACATCGTTTCCACGTGACCCGACAGCGGTTCGTGTCTGGAAGTCACCGCGTGAAGTCCCAAGTGTCTCCGTGTGTCTCCGTGTGCGTCCCTAAACTAACGGTTTCAGTTTTGAGATGCGCAGGGAACACGGGAGACTTGGTGCTCTGGCCTCTCTCGTGCTTGTCAGCCCCACAGCCAGCAGCCGCCCCGCAGCCCCGTGTCTCGCAGCCGGTTCTGAACCTGCACGACAAAGAAGCCTGTGTTAGGAGCGCGCCGAGAGCCTCCACTCTACCGAGGGGCTTTTTCACAGAACGTCTGCTGGGCGGTGGCCAGGCTGGACAAGGTCCGTTCCGCTCACGCCACCTGTCTGTGCACAGCGACCCTCATGCAGAGGTCTTGCTCCGAAGAGAAATGTGTCCGTCGAACTAAACTGTGTGCTTAACGCACAGTCGATCTGCGTTCGGTGCCAGCTCCTGCCTCCCCGAGGACGCCCGTAACTGACCTGAGGCCATTCTCTGTGGGGGCAGCTGCCAAGATTGAGAGAAGCTTCTCTGCAACAGAACGGTACCCCCTCATCCATGACATGCGCCCCAGACCTCGGAGGTATGGATGAGCCCAAGCTGATATTTCGTAGAAGATAAACTTGTGCGGGTGGAATCCCACTTTTATATTGTCTTTTATTGTTAAAACAGTAAGAATGTCTCTTTTCCATGGAATATATTTATGACTTAATCCCCGATGTCTGAATTGTTGAATTTGTACTATGGCAGATTATCCATAAATCTGTCCTTTTTAAGTATAAACGCCTTTTTTAACAAAATGTGGGTTGTCACGTGTCAGTATGCTTTAAGTAAATGATTGTATCTTGACCAAAAGCTGTGAATTCAAATTTGCTTTAAATGTTTAGGTCTTTTAAATGCAGTACAATAATCTGCCTTTGAAAAGAGTGCAGCCAGTGCTGGGTGTCTGTGAATCCTTGGACTTCTGGTGATGCAGTTTGAGAACTGCTATTGCATTGATGGAATTTATGAAAAGAAGCTGTCTGTAGGGAGTTTTGTCTTTTTTTTTTTTTTTTTTTTCCTTGTAAACGATCTCTACATCCAGCCTGAGGCTTGAACTCACAACCCCGCAATCAAGGGTTGGTTGCCTGTTCCACCGACGGAGTCGGCCAGGCGCCTGCACGGGATTTCATCTTCAAAGTAGAGACATAAGGAACAAACTTTTTAATGTATTAAGATGTGTAAATAAAAATATTTTTTGTATTTAGACTGCTTGTGAAGGTTTATTTTGAAAGAAGAGGTCTGCTGGTATACTAAGGTCTGCACCTTATCTTTCCATTTTTAGGAAATCTACTTACCATATGGTTTAGACTCCGCCTGAAAAGTACATGTGTCTCCCTCCCTCTGAGCCCAAAGACCGAGATAAGGCAAATGAGGCAAGATGTTAACCATTAGTGGATCTGGGTGAAGTTTATACAGACCAACTATTACATTCTTGCAACTGCTCCGTAAGGTTTAAATTGTTTTAAAACAGAATTTTGATAAGGCGTTCATAATGCAGATCTCATCCTTCAAAGTTCTAAAATACCCTGGTGTGTTTTTCACAAAATTAAGCTAACAAATCGCCTTTGCCTTCTTTGTAAACTGATTAGGCCTTACTGGGTAAAACAGTGATGCGGGTGTGTGTGGGTTCCCTCAGACTTGGCGCCTGGGTTAGGAGGAGCCCGGGGGGGGGGGGCTGGCGGGGAGGCCCGGTTCACTCGCTGATCACGGTGAGCCGTGCTCGGAGCCTGCACGTGGGCCGGGTGGCAGTGGGCACAGTCCCGAGAGGTGAGCACCCTTCCCACCCTGCCACACGGGAGCGGGCGGTTCGTGCTTCCTCTCCGTGGCTGGCCGGGTAGCGAGGCCCAGGGTCCTTTCCCGAACCGCTTGAGAGGAAGCTGCATCGTCACGTCCTGTTACGCTAAGCGACTCTGTGTATTTCCTGTGAGCGCCTTCCAGTTGCCAGAGTCAGGAAGTGAACGTCGACGGGAGGCTAGGACGGCCGTCTGCGTGGGCCTTTCTGCTGTTCCCTGATGGCCCAAGCTACACTCTCGTTCCCTTCTCCGTGCGTCCCGTCAGGAGAACGTGACGTCAGTCTGTCCTACCGATGACAGCTGGGGCTGATGGAGGCCATGTCGGCTGGGGTCCACACCGGCCAGCTGACCGGTCTGTGAGCAGGGCGGGGGAGCCATGCTAACCTAGCGTTGCATCCACAGTCACCCCACCGCCTGGGTGAGGCAGCAGTCACTTGCTGTCTGGGGTTCTCTGGGTCACGTTCATGAGCAGCTGGGCCGGTTCCGGGTCAAGCAAGAGGAGCTTCCTGCCATGTGCCCTGCCGGCCCTCCGGGGCTCCCGCCAGCATCTGATCCGCTCGCGGCACACCTCTCGCTGGAAATAGCAAGAGTGGCTTCTCTCCTGCACCGAAGGCTGAGATGCTGGGCGTCACAGGATACCTGCCTGATGCTCAAGCTCTCCGCGGGGCCTCTGCAGTCCTTTCCTTGGCCTTGTCCCTCGTCCGGCTGCCCCGTCCCTGGACCCAGAGCACGCATCTTGTCATCGCGTCCCGTGAGCGCAAATAGCGTCCCCATCGCAGGGTCCTAGCGACGGGATGGCTGTGGTGTGCTTCAGGCGCGACCTGGTGTGGGACCCAGCAGCAGGGGGGATTCCTCTCGGATCTCACCCCCTCCGTGGCCCGCCTCCTGCTCGGTGTTGTGTGCGTGGATGTGTTTGTTCGTGTGGCTGTGCTGTCTCTGACCTGCGTCTGCTCAAAGCCCCTTCTGAGGAGGTCCCGAGGGACACCGGAATGGTCGATTCCGTGAAGCACTTCCGGGGGGGCCTGCCCGGGACCGCCCTTAGGGCTGTAGTCTGAGTGCCGGGACCTTGAAGTGTGACCCAACGGCCCGATAGCGGAAGTGCTCCGGACCTGTGAGGGGGGGCAGCCAGCGATGCCCAGAGGGACAGGGATCCAGCGCTTTCTACAGGGAGCAGCTGAGAAGGGCACTCTGGGGACACTCGGGGCCGCCAGGCACGGGTCCCTGAGCCCAGATCCCTGCTGTGGCCTGGCCAAGGACACGGCAGCAGTGCCACAGGTGTGCTCGGAGCCTGATCCTGAGTCCCTGTGTCCACACTGAGGAGGTGGGGGTTCGGTCAGTGATAGCAAACTATGGAAGGATTATTGGCAAGATTGAGTCGCTGAAGCTGGTTTCAAAGGCCTTGACGAATCAGGGCTCTGGATTGGCAGGGGGGTGTACTGGTCACAGACCAGGGGGCCGGTTCCTGTGACCTGCCTAGCCGGGCGTGCCGCACCGGGGTCAGGGCAGCAGCAGCCGGGGGCCCTTCTACAGACGCTTGCGAGAGAGGGGGGGGTTTGACCTTTGGGGCCCTGGACCCCACAGAGGTCAGGGTCAGGGGCTCAGACACGCCACCTGGAGGTGGGAGCCGTGGCAGGGAGTCCGGTGACCCGAGCACAGAATTCTGGCGCTCTGAGCAGAGACCACAGGCAGCCAAGAGCCCCCTGAGACCCTCCTGACACATCCCCGAGCATGAAGGGTTGAGGACGTGCCAACAGGTGCATGTGTGGTGCTCGTGTGCATCGTGACAGGGACACCAGAGGTCGGGGGGACTCGGGTTTTCTCAGAAAAGTCATCCAGGCGCAGAGATCTTTGCTTTCCTTTTTCCCACCGGTGAGGTTTTGTATCCTGTGCCACACTGAGGACGCTGGCGGGAGGGGGCTGGCCACTGCGAGGTCGAGGTCACAAGAAGGTGACATTTATCTTGAGCACAGCAGGATAAATGATGAAAAGTTATGTTTGCGCGATAAGATGATGAAAGGGAAATCGGGCCCAGTGTCCAGTGCTCCAAGGGTGCAGAGGTGGAGTCAGGAGCAGGGAGGGCTGAGCGGGCTCGGGAAACAATGCCGTGTGTGTGCCCATGGGCCACCGGGGCCGAGTGGTTTTGACCTTGAGTGTGTCCAAACAAGGATGTATGGGCCACTGACCTTCGAGGCTTATCAAGGCAACGCTTTCCCACCCCTTCCCCCGAAGCTTGCCCCCCCCCCCCACGTGCTCTCTTTCTCCCACGCGCCCTCTGCTCTGGCAGGGCCCTCCCCAGCCTGCAGCCCAGCCAGGTAGCCACCTGCACCTGCGCTCGAGAGCGCCCCTCGTGGGCAGCAGGAGGTACAAAACCAGGCCGGGGCTTGGCATTTTCTTCTCTCTAGAAAGTCATTTGTAGTGGACCATTCCCCTCGTTCTGCTTTGTCACAAGCGTTTCCAAAAAAGAGGGCAAATTCTTCCACTTGTGTGTTGGGTTTGCCAGTTAACGTTTGCCATCTTTGCCTTTTCTCTTCTTCATATATACGTCCACGCGCTTAGACTCACCCCGTGTTGTGCTGGCGTCATTTGAAAACGCACACATCAGGGCACCCAACGCCTAAAGCATCAGCCTGTACCTCCACCAGCAGCCGCGATGCCATGAGCGCCCCGAGCGCAGGGACACTAGCGCAGCTCCAGACTCCCCAACACTCCAGCCAGTGTTCGAGCCTCCGGTGCTGAAGTGAACCTTCCAGAGCTGTTGTTTCCTACCCCAGGAGCACAGCCAAGGCCCGAACACTCCTCCTCATCACTTCTCGTTTAACGTAGGAGGGGTTCTCCCCTCCTCTCTGTTTCTTAAAAAAGTCTGTGACGCTGGGCTTTTGAAGAGGCCCGGCCAAGTGTTCTGCGGAATCCTGGATGTGCCTGCGAGCCGGGGGTAAACCCTTTGGGGGCAGCCCGCTGCTTGTGACCGCCAGTGCTAAGTTCCATCGCTCCATTAAGGTCAAGGCCACCGGGCTTGCAAAATGGTAAGCTTCTAATTCCTCCTACATTATCAGCTGGCATTCTTATTTTGAAATGCGTCTTCCCAGTGGGGCGCCTGGCCGGCTCAGCCAGTACAGCACGCGACTCTTGATCTCGGGGTTGGGAGTTCAAGCCCCACGTTGAATGTAGAAATTACTTAAATAAATAAAAATAAACTTAAAGGCACAAAACACAAGTCTTCGTACAGTCCTCTCCCCTTTCCCTGGAAGGATGAAACTCTACCCATTCTTAGTCTGCTGACGTAGTAACAAGCGATTCTCTGACTTGTGCATCTGAACCCATCATCACTGGCCGTGGCCGATGCAAGACCCGCAAAGGTCATCAGGCTGGGGAGGGGGTCCGAGGAGCATGGTCCTGCAGCCTCCCCAGCTTGGTGGCAGAGACCCGTCGTGAGTGAAGTCCCACCAGGTGGAGGGAAGCCCTGGGTGCACTGCCAAGCTTCCAGAACTCCCAGCTGCGTGGCCTTGAGTCTCCAGTATGATTACCGTTCGCGGTCCAGGGTCTAGGCCTGGAGCAGAGTTTTGTCACATTGTGTGCGATTGGAAAGAAACATCGGGCGGCCTGGGTGGCTCAGTCGGTTGGGTGGTCAACTTCAGCTCAGGTCACGATCTCACCGCTCGTGAGTTCGAGCCCCGCGTTGGGCTCTGTGCTGACAGCTCAGAGCCTGGAGTCTGCTCAGATTCCGTCTCCTTCTCCCTGCCCCTGCCCCTGCCCCTGCTCACGCTCTGTCTCTCTCTCAAAAATAAGTAAACTTTTAAAAAAATTAAAGAAAACATCAGGCATCACAGTATGCAATCCCATTCTAACGAGGCAATGATGACCCTCTGTAGACATGCAGCTTGGTTGGTCCTAAGGTGTAGAAGGGACCAGGTGCGTCGGGCCCGGCCAGCACGGCCACCAGCCCAACTCAAGGCCGGCCTCCTCCACTGACCGTCTTGGAACTGCTTTGCTTATGAACTCAATTTGCTATTTGCGTTTCTCTGATGTTCAGGTGGGTTTGTGAACACCCGTGATGACATCGGTGAGGTCTCTGGGACTCAGGACGGGTTCACCGGCAGCTCCTTAAGTCACACTCTTCTCATGTCTGCCTCACGCTGTCCGCTGAGTAGAGCAGGCAAGGTGACCGGCTATCCCGGTTTGTCCAGGAATCTGGGGGGTTCTCAGGATGGAACCTTTTTTTTTTAACGTTTTTATTTATTTTTGAGACAGGGAGAGACAGAGCATGAACAGGGGAGGGTCAGAGAGAGGGAGACACAGAATCTGAAACAGGCTCCAGGCTCTGAGCTGTCAGCACAGAGCCTGACGCGGGGCTCGAACTCACAGACCGCGAGATCGTACCTGAGCCGAAGTCGGCCGCCCAACCGACTGAGCCACCCAGGCGCCCCAATTTATTTTTTAAATTTACATCCAAATTAGTTAGCATATAGTGCGACAATGATTTCCGGAGTCGATTCCTTAGTGCCCCTTCCCCGTTTAGCCCACCCCCCCCCCCACAGCCCCTCCAGTGACCCTCTGTTTGTTCTCCATATTTAAGAGCCTCTTATGTTTTGCCCCCCTCCCTGTTTTTATATTATTGTGACTTCTAGGATGGAACATTTTTGGTGCTGAGACCAGGAAAGTCCCAGAAAACCGTGATGGGGACGGTCACCCTAAGTGCAGCAGCAGACAAGACCTCGGGTAAAATCTCCGGGACAAGACGGGGGTCAGGTCCGGGAGTGCAGCTGAGTGAGCGGGACTCCCTAGCTCTCTGGTGGCCTCACCTGTGGTACCCACAGCCATACCTGAGCCCCGGAGGGTTTCTTTCTGGCAGTGACTCCTGAGATAGAAAGTGTGCGTGTCAGTTTTGCTGACAGCCTGACACGGGCAGGAGTAAGGGCACTTCTGACTCCTGGAGTCCGATTTTACAACCTGTCACGAGTTCCGTGTCCTTCGGAGCACCCAGCACTGTTCGTCTCCAGGAAGGCTCTTATCTAGACCCAGGAGGGGCCTGTTGACTGAGCGGTACTGCTGCTCAGTACAAAGAGGATGGGCTCTAGAGCCATTCTTCTCTCTCAGTCCCCAGCGTCCCATGAACCCTACCCCGAAGGTCTGTATCACTATCATGCCTCCGAAAAGCCGATGGACAGACAGCTCGGGACGTTTTTGCTGTCTCTGGGAAAATCATCCTTAATGAAAGCAAAGTGAGGCTCGCAGAAAAGTGCAAGATGACGGCAGGTGCCGAAAGCCGTCCCGGCACCCCTCCCCCGCCCCGCCCGGGCACCACACGCCTCAACCCCGAGGGCTGAGCTTATTTCTCTCCTCGCCATTACTGGATTCGCCCAGGCTCGGCCAAACCTCTGATTTCCTAGAGACACCCGGCCCCGAGCAGATGTGCCCGAGGGCGTCACTGTCAGACAAGACAGAAGCAGTGCGTGAGCAGCGCGGGCTTCCTGGGGAGCGCGCCCTGTGCTGACCGCGTGCGGGAAAGCAGGTTCCTGCGTTCGGGGCATAGAGCCCGCTTATTTAACGCCTCAGAAATACGACGTGATTATTTGAGATTTATTTTAGCCTCGCCCTCAACCTTGGGATTAGTGAAGGAAGTGCCTTTCAATCCGGCCCCGGACCAGCAGGTGGAATCCATCGAATGCTCATTAGCACCCTTGCACTTTTGACTCACGTAGACAATGAGCTTGCTAGAGCGCTCTGTTTTCTAGATCAGGTTTAACAGGGCCGACAGAGTCTGCTTTTCTACTTGGGCACCTGTGGGGCCGACGCTGAGAGACCAGGCTGCGGAGCCCTCCCCCTGCGGCAGAGGCCAGGCCTGGGGAGGGCTGGGGACACCGGGCCTGCCCCGGCCCCACTGTCCCCAGAGGCGGCCCTGCCTCACACACCCTGTAAATCCGCCCAGAACCGTGCCAGAGAAAATCCCAGAAGACAGCCTGGGCGTTGGGAGGCGGGCTTGCGGTTTCCTCTCCCGCGTGTGCGAGTGGATCCGTGCACTTCGGTCCTGTGGCCCCAGCTCTGTGTTCCCGCGGGGGAGTCTGTGAGCCCCGCCGCGGGAGGGGGAGCCCCAGAGCTGCTCCCCTGGGGTGCGATTCACGACACCCCCCCCCCTGAGTGAGCCCGGTCCCTGCCCCTGCCCCTGCCCGGCCGAGTCACCGCGGTGCCAGGGCCGCCCGACCGAGTGCCTGGGAACCATCTAGCCAAATATCAGCGGCGACTCGTCGTGAGGAGACGTGTGTGTTTGGCGGCCATCTCGGGTGAGAGTCCGTGGTGGGTCATCCCCCCACTGCCCCACCAGAGGACGGGGGCCTGGAGAGACCGTGTCGGGAGCGAGGCCATTGACAGATCTGATGGTGGTCAGAGGGTCTCCGGTCCCCACGTGGTGCCTGGATCCTAGAGGGGGGGGGGGCCTCTGGTCCCCGCTCACCCTCCCTTCGACCACTCGGAAGGCTCCGGGGTCTCAGGGGCACCACGTGTGCCCGCCAGGCCGGGGACTGTCCTCGGGAAACGCCTGGCCAGCCTGCTGGGCGGGAAAATACAGCACTTTGTCACCTGTGAGTGTGGGGCCTGGTACAAGCAAAATCGTGTCACACCGCCTGTGATTAGGGGGCAGCTGGCACTGGAGAGTGAGTAACATTTATGAGTAAATATAATTTATTTCTGTTCTCTGATTATGAAGGTCACGGTGGTTTAACCCTGTCGGGAAGGCCTCAGACGCATTATCTGCTCAAAGAGAACTGGGAAGGAAAACACTGGCGGTCATTAAAAGTGAATTACTTTGTTTTTTGAAGATAGAAGGCCTCCAGGGCCTCGCAGGTGGGGCCTTTCCATGGGCGCCTGGACGGACACACAGGGACCCTCCAGTCCCCCTGCAAAGGGGGGGGGGGGTCGGAGAGAAAAGCTCACAGGCGGCTGCCAGAGATCCGGGCAGGTTGTGAGCTCCCCTGGCGGCTTCTTGGAAACTCTCTGGATTTTTCCAGCAGTTTTGAAAGCTGCCAAGAGTGAACCATGGGGCATTTCCGGGGTTTTCTTTACCTGTGAAATCGAGGAAAGGATTTCTGAGAGCTACAAAATCAGCCTATATCTCTGGTTTCAAATTTAGCAGAAGACTTGTGTTTTTTGGTGCACTGGCCCTGTTTTCAGGTGAAGTGTTTGGCCAGGGATGATGATTTTCCAGTCGCTCCTGACTCTGTGAACCATGCCCCCCGGGCTCTTGGGGGACATCCTAGTCGGGAATCACTTACTTGAGCTCCACGCAGACATGCTAACGCCTCTAAGGGAAACGTGGACCCTGGACGTGGGTGCCGCATCGCACGTGGGACGGAGGGTGGGTGGGTGGTGTTAATTTTGCTGAATGGGGGGAAAAAACCAACTCAACTTATGGGCCCTTTTCATGTGTTCACATCTCCGCTGGGTACTGTAGGGGTTTGAAAAGAACCCAAATTACAGGGCGCCTGGGTGGCTCAGTCGGTTGAGCGTCCGACTTCGGCTCAGGTCACGATCTCAGGGTTCGTGGCTTCGAGCCCCGCGTCCGGCTCTGGGCAGACAGCTCGGAGCCTGGAGCCCGCTTGGGATTCTGTGCCTCCCTCTCTCTCTGCCCCTCCCCTGCTCATGCTCATGCTCTGTCTCTCAAAAATAAATAAACGTTAAAAAAAATTCTAAAAAGAACCCAAATTGATAGAGGTGGAGTAGAGGCACCCAAGGGCTGAGGGAGGGGTTATTGTTTGGTGGGGACAGAGCTTGGGGGTTGATGGAAGAGTCTGGGGCGGACAGTGCTGATGGGAGTGGATTTCATGTCCTGAAGCGCTCACTGCGAATGGCTACAATGACGCATCTGGCTATGAACGTTTTGCCACAAGACAAATAACCCAAACACACACCTGCGGCAGAGCTGTGTGCCAGTGCTCCCTCGCCCGCCTTGTCCTCCCGGGTAGAAGCCCGATCTTCAGCTAGGCCCAAGGCCACCTGGAGATGCGGATCTCCCCGTTGTCAGTGAGGCTCGCCGTCGCGGTGTGCGGAGCCTGCCAGGTGAGCAGAAGTGGAAGTGCCGGGTTCTGACCTCCTCGGAAGGATACACGCTCATTTGCCCTGTGCCCTTGGCCCCGTTCGCTGGGTTGTGGAGCCCAAGCGCCATCCTGAACGGTGGAGGAAAGGCCGCGGGATTAGGACGAGCCGCGGGGTAACAGGCCCAGGTCGGCGGTGATGGCGGGGGCCCCCAGCGGAGGCCGGAGTCGGGGCGGGGTGACGCCAGGCACAGATGTCCCCCGACGGGCAAGCCCGGGAGGGCAGCGAGTGGCGCAGGGAGACCGCAAGACCCCCGCGGGAGACGCGGGCGGGCTGGTGGGGGGGGGGTGCTGCTTCCTTGGTGACCAGCCACTCGTCTGCGCTGCCGTGGTGCGGTTCCTCATGGCCACTCTGTGACGCGGCCACCGCTATCCCGCTTGCCAAAGGAGGACCTGGGGGCTCAGAGAGGTTACGTCACTTGCCCGAGGCCACCCAGTCGGTGTGTGCCTGCGTGCCGGGACCAGGATTTCACCCACACCTCCAACGCCAGCCCTGTCTGCAGAGAGCCCCCTCTCCGCCACATGCACCCCCTCCTCCCCCTCCCTCCCTCCCTCCCCCCTCTCCTCCCCTCCCCCTCCCTTCCTTCTCCCCCTCCTCCCCCTCCCTCCCTCCTCCCCCCTTCCTTCCTCCCCCCTCCCTCCCTTCCTTCTCCCCCTCCTCCCCCTCCCTCCCTCCTCCCCCCTTCCTTCCTCCCCCCTCCCTCCCTTCCTTCTCCCCCTCCTCCCCCCTCCCCCCCTCCTCCACAACACCCCTCCGCCGACTTGCCTGACCTACAGCTGCTCCAGCAGCTGCCAATGTGTCCTGTGTGCCACAGGGCGCTGGAGACTTTGGGGCAGAGAGGTGCATATTGGGGGCAGGGGTATTCTTCTTGGTTTCATGATCCCAGAGCCGGCATGTGATGCCTGGCATGCTATAAATGTTGTCGTCCAACCCCAAGTGCCCTATGAGATGGGAACTGAGAGGGCCCTTACTTTACAGCGGGGGGACACTTGGGCCCAGGGCGGGAGGAACTCGCCCCAGCCATACTCTAGGTGAGGCAGGACACAGGCCCTGGTGGCAGGGCTCTGGGATCCCCACCCTTGTCCGTGGCCCCACTGCTCTGGGCTCAGCGACTCCCCGTGGGGGGATGGGCTTGCCTCCCATCCAGGAGAATGGGGGGTAAGGAAAGTGCCGGTGACACGAGTCTAGCTGGGACGACAGCTAGACGTGTACAGACGTGTGGACGCAGACACACCGTGGGAAGGGGATGCTGCGCGATGCCTAGCAGGTGCAGAGGGGGCCCGTGGTCACTGACTGTGTGGTGAGGGTGGCATCCCAGGGCCCCACTCTCAGTGGCACATGAGCCCAGGCCTGGCATAGGGTCGCTGCTCCAGAGCTCCCTCCTCCAGAGATCTCCCCACACCTCTAAAACCGACCACGAATCTTTCGTGTTCTTCTCTTCTATTTTCTGGAGTGGTATTAAATGCGTGAATGAGGGGCGCCCGGGGGGCTCCGTCGGTGAAGCGTCCGACTTCGGCTCAGGCCATGATCTCTTGGTTCGTGGGTTCGAGCCCTGCATCGGGCTCGGTGCTGACAGCTCGGAGCCTGGAGCCTGCTTCGGATTCTGTGTCTCTCTCTGTCTCTCAAAAATAAATAAGTGCTAAAAAAAATTAAATATGCGAATTATTAAAATTAAGACATTATGTACCTGAAGCTCGCACCGTATTCTGTCAGTCATATCTTCATAGAAGAACAGAAAGAAACCCCACGTTATCTACTTCTCTCCCCAAAGTCCTGTCTGCACCACCCACACGCCTCTCTGTTCTGTGTTGTGCGGTCTTTACTCGAGCAGAAGGGCTAAGAAGACTGCGTCAGAAGGTGAGCATGGGTCGGTATCCTGCACGATTCCTGAAGGCCTCTGGTCCTTCCTTCCTAGCCTCTGAAAGGGAGACAGCCGGCTTCCTCACCGCCCCATCAGCGCCGGCACGGTCCCCATCTGGGATGACGTCCCAAGGGACGGCCACCGTCCCAGAGGACTGTGCTCCATGCTCTAGACCTGCCTCGGCCTTGCTTTACAATGATGTACCAGCTCGGGTAGGACCTCATGTCTTCACGCCCCTTTCGGCTGCGCGGTGTGTGTTCCCACGGTTTCCTACTGGTCCTCTCTTCCCGCTACAGCCTCACTCCAGGCGGATGGAGGTTCGGAGCTGGCTTATGCGCCAGGGCACCTCAGTGCCTGGAGCGGCGTCTGGCTCGGAGGTTTCTGGAAAGTCTGGTTGCATGAAGCACCGAGGTGGCTATTGTTATCGAGTTTGTGGACAGAAAGGCCGCAGTGTCACACAGGCACCTAACCCGGGGGCTCTGGTGACACCCCTTGGAAAAGAGTCATCAGCAGGTGAAGCCACCGGGGCGATGAAAGGTGCGAAGAACGGGTTGCAGACCCGGGAAGAAAACCAATCCGCGTTTCCTTCACAGATTTGTCTATTTTAAAAAGTAAACCGCGAGTTTCCTGTCGCGGCGCTGGCCTCTGCTGTACCGAGCAGAGCCACCAGCTGGTGGGGGCCTCTGGCCGGACGCGGGTTTGCAGGAGGCAGCTGAGCACCCCCCCCCTCCCCGTCCCCCGACCCCCCCCCCCCCCGGGCTGCCGAGGAGAGCCCCGCCACCTGCCGGGGGCGCAGGACCGGCTTCGGAGGACAGGGGCCGCCCCTCTGCCCTCTGTGGCCCCCTCCCCCAGACGACCCATATTCTAGTTTTCCCTTTTTCTAGGTCTAACTTCTCAGCAGAACAGGAAACTTCAGGGCCGGACGGAAGGAGAGGGAGGGTTAGGGCGACCGGGAACAGCACAAGAACCACGGGAAGACCAGAGGCCTCGCAGTGAAAACCGCCCGACTTGGCGCCCGAAGCGCAGGCGCTTCGTGCGCTCGGAGGGTCCCGGTTCCCAGCGCCCGCCGCCTCCGGCCCCCCACCCCCACCCCCGGCGCCCCTCTCCCAGCCCCCGGCGGCAGCGACCCCACCTGGGCCGCCCGCCCCCCGCGCCCCCGGCCTGACCCCGCGCCCCGCCGAGATAAGGCGGCGGGCCTTTGTTCCTCCCCCCAGCTGGGTAAACCGCGCCCGCCGCCCCGCCCCCCGGCCGAGGCCGCCCGGGGAGGGGGCACCCTTTGTCCCGCCCGAGCGTGGCCGGACAATGGCCCGGAGCAGCCGCACATTGTCCGGCACCGTGTGCACACCTGGGGGGGGCGGCAGGTGCGCGGGGTCGGCGCGGGGGCGGCGGGGGGTGGGGGGGTGGGGGAGACCGGCTTCGCTCCACCGGCCCCGCCCCTCCGGCCCCCCTACTCCTCGACCCCCTCCGCACCACGCCCGGTCCCTGCCCCCGCCCGCCCCTCGGCCCCCCGCCCCCCGCCCGGCCCCCCTGCCCTGTCGCTGGCATTTGTGGGGGGAGGGGGCGTTTCTCGTCGGCGTCCAGTTTGGGACACACCTGGCGCGTAGTAAGGTGATTTACGAAGTGAAAGTGTTAAACGAGGCCACCAGCTGGAGGCCCGACCCGGCTTTATGGGTTTTATTAGGTGCCCTATTACGGAAAATAAACTTTAATCCGACCATAAAAACCAAATCTGAAAAACATATTTGCCCTTGTAGTCTGGACCGGTGCAGGTCCCCGCTGCAGGTCACACCTCCCGTGGGATTAGTTTTATTGAGGGACACACAATGCACCGCGGGACTTTGATACGGGGTGGGGGGGCGCGCGCCTTTGCGGGGAGCACGCCCCCACCTCGCCGGCAGCCCGCACTGCCCCCTCCCTGCGGGCCCCCCCCACCCTGGGGGCGCAGTCTCCGCCCCGGCCTGGGGGCAGGGGGCGCAGGGGCGGCGGCGGGGCTGAGTTAGCCCGCAAACCTGGAGGTACTCTGTGGAAGCCGCTTGGAGCTCCCGGGCCTGGGGCGCACAGCTAGGGGGTGGGGGCGGGGGCGGGCATCCAGACACCCTCTTGCTTTGGTCCAGGGGCTCGCCCTCTCTGTGCCTTGGATTTTCCACAGCAAGTGAGCCCTGTCTTTAGAGGGGACGGAGGGCAAGGGGGGAAGGCAGGCCTGTCTTCGTTTTAACCATCGCCAGCGTCAGCTCCCTACTGTTACCTGTGGTTGGGCAAAAGATCCCTAGAATCTCTCCATCTTGCAAAACTGAAAGCCTGTACCCACTGAAAAACTCACTTTCCCCTTCCTCCTAGCACCCCCACGCCCCACCACTCTAAGAGTTTGATTTAGATTCCACATACAGGGAGAATTTGTGAGTGGCTTATCGCGTGCACAAAACGTCATCAAGGTTCAGCCATGTGGCGGGTGACAGGCTTTGCTTCTTTTTAGAGGCTGAATAATATTCTAGCGTGTGTGCGCGTGTTCCGTTTCCTTCCTCTGTCCCTCTTCCACGTCTTGGTTATCGTGAGTGGCTCTGCAATGGTCACGAGTGTGCAAATTCTCTCTTCCAGACGCAGTTTTCCGTCTCTCGGACACACAACCAGGAATAAGGTTGCTGCTGGGTCAGATGGTAATTCCAGGGTTGTTGTGTTTTGTTTTCGTTTTGTTTTTGAGGAAGCTGCATACTGCTTTCCAGGGTGGCTGTGCTATTTAACAGTGTGCTCAGGTTCCGATTTCTCCACACCATCGCCAACACTTGTTATTTTCTGGGTCTGTTTTTATACCTGTCGTCCCAGTGGGTGTGAGGGAGTAGCTCACCATGTCTTGATGTGTGCTCCCCCAGTGACGAGTGGTGTTGAGCACCTTTCCGTGTGCTGCGGACCACTTGTCCGTCTACGTCAGAGAAATCTCTATTCGAGTCCTTTGCCTGTTTTTAAGTGGGTTCATGTTTGTCTTGTCGTCGAGTTGCGTGAGTCCTTTACATCTTGGAATACTAACCCCTATCAGACACGTGATTTACAAGCATCTTCTCCCGTCCCTAGGTTGTCTTTTCATTCTGTGGACCGTTTCCTCTGCTGTGCAAAAGTTTGTTTTTTTTTTTTTAATTTTTTTTTCAACGTTTATTTATTTTTGGGACAGAGAGAGACAGAGCATGAACGGGGGAGGGGCAGAGAGAGAGGGAGACACAGAATCGGAAACAGGTTCCAGGCTCTGAGCCATCAGCCCAGAGCCCGACGCGGGGCTCGAACTCACGGAGTGCGAGATCGTGACCTGGCTGAAGTCGGACGCTTAACCGACTGCGCCACCCAGGTGCCCCTGTGCAAAAGTTTTAAAGTTTGACGTACTCCCATTTGTCTATTTTTGCTTTTGTTGTGGGTGCTTTTGGTGTCCTACAAAGTCTTGGAAGCTGCTCCTGCCGAGCTGACCCCTGTCCGGGGATGGGCTGCGGAAGGCGCCCCTCCGAAGGAGCAGGCCTAGTTCGTCTAGGTTCTAGTACATTCTGCACTTGTCAGGCTCCCGCTGTGAAAGCTTCTGTAGGGGCCTGGGACCCTGGGCCAGAGCTCTGCTGTGGACAAGAGACCCGTGGGCCGTCCCGGGAGGATACGTGTAAGTCGGTTTCTTTGTCACAAAAAAGGAGGTTATCCGCATCCTGTCGTGCAGGCTGGAGACGCTGGCCAGGGCAGATGCCCCTTTTCTCCACGAGGGTGGAGAGAAGCGCGCGCACGATGGGCCTTCGGCCCGCAGGGGGTCGGACTGGGGTTCCCAGAGGAGCGGGGGTCCGCTTTGGGTGGAGGCCTCGCGGGGGCCCGGGCCCCGGGGTTCCAGGACCTGCGCGGCGCGCCCTCGCCCCCGTGGAAAGCCGGGAGGCCAGCGCCATAAGCCCGGCTTGTCTGAAGCCAATGCTCTCGTCTCCCCCTGGGCTGCGGGTCCTGGAAACGGGGTCCTGGGCGGGGGGGCTGGCGAGTCTCTCCCCCGCCTCGCGCGGTCAGCGGTCAGCGGGGTGGGGGGCGCGCCCCGCGAGGCGGGCGGAGCAGGGCCCGCCGGCCGTTGATCAGGCGGAACGAATTGTTCGCGGTGCCCCGAGTGGGTGAGGATGAGCCAGTGATTATATTTAAATTTGCTATAATTGATTTGGGGAAGAGCTGACAAGAACGAATTGATCATTAAATTTATTAGCGAGATAAATTCCGCCGCGATTAGGCAGCTGGCTGGAGACGCCGGGGCCGCGGCCGGGCCTCCCCGCCGCCGAGTCCCCGCGCCCGGGCCGGGCCGCTCCGCCGCGGGGGGGGGGCAAGGGCGGAGTCACGGGGCGCGCCCGCTTCCAGCGCCCCTCCTGCCCGGGTCGCGTGGGGGGAGCGGACCGACCCCGGGCGCGGGGGGCTCAGCCCCGCGCGCGGAGGGCCCCCCCCCCCCCCCGGCCCCCAGGCCGAAGCCCGCCAGCCGGGGAAGAGATCGCTGCGGGCTGAACCTCACCAGCGTGTTAGGAATGAAGACGCCAGATCCACAGATTGCGGAGGTTTTGTGGGGGCTCTTTTAACCCCCAAAAGGCATTTCTTTCCCTTCTCTCCCTCCCCCACCCCTGTCCAATTTCCTCACCCCCTTTCCTCGGGGCCCTCTGGCTTCCCCACCGCTTGCAAACCCAGTCCCCGGTCCCCAGAAGCACCTTTGGACCCCGAGGCGGCCGAGGCCCGCGCCCTGCCCGCAGCTGCTCCCTCCCGGCTCCGGCAGCGCCGCGCCCGGCCTCGGCTGACGTTGCATTTTATGGAACGAGCCCGGGGTGATAATGAGCTGCCAGAGAGGATATTAATCTCACCCCGGCCCTGAGGCAGAGGAGTGGCCCCGCTGGCCCGCGGTAATCACCCAAATGAAACGCCAGGCCCTCCTGAACTCATTTATCAGCGGGAGGGGGAGGGGCGCTCCCCGCGCGCCCGGCGGGCGAGTGAGGCCGCGCGAGCCACAGAAGGACGGGGGAGGGCACGCGGGGCGGGCCCTGTCGCCTGTTTCCTCCCGGCCCAGGAGGGGCCACCGGGCCGGCGCGGCGGGCGCAGGTGCAGGGGGCATGTGTGCGGCACATGGCGGCGGGCCCGGCCGGTGACCGAGGGCGCACGCCGCAAGGTTTACTGACCCGGAGCCGTCGCAGACCCGGCGCCAAGCGATCCTGTCGCCGCCGCTGTCGCCGCGGACGTCTGCACGGATCCCAGAAAACCGTTTCCGGCCGGACCCAGAAGGTTCTGCGGGAGGCAGGCCCCGGAACGAGCCCGGGGTTACGCGAGGCAACCCGGGGGGCCCAGGGCCACGCGGACCCCAAAGGCCTGCCGGTGAAATCGTCCAGTCGTGGTAAGGCATATTTGCCGAAACGTTCGAATGGTGCGTCTCCACTCCTGGAGCGCCGGTGCCGCGAGATCTTCCAGCAAATAGGAAAGTAAACCCACCGAGTCCCGTTACCCTCCTGGGATCCCCGCATCCGGACAGGCGGACGCCTGGTCGCAGGTATTTTCACCAACCTGTCGCACCTGCGACTCCCCAGCCCCGGGACCGTGCCCCGCCCCGCCCGCAGAGGGAGGTGCTCCTCCCACCGGTTTGCAAGTCTGATTTGCACCTTCGGTCGGTGGAATAACACCCAACCCCTCATTTCAACAACAAAAATAGTAAAGTCCGCTTCCCTAACTCACCCCCCCAAAGATCTGCACTCTCATCCAGTAAAAAACCAATTTATTTTACATTCCATCGTGGGCGATGGGAGAAGCTAAATAATAATTTAGCATGCATAAGTAGTCGTTTCTTTATATATATATAAATACAATGTACAAAAATAAAGACAGTACAGTTTTGAGATTTCCAGCAGTTTGAAAGCTCGTGACATAAAGTTCCCCCCAGATACGTAAGCACAAAACAGTTTCCCTTTTTCAATACTCAAGTTTTCCAGGTCGTCCAACACTGTAGGTCCCGGCCTTCTCCATTCAGGAAGTGGGGAGGAGTGGGGAGGAGTGGGGGCCTTCCCCTGGTGGCGCTCAGGTCGTCTGACAAACGGTACCCCCAACACTAACCAAAATTAAATTAAAAAGGACAGGAGTTCATGGGTGCATCCGCCGGACCTCCCTCCCTCTCGGTCCCTTGGAGAGCAGACAGGCACCGCGCCCGAACCTGCCCCAGGACGCGCTGCCTCGAGGCGGGGGCCCGCGGGGCTGCCCTGGGGCGGGGGGGCCCCTCCTGGGGCGGAGGCTGGTGCCTGGGGGGCCGTGGGGCTGCCCTGGGGCGCGGGGCCCCTACTGGGGCGGGGGCTGGTGCCCGGGCGCGTTGGGCCGCGGGGGCGGGGAATCGGCCTCGGACGAGCAGTCGGAGGAGACGTGCGCTCCCGTGCCGTTGCTGTAGGGAAAGGGGTCCTCGTCGTCGTCGTCCTCGTCATCCTCAGGGTCACTGTCCCTCAAGTCCCGCAGGCGGCGTCCGCCGCTTTTGTCCCCGGCAGCCGGCGGCCCCAGCAGCTCCTCGTCCCCCTTGTCCTCCCCGAGGCCACCTTTGCTGGCGCCCCCACCCCCCTTCTGCTTCTCAGCCTCCTGTGCCGCCTGCTCCTTGGCCTTTTTGCTGCGTTTCCACTTCATCCGCCTGTTCTGGAACCAGATCTTCACCTGAGGGCACGAGAGGGCGTGAGAACTGGCCACTCCATCCCTACGGGTCCTCTCTCTGGAGTCCTGTCTGCACCTGCACCTCGCCGGTCCTCACAAGGCCCAGAAGTGGGCTTCAGGGGAAGGGGTGCCCCCCCCAGGCACCAGCGCCCCCCAGAGTGGGGCTGGGGGGCTCCAAGGAGGCTCAGACGGGGACCTCGACTTCGGGATTCCCGTCTTTTTCTGGGGGTGCTCTGGCACTGTCCAGATAGGACCCGAGCAGCTAGAGGACATGTCTGTAAACCTCTGCACATCCCCTGCTCTCTTTTTGGAATCAAATTTCTCAAACGTGGCCTGGGGACCACTGCTTCGGAATGGAAGAGGGGGTGAAGTGTCCTTCAAATGCAGATTTCTGGGTCTCAGCCCGACCTACTGAATCGGACCTCTGGGCTTCGTAAGTGAGCCCTGGCAGAGCGGATGCTAACTCTCCCGGGACAGGAACCCGCCCCCTAAGGGTCCAAAAGCCGCCCCCCCCCTCCCACCACCGGCCTCCAGGTGCTCAGGCCAGCAGAGGGCCAGGGGTGCACAGGTGACAAGGCGGGCGGTGAGCTGTGGGGGGGGGGGGGGGCTGTGTACCTGGGTCTCCGTGAGCATTAGCGAGGTGGCCACCTCAAAGCGCTTGGGCCGCGACAGGTACTTGTTGAGTTTGAACTGGTGTTCCAGCTCCAGTAGCTGCTGGCTGGTGAAAGCTGTGCGGGGCCGACGGCACTTTCCCAGGAGGTTGGACTGCGCCTGGGCTGGGGACAGAGAGGGGCATGACACTGGAAGTCTGGCTCAGGCCTCCCACCCCCACTGCCACTCAATGCGCCCTGTGCCACTTGTGCAAGGCTGCTGCCCGGCCCCCAGCCCAGGGCGTCACCGCTCTGCCTTCAGTGTGGATGCCCTCTCCCCAGGGACGCGGGTGTGCCTGGAGGGGGCCCTGGAGCCCAGGCTCCGGATGCCAGGGGGAGCCGCGCAAGTCGGGTTTAACGGGACCCAATTTTTTTTAACCCAGGGCCTGGGCGTTCTGATTAAAGAAAGTCTCTCACACACAGCAGCCCTGTGCGCCCGGTGGGCGGTGTAGAAGAAGGTGGACAGGCCAGAAGCAGAGGCCAGAGGGGCACTCCTCCTCCCACTCCTCCCTGAGTCCTCCCCCAGCCCAGGCTCAAGAGACAGGTCCCAGGAATCACCAGTCCCGTTTCTTCCCAGCCAGCAAAGGACTGGTGTGGGATTCCCACGGCCACCTCCTTAAGTACATAGGAGAAGGGGGAAAGGAAAAAGGAGGAAGGCCGGAGAAGGACCAAATCCTGGGCCCGAACATGTGAATTCACCAGACTCCCCTACTGAAAATTCTTCCCAACAGCCCCGTACCCAGGTCGCAGAGGGGCAGAGCCCAGGGAGACTGGAAGCCTTTTCAGAACAAGTCTCATTTTGCAAATGGAAGGCCTAGGAAAAGGGGCGGGGGTGGGGGTGGGGTGGGGATCCGGCTTTCCAGTGTTCAAGGAGGTCCCTTGGCTGTATTTACATAATTTCACACGGTTACATCACAGAGAATTTTGTGACCTCAAAATGCGACCTGCCTTGATGTCCCAGGAGCCTGACAAGTGTTAGACAATAAAGGGAAGGGAAGAAAAGAGGCCAGTCCAGCGGCTGAGCTCAGGCCCCCGGGGTGGGCAATTTGCTTTACGGGAAGGCCCACGCCCCCAGCTTTAGTTAAATGAGGCCCCAATTCCCAACTTGACAATACATTAGAACTTTAATTAAAACACTGGCTCCAAAGGGACCATTTGGGACATGCCATCCAACAGCAGAGGCAACCTATTAAAGAAACCAAACAGGTTTTCCAGCGACCAGAAGAGGAACCCTCAGAACAGACGCCGGCATCCTGGCCGGCTTATTATTGCCCTTTAGGACTCGGCGTTCAGATTTCTGTTCTAAACTTAAAGCTGCCTGGGTTTTCACTCTGCTACCTCTGGGTCAAGATTAGGAATCAGGGATGGGTGAAGTGTGTTGGCAAAGGGATGTGGCTTTCACCGGTTTTCTGAGCGACCTTGAATTCCACGCAGGCCCAGGAGAACAAGCCCCCCCCAACCCCCGCCGTGGTCAGGGGACCCAGTGCCCAGGGGAGGCCTGTGTGCAGGCCAGCAGCCCCCTCCGAGGGAGATGCAGATCATAAGGGGAAACCCATGGGGTGGCTTTCCATGAGCAGGGGTTTGGAGGCTTTGGCGACCAGGCCCGGGAAGAGTGCCCTGGGTTTGGCTGACCTGGGATCAGCAGGTTCAGACGTGAGGTGAGACAAGAGTTGAGCTGGAGGTTTCCCTGTAGGGATCAGGATGGGCTGACTTCCCGCCGGCCGGCTGGCCGTTCGATGGCCATGAGGGTCTTGTGGGAGCTGAGTTGGGAAACGCCTGGGGTGGGCTGTGGGCCAACAGTGCACACGCAGGGATTTTCTCACCTGGCTGTGACTTCTCCAGCCTCAGGGTCCTGGCTTTTCTCTGTTTAGTCACAACCACGGCTTCTAGCAGAGGGATCTCAATTCCGCCAAGGGCTTATTTTTGTTTTCTTTTTTGCTTTTTTCCCCTCCTATGCCTGCATCTCCCCAGTCTAAACACATCCACCCAGAAGGGAACAATGGGGTCTCTTTGTTTGGGTCTTCTGCAGCTGAAAGTGTAAAGTCTTATGCATCAGCCTGTGCATGCTGCCCCGGTGGGGCGAGCCGACAGGAGACCCAGACTCCCCGGAGCGCCAGCCCAGTGTGCCTGCCCTCGGGCCAGGAAAGAGGAGGGGGCCCAGGCCACCTGGAGGTGTACCACCTGCCCACAGTCCAGCCGCTCTCCTCCGGGTGGGGGTGGCCAGCCCTCCCTGGCTCCTACCTTGGGGAGGGGTTCGTTCTGTATTGGGGACCTCCAATTCTGGGCAGGCACCTGCTACCCAGAGTCCCCCAGATGGGGGTACTGAATATCTCCCCTTCCTCAGGCGCGCACCATCGACGCTCGGTTCGGGTCAGGCCATCTGCTTCCTGGGCATCACACGGCGGCCCAGGCGCCCTCACAGAGGCAGGCTCAACCCCGCAGACGGCCAGAGCGTCGCCAGGGACCTGGCCTTGCGGCCCTGGCCTCTTGAAGCCCATTTCTTGTTCTGTGCTCCTGAATCTCTCCTCTTGGGAGGGACCGGGGGTCCCTCCAGAACCCAGAATGCGGTACCTAAGTCAAGTCCGTTTCCCTGGAGAGAAGCCCCTGGCTCCGGGGGGCCTCAATCCCCAGGCCAGCCTAACTCGGGTGCTCCTCGGCTCGCCTTCCCTCACCACTTCCTTCTCTGGCCTGCCGGTTAATCATTAGATTCGAGTCTCACACCTCCAGCTGCCCCTTCCCGTTAGGAGAGGAAGAGAAAGCAGGGCCCGCGCGTGGCCATTTTAGTCACTCGCCGCCGATCCCACCGCGCGCGGTCCGCACGAGTCTTCGCGGGCCCCGGGCGGAGCCGAGGCGGCCTCGCGGCGCTTCCACCGCGCTCTCCCAGCGGAGAGCGAGAGGCAGGCGGCGGCCGGCGGCCGAGGCTGCGCGGGAAAACCGTGTCCCAGGACTCCCCCTCCCCCCGTTTTCCCCTGGCTTCCTTTCCGGGCCCGGGGGCTGCGCGGTACTCACAGTTAAAGTCGGGCATCTTGGGCAGGATCATGCCCGCGGTGGACGCGCGCAGCCACTGGTCCAGCTGGAAGGTGCCGGCGCCCAGCTTGATGGGGTCGGCGGGGTGCGCGGGGTGCGCGCCCTGCACCTGCGGGTACGAGTAGGAGAGCGCCGGGTGCTGGCCAGCCAGCGCGGCCGCCGCCGCCGCCGCCGAGTAGCCGTAGACCGGGTGGCCGTAGAGCGCGGCCTGCGCGGGGAGGCCCGCGCCGCCCTGCGCGCCCCCGGGGTGCAGCCCCAGCGCCAGGCCCCCCGCGGCGGCGGCGGCGGCGGCTGCAGCGGCGGCGGCGGCGGCGGCGGCGCCCGGGTGCGCGTGGTGGTGGGGCCCCCCGGGGCCGCCGCCCGCGCCGCCCGCGCCGCCCGCGCCGCCGCCCGCGCCGCCCGCGCCCAGGAA
The DNA here is from genome assembly GCF_018350155.1 of Leopardus geoffroyi. Lineage (NCBI taxonomy): Eukaryota > Metazoa > Chordata > Mammalia > Carnivora > Felidae > Leopardus > Leopardus geoffroyi. The sequence continues at coordinate 167,954,511 of NC_059331.1, forward strand.
GCCGGGCTTGGGCAACAGCGCGCAGTGCGCGGCCAGCAGGCGCGGCGGCGAGGGGCTCTCGGCGTGCAGGCGGTCGGCGGGCGCCGCGGGCGGCTCCGAGGACGCGGGGCTGCAGCCGCCGCTGGCCCCGCCGCTCGCCCCGCCGCCGCTCGCCCCGCCGCCGCCGCCGCCGCCGCCGCCACCCCCGGGGCCAGACGCGGCGGCCGCGAGCGACGTGACCAGGGCCAGCGGCGCGGTCTGCGCGGAGGCCGCTCGCGGGGGGTCCACGGCCAGCAGCGCATCGATGCGGAAATTTTTTGATTTTTCCATCGGCCTGTGTGGGGCTGGCGAGCAGGGCCGGGCGGCGGGTGGCGCGGCCGCGTGCGGGCTCGCGGACTCCGTGCGTGGTGGTGGCGAGCCCCAGGGTGCGGTATTGTTATGGTGATTATTTGCCAATAATCAAAGTCGCCGCCGGAAACTCAGCCGAGGGTGACCATGGTCCGGGCGCCTCCTCCGTGCGGGCCCCGCCCCGGGCCGCGCTCGCACGCGCTTTGCACAAACTCGCAGGCGAGTGCCGGGACGCGCCGGGCCGGGGAGCCCGGCTCTGTGCGCTGGACCCTCGGGCGACCACGCCGAGGCCGCTGGCGCCGTAGTGGGGACCCGCGCCCCTCCGCGCACTTGAAGCGCAGCGCGGCCGCCGATTGGCGCGCTCGGCGGGGGCTCGGGGAGGGGCGCGGGCCCCGCCATTGGCCGAGGGGCGCACCTGTCACCGTCCCGGCCGCCTGCCGCCCCGCCCCTGCGCCGCGGGGTCCTAAACAACCGGGGCGCCGAGCGGCGATGGCGGGGCGGAGACTGCGACCGGCCTTGCCAGACCCGGAGCCTCAGCCTAGGGACCCCGCTCGCCGTCCCGCGAACGCTGAGCGGGGCTGCGGGCGCGGCACCCCCGGGTCCGGGTGTGGGCCCCGCTGCCCGAGTCCAGCTTCTGAGACACGCTGTCCCGTTCTGGGCTCGGCGTCACCTAGAGCAGTGGCCCGCGTCTTCTCGCGCCTCCTCGCCCGCACTTGAGTTTGTGCACTCCTGCGTCGGGGAGCCCACGTTGCTCTCAGATCTAGCTGCTTTGCACAATGACCGCAGCGCAGCGAAGGCCGTACGGGTCCCCAAGCCCCGCTCCCGGTCTCCAGGGTGCACAGGAGCGGTTCGTGTCCCTGCCGCCAGTCCTCTGCAGGTGGAACTTTCTCTACTCCGTGCGTCTCAGGTGTTGTGTGTGCGCGCGTGAGTGTGCCTTCCGCAAGTCCTCGCCTTGAGTGCCTGCCCCGTCGAGGCGCAGTAGGCGGAATCCGCGAGCCCGCGGCCTCCAGGACCTGGATCCGCTGGGAGACCTTGCCCACCTGCCCTTGACAGGATCCTCAGCGACAGCGCTCCTCTTCTCTGGGAAGGCGACCCTCGGGCGTGCGAGACGCAGCACCCACCCCGGCTCTGGAAAGCCCGCGGGCGCGCAGAGTCCTCCGGAGGCCAGTGCCCCCGACCCCCCGCTTCGTCCCCAGGCAGGAAAACGCAGCCTCTGTCCTCTTGCTACCTGCAGCCTGGGAAACCGCGCGGAAACCTCGCCCCCCCTGGCTGAGCAAGGTAGCGGAGGGAGAATCCAGACTTCACAGCCACCCCCTCCGTCCCCCATACACACACTTCAAATATTTACAGTCAAAGCACTTCCAAGGGCTTTTCTGCAGCCGAAAGAATCAGCATGCAGGTCGGGGAGTCGAGCGGTCACCAGCACGAGGCTTGGTCAATAGCTCCATTAGACCTAGTTATCTTGCCCCCGCTGGCGAGAGGACGCAGGAGGGGGGTTCCATTCTGGAAGCCAGCTTCCTGAGCAGGTGAGAGGGGAGTGAGGGACAGGGTGGGGGCTGTGGGAAAGGCAGAGGAGGCAGGAAAAACCAGGGCAAGTAAACTTTAAAATTAGCAGATCAGGTTGCTACAAGAGGGTTTTTTTTTTTTTTTTTTTTTTTAAGGTAAGTATAGGGATCGCTTAGTTTCCCTTCACAAAGCTTCTCGCCTTGGCAAGAGTGGACTGCGGTGATTCTCTTGGCAAGAGCCGAGTTTGTTCTTCATTAAAACAGGGTAGTTCCCAGACACACAGACTAGCTGGGAATTAGGAGGACAGCAGTGGGACTGAGTGTTACATGGCTCGGCAAAAACCAATAATAACTTGTAAATAGAAATGACAGCATTTACGTGGTGTTTGTCTTGTCTTTGGATGGTATCTCTTCGGGTGATGAGAATGCAGTCCTGCCTCTACAGGGAGAGAGGGGAACACTCAGTACAGGTTCAGAGAAGTTGAGAATCCTGTCCCCTGCAAGCCATTATTTGTTTGGGACTGAGTCTGCCAGAGGGGCCACACAGCTCTCACCGGCCGCCCTCAACACTCCCGGTGTCCCTAGCCCTGTTTCTCCGTGCCTATCCGTTCCCCTGGGGAAGGAGGCTTTGCGAAGGAGACTTGAGATTCTCATCTGTCCTGGGCAGGAAACCCTTCCCCCTTGGAGGGACAGTAACAATATCTTGGTTGTCGATGTGCCTCCCCAGGAGAGAGCAGTCTTGGCCCCCACCTGTGACTGTGGCCCTCTCTAAGTCTGACTCGCCTTTCTCTATCTCTCCCCGCCTCCATGTGCTGGGGCAGGACTCCTGGGCTTGGGGGGCAGTGATGTAGGAGGCTGGGGGAGGGGAGCGAATGAAACTAATGAAACTCCCCCAAGATTGATCTTGGAGAGCCTGCTGCCCTCTCTTCTCCCTGAAATACCCACCACCAGGGCTGTTTTAGTTGAGGACAGGTGTGCGGGCTATACGCAATAAATCTCCCCATTTCCCTCAACAAAATCATTCTGGTGTTTAGAACTCCCAGAGGAATTCATTTCACCCCTCTTTGTTCTACGGTAACCACGCTCCTAAGCCCCTCAAAATCCCAGGCTGGTGCCCGTCCTCCCCGAGACCAGCTGAGAGCACTTCCTGAGACTGGTCGGGGAATGCGGGGGGTGGGCACCCGCCCCCCTTCAGGAAGAGTTCACCAGGGCTTACCCTGGAGCCCACACCCCTACGGGGGCGCCCGGGAGGCATCCAAGTGGCGCTCAGCCTGCTCTGGGTCCTGGTCCCGGCCACCCCTCCACTGCAGTGTGACTCTGGATGTCAGTGCTCTGTTATTTTTATAGATTCTGTTTCTTTGTTTAGAAAAGTCAGGGTTAGGTCTCTCTGGGGCTAAAGGGCTTTAAAATGATACACTCTGTGAACGTTGAAAAGTTAATACATATTGGAGGTTTCCTGTGCAGTTGTATGGAAAGAGGGACAGAGAGAGGGGAGAGGTCTTGGAAGTGTGGGGGCTTTGTGTGGTTTATGAGGTGTGAAGCTGAGCCCGCTGGGGTTCTTCCTGTCTCCAGCATCTGTATGGACCCAGCCCAGCTGGCTTTGAAGACGGTTTGGGGCAGACGGGAGCAGGGCTTGCGTCTGGTGAAGGGCCCTAGCGAGAGATCAAAGGTCTGGCCATACTCCCAAACCCAGTCTCCCGGTGACTCCCCTCTCCAGCGGCCGGGGGGGGGGGTGGCAGGCCGCCCTCGACACCTGGGGGGACCCTCGATTTTCCGATCGGCCAAGGCCTGCCCGGTGCACCGTCCTCTGCTGTGTCCCTTCTCAGCCCCTGCCCTGCCCGCACGACGTCCCTGCCTCCACACAGCCTCCCTCTAAGACGTTGAATCCTGCCTGCGGGCCGCCCTCCTCCCACTACTTAGAAAGGAGAATTGGTGGTTTATGGCAACAATTGCAAAAGAAAAAAGCATTCCTAATCCACATCTGTTCACGTTCCGAATTAAACACATGCGAGGTTGGGAATAAAACCCGTATACCCGCATATTCAGAGGGTGGGAGGCAGGCATCATTATCATGTACACATTGCTTTCTTCCCTGTGAAGTGGGCCCAGTCCAGAATAATCCACCCGAAGACCGCCTCGCCTTCGGAGGCACTGGGCGCTGGAGCACACGGGCAGCCAGAAGTTCCCCGGTAGTCCCCGTGCGCAGAGCCTCCGCGGGGATGTGCGCCAGGCCTGGGGTCCGGGGTGGGGAGGGGGGCGCACCGGGGTTGGCCGAGCGTGGGGGTGTGTGTGGCTGGGGTCACCGGAAGGGGAGCTGGGTTGGGGGGGGGGCGGATCCGCACAGGTGTCCCCTCCCCCCCCCCCCCCAAGCAGAGCCCCGAGGGCCAAAGGTATCACGATGTAGCGCTGCCCTTTGATCTGCCGACCGCCTTCCTGACCCGGGGGCGCTCCGCCTTTAAAGGAGCCTGGAAAGGGTGGGACCCCGCCGACCGGCCTCTCCAACCACAGGTGGGGCCTGCCAGAGGCGCTTGGTGCCTTTTCTGGAGGCCCCTCCTGGTCGGCCTCGCCCTCTACACCTGGATTTCAAGTCGCCTCTTACAGGTCTGACCCTGTCCACGGGGCCCAGCCCTAGATGCAAACACCCGGCCCAAACGGGGCGGGGCCCACTGCTGGGGTTTCGCTAAGAGGTCAGGAGGATGCCGCAGGATTTCAATGCCTGAAAGTTCAGCAACCCAAGGGCCCTCTATTTTTGGAAATTTCCTCCAGATACAAAAATATCTGCTTTACGCTCAGGCCTTGGGCAGTCTCCCAGCGTCCACGGACACCAAAGAGAAGGCACGGGCTTGGCTGTCGGGGTGCTGGGGGTAGGGGTGAGGTGGGGGGCAGGGCTAAGCGCTGGTCCCTGGGCGGGGCGGGAGGAGGCAGGCCTTATCCACCTGCAGGCTTCCTTCCGACCGGAACACTGGAGGCGTCTCCAGCCTCTCTATTGCACAAGTTGGGGGCTCTGCGTTACAAAGAGAAACCAATTCCCCCCAAGAAGTGGGGGAGCAGGGGGAGCTCCCGCAGGCCCTTTAATCAGGTTGGGGGGACAACAGGCTTCCCCAGGGAAGTAGCCTGTAGTTTTGCTGGAGGATTTCAATTTCATTGTGTCACAGGTTCACTCACACTGTGTCAGGAACCAGGGAGAGAACACGCGTCCCCGCGGAGTCAGCTTTTCCAGAGCGCTGCCGCCTTCACGACCCCTCTCCAGACAAGCTGCCGGCTGGCCTGTGCTTCGCAGTGAGTCTGGGCCCAGGGGCCTTCTTATTTTAGGGTTGGACACAACACACGCCTGCTTTGGAGGAGCCCAGCCTTCCTGGCTCCCTTACAGAATGTGTCTAGTCATCGAAGGCTCGCTTTCTAAAGAGCCCCCGCTGCAGGTCGGGGACCGTGCTGCCTGAGGTCCTCCCCCACCCCGCTGAAGGAGAGGCTGGTTGAGTTCACACCAGCAAATGTGCCACCGGGAAGATCACACCCACACGGGCCGGTGTCCGCCCCAGCCTGGCCTGTCACTACTGACCTGGGGGAGGGGGTACAGGGAGGTGTGCAGATAACAACAGATACTGCTTGGTACATGAACTGTTTGGTGGGTTCGGACTCCAATTCTGGCCGAATAGCAGCACGGTAGCGTCCACGTCCACGGTGGATAATGGCAGGAAGTCGTCACTAATTGGTCTCTTTAGGAGTGCTGAGGTAGCAGAAGCTGCTGAGACAGAGAGAGAGAGAGAGAGAGAGAGAGAGAGAGGGAGAGGAGAATGAATTCCTTCTCATTTCCCAGAGCTGGGGAGGGGGTGTTCCCAGGTGTTGGGGCCAAGTTCTCCTTGTCCCACGCTGCACCTGCGTCTTGCCACGGGTGCACACGCACGACCCGAGGGCAGATCTCAGGCTTGGGTGGACTTGCGGGGGAGGGGGGTTCGGTGTGCAAGCGGGACGTAGCGACTTGCCCAGGACATCGTTGCCAGGGCGCCTTCCTTCAAGCAGCTCTGCCTCACATCACACCCCGTCCACACGTCCCGAGGCTCAGGTGGAAGAACCCACTGCCTGCCCTACCCGTGAACCCGTGGGACGTTTTGCCCAAGAGGAGTCTGAAGCTAACGGCCCCTCAGTGAGTGTCCCCCAGGCCGTATTTGAAGTGGCCTCTGCGGGAGCCTGACCCTCAGTGCCCGCTGTCCTGCCGGGTCGCCCTGAACACTGGCAGGATGTACTGTGCCTCAGTGTACCTTCTGGCACCGTCCCGTCCTACGTGGATGGTACCTGCAAACGTACTGGTGTCCCCGTCTTACAGATGGGCAAACTGAGTCTCTGAGAAACCAAGGCGCTTTGCTCCAAGCCCCACAGCAAAAAGGCCGCTCTGACTCCCAGTCCCGTGGGGGGCCTTGCGCCATAACCTGGTCAGCCACGCTGCTTATTACGTTATAATCTCCTCACTGCTGGGTTCTAATAAGCTTTTCCCACTTGGCCTTTGACCGACTGGGCTCCTGCCTGTGGAACATCAGGGTGGCAGAGGCGGAAGGCTGGCCGCGGCCGCCCTGGGTCTGGGGTCCCTCCTCCCTGACACCCGTGAGGCTGCCCCTCTCGGGCGCCCAGGCCCCTCTCCGCGGGCTCCGCCAGACCGACCGAGGGCGGGGGGCGGAGAAAGCCCGTTGCCCTGCCCCCGCCCCCTCCCCCAGTCCCCCCCCCTCCCCCGCCCCGACTCCGCGCGGACGGCAGGATAATTTGGCTAATGAACTCGTTAAAGGGCCCCTGGTGACCCGCCCCGGCCTCCCCCCGGCCCATCTGGGAAATTCCACTGAAAGGCTGAGAGCCTCCCCGGCCTCTGCCGTCTGTCGCCGCGGGAGGCGCGAACCCGGTGACGACGCTGGGCCCTTACATTAAAATAATTACCCGGCGGAACAGGTGGCCCACTCCGGGCCGCCGGGGCGCATCTGGGTCGGGGAGCCGCCGCCGCCGCCAGGGGAGGGGAGCGGCCCGCCCACGGGAGGGCAGGGGAGGTCAGGCCCGCCGCCCCCGGAGCTGGGGGGGGGGGCGGCTGAGAGGGGCCTTCCGGGCCAGTTTCGGGGAGGGGGCGGCGGGGCAGAGCGGCGAGCTCGCACCTGCCGGAGGCCAGAGCACAAGCTTACCCCGGGCAGCGCTCCAGGGCCGCGCCGACCGCGTGCGCACGAGTGACGCGTGCGACCGCGTGTGTGCGGGGCCTTGTACACGCGCGTTTTGAGTGTGCGCACGTGGGTGTGGTGGTGGAGGGGGGCGGGCAGCGCGGCCCCCAGGCCTCCCTGCCCGCGCGGGACACGTCCTCGGGCTCCCGGCCCCGAGCGCGCGGGGTTCCAGGCCGGGCCGTGGGGAAGGAGGCCCTCGGTGCCGCTAAAAAGAGCCGCGCGATCCAGGCGCGGGGCCAAGCCTATTGCCAAAAACACATATTACACTGCGACATTCTGTAAATGAGATAATGATACATAAACCCGGATGATAGATGTGACGTGCCTGGGATGTCTTCTCTAAATTAGCTGCTCGCATCGACTGCTAATAATGGTGAGTTTATGAAAGCAATTTCAGTGCAGAATGCGAGCCGGTCTTACTCTAATCAGCCTGCCTCGGTTAATGCATGAGGGGGTCAGGCTGAGAATTATTGACACGCCCGTGCCCTTAACCTGTTTCCCAATAAAGCTGATTAGTTTTTGTCAACCCATCAGCTAACCGCTCTTGCTGGAACTGCATCAAAGCCTTATTTGCTCAGGGGAAATCAACAAGTCACAGACCAGCTCCATTAAGGGGCTGCTGGGCCAGGACGGTCAGGGGGGCCTAGGGACGCCCCACTGACCCCACGCGCCCCCCCAGGGCGGCGGACAGCATGGCCTCCTAACCTCCAAGCACCAACACAAATGAATACGGCAAAATTGCTGTGTCTGAAGATCTCCTATTTCTGGGAAGGGAGACCCCTGCAGCCCAGTGCTTTGGGTCGGATGTCTTGGGCCCTGACAGTCCCCGTGAGGGCCCTGTCACCTTCTAGGCCAGGTGAGGTGGCCCGAGGCAGCGAGTCCTGAGCCCAGCAGGATGTTGCAGGGGGGGAGGAAGCAGAGAGTGTAAGTGGGGGGCCTGGGGGGGGCCTCAGAGTGCCTGCATGTCCCGCATACGCATTCCCCCAAGACGACAGAAGGGACAAGAGTGCGGATGTCAGACTGTGTGTGTGTGTGGGGGGGGTCCAAGTGCTGACAGGGCAAGGGTACTATTTGTGGGCCGGGTTTACACCTACAACCAAGGCTGACCCTGACCTTGCCTGGTTACCTCCACAAGCAGTGGGCTAGGGAGCTGGGCTGCCTGGGGGTCCACCTGGGTAGGGGATCTGTGTCTCAGCCCCCACCTGTGCCCCAGGTGAGCTGGCCAGGTGAGCCTGGCCTTTCCCTGCAGGCGGGAGCAGCAGATCGGGCCAGTCTGATGGAGGTGACCTCCGTGCCCTGGCCTGGGCGGGTGGGGAAGGGGGGCGGAAAACGTGTGCTGTCCCTTTAAGCCCTGGGCCACTGTCGCCTCCCGACCCCATCCCCCCTCAATTTAATTTCATTAAAACAGAGCATGAATATTTCTATTAAACCTAAAATGAAATATGAAGCCATTTAGTCTCTGCCTGCACCAATCACCCAGATTTATGACTTTTATTCATCACATCAAGAGCCTGGAAAAATGAATTTTCTTCACCCAGGAAGGAAATAAAACCTCAGGCTTGGTCATTTCCAGAAAGCTGTTAATTTGACCGTGTGGTAATTACTTTCACAATTAACTAAAATACAAATCAACTTGACAAATTGGGCTAGTTTATATATTAATTAGCCCGCTTAAATTTATTCATTATGAAAAGACAATTTAAGGGGACCTGTGGTGTCTGTTTTATTGCAATAAATTATTGTTAGGAAATGGGTCTAATAAAATATCTTAATATTTAAGGATATTGTGTACGCGAGTGGGGGGATGCTTTATTGACAATTTCATTTTCCAATTAGTAATCGTGTTGTAATATCTGGGCGAGCCCAGGAGTCGCCAGCGGGCGGGATGCTCCGGGCCGGGGCAGCAGCGAGTGGCTGGGCCCGGCCGCGGCGGGAGAAGGGAGTCAGGTGTGCGGGCAGCGCCGGCGTCCGGTGGGAAGCGGAGCCGGCTTTGGGGCTCGGGCGGCGGAGGCACCGAACCCCGCCGAGCCGCCGCGCCCGCCCGGCTCCCCCGCCCGCTGCCAGGGGCCGCGGGGGCTGATTTAATAGAATGTCGATAGAATCATTCGATGCCTTTTAGCTTGTGATCTTTATAAATGTCCCTCTATTAAATTAGAAAATGATTCTCTTCTCGTTTAATTGTATTCTTTCGTTTCTTATTTCCAATTAATTAGTCCTATCGACGTTGCAATATTTTAAGTGACTCGAGTCCGTTTCCAGTTAGAATATATGGGTCAGCAATGCAATTTTATACCCGACAGAACTATATAATGTGGGTTTTAACTACTCTCTCCTCATCCGTCTTTAATATCTGGCCGGAATGAGCCCCCTGGTCCCCTGGCCGCCCCTCCCGGGTAGGTGGGCGCCTTCCGCCACCCGGAGCGTTTATTTGTGATTCTCTCTGTTTTACATCTAGTCCCAGCAGGACGGTGAGGACACCGCGCAGGGGAGCCCGGCGCCACCGTGGGGTCTGCGGGGGTGCGCTAGGGCGCGTCCCCGTAGGTGCCCCTGGACGCCCCCTGGGCCCAGCGCCGCGCTGGCGGAGCCGAGGCCGCCAGGCCAGGCCCTCCGGCACCTTCTTTTCCACTCCTGCCCGCACCCCCACACTTGCTGCCTCACAAGACTTTAAATCACTTTTCAAAAGGATGGCCTTCGCGCAGGCTTCTCCCCAGGGCCCCCTCGACCTCTGCCAGGGAGCCGCGCGCCCCTCGCTGCAGGCGGCGGTGCGGGGGACCTTCCCTCACGGCGTTTGCCTCCCCCCCACAGCCACCCCGCGGCTGTCACGGAGCTCAGGTTCAACCCGGGAGGGACCCACCTTTCTTTAATTCATTGACCAATCAACTAATTCCCCCCAGGAAGACTGCGGGGGCTGCTGTGCGTGCGGGCGCCTCCCACCGTGCGCCCCTCCCCGGCCTGCGGGCCCCCAGCCCACCCCGGGGCCCGCCGGAGTCCGCCGCCTTTTCCTGCCCCCGGTGGGCACCGGGGTCCCCTGCTCAGCTGCCCTGAGGGTCAGTGGCCTGGTGCCCGAGGCAGGGCCCGCGAGCGGGGAGAGGGACAGTGGTCGGAACGGTGCCTGGATTCGGACTCCTCGGTGCCGTCGCCCGTGCCTGGCAGCGGCGCCCCTGCGCGCATCCCTCGGCTCACCGCTCCGGAGGCCCACTCACCCGCCTGGCTCCCGGCTCGTCCCTCCCTCCTTCCCCCTCCTTCCCCCTCCTTCCCCCTCCTTCTCCCGCCTTCCGAGGGGGGGATGGGGCTGGAAACCTGGAAGCCTTCCAGGCAGCTCCCCGGTCACCTCGGGTTTCTCCCCCCAGAGCAGAGAGACTCCCGTTTCCTCTTCAAGGCCTGTGTCCCGAAAGAGGGAACATGAGACCCACTGAGGCAGGGGAAAGGTGACCCAGCCCCTCGCCTCAGCCTGGGCAGAGAGGGGCGCATTTCCACAGAAATTTTCTCCCCCAAACCAGGACCCGTCCTGCTCGCTGCGGGGACACAGCTGGCTTGGGTGGCGGGAGAACTGAGTATTTCGAGCCTGGAGCTCAAGGACTTCGTAGGGAGCCAGGCTTGGGCCTGTTTCCCCGACTCCCAGCCGGTTCATCTATAGCCTGCCCTCTGCGGAGGACCCGCTCTCCGGCAAGAAGGTGGCTGGCTCTTTAACGGGAGGATGTGGGTCTTTAAGGCAGTGGCGTTTTTTTTTGAGGGGACAGGAGGATTTCAGATCGGGTGAAGCTGCTGGCCCTCTCCCTCCCTCCCTCCCACTTCTGCCTGACACCGGAGTGGTGGGAGCCTGCAATCCGAACGCTTCTGCCAGCTCCCCAGGCGGCTCTAAGACCAGCCGTCCCCGCAGACCGGCTTCCTCTGGGGCTATAAGGGGCAGCCCCGAAGTCTGGCTGCCTGAAATCAAACTCTGCTCACCTCCTCTTTCTGGTCATCAGCTGCGGTTGTCTACCGTAGGTTAAGGGGGAAAACAGTCCTCAGCCACGGGAGAGCGCTACGCAGACCTGCCGAGGTCGGCCTGGCTCCCTCGCCCACCCTGGGGTCGGGGCTGTGCCTGGAGGAAAACTGCCCCGTCTGAAGGTGGTCAGAGCCACGGCCTCAGATGGGCAGCCAAGGACGCGGGAGCCCTCAACGTCCCCCAGAGCGTGTGGTCTGCCGATGGGTGACCGCGCGCTCGGACTGCGCTCTCTGCAGCACCGCCTGTGGGGGGCAGCTCCCTGGGCTTGGGGCAGAGGAACTCCGCGCCCGCCTGCTTGGAGTGACAGCGGCAGGTTTTCTGTCTCTCGGCCCCAGATGGGCTGTATAACGGGATCCAAGGCGGCGAGCCCTCACGAAGCCACTTTGTGTGACCAGCTCGATACCGAAGGATGAGGCGGTAGTTTAAAACACCTGTTCGGGGGGCGCCTGGGTGGCGCAGTCGGTTAAGCGTCCGACTTCAGCCAGGTCACGATCTCGCGGTCCGTGAGTTCGAGCCCCGCGTCAGGCTCTGGGCTGATGGCTCAGAGCCTGGAGCCTGTTTCCGATTCTGTGTCTCCCTCTCTCTCTGCCCCTCCCCCGTTCATGCTCTGTCTCTCTCTCTGTCCCAAAAATAAAAATAAAAAATAAAAAAAAATAAAACACCTGTTCGGGGGGCGCCTGGTGGCTCAGTCGGTTCAGGGTCCAACTCTTAATTTTGGCTCAGGTCATGATCTCACGGTTCCTTGGCTTAAGCCCCTCATCGTCAGGCTCCACGCTGACACTGGGGAGCCTGGTTGGGATTCCCTCTCCCTCTCTCTCTGTCTCAAAAAAATTCCCTTCCTGTGCTCAATTCCTTCTTGGAAGAGAACAAAGTGGGCATGTGAAACAATTAGAAAACACCATCAAATCACATATAATGATGTATAAGAATGAGGAAGAGGGGCACCTGGGTGGCTCAGTTGGTTAAGCATCCGACTCTTGGGTTTAGATCAGGTTTTAGCTCAGGTCACGATGTCACAGTTTGTGAGTTCGAGCCCCACGTCGGGCTCTGCACTGGCAACACAGAGCCTGCTTGGGATTCTCCGCCTCTCTCCTTCTCTCTCTGCCCCATCCCTGCTCGTGCGTGTGCTCCCTCTCTCTCTCTCAAAATAAGCTTTTAAATTAAAAAAAATAACGAGGAAGAATATAACGCTTTGTGGGAATTAGACTTACAGCCTGTATTTATCCAATTGGCCTCACCACGGACCGTCTTTCCCAGAATCCCCCCAGAGGAGAAGGACGTCCAGCCGCATGGGAAACTATCCAAATCTTATTTTTCTCTGTATTACATCACAGAAGGGTGACTAGTCCTGTTCTAGCCTTGGCTTACCACCTCATTAGCTGTTTCCTTGGCGATTTGCTTAATTTCCTTGGGTCTCCGTTTCATCACCTGTGAAAATTTTATTTTCAATTATAAGGGAATTTTTTTAACTTGGGGATTTTTTTTTTTTCTTTTTAACATGGTAGAAGCTTAGTGCAGAAGTGGCAATTTAGAGTGTTGGCAAACCTAGGACAGCAGCTGCCACGGGCTGTCTTATGCGCATTTTGCAGGTGAGGAAACAGAGGCTTTGGCTGGTTTGCCCCAGATCCCGCATCCCGCAGCTTCTCGTGAGGGACCCTAGTAGGGGGCGGGTGGTCGAGGGCTCCAGACCTTCTGTTCCCCACTCTGGACACCTCCCAGGAGACAGGTCCCTCCGAGCTGTGAGGGGGCTGTGGCCAGACGAGCGGGGCAGGCACCCGGGAACTGACTCAGGCCAGAGCTGGCAAAATCCGAGATAGCGGGGGCCAGGCATCCAGCTGCTGGGGAGGCAGGAGGGGCTGGAGTGCCACCCGGGTCATTGTGGGACGCTGCCAGATGTGTGGCGAGGATGTGTGTCTGCCGGGCGCTAAAATACCATGAATCATTGACAAGAAACCAAACAGTGCCGATCTATGTAACAATTCGAAACCACACTACTCCAAGTAAAATCAAATTAGAGCCTTTCCCCAATTAGGTTATGCAAACGCTGACGGAAAGAACAAAGAGTGATGTCCGAGGGGCACAAGCCGGGGGCCCCCACCTCGCACCTCACACACCACAGATACGCTCAAGCACGCGGGCCCGACACCCGGTTTCTGTCAACATTCTAGCTCCAGATAATAAATATGACACACAATGCACTCTGCTTTTAATTGCATCGATAAACTGGGATTAACCCCCAAGTCAGGCTCCACTATTGCAATTAAATGTCCTCAAATAAATTGTTTCCTCAATAAACAAATGGAAGGGACTGTGTTTGCCCTGAATAATAACAGGTGTAATATTTTACTCGCTAAAGTTAAGTATTAAGTGGGATCACTTGCTGGCCCTGATTTATTCCCTGGGATCGGAAAGTCATTTTTCACCCGTCATGGGCCGCTTCAGTACTGTATAAACAGCTAATAATACACTAAATCAACCCAGCACGACCTTGCATTTCACCTAAAGCCATCAGGCCGCAAGAACCTGGCGTGGAGGGTTCTAGAGAGAGTCAAGAGCATAGAAGCTGTCCTGGAAAGACAGCTGAGTAAATGCTTGGAGGGGTTTTGTCTCCAGCTCCTGGGATTCAAAAGTTAAGAAATACATGGAAACCTTCTAGGTCGTTAAACCATCTGGTAGCTCTTTAAAGACATCCGTTTTGGGGCACCTGGGTGGCGCAGTCGGTTAAGCGTCCGACTTCAGCCAGGTCACAATCTCGCGGTCCGTGAGTTCGAGCCCCGCGTCAGGCTCTGGGCTGATGGCTCAGAGTCTGGAGCCTGTTTCCGATTCTGTGTCTCCCTCTCTCTCTCTGCCCCTCCCCTGTTCATGCTCTGTCTCTCTCTGTCCCAAAAATAAATAAATGTTGGAAAAAAAAAAAGACATCCGTTTTATTTGGGTTTTCTGGTTTTGCAGTAGAACCAGCTGGAAGGCTTATCCTAAGGAGGCTGACGAGGGGACTGATTTCCTTTGCCCCTGTGCCGAGACACCACCTGTCAGGGCCGTAGTCCCTTCATTGGTGAAATTGCACAGGAAATCCTTTTTTTTTTTTTTTTTTTTAATTTTTTTTAATGTTTATTTATTTTTTTGAGAGAGACAGAGACAGAACGCGAGTGGGTTGGGGCCCAGAGAGAGGGAGACACAATTTTGATTCATGGCGATCCTTTCTTTTTAATGTTTTTATTTTTGGGAGAGAGGGGGAGAGAGAGAGAGAGACAGACAGACAGACAGACAAAGCATGAGTGGGGGAGGGGCAGAGAAAGAGGGAGACACAGAATCCGAAGCAGGTTCCAGGCTCTGAGCTCTCAGCACAGAGCCGGCCATGGAGCTCAAACCCATGAACCCCAAGATCATGACCTGAGCCCAAGTCAGATGCTTAACCGACTGAGCCACCCAGGAGCCCCTTCACAGGCAACTTTTAGTCTCTCTGGGTGGCTCTTGATTTGTAAGGCACCAGGGAAGAGAGAACACAGTGATGTGTCCTAAGAGGTTGGGAGTGAAGATTATATTAGCTCTCAAATAACCAGGGTCTATCTTATTCTTCTAGAATAAATTTTTTTAAAATTTATTTTTGAGACAGAGAGCACAACTGGGGGGGGGGGGACAGAGAGAGAGGGAGACACAGAATCCGAAGCAGGCTCCAGGCTCCAAGCTGTCAACACAGAGCCCGATGCGGGGCTCGAACTCATGGACTGTGAGATCATGACCTGAGCCGAACTCGGACGCTCAACCGACTGAGCCACCCAGGCGTCCCTATTCAGTCCATTGCTTCTTAAACTTTGCAACATGAAATGTCCCTCTCATTTTACTCTATAAACCTTATACTTGCATTCTTGACCATATTAAAAATAAGGCCTTGCTTTTTTTTTTTTTTAAAGGTAGTCAAATGCTGTGACTTCCGGCCCACAGGAGAGGGCTAACACCCGCGGCCCCGAGCGGATTCCTCCTCCACCAGAGAGGCTGCGGGCTTTGGTAAAGCAGCCTCATGGAGAGAAAAATGCAAGATATCTATTAAGCTCTTAATGTATCGAAATGATGCGAAGGACACTGTCTTCCCCTCCCCCATGACTACCTTCCTCGGTGCCTGGAGACCTGGAGATTCTAGGTTGGGATTTATTGATTTAGTTAAAGAGCAATTTAGGCCACATTTTATTAATATCCTCCTCATCAGCATCACTGTCCCTTAACCTTTCCCGCTTTTGCCACATCATTCTCGATGATTACCGAGCCGCGCTTATTTTTAGTTAGTGAACCTTTTACACTCGCGTTACCACAGGGGGAGAGTGTCTGCTTGGGCTCCTACACAGACAAAAAACATGTGTGGGAATTATCGGCATGCCTTAAATATATCAAAATAACCTTCCTTTGAGCTGATGCCCGGGGAACTTGAGATAACGAGAGTTTGGATTTCCCAAAGTGTTATAAAACATCTTTCGATGATAAAGGATATCAGATGAAGAAAATAAAATATTTAGCATGCAGGAAGGACCTCATTCAGAGCATGAATATATCTATAGATAATTGTAAGTTCCTAGGAATACTTGATGGGAAATATATTGATAATACAATTTTTCTTTTCAGAGGGGTCATAATGGTTGCAAATTTGGTTAAATAATTAAATTAATAAGAACTACTTGGTTCAAACATGGGCCTTTTAATGATATACAGAGCTAATAATATCCCTCTTGCCAGCTAAAGAGGTTTTAAAAGACTGTATCGGGCCATCTACAATTACAGCACCTCGCTGCCCTTTATTAATGCCACATTAACCTTTAGATTAAAATGCATTTAAGCGTAGTCTCTGAAAATATTAAAGAAAAAACAAATATAGTTCATAACAACATCCTTATTTTACTGTTATGAAGAAAAAATATCATTGGGGCAACTGGGCGGCTCAGTCGGTTAAGCTTCCGACTCTTGATTTCGGCTCAGGTCATGATCTCGTGGGATCAAACCCTGCGTCAGGCTCTGTGCTGACAGTGCGAGTCTGCTTGGGATTCTCTCTCTCCCTCTCTCTCTGCCCTTCCCCTACTTGTGCTCTCTCTCTCTCTCTCTCTCTCCCCCTCAAAAACAAATAAACATTTTTTAAATTTTTTTTAATGTTTATTTATTTTTGAGACAGAGAGAGACAGAGCATGAATGGGGGAGGGTCAGAGAGAGAGGGAGACACAGAATCCAAAGTAGGCTCCAGGCTCTGATCTGTCAGCACAGAGCCCGAGGCGGGGCTCGAACTCACCGACCTTGAGATCATGACCTGAGCCGAAGTCGGATGCTCAACCGACTGAGCCACCCAGGCGCCCCTAAATAAACGTTTTTAAAAATATTATTTAATTTTCTGGAAATCCATTGCAAAGTGGAGGTAAAAATACCTACACCGTGTTAACGCATTTCAGAACAGGATCTTACAGGTCTGCGGGAAGTTCCAAAAACACATATCTGTATTTTGTAGGTGACGTGTGATTTAGTAATTGGTGTCGGGGAGGCAGCACAGTCCCTGTGAAGGAGCCGGGCGGCTCCCTCCCTGCTGGTTGTTATGTGACCCTGGGCGAGTCACTTAGTCCTTCTCGGCCGTGTTTCCTTATCTTATCTGTAAGCCGGGGATAATAACATCTGTCCGTCCTAACAGGGATGTTGGGAACGTTAATGACGGTACACGTGTGGAGCATCTGGCACACAGTAAGTGCATAATACATGCTGGTCCACTCAGTCTCTCTGTGGGATATGCGATATTTGCTATCAAGTGATCGTGACCGATGGTGGTGGCAGGAATATGGACTGGTGTGCGTACCGGTTATGGACTGAACATTTGTGTCCCCCGCAAAATTCGCATTTGAAGCCCTGGCCCCCGATGGGATGGTACCTGGAGGTGGGCTTTGGGAGGTGATTAGGTTTAGATGAGGTCATGGGGGAGGGTCCTTATGCTGGCGTTCGTGCCCCTGCAAGAAGAGAGACCAGAGAGGTCCCTCTGTGCCACGTGAAGAGGGAGAGGGCAGCCGTCAGCAAGCCAGAAAGCTCTCACCAAGAACGGACTCGGCCGGTGCCACGATCTTGGACTTCCAGTGGCCAGAACCGTGAGAGATACGTGCCTGTTGTGTGAGTGCCCATAACTTTGTTATGGCAGCCCGAGCTGAGAAAGTGCCTAAAACTCAACGCTGAAAACCGGAACCCAAACTCGGGTGCTTGTGGCATGGCGGGCTGTGGCGTGCACATTAGCTCACGTGATCCCCTCATCTCTCTGAGATACTTCCTCTCGCCCCATTTTACAGATCAAGGAACAGAGGCTCGGAGAAGTTCAGTAACCTGCCTAAAATCCCCTGGCTG
This sequence comes from Leopardus geoffroyi, assembly GCF_018350155.1. NCBI lineage: Eukaryota > Metazoa > Chordata > Mammalia > Carnivora > Felidae > Leopardus > Leopardus geoffroyi. The sequence continues at coordinate 167,971,877 of NC_059331.1, forward strand.
GTAAACTGGTTCACGCTCAGAGCGTGACGTCCTTTCCGATGCGTCCGGATTCGCTGCTGGCCTCCAGTGCCTCGTGGCTGCTTGTCGGTCAGGAGCAGGCTGCGTTTCGGAGACGCAGATGCCCCGGAGAGGCCTGGGGGAGTCCCGCTCTCAGGAGGCTGAGCCTCTCTGGCTGCTAGAGGTCCATGGCTCTCGCCAATCTGGTGGGACCGGGACGTAGTCCTGAGTCCCCCTCCTGATCAGCCCCTCCTGGGCCTTTGCAAGCGAGTGAGTTCTCGTGCCACTGGTGAGCTAGATCCTGGGGGGCCCTGTATCTGCAGAAAGCTGACCCGACGGCCACCACTCTCCACCCTTTCCAACCTCAGACATTTTCTTTCCTTTTTTTTTTTTTTAATGTTTATTTATTTATTTTGAGAGAGAGTGTGTGAGCATGAGCGGGGAGAAGGGCGGAGAGAGAGAGAGAGAGAGGATCCCAAGCAGGCTCCACACTGTCAGTGCAGAGCCCGATGCGGAGCTCGATCCCACGAACCATGAGATCATGACCTGAGCCGAAATCCGGAGTCAGATGCTCTACCGACTGAACCCCCCCAGGTGCTCCTGCTCAGGCATGTTCTAGGCACAGAAGGTCACAGGAAACAGAGCCGACTGGGGTCTTCAAGTGAAGTGACTTGGAGAGGTGACTTTTCCATCCCCAGAGCCGGTGAACGGCAGGGGCCAGGACGAGGCGTCCCTGATGTGGGACGATTGCTGACATCCGTGAGCATCACAGCCGTCTGTCTCCTGAGCAGCACTGGGGTCCCCCGAACAAGGCGGGGAGCCAGAGCCAGACCAGGGTGCCCGAGCCCCGACCCAGATGGCGACCGGCAGGCAGGAACGTTTCATGGCGGGCCCAGTACGGTTTGAAGTGCTTGGTAACATCACGTCTCGTTTGACGCTCACGACGACAAAAGTCTATTTTTCAGAATTGAAAGCTGAGAAAAGGAACTTGCCCAAAGTGACAGAGTTCGCGGTGGTAGAGCTGGGGCTCAAGCCCAGGCCATCTCCTGCGACACTCTGATGGGCGTCTTTGGGTCCCGGGTTGGGGACAGGGCTGCAGCTGGAATCGAAGGCAGAAGGTCTGACATCCTGGTGGGGCACCGGTGACGGGGGGAGGCTGTGTCCAAGCGGGAGCTGGGCTTGGGGCAGCAAGACTAGGTCCAGGTCCCACCGGCCGGGGGGGGGGGGTTCGAGGGTCCTCTCGATGATGTCACTCTGGGCTCAAGGCCTGGCTGGTGCCAGTTCCGCAGTCTAATGGACTCACGATGTGTCAAGAACAGAGACACCTCAGGGGCTCTGAGCCCTCCCGCTCGTCCGCTAGGGCTCTCGCCCCCCATCACTCCACCCTTCCTGCCCAGCGTGAGGCCAGGTGAGGATGGCTGGGTCCTCTGTGTTGTCACCAAGAGCCGTGACCCGTGTGATGAGTACCTGGCAGGGAGACAGGGTTCGCAGGGCCGTGGCCGCGGTGAGCAGGGCAGGGAGAGGGGCTGAGAAGTTACTAGAAGGGCACGAGGCAAACGGGGATGCACCAACGGCCAGAGCAGACCCAAGTCGGAGCGGAGAGGAGGCAGTTGTGGGGGGACCATCGCTCCTTCCCTGCTGCTTCCGGAGGCTCCGAACGGCCGTGGTGGGGCAGGTCGGAGCCGGTGCTGGCCCTGCGGGGCTGTCACAGCTCCGCCTCCTGCCCTGTCCTCGAGGTGGGACACCTTCTATGCTTTGAGACAGCCACAGCCAGAGAAGTGTCCCAGTGTTTGTGGGCACAGGTGTCAGTGGCCCGGGGTCTTCTCATCGTTAGAGGACTTTCCAAACACTACATGCAATTTATTAAAAACTGTTTTGTAAAAAAATTAATTTCCCAAGAGCTTCCTCTATATTACTCTAATTGCTTTGCCTTGACTGACTAATTTTTTAAATAGCAGTTTTATGAAAAAAAAAATCCAAATATTTCTAGATGAGAAATGTCTCAGTGGGAATTCAGCCTTCAGAGGGGTTTGTAATCTTTCTATCTAGGTTTATATATTACCCTTCTATTGACACTACTCTTTGATTAATATTGTGTATAACATTCCTTAATGCATCAGCAGAATTAATTATGCAGAAACATTCAGGCACACAGACGTTATATTGATGAAATGACATTTTATTGACAAAATGACAGTTTAATACTGAGCTTTCCTGACGCTGTATATCCAATCGATTGCCTCAATCCTGTGAGCGACTGTGGGGGGTAAGAACGAGGTAAATGCGTCCTGCCTTCACCGTGCAACCCAGTAGGTGGGTGTGGGCGTTCGGGGCGTGCACTGTGCATTCCTGTGCACACGCCGGTTTGGGTTAACTTTTTGCATAAATTTGAACGCGTATTCATCCCTGGAGGACTTAGCCGTACTTATCTGCATTTCTTTTGCAAAAGTCCGAGACTCACACTTCTCCTGACACCGGCTCGCTGTCCCTTAGGTTGCGGGTTGAGTTGTGTCCCCACAAAATGCATACGCTGAAGTCCTTGCCTCCCGGCCCCCCAGATGGTGTGCTGGTGTAGAGACGGGCCTTCACAGATGACCGAGTGGAGATGAGGTCACCCGGGGGGTGCCGTCCAACGTCACTCGCATCCTCAGGAAAAGCGGAGATCCGGAAAGAGCCCTGAGCGCAGGGACGACGTCACACGCAGACCGGAGCTTTGCTGCCGGGAGTCCAGGAACCCCCGGGGCCGGGAGAGAGGCCACGGCAGACTCTTCCCCGGCACGTAGGGAGGGAGGGTGGCCTTCGTCTCAGACTCCAGGCCTCCAGAACTGTGGGAAGATAAATGTGTGTTCTGGCAGCCTCCCGAGACCGACCTTCCTGTTTCCCAATTGCGAGGTCCTTTTCTGTGTCCCCTCCACACGGGGAGCCACCGGGTCCCGGGTTGTGCAGGCTTATCCTGTCGGCTCTGCCTTGGAGCGGCCTTCCCGGGACCTGGGGGCCCCGGGTTCCGCGGGCCTCGACGGCCGGTGGGGGTCCGGGAGGCCTGCCCCCACCGCACCCCCGATGGCAGGCGTGGGGGGTGCGAGGCGGGGGAACGCGACGCCCCGGAGAGGCCGGCCTCGGTGCGGAGTCCGCCTGCGTGCCAGAACCTCGTCAGAACCCAGCAGGGCCGTCACAACATCCCTGCCAGCGGGCCGGGTCGGCAGTAGGAGTTCGTCACTTTGTCTTGATGCTCGGCTTGCAGACGCACACCATTGGTCTTCGTGTTTTCTGGAAGGAAGATGACGTCTTTCCCTTCCGTCTGGAAGAGCTTCGTGGAGGTGCAGTACACGCAGCAAACCGCACGTCTTCAAAATGCGCGACTTGAGGGGCACCTGGCTGGCGCGGTCGGTGGAGCGCCCGACTCCTGGCCTCGGGGTCGTGAGTTCAAGGCCCACATCGGGTGCAGCGTTTACTTAAAATGAATAAATAAAACAAAACGCACAACTCGACAAGTTTTGACCTGCGTTTCCACGTGCAGCGAAACGTGACCACAGTCAAGGTCACAAACACCTCCATCACCGACCCGGAGTTTCTCATGTTCCTCCTGTAAGCCCACGAGAAGCTCATCTTCTCATCTATTTACCTATTCTCATTTTAGAGTGCTTCTGACAGTTTCTTTTCTTTTCTATATTTTTTTAATGTTTACTTATTTTTTTTTTAATTTTTTTTTTCAACGTTTATTTATTTTTGGGACAGAGAGAGACAGAGCATGAACGGGGGAGGGGCAGAGAGAGAGGGAGACACAGAATCGGAAACAGGCTCCAGGCTCCGAGCCATCAGCCCAGAGCCCGACGCGGGGCTCGAACTCACGGACCGCGAGATCGTGACCTGGCTGAAGTCGGACGCTCAACCGACTGCGCCACCCAGGCGCCCCAATGTTTACTTATTTTTGAGAGAGAGAGAGAGACAGAGAGCAAGCAGGGGAGGGGCAGAGAGAGAGAGAGAGAGAGAGAGAGACAGAATCCGAAGCAGCCCCAAGCTCTGAGCTGTCAGCACAGAGCCTGATGCAGGGCTCAAACCCACAAGCCGGGAGATCATGACCTGAGCCCAAGTCGGACGCCCAACCGACTGATCCACCCAGACCCCCTCTTTTCTTTTTTTTTCAAAGTTTGTTTGCTTATTTGTTTGTTTGTTTTAGAGAGAGAGCCTGCACGAGTCGGGGAGGGGCAGAGGGAGAGAGAGAGAATCCCAAGCAGGCTCCGTGCTGTCAGCACAGAGCCCGACGTGGGGCTTGAACCCACAGACCGTGAGTTCACGACCTGAGCCGAAATCAAGAGTCGGAGGCTCAACCGCCTGAGCCTCGCAGGTGCCCCCCATCCCGCTTCACTTCTTTTTACTGCCAAATAATATTCCGTTGAGTGGATATTCCCTTGGTGAACATTTGGGTTGTTTCCATCTCTGGCTCTTACGAAAATTGTTGCTTTGAACGTTCGGGTGCGAGTTCTCGTGTTTTAATTTCTCGCGGGTGGACGCGCTGGGTCGTATGGCGACTCCGCGTATGACATTCTGTGTGATGGTTCATTTCACGTACCAACCTGGCCGGCCCACCCAGACACTCGGTCAGACGTCACTCTGTTGTTCGCGAGGGTGTTTCCGGATGAGTCTTCCCCGCCGTTGGGGGCGCTGCATCCGGTCGTTTGGAGGCCCAGACGGAACAAAAAGGCTGAGAAAGAGGGAATTCTGCCACCCGGCTGATGGGGGGAAGCTGGTCTTTTCCAGCCTTTGGACTTGGACTGAAGTGTCAGGTCCTCCCGGGTCTCAGGCCTGTGGCTTTCAGACTGGGACTTAAACCGCCCGACCTACGGTTCTTGGGCCTTCGGCTCAGGCTAGAACCACGCGCTGGCTCCCCTGGGCCTCCCGCTTGCTTCCTGCAGATCTTGGGACTGGTGAGCCTCCCAAACTGTATGGGCCAGTTCCTTCCCATGAGTCTCTACACGCACACCGCACACACACACCCCCACACACCCGACTGCTTCGGTTTCTCTGGAGAACTCTAGTGCAGACCGTCATGATGGAATTAATGCCCTTGTGAAAGGAGACAGCAGAGGGCGCCCTCTCTGCCACGTGAGCACATGTGGAGAAGGTGGTCGTCCACAAGCCAGGGACTCGATCTGCTGGTGCCTTGGTCTTAGACATCCCATCCTCTGGAACTGTGAGAAATACAACTCTGTGGTTTAATCCCGGCAGTCGATGGTGTCGTGTTGTGGCAACCATACCGAAGAAAACAAGCCAAGAGACGTTTTTCAAAATGGCTCCACCTTCTGCCGTTCCCGCCTTCACCGTGTGAGGCTCCTCCTCGCCCTTCCGACACTCTCCCTTCCTGTCGTCTTATCCTGGCCATCCTAGCGGCTATGACAAGGTGTCTCGTTGTGGTTTCGATTTCACTTTCCTAATTGCTAATGATCTCAAACATCTTTTTGGGTGCTTATTGGTCATCTGTAGATCTTCTCTGAAGAGTCTGTTCAGATGCTTTGCTCATTTTTGTTTATTTTTATTTTTTTAATTTTGAGAGAGAGAGAGAGAGAGAGAGGGAACAGGGGAGGGGCAGAGAGAGAGTGAGACAGAATCTGAAGCAGGCTCCAGACTCTGAGCTGTCAGCACAGAGCCCGACGCGGGGCTCAAACTCACAAACTGTGAGATCATGATCTGAGCCTAAGTCGGACGCCCAACTGACTGAGTCACGCAGGTGCCCCAACTTTGTTCATTTTTCATGGGTAATCTGTCTTTCTGTTGTTGGATTATAAGAGCTCTTTACATATTCTACATACAAATTCCTTTTTCAGATGAGCAATGTGCAAATATGTGGCACGCAGCAGGCTGCCTTCTCACTCTCCTGAGGGTGTCCTTGGAAGCACGGAACTGTTTTGTTTTGATGATGTCACATTTCAAATTTATTTTTCTTTTGTCACTTGTGCCTTTAGCGTCGTATCTTACAAGTATTTACCTATCCCAGGTCACAAAGACTTGCTCCTGTGTTTCAGTCTAAGAATTTGTATAGTTTCAGCTCTTAAATTTAGGTCTATGATCCATTGTGAATTAGTGCTTTTGTATGGTGTGAGGAAGGGCTCCGAATCTGTCGTTTTGCTCGTGGGCGTCTGGTTACCCCAGGACACATGACGGAGGACGTGACGTAGTGCTGCCTCCTCAGAATGTAGTAAACGTAGTCACTGAGGTGGACCTCGAAGACTCGACGAGCTGAGCGTTAGAAAAGTGACCCTCACGTTCCGACCCCGTGAGCCTCCCCAGGCTGCGGCAACAAAGCCGAGAGCCACGGACACTTCTACTGTCTTGCCGTTCTGGAGGCCAGAAGTCCAAAATCAAAGTGTCAGTGCTGTGCCCTTGGAAGCCCCGAGCAGAGGACCCTCGTTGGCCCGGACTTCTGAGGGTGGTGTCAGGCCCTCCAAGTCCCGCCTCCACTGTCACGTGGTCGTCTCCTGTGTGGCCGTGTCTCTTGTTCTTCCTGCAAGGACATCAGTCACGCTGGGTTGGGGCCACCCTGCTCCAGCATGACTTCATCTTAACGAATTCCATCCGCGACAGCCCTATTTTTCAGATGAGGTCACATCCTGAAGTCCTGGGGATCAGGACCTCAGCCTACCTCTTTTCTTGAGGGCACAATTCGACCCGTAACACCCACCGTAAGGAATGCGAGTGTGTTGAAGAGGCACATGTAACGTGCGTGAGGCAGAACCGCGTGGAAGAGGCCGGGCTGGGCAGTTCTCGTGCAACAAAGCCTCGGAGGAAGGAAGCCCCGCGTGCGGCACGTGGGACGCAGAGGGGCCAGGGACTCAGGAAGAGCGGGATCAGGCGTTTGGGAAGGAGTAGAGATTCTCCTAGGGAGCGAGAACTCTGGGGACACACACTTGGGAGGAGACATAACTGGGTCCCTCGTGGGACCCGCAGCAGCCACTGCTCCTGGAGGACCAGATCTTCCCAGGACCCGAACCTGCCGATGTGGGCGCTGAACGGGTGCCAGAGGACAGACCCTTGTCTGGAGACTACGGTGTGGGCTTTCCTCGGGATCACACCAGGTTCGCCTTTCCCTGAGAAGGCAGCCCCCCTCCCCTCCCTCTCCCTTCCCCTCCCCTCCCCACCCCTCCCCACCCCTCCCTCCCTCCCTCCCTCCCTCTCCCTCTCCTCCAGTTCTCCCTGGAGAGCTGCACGTCCTCAACAGCTTGCAAGCTTCACCCCCATCCTGAGCTTTGCGTCCGGCTCCGGAAGTCTGGTCCACCTGGCTGGCAGAAGACGGAAGAGAGGTTAGACACAGGATATTTCATCTGTCAGAGGGCGGCCATTGGGTGGCTGGTTGGGAATGTCAGGCTGTTCTTACATTTCTGTTTCCACGGATAGAGCTGGTTGCAGCCACTGGATGAACAGATCAGGAACCGAAAACAAGTTCCCGCATGCGATGGAGCGTCTTCTGTCTGCTTAAGGCATTTACGGAAGCATTTCCCGACTGCAGCCTAGAAAGGTAGCTGGGGAATAAGCAGAGAAAAGCAGGGTGGCTTGTGCACATACGTGACAGATCGTAATACGCACGAGCCGTCAGAGGCCCACGTAAGCGGGCAAGGTCTCTACCCCACTGCCAGCCTCGGGGGTGAGTGTCGGCCGACGTGGGAAGCGCACAGCCCGGGAGGACCAGAGGCGACACCCTAACTGTTGCCTCGGTGTAAGCACCTCGGGGCCCTCTAGGAGGCTGGGCCGACCGTGGAGTGATTAGCGTAACGAAGTGGGACGAAATAGTGACATTTTGTGTATCTGCAGCCGGATGATGCCGTATGAAGGGAGATATCTCGGTGCTAATGGAAACGTAATTGATGTAACAGCACAATTCTTACAACGGCTCGGAAGGCAAAGAGCTAGCTCACTTGTAAAACAGATAAGGTTGGAGGGAGCGGTGGGAATCCCGAGGCATTAATCCCGGCTGCGTCTCTGGTGCCAGATGCTAATAAGTAACTGATTGTTTCAATTCATGTAGGTACCACCGATATTTATTGTATTCTCCAGATCGGGCTTGCCTGCCGATGAATAAATCAGTAAGAGCCTTCATTATTTCATTTCGTCCCCGTCACCGGAGTGTCTGTGGCACCAGGGCGACACAGTATTACTGATGTGACAATCTGGGAGGGGAGGCCGTGGACAAGCACATCAGAGGCACTCCACGTTCATAAACAAAAGTGCTCTGATTTAATGCTTCCCGCGTGTGGTTCCTACCACTCAGGGTCTCCGGGCCCCGCCCAGCCCCTGCTGCGGACGCTGCTGACGCGGGGCTCATCGTCCCTCTCGAGGCCCCTGTGTTGAGGGCACACCAGCCCCTTCGAGGGTGGACCTTGTGGGGACACGGGTTGATGCCTGTCAAACTCCCTCTAAGAGTCCGAGTGTGCTTAGATGTTCGGACTGGAGGAAAGGCTCCAAGGGCAGGCTGCAGGCTCCCTGGCTGCTTGCTCTCCGATCCCTGCCTCACCCCTGCCCTGTCCCCGCACCCCCAACCTCAGCCTCGCCCGGCTCGGGGCCTCGGTGGGCCTGGGCCCCGCAGCCTCCCTCATCAGCGGGCTTCTGGTCGGGGACAGACAGCAGAGGGCGGGTGGAAGCCGGGAGGGCGGGCGGAGGGGAGGCGCCGGGCGTGTTTCCCGAGCGTCTCCTCCTGTCTCCTCCTCGGCCCCAGCTGACTCCTCTGGAGTCCGGTAGGCTGTCCGGTGTCCCTTCCGCTTTAGGAACGGCGGTGGCTTCCCGCCGTTGAAATGCCTGGTGTGCCTCTCAGCGGGGGGGGGGGGGGGGGGGCCCTCTTGCGATAGCTGCTCTCCCTTCCCCCTCCCCTCCCTCATTTTAAATACTCCCAAGTGTTTTCTGCTGCTCTGCCTGGAACCAGGCTCCAGTCCCCATCCCAGGTCAGGGGTCCGCGATCCTTTGTGCCACGGATCGCTTTGCCGATTTGGTGGAGCCCGTGGCCTGCTTCTTAGAAGGAAGTTTTTCTGTGCATGACGGAAAACATGTGGGCGTCAAAAGGAAGACAATTCTGTTGCGACACGTTTGTCCAAACATTTAGGCCAACGTGTGCTAGAGTAGTAAACACACCTCTTCGTTAGTGCGTTACGTGGCGGTCTCGCGGGGGCTCTAACGCTCCTGCATTTTGAAGGACTAACGTGTGGCCCCAACCTTCCGAAATCCCTGCACAGATGTGGTGCCTACTGAGATGTCTGCACGTCAGAGAGGTGCTTTGACACAACTGACACGAATATGACACGTTAATCATATTTCAAGTTTTTAAATGCTTTTCTAATTTATTTTTGAGAGAGAGAGAGAGAGACAGAGCATGAGCAGGGGAGGGGCAGAGAGAGAGGGAGACACAGAATCGGAAGCAGGCTCTGGGCTCCGAGCTGTTGGCACAGAGCCCGACACGGGGCTCGAACTCATGCACTGTGAGATCATGACCTGAGCCGAAGTTGGACACTTTAAACCGACTGAGCCCCCCAGGTGCCCCAATTTATTTTATTTTTAATTTTTATTGTTTATTTATTTGTTATTACTTTTCATGTTTATTTTTGAGGGAGAGAGAGCGAGCATGAGCAGGGGAGGGGCAGAGAGAGAGGGAGACATAGAATTGGAAGCAGGCTCCGGGCTCCGAGCTGTCGGCACAGAGTCCGACATGGGGCTCGAACCCCTGAAACGTGAGATCATGACCTGAGCCGAAGTCGGACGCTTCACCGACTGAGCCACCCAGGCACCCCTGTTAATTATATTTCAATTTTCAAAAAAAGGATGCTTTGTACTGGTGACAGACAGTTGCCACATTCATAGTTAAAGGGCACGCCAAATTTTAGTTGGAGCTTAGTGAAAATAAAGGTATAATTATTTCTTATCCGGGTTCACGGACTCCTGAATTTTATCCACAGCTCTTTCAGGGATCTGTGAAGTGTAGGTTGACAACCCTTGCCATGGTCAAGGCAAATACCCCTGGGACTTCCGGGATGAGATCCGTGCCGTCCTTCCCCCAGCTGGCCATTTCATGGTTACCCAGCTTCCAGGCGGCCGTGCTTTCTCTGTCCCCGCAGACGTCTGGCCACGTGGTTGCCTTACCCACCCCCCTGTGCCCCCTCATCGAGCTGAAGTCCTTTGGTGTCTGAGGCTGGTGTCGTCAGCAGCCCCCCGCCCCCTGGATGCGGCAAAATCCCACCTTCTCCACGACCACAAAAGCCTCCGTTCAACTTCCAAAGCCCTTCGGGGTGTGTGTGTGGGGGGGTGGTGTGAATAAACGCAGGTTGGACTCGCGAAGCAGAACTCCACTTTTAATATTTTAGGGAAATTATAGAATAATATATTTCTGCACAGGAGACAGTTTCCTGGCCCCAAACAAACCATTAGTCAGTTGTGGTGCTAGCAGACTCTTTACCTAATGGAGTCATGTGCGTGTGTCTTTGGCCTTGTCAGGATTCGGAACTGGGTCAGACGCAGACGTTTTCTCGGGGTTGTCTTTAGTGGTCAGGTATGGGGAGACGGTGCGAGGCGCAGGGGGGCCGGGCCTCTACCCCTGGTCTTGGCGGAAAGACGGCCTGCACTCTGGTGCTGGGACCGTGGGACGGAAGTGCTTCTCCACGAGCAGGCTCGCGCAGACTGCTGATGAGACAAAACATAAAACTCGGTGAAACCAGTGGTGTGGCTGAATCGTCTTTCTCCCCCTTTTAATGAAATTGGTCGGGTAAAAAATGATCAACGTGACCTGTGTCCGTGGCCACGATATTGACGGTGTTACCCATGGGGCCCTGGGTCTTTGCTCGTGGCCACCTGCCACACGGTGTGCCGGTATCGTCGTGGCGTCCTAAGGCAGCACGCTCTCCCACTTCCGGAGGCCGAGGGCTGAGATCGCCTTGCAGCTGGCAGGGCTGGTGGGAGGGAGAATCGGGTCCGGGCCTTTCTCTGGCGTCTGGTGATTTGCTGCCATCTCTGGTGTTCCCTGTCGCGTGGGATTGTCACCCCATCTCTGGCTCCCCCGTCACACGGCGTTCCGCGTGCGTCTGTCTCTGTGTCCGCATTTCCGCCTTCTGTGAGAACACAGTCACATGGGAGTGGGGCCACCCTGCTGACCTCGTCTTCGCTTGATCGCATCTGCAAAGACCGTATTTTTCAAGAAGGTCACTCCAACGTGTGAATTTGGGGGACATAATTCAACTCATAACACATATCACCTTTTGATGCATTAGAAGCGTCTCAAAGCAGGAAATTCACACAGCTGAGCAAAATTCACACGGACCTCGGGTCCCGCCTCGGACCCGTGCTCAGGTCGACAAGCCCACGACTGGAGACCGACAGGAACGGCTCACCTGGAAATAGGTGCTTTCCCTCTATGCTCATAACCAGCGGCTTTTCTCTGTGTCTTAGAGTTTCCTCCGGGTCACGGCTTGGGCAGGGAGCTGTAACCCCGCAGTGTCACGGCCGACGGTAGGTCAGTCAGAACCGCCTGTCGCCAGGTTCGGCCGATTAACACCGGCTGTTGGGTCGGATCACCTCCCATGTTGCCTGGAGTAGATTCAGGTCCCAAACGGGAAGTGGCAACACGACAGTGGAGATCTCCTCGTCCGTTTGGCAGAGGGCAGAGGGCGGAGGGAGAGCTGGTCCGAGCCCAGACAATCCACGCGGCTCATCTTTACCGTTCACGGTCAGCTTCAGGGCCGGGTCCCGTTCAGGCCGAAGTGCGATGTGGGTGATGCCATGTGGCCACCGTGGGCCTCGGTTTCCCCATCTGCTCCAGAAGGGCCTGAGCTCAAAGGATCGGCTGGGACCTCCTAGTCTTTTTATTTTTTTTAATTTATTTTTTATTTTTTTATTATTTATTTATTTATTTTTACATTTTTTAATTTATTTTTGAGACAGGGAGAGACAGAGCATGAACAGGGGAGAGTCAGAGAGAGGGAGACACAGAATCTGAAACAGGCTCCAGGCTCTAAGCTGGCAGCCCAGAGCCCGACGCGGGGCTCGAACCCACGGACCGTGAGATCATGACCTGAGCCGAAGTCGGCTGCTTAACCGACTGAGCCACCGAGGTGCCCAGCACTGCAGACTTTGATGAGAGTGGAAAGGAGTCTGCTTTTCCTGCTGGGGGTTGTGTTAACGTCACAGAAACATTTGTAAGCGACTGCATTTAGATGTAGGTTCAGTAGATAAGAGAACTCCTATTTCTTTTATTTAAAAAATTTTGTTTAATGTTTATTTTTGAGAGACAGAGAGAGAGACACAGAGTGTGAGACAAGAAGGGGCAGAGAGGGAGGGAGACACAGAATCCGAAGCAGGCTCCGGGCTCTGAGCTGTCAGCACAGAGCCCGACGTGGGGTTCGGGCCCCTGAATCTCGAGATCATGATCTGAGCCAAAGTTGGACGCTTAGCCGACTGAGCCACCCAGGCACCCTCCTCCCAGTCTTCATGGCTGTTCCAGGGCCACTGGCCGGGGGCACAGCTGTGTTCTTACCCCGCAGGGTGTCTGCTCAGCCCAGGCCTCCCGATGCACCTGTCTTCAGACACGGTTGTCTGGTTGTAAGGAAGAGACACCCCCCGACCTAGCTTGGGTAGATGGCCTCTCCAAGGGGATTCCCAGGCCGTCTCACGGACGCCCAAGGCAGAAGCAGAACGGAGCTGGGCCATATGTCTCCCAGAACTGGACAGCGTGGCCTGCAACGTGGCACACACGTGCACACACGTGCACACGCTCACATACGCACCCATTCCTTTGGCCCGCCGCAGCGCTGACTGGTTTGGCCTTACCTGACCTTGCATCTAAGGACCCACCGTCCACTGCTGACTCCTCCTGGTCTCTTAATTCACATTCTCTAGAGAGAGAGGAAAGATTGATCGGTTCAGGCTGGCGTGGGTCGGTTCTCTCGGGTGAGGCGTTCATCCTTGGTGTCGTCAGGTGTAGAAGGAATGTAGGAGAAAACATTTCAAAAGCAAGGACAGAAGTTGGGGCTGGAGCAAATTCTCTAGGAAGGAGCGTGGGAGGGGGGCCGAGGGAACCACCTGCGTTTGCATTTCAAGAAATGTTTATCGATCCACTGAACAAAGGAATCCCCAAGCGATGGCGCAGGTAATTGCAGTCAGAGCCAGTCCCTTCCTGCGTGCAGGTGGGGGAGGGGCTCCCCTCCCCCACGGAAGCCAGCGGGGTCCAGTTCCTCTTCCTCCCAGCCCCCGTGCCCAGGCTGGTCCCATAGATGTTCCCACCCGTGCTGAGCCTTGAGCCGGTGGGACAGGTCAGGATCCAGCAAGCGGCACCCAGTGGTGGCAACAGGTGGCCCCAGCCTGTGTCTGCTCCGGACCCCGGCTGGAAGCCGGCCACCACGCCTCAGCTTCTTTCCCTTCTCTGAGCCTGTTCTCAAGCCTTTGGTCCATCCCGTGAGCTACCGCTGTATTCCTGATACATTCCTTTTCCGCAAGAACCTGGACTCATTGGCAGCTAGGAGATGGGGGTTGCATAAGGGAGTGAGGTGATGGTGGCCGCGATTGCAGAAGAAAATTGGCCGTGGGCTTCAGGGAGCACAGGTTACCCTTGACAGCTCATTTCTCCTCACTGCCTCGGTGCCCCTGGGCGGGGGCCGTCCGGGTGCATGGGGACCCTGAGGTCTGCTCGTCCTGCAGGTGGGCGGTGACGAAGCTCGCCCCGGGCAACCTCGTGAGGGAGCCGGGCAGCGTCTTCAGTGTCCCCACACTTCGCTTTTACCCTTCCCTCTGCCCGATACAGTCAGTGATTAGGCTACATAACTTAAATATTTATCAAGTGCGCCTCTTATGCCGAGCAAAGACCGGAGCCCTTGACCCCGGATGCTACTGAACACAATGCCGTGATGGATATCCCCATAAAGATGTCTTTGTGCATACTTACAAGGACGTTTACAGGGGAATTCTTGGCTCGGGGGGTATGCTCATCTAAAATTGCGAGAGATAATACCGAATTGCACACGGAAGAGATTGCATCAGTTTACCCTTGCACAGAGCCGTGTGTGACAGAGCTGGCTCCCCACCCCCCACCAGCCCCAAACTTCGGCTTCACCGGTCAGCTGAGTGAGGGATCGGTTCCTTTTAGACGTGATTTGCATTTTGTTGTTATTATCAGTGAGGAAGGGGACCTTTTCATACGTTTGAAACCACTTGTCTTTTTTTTTTTTTTTTTTTTTTGATGTTTATTTTTTGAGAAGGAGAGAGAGAGAGCACAGTGGGGCAGGGGCAGAGAGAGGGGGACAGAGGATCCAAAGTGGGCTCTGCGTTGACAACAGTGAGCCCAATGTGGGGCTCGAACCCGCGAACTGCCGAAGTCGGACGCTCAACCCGCTGAGCCACCCAGGCACCCCGAAACCACCTGTATTTCTTCAGATTAGACAGCCTCTTGACTGCTTCTTTATCAGCGAAGTACACGGCAGTACCGAGAAGAACTTCCCGGGGTCGGTGTGAGACTTGAATCCGATGTGATAGAAACCGCTGCTCCAAGAGTGGTGGTCCCCGGGCGGTCGTGCCCGGGGCAGAGACCAGGGGTGCCTGAAGCAATCACAGAAAAACAAGAAGACACGGGAGGGTGTGACATATACTCGGTCCCAACAATGAAGAAAACTCAGCGCCTCTTGGTCAGAGGGGTTTCGGCCCAGTGTGATGAGCAAGTCTAGGAATAGGTCCCATTCACACGGGGACATCCGGGCAGTTGGTGAAGCCGAGGGCTCCCCTGGTGGTTGGAAGGAAGGGCCCTACTTGCCCCTTGCCCTGGGGATCAGGCCCTGCTTCCTGCCAGGGCTCTCACCGGGCACAAGTGGGAAGTCTCTCCCGGGCACCAGCACCGTCCCTGCCTCCCATGGGCCGCGGGGGGTGCTCCTCGGGGCTCCCTGCCTTCCGGTCAGTGCCTCTCAGAATGCCCCACCCGCTTCCCACTCCTTTCCAGAGCCTTCTTTCTTTGTTTGAGGAGGCTTCCATCAGGCGTCCCTGGTGATTTTACGTGAAACAAAGGGCTCGCCCTCCTCCGCAACTGTTGTTCTCCCTCCCTGCTTCTCCTTCCCACCCTTTGGAGAGAACCCTGGCCTGATGTCCAATCTGCAGGCAGGTGCTTGGTGTAGGTCAAAATTGTGGACAATGTGTCAAAGCCATTCGTAGGATAATCAAGTTAAAAGTACTAAAAACCAAACCACAAAGCTTCTTGTGAATGAAAGGGGCATCTTTCTGCTGACGGAACCCCGATCCGTCCTCGTCAGTCGGGGTTCGGTCCCGTGTCCCTGTAGGCCTACTGGGCAAAGACCAAGTGCCCTGAACGATCGGGAGAGCCGGCGGAGGGCCGAGCCCCTGTGACCTAGCTCCATCCGTCCCAGGCTTCATGGAGAAGCTCCAGTTCTGCCCGGGATTGAGACGCACTTCCCTGTGGCTCTGGGCCGCCTGGGTCTTGAGAAGCATTATCACAGCCGCGCCCCTCCCCATTATAAGGGCTTCCCATTTCAATCGATGGCGTTTGTGGGTAACCTAAAGCCTTTGATCCAAGGTTGTTTACCTGCCCGGGGGACACCAATAACTCTCCGAACAATGGCACAGCTCCAGGGAGTTATCTGAGACCCAGACCTAGTTCCAGAACAATCAACTCTAAGTTGTTTAAGAAAGCTGTGTACATTAAAACAGCCATAAATCACGGTAATGAATCCACCGGCAAGGGGAGAAATTCATTACACATCTGATACACGGGGCTATTACTTCAGGGCTTGATGCACACGCTCTTGAGGGTGGTAAATGCAGGACACAAACGCAGCATTGACACGCCGCCCCGTAAACAGAAAACATTGCACGTTTAAGGGGGTGGAGGAGAAAGGACCCACCCAACACGTAAGTGCTTTCTTATTGTAGATTTCTTGGGGCCAACAGTTCAGCAAGGAGAATTTATAAACATATTTCAACCCTTGGAAGGATTTCAGCATAATTTGCTCAGGCTCCTTAAGCGAGGTGAAAGGCATCTCCCGGTCCCTGCAGAGTAATAAAAAGGGAGAAGTGGCTGTTTGTATGTGCCTGAGATTTCACAGCACCCGAGACGCTTCCTACTTTCCAAACTAAATGGGTCTGTCTTCAAGATAGAGGAATGGCAGGGCCCTAGAACGTCTGGAAAAGGCACAGGACGCCCTGAGTGCCGGCAGGTGTCTGACAGGCAACCCAAGGTCAGCTGTCTTTCTGAAACCCTTTCATTTGGAAGTGAAAACGCTGATGCATTTAAGCCCAGTCCCCATCTGATTTCCATTTGCAAATGAACAGGAATGATTTCTTCCACTTACCCTTGGTGATTAACCGTTGGCAATCAACATCACACAAACAAATGAGCCTGCCCCAGTTTTCGACTCCGACTCCATCGGTTAGACAGATGCTTCAGAAACGCCACCTCTTGGGTTTCTGGGTCAGGGAGGAACAGGCACGGGTAACCGAGAAGTTAACCTTGGCTCTTGGGTCTGGCCTGGTTCCTACCGTGAGTCTTTTTGATTATTGGTCCCCTACTGGGTTCTCTCAGGTGGGTGATGGCTACGGAAAGGGACTTCCATAAAGAATGCTGCTGGCCGGCTGTCCCTGCTGATCTGCGGGCAAAGAAATAGTGGGGCGATGTGGACATCCGTTCCGAGATCAGGACGCTTCTAGAAGGGGTTGTTGTGAGGAGGAAGATGACTGTGGCTACTTAGGAATTCTGTTTCCCTCGCGAACCCCAGAGGCTGGCAGAACAGCTCTCCTCGGTGGTGGACGCGGGGTGGTCCTCCCCTCCCCGGTAGCGCCCTCCGAACTGCCCTCGCTTCTCTCAGAGTGAGACGGTCTCAGGCTGCAGCCCAGAGACTCAGGGATGCGCGTCTGTGAAAGAGAGCAGGACGTTCTCTTCCAGGCCCGGTTATCCCACGTCCAGAGCGAATGTGACCTTGGGGCGTCCGTTAGCGATCTTCAGTCTAGAACAAGCATTTCACCATCACCCGGTGCCTTCAAGGGGCGGGGTGGGTGCTCGGGGCAGACGTGGGGTTGGTGGGAGGAGGTTACAGAGACGGAAGTCTCTTGATGATTCTGGACAAAAACGTCGACGATCTGGAAGTTCTAAAGAACAGTTTTATCAGTGACTTCCCCTCCCTGGCTTTCCTCCTTTCTCTCTGACTACAGCTCTGGCCCGGTGCTGGCCCAAATCCACCCCCCCCCAGAGCCCACCCTCAGCCTCCACAGCACACCCCCCACCAGGATGCCCGGAGTCTGCGTCTACAGCCCGGGGATCTACTACTTTTATTTAAAAAAAAAAAATTTTTTTTTTAATGTTTATTTGTTTTTGAGATAGAGACAGAGCATGAGCGGGGAGGGGCAGAGAGAGGGGGAGACACAGAATCCGAAGCAGGCTCCAGGCTCTGAGCCATCAGCACAGAGCCCGACGTGGGGCTCGAACCCACGAGCTGTGAGATCATGACCTGAGCCGAAGTCGGACGCTCAACCGACCGACCGAGCCACCCAGGCGCCCCATGGGGATCTACTAATTTTTATCCCACCTCCCTCGTCCGCCTCCCCCGATTTGTGCAGTAGCTTCCTGGTTTCCCCGCGTGTATCGAGTGTGGCATTTTCTCAGCGTTCAGGCCCATGGTCTGTTCTCACTGGAAGCCAGCTTTCTGCGCAACTGGTCTGATTTCACGGTTCTGACTCCCGACTCAGTATCTTTACCCTCTACCTCGGGAGAGCTCCAGACTGATAGCAGGTGGCTCTCGTTCGGGGTCTCCGTTCGGGTGACTTCCAGGCGCCGCCTGCTCGACGTCTCCAAGCCCGGGCTCGCCTCCTCCTCACCCTGTTCCGTGTAGCGTCAGCCACGGTGTCCCGCTCGCTCGGCTGACTGAGCCAGGCACGCGGGAGCACCGTGGGGCTCCCTCTTGCCCTCAGTCTACACGTCCTATCTGTCGCCCAAAGTCTTGCACACAAACCACTCCTGAATCCGTTTCTCTCCATCCCCCCGCCGCCCAGTCCAAGCCTTCTTGGTGCCTCCCCGAACTGCTGCTGCATAGCTTGCTCTCTGTGCATTTATCTTGGCTTTCGCTAATCTGTGCTCCATGCTGATGCCTAAAGAACATTCCAGATATTCACCAAAAGCTCTTCCCTAGCTCCCGGTGCACACAGAATCAAATCTGAAACCCATCAGGTGGCCCCTAAATCCCCGCGAGAGTCGGCCCCTGCGACTTCTGCTACTTGGCCACCTTCTTGCTCACATTCTTTCCAGAACAAGACGTAAAGATCTCTGACATCGTGGAGTGAGGTTCCTCATTGCAGGTCTTGTGAAAATTCACTTTGCTGACCTGAATGGCTATGGGCGAGACAGACAGATCTGCTGCGGACAACAACGAGGCAGCTGGAACTCTCCCGAATTGCCAGTGGTAACATAAGTTGGTTCAACCACTTTGGAAAACTGTTTGACAGTATTTAGTAGAGCAGGTCGCTTTTCTAGCCTATGACCCCTAATTTTACTTCCCTTGCATCTCCTCCAAGACACAAACAGGAATGTCCATAGCAGCAAAATTGGTAACAACCCCAAGCTGGGGGTAGCCCAGATCCACCAGCAGCAGAATGGATGCCCAAGTGGTAGAATATTCATCCAGTGAGACTGCAGCCTGCCATGAGAATTACAGTGTCCTGTGACCATAGGACAGAGGGCCATCTCAAATACACTTCAGTTAAGAATTTTCTTTCAGGGGCACCTGGGCGGCTCAGTCGGTTCAGCACCCGACTCTCGATTTTGGTACAGGTGGTGAGCTCATGGTTCGTGAGTTTGAGCCTCACTTCGGGCTCCGTGCTGACAGCGTGGAGCCTGCTTAGGATTCTGTCTCTCTCTGCCCCTCCCCCGCTTGTGCGTGTGTGTGTGTGTGTGTGTGTGTGTGTGTGCATGCGCGCGCGCACTCTCTCTTTCAAAATAAATAAATAAAACTTAAAAAAGAATTTTCTTTCAAAAACGGTAATGTGCGCTGTGTCTACCGAGCCCTTTCAATGTAAAGATTCCTGTCCCTTAGCCCTGGGGAACGTTCTGGAATGTTCTGTTCTGGATTTTGTCTTTCCTGCTCTTCTCCTTTCCTGGAAACTCTACCTGTCCAAAGTTTGACTTTTGGGGCTGTTCCCCTCTAATTTCCTTATTTTTTTCCTCTTACTCGATCTCTTTGTCTCTGTATACTTTTTTTCTGACAGATTTCTTCAAACTTCTTTTCCAAACGCTGAAAGTTTCTATTCAGTTGCCTCTATTTTTAGTGTCTAAGAACATTTGGTTGCTTGTAACCGCTCCCAGCTTAAAGTAACGTTCTCTTCTACTGTTTCAGGGATCCAGGGTCATCCCTTTGTTTTTAAGTTTGCTTTTGCTCTTTATAATATCTTTGCTTTTCTCTTTTTCCTTACTGTTATCTTCGTCTTTATGTTGGAATTCCTCCAGTGTCGTGTGATATTTGGCTCTCAGCTCACATTTAGGAACGAGGCATCCAAAAGCTGTCCAGGGTTCTGTGTATGTGATGGATTAAGGGTGGCCACAAACTCTCTTGTCCTCTTCTTGATTTATGTGCCGAGGTTCCCGAGGTCAGGTCATCGGCAGCCTTGTGGCTTCTGCCCAGGCTTCTTGGCATTCGTGGAGGCCAGCGCCATGCTGTCAGGAAGCCCAAATAGCCCCGGGGAGGGGCTCACGCATGGAAGAACTGAGACCAGCAGGCTGGACGGAGCTTCTAGCGGACGGCCATGTGAATGAGCCATTCTAGAAACCACTGCCCTGTGGGAAGGAGAGTGAGCAGTCTCTGAGGAGTTCTGTCTAAATTCGAGGTTTGTGAGGAAAAGCAACGATTGTTGCTTTAAGTCGCTGCGTTTTGGGTGGCACACCACCATCTGTGTGCATAAACGGCATTCCAATGGTGGCGTTCACTCTAGGGTAGTCAGGTGACAGCCTTTGGTTATGGAGTTCCTAGATATCCACACGCTTATAGAGAAGGTGCCGTCGGCCTCTGGCCTGGGAGCCAGGCGTGCGACCATCACTAGCGGCCACGTCCATAGCTTTCATCGGGAAAAGGAAACTTTACTAGCCTCTTCTTTTCCTTCTTTCTTCCAACTAGCTCCAATTGGTTTCTACGACCTGCAGTTCAGAGATCTCACCAGGACACGCCGAACCGTGCAGGGCGGGGGCACGTCATGGCGGTGTCTGTGCAAGAAGCTGTAGGCGGAAGGCGAGCTTGGTCGGGGTCACGTGGGTTCTGAGGTAGGCTGAGCTGAAGCCTCATTTCTCTGATGGTGGGAAGTCTTCTGACGGCAGGTGACGAGTACAAGTGTGTCGTGTTGTGAAGTCTGACTTGATGGTGTGAGTACCATGGCTCGAAGAAGAATCTTAAAGCAGAGGAGATGACTTCATGAATTCAACAAGTATTTATCAGGCTCCTCTCAGACACCCGGTCCTGTTCTTGGCCCTGGAAATACAGCAAGGGACAGAATAAACACGGTCTCTGCCATCATGAAATTTAGATCCTCCTTGGGAAGGACATATAATGTGCGCGTCAAAACCTGCACCAGATAATTTCATGTAGCAAAAAGTGTTATTAAAGGAACCAGATGAGGGGCACCTGGCAGCCTCAGTCGGTGGAGCACGTGACTCTCGGTCCCGGGGTGGTGAGTTCGAGCCCCACACTGGGCGTAGAGATTACTTTTTTTTTTTTTAATTTTTTTTTAATGTTTATTTATTTTTGAGACAGAGAGAGACAGAGCATGAACGGGGGAGGGGCAGAGAGAGAGGGAGACACAGAATCGGAAACAGGCTCCAGGCTCTGAGCCATCAGCCCAGAGCCCGACGCGGGACTCGAACTCACGGACCGCGAGATCGTGACCTGGCTGAAGTCGGACGCTTAACCGACTGAGCCACCCAGGCGCCCCTAGAGATTACTTTTTAAAAGGGAACCAAATGAGATGATGAGATAAACAGTTCTTGGGGAAGGCGGGGGTCCACTTTAGACGGGTGACCAGCCACGGCTGCACCAGGATGGGGAGACAGAAGTGACGATTAGGACAGAGTTTAATTCAGGAAGGACTCCTATCAGCCCAGTTAAAATTCCACAAACCACTATGGAACACATAGTGCCTCTGGCGTATAACCCAGTAGTTCGGGGCCTGAGCGGAGTTCCGGGATTGAACGGAGGCCAGAGGCTGGGGGGCAGAGAAAAGCTGGTGCGTAAGGAAGTTAAACTAGTGTCGTTGAAAGAAATCGGAGTGTCTGAAGGAGAGTCGCTTCTGGGGGAAAGTCGATTCGCTCGGTCTGGGATTTGGCAGTCTGTGGGTACGAATGGGACGCCTGGGTGGAAATGTCCAGCAGACCCAGAGGTGAGGCCCGAAGAGAAAGCTTCAACCTAGAAGCCTCCTCAGCTCCTTTCTGTCCCCCACCTCCTCGTCCACGTGGCCACCCAGGCCTCGGCATCGACCTGCTGACAAGCCAGCCTAGGTCCTCACCCTCCGCCTTCGGTCAGGCCCGCGACCCTTCCGGCCTGCCTCTCGGAAGCGGCGTCTTCCTGGTTCCCCTCGCGGTGTGGGGCCCACGGGAGATGCTTCACGAACGCTTGCGGGATGAAACGAGATTGGATCTGAGATGTGCAAAGAAGAGGGGAGTGTTAAGTTGCTGAGATGAGGCGTTGAGGCGTTGGCAGCGTTTCGACACTTTTGCCCAGGCTCGCAGGAAGAGGAGGCTGGCAGGTCACAAAATGCCAGCGCGGCAGGGACATCTTGGCACCCAGGGTGCGCCCAATCCCTTGGCCCTCTGCTTCTACAGAGGGAGGGCGGAGACCGCCGGAGACGGAGGGCGGCGTGGGGCCTTGAAGCAGCGGCATCGGTGGGTGTTTGGGGGCCTCAGAGCCGTCCTGAGCAAGCGGCATCCGGGTTCCGGGCCGTCTTGTGGTTTGGGGTTCGACCCCCCGCTCCTCCCCACCCGCCCCAGTAATTAACATGACCCTTCCACAGCCAGGCGATTCGCACGGTGCCGGGGAAAGTGCTGAGTGAGGTGCAGACAGGAGGAGACAGAGGCTCAGAGACCAGTCGGTCACCTCGCGAGAGAGAGCCGCACGGCGGGCCGGCCAGCGGTGGCAGTTGGTAGACGAGCCCTCCCCCGGCCCCTTTTCAAATCACGCCTCTGTGCTGGGAGACTTGAGGCGGTCGGTGCCGAGCTCCGGGGGATCTAAGCACTTGCACTGCTAGGCTCTCCCGCGGTGAACCCCCTTCTTCCCTCCTCTGTCCCCGCTTCAGACAAGATTTACTGAAGTCAAGTGAACCTTGGTTCAACCTTGTTCGCAGGTTCTAAGTGGTCGTTTCATTTAAGACATTTAACTAAAAGCCCTTTCCATAGAACCAACTCCCGCAGGCACGCTGCCAGCAATTAATGAAAGATGATGAAATAATAAAAGAAGTAATACATTAACTATATTATCCTTGCACATTTGGGCAGTCCTTTCCATTATATCCTCTTTATGGACATTCTCCAGCAACGTTTGAAGAACTCCTTTATTGCCGTCCTGTGACTGTTTAGGTTTCCAGACGTTAACAGGCTACTTAAATGCTGATGCTCCGTCCTGCACCCCATCCTCGCGGTGGGCTTTGACGCAAGTGCTGGGCGGGCGGACGGCCCATCCGAGCCACCCTTTCTGCTTGGAGAGTGAGCGGAAAGGGAACTTGGGATGACGGATCGCGTGTTTGGGCTCCTGGCCTCTGAAGGAGATTGGTTCGCTAATTAACAGGAGCGATGCAGTTGGCCTCCGTCTCCAATTTGCTTAGAGAACAATTTGGTCTAGAAGCCAAGCGTCCCTGCGGAGACAGGATTTCCAGGTCACAGTCTGTGGTGGGCTTGACGGAGGACTTTCGAGCCCGGAGCAGCACGCCTGGGGTGACGCGCCGTGTGCCGTGCGTCTAAGCCTCTGCTCCGCCTCCTTGTCCCCTGCCCCCCCAGACTCTTCCCTACCTGTCTGGTACATCCACCCACGGCCCGGGGCCTAACTTTGGAAAAGAGCGCGGGCTCTGGAGGAGAGGAAAAGCGCCCGACTAAACCACCAGCTCTTCAAAGCCTCTCTTGCGGCTGTGGTGGCCATGCGACACAATCCTGACCGATGAGATGTGAGTGGAAGCATGGAAGAGACTCCTGGGAAAGTCTGTGTGGCCACGTGACAATCCTGACCAATGCGATGCAAGGAGAAGTATGGGTGTGAGTTCTAGAAAGTTCAGCTAGCCCGACATAGGAAGCAGCACTCCTCCCGCTTCCCGTCCCTCCTCTCTGCCCGGCAGAAGGACAGGTGTGCTCTGGACAGGGAGCCTGCACCTTGAAGCCCCTGGGTAACGAGCCTGAGTCTAGAAGCTCCCGTGGCGGGAGCAGACAGACTGTAAGAGCCTGAGTCTCTGGCGGCATTTTTAAGGTTGATGTGGGTCAGGTGTGGGTCGTCTACCTGGGGACTTGTGATGTGACAGAGTCCCCAGGCACAGGAGCCACTGTTGGACAGGTTTTCTACCTCTTACAGCTGGTTGCCTTCCTCTCGGATACGGGGTCTCGCCGGGAAGAGACTTGGGATGAGCAGCGGTCGCCTTAGAGGCTTGGGCAGGACTGGGAACCGGCCAGGGGCTCTCTGGCCAGCGCAGGCTCGTCTCTGCTATAAACTTGGCCGTCCAGGCCTCCATTCCTCCCGTCCTGGTCACCCCTGCGCCTGAGCGTACCTGGCGAGAGCCGGCCTCTGGAGGCCCTTCCCGCCCGTGACCCCTGCTGGGGCCTCTGCCCTTCCCCACCCAGCATCTCAGCTGGTGTCTCCACCTCGGCCACAACTTCCAGCCCGGGCTGTGGAGTCAAGGGAGACACAAGCCCCCCCGCCCGCCTAGCCAGAAGCTGGCTACCGTAGAGGCAATGCCTGCAGACTGAGCGGACGGTGAGGGCAAAGGAAAAGACCTCAGACAGCGGGTGGACTTAAGCCCAGGCTGTGCCCACCGGGCAGAACATACTTTGCAAACTTCCTGTGTCTTCCTTCCTTCTCCGAGCCCTCAGTCCAGGATCTGAGCTTTTCTGAGCTAATCAAAGGGGAGGAGAGAGTCTTCCAAAGCCAGAGTGTCTCGGGGAGAAAGCACCTGTTGACTGTGGCCGCGGTGGGGTCTCAGACGGCCACCGTTAGAACGGGAGAGGGTCTCTGTTAACGGTGGCCCACGTTCCAGTCATCTCTTGTAACTTTACTTTCCAGCTCTTTCTGTCAAGAGCTTAATTTTTCCCCACAATGGAGTTACTGGTCCCTTTGCCTAATTATAGTTCGGATTCTTGGAAGCTGGATGTCACTCCAGTTGTGGTTCCGATGTGACAGCCTTCTGGCGCAAAGCCTCACTGATTTCTTCTCCTTTGCTTCTGTTCCTGAGAAAGCTGTCCCCAGCGGGAAGCTGCTGTCCTGTGACAGCCCCCGGCCCCTGCCCCACGGCTTTTCTCTGCAGCGTCTTGGGCCCCTCGTCTCTGTGATAGAGAAGTTGGTGGAGACGGAAACACAGGATTGAGATGCAGGGGGGAGGCGTTCCCGGCCCAAGTCAAGGTCAGGAGCCCAAGAGGTCGGAGTGTTTGGCAGGCTGGGGGACAGGGAGACCAGGACAGGAAGGGAGGCCAAAGAAGAAAGGAAAGATCTTCCGAAAACGTTGAGTGCTTCCTTGCCCCTCCCTTTCCCGCATGACCTTCCTGGATGGACTGCTTCTCCGCGAAGCTCCAGGCGTCTGGTGGCTCCTTGAGTTCATAGTGAACCTCTCGACCGTGACCCCGTGCCGTGACTTAGCTGTGTTCTGGGGCAGCTGCTCGCCGGTGGCACTCCACCCCGGAGGGACAGTATGATGTCGCCGTGACCTTGCATTCGGCCCCACTCCAGGGAACACCAAGAGCTATTCGGGGAGGAGCGCTAAACCCACACGGCGAGCCCCTTGGAACATCCCTTGTTTGTAACAGTTGCTGAGGACTTGAGCTCACCTCCTCTGCTCCCCGCAGTGAGAGGCTTTTGTGAATTCATGAGCACCTGTTCAGAGAATCAACAGAGAAACACAAGTCGCCAGTAAGAAAAGGTCCTCGTTTTCCTACTGCTTCAGCCCCCTGATCAGTGACATTGCTCACTGGTAAGACAGCGGCGTATATTTACGATATTAAAATTTTGTGAATGGTTGATCTTCCGCATTCTCCTCTATACCTTTTCATTTCGATCTTGGAAGAAACGCTCATAACCTTTCAATTTAGAGATTTTTCTATTATTCACTATGGAAATCAAAAAGCTTTGCCAGATTGGAACTGAAACGTCAATTAATTGTCAATTCGTCATGCTGTGTAATTGATTAATTGGCACAATGTTAATCCCTAAATCAGTGGTAATAAATTACTTGGTTTTTAATGTTGACCTTCAGAGTGTTAAAACTCTTCAAATTGCCTCTGTTCTGCGGGAAAATGACTGATGAAGCTACATTTGTCTCATAATTTTTGTTGCTCCTAAAATTTCTCCCTAATTGAGAATCTCGGGAGTGCTGGGAGCCAACTGTGACAGAGCAGTCCCAGCCTGGCCCGGACATCAAGGTGGATGAAAACCAGGCCATGGCACTGGCTCGACCGAGGAGCACATCTCAGTTGATGGGTTTTTTTTTTTTTTTTCTTTTTGCAAACCTAATCACTTTAATATCACTTAGAATTAATTTAACAGGTGCCCTATTTACCACAAAATTTATAGCCAAGCCACAGGGAGAGTGTTCTTGTTTTTCTTTTTCTCATCGGTGCAGCCGAACACGGAAAATGTGGTAACCACGTTCTCTGCTGTGTCTGTTCCTGGCCTCCCGGGGCTGTGGTCTGACACCCCCAAATCCCGTTTCCTCCTTGAGCGAGGGAATAAATGCGTTCAGCCTGACCCCCAAACGGCTCGGAAAGGTTAACCTCTTTGGCATCCGGAAAGCTTTGGGAATAGCAACTTTGAATTTTCTTTCTCAAGCAGGCCTTGGGTTTTTGTGGCACCCTGAGCTGTCTGGCCCTGCCCTCGGCCTCCTGCCTCCCTCCCGCCCCACCCTTCTCTCTTTTCCGATAAGGCCCGACAGGTAACTTGAGGGTGGACGCGCCACCTGGCAGGGCTGTTAGGGAATCAACAAGTCCTCGCGAGGGAACCCCAGAGCTGCACCCTCGATGCCCTGGGAGCCCCCGCGGGCACACGGCCCTCTCCTCACATTGTTCTTCGCGCGCTTGTTCGTGGGCCGTCTCGGGACCGGAACGTGGGCTCCCCTAAGGGACCATCAACGCGCTCAGGCCGAGGAACACTCCAGAAAGACCTTTCTCTTGTCCGTATGTGGGAGATCACAGGAAGTTGCTGTGTGAACCCTGCCCAAGGTCCACACAGCCGGGTTCTCACGGCCTTGTGCTGGCTCCTGTCTTCCTGTCTGTGGGAAGTCACTTTCGCCTCCCTGAGGGCTTTCCCATCAGTAAAATGAGACTAATATTGTTTACTTCGTAGGACGGTTTTGAACATTGGATAGTACGTGAAAAAAGGTCTAGGAAATGTGGCATCATACACATAAATTAGGTGGTGGTGTTACTCGTTCGATGTTTCCGGGAGTTCTGGTGGAATTCAGGGCTTTCCTGGGAACCCCCAACCGCAGGACCGTCAGGCCTGGGGGCCCCCTGACGCTGGTGTCTCGGGTCCCGCGCGCCCCCGGAGAGGGGTCTGCAGCTGTGGACTTGGCCAGGCCCCACGCGTCGAGACTAATCACCAGGCCGCGTACGTGCCCCTTCCCGGGCCGGGCCAGGGCAGCCAGACTGCAGCCTTCCTGATCTGGGCGATCTGGATGAGGCACAGAAGTGCATCTGGCGTGAAGGGGCCAGGCGGGCAGAGGAAAGAGGGAACGGGCCTGGTTTAAAGACGCGGGGTGGGCGCCTCGGCGAACAAGGGAGTGGTGTCCGTCCCGTGCATACGCATTTTGCCAAAACAAACTCTCCGTGTAAACGTCACCAAAGCCATGTTCTTCCCAGAGAGGCTAGCCTGTGTGGAATTAGGAGGAAACAGTCAGGACACCACAGAGAGGGGGTCACGTGGCAGAGTTGGGAAAACCTGGCCTGGCCTCAGCCAACACTTCAATGCCGTGGAAAACCCTTTGAGGGCTCTCAAAGGGAGGGGGGTTCTCGTGTAAAAGGGACCCACAGAATGAGACCCAAATGCCATGTATGGACCTTGAAGGGATCAAGACTTTCAAAAAATGCAGCTTTAAATGACATTTGGGGGACAAGAGGGGAATGTGAATGTGATGGTATATTACATGATGTTACGGAATTGTCTGTTGTCTTTGGAGGCAATGGCATCACGGGAATGGACATTTACTTCAGGAGACGCAGGCTGAAGTATTTATTTATTTTTTAAAAATTTATTTTTTGAGAAAGAGAGAGAGACAGAGAGACAGAGCATGAGCAGGGGAGGGGCAGAGAGAGAGGGAGATACTCAATCTGAAGCAGGCTCCAGGCTCCCAGCTGTCAGCACAGAGCCCGACGCGGGGCTCGAACTCACAGACCGTGAGATCATGACCTGAGCCGAAGTCAGTCGCTTAACTGACTGAGCCCCCAGGCGCCCCCCCCACAATGCTGAAGTATTTACATGTAAAAGTCATGCTGTTTGCAATTTACTTTCAAATGGTTCAGCAAAAAATGTATACGTACACACCCACATAAACAGCGCACCCCCATCTACGTGTACACATGTGCACACACATCACATTCACAGGGAGACACGTACCCGCATATTCACCCCTGTCCATAGGGAGAGAAAGTAGATGTGACAACGTGTTAATATTTGGTGAACGTAGCTGGAGGATGTGTGCATGTTCGTTGTACTATGTGTTTAGTTTTGTGCGGCTTCGAACATTTTTAAGATAAAAATTGGGGGCGTAAGCACTGTGCGGGTCACCTGCACCACATGTGAGGCCCGGGTTTGGCCAACTGTTTGCCCACAGTCAATTCTGGAACTCGTAGTTTGTATACATTCATATTCGAGTTTTCGTCTTCAGTCTTGTAAGCTGCAATAACTTAAAAATATACTTGAGGATAAGTAGAGAAATAGTATTGTAAGTTGCTCTAGCCTTTTGCTTCCTTCTCCAGATTCCCAGAAGGACCTTAAGTTACTGGGGGAATGGATTTGCTACGTACCTGAAGCACTTTCGACAGTTAAGGGGTCTGTTTGATTGAAGCACCGAGGGCGGTAGCCAGAGAGAAGGAAATCGTTCTGGACTTGCACAATTTCTCAGAGACCTATTGCTTAGCAGAGGCTGACCTGGTGTTCTCCTGGACTCTGTTGACCAGGAGTGATGACGTCCCGAGTCTGGAGACCAAGAGCAAACGTGAGGCTCTTTCTCTCCGTTGCTCCTAAGTGTTGGATGGTGGCCTGCGTCCAGGGCCTACTGGCCGGGGAGAGGTGTCTGGATCTTAACTTTCGTGGGATGAAGTACCTTCCCGTGCCTTTGCCTCCCTAGAGGTGTTCTTTTGTGGTCCAGCATGATGCAGACTTGAAGAATGTCCCAGAATGTTCTGGAACATTTTCAGTTTGCTTCTTTCGTTGGTGTCTGGGGGGCTCCCCACCATTACATTGATTAGACATAGAAAAAAGACACATTTCGTTCCTGCTGATTCTCAGGAAAACAGTCTTAATTTGCCACGAGGTGTCTAAGATACCCTTGCTGAGGTACGAATGGATGAGACTGTTCTCACCGCCCCAGGAGAACACCCCCAAATGGCAGCAGCGCCGACACGTCCTCAAGGAAGGCGCGTGAGGCGGGCGCCTGGCCGGCTGGCCTCCCTCCCCGAAGCGGACGCGGGCTGCATCTGCGTGGCAGGAAATGCGGACACCCGCTCTCGTGTCCGTGTCCTCCGGGCTGGCTCCGCGTGGGCTCCGGGTCTGGTTAGCGGGGACCGTGCTGACGTGGACACTGCCGAGCGGGGGCCTCCCCAGGGAAGCCGCTCTTGCCCCTCCCACTTCAAGCCCTCTGAGGGGAAGGTGGCCGCAGGGCCAGCCTGCGGGAGGAGAGCCGGGCCCTGTCCTCGATCCACCTCCAGGAGAGGCCCACCCGCCCACGGGCCAGGACAGTGGGTGGAACCACAGACGCCACCAGGCCCGGGGGGCTAAGAGTGAGCTTGCGCGCCCCTCACGCCGCTGTCCCCGCTGCTGGTTCCATCCCCAGGCCCTGGACCCGGTCCGGGGGGGACAGTGGCAGCGGGCACCCCTTCCTGGCGGAGTGACTGCAGCCCGAGACCCAGGGAAGGTGCGGAAGGCAGTCCGGTCTGGGCCGTTGCGCTTCTCAGAGTGAACGTGTGCAGACCGGCCTTGGTCTTCGGCTTTCGAATCAAGTCTAGAACATCAAAAGCTTAGCATTGCTGACTGAACACAGGCTTATATCTCAGGACCGAGCAACGCAAACTCACTGTCGAATCCGAGAAGAAAACCAGAGGGGAGCTTTGTGGCAAGGCAGGAGGGCCCGTGGCCCCCGGTGTGTGCAACACGGGCCTTCTGCCCCCCGGGCCCTGGGCATGGGGTCGATTCCCCCATCGTTTCCGCACCCAGATGATAGTTCTGCGCGCGCCTTTCCTGTTGGACCGCGCTTCTTGTAGTCAGGAAGATGTTTCTTACTGATCTTTGTTTCCCCCAGACTGGGCCCATTCGGTGTCCTAACACTTAAGCCCAAGAATGCTGGTAAGAACGAGGGGCTCTTACCCCCTCCCCGTCTGGGGCTGGTGTCCTCAGGCTGCACCTTGCGCTTAGGAGGCCCTCCCAGACTCCTCGCTCCCTGCACCCCTGGAGCCAGGCCCTGTGCTCCTGATCGCCTGGTAGAGGCCCGGGTGCTGCTCAACACCCCACGGCGAACAGGGCAGCCCCCCGCCCAGCAAAGAACTATTTGACCCGACATGTCATTGGTGCCGAGGCTGAGAAACCTTGCTGTCCTGTACAACCCTGCAATCCCATTCGTAAGTAGTGTGCATTTTAAGTAAGAACTTAGAGAGACAACTGCGTTAATTCTGGGGCTGTCCCTCCAATCAAGGGTGTCACAGGGCTCCTGGGGGATGTGTTGGTGGGGAGAGAACATGTCGGCCCTGCTGGTCCCTGGGCTCAGTCAGTGTGGCCGGCCAGCCGTGACGATTCAGATTCGAACTCTCGTTCCTTGCTTGCAGTATTTTCTGCCGAAATGATACAAATCATCCTTTTCATTCATTTCCCCTTTTTCTACATAGACAATCAGAGGGAAAACTCTGCTTTCTTTGAAAGTATTCTTGTCCTTGCTCTATGTATGTACAGATGCATCTACACACATCCAGGGGCAACAATCGTGCCAGTGCATGGTGTTGACTAAGTCTGCACTTTTATTTTATTTTATTAAAAAAAAATTTTTTTTAACGTTTATTTATTTTTGAGACAGAGAGAGACAGAGCATGAACAGGGGAGGGGCAGAGAGAGAGGGAGACACAGAATCTGAAACAGGCTCCGGGCTCCGAGCTGTCAGCACAGAGCCCGACTCGGGGCTCGAACTCACGAGCCGCAAGATCATGACCTGAGCCGAAGTCGGACGCTTAACCGACTGAGCCACCCAGGCGCCCCCTGAGTCTGCACTTTTAGCAGGAGCTTTACAGTTTCTGAGTAAGAGAATGAATATTTACAGAGCTTTGTCAAGATTGTTTTCCTGATTCAGCTCCCTCCCCTGTCCCCAAATCAACCTCTAATTATAGCGGGAAACGCCCAGCTCTTGCCCAGCTCTTGAAGCACGTGCTCTCTGCATTTGACATCATGAGTCACAAACCCTCTTTCCAAACAATATACAGAGTGCGGGGAGTGTGGTATGCACAGTATAGGAATCGGCTCCAATGAATAATGGGGCCCCCACTTAGCTTGTGAGAGGCAGCATCTGCCTACGACACAGCCACATCCTCCTGGGGAGCCACCAGCATTGTCACGCCTCACCACCAGCAACCTCGCTGGCCAGGGCGGCGGGGGGGGGGGGGGGAGGAACGAGGAGACATTAGCACAGAGCCACAGCTGGTAACCTCGGGTCTCCCAGGGTGGGTCACGTGTACGGGGCGACGGGCTCTTAGAATCAGGGCGCCCCTGACAATATTTATGCCCTCATTTGCCAAAGTCACCCTGGGAGCAGAGGACAGATGGCTTGCCAGGTTTTCGTGTGTAGAAGTGACCCCACACACGGCGTCGTTTTTTCCACGCCAGCCAAGCTGCTTAGCACCCAGATCCATTACCGAGGCAGGAGGGAGGGCGTCAGATGGCGAGGCTGTGTTCCTTTTCAGCGCGGGCTGGGCTTTGATATTCCCAGCTCCGTCTCCTCTCGCTGTGGCTGGATCCCGCCCTCAGAGCCCGCTTCTGGACTGAAACCATTGTCCTTGGCTTTGGTGGGGGGTGGGGTTTCCACGGGGCCCATGACAAGGAGCGCAGGGAAGACAAGTTGCCCGTTTGTTTGAAAGGGAAAGGACTACAAATCAATGCTGGGTGAGCGAGGGGCAGGGGGAGCAAAGGCCGGGGAGGAATGGGGGAAAGATGGGGGCGGCTGGGCGCA
The DNA here is from genome assembly GCF_018350155.1 of Leopardus geoffroyi. NCBI lineage: Eukaryota > Metazoa > Chordata > Mammalia > Carnivora > Felidae > Leopardus > Leopardus geoffroyi. The sequence goes on from NC_059331.1 coordinate 168,003,464, forward strand.
GGACAGGACAGGAAGCGCTGGAGACTGAATCCCACTTTCACACCTAAAAATATAAAGCTGTCAATTTTCATTAAGGATGAAGCAAATGAAATCTAGATGGTGCCAAATAATTAATGACTTTTAATAACCCTAATAAATTTGGGTCTCGTCAAAACCATGTTGCCGATCGCTGACGATCAGAACAAGAATGGGGAGCTGTTAAGGGGAACCTAACACCTGTGTCAAAATGGATGCCGCTGACATCTTTCCCAGGTACATCAATTATAATTAAAGAGTAATAAGAATGCCAGAATGGACTTCTTTAGCACTTTGATACAGAGGCCCTCGCGTTTGAAATTAAATCCATTAATTGTAACTACTGTACTTTTGCGATCCCGCAGGTAGCGCACAAACTAATTCATGGCTTTGGCAATCACGCAGTCTTTGTTAATTAAGGGTCTTGATTTATGTCGCAAAGGGAGGGCTGCGAGCGTGTGCCCAAAATCACACCGATAAAGGGTCATTAGATCATTTTGCTCCAGACAGTTTAGTAACTGATCATGAAATACGCTCTAGCACCTGGACCAGAAACGGTTGGAGGAAGACGCACAAAGGTGGGGGTTCCATGGCACCCAGCCGTCTTTAAGCTCCCGAGGGAAGAAGCATGGTTTCCTCTTGCCCGCATGGTGAAAATTTATTTTAAAATGAAAGATTTTTAATGGCGCTTGGCATGTTTTCTGACTGTTCCAGGTGGCAGCCATTTTGATGCATCAGTTTTGACTTTGGCCCAGGGGAGGCGAGCGGGAGAAATGGAAGAATTGGCTTCCGACCAGCTGATGTGGGTTTGTCTGGAGGAGGAAGACGGGCCAGTGGGGCTGTCGCTGGTCCGAAGGGCGTGGGGGGCATGAGAGAAAGGCGCTCCTCCGGCGGGCACGTCTCCCTGCGCCGAGGTTGGCCCCCGCTAGCCCTCATGCAGGATGATACCCCCGGGAGACCTGTGTCCGGATGGACAAGCGTGCGGGGACCCCTGACCCGTCTGAGCAGGTCGGGGATCCTCGTGTGGACGTGGAGGAGGAGGAGGGACCACGCTGTCCTGGAGGGTGAGCAAGAAGTCGCGTGGGTGGATGACGAGAGCCCGAGGACCGTGTTGTCCCTTCACCGTGCTCCCGCTGCCCCTGCCCAGCTGTCCCCGACGTCTCCATGCGGTGCTCCCTGGCCTCTCCTCTCAGGCTGGTCATGTGCCCCCAGTCTATAGCCTTTGAGGCATGATGTCCCTGAATGAGACATTCCCGAGCCTCTTTGGGACAGGGTGCCCCGCAATCACAGCACACAGCAGGGCTCAGAGAGTGCTCTCGTTGGGGCGCCCGGGTGGCTCAGTCGGTTGGGCGTCCGACTTCGGCTCAGGTCACGATCTCACGGTTCGTGGGTTCGAGCCCCGCGTCGGGCTCTGTGGCGACAGCTCAGAGCCTGGACCCTGCTTCGGACTCTGTGTCTCCCTCTCTCTCTGCCCCTCCCATGCTTGTACTCTCTTTCTCTCTTTCTCAAAAGTAAATAAACATTAAAAAATAAAGAAGTGCTCTTCTTGTTAAAGGTACTGGTCTCAGGGATCCTTACAAGCTTGTCAGTAAGCCCCGGCTAGGGGACAATGTGCAGAGTCGGGGTTGGAGTCATCTACCGCCTCGTGGCCACATTATAGACTCCCTGTGAATTGTCTTTAGTCAGTGTCACCAGGCTGGTCACTGTGCTCTGAAAATACTGAATTCTGCTCCCTGGATGTCCTCAAAACACTTTCTCCTTCATCAATATGAAGGTCTCCCACATATTAAAAAAAAATTTTTTTAGTGTTTATTTATTTTTGACAGAGAGAGAGAGAGAGAGAGAGAGAGAGAGAGAGAGCTTGAGCAGGGGAGGGGCAGAGAGAGAGGGAGACACAGAATCCGAACCAGGCTCCAGGCTCCGAGCCGTCAGCACAGAGCCCGACGCGGGGCTCGAACCCACAAGGTCTCCCACGTATTTTAAACAAAAAATACACTTGTAGCAGACAGAGTAATGCCCCCCAAAGAGGTCCACGTGGTGGTCCCGGAACCTGTGAACACCCCACCCTACAGACACGCAGATGTGATGGTGTTAAGGGTGTTGACATGGGGGAGACTGTTGTGAATTACCCGGCTGGGCCCAGTGTACCAGGAGGGTCCTTAGGAGAGGGAGGCGGGAGGTCAGAGCCAGAGAAGGAGACGTGAGGACAAGCAGAAGTGGGAGTGGTGTGGTGGCCAGGAAACCACGAGCCAGGGAACATGGCGGCCTCTGGAAACCTCTAGAAGCCAGGAAGAGCCATTCTCCCCTAGACCTCCCGAAGGAGCCAGCCCCGCTGACAACTGACATCCACCCAGTGGGAGCGTGTCGGACCTCTGAGCTTCAGAACACACGTGTTGTTTTAAGCAACTAAAGTCCTGGTCATTTGCTACAGCCGCCACGGGAAACGGACACGACACTTAAATTTTCATCTCCTACAATGGCGAACTCAAGCCTTCCTTGCTCCCTAAGAGCAGTTCCACGGAATCAGGAAGCTTTGCTCAGCATCTCTGGGAAGTGATGGCCTCCCTGCCCAGCTGGGCCCCGCACACCTGCATACACCAGTGCCTGTCTGACGGGGGAGGACCTGGAAGGCGACCCCTGCCCCCTGAGCCTGTCGCCTCTTCACCCACGTCACCACAACGCCAGTGTTCCCTGGTGTATTCAATGATCGTGCTAAGGCCGGCTGAAGCAACAAACAGGCTGGCCTGAGATGGCCTAATCTGTTAATAACCGATCACTTATTCAAAATAATTGATACATTTTGGCCACAGAGATGGGACGGTCTCTGCTTTTGGATTTTCACGTTCCATACTTTTCAGTTCTCGTTTTTAATGTTTATTTGTTTTTTATATTGGAGAGAGAGAGAGAGAGAGAGAGAGCATGAACACGGGAGGGACAGAAAGAGACAGAATCCGAAGCAGCTCCAGGCTCCGAGCTGTCAGCACAGAGCCCGATGCGGGGCTCAAACCCACGAACCGTGAGATCATGACCTGAGCCGAAGTTGGATGTTCAATCGACTGAGCCCTCCAGGCGCCCCTTCAGTTTTCATTTGAATACACCCTCACAATACGCTCAGTAACCTCACTCAGCCACATAATGTGACGTCTGTGCTTTCTTTTAAATCAAAAAGAGTTAAGAACTACTTGATTCTTGAGATTTTCTTCAGCTCAATTGTTTTAAGGCTCTAAACTCCTTGGGAAGGTTCCAGGATTTCACAAACTCAGACGTAGGGCCATGTCAGGTACAGCAGATGTGTGGCTTTTGTACAGGGCGACTGTCACCACGCGCCTGATCTCCTGGCCGTGACACACGGCTCGTTCTGGACAGAACGGCACCCGTCCCGTACCAGGCTGTGCTAAGCCTGATGGCGAGTGCTGCTGCGGCCACAGAATACTGTCCACGTTGTGATAAGGTGGGTCTGAACGGTTCCTCGCAGCACATAGGAAATGAGATGAAGGTTGCTTTAGAAGCGGTCACATTACCCGTGTAGGGAGAAGGTTCCGGAGAGCAGGGATGTGTTGAAATATGTCAGCAATGGCCGTTTCTAGAGCGAAAAACTACCCAAGGTTGTTATTTGGGGTTATGAATCGCTTGTCTGGAAACAGAGAACCCTGACAGCGACCTTCTGTCTCGCCTCGGGAACACAACCAGTCACTGCAAAGATTAGGTTTGTCTTGATTTCATTTCATCTCGCAGGTTGAGTATATTTTATGGGTTTTCGTGAAAGGCATGATTTATGCTTTGAGAGTCCTGGAAAGGCTCGCGGCTTTTAAAAATAATTTCTGAAAATGAATTTCTTTTTAGGGTCACTGACTTTACCACGTAGCTCGAGAAGGCTCCAGCCTCGCCGACAACAGAGCATCCGAGGTCCCCCCTCTTCCTTCAAAAGTCACTTGTGCCTCTGAAACCTTAAAAAAACCCCACCGGCCGTGTAAAATGTGCACCTCTCACCTCTCCCGTACTCGTGCTCCCGTCCCCAGGGCCTCCCTCAGCACCGTGTCTGTAGGCCGCTGGCCGTTACACGCCAGGGGCAGCAGGAGTCTGACCGGATGGAAGCACTCGCCGGGGTGTCGGTCCAGAGCCGAGCCCTCGCAGAGGGTTGGATACGTGTCTGTCTGCGTGTGCCCGAGCTGCTCCGCATGTAGTTACCACATGTGTCGGGGGAGGTTAGAAGTTAAAGCTTTAATTTCACGTGTGTCCGCTACGAAGATTTCACGTCCACAATATGGTGCTGTTAACCGTCACCACATTGCCACGCATTAGATCTCCACGACTTACTCGTCTTACAGAGCTGAAAGTGTTCCCACAAATGACACCTCTCTGTTTGCCCTCCATCAGCCTGACCCCCCCAGCCCAACCCCCCAGCAGAACCCCCCCCAGCAAACCCCCCCCCAGCAGGACTCCCCCCCAAGCCAGAGTCCCCCACCAGCTGGACCCCTCCAGCCAGACCTCCCAGCCCGACCCCCCCCAGTCAGACCCACCAGCCCGACCCTCCCCCAGCTGGATCCCCCCCCCAGCCAGACCCCCCCCCAGCAGACCCCCCCCAGCCAGACCCCCCCCAGCAGACCCCCCACCAGCTGGACCCCTCCAGCCAGACCTCCCAGAATCCCCCCTGCCGAAACCCCCCAAGCAGGACTCCCCCCAAGCCAGACTCCCCCACCAGCTGGACCCCTCCAGCCAGACCTCCCAGCCCGACCCCCCCAGCCAGACCCACCAGCCCGACCCTCCCCCAGCCGGACTCCTCCAGCCAGACACCCCAGCAGGACCCCAACTGGACTCCCACCCCCAGCAAATGCCATTCTACTCTCTGTCTCTGTAGGCTTCACTATATTAGACTCCACCTATGAGCATTGGTGGGATTTGTCACAAATCACATGGTATTTGTCTCAATTGGCAAGATTTCCTTCCTTTTTGAGGCTAAATAATACTGTCTTGGGTATATAGGCCACATCTTTTTTTATCCACTCATCCACGGACGGACACATGGGTGGTTTCCACACCTTGGCCGTTGTGAATAATGTTGCAGTGAACGTGGGGGTGCGGATCTCTCTTCGAAATTCCGATTTCAAATGCTTCGGACACGATATATACAGAAGTGGGATTACTGGATCGTACGGTAGTTTCTGTTTTTAATTTTTCGAAGAACCAGCATACTGTTTTCCATAATGGCTGGGCTAATTTACATGGTCACTCGCAGCGCACAAGGGTCCCCTGTTCTCCACGGCCTCGCCAATATTCGTCATCTCTTGTCTTCTTGATGACTGTCACCTTAACAGGCGTGAGGTGACATCTCGTTGTGGTTTTGATTTGCATTTCCGTGATGACGAGAGATGTTGAGCATCTTTTCATGTGTCTGTTGGCCGTCTGTGTGTCTCCTTTAAAAAAAAAAAAAAGCCTATTCAGGTCCTTTGTCCACTTTTTAATCTGGGCATTTGTTTTTTGCTATTAGGTTGTATGTGTTCCTTAGATATTTTGGATACTGACCCTTATCAGATACATGATTTGTAAATATTTTCTCCCATTCTGCAGGCCGCCTCGGCATTTTGTTGCCGGTTTCCTTTAACGTGCAGAGGCCTTTTAGTCTGATGTCGTCCCAGCTGGCTATCTTGGCCGGGTGTTTACTGACCAGCCCTTCAGCGCTCTGTCACGCATTCGCTGATCAGGATTCCCGAGGACCCCTCGAAAGCAGTTGGGCCAGGGCCTCATCGGGTCCCTCTTCTCCCTGGGAGGTGCCCCTCTCCTCTCTGGCAAGAGTCTAAGAAGGTCAAGGACCAAGAGGCTCAGAACGCCGTCAGCCTCGCCCCTGGAGGATCCCAGGAGGGAACAGAAGACCGGGAGGGGGATAAAAAAAGGAGGAAGGAGAGGCAATAAATAACCAGGGACCCTCAGCTGTGCCCCCAGGGAGAGTCGGTGGGGACGGTGGGGGTGTGGCCCTCTCTGGTCCCGAGGGAGGATTCCGAGGAGGGCTGGGAAAGAAGGGGCGGGAAGGGGCTCTGCGGACAGACCACAGACCGGAGGCAAACAAACCGAGACGGGCTGTAGGGGAGGGGAGCTCGCCTCGCTTGTCTAGGAGCCTTCCGGGGATCACTGGCAGAACTCCCTTCAAATTCCTTGACTTTTTGAAAATTCATTTGTATTGTTTTTAACCGTGGCAAAATACACACAACGTAAAATTTACCATCTTGACCGTTTTTACATGTCCAGTTCAGTGGTATTGAGCACATTCGTTCTGTCCCCATTTGACCCTAACTGCCCCGTCCCCAGCCCCGGAGCCCACCTTCTACTCTCTGCCTCTGAATTTGACGGCTGTGGGGACCTCATTCGAGTAGAATCACACAGTATTTGTCCTTTTGGGACTGGCTTATTTTACTTAACACGGTGTCCTCGAGGTTTATCCACGGTGTAGCCCGTGTCAGAATCCCCTTCCTCTTTAAGGCTGAATGATGTTCCAAAATTCCTTGACTTTTTCAACCGATAGTTTAAAGACTTGCTCTGGGGCGCCTGGCTGGCTCTGTCGGTGGAGGGAGCCCTCTTGACCCGGGGCTGTAAGTTTGAACCCCAGGCTAGGTGTCGAGATTACTTAAAAATAAAATCTTTCAAAACAAAAACAAGGAGCACCAGTGGGCGAGCATCTGGCTTCAGCTCGTCATGACCTCACGGTTTGTGAGGTGGAGCCCCGGGTCGGGCTCTGCCCTCTCTCTCATTCTCTCTCAAAGTAAATAAATAAGCTTAAAAAAAAAAGCCTTTAAAAACCAAAACCAAAACAACACGAGAGAGCCTTGCTCTTGCTTGGTAGAACACAGGTAAGCATCTTCATCAGCCGTAAACCGAATCTTGTCCTCGGCTGCTTGACACCCTCCTGTCCGGGGTCAGGGGCGTCCTCCAGGGCCTCCCGTTTTGGAGGCAGAAGCCAGTCTACTGTCTCAGTAGTGGCCTTCCAGGGTCGCCCTGCCTGTCTCCCCGAACATTCTCTCCATGCCGGGCTCTGGCCCCCCCACGCTCCTTTGGGTCACAACGTGCCACAAATGCTCCTTTGGCCTTAGGGCCTTCCTTCCAGGCTGGTCCCCGGGTTCCAAATCCCCTCCTGATTGATTCCTGCCAACAGTCAGGCATCCCTCAAGTTACCTCCTCAAAAAGGCTTTCCTGACCTTTTCTGAGCCGCTGCCCGCCGCCCTGCCTCCTGCCAGCATCACACCAGCCTGCCCTGTTTTCCTCTGAGCTCAGGTCATTGACGTGTCCCGGGCCCGGAGAGCTCCCAAGAGCCGGCACCTGCTTTCTCGTGTCACTGCCAGACCCTGTGTGTAGACAGGAGCTGGGCGCGGGCCGAGCTCAGGAACCATGTATCAAACGGGAACACGAGGCAGACGCGAGGTTGAGGGCACCCATTCGATACCCCGGAAGTAATGAATGTAAGAAGACCTACATGGGGTAAAGTTTCAGAATATCAGGGATGAAGATCTTGAACGTCTCCGGAGTCGGGGGAGGGACAAAGTTGTATACAAAGGATTGGAAGTCTGAGCCTCATCAAATCCTCAAAATCCTCAGAATCGTCGAGATGATGAATCTAGTGCTCTATATCCAACCAAACTATTACTTACGGGTGAGGATAGAAAAAGGCTTTCAGAGACACCGACGATCTCACCAGGGGCGCCTGGGTGGCTCAGTCTGTCGAGCGTCCGACTCTTGATCTCGGCTCGGGTTATGATCTCACGGTTCACGGGTTCGAGCCCCACGTCAGGCTCTACGCTGACAGTGTGGAGCCTGCTTCGGATCCTATCACCCCCTCTCTATCCCTCTCTCTCTCTCTGCCACTTCCCTACTCACGCGCTCTCTCTCTCAAAAATAAACATAAAAAAAAGAAGATCTCACAAAAAATCGACTTCTCTTGTATTCTTTTCTAGCAAGCTATTGGCAGATGTGTTCCACCCAATGGGTGAACCGAGTCACAGGAGATCACGGCTTTTCCAGAGAAATAGCTGTGTAATCTCAGAGACAGGTGTAACTGACAAGTATGGCTGACAGGTGTGACTGCATAAAGACAGCATTGGAAACACTGGGAGACATTTTATAGGGCTCCTGGGGGTGAAAAAATGGACATTTCAAAGAAAAAGAAATATATTAAAAATTAGACAGTTATTTTGGGGCGCCTGGGGGGCTCAGTGGGTTAAGCGTCCAACTCTCTATTTCAGCTCAGGTCATGATCTCATGGGTTGTGAAGTCAGCCCCATGTCAGGCTCTGAGCTGGCAGCATGGAGACTACTTGGTATTCTCTCTCTCTCTCTCTCTCTCTCTCTCTTTTTCCCTCTCACCCATTCTTGCTCTCTGTCTCTCAAAATAAATAAACACTAAAAAAAATTAGACTGTTATTCTTTTGAGTAAGTTCTATACCCAAAGAAGGGCTTGAACTCTTGACCCTGAGAACAAGAGGTGAATGCCTTACCAACTGAGCCAGCCCCCCCAAATTACACAGGTATTAACTTCAGGAAAAAGGTTATACAAGAAGGGAAACACAATCACAGTACAGATGATTGTGCTGTCCAGGATGATAGCCGTGAGACACAAGTGGCTATTTAATTTTAATTAATTAGAATAAGTACGGTTCAGTTCCTCAGCTGCATTGGTCGCAAAAGCTCACAGCCACATACGTCTAGGGCCTTCCGTATTAGACAGCTCAGATATAGAACATTTCCCTCATCACAGAAAATTCTGTTGGACAGCACTAGCATAGAACTCGGGTCGGCAGTGAAAAGTATTTACGCAGTCATAATGATGAAAACGCTAAGCGCGGATACACTGTCAAATTGTGATGGGGCGCCTGGGTGGCTCCGTCGGTTAAGCAGCCCACTCTTGATGTCGGCCCGGGTCATGATCTCACAGGTTGGTGAGTCTGAGCCCCGACAGGGTAGAGCCTGCTTGGGATTTTCTCTCTCCCTCTCTCTCTGCCCTTCCCCCGATCATGCACACTTGCTGTCTTTCAAAATAAATATATAAACTTAAAAAAAAACTGGTAAGAAATAAAATTGTGATATATCTGTACTGGGGAGGTGGGGGAGGGAAGGGGCACAGCGAGCTGCAATCCCAATCTATAACCTCACGTCGTCGAACGCAACCAAGTGTTGAAGACGTCAAGATCAAGGGCTAGCTGATTGTGTATATCATATAGAAATAAGGAGGGACATAACCAGGATAAATGACTAAAAGAATCGGAAGCGGTCACCCCCGAGGACTGAGGGTAGGGGATGTAGAGACCTCACTAAAAAAACCATTTTTTATATACAAAAAGCTGTACATATTTAATGCAGATAACTTGATGAGCTTGGGGATGAGTATACACCCACAAAGCCATCGCCACGATCGATGCATATACCCGCCCATCACGTCAAAAGTTTTCTCCCACCCTGTTATAATAATAATAATTTTAACAATCAATTATTAATAAATAATAATCACTTATTATCATGGTATATAATTATGAATTACATATATAATATAAAATAATGTGATATGTAACATATAATGATTATGTATGATAGATTAATAATATAAATAATAATATGGATATTGTTACTATCATTATTAACGATTGCAATTATTAATCAATCACTGTTAATAATGATAATTGATAATAATTAATAACTACCGATGATAATAATTATTCTAGTTTTTGGTGATAAGACCGCCTATAAGATCTCCCCTCTTAGCAAACTGTAAGTGTAGGACAGAGGATTGTTCGCTCCGGGCATCGTGCTGTACGGTCTGTGTAGGACTTACGCCGAGCGGCTGCGCCTTTGTCTCAGTGACTCCCCGCGCCCCCCTTTCTCCAGCCCTGGGCGACCACCGCGCCACGCTCTGCTTCTATGAGATTTTCGTTTTGTTTCGTTTCGTTCCGTTCAGCGTACACGGACTTCACTGCAGTCGGTGCGTCTTTGAAGAGACGGAAGACGTCGGCGCGAGCACACGGTGTCGCCCTTCACAGCTTCTCAGAGACACGCCGCCTGCCACGCTCACGCGTGCTGTAGTCGGTCATCACGTTGCAGGAGCGCCTTCGACCACTTCCAGAGAGACGCCTACAACACCGTTGTGTCCTTCGATGGGGTTGACCAGTCTGGATTCCTCACGCAGGTGGGACCACGCCGTATTTGTCCTTCTGCCACCGGCTTAGTTCTCTGCGCACGACGTCCTTCGTGCCTGGCCATGTTGCCACAAACGGCAAGATTTCCTTCTGTTTTTCAAAGGCTGGGTCGTCCCTTGTGAGAGACACACAGCACGTTCTCTTTCCCCATTCGTCCACCGAAGGACACTCGGTTGCTTCCACACCCTGGCTGTCGTGAACAACATTGCTGTGAACGCGGGCGTGCAGGCGTCTCCGGGAGATCCGGATTTTATTTCATTTGGCTAAATTCCCAGAAGGGGGAGGCGCTGCATCGTGTGGCAGTCCTATTTCTGGAGGAGCCTCCGCGCCGCTTTCCACGGTGGCCGCACCAATTTACATTCCCACCGGCCGCGCACGAGGCCTCCCTCTTCTCCACACCCTCGCCAACACCTATCTTTTGTTTTCCTGATAACAGCCATCCTAACGGCGGGAGGTGAGATCTCGTTGTGGTTCTGATTTGCGTTTCCCCGATGATGAGTGATGGTGAACACCTTCTCATAAGCCTGTGTGAGCCATTTGTGTGTCCCTTTTGGAGCAATAACTCTAGTCCATTTTTTAATCTGGTGATTTGGGTTTTTTTTTTTTTTTTTTTTTTTTTTTTTGCTGCTAAGTTGTAAGAGACCTACTTTTGTTAAAAGCCTTGCAGTGCAATTTGATTTTGAAAACCATGTTCGCATATTACTTTGAAAAAAACCCAAAAATAATCGGAAGAATGAGCGTTCCGAGCCACACCACACACACATGGGAGACAGGGTGCCGTGGAAGGCACATCGAGCTTAAGAGAGTTCCCTGTGGGGCAGCAGGGAGAGGGGGACACCGGGACACGTAGGACTACTTCAACAACGCTGGATGTGAGAGGTAAGTGAGACGATTCATTTTCAGAAATACCAAATAAAAGCTGTGCTGTCTAGTCAGAATTGGTTCACGACCTGTCGGGAGTAGAGCGAGCCCGCCCCACCCCCACAATGGAGTCCCAAACCCTTAGACACCTCACTTCCTGGTTCTTCCTCCCCTCTCCATTTCACAAGCTTATTTTTTGAGGACTTTGCAATCAGCATGCGCCAAAGACCTGGAGCCTCTGTGTCACCTCAGGGAATGTTCATTTGTTCCAGTCAGGCTACTGTTTGCCTTATGTGGGCACAGGTGACGTCCGGGTGAGGCTGTGACCTGTGTAATATCAGCCAATGAGGAACCAGGGGAGGGACTTATGTGCTAGGAGATAAATGGTCTGCTGTAACCACCCCGAGTGTGCCTGTCCAGCAGACACCCGCTCCCGCAAGAAGGTTGATTAAAGCCTCGCCTCCCCGTGCTCCGAGTCTCCTTGTCCCTCCTTTGATTGGGTTGGAGGACTTACTTCTCACACCTGACACTTGTATGTATGTATGTATGTATTTCGAGGGAAAAGGGTCTGAAACAAATGCGGGAACTATTTCTTAAATCTAGGTGATGTGTACATGGGTACTTGCTAGACCCTCTCTCCTCGTGTTTGAAATATTTCTAGGAAGAATAAAAGAGAGAGACATTTCCGGTTGCAGTGAGGTCTGCAGTGCGTTTCTGTCGAAGACATTAAGACGGGCTGTTTCAAAAACGGGGCTGGGGTCATCTGAGTTGAGCCTGGGATGTCTTGTCATCACGAAAGCTATCACAGATGGCAAGAGTCACTCCAGACGGGTGTGGGAGCCGGGGCTCACATGCCCCTTTGGCCAAAGCTGGGCAATCTGAGCGTCCAGAAAAACAGTGGCTACAGTGGCTTAAAGCACATCAACTGTGTTTTCACCGATACCTTAAAAAATCTTCACTGGTACCCAGTTAGTCAAACTCAAGGTGAAGGGCACTGCCCTCACGAACCTGTGCTTGCTCCGGATGCCAGCTGGAAGTTTGGGGTCCCCAGGGGCTACCCTCACTTCTGACCAGCTGGCTACAAATTGCAGACCACCCTCGGGCTCCACAATTTAGACTAAATGAGAACGTCTGGAAAGACTCACAAAACTCAGGAAAGAGCTGTACTTATAATGACACTTTTCTTATAAAGGACACAAATCTGAACGAGCCAAAGGGGGACACGCAGGGTGAGGTCCGGGCAGGTCTCAAACGCCGCTTCCTTGTCGTCACGGATGTGTCAGCCTCCCGGCATGCCAGTGCGACCGTACTCAGAGCATGGCCGATTCTTAAATCTCCAGCTCCCCTGACCCAGGACAAACCCCTCTGAGGAAGAAGCTGTGGGTCTTCCCTGGGGCCCGACCCCCCTCGTTAGCATGGGCCATCAGGTACGGGCCACATGAATGACAGGCCTTGCCCATCCCTCAGAGCACGCCTCTAAGGGATGGGGACGATGGCCAGCCGATCCTGAAGACACAGCTGGTCCTTGGGAGAACGCGCGGGACCCAGGGCAGTATTGTCAGTGCTGGTGGATAACGGTAAAGAGCCAATGACGCATTTGTCCCCCTTTCCCTTCGTTATTGGATCAGGTTACCAAATATCGATGAGGGGAGTCCCTCCTAATAGAAGTGTGTCACTAATGTGTCACTAGTAAATAAAGAGGGAGCAGATTGGAATCCGTGAGCCAGAACTGCTCCACTTGGCACAGCCTCGTGGAGTCAGGGATCCAGCAGCGCTGGTAGGTGGTGGCTAACGAGACAACAGGGCGACCAGTGTGACCAGCCTCCTGAGGCGCCCCCGGGGGAAGCGGCCTGCCGACAGTGGCCCCTGGAGCTGCCCAGGCCCCCAGATCTGACTTGTGTGACCCCCCCCCACAGTGGGATGCATTTTGTATGGCTGTGTGGCTCTCTGGGACAAAGGACCTGGTGTCTTCGGGAATGAATCATTGAAAAAGAGAGAAATAGAGGGGGAACCTAGAGATTAAAACAAATTTTAGAAACATGTCAACAAATTGCAACCTATGAACATACTTTGAATCCTGACTCAAACCAAGTAAAAAATTATGAGACAGGGAATCCAAACACTACCTGGATATTTGATGAGTCAAGTAATTTTGCTTTAATTTTTTTGATGTTATTATTTATTTTTTGAGAAAGAGAGAGAGAGAGACAGCAAACAGGGGAGGGCAGAGAGAGAGGGAGACACAGAATCGGAAGCAGGCTCCAGGCCCTGAGCTGTCAGCACAGAGCCCAATAGGGGGCTTGAACTCATGAACCATGAGATCATGACCTGAGCCGAAGTCGGACGCTTAACTGACTGCGCCACCCAAGCGCCCCTACTTTCACATGTGTTTAAAATTTTCTCGGGGCGCCTGGGTGGCGCAGTCAGTTAAGCGTCCGACTTCAGCCAGGTCACGATCTCGCGGTCCGTGAGTTCGAGCCCCGCGTCAGGCTCTGGGCTGATGGCTCAGAGCCTGGAGCCTGTTTCCGATTCTGTGTCTCCCTCTCTCTCTGCCCCTCCCCCGTTCATGCTCTGTCTCTCTCTGTCCCAAAAATAAATAAACGTTGAAAAAAAAAAAAAATTTAAAATTTTCTCCCGTAAGACACTTGTAAACTTTCCATGATGTTACCTGGGCGGATGAAGAAATGGTTATTCATTGCCACTCATTTCCAGATCGGCGGCTGAGGCTGGGGACACAGGAGACTGGAGTACAGGACAGGGACCCTAGACCGCACATACCAGGCCCTGCTGTTAGAGAAGCAGCAGCTGCCTCCCCCCAGCCGGGCGCGGCAAACCCAGGGCCCCGGGAAGGAACGGCTGGGAAGTCCTGTCAGGGGAAAGAGGACGCCCGAGTGGAGGCGACAGGAGGCCTGCTTGGCCCAGTCCTGGCTGCGCTTTGCTAAATGCCCTCCCAGTCCTGAAACGGGAGAGAAAAGCCTCTCTCTGAAACACGATGGAGATAATTTTAGGATAATAAACACGGCATCATGATATTAATGTAAAGAATGAGAATTGGAAATTACATCTACTTGGGTAATTTTCTTGACTTCTCTGAGTTCAAATTTTTTAATCTGTAAAATGAGACGGTTGGACAGGATCCATGGCTATCAATCTTTGTTCTAGTTAATATTGATCTATTTAATATCTGTATGTCAGTCTTTGCACCTCAAAAATACATTAAATATTTTAAAGTAATCACATTTCCTCGGGAAAAATATAATCATAAACCTACTTACCAAATTTAATTTGAAAGATGAGTTCCCATGTTGTGGACCAAGAAGGCTGGCTTTCTGGTGCGACACAGCCCCTGCACGCACGTTCACGGTTCTGCATTTATTATCATCCTCTGTTTGGTGTGTGGCAGTCCCGGATTCTGGGATATGATTAAGTTGTTATTCGAAATGTTTAAGTTTAAATTTCTATCACACGTCAATTCTATCATTTTTTTAAATTACAAAGTCCCAGGGTGAATGCTCTTAAATGGATTGTGAATCCCATCACAATTTCCGATTTCAAGAGGACAACGCCCGCGCCCGATTCTCACTCTGCCCTGAGCCATCGGCCTGGAGATTATCCTTGGAGAAGCCGTCCTGGGCGGCAAGGCAACGAAATCAGCCTTGTCTTTGGTGCGTGCTAGATTCCACGTTCTCCTTTTGTGGCTGTGATTTTGCCAGAGCGGAAAGGAAATTCTGTCTTAAAAGTTCAGTCGTATTCAGCTCCTAGGTGTATGCGCAAAGGAATTGAAAGTAGGGACCAAATGTACTTGCACACCAACGATCGTAACTGCATCGAGTACAACAACCAGAAGGCAGAGGAGCTAAATTCACAACGGCTAAAAAGGGAAGCAACCCAGGGTCCACCAACAGAAGAGTGGATGAACTAAATGGCTACATCCATACGCTGGAAAATGATCAGCCTTAAAAACAAAGGAAATCCGAGGGCGCCTGGGTGGTCCAGTCGGTTGGGTGTCTGACTTCGGCTCAGGTCATGATCTCGAGGTTTGGGAGTTTGAGCCCCGTGTCCGGCTCTGTGCTGACAGCTTGGAGCCTGGAGCCTGCTTCAGATTCTGTGTCTCCCTCTCTCTCTGCCCCTCCTGTGCTCATGCTCTGTCTCTCTCTCTCCAAGAAATAAACATTAAAACAAATTTTCAAAACTAAAAAAAAAAGTCCTGATACCTGTGACGCCGTAGGTGAACCCTGAGGACGTTATGCTGAGTGAAATACAACAGTCACAGAGGACAAATATTGCACGATCCCACTTGCATGAGGTCCTGGAGCTGTCAGATTTGTAGCAGCAGAGTAGAGGGGGAGCACCGGGGGGTGGGAGGGGATGGGAGTCAGTGTTTCACGGGGACAGAGTTTCAGTTTAGGAAGATGGAACGTTCTGGAGATGTGTGGTAGTGATGGCTGTGATCCACGTCAGTGTGGATGTACTTAATGCCACAGAACTGCGCACTTTAAAATGGTTAAAATGAAGGGGAAGGCACTTGGCTGGCTTAGTCGGAAGGGCGAGCAACCCTTGATCTCGGGGTCCTGAGTTCGAGCCCCACGTCGGGTGCAGAGATCACTTAAGTAAATCAGTGTTTAAAAAATAAAATAAATAAAATGGTTAAAATGGTGAATTTCATGTTGTGGGTATTTTACCACTGTTAGAAAAACTCACGAATACAGAACCAGGTTAGGTTTAGTCCACTAGCCAGCCCCCAGCTCTTGCCTGGAGGCAAAGTCCTGAAGGAGAGAAGAGATTTTTTGGAAGGTGGAGTTGTCTGCATTAACTTCTGTTCGTAACACAAGGATACAAAGGCTCCCTCAAACTTGAAAGGTGTCGTGCTGTGACATTCAATAGCTTGTAGCTGAGGTTTGTCTTGCTTTTAAATGAGGTTGTCAGGGCAGGAGGAACTTCTGATAGAATCCCTTGTTGGGAAGGACACTCGGCTCCCGGTTGGTTGTCTGCTGGTTGGGAATGTGTTGCTTCCTCGAGCAGGACCCTGGCTTACTTCGTGAACCAGTCAAGAGCATTTCCTACATTTTTCAGGGATGCAGAGGTGGGGGAGGCTCCGTGCACCTGAAAGAGGGCACCGCTGAGGAGAACCCACAGTCCCCAGGCTCTGTGGCAGACGACCTCACGTGCCCCAGGACAGGCACAAGACGGGGCTCGAAGGGCCGACGGGGGAGAACCGCGGGATGGACGGCGCACCCGCCGGTGGCCCCACGGAGGTCTGACTCGAGCAGAGAGGGAGCGGGTGGGAAGTCACGCCGGATCCGCCCAACAGTGGGAGCAAGGCCAGTCGCGGCGGTGGCACCTTTCTGGGCGAGGCCCCGGGAACCGGGAGGTGCCAGGTTCGAATGGGGCTTCTAGGACATCTTCTCCCCCGAAGCGCAGAACCACAGCTGAACGACGAAAAGCGTTTTCTTCGCGGTCCCCAAAGCCTCCGGGGGGTGGGGAACGTTGGCGGGCGCTGTTTCTTCCACGGCCGGAGGAAGGACTCCTTCACTCGGCCGTCGGCTTCTTTCCCTGCTCGTGCTGGACACAGACTATCACGGAGAAAGGTACAGTTTTTCTTCTAGACCCTGACACTACTTGAAGGGAAAAAGCACATCAACACGCGGCACACGCAGCCACGTCTCAACTTGTGAGCAAGCAGCATCTGGCACGGGGGTGGGGGAGGTGAGGCGACTGGAAAGACCACGCGGGCGGGCACGCGCGGCGCTTCTGGAAGGGCCTCCCGCACTCTGGCCGGCTGTCCGATCCGTCTTTTCGAAACGGCCTTTTCTGATAAAATGAGACTGAAGATTCACGGCAGCTCGATGGGATGTCTGTTCCTCACCTGGATTCTGAGCCGGGAAGAAAACCCCCAACTACTCTCGAGTGTCTGAGAAGACAATGACAGAGAGGGGGTGACAGAGTGCCCGCGGCAACCTGAGCGCTCAGCCCGTGTGGGCGCTTGGTGCGTGGTTCGAACCGTGACCGTGACTTGTCCACGTGGTCTTTTCTGTAGAACTTTAAAAAGCTACAGTAGGTCCAACCCATCGCGTCGCACTCTCTCTCCGCGCGCGCGCTCCCAGCCAGGCACGGGGACCTCGGGTGGCCTCATGAGTGTGACAGATGAGGGTTCACGAACACACCACTGCCCCTTTGTCAGACCCCTCTGTGACCAGTGGGGGTGGAGGGGGAGTGGGGCAGTTCTGAAAATGACTCCCATGAAAGAAAAGGCTTCAGGCCTTGGGTGCCCGCGTGACTCCAAGGTGGCCCCGGGCCCTGCGCAGGCCTGGAGGTGTGGCTACATCTCACTTAGCCCCTGGGTTGAGAGGGCACCATGGGCACCACAGCCCCTTCTCAGTCGCTGGCCTTCAAACCAGGGGCGCCTGGGTGGCTCAGTCAGTTGAGCGTCCGACTTCGGCTCAGGTCATGATCTCACGGTTCGTGGGTTCGAGCCCCGCGTTGGGCTCTGTGCTGACAGCTCGGAGCCGGGAGCCTGCTTCGGATTCTGTGTCTCCCTCTCTCTCTGCCCCTCCCCTGCTTGTTCTCTCTCTCTCTCTCTCTCTCTCTCTCAAGAATAAACATTTAAGAAAATTCAAACCAGGTGAATGTCTTTGTAGCAGAGCAGACACAGACACACAGCCCTCCAGCCCCACCAGCACCTCCATCTGGAAACCTCTGGAACTGACTAGAAATTGGCTCTGGAATCTTCTCTGGAGAGCTTGTGTATCAGGGTCTGAGTACCGTAAATGGCAGCGCTAGGATCCAGCTTGACAGCTTTGCCTGGTGCCAGACCCACGATCCTGGCCTTGTTCACGCTGCACAGACCAGATCTGTACTAGTGCCGTATTGCTGCCTGGCAAATTACCCCAACATCTAGTGACTTCAAACGATGAACATTTAGTATCTCGGTGTCTGCAAGTCAGAAATGTGGGAATGGCTTAGCCTGGTGGTTCTCCCTCAGGGTCTCTTAGGAGCTTGCAGTCAAGATGGTTCTCATCTGAAGGCTCAACCGTGGCTGGAGGGGCCATTTCCAAGATGCCACCCTCTTCTGTTTGTTGGCCAGAGGCCTCAGTTCTCTGTATTCACCGTATCTTTTATCTTCTGTGTTCTGATACTTTGACATCTGGGGCCTCGCGACCCTGGAGGACTGCCCACCCAGGGTTAGCCACTCCTCATCGACGGTGAACACTTGCCCACCTGTGAGCGCATTTCACAAATGCAAACCAACCAGTGTGGAGCCCATACCCCTACCACCTGCTCTACTGGGCCCTCACACTCTGGGCCACCACCCACCTACCCTAACCGCCCCAGAGCAAGGTCCCAACAACCAGGGGCAGCTCCTCCCTCTCAGAGCCCACCTATGTCACTCAAACCAGCCGATCCTAAGCCTATGCACCCTGCCTCGCCCACTCCTTCCTGCAGAAACCACAGTAAAAGCTCTCACCCCCACCCACCCCACACCTCTTGATTTGCTTTAGTGCTTCTCATGGGGCCCCCATGGCGTGTTCAGCCTCCTCCTCTTGGGATCTAGTACACTATCTTTTCACTTGACGGTTTTCTCCCGGTCTGTTGGCCTCACCACACCTGAATAATAAAGCCCGCTAGACCAGACACCCAGCCTGGTTCTTTCCATCCCTTGCAAACACTCATTGCATGCTGTTGCAGACATTTCTGGTAGCTGCAGGACTCACCTGCTTAGATCTTGTTGGAGTTACAGCTGACTGCTGTGGGGTCTGGCTGCACACGGAGAGCTCTGAACAAGGCCTGCGTGTTTCTGGATTTTCCTTCAGGCTCACTGCTGCTTAGAGCCTTGGCTGTTAAATGAACACCTTGTATCAGAAGAGATTTACTACTCTAACTATATCTGTATCTCAATTTAATGAAAATGTTAAGGATACTTTGATGGTCTTGCGCCAGAGTAATTTTAAGTAAAATGTCTTCATTCTTTGGCAGCAGGGGCTGCCTCGATGTTCAACTATTGGAAAGTACTTAAGTGAAGTGCTCTTTACAATAGTGTCTTTACAACATCGGCGTGTTTTACAGCTTTTTTTTTTTCCCAGAGTAAACAAAAAATTTTAATGGAAACATCTGAGGCAAAGCCTCATCAATGTTGCTAGAAATTAAACCCTGGCTGACTGCAGATTATGAAGCAATGTATCTTACGGGTAAAACGCAGGACTTTGAAGTCACACGGTGACTACACAGCGGAACCCCAGTTGTGTGCAGACCAGCTGTGAACCGTGCCATTAGAGTCTCCAAGCCCCAGTTTCTGCACTTGTAAGACGTGGATGGCAGCGTTTACCTCGTAGGGTTGCTGTGAGAAGTACGTTCGTAGAAGGATCCACATGGCACACGGTGTAATGCCTGACGGAGACTGAACGTTCGACAAATAATAGCTTTTACTTTCTGCTGCTGTGTTTATACACTCCAGCGCTTAGTTATTTGTAGGTGACTTTGAACAGAACTTTGTGTTTCTTTCCAAAACACAGTGCACTCGGAGATGTAATACTTTTGCTCAGCTTTGCCCGGACAAGGTGCTCGGCCAAGGCAATTTGGAGCATTCACGGTTGCGGCCTCCTGTTTCCCGCATGGTGACGGGCTACCAAACACACTCTGAATTGTCTAACCTTTATAAATGACTAAAATGATGCTGATGATGATGCATAAAAATAGTATCACTAAAACATTAACAGTGTATTATCAGTACTTGGCCTTTTGATATTGCTTATTGTTAAACTTTCTTTTTTGTCCTACGGATTTAGTGAAATGCCCTTGGAGTACACATATTTAGTACTAACAATAGTCTACAATTACCAGGGTTGTTCAATATACTCGAATCACCAAAATACAGATCTCAAGAGCCATCTGGGCCAGTCCTGAGCGTCAGCCCCGGAGGCCTTTCGCCAGCTTGGCTGGTGAAGTTGATGAAGTTATAGGACTCACCCAAAGTCACTCAGCTATGGATGGAGGGGGCTGGGATCCAAGCGAGTCGGGGCAAGCCCCCCTGTGGGCGGGGCCAGGACCCTAGCGGGTGGGGCTAGACCCAAGTCAGCTTCTGAACCACGCTTTACTACAAGAAAACATGTTAAATTATATTTTCCTTTGAAAGTGGAAAGCGTGCCTGGATATTTGTGCACATCGTTTAACCCGTCAGTGACAACACGAACGTTTTACTGAAGAACACTGCCATCTATGCAAGGCAACTGGAAAGCGTGAGATACAGGCCATTTTGCCTCGGGGGCAGTCCAGGTTTTAGCAGAAACAAATACATGAATAATTCATAGTCCGTAATGTGAAAGAGCTTTCTGATAAAGAGAAGGAAAGGTAAATGCAGATGAACGCAGACCCCAGTTATGAAATCAGAAGCTTTGCTTCCCGCCCTGCTCGGCACAGGACCTGCCTCCCGTTCCGTGCGCCCCCGCCTGCTTCTGGTCCTACAGCCCCAGCCTCTTGTGCATTCACTTCCTGGTCGCTACGTTTAAGGTACAAAGTGACGGCTGATGACCAGACGCATGAGCCAGGGCTTTGGGGAGTAATTTTATGCCTAGAGCACGTGGCGTCGCATGGTACTGACCGCAGGCTTCAGCAGGGTGGCACTCAGCTCAGGGCCCATGCAGCTGACCGCGTGCCAGCTGTGTGGCCATCTCTCCTGCAGCAGGGGAAGCGATGTCTGTCCTGGGCCACACGAAGTTGTTGCTTTTATGATTCATTTGTTTGTTTAAGTAGGCTTCCCTCCCAGCGTGGAACCCGACGCAGGTCTTGAACTCATGACCCTGAGATCAAGAGTCAGACGCTTAACCTACTGCGTCACCCGGGCGCACCGTGGCCGCGCGAAGTTTTGGCCTTGCTGGGTAATCGCAGCTGATGGTGGGTTTGCCCAGGTGCAGATGTCATGTGTGATCGAGGGTCCTGGTGGGGACTTCCAGGCGGGGACATGTTAGGTGTGGAGGGACAGTGGCTGCAGGGTACCTCCAGAGGGAACTCCGCCATCCCAGGGCGGCCCTCCCAGTACCCTTCAGCTCAGAATCTCCGGTGGATCCACCGAGGGACAGACGGAGACTTCCCTAGTCGACGGGCCACAGGCCAAAGCAGGACCCAAGGCCGCTGTGGCACAAACTCGAAAACTCCCAAGTCTCAGGGACACTGGTGCGGGAGACGCGGCTCAGGCGGAGAGAGACAAGGGACGGGAGACAAAGGCCACCCGAGTCAGGCCGGCCCCGCCACAGATTTGTGACGTTTGCAAGAGGCCGGTGTCCTGAGAGCTGCTTTCCGAAAGGGAGCGCGGGCCCAGATCAAACTCCCATTCCTCTGGAGGTGCAGACAAAGGGCACAGTTCTGGTCTCCATGGGAACTGAGCACTCTGGGCACGGATTCCAGAAGGCCGGCAGAGAGGAGGCCCGTGTTTGCGAACCTAAAACCTTAAGCTACCTGCGTGGGCAATGCCATCCACTCCCCTACACACTCTGGATTTTCTTCCATCTCCACAGGCCTTCTGGTTCCCCTTCTGACTTCTCTGAGCCAGGAGCCACTTAGAATGTGTTGCTGAAGTTCCACATATGTGGCTTTCCCAAATTTTCCCTGTCGAAGATTTCTTTTTGTAACGCTTATTTTTGAGAGACAGAGAGAGACAGTGTGAGCAGGGGAGGTGCAGAGAGAGAGGGAGACAGAGAATCCAAAGCAGCCTCCAGGCCCTGAGCTGTCAGCACAGAGCCCGACGTGGGGCTCGAACCTGTGAACCGCGAGATCATGACCTGAGCCGAAGTTGGCTGCCCAACCGACTGAGCCCACCAGGCGCCCCTTCTCTGTTAAGGATTTCTAATTTCATTCCACTGTGGCCAGAGAACACATTTGGAATGATTTCTGTCCTTCTGAATGTACCAAGATTATGTTTATGGCTAGCAAATGGCCTGTCCAGAGAATGTTCCACGTGCACCAGAGAAAAACGCGTGTTCTGCTGCTAACCACGGGCATTTTCCGTCAGTCTTTGCATACTTTAATTTCTTTGGACTTTACTCTTGCAAAGCAATTTAATTTTTGGACTTTACTTCCCCTAGAATATAATGGAAGGGGAGTGTATATTCAAATGTAGGGCATTTTATTGTTGCCATTAATGTCCAGGACTGCCCTGCCCCCCCTGCACAATTCATACGTTGATATCCTAACCCTCGCTGTGAAGCCGGTAAGAGGTGGCGCCTTTGGGGGTGATTAAGTCAGGAGAGCTGAAACCTCATTGATAGGATTAGTGCCCTCAGAAAGGGGACACCACAGAGCCCCTCACCCTCCTGCTTTGGGGGGGCAAGAGAAGGTGCCATCCGTGAACCAGGAAGCAGTTCTTATCAGACAGCAAACCGGCTGGGCATCCATCCTCCAGAACCACGAGAAACAAAGTTCTGTGGTTCGGAAGCCATGCAGTCTGTGGTATCCGTTACAGCAGCCTGACGTACGACAACGAAGCTTTTCCTGAGAAATTTATCATTCAAATCATGATCTACATGTCTGCATGTTAAAGAATGATACCTAAGGGGGAGCCTGGGTGGCTCAGTCGGTTGAGCTTCTGACTCCAGCTGAGGTCGTGATCTCACGGTTCCTGAGTCCAGGCCCCGCGTCGGGCTCTGTGCCGACAGTCTGGGACCTGCTTTGGATTCCGTGTCCCCCTCCCTCTCCGCCCCAGCCCTGCTTGTGCTCTGTCTCTCTATCTCTCAAAGGTGAAGGCACATTAAATTTTTTTTTTTAAAAAGAAAAGAATAACAGCTAAGGAAGCACCCCAGGGGAGACCATGCAGGCTGAGAAATGTTGCCAGTATCTGGGAAGTTACTGACCAGGGAACTACCATCCCTACTTCTGCAACAAGATTTTCTTTTCTTTTTTTTTTTTAGTTTATTTATTTGAGAGAGAGAGAGAGAGAGAGGGCATGCACCACACATGCTCATGCAAGCTGGGGAGGGGCAGAGAGAGGGAGAGAGAGAATACCCAGTAGGCCCTGCGTTGTCGGCACAGAGCCCAACGCAGGGCCTGAACTCATGAACCCGGAGATCATGACCTGAGCCGAAATCAAGAGTCAGATGTTTAACCAACTGAGCCAGCCAGGCGCCCCACCTCAACAAAATTTTCTGTGTATTTCTTTCTAGTTTTATTTGCTGGAATCTTTTCGTATTTTATTAGTGGAAAATCTTGATGTGATCACTTCATTGCATGAGTTCTGGTTAATTCTTTTTTTTTTTTTTTTTTAATTTTTTTTTTTCAACCTTTATTTATTTTTGAGACAGAGCATGAACGGGGGAGGGGCAGAGAGAGAGGGAGACACAGAATCGGAAACAGGCTCCGGGCTCTGAGCCATCAGCCCAGAGCCTGACGCGGGGCTCGAACTCACGGACCGCGAGATCGTGACCTGGCTGAAGTCGGACGCTTAACCGACTGTGCCACCCAGGTGCCCCAAGTTCTGGTTAATTCTATGGACAATGTGGTTGGACATTATTTGGAATGGTAAATGGAGAAAGGAGTGAATTTTCTGCCTTGGGTGTACAATGCCTTTGGTGCTAATGAATGCTCTCCTTGGACCCATTCCAGAGTCTCTGGGGCCAACATCTATGTGGCTCGGCAGCCCCAGGATGACCCCAAAGGAAAGGGCGGATATCCTCTGGGGACAGCAAGGAACTGACCCTATCAGACGTAAGCCTGCTGACCTGTAACTCAGCCACACCATATCACAGAAAGAACTCACCCCTGTGTGTGAGAATGCTCTTGCAGCAGAACCTGTAACAACAAAATGGCATCGACCTTGGCATCAAATAGTAGGGAGACAGCTGATAAATTATGGTCCATCCAAACAACGAAACCCTAAGTAGCCAATACAACTGATGTGGCAGATGTCTAAGTACTGCCATGGAAGATGTCCGTGCTGCATTTTGGTACCAAAACAAAAAAACAAAACCAAAAACAAAGCTGTTGGGGGCTGAGGGGGTAATATGATCTCTTTCAAAAACAGAACAATGCTACACAGTGTGGCACACAGATTAACGGCCCTCCCCGCAAAGGTGTCCCCGTCCTAATCCCAAGAACCTGTGAATATGTTACCTTACCTGGCAAGAGTGACTTTGCAGGTGTGGTTAGAGATCTCGAGACGGGGTGAGTATCCTGGATTATCCGAGTGGCCCAGCGTAATCACGGGCGTCCTTAGAGAGGGAGGGAGCACGGTCAGCCAGAGGAGATGAGAGGACAGAGCAGAGGTCAGGGTGATGGGCTTGCTGGACGGGGGCACCAGCCAAGGGTGTGGGCACGCCTGGGAGCTGGAAAAGGCAGGTAAATGGATTCTCCCCTGGAGCCTCCAGAAGGAACCAGCCCTGTAGACACTTTGATTTTGGCCCAGCGAGACTTCTGACTTCCAGGACGGTGAGGTAATAAATTTGTGTTGTTTAAGCCACAAAGTCTTTGGTAATTTGTCAGAGCAGTGACAGGAAACTAAGCCAGATGGCGTGTCTCAGAGGTAGGAGCAGGACAGTGTGGAGCAGATGGAAAGTTTCACTTATTCCTCTGCTTACGTTGGTACTGTTTTGATTTTTTTAAATAACTAACGTGTGACTATTCTAAATAATGAATCCTTACAATGAAAAGAAAACCGATGGGCACCAAACGTTTGAATTGTGAGGTAATCGAGACAGGAAAGTGTGCGCGAGGGGAGAAAGCTCCCAGTGGCTTCCTGGTGGAGGAGGTCTTTCTTTCTCTCCTTCTGCAGGCTGCAGAAGAGCTTCTGAAACAACGTGTGATTTTCCACTAGGATCTTCAGAAAAACTGCAAAGGGCCTCATAAGCCTCCAAAAACAATAGCTTGAAAATATATCACGTATGTTACGTTAGATTCATGTGGAGGAGAAGAAGAAAGCAGAAATTGGGAGGAATACGTATCTTCCGATGGAGTATAAGACGCCAGGGGCTTTTTCAAACACTGGAAAACCTCGCTGATCGTTGTTTGTCATTCAAGAGTTTTATTGTTTTCCGCCGTATTTAAGAATTCTATTTTGAGGGGCGCCTGGGTGGCTCAGTTGGTTAAGTGTCCGACTTCAGCTCGGGTCATGATCTCGCGGTCCGTGAGTTCGAGCCCCGCGTCGGGCTCTGTGCTGACGGCTCGGAGCCTGGAGCCTACTTTGGATTCTGTGTCTCCCTCTCTCTCTGACCCTCCCCCATTCATGCTCTGTCTCTCTCTGTCTCAAAAATAAATAAACGTTAAAAAAAAAATTAAAAAAAAAAGAATTCTATTTTGAGATACAGATTCACAAGAAGTGGCAAAAATAGTACAGAGATGTCCTCTATACCCTTTACCCAATTTCCCATCATGCTTGTATCTTACCTAATTACAGGACAATGTCCAAACCAAGAGGCTGCTGACACTGGTGTGCTGTGTGCTCATGGTTCTGTGTCATCTTATCCCACGTGGATTCATGTGACCAGCACTGACCAAGACACAGAGCCCATCTGCCACCACAGAGACTCCCTCCTGCTGTCCCCGTGTAGTCCCACCCTCCTCACCTTTCCATCCCCAACCCTCACGACTACTAACCTAGTCTCTGTCTGGCTCCACGATTTTGTCATTTTGCCAGACGGAATCATCCTTTATGCATGTGATCTCTGGGAGTGGCCTTTCCATCCAGCATCATCCCGAGAGCACCGGTGCCCTGTGAGTCAGTGGCTTCTTTCATCGCTGCTGAGTCACATCCGGGGTGTAGACGCACCACACATGGTTTGACCACCACCCTTTGGAGGATATTTTAGTTGTTTCTGGATTCGGTTGATAGAAAAAGCTGACGTGAACATTTATGTATAAATGTTACGCGGACATAAATTTTGATTTCCTGGGATAAATGTGCAGGAAGGCAAGTGCTGGGTGTGTACGGTAAGCATTTTCTTTTTTTTTTTTTTAAAAGAAATGATCGAGGTGCCCGGGTGGCTCAGCAGGTTGAGTGACCTGCTCTTGATTTTGGCTCAGGTCATGATCTCACGGTCATGAGATCGAGCCCTGGTCGGGCTCCACGCTGGGCATGGAGTCTGCTTGAGACTCTCTTTCTTTCTCTTTCCCTCTGCCACTGTCCCCCACTTGCACTCTCAGTTTAAAAAATAAATTAAACAAACAAACAAATAAATAAAATAAAAAAGCAACGACCGAACTCTTTCCTAGAATGCCCGTAACACTTTCCATATGGGAGGTTGGGCTTCTCCACCTCCCTGCCAGCATCCGGTGTTGTCAATATTTTGCACGTTAGCTGTGTAACAGTTACGTGATTTTAACCTACCTTTTTCCATTGTCTTTTGGTAATCATCAATTTTAATGCACAAATATTTGGGAGCCTATTATACAGCACTACACTAGGCCCCCAAGTGAGCTAACTGGCTCCTTAGCTCTCGAGGAGGTGCAGTCTAGAACAGAAAGTAGGACCGTTCCCGAAGTGAACCAGAATCACGTTGTCTCAGGTGTCAGGTTTCAGGATCAGCACGCAGGGTGGGGAATCTTTCACAGTCCAGTTTGTCCTTGAAAACTATTGTTAATTTTTGTAGGGTGATAATGATATAACGATGTCACCCCCCCCCCTTTTAAGAGATACATACTGACATATTTACAGATGAAACGATGTCTGGAGTTTGCTCCACAATAATGGGGAGGATGGTTAATGGATGGGGCATGAATCACACAAGTGGCCATAAGGTGACGATCAATGAAGCTAGCTGATGGGTAACAAGAACCGATTATACCATTTTATACTCTGCAGTAGGCTTGAAATTTTCTACTTAACAACTATTTTGGGGGCACCTGGGTGGCTCAGTCGGTTGAGCATCCGGCTTCAGCTCAGGTCATGATCTCGTGGTCTGTGAGTTCGAGCCCCATGTCGGGCTCTGTGCCCGGCAGCTCAGAGCCTGGAGCCTGGTGTGGATCCTGTGTCTCCCCCCCTCTCTGCCCCTCCCTCGCTCATGCTCTCTTTCTCTGTCAAAAATAAATAAACATTAAACAAAATTTTTTAAAGTATTTTTAAGAAATGTTTCAGGGGTGCCTGGGTGGCTCGGTGTGTTGAGCATCTGACTCTTGATTTTGGCTCAGGTCATGATCCCAGCATCGTGGGATTGAACCCTCTGTCGGGCTCTGCGCGGAGTGTGGAGCCTGCCTGGGATTTTCTCTCTCTAAAAAAAAAAAAAAAAAAAAAAAAAAAATCTAAAAATCCTTGAAAATCTTTCAGAGGAATCACATCCTGCTAAGCTGTGTTTCCTTCCCTCCAGCGTGGGGCGGATGACTAATTCTCCAGCGGGGCACCAGGCGAAGTAGTTGGCTCGCACGATGGGCCACCTGACAAACCATGGTGTTCCCGCCGCCAGTGGTAGGTGGAAGGTAAGACCAAATGAGGAACGGCAACGCGGGGTTTTGTTAAAGAGCACCCTCTTCCGTGCCCACGTTCTCAGCCAACTAGAAAATATGAAAAACACCCAGCAGGTGGAGGCCACACACCTTAATTCCCAGCGAAGATGACACTGGACAACCAGGCTTGGTGTTCACGTGGGTTGGGCTTGTCTGCTCCTCACTCTTGGTCTAGACCTTGGAAGAATTTATCTGAGGCCAAACCTGAGAACTCTGGGAAGACACACTTAATGAGGGTGCATACTGATATCACCAATAGTTTTAATTTTTTCTCCTCTGACAGGTCAAAAAAAAAAAGCATGCTTTATTTACAAGGTCTGTAAAATTTCAAATTTGGTAAAAGTTGAATATTTTTGATGAATCAAGGATCTCTTGACATATCACAGTAAGTGGTAGAGTGAACATTCTTCCGGTGGCTTTCAACGTTCCTAACTTAGAATAAAAACACACACTATATTGTGACCTCATTGACATAGTGTGTGCGCGTGTGGCAGGATTTTTCAGACTGCTATCGAAGCCCATTGCCATGTCGAGAAACGTAGTTAGCGCTTTGTGGCCAGCGTTAAAAAAAAAAAAAAAAAGATCCACATTCCACACAGCAATGATAACCACTGGCTTGTAGATTTTCGGTTTCGGTCGTGTGTATAGGATTCGATTTACGTATAAGTATGTGTACATACATTTGCGAATGTGACAGGTGTATATGTACGTGTGGACACGGCACGTACGGGACATGTACTTGCACGTATGCGTATGAAGGACACGCGTGACCTTGGTCACAACCTGAAATGTGTGCACGCTGCGCGGGCATTAAGTATCTAATGAGGCCGTTTCTCTCGGTGTCACATCGGTCAAGTCCGGCCTCAGACCGAAAGCCACCAGCCCGCTTCCCGGCAAGGCGCACAAGCCACCCCCGAGTTCAGCCGCGGGGTGCGGGCACCCACCGGTCCCCCGCACCTGTCCTGGGAGTGCTCGCGGCGTGGGACCCCTCAGCGCCTCTCGCGCGGCCCCGGCCCCCACCGCCCCTGCCCGCCCCCGGCCCCGCCCCTCACCTAAGCGACCCGGCCGCAGAGCCAGGTCACCGCGGCACCTTCCCACGCTTCAGCGCGCCGGCGACGGGAGCGCGCACGCTGCCCGGTTCCGGAGAGCGCCGCGGCGTCGGTGGCGGGTGCGCGCACGCTGGCGGGGACCGGGGAGCGCCGCGGCGTCGCTAGCGGGCGCGCGCACGCCGGCGGCCCGCGGGGTGGAGGGCGTCGGCGTCGGGCGCGCGCGCGCAGGCGGGACCGCGCACGCCAGCCCCGGCCGGCGGCCATCTTTCCTCCCGGCGGCTGCTCCCGGTGCAAGTGCGGGGTCTGCGGCCCTGCCGGCGCCCTCGGCCTCGGCCGGAGCAGTGGGGAGGCGTGGATGAGGGGGGAGGTGAGGAGGAGCCGCCCCCCCAGTGTCGCCGCCTCCCCCACCCGAGGGCAGGCCGGGCGGGCACAGCCCCCAGGGCGGGCTCGGGGTCGCTCCCCGCTGCGGCGTAGCCCTCCCCGCAGGCGACCCCTCCTCTCAGGAGACCCCTCCCCGCGGGACACCCCTCCCCTCGGAGACCCCTCCCCGTAAGAGGCCCCTCCCCCGCGGGAGCCCGCCCCGCCCGCCCCGCTGCTCTCAGGGTCGGGGGCTCCTCCCAGATGGGATAAGCTGTAAAGATGTTTAGTTTTGAAGGGGATTTCAAAACGAGGCCCAAGGTGTCCCTCGGAGGCGCCAGTAGGAAGGTAAGAGCGGCCTGTGTGTCTGCGGCGTCTCGGGCCCTCCGGGCGGGCGGCCTGCGTCGGGGATCCGGGCCCCCGGAGGCGGGCGGGGGGCCGCGGGGCCGGCCCGCTGCGCGGCCACCTGCTTCTGATGCGCTAAAGCGGGTCTGATGAGGAAAAGGGCTTTGTAGACGGGAATCGCCGGTGATCTGCGCTCCTTAGGTTCCAGACACTGCAAGGATGCTGAAGGCGGACAGCCCTTTGAATCCCGGTGGTGATAGAACTCCGGCAAAGGACATAATGTTTCTGTTTAAGATGAGCTCTCGCTACTCTCACCCTTGACTTCTGGTAGCGGTTGCTTTCAGAATCCACCACCTAAGGGGTGGTTTCTGTTGTAGGAAGTGGCCAGGATGTGTCTGTTAATGGCAACAACCTCTGAAATGCAGGCGCAACTCCTCGCCGGCCACGTGTTTGGATCCGAGGCTGTGTGGATTATTCTTCACCAGCTTTCTGGAAGGAGTGCGGGGACACTCTGGGACCGTTGGTCATACCATTATTCTTACAATTGTTTAGAGTGAGGGGGAGCAGGCTCCGGCTATCCTGCTGCCCTCTCTGATGACCGGCGGCTATTGGTTCAGCGGAACTGCCAACAGATAGGTGCCAGTGCTGTTTCATTCCCTTGTTTTTCACCATTTCTCCTCTGTGCCGGTTCATGGGTCCCTTTTCTGCCTGCTTAGGTTTTAAAGGTTCAAAATAAAAATCTGGCCCCCGTGCTTGAAGTGTTTGAAAAGTTTAAGTGAATCGAATTAGTTGATTATTTACTGAAGAATTTTTTAAACGTCTTTTACTTTATTTTTTATTTTATTTACTTACTTTAAAATGGTTTTTAATGTTTATTTGAGAGAGGGAGAGAGCGCGGGGGAGGGTCAGAGAGAGAGAACCCCAAGCAGCTACGCTGTCAGCACAGACCCCAGCACGGGGCTTGATCTCCCCAACCATGAGATCATGACCTGAGCCGAAAGCAAGAGTAGGACGCTTGACAACGGGGCCACTCAGATGCCCCTAAAATGTCTTTTAAATGCTTTGCATATTGTTTCTGTTTGTTGAGTATATTCTGTATGTTACACTTAAATAAATAGCTGAGTTGTCACATAATCCTAAGTGCATACTCCAAGTAGGAACATCCCTTTAAAATTGTGCTCTGGGAGGGGCACCCCGGGGGCTCAGTCGGTTAAGCGTCCGACTTCGGCTCAGGTCATGATCTCGTGGTTCGTGAGTTCGAGCCCCGTGTTGGGCTGTGTGCTGACAGCTCTGAGCCTGGAGCTGCTTCGGATTCTGTGTCTCCCTCCCTCTCCCTCCCCCCCCCCCCCGCCGCCCCCCCCCCCCCCCCCCCCCGCCGGCTCTCTTTCTGTCTCTCAAAAATAAACTTTAAAAAAGATTTCAAAAACATGTAAATAAAATTGTGCTTTAGGGGTGTGTATGATGGCCTCCTAGGATGAAGGAAGGGAACCCAGTAGGGAGTTGGTAGAGAAGTGTGCTGATGATTTTCAGGCTTTGAGTTGTGCATGGCCGTGATTGGTTGAGGGCAGCTGGCTGCAGGGCTGGGTGTTAGAGCTGGGTACTGTGTACGTGTGGCAGGGTGGGCAGGGGTGACCTTCCGTGGCTTGGGTACTCATGGAGATTACAGGTGAGATGGAGGAGGGTAGAAGAGGCCTCGGAGCACTCCGCACCAGATCTGGTGTACAGGCGAGGTGGAGAGCACAAGGCTGGTTGTGCATGCACAGCGAGCTGGTGGCAGGTCGCCACCTCACAACCCATGTCACTTCTCCGCAGGGGCTCCTGATTTCTCTTACAGACAGGAGTGCCCCCGCATGCCCTGCCAGTGCCCGGACCCTGTCTTCTCAACTATGAGCACAGCTCCAGCCCGAGGAAGGTGCTCATCTAGCAGTCACGGTCTCGGGGGAGGCTGCATACCCTGCTTTTTAGCTGTGCAGAACCGTTTTCTTTTTGATTGGGGTGCAGATTAGACATCCAATGTATGTGTCTTAGGTCATGTCCCTAGAAGAGCTTGAGGAGGTGACCTCGCTGCAGGTGAAACGGAGGCGGGAGAAGGAGAGGGCAGGGGAAAGGGTCTTCTTCCTTGGAGCCTGTCTCAGCCCCACGGGGAACTCAGGAGCTTGGCTGGCATCACGGGGCTGCCCCCTTCTTGAGTGAAGGGACCTGGAATTCTGTCACCCTCCCGTATCAGTCGGTCGTTGGCTGCAGGCCGCTCTTGGCGTGAGGGTGGGAGTGTGGCACTGGGCCCCTCTGCTGAGGGCAGTCACCCTGAGGGTAGCCTTTAGGAGCCGGCGGTGGCTCACACATGGCGGCTGGGGGATGGGTGGGGAGTCAACAGCAGGTGCCGCTTGAAGGATGTCTGCGGTCCGCTGCACCCTTGTGACCACCCCACCCCCATCACATAACATTCCCAGCATTCCGTAGGCTCCCTCCTGCCCCCTTCCAGTCAGTATCCCTTCTCCCAAAGATAATTGCTGTTTGATCTCTGTTACTGTAGGTGAGTTTTGCCTGCTGAACTTGGTGTGAGTGGAGTCACATCCGGTTTGTTCCCGTTTTCCGGATTTGGATTCTTTGGGTCCTCATTTCTCTGCGTTCCTCCACACTATAGTTGATGCATTCTGTACTTATGGGTGTGTGTAATGTCAGGTGTGCACTTACACTCATGTGCTGGGTTCTGCACACACTTAGGCTTTGCTCTAGTGCACACACCTGCAGCGTGTGGAGGGGGCCGGTGGCCTTACTTCCTTGTCAACATTCATCATTGTTAGTCCTTTTAATTTTGGCAATTCTGGTGGCGATGTAGTTTCATTGTAGCTTTAATTTTGTTTCCTCGCAACTAATTCCTTTGAGCAGGTACAAATGCATTTTCCTTAATTTTCTTTGGCTATGATACAATTCTATCCCCTCATTTAAAAAGCAAAAGGTTATAATGGTCTTTCCTTCATGTATTAAATTATTCGTAATTGTTTCTCCTTTCTTGGGCTGGGTAGAAAACTGAATATGGCCACCTTTTAAATACATCTTTTTTTCCCCAAATTAAATGAGTATTTTAGTGGTTATTTGTAAAGGCTCTGTGTAGCATATGAAACATCATAAGGAAAAGTCCATGCCCTCCTTATAATCTTGTTGGAGAGACAAGACTTAGTTCGAAGTTAAATAACTATTGAGGGCGCCTGGGTGGTCAGTCGGTTGGGTGTCCCACTTTGGCTCAGGTCATGATCTCGCGGTTCGTGGGTTCAAGCCCCGCATCGGGCTCCATGCCGACAGCTCAGAATCTGGAGCCTGCTTCCGATTCTGTCTCCTCCTCTCTGCCCCTCCCCCACTCGCACTCCTTCTCTCTGTGTGTGTCTCTCTCTCTCTCAAAAATAAACAACAACAAAAAAGCTAAATAACTATTGTTACTGTAACTATTGAAGTAGTGTTGTTACTACATTCAAGAATTCTGTTGGGGCTGGTCCAGGGAGAGGTAGAGTTGGTTGGGGCTTAGTCTTGAAGGATGGATAGAATTAGGGTTGGTGGGTGGAAGGGGTTACATGGAGTAAGTGTACACTGGACTCCACTGATTCTAAGTCACACAGCTTCCCGATTTCTAGTATTTCTGAAGTCAGGATACATCTTGGTGGCATGACCTAGTTAGCCCAGTATTTTTTCCCTTTCTCGGAGTGCATAAAAGAATATTTTAGGAGCCATTTAATCACAAGTATAGAAATCCATTGAAAATAGCTTAGTAGGGGGAAAAATTTATGGGAGGAATATGGTGCTATTTCAAAGAACGTAAGGACAGACGTAATCCAGATACCAAGTCATCAGGACCCGGGTGGTTACTCGGTTTTTCTCCCCGAGCTGTGCTGTCTCCTTCATTCTTGCCTCCCTGCCCACTGGCTTTCTCCCTTTTTCTTGCACATGATCTCAGCAGTGTATGATTTCCTGTATGGGGCAGTTGGATCTCAATTGCATTCCTCAGGAGAGGAAATCTGATTGGTCTGAGTCAGCTTTCCGCCTGATGAGCTGAGTCTGGGATGAGGTTGGGGTCTCTGGTCCACATAGAGCAGTATAGATGTGTGAGTTGTAGGGTGTGGATTCTCCAAGAGGGGAGTGGTTGTTAAATGGAACGTCTAGGTTCCTATGGACATAGACGGAGATGTGGAACAGGCTGTTGATTGTACCTGTGTGAAATGAGGGAGAAATCTGGGCCAGACATGCAGATTTGGTAGTTACCGGCAGGTAGATGACTCAGAAAGAAGTCCCTAGGGAGAAGGCCTGGCGTTTGGGATGGGGTGTGGCCTGCGGGGTATTTTAACATCTAATAAGTGAGGAGAATACTTAGGAAAGAATCACACCTGGTGGAGGGCGGGGTGGGGTGGTGGGGAGGAGGCGCGACCACAGTGCCAAGCGCTGCAGGGAGGCACTGCGGCAATACTAACAAGCCACCAGGAAGACCTGGGTGGCTTCGTGGGGACAATACTCCAGGGTGGTAGGGTTGGAAGTCAGATCGCAGCATGCAGGGAGTGACCGGGAGGTCAAAAAGTGGCGAGATCTTTTTTTTTTTTTTTAAGTTTTTAGTTATTTTGGGGGGGGGCACATGTGAGCAGGGGAGGGGCAGACAGAGGGAGACAGAATCCCAAGCAGGATCCGTGCCATCAGGGCGGAGCCCGACGTGGGGCTCCATCTCGCAAGCATGAGATCATGACCTGAGCTGAAATCAAGAGTCAGACGCTCAGCCGACTGAGCCACCCAGGCGCCCCTGAAGTGTTTAACTTTGTAAGAAACTGCCAAGTGTCCTGCAAAGTGGCCGCGCCATCTTGCCTCCCCACCAACAAACAGTGAGCGGTCCTTTTGCCTCACATCCTGTCCAGCCTCGGTGGTTGTCAGTGATCGCATTGTGGTCAGTCTGCTAGGAGGCAGTGATGTCCTCGTCGTTTTCCTTTGCGGCTCCCTGATGACAAGGGGTGTGGATCACCTTTTCACGTGCTCATTTGCCATCTGTATACGTTCCCTTTTGCCCACTTTTCAGTTAGTTGTCTTCTTACTGTTGAGTCTCAAGAGTTCTTTGTATACGTTTCTTATGTATATACAAATATTTTGCGAATATACAAGTTCTTTTTCAAATGTGTCTTTTGCATATATTTTCCCCCAGTTTCTTCTAGCTTGTTTTTCTCATTCTCTTAACTGTCTTTTGCAGAGCAGAAGTTTGTGATTCTAATGCAGTCCAATTTTATCAATACTTTCTTTCATGGATTACGCTTCTGACGTCGTGTCTAAAAAGTTTGCCAAACACAAGGTCACGTGGCTTCTACAAGACGTTAGCTTCCAGTAGTTTTATACTTTTGTGTTTTACATTTGGGTCTGTGATCCATTTTGGGGAAATTTTTGTGAAAGATACAAGGTCAGTGTCTGGTTTTCTGCTTTTGTTGTTATTCGTTTTTTTGCATGGATGACCAGTTGCTGCAGCCTGTTTTGTTGAAAAGCTGCCCTTTCTTTGTTGATCTGTTTGGGGTTTGTTTTGTTGTGTTTGTTTTGCCTACGTCACCCTGTCTTGATTTCTGTAGCATTATGGGAAGTCTTGAAGTTGGATAGTGCCGCTTTGTTCTTTTTCGTCAGCATTGTGTGGGGTATTCTGGGATTTTCATTGGGATTGTGCAATCTGTAGATGAAGTTGGGAAAACCTGACATTTTGACAATATTGAGTCTTCCTGTCCAACATGGGGTAAGTACCTCCAGGGTTTAGTTCTTTGATTTCATTCATCAGACTTTGATAGTTTTCCTTGTGTAAACCTTATATGTGTTTTGTTAGATTTAGATCTAAGTGATTCATTTCTCTGGACCTAATATAATGGCCCTGTTTTTAATTTCAAATTCCAGCCGTTCATTGCTGGTATAAAGGAAAGTAGTTGAGTTTTGATTTGTATTAACCTTTAGCTCAGCTCCCAGCAGCCAGTTTCATAGTCTCGGTTTCCAGACATTTGACTTTTTTTTCTTTAATTTTTTTTAACGTTTTTATTTATTTTTGAGACAGACAGAGACAGAGCACGAGCAGGGGTGGGACAGAGAGAGAGGGACACACAGAATCCAAAGCAGGCTCCAGGCTCTGAGCTGTCAGCACAGAGCCCGACGCGGGGCTCGAACTCACGGACCGCGAGATCATGACCTGAGCCGAGGTCAGCCGCTTAACTGACTGAGCCACCCAGGCGCCCCCATTTAACTTTTTTTTTTTTTTTAGGAGTCTACGTTCCACATATAAGTGCGCTCAGACAGTATTTGTCTTTGACTGGCTTATTTCACTGAGCACAGTGTCCTCAGGGTCCACCCATGTTGTCACAGATGGCAGGATCTTCATCTTTCTCGTGGCCAAATAACATCCTGTCGTGTATCCAGTGGCCGCATATTTGTCCATCATCTGTTGATGTACATTTTGGTCGTTTCCATTTCTTGGTTGTTGGGAGAAACGCTGCAGTGAATATGAGGGTGCGGATAGCTCTTTGAGATCCTGTTTTTATTTCCTTTGGCTGTTACACACCCAGAAATGGGATTGCTGGATCATAAGGTCGTTCTGTTTTTTAAAAAAATTTTTAACGTTTATTTATTATTGAGAGACAGAGCATGAGCAGGGGAGGGGCAGAGAGAGGGAGACACAGAATCCAAAGCAGGCTCCAGGCTCCGAGCTGTCAGCACAGAGCCCGACGTGGAGCTCCAGCCCACGAACCGCGAGAGCATGATCTGAGCCGGAGTCAGATGCTCAACTGGCTGAGCCACCCAGGCGCCCCAGGTTGTTCTGTTTTTAATTTTTTGAGGAACCTCCATACTGTTTTCCATAGCGGAAGTGATGTTTTTGGTTTTGTTTTTGATCAGTTTGTTGGAATTTTCTACATAGATGATCCTGTCATCTGTGATCAAATACAGTTTTCTTTTTCTCTTCCTGGTTAGTCTACCTGTTATTTCCGTTTCTTTTCTCAGTGCACTCTGCGTTAGCTCCGACTTTCAGGAATGGTAAATCAGTGGTGTGGAGGGAAAGCCCTAGCCTTGTTCCTGATCTTACTGGGAAAGTTGCTAGTTTGTCGCCATTAAGTTTGATGTTAACTGCAGATACTTTGTGGATGTTTTTTATCAAGGTGAGGAAGTTCCCTTCTATTTCTCATTTACTGAGTTCTTATCATGAATAACGGGTGTTGGGGTTTGTCAAATGCTTTTCTGCATCTACTGATGTGGTCATGTGATTTTTCTTTAGTCCGTCGGTGTGGCGGATTACCCTCAGTGATTTCTGAATGCTGAACCAGCCTTGCCGGCCTGGGATCACCACCACCGGCTGTCTTCTGTATTTATTTTTATACCTTGTTGGATTGTGTTTGACAGTATTTTGTCGGGGGGTTTTGCATCTATATTCATAAGAGATAGTGGTCTTTGATATTACTTGTGATATTTTTTTCTGGGTTTGGCATTAGGGTAATGCTGGGCTCATAGAAGGAGTTGTTATACTCTAGGGCCTACCAAAGCCAGCTACTGCAAGTTTAATTTTCCTCTTTGATAGCTGTAGACAATTTTTTCTTCTTCTTAAGTTTATTTATTTTGAGAGAGACAGTGCAAGCGGGGAAGGAGCAGAGAGAGGGGGACAGAGGATCGGAAGTGGGCGCTTGGCTCGAACTCAGAAACTGTGAGATCATGACCTGAGCCGAAGTCAACCATTCAACCGACTTGAGCCACCCAGGCGCCTAGGTTTGGACTACGCTTAAGATTGTAGAACTCTGATTGGCTGGCTCTGTAAAACTGCCCTCTATTCTGCAATTGAAGATCTTATGTAAAATCTTTTAACTTAAAAAAAATCCCATGCTATTCTGTTTTAAAAAGCTGGCACTGGGTATATGTGTTGTCATGCCTACTCTGTGTACGTTGCAGTAGAAACTAAAACTTTCTTACAGATCTGTCAGTGAGTGAAGTAAAAATGCGTTCTAAGGTCAGACTTAAAAGTGTTAATTTTCTGTCAGGCTGGTATCACACTGCCGTTTTATCCGCCAGTGCCGCGTCTCTTCTCTTGGGTGTAATTAACTGGTGGCCTTCACACACAAGACCAAAAACCTGTAGTTCCCTGTAGCAGAGGTCGGGAATTCACGATCTGGTTCTCAGGGAAATCAAGCAGAAGAGAAGGGCTGAGACCGTTTGTCTAGTTCTCTTTGTACTACTTGCACTCAGGGCCTAGGGCGAGGCAAGCAGGGCCCCTCAAGTACCACTGGGCGGGTTCAAGGTGGCCTTACTGTCAAGCTCACACTGTGGCTGGCCCTGCACTGGCACCGCCCTGAGCGTGAGCACCTCCTTAAATTTTGTTCCCCAGGTATGAGCTTGCCTCGCTAGTCCCCGCCTGCCTTTGCACACATAAGCCGATTTTCGTGGGTTATGCAGTGAATTGCCAACTAGGTCTCTTAACTAAAGTAATGCGCATTACAGGAAGCTCATAGGACTGCAGAAGAGCCTCAAAAGAGTTTATTGCAAAAGCAGTCTGGAGTTTTCTTCGAATGTAACTTTCCGTATATTCTTAGAACTTTCACAGAATGCAGACAGCTGGGAGCTTGGAAGTTAGGCATCTTATTATTTTATACCACCGTAAGGGTATCTGCCTTCCACACATTCCTGTTCTGCCACGGCCTCTGCGTGCCCGCACCGGTTGTCGTCATAAAGGCAGGAGCAGGAACTTCCGTCGGCGTGTGTCCATGCGGTCCAGCACCTCCCGTGGTAACCGGGTTAAAGATGGAAATGCCTGCTGGCGGTGTGGGTGCCGTGTAAGTTGTCTCAACCTGCCGGCTGGGGGGCGGGGGGCAGGGGGCAGTTGAACATCAGAGGTCTTAACAAGGTACATGCCTTCTCATCCAGTTATTGTGCTTTAAGACCTTTATCCTAAGGAACTAATCTGACAGGTGCAGAGGAAAGACGCAGGGGAAGAGATGATCGCGGGGACACCCATAATATTGAACAATTTGAAACAACGTAAACGTCTAGCAGGAAATTTGTGAAGCAAATGGTAATACAACAGTGTAACGGAATACTAGACAGCCGTTATTAATATTTATATTTTAATGTCTTATATTTATTAAAAGGATTCGTTGTTAATGGAAATGAGCAGATTACAAAACAGGACTTCAGTGTGCATTTAAATTACATTAATCTAAATGTCACAATACCTGCTTCACCACTTTCTTAATTTCCAGTGAATGAAGGACGTGGTACTTACAGTTCCTGTAGAATGGTGGCTTGGAGCAGTACGTTCTTGTTGTCCACTCAGTTTTGTGGGACGGGGATCTGAGAGCAGTTGGTGGGTGGTTCTGGCTCAGGATCTCTGTGAGGCTGCGGTGCCTAAAGCCTTACCTGGGGGGGCTGGCTTCTCCACGTGCTGGGGGAGCCACTCCTGGGCTGGCTTGTCCACGTGCACCGAAGTTAGTGCTGGGTCTTGGTGGGAGATGTCAGTTCCCTGCTACGTGCACATCTCCTTAGAACTTGACTGTCCTCCTGACATGGCGTGTGACCTGGGAGTGCAGGGAGTGAGCGGCATGCCTGTACGAGGCAGTCCTGAAAGTCACATACATTTTTGTCGGATTCTGTTTGTCTGTCCGGTCCACACTCAAGGTCGGGGGTGGGGGTGGGGGTGGGGGTCACGCTCCACCTCTTAAAGGGAAGCAACCTCAAAGACCTTGTGGAAGTATGCTGAAGCCACCGCAGAAGGGGTATCAGTTTCAGCTAAGTTGTAAATGCTAATAACACATGACTTACATGTGCTATTTTTCTGTCTTAACAGCCTATTAGGATTTAAATATTATGGCTTTCCTTCTCTCCTACTGGCTATGTAACTATTATGCAAATATGAAGCAGTTAAAAAGCAAAGATTATCAACCAAACAAGTTTTTAGTAGATGTTTTGGCGAAACTTAGTTGACTCAGAGACAGTTTTGTAGCTCTGCGCCTTAGAAACGTAAGCAGGTGTCATTTATTTGCAGCAGTGGGAATTTACTTATTTAGATCATTTACCTCTTTGATCCAGCCACCCTTGGAGAAGGGGGAGGCACACAGTTGGGCCAGGGGGAGTAGATAATTTTGGACTGGGTGTCTGTGGGTTGTCACCATGACAGCCGTAGGGCAGGAGGCAGTCACGTGAGGGTATAGAAGAGAGGTGAGTGAAGTAGGGGAGTATCACGGTAAATTTTGGGCCATCTGGGAGCCCTTTTGGCTGGTGGTATACCAGAATGGAGGGACGAAGCTTGTTTTCCTTTTCGTGCTGTGTGTATCCTGTTTCCAGAACCCCAAGCAAATGGCATAAGGTTAGTGCCCTAGGCTTTTGTATGCTGGACTGGGATCCTTGCTACTATGTATATATGGACCTCGTTGCCATCGGGGAGGAGGGACAGCACGGACAGAAGTGGCCAGCCTCGGAGAAGTGGTAATCACCTGCAGATTGCTCAACGTGGCTGGAGTCAGTGTTGGAGAGAAGGCCGGTGAGAGGCGGGCAGGGCCCAGATCATAAAGGTTCTGTGGGTCACACTCAGGCATATCCAGGCCTGTGGGTGAGCCAGTGAGGGATTTTGAGCAGTAAAGTGACTGTGGGCAAACGGGTTTTGGAGAGATGAGTGTGGGGCGGTGCGGGTGGTGGGAGGCCAGGCGAGAGAGGGAGGCAGCCGCAGTTGTGCAGACGAGTAATGCGGGCCTGACGCACCGTGGTGGGCACCTGAGTGGAGGGGCCTTCGAGAGCTGTGGACGAGGTAGAATCCGTGAGCTCTGCAACGAGAGGGGGCCCTTCAGGCGTTCGTCTGGGATTACCGGAGTGGAGAGTGAGGCCGTGAACCGAGACGTTAAATTCCTAGGGAGTTGTTCGGTTTGAGTGGTGGAGGGTGTTCAGGAAGCGCCGGTCTGGAGCTTCGGGTGGAGACCCGGAGTCCCTCAGTCCATCAGCAGGTGGTGGAAATTGCGCGATGCCCGGAGTCCTCAGGAGAAAGGGTTCGCTCAGAGGCTCCGAACAGAACTCCCACGGCTGCCAGCATTTACACAAGAGGCAGAGAAAGGGGCGTGCAAAGGCGATCGTGCCGTCAGGACCCGGTGAGCGGAAGGCTAGCGTGATGTCCGTGTGTGTGGGTGGCCAGACAGTAGCTTTAATGAGGGAATGTGTGGAGGCAGAGTGGGAAAAAGCAGGGACTGGTGGAGGACCGCGGACCTGTTGAATGAGGCTTTATTTTGAGGCTTTTGTGTTTTGCTGTAGCCATTCCTCTCTGCCTTGTGTTTAGACTTGA
Organism: Leopardus geoffroyi; assembly: GCF_018350155.1. Taxonomy (NCBI): domain Eukaryota; kingdom Metazoa; phylum Chordata; class Mammalia; order Carnivora; family Felidae; genus Leopardus; species Leopardus geoffroyi. Next base: position 168,043,974 of record NC_059331.1, read on the forward strand.
TGTTATCCCAAAGCAGAGAGTCAAGTCGTTCCATCTCTTTTCTAAAATTAAAATTTTGTTTTATGTTTAAAAATTACCGTACATGGGGGCGCCTGGGTGGCTCCGTCGGTTAGGCGTCTGACGCTGGATTTCGGCTCAGGCCATGGGCTCACTGTTCGCGGGATCAAGCACCGTGTCGGGCTTGAGCTGACAGTGTGGAGTGTGCTTGGGATTCTCTCTCTCTTCTCTCTCTCTGCCCTTCCCCCACTCGTTCCCCCTCTGTCTCTCAAAAAACATAAACTTAAAACAATTTGAAAATTAAAAAAATACATGCTCATTGTGTGGACTTGGAAGTATTTATGTTTATTCTTAAAAAAAATTTTTTTTAATGTATATTTTTGAGAGAGCGACAGAGAGACCAAGCGCAAGCAGGGGAGGGGCAGAGAGACAGGGAGGCACAGAATCCGAAGCAGGCTCCAGGCTCCGACTGAGCCATCCAGGCGCCCCCGTTTATCCTTTCTTTTTGGACATTTAGGTTGTTTGTTTTTATCGTGAACATCCTTAGAGCCAACAATGTAATTATTTTTTAGGATAAATTAAAGAAGTTGAATTGCTTGGTCAAAGTATGCACATCGTAAAGGCTTTTGATACACTTTGTTCTCTGGAAAACAGGAATTAGTTTCTATTCCCTGGTTGCTTGGGTTCAGTGCTGCCTTTGCTTCTTTGCCCCGCTGTCAGCCTCTCGGGCATTTTCTCTCCAGGGTGTTTCCGTTTCCCTCTTCCCTCGTTACAGCTGGCAGGCCACCGTCCTCGGTATTTGTCCTCTGGCAGGGTGCTTTGCCCCTGTGCTCTCACTTCTTGACTTTTTAATTTAAATGTGTTAGCATTCCTTGGAAGTTCTTCCAAGGAAGAAATCAGAGCCAGAGAGTCCAGAACTTTGGCAAAAACTGCAGGGCTCAGGTGTCGGACCGCCGGTCTGTGGTCCAGGATGCGCTGCTGGGGGTTGTGTGGCCTGCACACGCCGTGTCTGCCATCTCGCCGCGCTGCTGTTTCCCGTGGAAGGTCCCAGGAGCACGCCCTGGGAAGGTGGCTCCAATAAAACCCTGCTTCCTTTTGAGTTAATTTTCCTTTTAATGAAGCTTTAATGCTCTAATGTTTTTTTTTTTTTTTTTTTTTTTTTAATTTTTTTTTTTAACGTTTATTTATTTTTGGGACAGAGAGAGACAGAGCATGAATGGGGGAGGGGCAGAGAGAGAGGGAGACACAGAATCGGAAACAGGCTCCAGGCTCTGAGCCATCAGCCCAGAGCACGACGCGGGGCTCGAACTCACGGACCGCGAGATCGTGACCTGGCTGAAGTCGGACGCTTAACCGACTGCGCCACCCAGGCGCCCCTGCTCTAATGTTTTTAAGGGGCATCAGTAAACCCTGGTGTGTGGGCGAGCAGCACACTTCATACCACATCCTTACTGCAACACATGAAGTTGTGTGGGGCGCCTGGGTGGCTCAGTCGGCTGAGTGTCAGGCTTCGGCTCGGGTCGTGATCTCGCGGTCTGTGAGTTCGAGCCCCGCGTTGGGCTCTGTGCTGACAGCTCGGTGCCTGGAATCTGCTTCGGATTCTGTGTCTCCCTCGCTCTCTGCCCCTCCCCCACTCATGCTCAGTCTCTGTCTCAGAAATAAATAAACATTTAAAAAAATTTAAAAAAACCAAAACAAAACATGAAGTTGTGAAAAGCGTGATGAGAACCTGAAAAAAATGTTATCTCCATGACCAACTACAGTTTCATTGCTTATCTTTTCTGGGCTTCTGTTTTTCACAACTTGTAATACCAAAGTGATAATTCTTGTTAATCAGAAAGTCAGACTGAATTACTTTTAATATTACCTTGCTCTAATAATGTTTCCATTTCCAGTAAGGGGCCTTTAAAGCAGTGTTAATTTTTTTTTTTAATTGAAAAAAATTATAAAAACAATGAGATCCATCTAAAGACAGATCCATCCATCTAAAGACTCCTGATTTCCCCACTGTTACCAGTTTCCTCAGTGTCTGTTTGGAACTAGTGTAAACATAAATAAACATATCCCCCCATCACCGTTTCAGTGATAAGGGGAGAACGTACTACAGTTCTCCTGAGTGCTGTATCTTTTTTTTAAATTAATTAATTTATTTTTTATTAAAAAACTTTTTTTAATGTTCATTTATTTTTGAGAGAGAGAGTGAGATGGGGGAGGGCCAGAGAGAGGGAGACACAGAATCGGAAGCAGGCTCCAGGCTCCGAGCTGTCAGCACAGAACCCGACGCAGGGCTCGAACCACGAACCGTGAGAACATGACCTGAGCCCAAGTCGGACGCCCAACCGACTGAGCCCCCCAGATGCCCCTCCTGAGTGCTGTGTCGTAACGAGTCCACACCAGCACCTGTAGGTCTCTGGCGCTCTGTTTCCTAGGTGTATCACGTTCCACTACATGGTTTGTATCCTGTAAGTCTTTCCAAGTTTATCGGAATGGGATTGAAACTGTTGCATTTTGCTTTGGATACTTTTTAAAGTGGGCTCTTTTCTGATTATAAAATAATGTTTATTACAGAAAATTTTAAATTACTGCCATAAGTAAAGAAAAATCACTTCTTTGGAACCCTCCCCTCTATTTAGAAATAATACACTATTAATATGTGGATAAGTGTTCTTCCAGTCTTTTTCTATATATTTTTTGAATTAGGAATCATTTTGCACATTTTGTTTTATAAATATGATATTTAGCACTTACTGTATTTGATGCACCTTTAAATACTTTTTGCTTGCACGTGAAGTTAGTTTCTCTTAGATTTTCATAGAGGTTCTTAGGAAAAACCTGCAAGTTGTAGGTGGTGCATTATTCACAAATAATACTTTTGCTAACATTTAACATTTTAATTAACTCAAAAGGAAGTGTTTTACTTGACTATTCTTTGAGTTGTGTAAAACTGCTCTTCTGTTAGTGCATGAGAGTGGGAAAATACCAACTTAAAACAGGTGTGAAACTGATTATTCTGTTTACACTGTTAAATGTAGTAAATTGCTAACGGAAAATAACCCAAATAGTGAAACAGAGGAAGCTTCATAATTGCTTTAAAAATCAAGATATTAATAAGCATGCTGAAGTTCTTTTTATAAATGGTTAGCGGTCCGTCTGAGCATTTGGTTTATGGAAATTACATTATATAAATGTACTTTGACTTCCACTCAGATTTTCGACCATAAATTTTTAAATTCAGATAGTTAATGAAATCTGATTTAAACTATATATGACTGATTTTTTTTTTAACTTCATTTTGTTACCCCTAAACAACAAAAAAAAACGTTTTTTATCCTATTGAAAAACATCTTTGTTAATGGCATTTTTGAAGTTTGGCCACATTCAATTTTCAGAGGAGACAAGATAATGTGTCTAAAGCTCAAGGCTCAAATAGGGAAGTTTGCTTCGTTCACTCTTGTTTACGTGTTGAGGAAGATGTGTAGTGTCACAGCTGTGGAGGGAAGATGAGGGTCGAAAGGACCGTGGGCGCCGACTCGTCATGCCAGAAACACTTGATGAGTGTGTTTTGTGAACTGGTATAGAACTGCTCCTGAGAATTCCCTGCTTTTTCTAGGCCTGTAGGGTTTAAAATGCAAGCGGTGCTTTCCAGTATGCGTGTAATAAATCGGAGCGGTCACGGTCTGAGGGTTCTTTTTGGTGGTGCTTCCTTGTTCTTTTCCTCCCAGCCACTTCGTATGGACTTGTTTACGTGGAGCTGGTTTTGAAAATTTATGTCGTCTTGTGGCTTCACTGGTTTATTACAAAGGTGAGAACGTATTCCATGGGCATGGGTAATAACTCAAGCGGTAGAAAATAACGACGCGGAGGAAAGCGGTCCAAGTCCCCCCCACCTCACCTCTCACCCGCCCCTCACTGCCTCCGTCACGGGTCCTGACAGTCAGACTGTTCTCTGCGTGTGGAATCGTCCGGGGGCATGCTCCTCTCTCGTTTAAACACCTGCTAGAGCATGTGAAACAGGCTGCAGCACTCCTCTTACCGCCTGATAACCCATCTTGGAGATCGTTCCAGATGAGCGCAGGCGGATTGACCACATTCTTTTCGAGAGCCAGATGATCCTGTGTGCAGTGAACGTTGCACAACTTATCTGTCTTATATTTTAATGGCCGTTTATGGTCAGTTTTTCACTAAGCAACATTGCAGTGCATATCCTTGTAAATAATGCCTTGTAAATGCCTTTGTAAATGCCTTTAATTCGTATAGGTCACATTTCTAGAAGTGCTAGCTCAAAGGCTGTGCACATTTGGGAGTTTAGTAGATGCACCTCGATTGCTGAGGTGGGTTATCAGCGAATGAAAGTGCCTGCTGTCTGTAACTCACAGCAGCTCCCTGAGTCTGTTTGCCAAACAGATAGGGAAAAATCCTCTTTCGTTGGGTGTCTATTGCATGTTTCTAAAATGAGTAAAAATGAAGTTCTTAGGTTTAGAAGATTTTTATTTCTCTCTGCACTGTTTATAGCTTTTGCTGATTTTACAAATAATTGGCTTTGCGTTATTATAGGTAGTTGTTCCTATTTTGTTATTTTATTAACCTGTGTTATATTTTTCCGTGTAGAAAGTTCTAATTTTTATGTACTCAAATTTATTAAATAAATGACAAACCGTAACAAGACTTAGTGTTGACGTGATACATCTTTCTTAGAGAAAGTCTTCTTTCATATGGAGATTTTTTAGTGCTCATATTACCTTCACATTTTTATAGCTAGCCCTTTATATATATATATATATATATATATATATATATATATGTATATATATATATGTGTATGTGTATATATATATGTATACATATAAATCTTATATCTGTTAGGGATCTGTTGTTTTTTTTTTTTTAAGTTTATTAATTTATTTTGAGAGAGTGGGGGAGAGAGCGAGAATCCCAAGCAGGCATGTGGGGCTTGAACTCACAAACCATGAGACCATGACCTGACACAAAACTGAGGGCGCTTAACCAGCTGAACCACCCAGGAGCCCTAGGGATCTGTTTTGACGTATAGACTAAAGCTACATTGTTATTTATTTAGGTCACCCAGTTTTTCCAGTAATAGTTATTAAATAATACACATTCTACATAGATTTGAAATGCTACCTTTATCACATGCTGATCTTTCTTTCCATTTGAGTCTCCCTGGAGAGTCTCTGAATTTGACCTGCCTGATCATGCTTTAGCCTCATTAGTGTAGGTCACTGTTTGTCCCAAAGGATGGTGTGTGATGATTTAGGTGGCACATGAAGGAACATTGTAAAAACTGAGCAGTGTTAATTTCAGAATAACTAGGGTGTCAGATCCGTGATTTCTCTGAAATGCTTGCTCACCATGAGGTCAGAGTAGGCGGTTGTCAGCCAGGTGTCAGTGTTCGGTGGCTGCAGTTTGGGAATATGGGCATATGGAGTACGGACTATATACACGGCCCATGTGGCTAGTGTGCATTTCTGTCCACTGAGTCTCCCTATGCATTGTGGTGGGGTTTATTTTTCTAGCAACCTGATGAATTTCACTTTCAGAAATTGATAGTTATTTTGCTAGTGTGAGGTACACACAGGTATTGGTAATAGCAAATTGGGATTATGTCTGTGCCTTTATTTTTTCCCACCTGACTGCTGTGCCTGACGTGGGTTGGGGTTTTATAACAACAGAAAAATATGTCATTTTTGAAGTCTGAAGGTCAAGATTGTCTTGTAAATTAAGGCACTAAGGATAATTATGATTGTCATCATATGTCTTCATTTATAATAAGGACCACATTAGTGAGCCGCTGGAACTAGCTTTTTAGTCTCGTAAGCTTACAGCCTGCATAGGAGGAAGCACAAATCAAACAAATGATAAGATTTTTGAGACGTGGTTTCTCATGCCCTGGCTGAGAGAGTGAACCTATCCCATTATGAGCCCGGTCTCCATGTAAAACCACCGTGCTCAGGCTTTATTTTGAAACCATAAGGCATACCACCCCTAAACCGTTAAACTTTGGGGGAACAAACAGGAAAGATTTCTGAACAGCCTGAAAGTAAGTGCAGAATGGGACGGTGAATTAAATTAATGAAAAGTTGAGAACGCTTCATCTGGGGTATTGTATTTAATTACAAAGGCTAAGCTGCTAATTGGCCAAAGGTATGATGAAAAGTGACTTTAGTAACAAAGCAAATAACCTCACTGTCCGGTGAGTCAGTTCGCGGATCACTTAGAGACACGTGTGGCCACTTTTCAGTCTCCAGGGAAGACAGAGCTGGTCTGTACACACTGAGGCGCTCACTGATGCTTTGACATGAACACGAGCTGGGTAAATAAACAAGTCTAACTTTTGTCTAGCTCCTCTTTTAATTTCCTTAACCTTTTAAAACCCATTGATGACTTTGTGACAGACAGTAACATAGACGTGATGTGTGGTGTTGTGGAAAAGCAGAGCTGCGCCAGACGCCATGGTGGCCCAGTAGGGGCTTTGGTCCAGCGAGGTCCCGCAGCAGAAGCTAGAGCCTCTCCTAGCCGAAGGGTGGTCTTGCCTCTTGCCCGTGTTTGAGAGGAGTACCTAACAGAGCGTCCGTTCGTCACTCCTGCGTAGGGGATTTAGTCCTCTAGCTTTGTGAAGATGGGGGCAGTCATGACCAGCACCCTCTTCTCTCCATCCTGAGAGCCGAAAGGTCTCCTCTTGTCCGTCACTTCAAGAGGAGCGTCAGATCTTTGTGATGTAAACCTTTTACCTTGAGCCAGGGGAAGTACATCTTGACTGTGGGGGAAAGAATTGGGAACAACTTGAAGAAAGTACTTCGAATACCACGCGTACAGAGTTGAGTGAAGGTGTCCCTGAGCGGGGTGAGTGGGTGGGCACAAGCCCCCTCCCTTTTCTAAAATCACCCTGAGACTAGTACCAAATAAAAGGGCGCATACAGAAGGTCGGGCCCTGGACGCTTTCTTGAAACTGAAGTTTGTTGAACCACAGCCACACCTGGTGTTCTGGTTAGGAATTCATTTTCAGAATCCAATTCTGTCAGAGAAGGGGAATAAGTAACATTTGCCTGATCTAATGATGGACATGTGAGTTTGTGTTCTCTGTGGTGTTCGATATCAAAATTAAAAAATAAAATTATAGACTTATCTTCCTCTGAAGCTTTACATAGCACCTCATACTCCTTTATTGGGATGATAAACTGTTCTTTTGCTTTGAGGAACTTTGTTTCTTTCTTTTAATTTTTATCTTTTATTTATTTAAAAATTTTTTTTGATGTTTATTTATTTTTGAGAGAGAGAAAGAGAGACAGAGTACAAGCAGGGGAGGGGCAGAGAGACAGGGAGACCCAGAATCCGAAGCAGTTCCAGGCTCCGAGCTGTCAGTGCAGAGCCCGATGTGGGGCTTGAACCCACGAACCGTGAGATCATGATCTGAGCCAAAGTCGGACGCTCAACCGACTGAGCCACCCAGGCGCCCCAGGAACTTAGTTTCTGATAATTGTAATCCAGTGTTTCCTTTTTAATTTAGCTGATTTGAAATGTAACAATGCAGTTTTGTTTTCATGGTGTTGAGTTTTAGGAGGAACTGGAGCTCAAGACAGCAGTACCGTAGGGCTCGTGATGGCCTCGTGCCTTCGCGCTGGTGGGCCCGGTCACCTGGGTGGCGTCTGCGGGATTCTCCACGTTCGCTGTCTGTCCCGTAGTAGTTGATAAAGTGCTTGAGGAGGTACTTTGAGATCAGGCAAATCCTGTTTTTTTCCTCAAACTTCTGCCCACTAACTTTAGCATGCCTCGGTAGCTCTTGTCTGCAGTGTTTATTACTGTGGTGTTTGGTGATACCTTTCCTCTCTCCTACTTTTATTAACTGCATTCTGTGAGAAGAGATTTTTCTTCTGTCTTGTTTATATATTTATTTGATTATGTAAGTATGGAGGCATAGCTAATGTATTTTACCGTATGCAGTAACGCCTAATGCCATCATCATTGCATAACCTCTCTCTAATTGTAAGAGAATATTGGAAAAGCTCAGATTGAGGAGGAGAGTCCAAGATATGAAAGGTAAAGGTGGAGGAACTGTTAGAGATCGGTAAGGAGTAGGGAAAAAAATGGTAATTAACTGCAATGTAGGACCCTGGATGGGATCCTAGAACAGGCAGAGATCTTCAGTATAAAAATGGGTAAATTTCTTTTTTTTTTTTTTTTTTTCAACCTTTATTTATTTTTGGGACAGAGAGAGACAGAGCATGAACGGGGGAGGGGCAGAGAGAGAAGGAGACACAGAATCGGAAACAGGCTCCAGGCTCTGAGCCATCAGCCCAGAGCCTGACGCGGGGCTCGAACTCACGGACCGCGAGATCGTGACCTGGCTGAAGTCGGGCGCTTAACCGACTGCGCCACCCAGGCGCCCCAAAAATGGGTAAATTTCTAATGAAGTTTGTGGTTCAGTTAGTGATCCTGGCCCCATTTTAATTTCCTGTTCTTGCTAATTGCAGTCTGGTTATGAAGGGGGACTAGGGTATAAGAGACCAGGGGATTAGGGAACTCACAATATCATTTCTGCAACTTTGTCTAAAATTAGTTCAAAGTTCAGAGTTTTAAAAGTTTAAAGAATAATACTAAGTGAATAACGATACAGATGGTCTAGCTGTGCTACAGCGTGTGACAGTGGCAGAGGAGTGTCCCTGAGACGCTGGTGTAGGTGGTGGTCTTGCTGGAGGGGGCGGGGCCTCCGTGCCGGGAGTCACCTTTCTTCACTCTTCCCTCTGTCCAGGTGCGTCCAGACGTGATCCTCCCTGTGCTGTCCTCCACCTTCCAGCCTCTGTGCCTGGGTACTGCGGACGATGTGGCATGTGTGGCTGTTACTCCCCACCTTTGCCGCCCCCACCCCCGCTTTCTGCCGTAACTGACCGTGGACTCACTGTGGTGTGGGTTACTCTGTGGGCTCAGTCAGGGTTTGCTGTGGGGACGTGTTCAGACACTTGTCTCTACGGGCGGGCGGGTTTAGCGTGTCCAGAAGGGCAGCTTGGCGGTCAGAGGAGCTGGCCCGTCCACCTGAGCAGTCATACTTTCCAGATGGAGTTGGGCTCACCAACATTTGTAAGAGTGATTGATTAAGTAAGGAATGTTGATGAGATTTATAATACTTATAACATTTTGAAATTATTTGTCGACCTCCTGAGGGAGTTTAGAACATTGGAATTATTGGTTGGATTTAGGATTTGTTTGGCCACTATTCCGATTTTGGTGGCACTAAATGTTGGTAGATAGATGAGGGCCTTTCTAATACCCGCCTCAATAGATAAGTGATTTTACATTCTAGTCAACTTTAAAATCTTTCCAGTTTCAGATTTCCCAGTTGTACCTTTATTCTTTCTAAATTTAATCCTTTATTCATTCAGTTGGGCACAGTGCTAAATATCGGGATTATAAACACCAAGACACGGGCCTTGTTCTGAACGAATTTATAATTTATTGAAGGAGAAACATACAATTAAAGTTACCTTTACTCTTTCCTCTCTGCAGGTGCATTAAGATAAAAAATGTTTTTCTCTTTAAATAGACACTTTGTTTTATCTTTAAGTGATAAAACCCTGTAAATCTAGACCCTGCTAAATATTTCACATTGTCAGGCTTGTGTGGTTAGAGCTTGGTCCGCAGGGGCGCGGCCGTGGGCTCTCCGCCTGTGTGGCTGTGGGCCCCGCAGGGCTGCTTCCTCTCCTGCCGCGCGGTCCACGCCTACTCGTTCCCAGACTGGGGCCCAACGTGTACCTCCCTGTGCTCGGATCATTCCTTACTTGCGGCTGGAACTGATGGAGTTCAAGTTTTACTCTCTGATCTTCTGCTCGGAGGGCTGACAGTGCACTCCTCCCCAGACCAACTGTGCCCACGCCAGCGCTCAGTGGCTAGCACTCCGTGGCACGGCGTGTTGAACGGTGATCTGCCCATGGCGGAGGCCGCGTCCTTGTGGGTGACACCCACGTAGCCTCCGTGGTTTTGACTAGCGCAGATAGTCGCGTGCTCCGTGCCCTTCCACGAGCGTCTTCTGCGCCGAGGCCGTCGTCGCCTCGGCGAGCTCCCGGTGGATGGTGTGGAGGAACGGGAATGACGGTGGCCTCCGAGGGGGAGCTTCGTGGGCGAGAGGACGTTTAAGCGGAGTCTCACCCGAGACGAGCGCGGCTTGGGTGCGTGCTGGGGTCAGGAGGGAAGCGGGGCCGCCCTGGGCAGAAGGGAGCAGGGCTTGAGGCCTAGGGATCGTGGGAGAGATGCGCTTGAGGCAGCACCAGGAGATGGCCCATGAGGAGCCGGGAGAAGGAGAAGTGTTTTAGCCATGATACCCCCATGCTAAGGCTGTGTTTGAACTTGATCCCTCAGAGGACATTGGTGGTCGTCAGACTAGGTTCTCTGATAGGATGACTAACACGAAATAGAAAATAAGGGCAGTGTAGTAACGTTTTACATAAATTTGGTTAATTTAAATGAGCATTGAGAAGAGATGCTTGCTTGCTTGCTTGCTTGCTTTTTCTTTTTTAGTGTTTATTTATTTCTGAGAGACAGTGCGAGCCAGGGAGGGGCAGAGAGAGAGGGAGACACAGAACCTGAAGCAGGTTCAGGCTCCAAGCTGTCAGCACACCGCCCGACGTGGGGCTCGAACTCACAAACCGTGGGATCATGACCTGAGCCAAAGTCGGACGCTTAACCAACTGAGCCGCCCAGGCGCCCCGAGAAGAGATGATTCTTATATTTGACCTTCAGTGATCTTTTAGGAAACGATTGAGAATAGGTTGCAGTTTTTTGTTGGCTTTAAAGGGCTGGCAGTCTGATGTGACGTGATCCAGAAGGAGTCACAGGGGTCTCAGCTGAACCGTTGCTTTTGTTACCTGCTAACTCACGAGTCGCACCCCCGTCTCCGTGGCCCTGAATTGCGAGGGTGTCATCGCCTCCCTCCCATCCCTGCCGCCATGGTGTGGGCTCCGCAGCCAGAGCTGGAGCCCTCGGGCCCATCCTCGGCCCGGAGCGGACTCTTCCACGGTCATCGCTGAGTGCGGTTCATCCCGGCTCAGCTGTCTTGTGCGCTGTCCCTCCGCCCGCACGGTTTCCCATCTCGTCGTCCTGCTCAACACCTCCTTCTAGGTTGCCTCTCAGACTTGCCGTTTCTTAGCGGTCCCTCAGTGGCTGAGGCAGAGCACCCCTCTTTCCCCGCACTTGGACCCTGTTTGTACCTCGGTGCACGGGGGTGGACTGTCCGCCTTGTTCAGGGTTACTGCTGAGTAACGGCGTCTGGCACACAGCGCGTCCTCAGTAAGCAGGCTTCTTTGCCCTCCCGCCGCACTGTGAGCTCCTGGGGAGCAGGTGCCGTACTTTGAAAATATCTAGGGCCTAGCATGATACACGATTCGCTGAGTACCTGCTGAGTGAATAGATATTCCTCCTGTGCCTCATTTGAATGTCTTTTGAATGGGGACCACGCGGGGCGGCTCTGGCCCTGATCCGGAAGTTGGTTACTGTTCAGGGGCCGCATAGGGATGATCTACGTAATTTATAGACATCGATTGTGTGGTCTGTCGCCCTTTCCTTTGTGCTGGGCTGGCTTTTTACGGCAGCCTCTGTGTCCTGCTCTGATTACTTAGTTCACCTTTTCTAGACATTCTGTATCCTGTGCTTCTGAACTCTGAACTTCTGAACTCTGTCAGATTTTGGTGATTAAGACCTTTTTCTGTGGCCTCCTTCTCCCCATCAGCCTCCTTTCTGGTATATCTTCCAAATTACTTATGTCTTATGAAGACAAAGAATTTTTTTGATTTCTCAAAATGTAAAATAATAATGTTCTTTTTTGAAGTAAATGGTATACTGCTTAGTGGGTTAATAAGTTCTAGCCCACCCGTGTTCAGGTCCTGGACCGTCCACTTTCACACCGCGACAAGGGAAGCCCTCCATCCATGTTGGCCTCTGCGTGTTGCACCTGTGTCCTCCCCTCGTCCCTCCTGTGTAGGGCACGGTGCTTGGGTGTAGACAAATCAGTGCTGGTGGCAGCCAGTGGTGTTCTTAGAGTTGACTTTGTGGTGTGCCTGACTTGATGTGCGAGTTTGGCTGACCCCTCCCTGTAGCCCCTTTTCTTTTTCCTGCAGGATATTTCAGGAGCATGAGTATTCTCTGAAAGGCCTTTTCAGTTTCCAAAGTACAATTTTATTGTTGAAGTTACATATCAGGCTTTGGTGTGTGTCTGTATATCCAGTATTTTAGATTGCTTGCTATACTTCCTTTATTCTTTTTAAATGAATTGTCTTTTGAGTAGGGAGACTGTATGGCCCCTGAGCACAGGTAGGAGGAGTGACCTTCGTGTTTATACGATGTCCCGTGTCCAGGGAATTTGACTTACAGGCCATGAGAAGTTCAGAATACTCAACCGTCAACACGGCCAGCACTGTCTCTTGTGCTTGTGTGGCGCCTCCCACATCATAAGCTTCAGACTTAAATAGAATTTGTAAGAAATTCTAGTATTGAGTTAGAATCTAGTTGTGTGTTTTGAGAGCTAGCACCTGTTTTGATTTTGAAGCTATCGATGCCTCGGTACCGTGTTGCTGGAACCCGAAAGTACTTTTCAGCTGGTGTGCTCACTGCGTCTTTTAGACTGCTTTGTTCTACTTAAAGGAAGTGCTCATCAGTCATCTCGTAAGCATTTGTTGGATACATACGCATGTCGGATGTGGAAGTAAATGAGAGCAGCAAGGTGGAGGGAACCACGGGGTCCTGGAGCCCGTGGTACCGGGCTTTGGGGTTAGTGAGGATGATGAGCTCGTTTGTGTGGGCAAGTAAATCTGGTGCCTGTTTCGCCAGCGTGGACCATTTTGGCTTGTTTAATTTCAGACATGAAATACGTTTTTTCATAGTTGTACCAGGGTATACCATTTTAAGAAATCTCAACTCTAGCTATAACCAAATAATGAACATATATTAAATCTGGACAAATGGAGATAGAAGGGAAAGAAATTATGGACACAGGGATAATGGCTAGAAATTGGTCTATATTATTCTCTAGAAGCTGTCCATAATTCTGAGCATCATAACTTTGCACTTTTTACTATATAGAGTTTCCATTCTCCCTACTCCTTTTTTTTTTTATTTTATTTATTTTTAAAAAAAAAATTTTTTTTTTTTCAACGTTTATTTATTTTTGGGACAGAGAGAGACAGAGCATGAACGGGGGAGGGGCAGAGAGAGAGGGAGACACAGAATCGGAAACAGGCTCTAGGCTCTGAGCCATCAGCCCAGAGCCTGACGCGGGGCTCGAACTCACGGACCGCGAGATCGTGACCTGGCTGAAGTCAGACGCTTAACCGACTGCGCCACCCAGGCGCCCCTCTCCCTACTCCTTTTAATTAAAATTTAAAACAAAATATTTTTCTGACTTTGAACATGTGGTAGATAAAGGCTTTTTATTTGAAATTCAAGAAATGAAATTTTCTTTTTAAAAATTTTTTTTAAAGTTTATTTTGAGAGAGAGTATATGTGCACGCGTGTGCATGAGCGGGGGAGGGGCAGAGAGAGGGAGAGAGAGAATCCCAAGCAGGCTCCGCACTGTCAGCACAGAGCCTGACGCAGGGCTTGAACCCACAAACTGAGGTCATGACCTGAGCTGAGATCAAGAATGGATGCTTAACCGACTGAGCCACTGAGGCACCCCAAGAAATGAAATTTTCTATAGTGGAAAATGGAGGATTTCTTTTCTTTCTTTAATGTTTATTTATTTTTGAGAGACTCAGAGACAGAGCATGAGTGGTGTAGGGGCAGAGAGAGAGAGGGAGACACAGAATCTGAAGCAGGCTCCGGTCTCTGAGCTGTCCGCACAGAGCCCGACCCGGGGCTCAAACCCACGAACCATAAAGTCATGACCTGAGCCGAAGTCGGACACTTAACCGACTGAGCCACCCAGGCACCACTGTCCCGCCCCCCCTTTTTTTGAGTAAGCTCTACTCCCTACGTGGGGCTTGAATTCATGACCCCAAGATCAAGAGTTGCATGCACGGCCTACTGACTGAGCCAGCCAGGTGCCCTGGATTTATTTCTTTGGTTTCAATTTTGTCGGTGAGAAATTTTTCATTCTGCACACTGTTGATTCACATATCAATGTATAATTTTTTTAATGTTTATTTATTTTTGGGAGGGAGAGAGAGAGAGAGAGCACGTGCACACACGGGCAGGGGAAGGGTAGAGAGAGGGGGACAGAGGATCCAAAGCGGGCTCTGCACTGACAGCAGAGAGCTGACGAGGGGCGGGTGGGGCTCAAACTCCTGAACCAGGAGATCATGACATGAGCCGAAGTCGGACACAACCGACTTGGCCACCCAGGTGCCCCTCTCAGTGTATAATTTTAAATTGGCTTAACTACTGGGGTGCCTGGGTGGCTCAGTCGGTTGAGCGTCTGACTTCAGCTCAGGTCATGATCTCGCGGTCTGTGAGTTCGAGCCCCGCGTCGGGCTCTGTGCTAACAGCTCGGAGCCCGGAGCCTGTTTCAGATTCTGTGTCTCCCTCTCTCTCTGCCCCTCCCCTGCTCATGCTCTGTCTCTCTCTGTCTCAAAAATAAATACAAACATTAAAAAAATTTTTAATTGGCTTAATTACTTGCCTTCCGACACTATTTTGATGGTGTGTTTGTTTTTGTTAAGAAATTTATTTTTGTAATGATTCATATATAATGTCTTGGACTGTTAGTTTTAGTTTGAATTACATTTGTAAAAATAAAATGCCCATTCGCTGTAAACTGGAACACTTCGGGGGAGAGGAGAGTTGTCTTTACGTATTTTTATTTTATTAGGAATGTTTAACTTTCCCATTGATTGCTTTGGTTCCTTCTACATACCGAGTAATCTTGTTCAAAATTTAGTTTTACTTATGATGAAAAAAGATTTTTTTACCATTCAGTAACAGTACAGAAATTGTTTTATCAAAATTTGTATTGAGATAATCGTACACTCATGTTCATCCGTTAGGAATAATACAGAAAGGTCTCTTGTTTGCATTGCCTGATTTCCCCTGGGAGTTGTATTTTGCAAAACTAGTGTGATAATCACAACCAGGATATTGACATTGATATAATGCATTGACATTATTCAGATATTTCTGGTTTCACTTGAAGTCTCTTGTGTGTGTAAAGAAATCAGAGTTTATTCCTGGAAAACTACTGTTAGTTAAAATACTAACTTTAATTAGATCTGTCATCTGGCGGGAGGGAACCATTTAACCTCGTGTGCTCAGATTTCTCATTAAGTCAGAATGTTTGTATGATGCTTAGAATCCCTTTTGGGTCAAAACATTCTATAATTTTTGTATGAGAGCATTTTAGAATTTGAAATTATAACCTTCTTTCTCTTTTCTCTTTTTGTGTTTAGGAAGAAAAGGCTTCTCTTTTACATCGTACTCAGGAAGAAAGAAGAAAGAGAGAGGTAAAAACAGTTTTATAATAGTCTCTTTAGATAAACATTTTTCCATAGCATTTAAATAAGGGTTGATTTTGCTGTTATATATATGCATGGTATGCATATGCATATATACATATTTTTACATCTATGAAACTTTAGAAACATTTCTGGATTTTTTGGATTTTATAATAAGTAATTTATTCTGGAACCACTGTGGAAAAGATGGACTACAAGGGCAGTTTCCAGAATACAGGGGGAAAAGAGGCTTTTATAAAGTTCAGTTGCTTGCGTGTGATATGGTTTCCAGAAGATCTAGAAAAACTTAGTATATAACGCTCATCTTTTGCCAAGCAGAAGAAGCAAACTCACTGTGAAGGCAGTTACCATAACTCCTTGTGAACAAGTAAAATAGATGAAAGGAGCTGTGACATTTGTTGTTTTATTCTTTCTCTTTTTAAATATCTGTTTATTTATTTTGAGAGAGAGTGCACACACATGCGCACATGTGGAGGAGGGGCAGAGGGAGGGAGAGAGGATGATCCCAGGCAGCCTCCGTGCTGTCAGCACAGAACCCAACACGGGGCCCGGTCCCACGACCCCTGAGGTCATGACCTCATGACACCAGGAGTCAGATGCTTAACTGGCTGAGCCACCTAGGTGCCCGTTTTATTCTTTTTTTTTTTTTTTTTTAATTTTTTTTTTTTTCAACGTTTATTTATTTTTGGGACAGAGAGAGACAGCGCATGAACGGGGGAGGGGCAGAAAGAGAGGGAGACACAGAATCGGAAACAGGCTCCGGGCTCTGAGCCATCAGCCCAGAGCCCGACGCGGGGCTCGAACTCACGGACCGCGAGATCGTGACCTGGCTGAAGTCGGACGCTTAACCGACTGCGCCACCCAGGCGCCCCCCGTTTTATTCTTTATTTTACATTTCATCTTTCTGGTGACAGTGGCTTTATTTTATTGATTAATCAGCAATTATGGTATTTTAGGCCTATTTTTCTAGAGTTTTATTTTGTTTTCTAATAATTCATTTGTTCCTTTAAGAAATACTATTGAGAGCTTGTTACATTCCAGGGACTGCTCTGCCTACAGGGGACACAGATAGTAAATAAGACCATGTTCTGGGCGCTTGGGATTCTCTCCCTCTCTCTGTCCCTCCCCCGCTCATCATCACTTGCGCACTCTCTCTTCTCTCTCTCAAAAAAAAGAAAAAAAAAAAAAAGCTTGAAAAGGGCGGATAACATGTTCTTGTGTGGTTATAGAACACAGAGATTCACCAAGCTGTTGAGACGGTGCTAAGTGCTGTGAGTGAGGTAGAGTGAGGTGATAATAACTGGGAAGGCCTGCTTTCAGGTAGGGCATTCAGGGAAAGACTCTCCGAGTTGGGCAGAGAGTTGAGCAGGATTCCTGAAGGAGGAAAAAGAAGCTCCTATGGAAAGCTGGAGGAAGAACTTCCTTGGTGCAGGAAGCAGCAAATATGGAGACTTTCAGGTGGGGTTTCTCACCCTCAGCACTGTTGACATCTTGGACTCATTAATTCTTTGTTGTGGGGCTTTATCCTGTACATCGAGGGGTGTGTAGCAGCCTCCAGGGCCTCTGTTCTACCCACTAGATGCCACAACACTCCCTCTCACTGGTTGACATAACCAAAAATGTCTCCAGAAGTTACCAAATGTGGTAAAATTGCTCACAGTTGAAAATGACCATTTATTGGTTAATGTCTTTTATCTTTTCTGGAAAACTCTCAGCTCTCATCTCTTCCAATAGTGTTTTAGCTCCGTTCTTCCTCTCCTCTTCTTGGACTCAGATTACTTATGTATTTGACCTTGGCCTTATCCCGTACTCTTCTGTATATTTATCCTTTTGAATATTTCGGCTTTGGTTTGGGTATTTCTTCTGACCTAACTTCTAATTTACAGATTATCTCTTTACCAGTGACTGATTGTCACATAATATCCATTAACCTGTGGATCAGATTTTTATTTTAGTTCTAGAATTTTCTTTGATTCTTTTAATTTTATGAACATTTTAATTTTAACTGTCTTTTAATTTCGTGAATATAACTGTAGATTATTAAAGATAGTTTTTAAGCTCCAGTATTTGGATCACCTGTGGGTTTGTTGTTTGTCCTCTTGATTTTTAGTTCTTGTCTTTTGCCCGATTGTTTTGGTTGAATACTGACATTCTGTATTCCAAAATGAAGAGAGATCTACAGGCTCTCGATGATGATCTCTTCTTTCTGGAAAGCATTGCCTTTGATTTTGGCCGGCAGTAGGGAGAGGGATGGGTCGCCTTTAAATAATACAGAGTCGAGCTGATCTACAGCTGGTCTTCAGTCCTTGTCAGGATCCATCTGTTTCCAGTCCAGCTGAGATGCAGCCGTTAGGTCCCGGTCCCAGCCAGGACACTGGAATGTCACCGAGACTTCCTCCTCAGTGAACAACCGAATGCATAAAAATAGAAAACTCCTGGGACAGTATATGGGTCTTTAATTAGGTGCTCTTAGAATCATCGTAGTAGCGAATAGAGTCCCAAACTAGGTTTAAGCTCAGGGCTTCCTTCGCTGTAACCACTTGAAGCTCAGAAAGCACGCCTGCGCGACCTGATTGGTCTTCTGGGTGAGTGTGTGTGTGCCTTTCAGGCCTGGCAGGTGGCACTCACCTGCCAGGTGGCACAGAAAGCGTGAGACAGTGTCACGTGGTAAGATGGGCACAACTTTTAGTGTCACGCCTGAGTGTGAATCCTGACTCCCTTAGGTCTTTCGGCACCGGTGTCTTTATGGAAATTTCAGCTTCTGCATCAGGAAACCGGGAGTGACGTTCATCTAGGGTTGTCAGGCGTCTCGGGGTTGGCACGTCGTAGACTTTCAAGCGGTGGCGGCTACGTTGCTTGCGATGACGATGTGAAAAAAAAATTTGTTTTGCTAGGTCACTGGAAATTTTCAAGACAGTCTTAGGTCAGTCAAAACTAGAGTTTCCACTTTGAAATGAGAAAGTGACTTTTAAAATTGATGTTCGTGTCGTCCGTTTTCCTTCCTGTATGGAAAACCGCAGTTGTTGTTGGAAGTCTCACTGTGCTGGGAGGAGTGGAAGGTGGTGTCGCCGTTTTGGAAAACAGTCCGGTAGCTCCTCACGTGCTAGTCCTGCTCGTGGGCGTGCACCCAAGAGAAACGTAACCGTGTCCACACGAAACTTTGACATGAGTGTGTGCGGCAGCGATGTTCGCAGCAGCCCAGAGTGGGAACCGCCCGAGTGTCTATCGGGCGGTAAATGGTAAACCGTGGGACGGCCGCACAATGAAATACCGTACGTACTGGCCGTAAAAAGTAGTGGAGAACCAACACGTGACACGACACGGCTCTGCCTTGAAAACGTCGTGCCAGGTGAACAAGGCCTGACACAAAAGGCCGCGCGTTATCTGACTCCACGATAAGAAATGTCCGGAATAGGCAATCCCGTGCAGACGGAAATTCGGTCAGTGGTTGCCGTGGATGTGGGGGCACCCGGGAGAGGGAACGAGAGACGAGTGCTAATGAGAACAGGGGGTGTGGAGTGGCTGATGAAAGTATTCTCAAACTAGATGGTGGTGGTAGTTGAACCTTGAAGATATGAAAGACCGGTAAGCGGTACGCTTGAAAGATTGAATTTTGTGGTATGTAAATTCTGTAGTTGTTTTTTTTAAGTCTTTACTAGCTAAATGTCAATTCACTCCGACCAATTGTTCCTTCCTCCCTTCATCATGCAGGAGGAAAGGCGAAGGTTGAAAAATGCAATAATCATACAGTCATTTATCCGAGGCTATCGAGACCGGAAACAGCAAGTAAGTTTGCTTTCAAGCTGAGAAAGAGTTGGAAAGGCCCGCCAGAGTTTGTTTCAGATAGGGCCTTGGAGTCTTAGAAGTGGAATCGTTTTGTGGGGATTTTAGTACACCTGTTTCATGACAGGTAATGTTGATGATAGCGTTTTCCCCAGAAATTAACCGTATTCGTTTATATTTACATAAAGATTTACGGATAGGGGAGTTTTGAGGTGATTTTTAAATGATAAAAACAGAGACACGGGCTGCAGCTCAGGATCAAAGCGGAAGGAGGCGGCGGAAGACCATTTTAGGGGAGTGGAGGGTTTTTATTCCAATCCAGGTTTTCTGGGTTTCATTTCCCCTTTTCCCAAGAGCTGCCCCGTCACGGCCCCCTCACTGCGCCCCCGCCGTGCAGACCCCAGGGCGCATGTGGACCGCGCCGTCCGCCCGCCCGTCACGCCTGTGTGTGGTTTGTCTCGTCTCCAGCACTCCATCCAGAGAAGCGCCTTTGACCGCTACGCCAGCGCCTCGCAGTCCGGTGGCACCTTCTCCATTGCCAGTGGTCCCAACCTTACCCTTTTGGTGAGGCGGCTTCTGTTTTTCTACAAACAGAACGAAGACTCAAAACGTTTGGTGAGTGTTAACTGTGTTCTCACTTATCCTTATTTATGGATTTTCCGGTGTTTTTTTTAATGGGGCCAGATAACCCTGCAAAGGCATACGTCTTTCTGAACTTCCCTCAGCCCGCCACGATAGGTCATCTTTGTGGTGTCGCGTTTCACCTCTTATCTTAAAGAGCGATAGAAATTTTCAGTAGTTTTTTCATTTTCTTATTATGGAAAATGTCAAATATAAGAAAAAGTAGAATAATCTGGTGAGCCATCCTCCACGTACCCATGACTCAGCGTTGGTAGTCAGCAACACCTCTCTCACCCCGAGCCCCACGTACCTGTGCCTTCAGTCACTCTTGTGATGCGCACCTAAATATCATAGCATGTTATCTGTAAATATTTTAAAGTGTATTTATTGGGGGGGGGGCAGAGAGAGAGGGAGAGAGAATCCTAAGCAGGCTCCGTGCTGTCAGTGTGGAGCCAGACGCCAGGCTTGACTTCACAGATGGTGAGATCATGACCTGAACCTAAATCAGGAGTCCCAGACACTTAATGGACTGAGCCACGCAGGTGCCCCTGTAAATACTTTAATATGAATCTGTGACCTACAGGGCCTTGCTCTTAAAACATTCAGAGGGCTACTGGAGGGGTTGTGGGAGGGGGGATAGGCTAAATGGGGAAGGGGCATTAAGAAATCTACTCCTGAAATCATTGTTGCACTATATGCTAACTAATTTGGATGTAAATTAAAAAAAAAAATTAAATTAAAAAAAATTAAAAAAAACAATTAAAATAAAGTTAATTTCTAAAAAACAAATTCAGAATATAATTGTAGTACTTTAAAATTTTATAGGCTTCTGATGTAATCAGTGATGAGGAACAGTGTTGAAAAATACCTATGGATGCATAGATGAATAAACTTTTAAAAAATGTAACTTGTTACTATGTCATCTCTCAGGACATATTAAGAGATTTCTGTGTAACTCGTTCGGTTAGATACGTATTTATTCTCGGAAATTCTTGTTTACTTGTAATAAAAATTTCAGATTATATTAAACGAGGTACACAATGAAAAGTCAGTCTTCCACGCCCCAACCATACATACTAGAAAATCCCCAGAGGAAATGTAAATACAGAGGACAAAGGGACACTTTATTGTGGATCTGGTGTTTGGTTTTAATTTTCTTTAATTATTCTGGAGTTAATAATTGCCTCACTTTTGTTTAATTTTCTTGGGGTCTCTTGATAAAGTCGTCTTCCACTTTTGACAGGACTATGATGCTTCTCAGTGTAATTTTCCGTGACTGAAGATGTCAGATAGTCTGATGCTTTGTTTTCCCCGGAGCTATTCTTGGATTTCCGAAACCTTTGCACCAGTTTGGATCCTTTGCCTCTCATTATCTTGGGAAAGTCACTCGCTTTGCTTCAGTTTTGGATCCTCCTTCCTGATTCCATTATCTTTTTGCTTTCTTGGTTTACTCCCTTCATATCCTCAGTTGACTTCCCAAGAAAGGGTGAATAAGGTGTTTTTAAAACTTGACGCATCTGCGTTTAGGAAATAATAACAATAAGTTAGGCAAAGTAAGTGTTTAAAGTAGTGATAGTACAGCCTTTCGGATGCCGTTGATACATTTGTCAAGGTTGTAAAATACAGTATCCGAACACAGTCCAGAGTGTTTAAGTGTCACTACTGCTTTGGGCTTTCTTATTTCATAGGCAACTTGAATCATAATTACTTGATTAATATATTTGCACCTTAGTCTTGAAGTTTCTATAATTGCCCTTTAGATTTTTCTGATGTTTAGTTACAGTACATGCTCTTCTTATTTGTTAATAGACGGCACATAATTGAGAATGAACCGCATGTCAGATTGGCAGAAAGTCTTGTATCCTATTAGTTCCTGAGAAAAGACGGACAGGTTAGCTCCAGACACCTCGTGAAGAAAGCTTGTGTGTGGGCAAGTTCATACTTGGAATGGGTCACAGAAATGATCTTCCCGAAACTTAGGACACGCTCTTGTTTTATAAAACGCTTTTGCGGGGCGCCTGCCTTGGGTGGCTCAGTCGGTGAAGCGTCCGACTTCAGCTCGGGTCGTGATCTCGCGGTTTGTGAGTCTGATGTCGGGCTATCTGCTCTCATCACGGAGCCCGCTTCGGATCCTCTGTCCCCCTCTCTTTCTGTCCCTCCCCCACTTGCATGTTCTCTCTCTCTCTCTCAAAACTGAACATTAAAAAAAAATGCTTTTGGGCGCCTGGGTGGCTCAGTCGGTTAAGCGTCCCGACTTCAGCTCAGGTCACAATCTCGCGGTCTGTGAGTTCGAGCCCCACGTCGGGCTCTGTGCTGACTCCTCAGAGCCTGGAGCCTGTTTCAGATTCTGTGTCTCCCTCTCTCTCTCTCACCCTCCCCCGTTCATGCTCTGTCTCTCTCTGTCTCAAAAATAAATAAACGTTAAAAAAAAATAAAAAAAAAAAAGCTTTTGCGTGAATATTTTGTCTGATAACAACGTTATATGAAATAAGTGTTCCTGTCAGAGGAGAAACGCCTTAAAGATAACAGGCAGAGGGAAGGTTATGCGGCACATTGATAAGTAGCCACATTTAAGAAGCCGTCTTAATTTTAACTCGTTCTAATGGGTGTCATGAAGTGAACAAAAAACAGTTTTACGAAAATGCGGCAGAGAAAGTAGAAGAGATTCCTTGTTAAGTCCTGAGTTTTCGAAATCATTTCTGGTAGCCACGCCCATAGTAGGTAGGCCTCCGGGGTGCAAGTCAGACAGAGATCCAACTCAGCGTCCGCGGAGTTCACTGACCAGTCGTTGTGTCCAGGAGACTGGGCAGTTCTGGCCGCATCCCTGACTTTTTTCTCCCCCCAGATCTACTGAGGTATAGTTGACAAGTAAAGCCGTAGGATGGTTAAAGCGTACACCATGATGATTGGACGAATGTCGACATTGTGAAAGGATCTCTCCCTTCTCCATCGCCTGGCATCCTACATGGAATAGTGGGGCCCTGTGGTTGCCTTTCCTACCCAAATTTCATGGACTTAGGGAAGGGGAATAGCCAAAAGGAAAGGATGCTGGAGAGACAAAGGCAAAAAGTAAAAAGAAGAAACTGATGTCCTTATGTACATTATGATTGATACTATAGTTCTCATTTATTTTTCACTGTGGATTGCTGATTGTTGCAAATGAACTGTTGTTATTTCAGATTCAGATGAGTCTTTTTGTTAATGTTTGTTGATTCGTTTTTTGAGAGAGAGAGAGGGAGACACAGAATCCGAAGCAGGCTCCAGGCTCTGAGCCTTCAGCACAGAGCCCGACGTGCGACTCGCCCTCACGAACCTGGAGGTCGTGACCTGAGCCGAAGTCGGGTGCTCAACCGACTGAGCTGCCCAGGCGCCCCTAGAAGATTTACTTTTTATCATGTTTGATTAAGTATCTCCCTAGCAATTCAGGAAATTTGGAGTGTTATGCAATGCAGTAAACAGTGAGCTTTTATGGATTGAGAGTGACGTATACATATGTTTTGCTGTTTCAGATATGGATGTATCAGAACTTAATTAAACACAGCTCTCTGTTTGTCCAGCAGTTGGATGGATCTGAGAGACTTACATGCTTATTTCAAATAAAGAGATTGATGAGCCTCTGCTGCAGGTAAATCCCATCTAGTCCGCTCCTTACTACAGGCGTGCCATGTCTTGAAGGCGTCTTTGAAGATGATAGGCACTGGGAGAGATCCAGGCATTGTAAGAATCCTACACGATGCTTGCGATCGTTGATTTTCTTCGTCTGTTTCTCCCTTTGTGATTGTGCATTTTTCCTCTCCGTGAACCCAATGCCGCCATGCTGTTTGGCCCATAATAAGCACTGCAAAAAAATGTGAGGGACAGAACGTGTGATTATTTTCCTGTCTACCTTTGAGTCCTGCCTCTGTTCAGAGACACCCGCTAGCAGAGCAGAGTGGTTCAGGCCTTACTGTAGTGAGCGAGAATAATTGAAGGGGGCTCAGGGTGGCATTCGCCATCCAGTACACGTGTGAAGACTTTTTTCTTTTTTACAGGTTATTGCAGAACTGTAATGACGACAGTTTGAATGTTGCACTTCCAATGAGAATGCTTGAGGTGTTTTCGTCCGAGAATACTTACTTGCCTGTTTTACGAGACGCCAGCTACGTGGTGTCCATAATTGAACAGATTTTGCACTACATGGTTCAAAATGGTAAGTAGCAGCGAGGCTCAGGGCTGTGGGTTGGCGTTACCGTGCGAGTGCGCGCAGTGGGGTACTCTGTGCGGCTTGCGCACGGGCTCTAGACCCCCACGTGGGACGGACCGGGCGCCGCGCCCTACCGGGGGTGTGCACCGCTGAGGGGTGTGTGCCCGATTTGTCCTGGGCTCCACCCGCCCCGAACACCTGGATATGCCCACCGGATATGCAAAGCAGGCTTTACACTGGCCTGCTGCTTGAAAATGAAGCAAACGGACGCAGGCTGTCGGAAACCTCTCCGGGTCCTCCCACAGCCGGTCCTCCCGCGTCCTGAGCTGGTAGGAGCTGTGGTGCCGCGAGTCCGTGAGCTCTGGCAGCGGGAAGCCTGTCTCAGGAAAAAGCACACTTTGTCTTCATGTCTGTTCAGTGGAGGAGAGTTAAAGATACTATGTTGGTTTGGATTTTCTTACTGACCGGGTGTGAGAGCTTTTATGCCCCGACACCCTTCTGAACGTGCCTGTCATGCGACATATTATGACCTGGGTCTGAAATTCTTGTGCAGACACGTCAGTGACTCTGTTTCGGAGAAAGACTATGAAACACCCATGGTTTCTAAAGCTTTTACGACAAATGAAGCGGGGTGTGAAACACACATTTAAAAATCTGGTTCCCAGTGTTCTCACAGGTCAAACCCTTCAGGGTGTGGACTTCAGAGGTTTTAGTGGTAAGAGGAGCTATAGGTGATTCTGGAATGCAGTAGTCACTGATGAAAACATAAATAAGTTTCCTCTTGTTTTTTGGAGGTGATGGGTTAATCTAGGCTAAATCTAGCTAGTTGAATCCTCAGTACAAAAACTGTAAACATTAAGTTCTTACACCCCCCCAACCTTACTGTTTGGTTTAAAAAGAAAGAAAGAAACCCTACTTCATTTGTTGAAAAATTAGGGAGCCAACTAAAAGTAATTGAAATTTGTGCAATTTGATCTTTGAAAAAACAACTTAACGGTAATTAGAAATGGTCCTTTGTACCAGTCGATGCATTATTATGCATGTTGATTTAAGGCTGAGCAGTCAGTGAGAATCTTTAGTTTTCTTGTTTTCCAAAAGTATAAAGAGGATAACTAAGACTGCATTATTTTGTGTCGAGAACTAGAAAGTGGTGCCAAGTCTCGCACCGAAACCACTTCTAGCTTCTAGCATCTTCTGTTGTAAAGGCACTTGGTTGTTTTGATAAATTACTTCCTGACTTTTTTTTCTTTCATTGCTGAACTACAGCTAACCTACAGTTATATTAGTTTCAGGTGCAACAGTTCTGTACAAGCGTCAGGGCTCGCCACGATAAGGGCGATCACCAGCCGTCACCACGCGACATTTCTGTTCCCTATGCTCCGCTTTTCACCTCTGTGATTTCTTTATTTAACTGGAAGTTCGTACCTCTTACTTCCATTCACCTGATTCTCCCTCACAGTATTAGTCTATAAAATTTTGGCATTATTTATTAATTATAGTTTCTATTATACGTGACGAGCTGTGAGTTAACGTGAAGCTTTTTTTTTTTTTTCTATTTAAAAAAAATTTTTTTTTTCAACGTTTATTTATTTTTGAGACAGAGAGAGACACAGCATGAACGGGGGAGGGGTAGAGAGAGAGGGAGACACAGAATCGGAAACAGGCTCCAGGCCCTGAGCCATCAGCCCAGAGCCCGACGCGGGGCTCGAACTCACAGACCGCGAGATCGTGACCTGGCTGAAGTCGGACGCTTAACCGACTGCGCCACCCAGGCGCCCCAACGTGAAGCTTTTTAACAAACGCAGCTGAACTTAGTTCTCTAGTCACGCTGTCAGTTAATCTCTTCAATACTCACTTAGATTGATGTTGATACATTAATGCTCTAATATTTAAAAATTTTCTTGACGTGGTGTTTTTTAAAATTCTTGATAGATTCCCTATGCTGTACTTCTTTAAATCTCTGTGACTGACTTATTTTATGACGGGAAAATTGTATCTCTTAATCACGCACTTAGATCTTTCAGTTTCATAGCAGAGGAGCTTCAAGCTTCCCTGTTTCACTAGTGATCAAAACATATGAGGTTTGAAATGGGTGTAGTTACAAAGTAGTTCTCAAGAGGGCGGCCCCGCTGGCTCAGCTGGTAGAGCAGGTGACTCTTGATGCCGCGGTTGTGAGTTCGAGCCTCATGTTGAATGTAGAGATTACTTAAAATCTTCAAAAAAAAAAATAAAAACAAACGTCTAAAGATAGAGTACGGAGTAGTCAGTGTTTGTGGTCATAAGGTCATAACTCAAGTACAGATCTATGTAGGACTGTTTTCATAAAGTAAACCAAGCAAATGGATTTTATTTTATTTTACTTTATTTTATTTTATTTATTTTACTTTTATTTTTTGAGAGGGAGAGCACAGGAAGTGAGGGGGGGAGGAAAAGAGAGGGAGAGGGAGAGAGAGAATCTTAGACTGTATACCCAGTGCGAAGTTGGATGCAAAAACCTAACTTTTGCAGGGCTCGATCTCACAACAGTGAAATCGTGACCTGAGTCATACGCTTAACTGTCTGAGCCACCCAGGCACCCCAGATTGTGTTTTTAATGTGTACCACCAAATGTGTCTGGACAGTATTGAGATGTTCACGATCTACACCTGAAGATTGTCCCTATTGCTTTATAAAAAAGTGACAAATACATATAAAGACTGAATGATTTGGATCATTGGTGATACCAGAGTTGATGTTTACTGCACCCAGAAATCCCATCAGAAGTTTAGAAAGGTCATAAAAGTTGTTACTTCTGCGTAAATGCTCTGGTGCCCATATTACGGTCTCCAAGGGTGTCATTTCCTCTAAAAGGAACTTAAGAGTCCCTGGGGGAAAGATGAATCTGGAGGTGCTCCTGGCGAACGTTGGAGCTCAGGGCCCCCCTCCCATAGGTCACTCCGTTGTCCAAAGATAGGACGATTTGAGAGTCATTGAGGTAATGACTGCAGTGGATTGAAATAACACCAACGTACTCAAGTCTGTGAGTACATGTGGTTCAGAAGTCACAAAACCAGCTGCATACTTGGAAGATGCTTAAGAGGCAGATAAAAACCATCGTAATATATGGGCCTTAATTGGATCCTGATTCAAACAAACAAGTTAAATAAGATTTTAGCATGAGAAAGTTGGAGATTTGAACACCCACTAGATACTTGTGATAGCAAGGAATGACTATTAATTTGTTTTAGCTGTCGTAATGATATTTTTTAAATGTTTATTTATTTTGAGAGAGAGAGAGAGGGAGATACAGAAAATCCCAAGCAGGCTGCACGCCCAGCACGGAGCCTGATAAAGGCTTGATCTCACAACTGTGAGATCATGACCTGAACCGAAATCGAGTTGGATACTTAACTGACTGAGCCACCCAGGCTCTCCTGTCATAATGGTATTTTTAAGAAAAATGAAGTCCTTTGATGATATACTAAAATAATTCTATCTTAGATTCGCTTCCCAGTGAATGGAGGAGTGGGTTATGGGCTATAATTGATAATTGTTGATGGAGGGTGATGGGCACGTGGAGTTTATATGCCATTTCAAGCTGCTTATGTAATTAATTTTTTCCTGAATAAAAAGTTCAAGAGGCACCTAGGTGGCTCAGTCAGTGATGCATGTGACTCTTGATCTTGGGGGTGAGTTCGAACCCCATGTTGGGTGTAGTGATTACTTGAAAAAACGTTAAACTTTAAAAAAAAAAAAAAAAGGAGCCAATAGCTGAGCTATTAAAAAGTTGAGGGGCGGCTGGGTGGCTCAGTGGGTTAAGTGTCTGACTCTTGATTTTGGCTCGGGTCATGATCCCATGGTTTTGAGATCAAGGCCTGCATCAGGCTTTGGGTCAGGCTTCGAGCTGGGCAGGGACCCTGCTTAAGATTCTATCTCTTCCGGGGCACTGGGTGGCTCAGTTGGTTAAGTGTCCGACTTCAGCTCAGGTCATGATCTCACAGCTCGTGATTTCAAGCCCCGCGTCAGGCTCTGTGCTGACGGCTGAGAGCCTGGAGCCTGTTTCAGATTCTGTGTGTCTCTCTCTGTCTGCCCCTCTCCCGTTCATGCTCTCTCTGAAAAATAAGTAAAATATTAAAAAAAAAAAAAAGATTCTCTGTCTTCCTCTCTCTCTCTGTCCCTCCCCCACTTGCACAAATGCTGTCTCTCTCCCTCTCCGTCTCTAAAAAAAAAAAGTTGAATTAACTTAAATTTGGACATATATTTATCAAAAGCATTTAAAAATTGACGCTTTTTTCCCTCTCTTTATGATGAAGGTACGAAATTTTAAATATGTGCTTTTCCTTTCTTTTAGGGTATTATAGATCTCTCTATTTGTTAATTAACAGCAAGCTTCCATCAAGTATTGAATATTCTGATATATCTCGAGTTCCTATAGCAAAAATTTTGCTAGAGAATGTTCTGAAACCATTGCACTTTACTTACAACTCGTGTCCTGAAGGTGCAAGGTGAGAATGGAATAATTTATTGATTTTGTAAGGTCACAAGTTCTGTATCTAATGGTAACTTTTACATAGTATGCTATTTTACATAAAGATTTGAAAGTCAAATTTTTACTTTATTAATGTGACTCAGTTTAAAAAAAAATTACCATCTGTTTGGCCTGTGCCCTAACGTAAATTTATAATTCTGATGACCTGGTTATTTTCCTGCCTCTGAGTAGCTATTGAAAGATCGAAAGACGCAGCAGAGTTTTCTCAGTAGGGAAGGCACAAAATCGGTTAAGTAAATTTCATGGCGACCTAGTTGGTTTTGGATGTTCAGCTTCATTTAATTTAGAAGAGAATATTTGGGAAGTTAATTTTCATCAGTGATTTTATGAATAACATGTTTTGATGAAAGCTTCCATTTTCCTTTTTCAGGCAACAAGTTTTTACAGCCTTCACCGAGGCGTTTTTGGTGGCACCTTTTACAGATCAGATTTTTCACTTCATCATTCCGGCCTTAGCAGACGCGCAGACTGTTTTCCCGTACGAGCCCTTTCTGAGTGCACTGTTGTCGCCGGAGAGCAGGTGTCCCGAGACGGGGGGAGGGGCACCGTGGCTCTTCTTCTTTGTCCTCACTGTCGGCGAGACTTACCTGGGTATGAGATACAGCGTAGGATTTACCTGACCTCACGTATATGTAGTGCTAGCAGACCAGTCACACGAAGGGAATCCAGGGGCGGGTGTGTGTTGTCAAGATGGCCTCTGGGGCGGAATTTCCTGGAAGAGCGTATTTGCTGAAGGTCTGTAGCTTGGACAGTGTCCCTGGGGAAAATTTCCAGGCACAAGAGAAAGACTGATTCAGGGGCGCCTGGCTGGCGTCATCGGTGGAGCGTGTGACTCTCGATCTGGGGGTTGTGAGTTCAAGCCCCATGTTGACTGTAGACATTATTTTAAAATCTTTAAAGGGCTCCTGGGGGGCTCAGTTGGTCGAGCATCCAGGTCACGATCTCACAGTTCATGGGCTCGAGCCCCAAGTCAGGCTCTGCACTGACAATGCGCAGCCTGCTTGGGATTCGCTTTCTCCCTCTCTGCCTCTCAAAATAAATAAGCTTAGGGGCGCCTGGGTGGCTCAGTCGGTTGAGTGTCCGACTTTGGCTCAGGTCATGATTTCACAGCTCATGGGTTCGAGCCCCGTGTCGGGCTCTGTGCCGACAGCTCGGAGCCTGGAGCCTGTGTCTCCCTCTCTCTCTGCCCCTAACCCACTTGCATTCTGTCTCTGTCTCTCTCAAAAATAAACCGTAAGAAACAAAAATAAATAAACAAAAAAAA
The DNA here is from genome assembly GCF_018350155.1 of Leopardus geoffroyi. Classification (NCBI taxonomy): domain Eukaryota; kingdom Metazoa; phylum Chordata; class Mammalia; order Carnivora; family Felidae; genus Leopardus; species Leopardus geoffroyi. Next base: position 168,073,799 of record NC_059331.1, read on the forward strand.
AATACAGTCTTTTAAAAAAATGTCTGATTCAGATACATGTTACAAGGCCACACAGACTAAAAAGAATTTTAAAGTTGAGGGAGAACTGGGGCGCCTGGGAGGCTCAGTCGGTTCAGCGTCCGACTTCAGCTCAGGTCATGATCTTGCAGTTCGTGGGTTCGAGCCCAGCATTGGACAGCTTGGAGCCTGGAGCCTGCTTCGGATTCTATGTCTCCCTCTCTCTCTGCCCCTCCCCTGCTCGCACTCTGTCTCCCTCTGTCTCAAAAAGAAATAAAAACATGAAAAAAAAAGTTGAGGGAGAACTGTGAGCGCAGGGATGTTATCCCATTCATGCCAAACTTCCTAATATGTGCCTCTTCTGGAATTATAGCATCTTTTTCTGATGTATTTTAATACATACCTCTATACCTGAATTACTAGAATTTTAATACATTCTGGTCAGAAATGTCTCTCTGAGTGTAAGAAGAATGATACCTGAGTTTTCTAGTTTCTTTTTGCTTGCTTTTAACAAAACGTTACCGTCGACTGTTTTGCAAAGGGACCCTCTCTGAGGAAGGACTGCTGGTGTACCTGCGGGTGCTCCAGAGCTCGCTGTCGCGGCTGCCGGCGTCGCCGGCCGGCACATGCTGTCAGGACCCGGCCAGCGACTCGGAGGACGAGAGTGAAGAGGCGGACAAGCAGCCGAGCGCTCCGGTAAGCTCCCGGGGGCTGCATCGGAGACCACTCCCCCTGATTTTCAGGTCACTCGTAGCTTTGTGTCCGTCCTTCTTCTTAGCTGTGTGACTCCTGCACTGAAGCATTCTTGTAAAACCTTCCCGCTGCAGAAAAAGTCCCTTCCCCTCCACTGCTGCCCTGTCCTTCCCGAGGTCACTGTCCGGGCCATTAGGGAGTGAGGATAGTTCTTCCACACCTTCTCCTGCGTACAAGTCCGTGTGGGGTTTTCATGCAAAGTAGGCCATGCTGTGCATTAACTTGTTACTTAGGAGATACTTCCTAGAGCTGAAATTGTTGGATTGAAAGGTTAAGTTCCTAGTTTTCAGGAAGGGCATTTACTGTGCACCAAGCACTGTTTTATTTTTAAGAATTTTTTTATAGCAGCTTTATGGAGATAAACTTTACCATAAAATTCACCCTTTTAAAAAAATGATGTGCAGTTCAGTGATTTCTCAGTATATTAACCTAAGTGCAGCCACCACCACTCTGATAGAGCATTTTCATGGTCTGCGCAGAAGCCCGGCCCGTCAGCAGCCGCTGCCCCCCACCCTTCGCCCAACCCCAAGGGGAAGAAAAAGGTTAAGTTCTCCCTTACCCTGTCTTGTGAACGCCAAGTCACGTCTCCTGTTAATTTTTGCCAGTTTTGTGGATGGCAAGCGTTACGATTTATTTGAAAGTGAATTGCGAGTGCGTCATCACATGCAGTGTAAGTCCTTTTCTCCTGTTTCTTACTCAGCATGATCTGCGGTGTCTTTCCAAGGAATAAAAAGCTTCGCATGATACACATAATTTATGTCTTCAGTGATATATCTGCTGCTGGCCTCTTTTGCTCTTCTTACAGAATTGAAATAACTTGAGATATGGCTGTAATAGGTTTAAATTAAACGTTATATTTTTTTGTTAGGGAATTTCCTGTTGATTAATACCAAATGGAATCCCAGGACGAATATACTGAGGAGTGGTTGGGTTTTCCAGGGGAAGTCAGTGAAAGGCTTGTTAGTACTGCCTTCTGGACACACATAGCTTTGTTAGCAGAGATGAAAACAGTCTTAACAGTACAAGAATACACATTAGTCATTGCCCTAAGCTTATGGCTGGGAGAAGGGCTGGTTGATTACAGAGGGGCCGAACGGAATGTTTCGGTGGGTGCTGGGACTCCTGCACCTGTTCAAGCTCAGAATTGCACACCAAAATGTGAATTTTTCTTACGGTAAAAAAAAGAAAAAGTGGGATTCTGTAGCTGGAATGTAGATAAAACTTTTGTTTTTATTTTAATTTTATTTTATTAAAAATTTTTTTTTTTTTTTTTTTAACATTTATTTACTATCGAGAGACAGAGAGACACAGAGCATGAGCAGGACGGGGCAGATAGAGGGGGAGACACAGAATCCGAAGCAGGCTCCAAGCTCCGAGCTGTCAGCACAGAGCCCAACGCGGGGCTCGAACTCACAAGCTGCAAGATCATGACCTGAGCTGAAGTCAGACGCTTAACCGACTGAGCCACCCAGGCGCCCCAAAACTTTTGTTTCTAGAAAATACTTAAAAAAATTTTTTTTTAACGTTTATTCATTTTTTGAGTGACAGGGAGAGAGCGTGAGTGGAGGTGGGGCAGAGAGTGAGGGAGACACAGAATCCGAAGCAGGCTCCAGGCTCCCGAGCTGTCAGCACAGAGCCTGACGGGGGGCTCGGAACTCACAAGCCGCGAGATCATGACCTGAGCTGAAGTCGGACGCTTAACCGACTGAGCCACCCAGGCACCCCATAGAAGACATTTTTTTTAATGCTTAATTACCTTCTAGAGAATCTGTGAAATTAAAATGCTGTTTATACACAATATAATTTGTACCTATGTGAAGGATGGGGCTATGTCTGTCTGCTGGAGGGATGTTAGGAAACCCCTCCTCACTGGGGACACAGACGTGACAGTGGGATATGAAGACACAGGAAGCAGAAAACACTGAGCTCACTTGCTCGTGGTTACAGTTTTATAATATGTAAAAAGTGCAGCTTGACTTTGTTACCTACATTCGGGGGGGAGGGGGGGGAGTTTTACTCCACTTTATTTTTCTTGTGTAATACACAAGGGTTTCAAGGTCTATTTTATTAGATATATAACTTTGTACTTCCATTTCTTTTTCACTCTTTTTCTCTTCATTTTTCCCTGGCCTTGGTTATTATCACTTCTTTCCTGTCCACATTTGGGTTCACAACCAGTGACCCGGGTGTAGGCCAGGTACTTACAGACTGACTTAAAATCTTTATTTTTGGGTCACATCTTCTGATGGCTGCTTATACATTGCCTTTTCTTTCCTATGATAATTATTTAGAATCTAATTTGATCAAATAGGATTTTTCCAGAGTCAGACTTCACTGTTTTTTTTTTAATTTTTTTTTTTAATCTTTATTTATTTTTGAGAGAGAGAGAGAGACAGTGAGAGCAGGGGAGGAACAGAAAGAGAGGGAGACGCAGAATCCGAAGCAGGCTCCAGGCTCCAGGCTCCGAGCTGTCGGCACAGAGCCCAGTGCGGGGCTCAAACCCCTGAACCGTGAGATCATGACCTGAGCCGAAGTCGGATGCTTAACTGACTGAGCCACCCAGGCGCCCCCAGACTTCACTGTTTATAGACTCTTGGGTTTCTGTGTAATTGGTTCAGTTCTTTGTGTGTAATTTACTTCAAATGTGTGCACTACTAAATAGTACCAATGTTCTAACTCCTTTCATTAGGTGCATCTTATTTACAGATTTGAGGTTGGCAGGTAGAATTTATTACTTTTATCTAAAGCAATGTTTTATTTGGTAGATTATTATAAATTACATAGATTATACCAGTCTAAGTTTCCAAGCAGGGCAGTCAACAATATCCAGTGTTGTGTATATATGTTCATATTAATATGTACTTGGATATATGCATACATCTATGAAACAAAGATATATCTTTGATTAATACCCCAAATAGGTAAATGCGTAACATCTTAGTTCAGATTTTAATCGGTGAATCAGATCTTTAAAGAAATTAAGATAGAAAAAAATAAATTCTTTGATATCCTATTTTTGCTTAACCTGTGATCTCCTAAATGATTTAAAGTGGAGGTTCTGTCACATGAGAATATTTTCCCACACATGTATGCTTAGTACAATGGCATCTAAAAATATGAAATAAACGTTTCTTAAAATGTCAGTACTGAAAATATTGTCCTATCGGTAGGCAAAAACTGAGCATTTACCATTCCTGTGTTGTTATGCTGGGCAAAATTAGTGCCTAAGATAGACAGTGACTATGGATCTCTGGAGAATTTGATTCGGAGAGAGATTGATATGTTCGTTGTGATGTGGGTAACTTTTAGGTAACGGCTCTTTTGTATTTTTACTTGAAGTAAAGTAAGATGTTATGTGTGTTGGGAGCGTAGAGGGTCATTTCTAATAACACGTCGTTCACTTAGAGCAGTTTATCTGGTGTGTTTTAGGAGGATGGGAGGCTGTCCGTACCTTACATAACAGAGGAGTGTCTGAAGAAGTTGGACACGAAACAGCAGACCAACACCCTGTTAAACCTGGTCTGGCGGGACTCAGCCAGCGAGGAGGCCTTCGCTCTGATGGCGTCCATCGGCCACACGCTTATGGTGCAGCATCGGATGGCGGTGCCCAAAGTCAGGCAAGTCTCCGCTGCGGTCACCATGTGAACACCAAAGTGCGCTTTCTTCCCCCCGGTGGTTTGCCCCGGGCTTCATCTGTGTCCGCTTTATGTGCTGTTGTTGTTTTTATTCTTTATTTATGTTTGAGAGACAGACAGACAGAGTGTGAGCTGGGGAGGAACAGAGAGACAGGGAGACACAGAATCTGAAGCAGGCTCCAGGCTCCGAGCTGCTAGCACAGAGCCCCATGCGGGGCTCGAACGCACGAACCGTGAGATCATGACCTGAGCCGAAGTCGGATGCTTAACCGACTGAGCCACCCAGGTGCCCCTTATCTGCTGTTTTTTAAAGTTTATTTATTTATTTAGAGAGAGAGAGAACGTTAACCTTACACCTTAAAGAGCTGGAAAAAGAATAGCAAATAAAACTCCAAACCATCAGAAGACGGGAAATAATAAAGATTAGACCAGAAATCAATGCTATTGAAATTAAAAACAAAAACAGTAGAAGAGATCAGTGAAAGCAGGAGCTGGTTCTTTGAAAGAATTGACAAAATTGATAAACCCTTATTAGCCAGTTTGATCAAAAAGAAGAAGGAAAGGACCCTAGTAAATAAAATCAAGAATGAAAGAGGAGAGATCGCAACCAACACAGCAGAAATACAAACAATAATAAGAGAATATTACGAGCAATTATATGCCAATAAGTTGGGTAGTCTGGAAGAAGTGGACAAATTCTTAGAAACATATAAACTATCAAAACTGAAATAGGAAGAAATAGAAACTTTGAGCAGACCTGTAACCAGTAAAGAAATTGAATTCGTAATCAGAAATCTCCCAAAAAACAAGAGTCCAGGGCTGGATGGCTTTCTAGGGGAATTCTACCAAACGTTTAGAGAGAAAGAGAGCAAGCAGGGGAGGGACAGAGAGAGAACGGAGAGAGGATCCCACGCAGGCTGCACGCTGTCAGCCTGATGCGGGGCTTGAACTCACGATCCGTGAGATCGTGACCTGAGCCGAAATCGAGGGTCAGACACTCAACCGACTGAGCCCCCCACCAGGCGCCCCTGCCTGCTACTTTCTGATAAGATATGATACAGAATATTCAAGTGTGCAGGCGTTTCGTGAAAAATGAAAGTTTGTTTTTCTTTTCTAAACCAACTGATCCTTTGTGAGTCTGTTTCCCTGGCCTGTGAGGCTTTCAAGTGGCCTGTAAATAAGCTTGTTTTTTTTTTGTTTGTAAATTTTTTTTTTTCAACGTTTATTTATTTTTGGGACAGAGAGAGACAGAGCATGAACGGGGGAGGGACAGAGAGAGAGGGAGACACAGAATCGGAAACAGGCTCCAGGCTCTGAGCCATCAGCCCAGAGCCTGACGCGGGGCTCGAACTCCCGGACCGCGAGATGGTGACCTGGCTGAAGTCGGACGCTTAACCGACTGCGCCACCCAGGCGCCCCTAGCTTGTTTTTTTAGAGTATCTTGGCAGCGAAAGTGGAGTTTAGTCTTAGCCACCTTTTTTAGACATTGGATTCAAGGCCCCTGGGTGACTCAGTCAGTTAAGTGTCCTGCTCTTGATTTCAGCTCAGGTCGTGACCCCAGGGTCATTGATCAGGCCCCACATCGGGCTTTACTCCAGGTGTGGAGCCTACCTAGGCTTCTCTGGCTCTACCTCTGCCCCTCTCCCCTGCTCACGCACTCTCTCTTTCTCTCTGAAATGAAATGAAATAATAAAATGAAATAAAATAAAATAAAATCGGGGCACCTGAGTGGTTCAGTCAGTTAAACGTCTGACTTGCTCAGGTCATGATCTTGCGGTTCTTGAGTTCAAGCCCCATGTCGGGCTCCATGCTGTCAGCGCAGAGCCTGCTTGGGATCCTCCGTCCCCCTTTCTCTGCCCTGCCCCGCCCCTGCTCACTCTCTGTCTGTCTCTCTCTCTTTCTCAAAAATAAATATTACAAAAAAAACATTTGAACCTAAGGTTTAAAAGTAAATAAATAAAAATAAAACAAAGTCTATTTCAAACAAACAGACAAACCCATTGGACTCATGCCTGCATTGTAGACCCGGTATGTTACATGTCTCTTCGGCTTCCCTATAGGACTTTTTACCAGCTTGCCCTTGACAACTTACTCCAGCACTCTGACATTTTTGTTTTTCTAAACTTTGAAATAAGCTTTTGGAAGGGACAAAACAACACATACAAATTAAAATGTGGCTGCTTTGTGTTTAGGTAAGCGTGCCTATAATCTGGAAACATTTTTCTTTACTTTGAGCGATAGGTTAGTGATTGCTTGAAAATTTAACAGAAAAGTATTTAACAGAGCATGTGGGGCAGAAATCCGCACTGGCCCCGGTAGGAGCTAAGGGACCCGTGTCACCCAGCGGCCTGCTGAAAGGCGCTGTCTGTTGTTGGTAACTCTTGTGTTATGTCAGATGATTTATGTTACCCTAAAGAATCCTCTTCCGGTTTTGTAAAATGCTGTCCTGTAACATGAAAAGAGCTGTTTCTTTTGGCTAGGAAAGCATTCTTTGAAATGAACTGTATGCAGAGAACACATCATCAGCTGAAACTGCCTTGTAAACACTAATACAGCCAGCTAATTAGGTGCTGTCTTAGCCCCGGTGTTTATTACTGCTGGAGGAAGTAAGAGGGCAGTGAGACTGCCACCCCTCGGTTAGGTAATTAGCTCTCTGTAGGCTAATTGCATTAGAGCAGGATGTGAGTTCTGAGGATCATAGCAGCCGAACTGGGACGCTCGCTTTTATTGTCGCACAAAGTCCACTGCTTTGGACAGTAATTACTGGAGTTAAATGCACCAGTGCCCTGCTCTGACGTTCGCTGGTGAACTGTTTCCAAAAGGTGTTTAATGGGCAAAGGAGCTTTATACGTAGCCTTTTTTATGAGTACAGCACCTATTTCCTCTAAGAAACTACTCTAGGAATTTTATTTATGGTTTAAATATATTAGGGTTTAAGTATTTAGAATGTTTTCCTTAGCTCATGAAAGCAAATAGGCTTACTCTAACTGTTGTAGATTTTAACCGCTTTCAGGTTTTGTGGGTTGTTGTTGTTTTAAGGTATTTAAAAGATGATTAGTAAATTCCAGGGCCGATAACTCACTCTCAGCGCCTCCCAGGCTTGTATAAATCCCTCCTATTTTCAAGGTTGGGATTTGCAGTCTTAATTTCTGTTTAATGTTGATTGTCAGGATGTTTTTTTTTTCTTCTTTTTCTTTTTTTTCTTTTTCTTCTTTTTCTTCTGATTGTCAGGATGTTAGAGGAATATGAAAGCCCTTTTTACATTGATGTGGTAAGATTTCCAAGGTGTATGTTCAAGTGAAAAAAAGGAAGATACAGAATATAAATAATAACCTACTTTTGTGTCAGAAATGTGGAAAAAGGAGGAATGTATTTTTGTATTTGCGTGAAAAGTCTTGGACGCGTACACAGGAAATTCACAAAAATGAGTATTCACATGTCTGGCTGTGCTTTGGGGACCAAGGCGGGGGCAGCACGGACTTTTTGCCATTTCTTTCTGATACGGTTTTGAGTTCCAGGTCATGTGAATTACTTAAATTTTTAACAATGCCATAATAAATGAGTTTGCCACCGACTTTTATGAGAGAAAATTTGTAAATCTTACCAGTGGACTTGGGAATTCGAATAAATATTTGGATGTAAAACTAGTTTTTCCTTAAGAAAATGTATTCTTGGTGCCTGGCTGACTCAGTGGAGTGTGCAACTCTTGATCTCCAGGTTGTGAGTTCAAGCCCCACGTTGGGTATAGAGATTACTTAAAAATAAAATCTTTGGGGCACCTGGGTGGCTCAGTCGGTTGAGCGACCGACTTTGTCTCAGGTCATGATCTCACAGAGTGTGAGTTCGAGCCTCGTGTCAGGCTCTGGGCTCACAGCTCAGACCCTGGAACCTGCTTCAGATTCTGTTTCTCCCTCTCTCTCTGCCCCTCCCTCCACTCACACTCTCTCTCTGTCTCTGTCTCTCAAAAATAAATAAATATTAAAATTAAAAAATAAAAGTAAAATAAAATCTTAAGAAAGAAAATGTATTCACTCTTTTTAATGAGTGAATACTAAGTGGCCGTGTGGTGAGAGGGAAAAGAAAGAAGTCAGTCTCCCAGTATCCAGAGAAGTAAGCCCAGCAAAGTGAGCATTAAGTGGACACTTGGGGGCGGCCAGTGTCCAGCGCCCAGCTCTAACCCTGGCTGACTCCGAATCTGGCTTGGTGGGCAGTGGGTTAGTGTTTTCATCGAATGGAGTTCTGTTGTTCGGATGCGTTGCGGGCTGAGCCGAGGACGGTGCCCTTCTGCCCGTCGGTGGCCGCGCCCCACCCCGCTGAGCGGAGACACCCCACTGCCCCTCCAGCATCCCCCCCTCCCGTGACCCTCTGCACGGCGTCTGCCCCTCCTCCTCTTTCTTCTTGAACCTCCTTCACCCATCACCTTCGCAGATGCTGTTCTCGGGAAGTTTCCTTTGCTGCTGGGCTTTTTCTCTGTTTCCTCCTCGGGCGCCTCTTTGTCTCTGTGTTTCAGCGTTTCCTGAACTTCTCTGACTCACTTCTTTTGCTCTTCACTTCCTCAGTTTTGTCCCACTTACTTGCTTCTCTGAGTGATAGAAGTGGCTTCAGCCCCGTTTGGGAACTCCAGACTCCTGTTGAACTGTTTACGGGGCTGTCCTCAGCGCATTCTACACTGCCTCAGATGGAGTTGAGCATTTTTCTCCAAAATCTGGGGCTCACGCTGGGGAGCCACTAGCAAAATGTGGCTACTTCGCTTCAATTCAGATGAAATAAAAATACAAACCCAGTTCCTCGGCCCCACCGCTTTTGCCACACTTCAAGCGCTCAGTAGTCACGTGTGGCTGGCCAGCCGCCACCGCGTCGGATTGCGCGGCAGAGACCCTTCCCGGCATCGCAGAAAGTTCTGTTGGACCGCGCTGCTGTGGCCTTGGGCTTGGATTCGCTCCTTTCTTGGTAATCCCCCACATGCATTCAGTCCCTGTGGTGTGTGGCTGCTGTATTCTCTGTGCCCCGTGTCGCCAGAGACACAACCCTGTTACTCTCCGGCTCAGGTGTCCGCCTGGCGTCCCCTTTGCTTTCAGGAAAAATTCACATTCCTTAGTTTATGGATTTGTTCGTTATCCTTTCCTTATCGAGCATTCGGTTACCTCTCTAACTTTATTTGTAGCTACAAAATGCTTTTGCCCCAACCATGCTTGTGTGGCCTTGCCTCCACCGAGTTTCACGCCTCTCGCCTTTTGCCCCTGCTGGACTCTGTCCAGAATGCCTCTTCCCTCCGTGCCTTATCTTTCCTGGCCGAATTGTCTGTTAGATTCATGCTAAGGTGATCATCTGTCAGAAGCCTTCTTGGGGCGTCTGGGGGGCTCAGTTGGTCAAGCGTCCGACTCTTGATTTTGGCTCAGGTCGTGATCTTACAGTTCGTGAGTTTGAGCCCCACATCGGGCTCTGCGCTGACAGTCCAGAGCCTGCTTCAGATTGTCTTTCTCCCTCTCTCTCTCTCCGTCCCCCCCCCCCCATGCTGTCTCTGTCTCTCTCAAAAGGAATAAAATAAACTTTTTTTTTTAAAAAAAAAGAAGCCTTCCTGAGTTATTTAGTAAGATGTCACCTGTAATTCCAGCTTGCAGTGAAATTTTCATTTTAGGGTCGATACTTCTGGTAAAGTACTGATGTCAGGAGGTAGGCTTACAGTCCGGGTATGCAGACAGGCTAGTTCTTGGGGCTTAGCTCTCCTGTTCCATGGATTTCTAAAACCTTTGAAATGAAGTTTTAAAGATAATGCCTTAGAGATCACAAAGGTTGATATTATAATTTGCCTGTGGTTTTCTTGTAAAGACATCAAATCCTAAGGCCTCCCAGATCAATTTTATTGCGACATGTGCTTGATTTTTTTTCTTTTTTTTATATATATATATATAAATTTTTTTAAACATTTTATATATTTTTTTTTATTTTTTAAATTTTTTTTTTCAACGTTTATTTATTTTTGGGACAGAGAGAGACAGAGCATGAACGGGGGAGGGGCAGAGAGAGAGGGAGACACAGAATTGGAAACAGGCTCCAGGCTCTGAGCCATCAGCCCAGAGCCTGACGCAGGGCTCAAACTCACGGACCGCGAGATCGTGACCTGGCTGAAGTCGGACGCTTAACCGACTGCGCCACCCAGGCGCCCCAACATTTTATTTATTTTTGAGAGAGCACAAGCAAGGAGGAGGGGCAGAGAGTGGGAGGAGACACAGAATCGGAAGCAGGCTCCAGGCTCTGAGCTGTCAGCACAAAGCCCGATGTGTGGCTCAAATTCATGAACTGTGAGATTGTGACCTGAGCTGAAGTCGGATGCTCCACTGACTGAGCCCCCCAGGTGCCCCTGTGCTTGATTTTTCTAAGAAAAACTGATAGAATGAGCCAGCTTAATTGTGTCTTATGTTATTAATGGTTGTGATGTAGCTAATTGTGTGCTCTGAAAATGCATGGCTGTTGCCTCATCAGTTTTCTGGGTGTGATAACACACTCCTTAGCTCTGATTCATAAGCTCATATATGTAATAATTTGAAATAGAATGATTCTGCACATGACTTCAGTGGAAAAAAATAACAGATTTGTGTTCTATTTTATAGTTTAGATTATGCTGTTCTTGTTTTTGTAAATGCATTTTTATCATTTCTTTTGAAAATACTGAGGTTATCTCCCTACAGAGAAACAAATTTATTTTTTGCCTGTGACTTCATGCTTGCTTTTATTATCAATGATATTTTCTGTATAATCAATACATTTAATTTGCTACTGATTCATGTTAAAATTTTCTGTTGTGAAAGTCAAATAAGATTTGTGAGCTTCTAAACATTTCAGCACATAATGATTTTATTATTAAATCTATTTTGAAGTCATGTATAGATTATAAAGAAATTGATAGTAGTTATTGTTAGACACATCTAGTTAATAAAGTGGTGTTGATTTGGTCAAATTTAGCAGTGAGTGAGTTTTGAAACTTCTAAGAATTTTCTAAATTGTTATGAGTGATAATTGATTCACAGGAAATACAAGTCAACTTGGCAAAAGCACACATGAAGGCTATGTTGATCTTCCTGAGTGTATTTTTTAAGAGTGGTGCTAAGGAATGATAAGGAAAGCACTGAAGGTCATTAATGCTGTTTTCCCAGTTTTATTTTATTTTATTTTATTTTATTTTATTTTATTTTATTTTATTTTATTGACGTTTGTTTATTTTTGAGAGAGAGATAGAGCAGGAACAGAGGAGGGGCAGAGAGAAGGAGACACAGAATCCGAAGCAGGCTCCAGGCTCTAAGCTGTCAGCACAGAGCCTGATGCGGGGCTCGAACCGACGAGCTGTGAGATCATGACCTGAGCCGAGTCGGATGCTTAACCGACCGAGCCACCCAGGCGCCCGTGTTTTCCCCCATCTTTAAAAAAAAAATGTTTTTTTAACGTTTATCCATTTTTTGATAGAGACAGAGTGTGAGTGGGTTAGGGGCAGAGAGAGAGGGAGACACAGAATCCGAAGCAGGCTCCAGGCTCTAAGCTGTCAGCACAGAGCCCGATGCGGGGCTCGAACCCACGAGCTGTGAGATCGAAGTCGGACACCTAACGGACTGAGACACCCAGGTGCCCCTTCCCCCATTTTAATGAGACTGTAGTATGAGGGAAAGTTCAGTCTGTTCAATTTTAAATAAAAGCAGTTGTCAGGAAGAGGGGAATGGTCTGTGTAAACCTGTGTGGTCTTAGCACTGGAACGTTAATAGAGCTGCATGCCTGAAGCTTCTCTTGATTCTGAGTTTTTGGTTTGTGAAGAAAACTTTTTTGGCAAGTTGCCTCAAACTGAAATACGCCTTAAAACTTTTATAATAATTAAGGAAATTTAGAATTTATTTTCAATCTTATATTTTCTCGGGGGTGAAACGTTACGTATGTATTTTAATACTACTCTTGTCCATAACGTGATACTTTCAGCAGGAAAAGCACTACGTCTGTACCTGTGTCTACAAGAGGCGAATGGACTCTGGGTGGTGACTTGTCATATTTCTTTTACCTGTGACACCTTTATGTGCGGAGGAGGTGTCTGAGAATGCCTTTCCTGCCTGTGTGTGAGCTGGTGTCCCCCACTGTGTCCTCTTTAATAACTTAATAGTCCTGCAGACAACAGGCCTGAATTTATGACCTGGGTTGAAAATGTTGCCCTTTACTAATTAACTCATAGGTTTATCTCAGCTAAATAAAACTTCATGGGTAATTTGGAATATATCCCAGTTTACATAAAGAACATGTTACTTCCTTACCTTTTAGCAGTAAAGCCCCAAACTAAATAACCTTCGGTGATTTATAAAAATGTTTCTGTAAAATGTTTATTTATTTATTTAGAGAGAGCGCGAGAGAGTGTGAGCAGGGCGGGGGAATCCCAGGCAGGCTTCTCACTGTCAGCGAGGAGCCCTCACAACCATGAGATCATGCCCTGAGCTGGAATCAAGAGTCAGACGCCTAACTGACTGAGCCACCCAGGCACCTCTGTAATTTATAAACATGTTTAATAATTTGTTTTATTTTTGCCTACTGATTAATTTAGGTAATGCAGTTCTTTCAAAGTTAAATCTGAAATGCAACGTTTGCCATGTGGCCATTAAAATGGTGTTGTTTCAGAAGCATAGATCTTTATGTGGAAAGATGGTAATGATAGTCGTAAGGGGGACTGCGCTGTCAGACGGTGTCTGGGAGATGCCTTTCTGCTTGTGTGTGCACACCTCGTATCTGGAGATCTGTCCCAGGGTGTTAAGTCTGGGTGTCTGTGGGAAGATAGCAGGAAATGTTGCCAATGCTCTTTGGCTGTGTCGTTGTGTTGCTCTTAAGAGAGAAGAGCAAAGGAGACACGAGATGAAAATACGGAATCTCTCACATTTCTGACGTGCTCGAGTTTCAGTATTTATATTTAACACGATTTTAAGTAATCTTGTTGCTATCAGTAAAATTACACTAGATAATGTATTTTTGAAAGAACTAACAAGGCGAGCAAATATGACCTTCTAGAATTCTTCTGTGCTGTAAGTTTGGGTTTTTTGTAGCTTTCTTCTCTCTTTGTTTTACATGTGGTTGTTTGGACATCCTTCATAGTCTGTGAAAGTCCGTAAAGGCAGGAAAGTCAACATTTAACACTCTTCACGTGTTAGGTGTGTGGTAAGCATTTTAAATGTCTCAGAGATGGAGCAGGCACTATTTTTTTAAGCTTATTTATCTGTTTTGAGAGAGAGAGAGAATGAGCCAGGGAGGGGCAGGGGGGAGGGAGCACCCGGAGAGAGAGCTCTCTTCATTAGCGCAGAGCCCGACCTGGGGCTCGATCTCACGAATCGTGGGATCATGACCCGAGCTGAAATCAAGAGTCGGACGCTTAACCGACAGCCCCCTCCCCAGGCGCCCCTCGTTGTTCGTGGTCGTTTCTTAGGAGAAGTAGAAGTGGTCTCGGGGGGCCGCTGGGGCTTGTGGCCACACCCCTGAGGAGACCGAAGGGCCCTCTGTTACTCCGGAGTCTGGCACTGGTTCTTGCCATGAGCCGGCTTCACAAATTGGGGTCGGATTCCGGCTCGGAGGTGACTCAGTGTGAGCTTTGGCACCCCACCCAGCAGGTGTAGGACTGGTGCTTGGTCCACAGGCACTTGAAACGTGGGGTTCTGCTCTCCTAGGAGCTTCATCTGCACATTCTCCTTCCAGAATCCTCCCTAACGTGTCCTCTCATGCCGCTGACCACGTTTATGTTCCTTGGTTCTGCAAAAACCACCTTTGTTTTTGCCCTTCTACTTTCTTGTTCTAAGATGATTCTAAAGTAAGGTGACATTCCTTTCTTAAAACCCCGTTTTCCTACTATCCTAAACCATTTTTACTGTCATTTAATTCCACAAGTTTGAAATGTAATTTTTGACTCCTACACTTCTAAAACTGTTTTATGCACGTTTTTTTTCTGATTACCACACTGTGATGAGCAGGTATGTCCTATTACACACAGGCACTGTACACCATGGAGTTAGAGTTCGGTAAGCCTCTGCCTTTGTCCCCAAAGGTTTTTAGGCTTTTTAATCAAGTCGATATTATACGGGAGGGTTTTTAGAAACCTTTAAAATATACTTTTATTTATTTTTGTTTGTTTACTTGTTTTGAGAGTGTGTGTGCGCGTGTGCACATGCAGGGGAAAGGCAGAGAGGGAGAGCCCCATGTGGGGCTTGATCCCGCAAACCGTCAGATCATGACTTGAGCCGAAATCAAGTCTGATGCTTAACCGACGGAGCCACCCAGGCGCCCCATTTGAATTTTGACATGTTAGTTAACGTTAAAAAACACATATTTATATGTTTGTTTCAAGAATGATGACTTCAAACGAGGCAGCGGTTTCAAAGTGTTAAATATACGTTAGTAACACATGGTATTTGCTCTGAAGCAGCCCGTGTCCTTCTCTTGGTGCAGGACCGTTGCTCTGGAGCTTGCACGTGGACCGATGGCGTCTGGGACTCAACCAGTGACTCCCGGTCACACTCAGCCAGCAGCCTGGGGTGGGAAGCATGCTGTTTGTGGGTTAATACAGACGTTTTCTGAATTGTACATTTATCTTTTGTTTATAGCTTTCTTTAATTTTGAAGAAATATATTGAATGAATATAAACTTATTCTCACTTTTTTACCCCCATTCCTTTTTAGGCTTCTCTACAGTTTAGCCTTTAATGCCAGGTTTCTGAGACACCTGTGGTTTCTCATATCTTCTATGACAACACGGACGATCACAGGGTATGTGCTACGCGGACTTATAAATTGAGCTTAACTTGAAGCACGTGGGAAGTCGTGACCTGATAAAGATACTGTAAGATGGTATTTTAAAGTACTATTTTATGTAAGAAAAATTCTAGATGGTCTCAATTTTATAAAAAGAAATTAATGCCTAATTTACAGTTATCTGTATGTATTAAGCGGATGGCTTTATTTGAAAGTACATTTGTTTTTAAAATCCTAGTCATTTTTTTTAAACCACAGGCTTGATATTTCTTTGCTCCATATGACTTTCATATATTTTTGGTAGTGAAAATATAGAGCTGAAGCAAATTTAACACCATTACAGACATTAAAACGTAAAATATTATAGAAGTTGCTTTTTGAAACTGTTGTTTGTGTCATTAGGTTTTTCTTTCTTTTTTTTTTTTTTAATATGAAATTTATTGTCAGATTGGTTTCCATACAACACCCAGTGCTCGTCCCAAAAGGTGCCCTCCTCAATGGCCATCACCCACCCTCCCCTCCCTCCCACCCCCCACCAACCCTCAGTTTATTCTCAGTTTTTAAGGGTCTCTTATGGTTTGGCTCCCTCCCTCCCTAACTTCTTTTTTTCCTTCCCCTCCCCCATGATTTTTCTTATATGAATCGGCATGTAACTTAAGTTCTAGAATCTTTAGTATACACATTTTAATTGGATGTGTACTAAGCAGAGAATTTAATGTTCACACATCCTTCATGGTGAGCTGACGCAGCCTGGCGTCCATCGAATCTCTCCTCCATCAGGAGTCCGCGCTAACCCCTCTCTGCCAATCCCTCTCTGCCGTAACAGCGAAAATGAAGTGTGTGGCTCAGGCAACCAGAGACTGCACTTCCAGAATGCAGCTCACTGTGCTGGCAGTTACAGCAGCCTGCAGCCTGTCTGGCCTCTCCTGACGAAGGACAGACACATTTCACCTTCAGGGCGAGAGTTTGGAAGGCATTGCCTTGGCATTGCCCGCCTCTCTCTGTCTCTCTCCCCCCGCCCCACTCTGCCCTTTCCCTTCCCTTCCCTTCCCTTCCCTTCCCTTCCCTTCCCTTCCCTTCCCTTCCCTCCCCTCTCCCTTCCCTTTCCCCCTCCCTTCGACAGGAAGTTGAAACAGTTTTTGGTGAGTGAGGATGAGGTGCGCAAAATGCAGACATGCACCGGGCTGGTCTGTGAGGTGTCAGGTGGTGACACACAGAGAAAGGACGACCATGTTTGCTGCCTTTGTCTCCCGGTCACCTCCTGGGCAGCAGGAGACCGTATGCGAGGCATCTGTACAAGCTAGTCTTACAATAAGAGGGGATGTCAGTTCGTTGATAGTTTTACTTTAAGTGACATACTTGGTTTTCTTCGTTTAATGTTACTGCATCTGGAGTGAGCAGAGGGAGCTTATAATGATCCCGCAGCAGCTGATGACACTCCTAGAGGTGACATGAACAGGGAGGAGCGGCTGAGATGGGAGAGAACCTTGGATGCCTTAGTGTCTAGAGAAATTCTTTTACATCCTTTCCTTCTCAGATAAAAATGTAGGGCTTTCATGTGTGTTTGGTTTAGTTTTTTGGTGCCTTTCAGCCACTTACAGCCGTGCCGGCCTTGGCACATGACAGGTTTGTTTAGCGCAAAAGATCAGGGATCGCTGGGGCAGGAAGTGATCTTCGGGCTCTGAGTGTTTCAGCTTAGCGACCTGCCCTGGCCCGCGCTGTGCCTGACGGCCGCCTGGGGTGCACAGTGTCTGGCTTGTAAGGAGGTGGGGTCGTGGTGTGAAGGAAAATGAGGTGTTATTAATTATAGCAAACTGCTAATACTACTTTCTAAGTTGGTGAATTTCACAAAAGTTTTAAAACTCATTTCTTAGAAGCCAGTTGGAGAATTTGGGTTTCATTTTCCATATTGAATTAAAGTCCCTCAAGAAACTTATGATGGGATACGTACTAGGATTGTGTTAATAATCTGTAAGTTTCTTGAATTTACCACTGGAGTAAAATGTAAAATTTAAATACCTGATTTTCCTGAAACTGGCATTGAGTTAGCTTGGAAATCGTTTCATAGCAAGACTTCCACTGGGACCTCTGAGTTCTAAGGGTCATGACGAGCGTGTGAAAACGTACATTTCTTTGTGACCCCCGAGTGTCGCCGGCCTGGGTTAGAAGCCCAGGGGTCTGTGACCTCACAGGCTCCTGGGTGATTGGGGTGCAGCTGACCCCAAACGACCACGTGGCTGGCTGGCTTGTCTTTGTTGTGAGACATCCCTTTACCATCGTGGGAGGGGCTTTGCCGGGTCACAGCCTGGGCGGTCATTTCTCTGACCCCGAGGCTGGCATGGTGCCTCGTGGTCTCTAACTCTGTGGGGACTGTTCTCATTATGAATTCTTGTCACACTGACACCAGTAGTAAGTAGTACTGACAGTAGTCTAAGTATTGCTCTTAAAACTTGTTTTAGGTGAGGGGCCTGGGTGGCTCAGTTGGTTAAGCGTCTCTCAATTTCGGCTCAGGTCATGACCTCATAGTTCATGGGATCGAGCCCCAAGTCAGGCTCTGCGCTGACGGCATGAAGCTGGCTTGGGATTCTCTCTCTGTCTCCCTTTCTGCCCTTCCCCTGTGCATGTTCTCCCTCTCGCTCTCCTCAAAGTGAATAAACTTAAAAAGATACTTTAGCATGCTCTACCGACTGAGCCAGCCAGGTGCTCCTTCCCTACCTTTTCTGTTAAGAAAACAAAGAACAACAATAAACCTTCCACCAAAGCCATAAAAAAAAAAAAAATATATATATATATATATATATATATATATATATATATATATATATATATATATTAAAAAACCAACCTCATTTTAGGCAGGAAACATTCAGTAGAAACTTCTGTAGCAGAGAAACCTTGATCCAAGGAGGAGTGGTTGCTGCAGCCCGGGGTGGGAGCCTCGTCCAGAGGGCGTGTCCAGAGGGGAGGGGTCACCCGTGGCCCCAGCGATGCTCGTGCGGCAGCCAGCTCTCCAAGTTCTGAACCAGTGTCTTTTCCATTACAGTAAATTATGGACTTTTTATTTGCACATAAGTCTTTGTGATTGACCTGTTTTTAGAGGAATACCTGAGTCAGTGTTTACGGCCAAAAGAACGGTCAGCAGAGAATCAAGAAACGTGTCTGCTGGAGGGGACCAGAGGCACACATCTGACCCTTCTTGCCAGCCACAGTTTCTGTCATTAAAATGAAGATGATTCATTCCTTTTGCTTACCTTATGGGGGTCAAGGAGAAAAAAGCAGCTCATGTTGAATAGTCGCCCTCCTCTCCTTTAGGGAACGCGTGTCAGCATCTTACGTGTGCTGGCGCATACGTGTGTGACCGGTGGTGGCGAGTAAGGGCGGGGACTGCTGACAGGCTAACAGCTGGAAGCTGGTGTCTCACTCTTCCAGGTTCAGGAAATACCTTCTCCACCTTGTAGCCCTGAACTCGACCTGTCCTGTGTCCCCCAAAACAGCATCTGCCCGTCACTGTCATCTGTTCTTTGGGGAGCTCTGCAAGGGAACCAAAAGATACAATCCATTTTTATTAATACAACAAAACATGTGACGTTAAACTTTCTTCCTGCTGTACGTCAGCACGATTTTACTGTGTGAATGGCCCAGGACTAGGTTTGGGGGGTGGGGGGTCCCTGGGGAGGAGGAGGACTGGCCGGTTCAAAGGGCGCCCCCACGCCTCTTGTATGCTAACATAAAGAGCCTTTCTTTGTCATCTGGCTTTGGCCACGAGGTAGGATGCTTGTACTCTGTCCCTTGTGGCACGTCCTCACTGCGTTTTTATTTTGGACAGACCCCTTACATCCATCACTTCACCGAGCTGCTGTCGAGTGCTGTGGGTACACACAGCAGGACGGCTCGCTCAGGCTGTGTTTCTTCTGCGGGACAGCAGAGTTCACGCTGCACATCTGGGTCCCTGTTCTCACGGCCCTGCTGGTGGCGGTGCTGTCCCCTGAAGTGGGCCCCGTGGACACCCTAACGCTCCAGGCCGCTCAGGCCAGCTCACCGGAGCCCCACTAGGAATAACAGTACATTTGCCTGGCCTTACCTTCTGCTTCGGGCTCTCACGTAACTTGGCAGTGGTGGGCAACCGGTTGGTAATTTGTGGCTCCTTATTCCTGGTCACAGTTCACCTGATTCACACCTGTGGTTTCGTGGAAATAAGTGTTCAAGTATAAACGTACGTGGTTGAAGATGAGCCGGTGATCACGCACGACACCTGCCTGTTCAGGGTTGGCGGGACACGCTGAGGGGACCGTGGGGCTTGATAGACGCGGGAGTGCTTACCCGTGACCCTCCGTTCACTGGATGGTCAGCAGGACAAGGGGCCACATTTGACCAAGAGAGGACGGGACAGGTTCCAGGTGGCAGAAGTAAATGTAGTAGCTCTCAGCTCCTGACCCGTGACAGAGACTCTGGGGCGCCCCGCAGACGGCCTTACTTGAGATCAGCCCTCCTGGTACAAGCAGGGGCGCTAACGGGAGCTGGTGAGGAAACTTGCGGAGTGGAAACAAGGCCCAGCACAGAAGAGGGGAACCTTTCTTCCTGAAGGTTCTGGTCAGGGTTCAATACTCGGCCGTTTTGAATGTTCCCAAATGTAAGTCACTGGGTAAATTTTTCATGAGACCAACTTGATACTTTGTTAAATCCGTTAAGTAGAGAGGGGAGAAAGGGGACGGTTTTCAACATAGAAATAAAGTCTGTGTCTTGAACAGCGGCGTTACTTACTGTGACCTCTCTCTGGGGACCGCCGGCTCGCTCGGTGACTGGATTCGTCCAGTTGATCGCGGTGGCAGGAACATTAGTAAGGAGTGGTGGGTTGTGTCCTGCTTTTTAATTTGAGTTATTTACGAACCCATGTTGTTAGAAGGACTTGCCTTCCCTTGAAGTAGTTCAGTTGCTAGTGGGAATGTTCCTTTCCCTGATTATGCTTGTCTGACGGCCTGTCTTAACTCATTCCCAGATGAAGAGTAACCTTCAAGTCATGGTGGTTCTTTTTGCTCCCATTTCAAGGTCGATGGTGCCACTGCTGCAGGTGATATCTCGGGGCTCCCCTATGTCTTTGGAAGACTCCAGTCGAGTCATCCCTGTCTTCTACCTGTTCAGCTCTTTGTTCAGCCACTCGCTGATTTCCATACATGACAGTGAGTTCTTTGGGGACCCCATAGAAGGTAAGAGTTTCGAGGAATCTGGGTTTTTTTGGCTTCGCCGCCTGTCTGTTTGCATAGATGATAGAAAAGTTTTAAACCTCGTAAGCCTCTCACTGTGTTGAGAAATGAGAAAAAACAAGTATGATAGAATATTGAACTGTGTTTCTCAGTCGTAGGTCAGAGACAATCGTCAACGATGCCTTTTACCCTAGAAGAGCTGATAATGTTGTCTCGATGCCTTCGAGATGCGTGCCTAGGGATCATCAAGTTGGCTTACCCAGAGACCAAGCCAGAAGTTCGAGAAGAGTATATTACAGCATTTCAAAGTATTGGGGTTACGACTAATTCTGAAATGCAACAGTGTATACAAATGGAACAGAAGCGATGGATTCAGTTATTTAAGGTACAGAATATGCGGGTGTGTGTGTGTGTGTGTGTGTGTGTGTGTGTGTGTTTAGGAGGTCACACAGTGTGCAAACGTGTCCTGACTTGATTCATTTCATAAAAACAGAAGGACAGGTTGGCATCCGGCATCGTTCTTAATTTGCAAAACTTTTTTAAATGAAGAAAATTCATTTTCATTTTACATTTGCCTTCTTTTAAAACCTTGTATTTACATTGTTACATGCATCATTTATAAGGTGCTCTAAGTACTTTTAGTGACCGGAGGAAGTATAAATAAAATTTTAAAATATTTTCATTTTCATTTTTCACCAAAAGATCTCTACAGATTTTTTTTTTTTTTTAATCTCTTGAGAAATTGATTAAGAAAAGTGGGATAAGGGGCACCTGGGTAGCTCAGTCGGTGAAACCTCCGACGTCGGCTCTGATCATGATCTCATGGTTCGTGAGTTCAAGCCCCACGTCGGGCTCTGTGCTGACACTTCAGAGCCTGGAGCCTGCTTCGGATTCTGTGTCTCCTCTCTCTGCCCCCTCCCCTGCTCACACTCTCTCTCTGTCTCAAAAATTAAAAACAACAACAACAACAACAAAAACATTTAAAAAAAAAAAGGTGTGATAAAGTCATTAATGTAATGTAAGTTGCATGTAAATTATTTTAGGATATCTTCATTTTTACCCATGCCCAAAGAGAAGTTACAGGTTGCCGTGGCTGGAATGCTGGCAGGAAATCCCCACCAGTGCGAGTATCACTGAGGGTAGAAAAAAAGAAAAGATAAAGGGTGCTTGACTTGCCATGAAATTTCTGCAGCAAACACATCCAGTCAGCTAAAATCGCTCATTAAGGGAGTGGGAGCAGAAGTGCATTTTCCAAATTGAATGCTGGATTTACAGTCCGTTTGATACCCGCGACCCCTCGCGCACTAATGTGCGGCTCAAATCATCAGCTGTCCCTCCAGGTCTTTTATCACTGCTTTTGTCAAGCTATCTATTTAATTGAAAGAAGTTAATTGAATGAAAATGATCAACTAAGCTTGTATTAATATTGCTAATGGAACTTTCTTCTTGGCCATGTTTGGAGAGAGATGTCAAGCTAGACTTTAGGAAAGGCCCATTAATGCTCGCACTTAACCTGATGGGCTAATTAAGGACTGCTTATTCATCCGACGAGTGCACGATAGTCTCTATCCAGCCCATTCTGCCGGATTTTACAACACATTTCACTTAGGAGCATGAGCATTAGTAGCAGTGAGAGTAACTGATAATGTTTTGATTGCACTGAACACAGTACTAATGCATCATTGAATTTATAATTTGTGCAGATTGATGTAATATATGTTTGCACAATTTATTTTAATTACCTATCTCTGCATTCCCAAGTAAACTCTAAAGGTCACATGTTGAACCCTTAATATATCCATTCTTAAAGAGTGACAGTTTTGCAACTTTTCTGAGTTAAAAATAAGCTGTCTAACCCATTTAAAACTTAAAATTCTTATGTAAACTTTTCCTGGATATGTGTATTATGGCGGCATATGTGTTTTTCTTTAAGTATTTAATTAAACTCTGGGATCTTTGTTAATAAAGGTTTCCATTATGTAGGATATCAGGTTTGTGTGCACTATCAGATAATCTCATTATTTTATAGCACCTATTGAGAACCTCATAATTTTCACATGGCAGGCTTATCTCTAGGACTTAGAAATCTCAGAATTTAATAATTCTGTATAAGATATTTCCCCCTGGCCTTGTTTTGCTTTAGCAGCAAATGAAAATTCTGTAGTGAATTTTTTCTTATGCCTTAAAATGACTCATTACCACTTGATTAAGGATTGAAGTTTTTAGGAATTAGGGTGAAGGTTCACTTTTGTGGTATGGGATTGTTTTAGGTTTGAAATCGAGTGGTTACAACGACCTGGGTTTAGAACAGAATTGTTTGAAAGACAGTTTTTTTGAACAGGATTCCTGTTCTTTGGGGAAAAGAAACCTTCTTCATACTCTCTGCTGTTAAGCTGAGCCCCCAAAATAATGAAAAATCGAGGCGTAGTTTTTGAGTAGAAAAGGGTTTTTTCCGTGTAAGAAAAAATTATCTTTAACATGAGATCAAAAGAATTACCTCCCAGTGGATACCGTGTCCCAGACGGTAGTCTCAGAGCTGTACATATATTAATTCTGCCAGGAAGATGCCATTATTGTCCCCATTTTACAGATGAGGCCGCATGGCCGCCGGTGAATAGAACCGGCATCCGAACCCGGCCGCTACTCTGCATCCCCCTCGGAAGACTACGAAAATAGAATGCTAGCATTTCATAGGTATTTTAGTGCTAAATTTGAATTGAAGAATTCAAGGTAGAAGCAACCAGAAAGGTAAAAGCATTTTGCCCGTGATTTCCTGCCTTCCGCTGATGGTGACAGAATTGCAAATGATGAGGCCTGACTCCTCCGGCCGGCAGCCATTTTCATTTTTCAGTCTTACGATGGGCCTTTCAGACTGATTTCTGTGAGAGGCCCTGCTGGCTGGTCACAGAGCATAGAATTTTAAGTGGATAGAGTCATCTTTCTTTGTCACTCTAAGAATTGAGGTCAGTTGCTAGGCCCCGCATTGACACTGCTAAAACAGTTTATGCATTTATCAAATTTATAAACTCCTCTTGAGGTGTAATTTACAGGTCTAATTACTTGAGCCCTATCAGGAGATAGGAAGTCCTGTGTGGTGCGGCTTCTGTGGGAGCTGTCGCCTACATAGGAGCCCCCTACCCGGAAGGTGGGGGCCTGGGGAGCAGGGAAGAGACTTCCGGAGCCTCTCTCGTCTGCACACCTCTGCGTGGAGAGACGGAGGTCTGTATTGTGAGTGATGTTCACTTTTTCGGTGGCTGGTTTTATTTTTCAGGCTCAAAAAGAATTGTTTAAGAAGTGAACATTAAAACAACAGCAGTGCCCCAACGCGGCCCTAGCGTGCCGCCGTGAACTGTCACTGTTAGGCACGCGACGCGCCTTTGTTCTTGCAGGGTAGTGTCACTTCCTTTCCGGTCCTTGAAGGTTTTCGTTTAGTTTCTGACTACTGAATAAAATGGGTACTTTCGGAAGCAATTTTGTAGTGTTTTAGACATCCTGGAGAACCCGGTTGTCTTTAAAGATACACCAGCTTCGCAGGTCGTAACTAAAGGCCTTATAGAGCTTGGCTAACCTGACACCAGTCCGCAGCAGACGCTTCGTGACCTCGGGGTTAGGGCTCCGCTACCACCAGTTATCTGAACACTATTATGGGAAGTAATAGAACACGAAAAACGATTGTGTGTATGTCTGAAGGTTTACTTCCATAATTTTTTTAGTCATTGAGCTTGTATTTAAGGTGTAGATCTAGCATGGGCAGACATGATCTGGTGGACGAGAGCGAAACATACCAAATAAATACAGTGCTGTTATACTTATAGCTGTTGAAGCCTGCTGAGAGTGTCTGTGGGGCTGGGCACACCTGGTTATTCCAGTACGTGCGTGTTTGTGTTCTGTTTTACTTCCTATTTCTTAACACGCTAGTAGTCAAGGATCTCCCGGGGAACAGTTAAAAACAATTGACTGGCTTCACCTCAAAGAATTGAATGAAAATCACTGTTGCTGGTACCTCTGCCCAGGCATTCATCAACAGAAGATTTTGGGGCACTTGGGTGGCTCAGTTGGTTAAGCATCAGACTTATGCTTTCAGCTCAGTCGTGATCTCACAGTTTGTGAGTTCAAGCCCTGACAGCTCACTGACAACAAGGAGCCTGCTTGGGATTCTCTCTCCCCCCCCTCTCTCTCTGCCCTCCTCACTCCCAAAATAAATAAACTTTGACAAAAAACAAAAAAAAAAATAGGAGATTTCAATATGCAGCCAGGGTTAAGAACCATAGGCCTCACTGTGTAAAGAAATCACTTGGGGCAGATATATATAACCTTTGATCTCATATAGCAAAAGTAGGCTTACTGTGACGTAGGTCCTGTGTATTTATTTATTTTTTTTATTTTTTTTAATGTTTATTTACTTTTGAGAGAGAGAGAGAGAGACAGAGTGTGAGTTGGGGAGGGGCAGAGCGAGAGGGAGACACAGAATCCAAAACAGGCTCCAGGCTCTGATCTGTCAGCACAGAACCTGACGCAGGGCTTGAACCCATGAACCCATGACCTGAATCGAAGTCAGACACTTAACTGAGCCAGCCAGGCGCCCCGAATGTTTATTTATTCTTGAGAGAGAGAGAGAGAGAGAGAGAGAGAGAGACCGACCATGAGTGGGGGAGGGGCAGAGAGAGAGGGAGACACAGAATCCGAAGCAGCTCCAGGCTCCGAGCTGTCAGCACAGAGCCTGACGCGGGGCTCAAACCCATGAACCGTGAGATCATGACCTGAGCCAAAGTCGAACACTTAACCGACTGAGCCACCCAGGTGCCCCTCTGATTGTTTTTAAGTTTATCTATTTTAGAGAGAGAGCGCACAGGATTGCACCAGAGGGGGAGGGGCAGAGAGAGAGAGAATCCTGAGCAGGCTCCATACCGTCAGTGCGAAGCCTGACATGGGCTCTATCCCCCAACTGTGAAATCCTGACCTGAGCCAAAATCAAGGGTCAGACGATCAACCCATTGAGACACTGGGCGCCCCAACAAATTTTAGATTTAAGTCAGGGCGCCTGGGCGGCTCGGTTGGTTGAGCATCCGACTCTTGATGTCAGTCGGCTCAGGTCATGATCCTGCTGTTGTGAGATTGAGTCCCTCATTGGGCATGGAATCTGCTTAAGAGTCCCTCTCCCTCGCCCTGTGTCCTTTCCCCCATCACGCACGTGTACATGCACACGCTTTCTCTAAAAAAGAAAACAAATCTAAAATTCCTTCTGTTTTGGTACAGGCTTCTTTAGTGTGCATGTCTCTACCAGAAAATTTAATGAAATTAACTGAGAGCAAAACTGCCCTCTGATCTCAGCAGTGGCTGTTAATCCAGTTCGAAATTGGTGCCCCAGTTCTCCTTACCTTTCACAGTCTTTCGTCGATTTATGTAACTTTTAATGGTCACCTCCACATTCCTTTCCAATACTAAATATTCGTACAGCAGTTGAGTTTGTGGCCCTGAAAATGCATGCAGGGAGCAGGAATGTGATCGGGGGTGATTTGACATCACAAATGGACCCCGTTAAAGTTTTGCGGTTTCTTAAAATTTGCATTTTTCTTTGAAACTTAGAAGAGACTAGTTTAAATGGAGGAAGTGTTTTTAGTTGGATTTAAAATATGGGATTTGACATTTCTAAAAAAGGATTTTGGGAATTGGTTCCGGGCTAGTATTACCAGATTTAGCAAATAAAAATGTGTCACCCAGTTAAATTTTAATGTCATGGCTTGTTTTAGATAAAAATGTGTCCTGTGCAGTATTTTGGATATACTTACATTTTTTAAAAAAGCAATCTTTGGAGCATATTTATTCTAAAAAATTATTTGCTATTTACCTGAAATTAAAATTTAACAGGTGTCTTTATTTTGTCGGCTAAATCCTCTCCAAGATTCCTCTTCAAGGTTGGCCTGCCGTCAGCTCTGACCTGTAAGACCTGCTTTTTCACAGTGACTCCTTCTTGACATCTCGCCCTTTACAAGCCTCCTCAGGCCCCCATCACTTTGCGCCTCCCACTTTCTCCTCCCTCCCTCTCTCTCCCTTTCCTTGTTTTTGAAAGAGGATCGATTATACCAGGACATTTATAAGTAATATGCGATTACTGGGGTGCCTGGGGGGCTCCATCGGTTGAGCGTCCGACTTCGGCTCAGGTCACGATCTCGCGGTTCGTGAGAGTCAGGCCCTGCGTGGGGCTCTGCACTGGTGGTGCGGAGCCTGCTTGGGAGTCTCTCTCTCTCTCTCTCTGCCCCTTCCCCACTTGCACTCTCTTTTTCAAAATAAAGAAATAAACTTTAAAAAGAAGTAATATGTGATTGCTTCTTTTTTTATACTTAGAATGTGAAAATAAGACAGTGGCTGCCTGTATTGAAACTTTTTAGTGTTTAATTTCACAGTAATTTAAAAGAAGAAAGTAACTTATGGCATTAATTGCCTCATACATAGTTTCGTGTCTGTGACCTGCAGAAAACAAATGTCCTCATGACCAGAGGTTGAGAGATGACTACCAGGAGGCAGATAGAAGGTTTTATTCTAGAGTGAGGCAGCCCTGGCCCTGCCCCTCATGGGCCTGGGAGCAAGTCTCTCACCCTCAGGAAAGCTACGTTTCCTCAGCTGTGCAACGGGGAAGGTCAGTACAAGAGGATGCCACCTTTCAGTGGGGTGCCACGCGTGAGCCATAAGTAAATGGGCGCAGTTAAAGAAATACATGAAACGCGTGTCAGAAAGCATGTCTTCTGTTAACAGTCGTGGTGTATCGTGTAAATTTCGGCCCAGTATCTGTTCAGTCTGAGTTTACTTGAAATACTAATATAGCTGGTTATGAAAATGGAAAGGTGTAAGCTGTGATATTTTTAAAAAATTCTGTTTGTTTATTTGTTTATTTTGAGAGAGAGACGGAGCAGAGGGGAGGCGGAGACAGAGACAGAGTCCCAAACAGGCTCCACGCTGTTAGCACGGAGCCCGATGCGGGGCTTGAACCCATGAGCATGAGATCACGACCTGAGCCGAAATCAACAGTCGGACCCTTAACCGACTGAGCCCCCCAGGCGCCCCAAGATGTGATAAACTTCAAAGAAAAAAATGGGGCTTCTGTCTGTGCTCTCTCGGGAGAGGGCACGTGCCTGTGTCGTGCTCTGCGTGCACTGACCCGTCGGTTGTCCCAGACAAGACCGCACGTGTAGCGTAACTCATCGCCGTCTGGTCTTTTCATGCTCGTAGAGCATTGCATGTGCCTGACTTAACCCCCGAGCAGCATAAGAGAGTCAGGAGTGGGGGGTGACGGACTACAGGTTCAGGCTGACTCACCTAAGCTAATTACTGCTGATTCAGAAAGGATGTTGCTATAGTATTAGGACAGGCCTTCACCTGCCACGAGGGATGTGGAAGAACAAACTGGGAAGAAATTCCACCAGTCAGAAGGCTGTATTCTAGGTCTTGAGCCATGGTGGTTTTGATGTGGTTTTGTCTGTGTGGCCGAACTGCTCAACTACCGACTGTTGGCTCCATCCGTGGGCATCTCATCCAAGCCGTGTGTCCACATTATAGCCGTCTGAGGTGTCAGCCGAGGGCCCTTTCTCGCCTGCTTTCGTTGGACACACGGAGTTTTTGGTGTCCCTGGATGCCAGGGTTTGCATGTCGTGAAAGAAGCATTTGTATTTCTATGGCATATACATGCTGGGTTGTAAATTTTAAATTAAAGAAAATGTTTTGTGTGTGTTTGTTTCTTTTTGAGAGACAGACGCGCACACACGAAGCATGAGCAGGGGACGCTGGGGGGTGGGGCAGAAAAGAGAGGGAGGGAGACACAATCCCAAGCAGGCTAAGAACGGCCAGCGTAGAGCCCAACGTGGGGCTCGAACCCACTAACCGTGAGATCGTGACCTGACCTGAAGTCGGATGCCTAACTGACTGAGCCATGCAGGCGCCCCTGAATTGTAAAATTTTAAAGAGAAATCTCTATTGACAGTTGAAATTATGCAGTCTTATTTGTCTTGTGGGTATATTTGGAAATTTATCGTGTTATCCTAATTTTTTTCCTTACCCGAGTTATATTTTATCCTAATTCCTTATCCAAATTGTATTTTACGTAATTAGAGGTCATGTGGACAGAGGCCTGGCTGACTTTTTCAGAAAACGTCATCATAGCCTTACTTTCACTACATAGTAGTTGTATGATCAAATCCTGGTTGTAAAGGTTTAAAACTTTGGATTTACAATTTTATGTTGGTTTTATCTTGGCTTATTGCAAAGTACATTTGTATTTAATAAAGAGTGTCAGGTCTTATTTTTTATTTCTTATTCCCGCCATCGGGTCTTTTTTAAATAGGCAGTGCCATTAGCTCTCTTACTCATATAGTCTAAAATTTATAATTAATTATTGATCCCAAGTCAGTCATTGAATGCCTACTAGGTTTGCGGGTCCTCAGCTGGCTTTTCTTCAGAGGCAGCTTCCTACGTAGCCAGAGAGGGACCAGCGCTCACTGCAGAAGCAGTACTGAAATGCAAAGTGTCAGCATGGGGGGCTTTATGAGAGGAGTGGGACCCAGTGTGTGTACAATCATGGTGAGAAGCAGGCCTGACTCCAGAGACGTGTATAAGGGAAAGACAGGAATTGTTGGTCTTTTTTGGCAGATGTCAGAGGTCCATGTAGGACTCTCCCCCACCCCCCCGCCCGTGCACTTGACAGAGCGTCTTTTAAGAAAAAATAAGAAATGCTATTACCGTAGGAAAAAGTTTTACAAAATTGCCGTACTTGGAGATTTCTTACATTATAGCTCAAATGAGCTAATACATTTCCAAATTTGTGTTTCAAAACTCATTTGCTACCTCCTTTGTAGACAGCCTTTAACATGTTCCTGTTAATTTTTCTCTCTTCACTGGCACTTAACTAACCACTTTGTACTTGACTCATTCTTGAGGCGCCTGGGCGGCTCAGTCGGTTAAGCGTCCGACTCTTGATTTCGGCTCAGGTCATGATCCCACCCACGGTTCGTGGGATCGAACCCCACTCGGCCTCTACACTGACCGCGTGGAGGCTGCTTGGGATCATCTCTCTCCCCCTCTCTCTGCCCCTCCCCTACTCTCTCTCTCTCTCTCTCTTTCTCTAAAAAATAAACATTTTTTTAAAATTGTATTATTTATCTTAAAAAAACACAGACTCATTCTTGGGGTCACAGGATAAGGTACTCTCCTGTGGCCTGACTGGTGGTGGCCGAGGGGAGGCCCGGACGGCCCAGCCCACGCACTCACAGGCATACAGGGGAGCTGCCGTGTTGTTGCCTCTCTTGTGCGGTGGTCGTTACTGGGCTTGCTCACGTGACTCGGCCCTGCTCTCCCTCTGCAGGTTATCACCAGCCTTGTGAAGATGCTGAAGTCCAGAGACACCAGAAGAAATTTCTGTCCTCCAAGCCACTGGCTGTCAGAACAGGAAGATATTAAAGCAGATAAGGTTTATGGAAAGATCTTTTTAAATAGTTTTCATTAAACATTGTCTCAGCTTTTGTCTTTCGAGGGAGGATAAAGCCTTATTTTAAATTGGTTCATTTGGTTCATTTATTACTTAGTATGTAACAAAATATTAACAGTAAACTTTTTTATTATTAACGCTTAGGTCACAAGATAGAATATATAGCAGTACCATCGACTTAAACATGCATCCTGAGTTTGTTATTAATCCTGATTTTCTCCTTTAACCACAAATTATATTGAAGCCTAGTGGCTCTTTGTTGGGGTTGCAAAAGATGTTGCTTTTATTGAAAGCTATTATAATTATTGACGCATATTTGGTTCTTAGAGGAAATGGATTTTCTAAAGGAACAGACAAATCTGAATGTTACTAAAATTACTAAGACCTAGGTCTAAAGTAGATTCAGTAGTATGATATATTTTCAGAAATTTAAGTAACATTAACAGACGTCTGTGAACCGTTTTCGTTCTTGTTTGTCAGTGAAAAGCATGATTGTATTCATTTCAAAATCTCGGGGTGGAGGGTGGAGGGTGTAGAAGAAACAGGACTATAGAAGCATTAAAGGAAAGAAAACAGCAGGCGCCTGGGTGGCTCAGTTAAGCATCTGACTCGCTCTCAGCTCAGGTCTTGATCTTAGGGTCATGAGTTCAGGCCCCACATTGGGCTCCACTCGGGGCGTAGAGCCTACTTGAAGAAGAAGAAGAAGAAAACAGAGGTGCTTTATAACAGTTTCAGAAGCATTACTGTGTCTGCATGAATCTTGGAGCGTGTGGCGCCTAGCTGTGCCCACTGGTTAGGCTGCGAAACCACGGCCAACGCTGTAACAGATGGACATCTCCAAGGCCCGGGATGAGGCCTCCGAACAACATTTACCACCAAAAGGAAACAGCCTTTGGAACGATGGAGTGTCTTGTCACTGGAGAGTATGGGAACCACAGGAGGCCCCGGCCCTTTGGAACAGGTGTAACGGACTAAACGTCGAATATGCTTAAATCTGTGAGTTACGGGCGCCTGGCCGGCTCAGTCGGAAAAGCATGGGACTCTTGATCTCAGGGTTGTGGTTCCAAACCCCACATTGGGTGTAGAGATTACTCAAATAAATAAAACTTTTTCAAAAGTGTTTTAAACGTTAGAAAATGAAGAACGTGATTAGCCATCTTATAAGCAGAGGAACCACCTTATTATTTTGAGGACGGTTTCGGAAAAAAGTAATCATGCACTGAGTCTGCCTTTCCCTTACAAACTTCGTGTATCTCAGGCTGAGTAGTGGTGATGTGAGACCCTTCGCGGTGTAGGGGTGGCTCATGATGCATGAAGAAGCCGCTTTTGACCTGGAGTCCCACAGTCTGCAGCTCTGATGAGTCAACGGTCTAGGCGGTGCCCTCGGGGTGCAGGCCACAAGGGGACCTGCTGATACCGGGCTGGAGGCCCCAGCAGATGAGGATCCAGTGATGAGGGTCCAGTGCCGGACGCCCCTCGCTGTGCCGCTGCTACCCCAGGAGACTCAGCTGTGGAAAAAACGTCAGCTGCGCCACACCGTGCCTGGTAACGCAGCTGGTCCCTCTTTTGGCCTCATCGCTTTGTAACAACGGGTACCCAGACCTGCGGTCACCGGACACGTGCCTTGAGGAAAGGACACTCTGCCCATGAAGCGTCCTGGCCAGAAACTGAACCTGGATGTGAGGAGCCCTCCTGATGCCGCTGCACATGTGTGTGGGAACCGGGCCAGAAGCCCATGTTAGCCCCCAGGGGCCTCAGCCGGCACAGCCCGGAAAGGGGTGGGGGGGGGCCTGCCACCCAGCTGCTCTGACCCAGCCCGCTCAGGGCCGGGGGAGCCCACGGAGCGGCGAGGCTTCCAGAGTGCACACGACCCCAGCCTCGCTAGATACTCAGATTTTGTAATTATGAGATGCTGAATATTTAGTAGTAAGAAATTCATTCTTTAAGTGTGATGCGTTTTCGTTTAGAAAGTGATCACATGACCGTTTACTATATGCACCTGTTACACGGCATTAACCAGAAGCAGCAGAGAGTTCCCTGGGATGTGTTAGAAGCAGTTACACTGTCAAAGCGTGAAAGGGTAGCCAGCAGGGGAGAGAGGGCGGGACAAGGACATGGAAAGGACATGAGATCAAAGAGCAGGACCTGGCCGACACTCAGTACGTGTAAGGCACGATTTAGTTCACGTGTGACAAGTTAAAGTTCGTGCCACAGCACAAGGATGTACTAAGCAAGCGTTGCCGGCTCCGCAGGTCACCCAGCTCTACGTTCCGGCTTCCAGACACGTGTGGAGGTACCGGCGGATGGGGAGGATCGGCCCCCTGCAGTCGAGCCTGGACGGTGAGTTCTCTGTGGCCTTGCAGGCCCCTTTTCCGTTCAGGGTTACGGACTACCATTCCGTACCGGGAAGTTCACTCTTTTCAGTGTACTCTTCTGCGATTTTTGATAAACATAGGCCACCATGATCGACCATAGAGAAAAGGCTCATCGTTCCGGAAATTACCTCGTGTTCCTTTGTACTTAGCCCTCGCCCCGGCTCCTCGCCCCAGCCCCTGCCCCTGGGAACCACTGATTTGTTTTTGTCCTGGTAGCTTTGCCTTTTCCAGAATGTCTTTAAATGGAACCCTATAGTGTGTAGCCTTGTGAGTCTGGGAGGGAAGGGTCCAAGCAGACCTCAAGGACATGGTGGGTTCTGCTCTCCACCACCGCAATCAAGTGTATGTCGCAGAGCAAGTCAAATGAATTTTTTGGTTTTCCAGCGTATGTAAAGGTTAAGAGTGCCGTAGCATTACGTCTAAAGAAACGACAAATGTACCTCCATTAGAAGAAACTTTTAGGGGCGCCTGAGTGGCTCGGTCAGTTGAGCATCTCACTCTTGATTTTGGCTCAGGTCATGATCCACGCCTGCCTCGGGCTCCATGCTGAGTGTGCAGCCTGCTTGGGATTCTCTCCCTGCCCTCCCTCACTCGCACTCTCACGCTATCATATTAAAAAAATACACTTTTTGGAAGTGATGCTATCATCTGAGTCGTTTCAGTGACTGAGAATCACGGATCACAGATGACCGTAACAAATGTAGTTATGAAAAAGTTAGAAATGTTGCAAGAATTACCGAAATGTGACACGAGGACACGAAGTGTGCAAGTGCTGCTGGCAGTGGTGCCCACGGAGGCGCTGGGCACGGGGTCAGCCCCCACCTTCTGTCCGTAGCACACAGTGTCTGCCAGGTGCCGCAGGGTGGGGTGTGTCCGTGCCCGTAACTCCACAAGGCCTTTAAAATGTGTTGCAGTGGGTTTGGAGTCCCCACCGCTGTCTGTCTCTGAGGAAAGACAGCTCGCCATCCTGACGGAATTGCCCTTTGTGGTTCCTTTTGAGGAGCGAGTCAAGGTAAGCGGTTTGGTGTCTTTATAGACCGCGTGTGTGTCACAGTCACCTGGCATCATTTCAGTGTTGAACTAACACCAGCCAGAAAGTCTCCAAAGATGTGTGGTGCCCAGCTGATTCTGTGACTTCCTATTTTCCTCATTAGGTGATAATAGCTGAGCGCGATTTACAAAAGCATAGTCCAGGGGCGCCTGGGTGGCTCAGTCAGTTATTAGCGTCTGACTCTTCATTTCGGCTCGGGTCATGATCTCACGGTGGGGTCGAGCCCCCGAGTCAGGGCGGAGCCTGCGCGGGATTCTTTCTGCCCCGCCCCCACTCGCGTGCATCCCTGCACTTTCTCTCTCAAAATAAATAAACTTTTTCTTTTCTTTTCTTTTCTTTTCTTTTTTTTTTTTTTTTAGAAAGCATAGTCCAACCAAGTACCTCTTTATACAGACTTGAAAGATTTTCTCCTTAGTTGTACCTAGAGTTCAGAGGCCTGTCACACCATCGTCGTCTTATGGGAGGATGAGGTCCTTTGTCTACTAAATTTTGTATTGGTTTTGAAAATGCATATTTTTTGAAAAGATACGCTTCTGTACATTATGTTGAAGTTATTTATCACAAACACTACTTTATAAAAGAGACTTGGATAGTTAACTTCTTGCCTGGTCTTTTTTTTTTTTTTTTTTTTTTAACGTTTATTTATTTTTGAGACAGAGAGAGACAGAGCATGAACGGGGGAGGGGCAGAGAGAGAGGGAGACACAGAATCGGAAACAGGCTCCAGGCTCTGAGCCATCAGCCCAGAGCCTGACGCGGGGCTCGAACTCATGGACCGCGAGATCGTGACCGGAGCCGAGGTCGGACGCTTAACCGACCGAGCCACCCAGGCGCCCCTTGCCTGGTCATTTTTTACTAATGTACAAAACTTTGTATTTATCTGTTTTGAGATTTTAAAATGTTTTGTTTGTATTCATCAACTTAGCAAATTTCTAAAAACTACCAGGCTTTTTTTTTTTAAGTTTACTTAGTTAGAAAGAGAGTGAGCTGGGGAGGGGCAGAGAGAGAGAATCCTAAGCAGGCTCCACACTGACAGCATGGAGCCCAGTGTGGGGCTTGAGCTCATGAATTGTGAGATCATGACCTGAGCTGAATTCCAGAGTTGGACACTTAACGGGCCGAGCTACCCAGGTGCCCCTACCAGGCTCTATTCTTAAGTAGTGGATTCAAGAGGGTAATTTTAGTCCTGCCCACTCTTTATAGGATGAGCAAAAGATTGAATTTCTCTTAAAGCTGTTGGTGTTTCTGGGGCGCCTGGGTGGCGCAGTCGGTTAAGCGTCCGACTTCAGCCAGGTCACGATCTCGCGGTCCGTGAGTTCGAGCCCCGCGTCGGGCTCTGGGCTGATGGCTCAGAGCCTGGAGCCTGTTTCCGATTCTGTGTCTCCCTCTCTCTCTGCCCCTCCCCCGTTCATGCTCTGTCTCTCTCTGTCCCAAAAATGAATAAACGTTGAAAAAAAAATTAAAAAAAAAAAAAAAAAAAGCTGTTGGTGTTTCTTTATTAAGACACACACACACACACACACACACACACACACACACGCACAGAGGCACAAATGCAACATGATATTACATAGTTCCTGAGCTCCCTCTACTGGATTTTTAGCATCAAAAAAAAATCAGTTGAGTTTTATTGTTAGAGAGATATTCCTACTAGTGATACACAGCTTTACAAAGAAAGATATTCGTTCTTTTTCTGTCACCTGGGTTTTTCTAAAGGGTTTGTAAAGGAAAATACTGACAATACTACAGCATGGGACTTTAAAAATTTGTTGAAAGATGGGGAGGAGGAGCAAGGTTACAAATACACAAATATTGCATGTCTACTGATAAGGTCGAAAGTCCATATTCGATACCTTGGCTTTTAAAATTTGTTTCTGAGTTCACGGAGATAGAAGACTGAAGATTTATGTAGCAGTTTTTTGTCGCTTATGTTTATAACAGAGTCTCATTTCAGATAACCTGACAGCTTCCTCTGTTTGTTAGATCTTTCAAAGGTTGATTTATGCAGATAAGCAAGAGGTGCAAGGAGACGGTCCGTTTCTGGATGGAATTAATGTCACTATAAGAAGAAATTATATTTATGAAGATGCTTATGACAAACTTTCCCCAGAAAATGGTATGTATAATTCTGTCTGTGTGTATGCATGCGGCAGGGGGAGCCTGAGGGATTCTTTTAGAAAAAAGTCCGCACTAAAACCTTGGTGTCCGTCGTCTTGTTCTGTAATGAGTTTTAACAGTGAAATGTAGTATGCCGGGTCTGTAGATGTGTATTATCAAATAACATTCCTAAGATTGACAGATAATTATTGCAACAGGAGCCTTTTTCAAATAGTGATTTCTGTTTTTAAGGCAAAAAAACCCCTCCACTCCACCTGCAGATGTCTGTTTCTAAAATTTCGTTGACGACCTAGAATTCTGAAAATGTTGGTGGGCGCCGTTTACGTTCTGTGTTATGTGTGTGTTATAAACTCTAAGCCTCGTTTAACGTGCCAGAATAAACTCGGTGCAGTGCAGATTTCTTTATAAAAGGACCTGGGCTTCAGTGTCAGTGCTAGTAGAGAAAGACCGGAGCGATTTCTCCCGTAACAGCACTTTGGATCGCGCGTAGAGGTCAGTGACACGTTTTGTCTCCTGTGAGTATCTGACACCCAGCATTAAGTGTTGTATTACTAGTTTACATGTTCATAATTTTTCCTTCAAGAGTGTGGGATCCCTGTTAACTGCGTTAAATCAGGGCTAGATCGGTGCAGGGAGCTCGCAGCGGAAGGTGGCAGGCAGGGTCGGGATCACGGCTGCAGGAGATGGGAGGTCGTCAGAAGTGAAGTAACAGTCGCCTCTCCGAGGGGAGCAAAACCTCGATTCAAGTGATTTTTTTTCTTAAAGAGCTAATTTTGTTACGCTGTGGGAATAACGGCAGACGGCCAGCGTCAGTCACCGGTCCCTTCTCTTCCAGGTTTTGTGTGTGAGGGTTTGATGTTCACATAATGTGGTTTTCTCACCTAATCTGTGCCGTAGCCCTCTGAAGGCGGACCGCCGCTGTCCCAGCTCACTGCCAGCCAGCGTGGTTCGTTTCTAAGTTTTACCTGCAAACCGGGCAGAATCCGGAACTCTGACTCAAGCCCAACACACGTTTGAGAAAAACTGGACCTCCACCTGGGGGCTCCTCGGTCCCCGCGAATCGGCGGTAGTAGCTGTGGTGTGTCTGCCACTTGGCCGGGGCGCTCGCGCTGCGGCCCGGAGTCCTTGTCCTCTGTCCGGCTCAAGTCACGGGTGCTCAGTAGATGTTTGTTGAATTTGCGATTGAACCTGGGGAAAACTCGAGAGACAAAATAATAATTTGCCAGCCACTAAGACTGTGGGTGAGAGCAGGAGTGAGGCACGGTCGGTGCTGGAGGGTGTCGGGAAGGGGAGGCCTGCCCGCGTGGCCGGTCCCGCGCAGCCGCTTGGGCGCTCATTCTCGCAGGCTTGCTTCCTGCACGTGCTGCAGGTGGGGTGCCTCCAAATGTGGTCAGCGGCGACTTTAAACTAGCTTTAAAACTATTCATGTAGATGGTTTTTAAAGACATTACTGTCCAGTTAGAACAACCCGCCGATTTCCTAATAAACCCTGAAGCTTAAAGTTGTTCAAAAGTTGACCCTACTCTGCCTCCCGAGGTGTGTTCTGATTCTTGCACTGAGTTCAAGGGATGTGGAAAAACCTTCCCATAATGCTTGGTCATAATGCTTTAGATCTCTGCAGATGCTCTGAGTCAGGCCTTCTTGACAGGAGTTTTCAAACCACGGCTTAAAATTGGTATCTCACCAGCGAGAGGAGTAAAATTAACTGTCACCTCCGAATGTTTCATTTACTTGGGGGAAGTTGGTGGGAAGTGCTTTGTTGATTGATCGTCTGTGTATAATCGGTTAATGTGATTACCCCGTGTATCTAGTCGTTAAAGCAAATCCTTCCGTCACCAATGCTCGGCATCTGTCATCTCGGAACAGGTTTCTCAAGTGTGGGCGTCAGCGTAGGGGCAGAGCTGGCTGCTGGGGCTCCGGTCTGGGTGGTGGGCAGTCCTGCCGCCGGGGGGGGGGGGGGGGGGGGGGCGGGGGGGGGTGCGGCGCAGAGCCTTGATCACCTTCACTCTCAGGGTTGCTGTCACTCTGGGCATGATCGCTCTTCTGGGATGAGAGCCCGCCAGAGCTGGCTCTGGACTGAGCTATGCTCGCTCCGAGAGCCTTTGTGTGTTCGCTGGTTTTGAGGTGTTTGTTTACTGGGCAAGATTTACTACACTGTTTTCCTGAAGGGGGAATGGTAATAGAGTAAAATCAAAGTAACATTTTATTTAGTCTTTTTCCCCCCACTAAAACGTTAGCGTGTAAGTAGAGATTTTAAAATTCGTCCTTAGAAACAAGTAGTGTCAAGATGTTTCGAAGGCTGGATTTGATTCTGAAATTATATTATTTTTTTTATTATTATTTTTTTACATATTACTGTTTACAGAAATGAGCTTCAGGGAACCACAGAATCTCAATTCTAGCCAAAGTAGAGAGGCGACTTCCGATGGCCCACTGAGTCTCCAAGCAATCATGACACACCCCCTGCCCACCATGAGACTGTTGAAGGGGGGCCGTGGCCAAGTGTCTCCCTCCTGTAACATTTGTACGCTTAGAGTTTTTACAAAATCTGCTGCTGACTGCTATTAGTCGGTTTGAAAAACATTATATATGACAAAGAAATGCTTATAGTTATCCTTAAAATTGGGCGTTAAAAAGGAATCTGTAAAGGTGAAAAATACCCCACCGTATTTTTGTGTTGCACGTACAATTATCTGCTTAGATTTCTTTTGGCATTTTACGTAGATCTTGAGATTGAACATACTTTGTAATCCTATTGATCAAAATAGATGTTGGGGTGCCTGGGTGGCTCCATCAGTTAAGTGTCCGACTTCAGCCCAGGTCATGATCTCATGGTCCATGAGTTCAAGCCCCGCGTCAGGCTCTGTGCTGACAGCTCAGAGTCTGGAGCCTGTTTCAGATTCTATGTCTCCCTCTCTCTCTGCCCCTCCCCTGTTCATGCTCTGTCTCTCTCTGTCTCTCAAAAATAAATAAACCTTGGGGCGCCTGGGTGGCTCGGTCGGTTAAGCGTCCGACTTCGGCTCAGATCATGATCTCACAGTCCGTGAGTTCGAGCCCCGCGTCGGGCTCTGTGCTGACAGCTCAGAGCCTGGAGCCTGTTTCAGATTCTGTGTCTCCCTCTCTCTCTGCCCCTCCCCTGTTCATGCTCTGTCTCTCTCTGTCTCAAAAATAAATAAACATTAAAAAAAATTTTTTTTTAAAAGATGTAAATGACATATTGTGGAATCTAACCATCCCTGAAAAGCATGTTCTGATTGCTCATGTAAGTATATTAAATTTTAAAAACAAAAGAGAGAGAGCACCCCGCTGGCTCGGTCGGTAGAGTGAGCAACTCCTGACTTCAGGGTTGTGAGTTCAAGCCTCACGTTGGCGAGATTGCTTAAAAATAAAACCTTTAAGAAAAGAAAATAAAAATAAAGAAAGAAGAGAATATAGTTTAGTATAAAAGCCTGTGCTTTGTAGGCAGTAGACAAATCTTTACATTATAACACTCCTGCCACAGTGCTAGCTGTATGTCTTTAGATAAATAATTCCTTGTCCTTGGTTTTCTTACTCCAGAGTGGAGATAATTCTTAACCCAAAAGGTTGTTAAAAGACTTGAAGTAATGTGTGTAAAATTCTAACATAAATGCTAACTCGGGGTAAATAATCAATGATGGGTATCCCTTTACGGAGTACGAGAGCAGGCTGTAACCAGGTGGCTTAATTTGTCTCCCTTACTCTGGGGGAAATGTGAGCCTTTACACAGAGCTCACCCAGCAGCGTTTTTCTGTCGCTGCTGGCAGGGTGG
Source organism: Leopardus geoffroyi (assembly GCF_018350155.1). Taxonomy (NCBI): domain Eukaryota; kingdom Metazoa; phylum Chordata; class Mammalia; order Carnivora; family Felidae; genus Leopardus; species Leopardus geoffroyi. The sequence goes on from NC_059331.1 coordinate 168,112,950, forward strand.
GGTGGCCCTCGCCCCTGCCGGTCGGTGAAAGATAGTGTCAGTACCGCCGTCCACAGTGGTGTGGATCTCAGTCCATATAAGAAACTGTAGCGGCCCTGTTTGGACCGTGTTACAGAGTATCTACCGCCAGGCTCCGGGACTTCAGAAGTATCGACACAGCTCCCCGAAGCCACGTTCCGCTAAACGCCTTTCCGGAGTGTTTTCTAGAGGTCCTCTGTCCCTTGGCGTAGGTCGGCCTCACGGGAAGCCTGAAAGATGGTGGCAGCTCCTGAAAGCCCAGCAGCAAAGTGGCACCAGGTGCAGACCTGGGCCGAGCTGCCTGCACCTCCGAGCTCTCAGCATCGCACCCACCCTGCCCGGGGCAACCGCCCCTGCCCTGCCGCACCTGCTCTCACCTGCTCGCACCTGCTCCCGCTCAGGACGCAGGTGGGGAAGGGTGAAGTTACTTTCTCAGACCCGCGCACCCTGATTAAGCCTGTCCAGTGAAGATCACCTGGTTCTGGCTTTTGGCAGAATCACTTCCATTGGCTTGTATTCGGGGCCTGTGTCCCGAGGCCTGTACCGAACTAAGGCTGTGTGTCATTGTGGGTGAGTCCAGGGTCATATCCCTGCTGACAGCACTCCTGACCTCTTGAGGACCTGTGTGGAAATTTCTCTAAGATACCAGGCTTAATTGACCAACTTTACAATTTTTTTTTTTATTTTAATCTTGGTGGCGCACTGTAGCCAAAAGGACTTGTACCCTTTTCAGCCGCTTACTGCTCTTAACGATAACGTAGATCCTGGATTCTGACTCTCCTGCCTCGTTCACCTTTTTCAGAGACTCTTTGTAATGTGAATTGCGCTGACATCTTCTTTTTTTTTTTTTTTTTAAATTTTTTTTTTTTTTTTCAACGTTTATTTATTTTTGGGACAGAGAGAGACAGAGCATGAACGGGGGAGGGGCAGAGAGAGGGAGACACAGACTCGGAAACAGGCTCCAGGCTCCGAGCCATCAGCCCAGAGCCTGACGCGGGGCTCGAACTCACGGACCGCGAGATCGTGACCTGGCTGAAGTCGGACGCTTAACCGACTGCGCCACCCAGGCGCCCCGCTGACATCTTCTTTATCCATTTATGGTTTTCACCTTTCCTGGTAACAGTTGCTGTTCCCCTGGTATTCTCACGTGCTTAATTCCCTCCCTCCTAGTACAAGTCTCCTAGTATTTTAGAGCGTCCTGTCCTTTAGAATATGTGGGATAACTTTATTTGCTCCTGAACACTCAGTTTCCCCTCACCTCCGTGTGTGATATGTTAACACGAAGGAACTTCTTTTTCTCTTCCTCCCGTTGGCAGCTTTGGGGGAATTTCTGGTCGGTCTATTTCATCATCTGTTTTCAATCTCATTGATTTTTTTTTTTTTAGTCCTGCATTAAAGTATCTCTGCTACTCTTGCTCCCCTTCCAAAACTTCCTGTAGCAATGCTAGCGTATTTACGATGTTTCTCTCCTCGTCCCCATCACCCCTTTGTCCCAACAGAGCCTGATTTGAAAAAGCGGATTCGCGTGCACCTGCTCAACGCGCACGGCCTGGATGAAGCTGGCATCGACGGTGGTGGGATTTTCAGAGAGTTCCTCAATGAACTGCTGAAGTCGGGATTTAACCCCAATCAGGGGTTCTTTAAGACCACTAACGAGGGCCTTCTGTACCCCAGCCCAGCTGCTCACATGCTGGTGGGAGACTCCTTCGCCAGACATTACTACTTCCTGGGCAGGATGCTTGGAAAGGTACAGTGTTCTGGGACCACGGGGTGCTGGGCTTGTGTTTCCGTGTGGTTGCCGTCTATTTCATTGAAGATCTTTATTCAGAATTGCTGAAGTAATTTTGGTGATCCCTGCATCGTATTCCTTTGTAGAATAACTAACATTTCATCGTTGTGCGTTACGTGCACAGTAGTCACAAGCATAAAGTATTTGCACAGTGTGGAGAACCTGGGGGCACATACGATAAAATCCTGTTGGTCGAAATCTTTTCAGTGGCTGTTGGCCGTCTGGCTGTGTGCTAGAAATACCAGAAAGCTCTCTGTTGCTCTCATTGGTAGTGTCACAAGTGGTTCTTTAGTTACAAGTGGTCTTTAAAGGTTCCGTAAACTTTTAGAGTGCTGCGAGGCAGACGACCATTGTTACTGGGTATGGGGTGAGTGGTACATGTGTCGTGTGCAAACTCCAGCAAAGTTGGCCATGTAAGGATGACGTGAGGGTAGTGCTGTCATGAGCAGCACGTCACACACCCGCCGACCGTGCACACAAACACAATTTGCCCTTTACTGTAAGTGACAGGAAAACTTCATCTGTAGCCTGGTGGACACTTCCTGTTTATTGGTGAAACTTTGACAGGACCTGCCCGCCCCCCCCCCCCACTCCCACTGGTAAAGTCAGAAGCAAAGCCAGGACACCCCCGATACCAGTGCTGTTCGTCAAGCAACCAGGTCAGTCCCTGCCTGTCGTCCCTGCGGATGGCTAGAACAGAGCACCACAGACGTGCAGCTTCTGAGGGACACACACGTCTTTCTCACGGTTCGGGAGGCTGGAAGGTCGCCATCAACAAGCCGCGGGGTCTCCTTGGGTGGGGGCCCTCGTCCCGGTTCACGTCCGTGCCTTCTCACCATGTCCTCACATGATGGAAGGGGTGAGGGGCTCTCCAGGATCCCTTTGAGAAGGACACCAATCACATCCCTGAGGGCTCTGCCTCATGACCCCATCACCGTCCAGAGTCAGCCTCCTAATGCCACCGCCCTGGGGACGCAAACATTCAGTGTACCAAAGGTGGGGACAGCAGGCCAGAGACTTCATTTAAATCCGGGGTGGCTAACTGCTTCCCCGCGGGACAGATGAAGTCCAAAAAAGAGATTTGGGTTTTCTTTCTTTTTAACTGAATACTAACTTTTTAAAAAATTTTTATTTTAATGTTTATTTATTTTTGAGAGAGAGAGAGAGAGAGACAGTGTGCAGGGGAGGGGCAGAGAGAGAGGGAAACAGAGAATCCGAAACAGGCTCCAGGCTGAACTGTCAGCACAGAGCCCGACGCGGGGCTTGAACCCACAGACTGTGAGATCGTGACCTGAGCCGAAGTCAGATTTATTAACCAAGTGAGCCACCCGGGCGCCCCACGTTGTCCATTTCTTAAATTGAGTTGTTTGTCTTCTATTATTAAGTCCTTTATGTATTCTAGTTCAAGTCCTTATCCGACATGTGATTTGCAAGTATTTTCTCCCGTTCTGTGGGTTGTCTTTCACTTTCTTGATGGCTTCTGATGCATTTATTTTTCTTTTGTTGCCTGAGCTTTTGCAGTCTTGTCTAAGAAACTTGTGGTCACGTGGTTTAATCCAGGGTCGCAGAGATTTATACCTGTGTGTGTTCTAAGAATTGAGTCATTTTAGTTCTTCCATTTGAGTCTCTGCTCCATTAGGAGTTAATTTCTGTAGGTGGTGTGAGTTAGGCGTCCCAGCAGGTTCTGTCGCACGTGGACACCCCTTTGTCCTCACACCATTTGTTAAAAAGACTGACGTGGTTCCCTTGCCCAGAGTCAGTTGACTGTGAATGTGAGGGTTTATTTCTGGACTCTCGGTTTCACTCATCTCTGTGTCTGTGCCAGCGTGGCACCGCTTTGATTACTGTGCCTTTGTCGTCAGTCTTGTGCTGTGTGTGCTTACCAATGACGAATGGTAATGAAGCCCCAGGACCCAACGCAGCAGAGGGGCAGCGGAAGGAACTGGTGGGTCATGGATCTTTCTTTGACATGCATAGTAGGAGGTCCGGTCATTACCGTTTGCTCCGATTCCACATGAGCGGTTGATTCCTTGGAAGAGGCTTACTGATGGGCTCAGCTCGACCTCACTGTTACACCAGTGTGTTTCTTTAGGCTCTCCTTATCGTTTCAGAGACCAGCTTCAGACATCGGCCTGACGTTAGATTCCTTAGCATGCGTGTCAAACAGATCATTTTCTCACTTCATTTTGAGACACCCTGCCTCTCCCCGCGACGCCGCATGCTGGCTTTGGTGTCGGCTGTCCACCAGACCAGACCCCCCCTCTCTCTCTGGCTCCCTCTGGAGCACACGGCTTTCGTAACTCGTTTCATGAAAATCTTTGAGATGATGCATAGTCGTTTTTATTAAGGTGAGCCCAAGAATCTCCTAAATTAATAATAGTAAAATTAAAATCTAAAATAATAATGAAGGGGAGCTTTATGTTACTAGACTAACCTGAAATACCTCCTAATTAAAAAAAAAAAATTATTTTTAAATAATCTCCACACCCAGTGTGGGGCTTGAGCTCACGACCCCAAGATCGAGAGTCACGTGCTCTACCAACCAAGCCAGCAGGGTGCCCCTGAAATATCCCCTGAGTTTGGTGGTTTTCACACGGTGCGGTGTCAGACGACACAGTAATCTTACTTGCATGATGAGATCTTATTAACGTTTTGTATTTTTTCTTCCTGAGTGTATAAATTGTCCGATCTTGATTAATACAGAGACAGGAAAATTGGACCATCCTGGTTCACTAAAGTCTTCTGGTCAATGGTTCTGTAAGTTTGAGGGGATAGACTCCTTTCCCCTGAGTTATCCCCTGGCACGCTATTCTTGATGGCACTCGTGAAGACGCAGGTGCGGGGCGGATGACCGATCGCTGTCCCTCCTTTGCTCTGGAATGTGCATCACTTCACACCAGACTCTGGAGACTTTGTCCCAGAAATGAAGTTTATGTCAAGTGTAGTTCAATAATCTTTAAAGTAGTGAAGGTTAGATAAAATCAGTAAGAAAGCTAGTTGTTTGATGATGGTAGATAATTTCGTTTCACATAGTTAAGTTTTTACTGATATAATTTTCTGCATTTTCCAGAAATTCCTAAGGGAGTGCTAGTTTCTAAAAGATCTGATTATTTTCTGATTACAAATGGTTAAACTTGGTGCCAACATGATAAAAATTGTCGAGATCTAAGTGAGTGTAATAGTATAGGGCTAATAGTATGGTATCTGAACATTAAATCCTTAGCAGAAGAAAATTGTATATTGATTGATTATGATATTTATTGGGTCATAATGTATTTAAATTTTCTTTAATGCATATGTTAGTGATTGTTTACTGTGATGAAGTGCAAAGAGGTCTTCAAGAGCAATCCTGCATAGAAAGAATTACCTCATGTCAGTGGTCACTTCTCAATTAAAAGTTCCATTAGCAGATGGTTCCTGCTTCTGGTGTGGGTCGTGATTGCATTTTATCGCCTGTAAATCAGGCTGTCGACAGGGAATAAATAAACAGCTCAAGGATGTGGTAATGTCATCTTGAACTTTTTTTTACAGATAGAAGCACCTAGGTCCATTTAAACCAATTAAGTTCAGAAATTTATTGAAGGAAATCTTTTATCATATTTGAATTCTATTTGAAAATGGCTTTTTTCCCCTTGCTTCAGAATATTGATTTAATTGGAACAGGATGCCTGTAAATCAGATTATTTGATAATATCTCGGTCATATATTTCAGATTTCTAATTAGCAGACACCCTTCCACACGTGGTTTACCATTTTGTATTTTAGTAGAATACAGTGTGCGTTTAATGCGTCCTAGAATGTAAATGTTAATGGTTTACCCTGAGATTTTTGAGAGTTGGGAAAATTTATTCTTTTATACCATTGGAGTCCCTTCGTAAAATGCTCACCAAATCTGCTGAGCCTTTAAAAGTGAAGACTGAAGTGAGTATAGTGATTTAGTTACCTTGGTCTTTAAATGGCAAAGCCTCTCTTTTCTAATATCTTGTTCTGAACTCTCAGGCTCATTAGGGGTCAGAGTGACGGAGCTCCCTCATCTGATTGTCACCGAACTAAGTGCTCTTGTGTCTCAAGTTAATAGATCTTTTCGCCTAGATTTTTTAAACATAACATTCAGCCAATAGTTGATCATCCTGTGCTTAATCCAAGCCTTCCAATCAGTGTAAAGACTTTTTTACTTTGGTGTCAGCAAATTTCACAAGCAAGCTTTCTCTGAGTCTCCCGATTATCCACAGTGGGCGGTTCATTATGAGTTTGCTTGTTGACCTTCAACCTTTTTTGGAAGCAGAACAATGAACGATCATAGTAATTTACAGATGATTATTTTGTTTTAATCTTACCCCCTCTGAGAACTGTTCCCTTAAATCCGTACAGCATTCTAATAACACAGAATTTACATTCTTTTCCTTTAAAAACAAAGTGTTGGGGCACCTGGGTGGCGCAGTCGATTAAGCGTCCGACTTCAGCCAGGTCATGATCTCGCGGTCCGTGAGTTCGAGCCCCGCGTCGGGCTCTGGACTGACGGCTCAGAGCCTGGAGCCTGTTTCCGATTCTGTGTCTCCCTCTCTCTCTGCCCCTCCCCCGTTCATGCTCTGTCTCTCTCTGTCCCAAAAATAAATAAACGTTGAAAAAAAAAATTAAAAAAAAAAAATAAAAACAAAGTGTTCACCAATCTGAAAATTATTCTTCTTGTCAGTTGAGGTCATAGTTTTCTACCTAAGTTTATTTCTTCAGAACTAAACATGATATAAAAACAAGGTAGATTGTATGGTGAAAATGACAAGGGTGTTCCAGAATGCAGCTGATTCCACCACCTAAAAGTATCATTTTAGTTTTAGCCACTTGGAGATATTCACCAAAATTCTTTCTGCTCCTGAATAAAGTAGATCTTCCCTGCTGTTGGGATACCCCTTCTCCTAATTTTCACGCACTCCCAAATACGAGTCAAACACAGATGAGTACCGTGTCGAGACCGTCTTTGTTTCTCTAAGCCGTGTTAGGTGGTCACTATGAAAATTAGAAACACAGACTTGCTCGTCCTGCTTTAACGTCCACTGCTCTAATCTTCATTTGTGCAGTAAAGACAGTAAATATTAAAAAACAAAGTGTAGCCCATTTAAATTCTTTAGAACATTTAAGTACTAGCTTGAAATTAGTAAATTTAATTTAATGAAAGCAGACCAAGGAAACATACATATTGTTACTCTCGTTTCCAGAATTGTGATCAACTTTAGGAGGCAGCAGCGTCTGAGCAGAGCAGTGATGGGATATGAGTTATGTTGTGCGGATCTCCCTGCCCTGGCATCATAAATAGCTCACACAGCCAGGGGAGCACGAGCAAGCCGGCCAGTTGGACGTGTCACAGGCACTCAGGTTGGGTGGTCGTTAGTATCTTCGTCCTGGGAGGTAGTGTTGGAGAGGAAGCAGTGGGACCCAAGGGGATTTGCTAAAAACTCAGATGTTGGGGTGGGAAGGAGGAGAGACAGCAGGGCCACACGGATTTTGTTCTGAGAACCGGGGGATACAAGTGTCATCCACCGAGAGGGGCTTGGGGAGGGATGATGAAGTGTTCATTTTTCCTTAGGGCTGAGAGGTCTGTCAGACGTTCTGTGGTGATGTCAGCTAAGCGTGCGGTTGAATCTGCGGGCCTTGGCTTGAGGGGCAAGGTAGGAGCTGAGCCGTCAGAGCTCAAACAGGCCTGAGGTCGTGAGATGCGGCTGTGTCGCCCAGGCAGTAAGTGTAGCTAGAGAAGAGGAGACGCTGAGGAACCGAGTCCTGGGCTGTCCCCAGGCTGAGAGTTCAGAGGCTGGAGGAGGATGTAGCCACCGAAGGTCAGGAGAAGGCAGCTGAGAGCAGGGAGCAGACTGGAAGCCACGTGAAACCGTGTTTCAGGGGAGAGACAGTGAGGAAGAGTCGGATGCTGTCCGTGTGTCAAGAGCATAGGACTGAGAAGTGAGCACTTCACAGCGTGTTCGAGCAGCTTGCCTGGAGGGTGGAGGCCAAAGCCTTAGCACGTGGGTCGCAAGGTACGGAAGCAGGGTCTTCCAGAAGTGCCTTATTAGGTAGTGTGTCCTGTACCTGCGGGGGTACTCCAGCTGCTGTGTCCCGTACCCACAGGTGTAACCCATACAAAGACGTGTGTGTGTGTTCCCCAAGACCCCTGCATAGTAACGCTGTATTATGCAGCCCCGAGGTAAACTGCCCAGACGTCCCTCAGAAGTACAGCGGGTAAATGAGCTGTGGGACATTCACATGAACCACGGGGTGACCCAGCAACAACTATTCACAGCAGCTCAGAGGTGTGGCACAGACATGATGTTGAGTGCGAGAAGCCAGAAAGAGCAGAGTGTATTCTGCAGGACTCCGGCAAAACTAATTTCTGTTATTGGGTGTCAGGTCCTTTATCCTTGGAGGGGCACGGGGCGTTTCTGGGGTGCTGGTCAGTTCCTCTTTGGAGGACCGAGTGCTTTTACTGAGTGGGTTCACTTTGTGAGGACCAGTTGGGCTGCACGCCTAGGACAGGGGTTCTCTGCTCCAGGAAGGATGGGGGCAGGGGTAGCACAGTCACAGCTCTTGAGGGGTGAAGAAGATCTGAGCGGTAGCTCAAGTGTGGGGCTGGTAGAGCCTAGTGATTGTTTGCAAGAAAAGAGAAGGCCGAGTGTGCGGGCGACGGCCACGCAGTTAGGTCAGGGTCACCGTCAGGGGGCCAGCAGCTGTGGGAGGCGTTGCAGTGGGCGCTGTGGCCCAGCAGCAGGGACGGCGGTGCGGGGGGTGGAAGAGGCAGTGAGAGGCGGAGATCCCGGCCTTGCTTTTCCCACTGGTGTGAGAGCGCGAACGAGGAGAGAACCGCTGACGGACAGGGACGCTGAGGAGGACGGAGAGCGGGCGCATCCCGTCCCGGAGCAGTGCCGGGTGCTGCCGGGCTGCCAGGAAGAATCGTGCTCCGCAGAAGTGAAACCAAGAATGCAGAAAGAAAAAAAATAGATCGGATTGCATCCAAAACCTTTTTGCTTCAAAGAACACCATCAAGAAACTTAAAGAGGGTAAGGGACTTGTGCTAGGATACCTAAAGTCCTCGGAAACGGAAAGGCAAACTTGTTTCAAAATGGGCAAAGGGCCCGAGTAGACGCTTCTCCAGAGGACATAGATTAGTGAGCAGCGAGCACAGAACGGATGCTCGCCATCCTCGGTCCTCAGGAAAACGCACATCAGAACCACTTCACCGCCACTAGGACGGGAAGAGTCAGCGGGACTGGTAAGAACACGTCTGGCGGGGATGTGGAGGAATCGAGGTCCCGTCCGTGGGAGTAGACCGCGAACGCGGGGGAGGGCGGCCGCTCCTACACAGTCCATCAGGGCCGCTCCATGGCCCAGCCAGCACGTGTCCGCGCAGAACTTGTCCAGAAGTGCGCGCAGCATTACCGGAAACGGCCCGAGGCGATTCGTGACCCAAACGGCCGTCAGCTGACCAAGACTAACAGAACTGTTCCAGCCCTGCGACGGAATCTTCCCCCTGCCTCTGCACGCTGAACGAAACACACTACGTGAGCAAAGCCAATCACAGAAGATGGCTGAAATGTCCCAAAAGGGAAATCTGTGAAGACATAAAGTAGATGAAAGATCGTCCCAGGATGGGAGCGTGGGAGAAATGAGGACCACTAAGGAGTACAGGGTGATGAAAACGTCCAAAACCCAGCTGTGGTGACGGCCACACAACTCTCACCGTACGACCGCTGGCTTGTTCTCTGTAAATGGGCAACTTGTAAGGGACGTGACCTGTGTCTCAGCGAAGCTCAAGAAACAGCAGTGTAATGTGGTGACTTTGCAAGAGCCAGAAAGTGTCAGGGGAGTTAGTGGAAGGAAATTGACATGGGGCGGAGTCGGTGGGTGTGACCGCCGGAAGCTGGAGGGAGTCTGGAGGTCACGGATCCTAGTCTTGCTAGGGAAAGTACTCAGTGCCTGGAGATCATGCCCTCGAGGGACACCCATATGCTCAAATTTCGAGGGAGGTGGTATGACGGATCTCAGTCTAATATTTTATTATCCTGTGTGGTAAAAGAATTTTTAAGATTTTTATTTTTAAGTAGTCTCTACAACCAACATGGCGCTCGAACTCACAACCCGGAGATCAAGATTCACACACACCCTCTATAGACTGAGCCAGCCAGGCGCCTCAAGAACTTTTAAACCTGAAAAATGTTTCCTTTTCATTAGTGAAAATAGTTCCTGCTGTGTGGGGTACCTGAGCTGGACCTCCCTGTTTTTCTAAACTCTTGCTAAATCTCTCAGAAGCAGGAACGTAACAACAGTTCTAAAACTCCCAGATGTTTACTCCTTGTGGCTGTAAATGGGACTGTGGGTTTGTTACTTGGGCAAACCCTTTTGGGTGTTTATCTTCCAGAAGTATTTCCGTGGGCAGAGACCGGCCCTCTGGGAAGAGCGGGAACCTGGGAGAGGAGGGGAGGGGAGGCGAAGAGAGGGGAGGCGCCCGCCGCTCAGAATTTCTCCACGTCACAGGTTGATTTCCGGATGTCCGATGAGGAGAATAGGCTAGGAGAGGTGAACTTTCATCTCCCACCCACCCGACATCCCCTACAGGTTTTCCAAAGGTGAACTGTTTTTTTCAATAAAGCTGTCCAAGCATGAAGTCCAGACCGTCCGTTGCCATGTAACGTCCGTTGCAAGTAACGACCCGTCCTCTCGAAAGCCTTGGCTTCCAGTGTTGGCAGTGGCCGTGGCCGTGGCCGGAGGCGTGGGAATGGGGCCTAGAGAGGAGCGCCCTGCTCTCTGGCACCTGGAGTCCCCGTAGGAAGAGAAGGCGGTGCCAGCACCTTCGCATGGAGCCTCCAGGTTTCAGGGATCCCTTGAACCACTGCACCTGCCCAGTCGTGCTTGGTGGGCGTTCGCCGAGTCCTGAACGGACGGAGTCGATGTGTAAAGAAACACTGGAGGTGCCCGAGAGCAGGAGGGAGTGTGGGGGTGGGGGGCTGCCTCACCATCTTGGGTGGTGACGGTGCACGGGAGGTACCTGGGAACCCGGGGCGCAAACCTTTACACCCGGTGTCGTTGCCGCTGTGCTGACGAAAGCAGTGAGCGCCACGGAAAGACGCCTGGGACAGGGTTGTGGACGCCCAGGGGCTTGGAGTGACTCTTCACACACGTGGACGCACACGTGGTTTTGCATAACCTGGGGTGTCTCCAAAGAGCAGAAATGGATTTTTGCAAACAAATTTATGGTTGTAGAATTGCAGTGTACAAAGTAGTCCCTAGCACATAATAAGTGGGCATTTAATAAACGTCTCCTGAGCGCCCGGATGCCGGATGTTGCATGCAGACTCAGGTCCTGTTAAGGATGGAGTGCGTTTCCTGCCCTGCGGGAGCTTATGGGCCTAAAACCCACGGTAGTCCCAGCGAGAGACCATGTTTTCCACTCCCGGTTAGTAATTTTGAAGCACAACTATTAGATGGCGTATTACTGGGGTGCCTGGGTGGCTCAGTTGGTTGAGCGGCCGACTTCGGCTCAGGTCATGATCTCAAGGGTCACGGGTTCCAGCCCCGCGTCGGGCTCTGTGCTGACGGTCAACTCGGAGCCTGGAGCCTGCTTCGGATTCTGTGTCTCCCTCTCTATCTGTTCCTGCCCTGCTCATGCTCTGTCTCTCTCTCTCTCTCTCAAAAATGGATAAAGATTCTTAAAAAAAAATTTTTTTTAATAAATAACGTATTACTGTCAGCTTACATCCTTATTTTACATTTCTTCCTTATTTTTTTTAAACTCCAAGGTTAGCATGATCTGAAATAATTAAAATTATTATCTTCTTGCTCAATTAGGGTGGTTTTAATACAAGACAACTCTGATATAGTTTTTAGATTAAGTTATAAATGTTCACTTTAGAACTGCCTGAAGATTGATAGAGATGCATTTGAAAAGCATTATTTTTTTTATTGATTCTTAATGTAGTAAATTACTGAAGTTATTTGGCAACAAACAGAAATGGCCTGTGACGCGGTTCACATTTATTCTCCCGATAGCGCCACGATTTGCATTAATTGCATTGCGACTGCACTCACTTATATTAAAAGGCTTCTACTATAATTAATCCTTTTTATTTCGAATCATTTTGGCACAATCTCTAGCTATAAACACTCATAAAAGACAGACAGTTGAAAAATACGCTACAGGTTTTTTCCATATACCTATTGCACTTTTTTTCGTGACAAGTAGTTATTGATGTGCTTCTGGAACAAGTGTGCAACTGGCTGAGAATTAAGGCCAATGTGGAAAATGCTAAGTGGATTATTTTGCATAAAAAATAGGCAGTCTTGAAATTGTATAATTAACCTGTGTTTAGAAAATACCTTGATTTATGCTTACGTTTGTATCTCAGTTGCATACATTATGGAAATTTAATTTATAATCCATTTAGCTGATGCAATCATAGTTTTTAGTGCTATCATTTATTAGTGCTTGTATATTAAATGCTCTAACGGTTTAAACCTGCCTTACGTAACAAATTATACCTAGGCATTTACATTTTATGAGTCACAGTGGGATTTCTGTTTAAAATTCAGGTAGCTCTGATATATTTAACGAATTTCACTGGTTTATTGTTACTAATGCAGAAATGGCAAACAATGACCTTATATATTGAACATCAAATGATTTACACTTCCAGCTTACTTTAAAGTCCACTGTACAAATGAGGCTTTTCTTCAACACCTGGAATCAATCATGTCGTCTTGTGCAGAATGTTCTTGGCTTTGAAGCCATCGTTCATTTAGAAGTAATGGGAGTTTTAAGTGCTCCGGGTAATAGTATTAACCATTCTTAACTTTAAGCACACTGTGGATTTTCCAACAGCTCGCTCTTTGCGATATCAGTAGATGGGTTAAGCCCGGTCACCATCGTACCGCTCATTCTCTCGTTCCGAAGTCCTTTTTTGCCTCTTTCTTTCTTTCTTTCTTTCTTTCTTTCTTTCTTTCTTTCTTTCTTTCTTTCTTTCTGTTTAGAATTAATCGGGTAATCATCAGTCTTCAAATCAGAAGTAAAAGCACAGAGACATAACCCTTCAGTTTCCCTGGCAGAGAACATCTGGAGTCTTAGCTGGAGGGGGAATCTTACGAAATACGTAGTTAACAGATGGTGTGACCTGACTTGGGGAGAGCGTCACTCGTATTGTCGGCCGGTGGCTTTCTGAAACAAGCCAGTGCTCTCCGGGTGTTTCATGGCTGTCTTCTACTTCCTTCCAGTCGTGTTAGTGGGGGGACTTTCCGGTGTCCATCTCAAGGTGAACCTGAGCGTTCTCCGGCGGAGGAGGGAAGGGGGCACTCGTACAAGTGTTCAGTTTTCGGTGTGTTCAGGGACCAGTGGTTTTTCACAGACGGCCACTGTTTGTCGTTACTAGTGCGGAAGTGGCAGGCACTTGATGTGGAACGGCCGAGTGGACACCGTAACGGTGCCGGAAGCCGTAACCAGGGAAGGGCTCCCGTAAGCCGAGCTGACGGATGGCATCGGGGCTGGAAGGTTGGAGGGGCAGAGCCCCTGCTCTCTGGACGCTGGTGGTCTTCTGTGTGCAAACTCGCACGGGCGTGTCTCGGCAAAGCCTCGCGTCCCACACCTAGCGGATGTGGATGTGGTCGGGTGCACGGCCTCCCGGCAGAGGGGCTTCCAAAGCTGCGGCCTCGTGGCTGAGAGATTTCCCCCGGGATTAAACTTTGTTTTTATGTTGGTGTTCCCTGAGTGGCGTGGTGGCACTGGAGTCTCCCTTACAGGAAAAGCGGTGAATACATCCCAGCACAGCTCACGCTCCGCAGCTCACGGCAGCACTTTCCAAGGTGGGGCTCCCTCCTCCATCCCGCTCTGTCTGTGCTCCTGGCGCCTGGCGTCCCGGCCTCACTCCGTCTCAGGGTCTCAGGCAAGGGTCCCGGGGTTTGTGACGATGTGCGCCCGGCTCCCCACGTTCCAAGTGGGGGTGGGGACTCCCCTCATGCCGTGTCAGGTCTCTGCAGACCACGAGTATTCTAGCACGAAGGGCCTTTGTTGTGGACATCCAGACTCCCCTTGACTTCTGTAAGCCTCCCTTCCTTCCACTGAGGAGATCTTCCCGACGGGCCGCACAAAACGAGGCCAGCGTCAGTGTGTGCTCACTTAGTCTCAGTAGAACATTTGTGACGAGACCTGTGGCGGCTTCCAAGTCCCTCATCTCTTAGAATAAAAGAATGAGAATGTTCCTGAGAAGTCTACAGCCTGTTTCTCACTCCTTGTTGAACTTTACAGCCTCGGGCTGTAGTGATATTTATCATGTAAGATGAACCCTGACGTCATGTTGGAAAACCCGCGCCGTCTCTTGGTAGAGAATCTGGGGGTTAACACAGTGATGCCGTCACCACTGGTCACGAGGGAGTTACAGATTAAAACCCCAGCGAGGTACCCCGTTGCACCAACCAGAATAGCTAAACATAAAAAGACTGACTGCACCAATCGTTGGTGAGGTTCTGGACCAGCTGGAATCTCCTGCTTGCTGGTCATGGTGGGAAAATGGTTGCACTTTGGAAAACCGCATGTCATTGCCTAATAGAGCTAAACGCACCTTGGGGCCCAGCGCTTCCCCTGTTAACAGGTCTTAGGTCTGTACCGGGAGAAGCCAGCACGGATCCACAGAAGGGCTCAGACCGACTGTCCAGCAGCCCCACATGGGACACCGCCCACGTGTCCACCCTGTGCCCGTCACGCGACGGTGTCACGCAGCCTTCGGTGAAGGAACAGTGTCATAGCCGAGTCTCAGAAACAGGATGTTGTGAGAAGGCGTGTGGAAGAGGGCGCGTGCTGTATGATCCCGTCGACGAAGTCCCGGGCCCGGCGGGACTCAGCCGTGGTGATGACCACAGAATGGGGTAACGGGAGGGAACTCTCACGGGACCTCGGGGAGGGGGAAGTGTTCTGTGTCTGGACGCCTTCTGTGGCCGCTGCACGGGTGTGATCAAATGTAATAATTCATCAGGCCGCGTGCACATTTTACTTTACGGTACGTAAATTACCCTTTAACGTGCGCGAGTGTGCGGTCTGGTTGTCCGTCGCCGTCCGCAGACACGGGGCAGACAGGAACGCAGCAGAGGAGTCCTGGTGTGGGCGCCAGGGCACCTGCTTTGGCACCACCTCTGCCAGCCGCTGACTCCCAGGGTCTGCACACGCATCTCCCACGCTCAGTCTCCCCCTGTAGGAACAGCGCGGGGCAGACCGCAGCCTGTGGGCCGGGCCCCGCCTGCTGCCTGTCGCGTGGCCAGGGTGCTCAGAAGGCTTTTTCTTTTTCGTCGCTAAAAGTCTGAAGGATAGTATTTCTTGGCGTTGGGAATTACTTGAGTGCGGCCCTGGCACACAGCTGCCCTCGCTCGTCCACGCGTTGTCTGTGCTCCTTTTGCTAGAGGCAGAGTGGAGGCACGGCCACCGAGCCGGTCCGGCCTGCGGTCGTGTGTTGAACCGCGGCCCCAGAAAAGGTAGAGGCTCCATCCTGATCCCTGGCGCCTGGGAACCTGACCTTATTTGCCTATGCAGTCAAGCTAGGAGGGGTCACACTGGGTGAGAGAGGATCCCAAACCCGGTGACAGGTGTCTTCATGATAGAGACCGGGGAGGGAGGTGCCGGCACACCCAGGGACGACAGCCTCTCGAAGAGGCAGGGCTGGGAGTGACACAGCCCAAAGCCCCGGGCCACCGGCTGTGGCCAGCAGTACCAGGAAAGACAGGAGGCCTTTCAAGAGCGTGCGTCAGACTCCGGCCTGCGCAGCCAGGAGACCCCTCCGCTGGCAGAGCCCTTTGCGGAAAACGCGTGCTGACTGCCGTTGCAGCACAACACGTGTGGCTCTCGAACGTCCCCCTTGGTGTGAACGTGCTGTGGTTCAGCCTTCAGGTGTTTGAGAGTCGTGACACGCGGAGTGCACGCGGCGAATGGTCAAACCGGTCCAGCGCTGGTAAGTGCTCGCCAAAAGCTAGCTTCCGCCGTCGTCGCTGCTGCGGAGAGAAGGTATCTGCTGTCTTAGGATTCTCTTCAGGCTCAAGTTGGCCTTTTTTATTTGTAGGAAGTATGAGAAAGGATTCCTGTGACATACTGATCGTTGTTCCTTGTTCTCATCTGAAGGCCCTCTATGAGAATATGCTGGTAGAATTGCCCTTTGCCGGCTTCTTCCTGTCCAAATTGCTGGGAACCAGTGCGGACGTGGACATCCACCATCTGGCTTCGTTAGACCCTGAAGTGTACAAGAATCTGCTGTTTCTCAAGAGCTACGAAGGCGACGTGGAGGAGCTTGGGCTAAACTTCACGGTGGTGAACAACGACCTGGGAGAGGCGCAGGTGAGGAGGCCCTTCGCCGGCTGCTGTTCACATGGCAACGAGGAGGGTTTCTCTTTGCAGGGGGAGGCTCCACGTCTCCCTTGGAAGAACTGCTGTGGCTGCGGGTTAGAAGTGGGGAGTTGGTGGGGGCTGGAGACACCCGGGCTCTCGCCCCACTCCCTTGTGACGGCTGTCCTCGGGGACTCTCTTCCTGGGCCGGGGGTTAACCCCTGCCTCTTGGCTGGCTCTCGGTCCCTGGGAGTGGCAGGTTAGCGCCTTCCTGACAGGAGCCCTGAGGGGCCTCCGTGCGCCTCTGTTCCCTACCTGATCACCGTGGGGGCCTCGGTGGCTCGGACACGGATCGCTGGCCTTTGTTATCAGTGTGGTTGGCCTTGGTGTGTTTATTTTTAAAAAAAAAAAAAAAAACGTGCATGTTAGAGATGATTCAAACTAATTTTTTAAATGACAGTATCGTCGGGATATAACGTACATACCATAAAAATGCACGCTTTAGAGCATGGC
Organism: Leopardus geoffroyi; assembly: GCF_018350155.1. Taxonomy (NCBI): domain Eukaryota; kingdom Metazoa; phylum Chordata; class Mammalia; order Carnivora; family Felidae; genus Leopardus; species Leopardus geoffroyi. The sequence goes on from NC_059331.1 coordinate 168,129,599, forward strand.
GCGGGTCAGTGTACCCCCAGAGTGCTCCGCCGTCACCAGCAGCTGAGTTCGGGATGGTTGCGTCCCTCCACTGAGACTGTGCCCATTAGCGGGTCGGTCCTGCCCAGCGTGGGTGAGCGCCATCTACGTTCTGTCTCTGGATGTGGCACATAACCCGGATCTCACGGCCTGTGGCCTTGTGTGACCGGCTTTGTTCACCTGTTGCAGGAGCCGGTGCTTTTTTTTTGTTTCTGGCCGAACGTCGTCCCATTGTACGGATGTGCCACGTTTTCTTTCTCGGCTGAGGGACGTTTGGGTTATTTCCACTTCTCAGCTGTGGTGATAATACCGCTGTGCACACGCGTGGACAACACACCAGGCGGCGGAAGACTCGGTAACATCCGGAATTTGCTTCCAGGATGAGAGGAGCAGGGGCAGCGGGTGGACGCGGAGATGACCCACATCGGCTAGGAGGCGACACCTGCTGAAGCGGGCGCCGCGCTGTGGACGCGCGTCTACTGTTCTGTCTGCCTCGGCCTGTGTTCACGTGCTCCCCGTAATCCACAAAGCCTTTATTAATGTACACAGACATCCAACATTTAAGAACCTTTGATGCTGCTCTCTGATCTTACTAGATTTTAACTACCCAGCTTTGCTTGTCTAACTTAATTTTGGTTTTCAGACAAATACATCTCTTCTGTGGGGAAAGACCGCTTTTCTGCTGTTCCTACGTGGATCGTGCCATTTTCCGAACCTAGTGTTGTTATTTTAAGTACAAAACTGTGGTTACCTTTGAACTTCATACTCGTTTCTCTAAATTTCTGTTATTACTTGGTTTCTGACTGAGGCTTTGCCAGCTCAAAAGTAACTTCGTACTAGATAGATACTTAGCGTTTGGTGAAGCCACCACTGAGAGTACATTGATCCACACAGGGTACTCCTCAACCCGACCCTCCCGGTGTGAGCTCTCACATTTTATTTTGATAAACACATGTATTGAACACATTTGAGCTAATGCAATTTTGGTTATTTTCATATCACGTTACCTACCTGCCACCGTGCCTGGTCCGTATGTTTTCATTATGAGACGTTAATGACACCCTGTGAGCCAGCCGTCGGGCCAGGCGTGGGAGACGGTTTGTAAACTAGGAGAACACACACATTCTAACAAGGGAGGCCGATACGAACGGGATAGTGAGGTATCAGTTTACTAGTAGCTCAGCTCCAAGTAGGTTAGGGAGAGCTACCTGGAAGAGAGGCTGGCTGGGTGGAAAGGCATTCACCGGGTAGGTGAGCAGATGTCGAAGGGGCTAAGTTTGGGGGTGCACGAGAGGAGGCAGACAGACACCAGTCTGAGCTTCTCCTGTCCTCTTGGAGGACAATCTGAGGCCTTGGGCTTTAGAAAGGTTAGACCTACGCTCAGAAAGACAACCAGTGTGTCCATCCATCGCTGGTTTGCAGTATTTCAGTGCGTCAGGGTAAGGCGGCCTAAACGGGTGCATTTTGGAGCTAATAGAAAAATGAATAACAAGAAAACACTTAGGGGCACCTGGCTGGCTCCACCCGTGGAGTATGCGACTCTCGATCTCGGGGCTGTAAGTTCGAGCACCCCTGTTGGGTGTAGAGATTGCTTAAAAAAATAACATCTTTTTAAAAAGAAAGAAAGAAAAGAACAAAGAAAATACGGGAGCCTCCTCTCAGAGAAACCTGAGATGTTGATTCTGTAAGTCAGGGCGGGGCCTGGAAGCAGCCTTTGGGTTAGGTGTTTCCAGAATTCAGAGGAACCACAACCTGGGGGTTAAGCAATGAAACAAGTTTTAATGAGAGCACGCCTGTGTAATCTTCATTTTAAAAATGACGTCCTCGAGGCACCCGGGTGGCTCAGTCAGTTAAGCATCCGACTCTTGATCTTGGCTCAGTTCATGACGTCACAGTTGGTGAGTTTGAGCCCAGAGTCGGGCTCCACTCTGTCAGCATGGAACCTGCTTGGGATTCTCTCTCTCTCTCTCTCTCTCTCTCTCTCTCTCTCTCTCTCTGTCTCTCTCTCCCCCCCTTTCTCTCTGCTCCTCCCCCACTTGCACTCGCCAGTGCACTCTCTCTTAAAATAAATTTTTGAAAAATAAAGTAATTCTGTAGGTATCTTGAGCGAAGTAGATTTTATTTGAGTCAGAGGAGGATAGGCGGGCAGGACGTTGTTGCACTGGAGCCCCGGTCCCCCGCCCCCGTGCCCTGGTGCCCATCATTCTCCTTTGGGTCTCCGTGAGTTTGACGGCTGTAAGGGCCTCATACAGGTGGAATCACACAGTATTTGTCCTTCTGTGACAGGTTTATGCCACTGAGTGCGACGTCCTCCAGGTTCACCTGTGGTTTCTTCCTTCTTAAGGCTGATACTCCATCGTACATACACGTCCCCTTTATCCGCTCATCCCTTGATGGACAGTAGAGTTGTGTCCACCATCGTGAACAAGGATGCCGTGAACGTTGCTGTCAAAGTATCTGTTCAAGTCCCTGCGTCCCCTTCCCGTAGGTGCATACCTAGAGGTGGGATCGCTGGGTCCTGTGCAGGTTCTAATGGTGACTTTCCGAGGGCCTGCCGCACGTCCTCCACAGCGGGCACACCACGGTGCATTTCTCCCGGCTCTGCAGAGGTTCTGATCCCTCCACACGCCTGCCAGCACTTGCTTTCTGCCTTCTTTTCTGTCGCTCTCTCTCGCTCTCTCTTTTAAAAAAAAATAGCAGCCGTCCTGCTGAATGTGAAGGACTGTTTCATTGTGCTGTTGTGACACACAGAGCTGTGTGAGTCCCTGACGGTTCTTTGAGAAAGTTACGAGGAGATTTAAGATCTTTATTGGCTTCCTCCCTGGGCTGCAGGACATTGCACGGTTCCGACGCCACAGAGGTGTCTTCAAAAGCAAAGATTGAAAACACACACATGGATGAATACATCCTGCTGTTTAAATTCTGGGCATTTTTAAATGTTCATCGTCATGGTACTCGAATTTTAGTCTATTTCTTAGCCTTTAACAAGCTACGTATTGAAGAAAATAGCTGTGGATTAAATCCTAAATGGAAACAAAGGTAACGATCCTGCCTGAGGCCTCCTGCTTCCCTCTCTTACTAGGTCATCTCCAGGCATTTTGAAACGTACTATCAGGGCACCCGGCTGGCTCAGTCGGAAGAGAGTGCGACTCTTGATCTCGGGGTTGTGGGTTTGAGCCCCGCTTTGGGTGTAGAGATTATTTAAAAATCAATCTTAGAAAAATGAAAAGTAACTCCAATACTGTGCGCGATAAAATAAGAATGAGGAATACAAAACCGTATTTCTTTTGGTTACATCTTACTTAGTTGCTTTGTTTCCATCTCTTCTTCCATTTTATTTTATTTTATTTTATTTTTTTATTTTGTTTTAATGTTTATTTATTCCGAGAGAGTGAGTGAGCGAGCATGAGCGGGGGAGGAGTAGAGAGAGAGAGAGAATCCCAGGCAGACTCCGCACCGTCAGTGCAGAGCCCGGCACAGGGCTTGAGCTCACGAACTGTGAGATCATGACCTGAGCCACAGTGAAGAGTCAGACACTTAACTGAGCCACCCAGGTGCCCCTCTTCCATTTTATAGACCTGAAGTCTCAACCTGCAAAATTCAGATTTTTTTTAAAGAGGGTTTTTTTTTATCGGCATAAGGAAACCTCGAACGTACAGATGTCAATGCTGCTGGCTGCTCTTGTCTCCCTGCACCTGGTGGCATGATTTAAAAACGAAATAAAAGTGCTGGGGCAGTCAGTTTTATGATGACCTGTCCACGGCCTTTGCTAATGGGAGTATTTCCCATTTTTCCTTCTGAAATAGATGGTAATAGTGAAATGTCGCATTTGTAAGAGTTCCATTAAAGCACCACTGATAATATTGGAATCTATTAAAAGCAAAAGTGTGAAGTTAAGATGTTCCAATTACTCATAGAAATTCCCACTGGATAAAGAGATTATAGATGACAGTGCATAAGAATAATTATACTAAAGAGTCAAATGAGAAAAATTTAGAAAGTCACTGGTAAAGCAGCTAATTTGGGGGTATCTTATGGATTCCCACGGAGATGGGTATAAAAACATGGTCCTTCATACAGGTTTCCGTTTATAAAATACTGCGAGTTAAAGATTTGTAATATGCAGCTACTTCATTACATTGGCAGGTTATGTTAATTAATCTTCCCTTTTCAAATAATAGTGTTCCTCCCCAATTTGTTTCCTTTGGTATAATCAGTCCGGCTGTTTGTTAGCCTGCTGGAAAACCAACGTGAGACTTCATTCAGCCTGCTAACCTGTACCCAGAGCTCTCCCGAGTGGGCGCTCGGGGCTTAACATGGACCCGGCATGGGCGTCTGTAACGATGGGAGAGCGTGAACCTGAGTCCCAGGACCCTGTTGAAGCCCTGGCTTTGCAGCTGTGCTGTGGCCTTGGGCAAGTCCTAGAGGCCCGTCCTCATTTTCAGAGGGTGTGTCCGCTGCGCTGAGGATAAAATGAGCCGTTCTGGTGAGTGAGTGAGTGAGTGAGTGAGTGAGTGAGGCCCCGTCTGCTCCGGTGAGTGAGGGAGGGAGGTGGGGGGGGGGGGGGGAGGGGGGAAGCCCGTGCGCCCGGCCACGCTGTGAACGCAGACATTCCGAAGTAGGGAGATAGCTCTGGCTGTAAGAGCTGCTCTGGTTCCAGATTGAAAGCTTTAAATATGCCCTCAGACCTGAGATCCTAGGGCAGGCTGGACACAGTGTGGAACGTGGGAAGTTGTGTGGGTGTAGCCCAGAGAGTCACTGGAAAGGTCATGCCCGTCCCATCAGGCAGGGCTGCTGGGGCTTTGGGAGTCCTTCAACTGATGGTTTCGTGGGTCCTTTGTCTTCGAGTCACTCAGTACACCCTCACTTATTACCTGTTGTCAGTCCTCTTAAAGGAACGGGTGGGATTTTGAAATGAAAACAGAGCAGCGAGCTCCTGGGGCGCGGGTCACAGATGGCCTGCCAGCGGACGGCGAGCACGGGAGGCGTCGTGGCCTGTCCCCTCCTGGAGACGTGCAGGAGACATGCGTGCGGAGCGCGGAGAACGGGAATCAGTGAGAAGGGGGGCGTCACCTAGAACGTGCCATATGGGAAAAGCAAACCCAATGAGGTGGTCGTGGGGCCGTTAGGCACGGGATGAGTTTGTCATCTTAAGCAGATTTTTTTTTTTTTTTTAATTTTTTTTTTTCAACGTTTGTTTATTTTTGGGACAGAGAGAGACACAGCATGAACGGGGGAGGGGCAGAGAGAGAGGGAGACACAGAATCGGAAACAGGCTCCAGGCTCTGAGCCATCAGCCCAGAGCCCGACGCGGGGCTCGAACTCACGGACCACGAGATCGTGACCTGGCTGAAGTCGGACGCTTAACTGACTGCGCCACCCAGGCGCCCCATTAAGCAGATTTTTAAATGGCCTTTGTGCCAAGTGGTGAGACACCGGGGTGACGTGTCACCGTCCTCGATCCGCGTGGAACGTGACGGGCCCCAGGAGAAGCGCAGGCTGTGGAGGAACGTGAGGAGGAGGTGCCGTGTCTGCCCCGGAGGGGGGCCGCCTCCGTGGTGGCTCTGGAATGTTTTCGTTCACTTACGGTGGATTCGCTGTTTCCCCGTCATCCGGATGCGCCTGAGAATGCATTTCTCCCGTTTAAGTGCTAGGAAACGAGGAACTTAGAAGGCGCGTTCAGGCCTGTGTGTTCGTGATCGTCTGTGGTGTTCTGTCGTCCCCTCTGGTGTGTGAGACGCTATTGAAAATACCACCACTGTGCCGACGGCAAGAGCGGTTCGAGGGCCCAGCGGACTCGCGGGTGTCCGTTACAGTGGGCGGGCGAGCCGGCGCCCGGCCTCTGCCACTGCCTGGCGCGTCCGCGAGTGACCGTGTGCGGGACCTGCAGGTTTTGTGATGTGCTCGCGTGACGGTAACCACTCGTTCTTGGGAATTCAGTTCAGATACACGGGAACGCGCTGGTCTGTTACTTCTGATGTTGCCACTGTCTTCTGAGTCACATTTAAAATACTTCAGGGGTGCCCGGCTGGCTCAGTCGGTGGAGCGTGCGACGCTCGATCTTGGGGTTATAGGTTCGAGCCCCATGTTGGGTGTAGAGATTATTTAAAAGTAAAATCTTTTTTAAAAAAATAGGGTACTCCATAGTACCAACATGATGGAAATACAAAGAGAAGAACGTGCTGTTTGTACAAATATGAGCAATTATTCTACCGCAACCTTCATTCCTTAAGCTGTATTTTCTCCAGATTGAATCACTTTTGATTTAAGTTCATTTTTTGGTTCATACCTTTGCCCTTTGTGACTCCTAATTTTTGAGAACGAAGTTGCCACGATTACATTGTCACGTCATTCCTTAGTGCTTTGGAGAAAGCGTTGGTGGCTGCTGATCTGAAACGGTGAGATGCCGGGCTTCGGAGAGTCCCACGAGAGCGGCGTCTGCGCCGACGCAGACTGGGGCGCTCCAGGCGCCCAGCTTTTATTCTCGCGACGCAGCAGCACCGGCAAGTGTCTTTGAAGAAATTGTTTCACTCGAGTCATACTTGGGATTTTCAGACCCCGATTTTAATGTTCACAGGTAGTTGAACTAAAGTATGGTGGAAAAGACATCCCTGTCACCAGCGCCAACAGGATCACGTATATCCACCTCGTAGCGGACTACAGACTGAACCGCCAGATCCGCCAGCACTGCCTGGCTTTCCGGCAGGGCCTGGCCAACGTGCTGAACCTGGAGTGGCTGCGAATGTTTGACCAGCAGGAGATTCAGGTACTTCTGGCTGCCGCCTGGAGCCACACTTGTCTCGTGACGCGAGAAAGCGTTCTTGAAATCCGTCCCAAATTTTACAAATTGGCCTTTTTGCTTTTTCTTTGGCAGGTATTAATTTCTGGTGCACAAGTTCCCATAAGTCTTGAGGACCTAAAATCCTTTACAAACTATTCAGGTATGTTTTTTTTTTTTTTTAATATTTGTTTATTTTTGAGAGAGAGCATGAGCGGGGAGGGCAGAGAGAGAGAGGGAGACACGGTATCCGAAGCAGGCTCCGGGCCCTGAGCTATCAGCACAGAGCCCGATGTGGGACTTAAACCCACAGACCACGAGATCATGACCAGAGCCAAAGTGGGACACTTAACCTGAGCCTCCCAGGTACCCCTATTTACTTTTTTATTAAATTAAAGTTTCTGCTCTTCAAGAAAATGAAAAACCAAAAGGAACAAATGGCCAATGAGCACATAGAAAGATGCGCAGAAACATTAGTTGTCAGAGAAATAACAAAACCATAATGAGATTGTTCAAAGATCGAATTGGTATATCTTTTGGGTATTTGTAAGTTTTTTAAAATTAACCTCATGTGTATTTAAGAACAGTGAAAAGAGAAAAAAAGCATCCTTAAAACAATCATTGTTACTTTGGCGAGTTTTTCTTAATCGTAGCATATTATTCTAGTTTATAGTGATACATCATTTATAGTATACATTCTGTTTGTTTAGCACCAGAAATAGAGAAGATATTTCCAAGCTGTTATTCTTCTTGCAATTAACTTTTGATATTAGATAGATATATAGTGATTTATTTTTTATTTTTTTCTTTTAATTTTTTTTTTTTTTAATTTATATCCAAATTAGCATATAGTGCAACAATGCTTTCAGGACTAGATTCCTTAATGCCCCTTCCCCATTTAGCCCATCCCCCCTCCAGTAACCCTCTGTTTGTTCTCCATATTGAAGAATCTCTTATGTTTTGCCCCCTCCCTGTTTTTATATTATCTTTGTTTCCCTTCCCTTATGTTCATCTGTTTTGTCCTTTAGAGTTCTCATATGAGTGAAGTCATATGATTTTTGTCTTTCTCTGACTAATTTCGCTCAGTATAATACCCTCCAGTTCCATCCACGTAGTTGCAAATGGCAAGATTTCATTCCTTTTGATTGCCAAGTAATACTCCATTGTATGTACATACCACATCTTCTTTATCCATTCATCCATCGGTGGACATTTGGGCTCTTTCCATACTTTGGCTATTGTTGATAGTGCTGCTATAAACATGGGGGTGCATGTGTCCCTTCAAAACACCACACCTGTATCCGTGGATAAATGCCTAGTAGTACAATTGCTGGGTCGTAGGGTAGTTCTATTTTTAGTTTTTTGAGAAACCTCCACTGTTTTCCAGAGTGGCTGCACGAGCTTGCATTCCCACCAGAAATGCAAAAGAGATCCTCTTTCTCCGCATCCTCGTCAACATCTGTTGTTGCCTGAGTTGTTAATGTTAGCCATTCTGACAGGCGTGAGGTGATATCTCATTGTGGTTTTGATTTGTATTTCCTTGATGATGAGTGATGTTGAGCATTTTTTCATGTGTCGGCTATCTGGATGTCTTTGGGGAAGTGTCTGTTCATGTCTTCTGCCCATTTCTTCACTGGATTATTTGTTTTTTGGGTGTTGAGTTTGATAAGTTCTTTGTAGATTTTGGATACTAACCCTTTATCTGATATGTCATTTACAAATATCTTCTCCCATTCTGTCGGTTGCCTTTTAGTTTTGCTGATTGTTTCCTTTGCCGTGCAGAAGCTTTTATTTTGATGAGGTCCCAGTAGTTCATTTTTGGATATATGTGATTTATTTAACCTCCCACTGTAATAAACAACTTTGTGCATATTTCTGTGTTTTTAATGAGAGAAACCCAGAAGTTACATTGCTTATTGAAGGGTATGAAGATTTGGGGGAATGGAATTCGAACGCATAGGGTACATAGGGGAAATGTGACAAGTTAGGAAGTGGCACACATTTTTTAGTTTGGTTGAGGATAATTCTACCCTTCCAGTCTTTTTTCTCACCTATGGGAAACTCTCCAAATCTTAAATACATATTGTAAAAAACCTACAGTTGTGAGCCATTGATTCTTATCTTTATTACGTGAATGGAATTTATTTTATTGATTTGTCTGTTGAGTTTTAAGTAGGCTTCACACCCAACGTGGGTGTAGAGATTACTTAATATGTATATATAATATTAAAAAATATTTTATGTATCTTGGGAAATTTAAAACATAGCCTTAAATAAACCCGGTGATGAAACAGTGCACTCCATGTGATGTCACATCTTTAAAGATGAAATTGAGTAAGATGTGAGCAAAAACACGCAGTGGTTGTGAGATGATTAGTCATTTCTGCTTGTTTTAAAATTTTATTTCCCTTTCTTTATTATCTATTATGTCCTACATCATTTACTTTCTACAGCCAAGAAAACTTTAAAGTCATTTCAGTTTCGGGGTGCCTGGCTGGCTCAGTGAGTGGAGCTTGCCACTCCTGATCTCAGGGTCGTGAGTTCAAGCCCCACGTTGGGCTTGGAGCTTATTTAACAAAATGAAAAATAAGGGGTGCCTGGGTGGCTCAGTCAGTTGAGCGTCCAACTTCGGTTCAGGTCATGATCTTACGGTTCATGGGTTCAAGCCCTGTGTCGGGCTCTGTGCCGACAGCTCAGAGCCTGGAGCCTGTTTTAGATTCTGTGTCTCCCTCTCTCTGTGCCCCTCCCCTGCTTGCACCTTGTCTCTCTCAAAAATAATAAATTAACATTAAAAAAATTTTTAATAAGAATAAATAAATAAAAAGTCATTTCATTTTCACAAAATAACAGTCATTTACAATTAATGAAATTACAAGCAATTTTTTTCATTGTACTTCTCTTTTTTCTAAATATTATGAAATGAATATTTCTTTCAGAACAGTATTTAAGCCTTAAAAACATCCTGTACATGAGTTCCAGCTACAGCTGAGTAAGGAGAGGCTTTCTCTCATAAAGATCAGTATTAGCGTGATGTCAAAAGCAAACAAAAATAACCCAAGGAAAGGAAATTATAGATTAATATCCCTCAGGGACATAGATGCAAAATCCTCCAAATATTAGCAAGCTGAATCCGGCCGCTGAGTAGTTTCTATCCCATGAATGCGAGGTTAATTTAACATGTGACAGTGTATTAATGGGACGTGTGGCATTGCTGGCACGGGAACAGAACCGGCCCGGCCGTGTCAGCAGGTGCAGAAGGAAGGAGAGAAAAGCAAGTTATTCTCTTCAGCATCTAAGCATCTCCTGCCCAATGAGGACTAAAAACTCGTGGGAAACTAGGAACAGGGGGAGCTTTCCCAGCCCAATTCAGGACGCGCACAGCGCCCGCACACGGTGGCGAGGGTCTGTATGCTTCCTGCCCGCGGCCAAGGCACGTGACTGGGCTTCCTAGCTCGTGCAGTAAGGCGGAGGGAGGGAGGGAAGTTTCAGCTTGGAAAGGAGCAGTGAAAGAAGTAAGACTTTTTTCACAAATAGCATGACGAAAAAAACCCAACTAGAACTAAGAAACAGTTTCAGCAGGTGGCAGCACAGATCAGTACACACAAACCAATTTTGTGTTTATGTGCAGACCCAGAATGGAATTAAACAGTTCCATTCCTAGTGACATCACAAAGAATAAAATACAAAATTAGCAAAGCAAGTGTACGTGCCAGACTTGTATGCCGAAAACTAAAAACACTGCTGAGAGAAATTGAAGACCAAATTGGCGGGGGGGGGGGGGGGGGGGGGGGGGGGAGGAGATGGTCCATTTTCATGGTCAGAGGACTCTGTATGTCAGGATGTAGTTCTCTTCAAATTAATCCACAAATTCAGCGCAACCCCTACCAAAATCCCAGCAGTCTTTTTGATAGAAATCGACAGGCTGACTTTAAACTCATTTGGAAATGTAAAGGTCCTAACAGCCAAAATAATTTTGTATGAGAACAAAGTTATAGGACTTATACTCTGATTTAAAACTTACTCTAAAGCCACAGTAATCAAAGCATTGTAGTATTGGCACAAGGATAGGCTTGTTGATCAACGGAACATAATCAGGAGTTCAGAAACAAATCCTCATATTTGCGGTCAGTTGACAGTTCACTTGATGATACAATAGCCCTGGGACAACATCCACGTGGGAAAAAATGAGCTTAGACCTTTACCTCACACCACCGTATGTAAAAATCAGCTCAACAGGATCAGAGGCCAATAGGTAAAAACCAAAACTATAAAACTTCAAAAAGAACATAAAGCAGAAAATCTGCGTGACTTTTGGATTAGACAGAGTTTTTGATTGTACATCAAGAGCATGATCCAGGAAAAAGAAATTGATAGAAAATTGGACTTCCTCAACATTAAAGCTTTTGTGCTTCAAAAATTACTATTAAGAAAATGAAAGAGGGGCGCCTGGGTGGCTCAGTCGGTTAAGCGTCCGACTTCGGCTCAGGTCACGATCTCGCGGTCCGTGAGTTCGAGCCCCGCATCGGGCTCTGTGCTGACCGCTCAGAGCCTGGAGCCTGTTTCCGATTCTGTGTCTCCCTCTCTCTCTGCCCCTCCCCCGTTCATGCTCTGTCTCTCTCTGTCTCAAAAATAAATAAACGTTAAAAAAAATTAAAAAAAAAAAAGTTACTTTAAAAAAAAAAAAAAAAGAAAAAGAAAGAAAATGAAAGATAAGCCACAGATTGGGAGAAAATATTTTCAAGTAATACATGTAACAGTGGGCTATGTCTACCGTAGATATATAAAGAACACTTACAGCTCAGTAAGACAAACAATCGAATTTAAAACCATGGCTAAAAAAACCCCCAGGTTTGGGGGTTTATATATATCTGAAGATACATATAAATGGCCCGTAAGCAAATAAGCACATGAACAGATGTTTAACACTAGTAATCATTAGGGAAATAGAACTCAAATCCTCGAGATATTACTACACACCCACTAGAAAGACTATAATCAAAAAGAGACAGTACCGGGGCGCCTGGGTGGCTCAGTCGGTTGAGCGTCCGACTTCGGCTCAGGTCATGATCTCACAGTCTGTGAGTTCGAGCCCCGCGTCGGGCTCTGTGCTGACAGCTCGGAGCCTGGAGCCTGTTTCAGATTCTGTGTCTCCCTCTCTCTCTGCTCCTCCCCTGTTTGTGCTCTGTCTCTCTCTGTCTCAAGAATAAATAAACATTAAAAATTAAAAAAAAAAAAAGAGAGAGACAGTACCAAGTGTTAGGGAGTACATGGAGAAATTGGAACCCTCTTCACTGATAGAAATGTAAAATAGCAGAGCCTCTCTGAAAAAGTTTACAGTGATTTAAAAAGTTGAATGCAGAACACCTGGAATTTTACAAAAGAATGAGGCTATACTCCTACCTCATACTGTACATAAAAACGAACCCAAAATGATCAACAACCTTGATGTAGGAGCTAAAACCATAAAGGTCCTAGGAGAACACCGGTAAGTCCTCATGACCTTAGATTTGGCATTGGATTCTTAGATATGATACCAAAAACATGAGCAACAACAACTATATATATTATATATATATATGTGATATATATATAATATATATATTATATATATATATATTGGACTTTATCAAAATTACAAACTTTGTACATCAAAAGACATTATCAAGAAAATTAAAAGACCAACCTTACAGAAGGAGAGAAAATATGCAGAAGAAATATATATGTGTGTCCAGAATATATAAAGAACTCTTCTACTCAGCAACAAAAAGACAAAGCAATTCAAAAATGGGCAAAGGACTTGAATCGACATTTCTCCAAAGAAGATATGCAAACAACCAGTAATCTCAAAAAGGTGTTTAATATCACTAATCACTAGGGAAATGCAAATCAGAACAATATTGAAATACCCTTCACATCCATCAAGAGGACTATGATTAAGCACATACAAACACACGTGCACACATACAGAAAACAAGTGTTGGCCAGGATATGGAGAAATTGGATCCCTCGTTCGTTGCTGGCGGGAATGTACAAAAAGCCACTATGGAGAATGGTTTGGTGGCAGCCCAGATAGCTAAACATAGAATTACCATATGACCCAGCAACTCTGCTTTTACGTACAGACCCAGAGGAACTGCAAGCAGGGACTGAAGCCTGTTTGCACATACATGTTCATACAGCATTATTCACAGTAGCCGAAAGGCGAAACAACCAAATGCCCACCTACAGATGAATCGGTAAACACATCCATACAGCGCGGTATTAGGAAGTCTTTAAAAGGAGCGAAGTTTGAAAAGTTATAATAGGGATGAATCTTGAAAACACGATGCTAAGTGAAATAAGCCAGACACAAAAGGGGCATCTGTTGTATGATTCAGCTTCAATGAAATACCTGAAATAGGCAAATTCCTGGACTCTGAAAGTAGGTTGGAGGTCACTGGGGCTGGGGGAGGGGAACGGGGACTTGCTGCCCAGTAGAGTTTCTGTTCGGGGTGATGACATTTTGGTTGGACTTAGGTGCTTGCACAACGTTATGTAGGTAATTAATGTCACTGAGTTGTACACTTAAAAAATGTTTGTTTAAATGGTGAAATTTATGTCAGGTATTTTGCCACAGTCTACCCAGACCTCTCTGTCCTCCAGTGCCATTTCCTAAGCTTTCCTCCGGGGTAGCTCTGACGGGATAATGGAAACGGAGCATGGTTGGTGCTCCCCTGTAGATGAGCCATCGCTAAGAGCACACCTACAGAGACAGGGCGGACGGTGGCTGTCTGTAGTGGGGCATGGGATTCCTTTGAGGAAATGGGAATGTTCCAGAAGTAGATTGTGGACATGGTTGTAAAACTAAATTTGTGGACACGTTTACATAGATGAATATGTATATATTTATGTAAATATGTGCATGTTCATATGTATATAAATATATGGATGTATCTCTTTACAATTAATTTCTGTTGCTGGAAATTTGAACTCTAATGTTTATGTAAAGGCACATAATACCTAAGGTCACTTTGTCCGCACTATCAAGTCATAAGTTTAAAAAAATGAAATCAATGCAACCTCTTCTTTGCCAAGAAATTGTCTTGGGTTGTTTTGCATTACCCTGTCTGCTCTGGAAGCTTGTACCTTTAATGATCTTAGCTATTCCAGTAAATAGGTTTTAAAATATTATCATATTCATTTTGGTGCCAATTAATGCACTTAAGATATTTTATCGATGTTATTTCTGTAGTATATTAACAATGAGGGAACAATATATAGCAATTATTTCAGTTTTAGGAAGCACTTAGCTAGATTAAAAGCTGTAAGTAGCAGATAGTACACTTAAGAATAGTGGTCTAATCGTGGGCTGGGGTGGGTTGGTAGCCTGGGTCTGTGCCTTCTTGTCACAAGGGCGGGTGATAAAATGAATTTAGACCCTAAGATCATGTCGGCCAAGTAACTATCTCTATTAGAAATAAAAACCCCAGAGTGTGCTGTTTTCAGGTCTGTGACTCTTGTGTAAATCCTTTGTTAGTTAGGGTCTGCTGCTCAGGGGTGGTGGGTTTTCAACCCGCAGAGGAGTCAGAACCCAGGCCTTTGCAGCCAGGACCCATCCCGGGGGCGGGCGGGGTGTTTCCCATTCTGGCCTTTGGTATTTGGGCCTTCCGGAGGTTTCTGTCCCCTCATGTACTCGTCCATCATCTCCCAGGAGCAGAATGAACGGGGTCTCCAGGGGCGCCTGCTCCTGGCTGGCTCAGGCGTGAGTCAGGGTTGTGAGTTCAAGCCCCCTGTCAGGAATGGAACATACGTGGAGGAAAAGAAGGGTGTCTCTAGAGCTGGCTTCCAGCCACAAGCCAGCGCCCATCACTGTAGCGGGCGGACGAAGGTGGATCACTCTTAGCAGTCTGTTGCTCTGCTGTTTCTGGGAGAATCCTCCTTTTGCAATTACCTTGTTTTTAGTAAAACATTTATTCCCGTTGTCCTAGGAGGCTATTCTGCTGACCATCCTGTGATCAAAGTCTTTTGGAGAGTTGTGGAAGGATTCACGGATGAAGAGAAGCGCAAACTGCTCAAGTTTGTAACCAGCTGCTCCCGACCCCCTCTCTTGGGGTTTAAGGTAAGGGCTTCTGTGCCATGTGCTTTGAGCTCCAACTTGTAACCAACGAGGACGGCCAGCAGGCCCCATCTGTCCTTTGTTTTCCGGGCAGCGTAGTGCTTCTATAACCCCAGATTCCGGGGTGTTGTTACGTTAGTAGGTGTTTCAGCCAGATCAACTAAGGATTGGCCGTTACTGTATATGAAGGTGCTGGGCCCAGGGTTGACCTGTTGATGTGGTGGTGTGATCATGATGGCCCGTGGACAGGCCCTGCAGGCTGGTGGGCTCACTGGAATATGAATGACCAGTGTCCTACATCTGTGATGCATCGTAAGCTGGTTTTCCTACCGAAGGAAACACGAGCTAAAAATGTTGATGTAGTGTATTTGGGAAGAATAAGGTATGAGTACAAGTGCACTTGACCTTTGAATAACACGGGGTCGGGGCGCACTGACGCCCCCCATGCAATAGAAAACCCACGTATAATTTCTGACTCTTCAAAAACTTCACTACTAAATAGGCTGCTGTTGACGAGAGGCCTTACCAATAACAAATGGCCAATTAACACGTGTCTTATATATATTATACATCGTACGCTTACTGTGTAGTACGCCAGAGAAAAGAAAAGTTAAAATGGTAAGAGAAGATAAGATACCTTTGTAGTACTGACCTGTATTTGTTGAAAACAATCTGCACAGAAGTGGATTCATGCAGTTCAGACCAGTATCGTTCATGGGTCAGTGGTATATTTCTCCCTGGTCGTGCACTGTTACTTATCATTTCTGAGAATTAATGATTGCCTCATATAATTCACCTTAATATTAGTGATTAAAATTGGTTAAGGGGCAGTTAGTGTGTTTCCCTTATTCGTTGTAAGTTAAAGCAGCATCAGTGGTCTAAGACACACATGGTGTGTGTGTTTGGGTGTGTGTGTGTGTGCGCGCACGTGTGTGTGTGCAGTACAGAAGGGTATCAATCAGAGGAGCTCGTGCTGTGAGACATCGGGCAGGCTTGCACCTTCCAATAACCTATGTTATTCTTTTCTTTAAATGTCTACTTTGAAATTATTTCAAAAGTGTAGAAAAGGGAGAACTTCTGGTATGTAAATTGCGCTTCAGTCAAGCTGTTTTTAAAAAATCAACATCATTAGGGGCGCCTGGCTGGCTCAGTCTAGAGCATGCGACTCTTGATCTCGGGGTTGTGAGTTCAAGCCCCATGTTGGGTATAGAGCTGACCCAATAAAAAATATTTTTATTTTTTAAAAATAAAAAAATCTTTGGGGCTCCTGGATGGCTCAGTCAGTTAAGCGTCCAGCTCTTGATTGTGGCTCAGGTCGTGATCTCATGGTTTGTGAGTTCGAGCCCCACATTGGGCTCTGCACTGACAGTGCAGACCCTGCTTGGGATTCTCTCTCTCTCCCTCTGTCTCTGCCCCTCCCCTGCTCACGTGCTGTCTCTCTCAAAATAAATGAACTTTTTTTTTTTTAACTTAAAAATAAAAAATCTTTAAGAACACTTGACATCAGTAGCTTCATACAGCATTTCCATCGTGCGGTCAGAGCTGGAGCCAGCAAGTGGAGGAACGGGAGAGGGGCGGGCATGAGCACGGTGGTCTTACTGTCCACAGGACCTGAGTCGTTGACACCTCACAGTTTGGAAGCGGTGATGAGTTAGGATATGAAGATAAACCCGTTCGTGAGTAATAGTGACATCAGAACTAAAATCACCTTTCTGTCTTCCACATTATCAGAGAGGGAGAAAACAAGCATCCAAAACAAGGCAAACGGTACCAGCCACATGTAGAAAACAGACGTAGCCAGATGTAGAAAACCGCACTCAGAGTCATAAAATAGACACTTAACATTAATGAGAGAAGGCTGACCCCTTCCAACAGTGAATATACATAGAATAACACCATATGTTAAAGGGTTTAAAAACTCTGCTGTGCACAAGCGACACACCGAAACAGTGATTCACGAAGACTGAGTGATGCTTCCGACCCGGCGTGTAAGCCCTGCCCCCGAAACAACTGTGTGAACCTGCCCTGTGGCCTTATGCGCCAGCACCGACCAAACAGCCTGAGGGAAACGGGTCTTTGCTTCTTGGTTCCTGCTGGGCATGTCGTGGAGTGTGGGGCTGTTGCGTGTGGGGGCCCACAGAGCAGAAAGAATGCAGGGGGCGGTGCACAAGTGCATGGACCCCTCGGACCCCGGAGAGGGTGTTCACTGGACCAACTTTTATCATCATCTGGTGATGGAAACAGTTCTATAAACGAAATTCTCCATATGAAGATCGTAATACCGTTATGTAGTTTTATTGGTAACATTCATTATGAGAAACCAGGCTTCTAGTATCTTCCAGTTTCTAAATGACCCCCACACCTAGAGGTAAAAAAAAATTAAACACCTACTTTCGTGAAGGGAAGTTTGGAGGACCTGCTCCCATCAAAACTGAGTGGAGGACCCAGAGATTTCTGCCAGCGCCTGGTTAATTAGTCCCAGGCCAGTAAAAATTAGGGGTCTTGCTGGAAGAGGAAGGTTCGGAAGGTTCCAGCCATTTTAGCAGCCAGTGCAGGAGTCTGTGTAAAAGGCCTGTGGGAGCGCTGCAGGTTGGAGGGAGCAGTGTGGGCTTTATGTTGGCTTTTGAATCCCAAATAGTGAAAACCCTCTTGTCCCCTGTTGGGGACCCCACACAGTCATAACTGAGTTGTCGCTGTCACATGAGTGTTACTTGTGGAAGTTATGAGACAATCTTCCTATCTTGGATTTTTTTTCAATGATCTAAAGCCTATTAAATGTAGAATTTAATGTAGAGTTTTCAAACATCTTTGCAGCCATCATAAGTTAGACTCCACAGTTGGAAGAAGTCACCTTGCTGTGTGCGCTCTCCAGTTGGGCCGCGTGCCCGGGGAGGCTGGTGGGACTCGGGTGGGGGAGGAGGGCGGCCCGCGGGTGGAGGACCGCGAGGCAGAGGCGGACGTGCGTGATTTACAGGTCACGAGACTCCTTAGCGCCGGCTTAGCGGCGGAGAACAGCGCCTGCTAAAGCTAATTAAAGTTTAATATGTTCAATGAGTGCGATGGCTACAGACAAAAAGGTCATTACAGCACTGTAGAAAATTGTTAAGTTGCCATCAGGCCACATAACAAATTGATGGTTTTTCTTACTCTGAATTAATGCAAATTCCCGTTGTGCTCTATTTAATAATGCACGAAATAGTGCCCTTGACTCAGATTGCAGTGAAGAACTTCATTTTTTTTTTTTTCTTTACTTTTAAGACTCCAAGTGGGAAATTCAATTAGCATTCTGAACGGAAAGCCAAACCGGGGCATTTTACTCCAAATGCCCTTGAGCTCTTCCCGCCCAGGCCGTTGCTCGCCCTCCTTCCCCGCGCCTGCCCTCCTGTCTCACCGTGTGATGCTTTCATCGCAGCTTATTCAAGCATTGCAGAAAATTATTGTCCTCAATGCACTCAAAAGGCTAAATAATAAATGTAATATCCTTTCTGTTTCTCTTTTGGATCCTGTTTTGACACTTTTATGAGACACTTAAAATAGCATATGAACTGTAATTGTTTTATTATTTTTTTTGAACTGTAATTGTTTTAAAAGATAGTGGTTTTTAGCACATACCGTATGCCACGTATACTGTTTGAATAAGCTTTTTTTTTTTTTAACATTTATTTATTTTTGAGAGACAGTGCAAGTGGGGGAGGGCAGAGAGAGAGGGAGACACAGAATCCGAAGCAGGTTCCGGGCTCCGAGCTGTCAGCACAGAGCCTGATGTGAGGCCTGAACTCACAAACCGTGAGATTATGACCTGAGCTGAGATCAAGAATCGGACGCTTAAAGACTGAGCCACCCGGGCACCCCTTAAATTTTTTAATGTTTATTCATTTTTGAGAGAGAGAGAGAGACAGAGCATGAGCAGGAGAGGGGCAGAGAGAGAGGGAGACACAATCCAAAGCAGGCTCCAGGCGCCGAGTGGTCAGCGCAGGGCCCGACGCGAGGCTCAGTCTCACGGACCGTGACGTCATGACCTGAGCTGAAGTCGGATGCTCAACCGACTGAGCCCCCCAGGCTCCCTAAACGAAGTTCTTCATTGAACAGTGGAGAGATGTCCAGGGGCTGATTGGTAAGAAGCGTGTAAGTCTCCATTCGGTGTTCTGTGGGCTGTTCTCTTAACCCGGTTTTGCCCACGTCATAAAATACACACGAAATTCAACATATAAACGAAACCAGCTGGAACGCAATTTGGGCCCGTTGGGTGCCTGTCGTGCTGGGTGACATGGTCTCCTGGAGTCCCTGTCAGAGGAGGGACACGGTTCCAATTTTGCTCGCTCGTTTCCACTACAGTGGTTGGTAGGTAATTATTTTTTATACTGTTTGACCATGATTCTTAAATATAATTTAAGCTGATTGTGTGCTCAGTCACGTAGGCCTTTTTTTCACTCAACGTTACATCAGGGTCATTTTTCCTCATATTAAGTCATCTTTGAAATATTTTTAATAAACGTCCTGACGTCCAATCATGTGAATTTGCCACAGTTTACTTCCTGTTCCATCAGTTGTTTACAAGCCTTCCTTCCTACTGGTATGGGGACCATCTTCATGCATAAACCTCCGTCCAGGTCTGCGACTGCTGGTGCACAATACAGTCCTGGGGGTGGAGGTCACGGGATGTGGGTGTGTAGGCGCCAGACTGCCCTTCACGGACAGTTAATGCAGGTCATGGCCCGGAGAGGAGGGTTCAGAGAAGGTGCCAGTGGGTGTGCGCGTGAGCAGGGGCCGGGTCGTACGTCCGCCTGGGTGCTGGCGTTGGAAGCACAGGCTCTCTTGTCACAGCTCTGGGGAGGAAGGGCACTGACCCGGAACTGAAACCACCCTGGTTCTGGATGACCCCACCCCCTCCCCCGGCACCCGTGTGGGTAGGCCGCCGTTTTGCCTTCGGGGCCCCGTGTTCTGCACCGGGACAGAGGGGGTGCGGCACACTGGGTGTCTGGAATCCCGTAGTCATGGAGCGCCAAAGCCACGCGTGCCCGAGAGTTAGCAGATTCAGGCTTTTGGGATGAAGACCGTCTCCACGTCTTCGCGTCCGCGCTGGAAGAGAACACGGAAGGCCCGGCCTATGTGTGATGAAGGTCTGTGTGTAAGAGATGGATGGAGCCCCCGGTCGTTTGTAGCCAGCGAAGGATTGGCGTTTCCAGAGGCCTCGCGCTCAGCCTGCCTGACCAGTTCAGCCTGCAGATACGCCTGCACAGGGTGTGAAATAACTGAAGCACGTGCTTATTCACAGCATCAGTATTTGTAAACATAAGGAAATGAGTAATGCCCATCAACGAACTGCTGCGTACATCTAGGGCAACACTGTGCAGCCTCAGAAGCAGGAAGCTGGATCGATACAGAAAGATCGCAAAGACACATTATCAAGGGAAGACTTACACACAACACTGTACGTACGCATTGTGCTAACGTTTCATATTTTTTACGTACTTATTTAACTTTTTTGACGTTTATTTATTGAGAGACAGAGAGACATAGAGCATGCGCAGGGGAGGGGCAGAGAGAGGGGGAGACACAGAATCCGACGCAGGCTCCAGGCTCCGAGCTGTCAGCACAGAGCCCGATGTGGGGCTCAAACCCACAAACCGTGATCGGTAGATCATGACCCGAGCCAAAGTCAGACGCTCAACCGACTGAGCCACCCAGGCGCCCAACATTTCATAGTTTTTTTTTGTTTTTTTTTTTTCAACGTCTATTCACTTTTGGGACAGAGAGAGACAGAGCATGAACGGGGGAGGGGCAGAGAGAGAGGGAGACACAGAATCCGAAACAGGCTCCAGGCTCTGAGCCATCAGCCCAGAGCCCGACGCGGGGCTCGAACTCACGGACCGCGAGATCGTGACCTGGCCGAAGTCGGACGCTCAACCGACTGCGCCACCCAGGCGCCCCCCATAGTTTTTAAATGGGGAGGGAGAAAATAATTTTTTAAGTAGGCTCCACACCCAGCATGAAGCCTAATAACATGGGGCTTGAACTCACGACCCCAAGATCAAGATCTGAGCTGAGATCAAGAGTCAGATGCTTAACCAACTGACCACCCAGGCACCCTGAAAAATTTTTTTTCTATTTATTCTTTTTCAAATTTTTATGTATTCTTATTTTTTTTAACGTTTATTTATTTTTTGAGAGACAGAGAGAGACAGAGCTTGAGCAGGGGAGGGGCAGAGAGAGAGAGGGAGTCACAGAATCCGAAGCAGGCTCCAGGCTCTCAGCTGTCAGCACGGAGCCCAACGTGGGGCTTGAACTCATGGACTGTGAGGTCATGACCTGAGCTGAAGTCGGACGCTCCACCGACTGAGCCACCCAGGCGCCCCTTCAAATTTTTATTTAGATTCTAATCAGTTAACTTACCGTGCAATATTGGTTTCAAAAGTAGAATTCAGTGATTCCTCACTTACATACCACACCCAGTGCTCAGCACAAGTGCCCTCCTTATACCCATCCCCCATCCAGCCCATCCCCCACCCATCAGTTTGTTCTCTACTGTGGAGGGCCTCTTATGGTTTGTGTCCCTTTCTCTTTTTTTTTCCTTTCTTTCCCCCTCCCATATGTTCATCTGTTGTGTTTCTTAAATTCCACATAGGAGTGAAGTCATATGGCATCTTTCTCTGACTGACTTATTTTTCTTAGCATGAAACACTAGCTCCAGCCACATGGTTGCAAATGGCGAGATTTCATTTTTTATGGCTGAGTAGTAGTCCAGTGTGTGTGTGTGTGTGTGTGTGTGTGTGTGTATACATATACATACACACACACACACACACACACACACACCACGTTTTCTTTATCCATTCATCAGTGGGTGAGCGTTTGGGTTACTTCCATAGTTTGGCTGTTGTTGATAGTGCTGCTATAAATACTGGGGTGCATGTACCCCTTTCGAATCTGTATTTTTGTATCCTTTGGATAAATACCTATTAGTGCAATTGCCGGGTCGCAGGGTAGTTCTGTTTTTAACTTTTTGAGGACCCTCCACACTGTTTTCCAGAGTGGTTGCACCAATCTGCATTGCCACCAACAGTGTAACGTCGTTCCCGTTTCTCCACATCCTCACCAACACCTGTTGTTTCTTGTGTTTTCGTGTTTCTTTGATTTTAGCCACTCTGACAGGTGTGAGGGGGTATCTCATTGTGGGTTTGATTGGTATTTCCCTGATGATGAGTGATGTTGAGCATCTTTTTATGTCTGTTGGCCATCTGGATGTCTTCCTTGGAAAAGTGTCTGTTCATGTCTTCTGCCCATTTCTTCACTGGATTATTTGGTTTTGGGGGGTATTAAGTTTGAAAAGTTCTTTATAGATTTTGGAGAAAATATTTTCTTGTATATGCACTAATCTCTGTGGGATAATACTTAAGACCCCCAAATATTACTGCTCAGGGGACGGGGGCTGGGCAGCTGGGACAGCAGGATGAGAATGTTTACACCGTGCCTTAAAAAATAACCAGAGTGACATCATCAGGTCTAAAAAATAATCACATTAATCCCCTGGTACCGTCAGTGCTCCCGGTACAAACAAGCCCCGGGCCGTCCGCCGTGCTTGCTTGGTGCCTGGCTTTGCTCTTTTCTCTTTCTGGTCTGTGCCGTCCGCCTCCCTCTCGTCTGGCACTTTGTGGTGTGATTACTGGAGGAGCTGGGTCGTTCCTCCTGCATCTCGTTAGGGGTCGTGAGAGGTCTCATCTGCTTCCAGATCTGAGTTTTCCTCTTTTGGCGGTAACGTTGCATAGATGACGTCTGCTCTATGTTTTCCGACTTGAGCACCACGGATCCGGTGCCGGGGAGTCAGCGGTGCGCGGTGCTGAGACCGGCGTGCGCGCCTGGGGTCGCTGGTTTGGCCGTCTGTCACAGAGGCCACTTGTGGACACTCCCTAGATCCATTCCTGGCTTTTTTTTCTTTTTTAGTGTGTCTTTATTTAGAGAGAGAGAAAGAGAGAAGAGCACGCACACACACACGCAAGCGGGGAAGGGGCAGAGGGAGCATCCCAGCAGACTCCATGCTGTGCTGTCAGCCCAGAGCCTGACGCAGGGCTCGTTCGAACTCACAAACCGCGAGGTCACGGCCTGAGCTGAAATCGAGTCAGACACCCATCCAGCCGAGCCATCCGGGTGCCCCTGAATCCACTCTGTAACGTAGGGGTGCGGCCGAGCCACCCGGGTGCCCCGGAATCTACTCTGTAACCAGGGATGAGACAACTGCATCAGCTGTGTTCCTGCTGCCTCATCTGTTCACTTACTAGCTGGAATTTTCTATAAAGAAAAACTTTATTTTTTCTCTTCAACTGTTTGGTTCCCCAGTGAACAAGTCACGATCACCCTTCAGCTTCCAGTGTTCGGAATATCGAGTGGGTGAGCCCACATCTCCTACAGGCAGGCGTACCTCTGGTTCCCTCGCTACCACGGTGAACGCTCGGGCTTTAACGTGTTCTGCGTTTCAGGCCGTTGCTGTCATTCTTTTTGATATTCAGAGTGCCCTCCTGTGGGCGGGGGTGCCTTCAGGTGGGCCCTTTAACCCACAGAGTTTGGGGAGGCTTTCTTGCTTTCTGGTGTGACAGATGGTGACACGTGTCATGTGCGCTTCTGGGCTCCACGTGGAATCCAGATTCCCCCCGGGAGGCCTGGCTCCTTTCTGTGAGAAATGAGACCAAACCTGCGTGCTTAGTCTGTTCCTGGTCACACGTGGGGGTTGTTTGCGGCCTTTGCAGGGGACAGTTAGGAAATGGTGTTTTTTACCCCTGAAGAGAAACATATATCACAAGTTCAAACTGGGACTTCCAGTTCAAATATCGGCTTATATTTGATTTTATATTTACATCTTGTTTTACCATTGACAATCTGGGTTTCAGTTCTCTCCTTGGCGTCATCTCCTGGTGAGTCCCAGGACCGCACAGTTGCAGTCCTTTGTGCCTGTGCACTACTTACGTGTAACACGACCACGGCTTTGGAACCACACTCGGGATGATGCCTCCCTACGTGACAAAGCCGTCAGTGCAGAGGCTCATTGTTTCCTTTTGCTTTTGGTATTTAGACGTTGTCCCCCCCCCCTTTTTTAAATGTTTATTTATTTTGAGAGAAAGAGTGGGGGGTGGGCAGGGGAAGAATCCCAAGCAGGCTCCATGCTCATCGAAGACCTGACACAGGGCTTGACCCCATGACCCTGAGATCATGGCCTGAGCGGAAATCAAGAGTCAGACGCTCAACCGACTGAGCCACCCGGCACCCCTTTCTCTCCCCTTTTGAGTGAATTTGGTCCTTGTCTTCCACATGGCCGTCCCGCCTGCCTGCGGGCCGTCCTGCCTGCCTGCAGAGTGTGCTGGTCTGGAGAAGACCACCCCCTCCCTGCCCTGGGTGCCTTCTTTCCCACATTTCCACAGAAACAAACAGGCCTCTGTATTCAAGTCTTCACCCTCTTAGCTTCTTGAATTTCAAACAGATTTTCAAAAGACTGAAACACAAGGCCTTAGAGGCCCTATTTACCGAACAGGTTATTTTTCCCATGAATGAGTGCTATTCTCGTCCTGTTCCCTGCACGGAGTGTAGTCTGGGGTGCGGTGAAACACCGAAAGTCTTTTGGGGAAATGTGACCACAGCAACTTTTTACTGTTTGAAGCAGGTGAGTTTTGTGTGCTTTTTAAGACGTTCATTCAACAGCCTGCCTGTTAAAGCCGCCTCGTGCACCCCTGTCTTTTCAGGAGCTGTACCCCGCGTTCTGCATTCACAACGGAGGCTCTGACCTCGAGCGGCTCCCCACGGCCAGCACCTGCATGAACCTGCTGAAGCTGCCCGAGTTCTACGACGAGACGCTTCTGCGCAGTAAGCTTCTCTACGCTATCGAATGTGCTGCTGGCTTCGAGCTGAGCTGAGCGGAGGCCGGAACTGACCCTCTGCAGAGAACCGACCGGTGCCCGCAGCACAGGCAGCAGCCCCCGGCCGCCGAGGGCGCTGGGGCCGGGCTCCCGCAGCTCTCCGCGTACCCCCATCCCTCATTCCACCCCCTCCATTGTCTAGATGGTCCAGTAAGTCACGGTCACTTACTTAGACGGACACTGCTTTTCAGATAACTTAGAATAACAAGGGTTACGTGCCATGCGGCTACGTTAGTAATTTGCCAACAAGAGCACAGTTTTGACTAGTGGCGACTCAGTGAAATTAACCAAAGATGAAGCTTTGGCTTTGCTGGTGGACTCGAGCCTCCCTCCGCTGGCAGGGCTCCTGGCGGGGCTCTTGGAGGGCGGCGCGTGCTCCGTCCGCAGAGACGTGGGGTCTGAGACGTGGAGACGTCACTCTCAGGGCCCGCTGCTTCTCGTGTGGCTGAATTGTTTACAATCCTAATTGTTAAAACGAAAGGCATTTTCTCTCCTGCTGCCTTTTCCCAAAGTGGTTAGGTCTGGAAAATACACAACGTGATAATATTTTATTTGTGCTGTTTAAGCCATTCCCCTGCACGGGACTAGCATGCTTGTTTCGGGGTACCGAGGACCACACCGTGGTGGCTTGGGTACTCCCGTGTGTGGGTGTGCGCAAGGGGACGTTCATCCCTCTTCCCTTCCTGGCTGCACGCTGTGGCAGGAGAGCTCCCGGGAGAGGGGAGGGTCTCGTCCAGGCCCCACGGCACGCGTGGCCTCTGAGAAGTGGCGACGTGGGGAGAACACACACTGGCATCGGAGTCACTTGAACCAAAGGGGCAGCTGCGGCTTTGCACTCAGTGTGGCCCGCTGTGGCCGGGCCATCCGCGGCCCACCGCCCTCCTACCCCGGGGCACGCGCCCCCCTCCCCGGATGCGTGGGGTAATGCGCCGCCTGCGCCCTCCCCTGCGCCTTCCGCTTCTCGAAGGTGCTGCTTCTGGAGGAAGACCAGCCGGTCCCACGCGGGCCCGGGGGAGGGGCGTCGGTAACTCTCTCTTAAAAAGGCACTTTATCGGGACCTTCCTTGTTGCTGGGTGATTCCGGTCTCTGAAAACGGAGTGCGTCAGAGCGGCCCTCCCTCCCAACCAGGGGAGCAGGGGAGCAGGGGAGCGGTGGGGGCGTGGAAGGGAGTGTGGAGGGGGGGCGTGGAGGGCCCAGTGGCTACCCCCCCCCCCCCCAGCATTTCCTGTCACCGGGGCTGGGGGCCGTGCTGTGGAAGTGACCAGAATTAGCAATATGCTTTTAAATGCGGGGAAACTGAATGACACTTTTAAGACAATGACCATATCAAAACAAAATGTATAATTTCGTAATTTGAATAATAAATTAAGTGTTTAAATGCTATTTGTAGTCTTGATATACAGAAATAAAATAATTAGGGTTTGTCCTTGGTTTTATTTTTATTTCAGGTTGGTTTATGGTGAATGTTCTGTATCTTCTTTACGTATTTGTGTGTTTTATTATCCGTATTTTGAAAATGGATTATCTGGGACTGAGGGGGATGGGCAGTTCTACTTCCTTGGGTTTTTTTTCTCAGCTGCTCTGAGCTTACTTATTTATTTGTATGTTCCAGTGGTTACATATTTGCATTAAATGTTTTCCCCAAGATTGTGTTGGAGTCCACCGAAGTCATTGTGATCACTTGTGGTCTGCCCTGCTGAAACGACCAAGATCCTCAGTATGCGCTGGTTTTGTCACGGACGTTCGAATGGCGCCAGGTAACCCGTGTGACAGCAGCCTGTGATCGTTCCCGCGAACCCAGTAGAGTCCGCAGGAGTGCCTGCCGTCGGAACGCGCCGAGAGGCTCTGGCAGACGGACCTGTGACGGCCCTTCCCGCGGCCCCCGGCGACCCGACTGCACAGCCCCCTGCCTGGGAGTGACTGCCACCTTCCCAGCCTCTTGGTGGGCCGAAGAGGACGTTGTTGAGAAAAATCATCCCTGAGGCAACACCCTCCTTGCTCTGCTGTGCCTCGTGCGCACTGCTGGTAGCTCTGTGCTCGAACCTGAACGTCGAGTCCTGGGGGGTTAGGCCAGGCACTTCTCACAAGCTGTCGCCTGCAGGTGGATTGTAGCCGGAAACCTAAAAGGGCACCGAGTTATGGCTGCACAGATGGCCAAAGCTTGGGAAGATCTGTTTAAAGAAAATTAAGATCCCGTGTTGCTCGTTTCTCGTGGCTGCCATAATGTGACCACAGACGGGTGCCCGTAGCAACATCTGTTCTCGGTGCTGGAGGCCCGGAGGCTCCCTGTGGGGAGGAATCTGTTCTTTGCCTCTTCCCCCTTCTGGTGGCTGCTGACGCCCCCGGGCTGAAGTCACATCTTCTGCCCGCGTCCAATCTCTGTCTGCGTTTCTCCTCTGTGGACGCTGGTCCGGTGGAATTAGGGCCCCAGGATCAGCCAGCGACCTCAAGATCCTCGATTACATCTGCAAAGACCTTTTATCCAAGTAGTGTCCATTCACAGGTTCTAGGGGACATGAGCCTCTGTTGGAGGCCGAGAGGCGAAGTTCACCACGCCGTCTGACAGGCGGAGCAGCACGGTGGACGTGCCCTTTAACTTGAAAGTTGGGAACCTCTAACTCCCGCGTGGCCGTGGCCCCCAGAGGCCTGCGCAAGTCCATCCTTTGCCATCAGGGAGTGCAGGGTCACACTGGATCGGTGTTACCCAGACTGGAACGAGGTGATCCAGGGAGGAACTCACAATTCTGCATCTTTTCTAAGCTAATTTATTCATTTTGAGGGTGAGAAAGTGTGAGCGGGAGAGGGGCAGAGAGAGAATCCCAGGCAGGCTCTGAGCTGTCCGTGCAGAGCCCGATGCGGGGCTCGAACCCACAACCCTGAGATCATGACCTGAGCTGAAATCAAGAGTCAGACGCTCAACCGACTGAGCCACCCAGGCACCCCCACAAGCCTGCATTTTTAAAGTGTCCCAGTCCTTCCTGGGAGGCTGTTGGAAAATGATTACGCAGCCTCAGAAACTCCTGAGCGGCCAAGACCCTCCTGTCTGGGGCCGCCGCAAGTCGGAACCGATGTGCGTAGAGTCTGTTTCCGCTGCCCTGGGCAGTACCAGGCTCTCTGCTGCTGGGGCAGGTCAGTTCCCTCCAGCTCAGGGGCCCCAGCCAGGGCTCCGAAGGATGGGCAGGGTCCCCCTGTGTCCCACCACCCCCGCCGCAGGCACACAGGAGGAGGGTCTCCAGAGATTCTGGGCCAGACCTTGTGTCTGTGTCCAGCAGCAGCTCCCCGCTTGGCTTCCGGGTCGGCCTCCCACACCCCGTGGGCCCAGGACACCTGCTGAACCCGCAGCTGGGCCCCAGATCATCGGCCCCCCTCCCCCTCCCCACACTGCCGCCCCACGCACCCTGCCAGCTCTCCTCCCAGAACTGCCAAGCTGAGGACCTCTTGCCGTGTTCTGCCACCTCCCTGTTCTCTGCTGTGGCCTCAGGTTTGCCTGGATCTGAGGTGCCTCCCGGCGTCCCCCTACTTCTGCCCTCACTCACCTCCAGTCTGTTTTCAACTCCGTCGCCAAAGAAGACCCTGGATCCCCAGCCGGTCTTTGTCATTACTCCGGGTGGGACTTTCGGGCGTCTCCCAGTAAGAGCCGCCAGTAACACCCAGATCCCTCTCTCTTGCTGACTGGGCCCCACTGGCGGCTTTGGTTTCCTTCCCTGGCCTCAGGGCCTTTGCACTCGCTCCCTAAGCATGAAGTTCTTCCCACAGACACTCAGGTGGCTCCCCCCTCACTTTCCTCAGGCAGTTCTTGACTCGGTGTCCCTTTCCTTCCCCAACCCCTGTCTGTTCCCATCATGACCTTTTGTGATGCATAGCTTCCTCAGTGGCACTGGTTTCGTTTTCGTCTAAACTGCTGTATCCCAGCGCCTAGAATAACGCCTAGCGCACAGGTGCTCAGTAATTGTTGAAAGAACTTGCTTCACGAAGGAAGAAAGGGTTTGCTAACCACAATAAGCTGCAAGTTAACGCCTCTGTGGATGCTCAGAGTGTGAATCCTTGGGCCCAGATTAGAAACCTTTTGCAAACAGAGTAATGAGAAGCTGATGATCTTTACGGCCTGCCCTGCCCTTCCGGCCCCAGAACGGACCCTTTCTGGGGCACTGCTCCTTTCCTGGGGACTTTGTTCCTGCAGTCCTGTCACTCGACACCTGCAGTCCTGAGAAAAGGGGGCTTTGTCAGCTTCCCCAGTGCTGGTTACCAGGTAACCCTCGGTCCTCCCTATGTTCTCAGACCCGCGCAGGCGCGTGAGGCTGTGGTATTAACGGTGTGACAGACAAGTCCCTGCCTGCCCTCCAGTCCCAGTCTGTCCTGGCTTCTCTTAGCGACAGCTCCCTACCGGCCACCATCAGGAGCCAGTCAGTCGACTTGAAACTTGAACCTCTTCAGAGAACCAGCCGGACTATCCTACTTGCATCTTCACGTGGTGACTTTAAGATGATAGGATATAGCGCAAGACTTTTTTTTTTAAGTTTGTTTATTTTGAGAGAGAGATGGGGGGGAGGGGCAGGGGGAGAGGGAGGGAGAGAATCCCAAGCAGACTCTGGGCCACCAGCACAGAGCGCAGCCTGGGGCTCGAACCCACAAACCGTGAGATCATGACCTGAGCCGAAGTTAGATGCCCAACCGACTGAGCCACCCAGGAGCCCCAAGCAAGGCTTTTAACAAAAGTCTTTAAGTTTAGGGGCACGTGGGCGGCTCGGTTAGTTAAGCCCTGACTTTGGCTCAGGTCGCGATCTCATGGTTTGTGAGTTCAAGCCCCGAGTCCCGCTCTGTGCTGACAGCTCGGAGCCTGGAGCCTGCTTTGGATTCTGTGTCTCCCTCTCTCTCCGCCCCTCCCCCACTCACACTCTGTCTCTGTCTCTCTCAAAAACAAACATTAAAAAAAATTTTTTTAAGTCTTAAAGTTTAAAATCCCATTGCCTTCCTTCCCCAAAATGTTACACATGGAGTTGGCATACGGGCAAGCAGTTCCACCTCCAGGGTTAAACCGAGACGTGGAAACGTTCAACCAGGCTCGCACGTAGGCTCTTACAGCAACATTAAGCACAGTAGAAGAAAGACTGATGGGGAATAAACAACATATCTCTGGACAGGACACCCGAAGCACAGGCACAGAAGCGGAAACAGATGGCCGGGCCGCCTCAAAGTACGCAGCCTCTGCACCGCAAAGGAGTCACCGACAGAATGAGACGGTGGCCTGCAGGTTGGCAGAAAATATGTGCAAACCACGTATCCGTTCGGGGGTTGGTATCCAAAGTGCACAAGGAGCTTCGGAGCAAAAGCAGCCAGCTTAAAAAATGAACCAAGGACCTGAGCACACATTTCTCCAAAGAAGACGTCCAGCCAGCCGGCAGACACGCGAAAAGATGCCCAACATCGCTCATCACCAGGGAACGCGAATCAAGCCCACAGCGAGATGTGACCTCACGCTGGTCGGGACAGCAAAAGTCAGCAACACAGGCGACGACGGGTGCTGGCGAGGACGCGGAGCAAAAGGGACCCTCGTGCACCGCCGGAGGGCACGCAAACTGGGGCGGCCACCGTGGAGAGCAGTACGGAGGGTCCTCGGAACGTTAAAAGCGTAAATACCGCCAATCCCATTTCTGGGTATTTACCCAAAGGAAGCGACATCAGCGTCTCACGGCAGCATCCTTCACGGTAGCTGAGACGTGGAAACAACCTAAGTGTCCACGGATGGATGGGTGGACGAGGTGTGGGGGCTCGGGTGACAGAGCCGCGGTGGTATTCCGCCACGAAGAAGGAAACCCTGCCGCGTGTGGAGGCCTGGACTCGCCAGGGGACACTCCGCTCGGTGAGGCATTCCCCACACGACGACAGATGCCGCGTGATCTCCCCTGTACGCGGACCCTGACCAAGCGGAACTCCTGGAGGCACGGAGAACGGTGGCTGCCAGGGGCCGGCCACCCCGTGCGCGGCGAGTGGCGCCCTGTGCCCTCCCCACACACGGAGCAACCCGGGTGGTGGCCGTGGGCGCGGCCGCCGTTCCAAGCCCACCGCGTGCGCGCCTGTGAAATCACGCACGGCCGAGCAGGTGCAGTTCTCGCCCATCATAACCACAGCAACGCTGGAAAAAACAAGAAAAAGAAAACCGAAGATGGAAACAAGCGTGCTTCACACGCTCCGGAGGCCCTGCATGGTCCTCGGGGCTCGGCGGTCCCTCCCCTGGCGCCGCAGGCTCCGGCCGCCGCTGTCAGTGCTACAGGGTTTAACGACGTGACCCCTGCAACCCTAGGACAGAGCGCCTGGGAAGCCCCAGCGTCAACCACCAGTGACTGAGCCTAAAGGCCTACAGTTACGCACGTCGAAAGGGGGCCGTACCCCAGGTCTCTAAATTTCTCTCATCTGGGCAAGATGTTTGTTTACTTACAGACGCAGCCTTTTTTCCCTCTTAAACACACTACCTTTTAGGACACTTTTCGGTTCGAAGCCAAACCACCCGACGCACACATTCAGCACCCAGGACGACGTACCCAGGATCCATCCAGCACCCAGGACGGGAGACGGTCCGGCAGCGATCGACTCCACCTGCTTCTTACGCGGGATTTGCCGCTTCTCTGGCACCACTACCCACATGTCCAGCGCGCGGCCGCGTCCCCCCCAAACTTGTAACCCAGGAGGGGATTGGCCGCCAGGGCAGAGCCATCATGCCGGGCAGTGGCTTCAGCAGCGCAGACCAGGTGTCCCCGAGGCTGCGCGTCTCTAACGGCACAGGGACCCCGTCCCACCCGAACACGAGCCCCCAGAGCCGCCTCCACGTCTGCTCGGTCCCCTTCTCACCCCTCGTGCCGCGTTTGTCCTGTGACTCTGTCTCGTGCTTTGCTTTGTGTGACGAGTCAGGAGCCAAGTTAAACACGAAGTGAGCTGTCCCTGAGTTTGGAGCCGGGGACCTGCTGTAACCTTGCGGTACGACCGCATAGACGGCATCACGGAGAGATGGGACCGGTGCCCAAGGCAGAGACGGGAGCCCTCCGGAGAGGCTCACCGGATGCCCAGCCCGCCGCCCCTGTGGTCTGGGGCCCCCAGTGCTGGAGCCACAGGAAATTAACCTGTCTCCCTCCTGCGGGGACCCTGACCCGTACCCTCCTGCCACCAGCCCAGCGCCACCTGCCCTTCCCTTGGGCTCTGTGACACCGCGGCTTGAGCGGGTCACAGGGTCCTCTGTCCCCCAGCCGTGTCTTCCCCGCAGCTTGGCTGGGCTCTCCCAGGGGGCCAGCCCTCGGCCTCCTCTGTTCTGTGCCCGGGGGGTCACCGCGTCCTGTCCACACACAGGCGACTCACGGCCGGGTCCTCAGCTCACACCTCCCTTTGTGCCCCACCTTCTTCCTTCGTGCACCCCGCTTGGATACCGCAGGGCGCCTCCCCGACCCACACCCCCAACCCATACTCAGATGTCCCACCACACTCTCCCATGTCCCCCAGGCCCCCCCAAACCCAGGCGCTGCGCCTCCTCCCCGGCGACTCCCGCAACTGGACGCCCACCCGCTGGCGTCTCTCACGGGGTCTGTGTCCCCCACTAGCTGGGCAGTGCCGCCGGGAGAGTGACCGGCTCGGCGCTCCTTGGCACCCGGTGCGCTCAGCGCAAATACTGCTAAGGAGGAAGGCAGATGGGCGTCGGGTGTGGACAAAAGACAAAATATTTGAAATAAGTATGATGAGAAATTTATCGTTTCCATGTTTATGGGTCAAAGACGTAAGTATTATATTTCATACTGAAAGGTCACCATGAAGACAAGGCCTCACACTGTTGGGGTCAACAGTTTCTGGAATTTTCTAGAACTCACTGACTCTTTCCTAATGTTTGAGCATCTCAGATTCCACACTCAAGCTGGGACCTTCCGGGCTCCTCCCCTCCCTCCCCCTGAAGTCATGGCCACACTCAACTCATCTCCCCTCTCCACCTCCTTGGGGCGCCAAGACCCCCCACCCCGGGCTCAGCGATTCACAAGATGGACCCCCAGCACTCACCGTGCGGGCTCACTCCTTTGGAAGGACGCAGATTAAAGCAGGAAGGGCGTGTGGGGGTGGGTCGGGGGAGACGACAGCAGCCGGGTGGGAAGGGCAGCCCCAGGGAGCTCACCAGTGCCCCCGTGTCCACAGCTTTTGTTGGCTTTGCTCACGTAGGCACACGACACCCATGACTGACCTCACTTGCTCGTCCTGCAGTCCCCTTGACGGCCACCGGGCACGGCCAGGCCCAAAGCCCCAGGGCACACAGAGACAGGCGCCTGCCTGGACAGGTGGGCCGTCAACCCAGCCCGAGGCCGCAGGCACAGAAGACACTCTTAGGAGGCAGGACATGACAAGAGCTGCCGGACTTCCCCGGTCCCCAAGACCTTTGGAACGTGCGGGGCTGGACGCCCCCCTCCACGGCACCCCGGTCTGCACCCGCACCATGCACACGGACCCGACCTGGACTGTTGTCCCGGGAGGTTAGGCCTGGGCCTCGGTGGCTGCAGGGGCCCCAGCACAGGGTCTGCTCACTTCAGTCATGGGCTGACACCACGTGGCTCCCAAAGTTCCCGAGGGGCTCCCCCACCAGCCTGTGCCCGTCTGGGAGGGCGCTAACCATGGCCTGACACCAGCAGAGCCGCAGCAACTATTTGCCGCCTGCTGCATGCAGGCTCCAGGAAATGGAAGGCCCCGGAAGGTGGTGTGGGGGCACAGGCCTGGCAGGAAAGCCGGGTGAACAGGAAGACGGGGAAATGGCTTCCGTGTAACTTGGAGCCAGACTGTGATGTCAGGGCTGGGGGCTTGCTGTCTGAGCTCCAACGGCAGGCCCGGCTGGCCTGACATGAGCACATCCACATCCAGGGGGACCAGCCGTTGATACACAACTGTCCACAGACAGGACAGAGGGATTCAGCTCGATCCATGCAACGGTGGGGGTACCTGGGGGGGGATGGGAATTATCAGGGCTCTGACGGAAACGCACGGTTTCCTTTTTTTATTTATCTATTTTGAGGGAGAGAGAAGGAGCTCGAGCAGGGGAGGGGCAGAGAGAGGGAGACACAGAATCCAAACCAGGCTCCAGGCTCTGAGCTGTCAGCACAGAGCCCCACGCGGGGCTCAAACTCACGAACAGTGAGTGATGAGATCGTGACCTGAGCCGAAATCAGGAGTCAGAGCTTAACCGACTGAGGCACCCAGGGCATCGTGCACAGGAAGGTTACTGACAGTGGAGCAAAAAGGGGCTTTATGTGAGGCCAGCTCCCAGAGGACCCTTGGGGCCAGGAGAGAATAGAACACCCTCTGTCCTTGGTCTGATGCTCCTTGGGGAGGACTTGGCCGGTGTCAGCGGAGACGTGGCCCCAGGCTAATCACCTGTGGCCAGAGGGTTGGGCCACGTCCCACAAAATAGCCCTGAACCCACAGCACTGGGTCAGGCCCGTGGCACCCACGGCCACCCAGGAGACGCTGCTGGGAAAGCGGCTGGGACCTGCCCAAAGGCACAAGGTGGCCTGGCACACGGGCAGGGTGGGCGGCCGGAGACCCCGGGCGCCTGAGACCAGGCCTTACCAGCACCGTGGTGTCGTGTGGCCTCCCCAGGGAGGGAGCCGCTGAGGGCGGGAAGGGGAGCCCGCCGGCGGCTCGGCGCCCAGGAGCTCCAGGGCCTAGGAGTGGACTCCTCACGAGGATGTCCACGTGTTTGAGGCCTGTGCTCCCGGGCCCCCCGAGGGGACACGGGGACATAGCCCGGATGGTGGCCGTCCTGTGACGGAGCTGGGACCGTCTGGCCTGGACTCGGTCCCCAGGGACGCGGAGCAGGTGGGGGGCGGAGGAGGCCATGAAGGTGTAGGTTGCCCCCCGCCCCCCTCCCCCCCCCCCCCCCGACGACACGCAGTAGCGTTGTTTCCCCCGGGAGCCGGGAGCCGGCAGGGAAGGGGAAAGCCTGGGGTGGGCGGGAGGGCGCTGTCGCAGGGGGCACGCCTGCTCCCGGGCCTCCCGCCCCGCCCGCGCCGACACCCCGCCGCCCTCCCCCGCCCCAACCTGCCGCTGACCGCACCCAGCCCGCAGTTCCGCCTGTGGCCGGCAGGGGGCGCCGGGGCTGCACGCGCCGTCCGCTCGCACCGACAGGCGTTCGCGTGCGTGTGCGCATGCGCCGGAGCTGCGCACCCTTGGCGACCACGCACGCAGCGGCTGCCCCTCCACCTGCTCGCGGCCGGAACCGGAGGCGGGCGCTGCCGGGACGATGGTCCTTGCTGCCCTGGCTGCGGGGCTGGCGGCGTTTCTGGGCCCCGGGCCGCACGACAGGGGGGGCTGGGCAGGTCTCACGGCGTGTCGCAGGCCGCGCTGTCCCTAACATTTGGAACACACTTATTTTACTTCCTTTTAAATACATTTTCAGAAAGGGGCGCCTGGGTGGCCGGGTCGGTTAAGCATCGGACTTCGGCTCAGGGCATGATCTCATGGTTCGTGAGTTCGAGCCCCGCGTCCGGCTCTGTGCTGACAGCTCGGAGGCTGGAGCCCGCTTCGGATTCTGCGTCTCCCTCTCTCTCTGCCCCTCCCCTGCACGCTCTCTCTCAAAAATAAATATTAAAAAAAAATTTTAAAAACATAAACATGTGCACCAACACGTGGGTCAAAGGCCCGTCCCAAGCCCACAGCGTGAGGGGCTAGTGCGTCTCCCCCTGCAGGGCACCCCAGCCTCCCATCCACCCCAACCCGCCTCACTGTGTTTACTTTAGCCGCTGCTTTTGTTAAATCCGAGCTGTCCGCGCTCGCTGTATGGAGGCTTCTACAGAAATGACCCCTCGGCCCCCACCTGCCCGCATGTCAAGCCCCGGGCAGCCGAGGAAATGGGGACGCCTGGTTGGGAATCCCTGCAGGACGAGCACACCGAGCGGCGTGTGGGGACCACCGCCCATCTGTCACTTCCCTGGGCCGCAGCCTGGTCGGCCGTCCCGTGTGCTCCTTGAACCAAGACTTCCTTCCGAGCCATTCCTTTTCCGGGTGAGGCATGCGGAGCCCCAAGACAGTGGGCACCTTAGTGTGAGATGTCGGCGTGGTTAGGAACAGGGTAGAAGCTGGGACCCCGGGCAGGATGGCGGATGGGCCGCTGGAACCCGTGTGGGCTATTCCCCCCAGGGGGCGGTACCCACGGGGTCCGGGCGGGGACCGGTCTGGGGACATTCTGAGTCTCCACAGCCGGGGCGGACGTGCTCCCGGCATCCATGCGTGGAAGCCAGGGGCGCTGCGGGCGGGCCACCGAGCTAGGAGCGCCCCCCCCCCCCCAACACGGAATGGTCAGCCTCTAATGCCCTCGCCTCACCTCCGCCGAAGGACAGATGAATGAATGATGGATGACGGCCCAATAAATGTTTTACGGCAGAGACACTTCATCTCCAGGCCTCAGCCTTCCCACCGGACACCTGCCTCTCCCTGAGCAGCTTAACTCCCGGGCCATCAATATCCAGTTTTTATGAACAGGCAGCACAAGGCCAGGCCGTGCGGGTTATAAAGCACATTTAATCTTTCAACTCATTTAAGACGCAGTTTCAATTATTTACATCTTTAGCAAAACCATCAGTCACATTAAGCGATCTGCCGTCTGGGCCAACTGTGAAATAGAGAGGCGGGGGCGGTAGACAAGGCCGCTTCGCCGAGGGGGGGGGGGAGGGGGCAGCCACAGGGGGAGGAGCAGGGCACCCCGCGAGGTAGGAGTTTCGGTGACAGTAAACAATTCCCGCATCCCAAGCGGCCCCCACTGTTCATCCGACGTCCCGTGACACCCACATCCTGCACCTTGTCTGGCAGCAAAGCAGGGAGGGCGCGGCAAAGACCGGCTTCTGGGCCTGCAGCCCAGGAAACAGGGAGGCCGGGGCGGTGGCCAGGACCACAGTCCCCACTGCGGGCCCCTCAGGACCAGTGGTGGCCTCCTGGTCGTCCACGGCGTCCCGCCTGGGCCCGGAAGCCAAGGACGCCGGCCCCACCCGAGGACCCCGGTCCGGCCCGCGGGGCCAGGCGGTAGATGGAAGTCGTCTGGACCCTGTCAGGACAGCCCGGGCCTGGAGGTCGGAGGAGGGAGGCCGGCGCAGGGTCTACGCTGCCTGCCCCAAGGGACACGGCCGCTGTTCAGCTGGGCCCTGGGACTGCAGCCCGGCGCCCCAGGGGCTAGAAAGGGGGAAGAAGGTGGACAGGGAGCCGCGTGGAGGGAGGGCAGGCCCCTGAGTCACCACCAAAGGATACTGGGCGGGGATGCTCCCCCTGTCCCTGCATCCGGAGCCACTGGGGAGGGGAGGGGAGGGACATCAGCAGGGCAAGCCCCCCCCCCACCCCCGCACAAACTCCATTGCCCCCCCCCACTCCTGGTTCACGCGCAGGACACGGGCCGCCTTCCCCGCCTGGGCAGAGCCGCGCCCTCAAGCCGTGCAAGTGAGGGCGGGTCCATGTGGTCCCAGAGCCCGGTTAGTGGAAATACCCTCCCCCACCAGCCCCCACCCGACCACCCTCCCGACCAGGTTAAGGCGCATGCACACTCGCCCTGGCGTGCGCGCTCAGGCCCCATGTGGGGACAGTCCGCTCGATGCACCTTCCTGGCCCTTCCGAGGGACCTTCTGGCGCTCCTGCGGCTGCCGTGCCCCCCGCCGGTGACCTCGTGCCGGGTCACTGGCCACGCACACAACTCTGGAGGCTGAACTCGCACGGGAGGAAACGCCAGGGGCAGGAAGGCACTTGCATGATTTGGGAAGTCACCGTTTGTTGTTCCACAAAGCCCGAGGGACAGAGCTGGCCCCGCGGTGGAGTGCGGGCCTGGGGGCTCAGAGGAGCAGGTGGGGGCCAGACTCGGCCTTTCCGGTGGGCGCAGACAAGGGTTTGCTGACCCCGGGGTTGTGAGCAGGTGTCTGACTCAGCGCCAGGGCCCCAGGAGGAAGGGGGCGAGGGCCTGGAGGGCCGTGACAGTGCCAACCCCAAGCGGACGTTGTGCACTTGTGACATTTAGGAAGCCTGGACTTCAGGCAGCTGTGTGGTCTGGGGGGCAGGGAGGTGGAGCCTGGGATGCAGGGAGGCGGGGCCTGGGGCGCAGGGAGGCGGGGCCTGAGGCGCAGGGAAGAGGAGCCTGGGATGCAGGGAGGAGGAGCCTGGGATGCAGGGAGGCGGGGCCTGGGGCGCAGGGAGGCGGGGCCTGAGGCGCAGGGAAGAGGAGCCTGGGATGCAGGGAGGTGGAGCCTGGGATGCAGGGAGGAGGAGCCTGGGATGCAGGGAGGCGGAGCCTGAGGTGCAGGGAAGAGGAGCCTGGGATGCAAGGAGGAGGAGCCTGGGATGCAGGGAGGCGGGGCCTGGGGCGCAGGGAGGCGGGGCCTGAGGCGCAGGGAAGAGGAGCCTGGGATGCAGGGAGGAGGAGCCTGGGATGCAGGGAGGCGGGGCCTGGGGCGCAGGGAGGCGGGGCCTGAAGCGCAGGGAAGAGGAGCCTGGGATGCAGGGAGGAGGAGCCTGGGATGCAGGGAGGCGGGGCCTGGGGCACAGGGAGGCGGGGCTGAGTCGCAGGGAAGAGGAGCCTGGGATGCAGGGAGGTGGAGCCTGGGATGCAGGGAGGAGGAGCCTGGGATGCAGGGAGGCGGAGCCTGAGGCGCAGGGAAGAGGAGCCTGGGATGCAAGGAGGAGGAGCCTGGGATGCAGGGAGGCGGGGCCTGGGGAGCAGGGAGGCGGGGCCTGAGGCTCAGGGAGGAGGAGCCTGGGATGCAGGGAGGCGGGGCCCGGGGCACAGGGAGGCAGGGCCTGGGGCGCAGGGAGGCGGGGCCTGGGATGCGGGGAGGCGGGGCCTGGGGTACAGGGAGGCATGGCCTGGGGGCGCCTCTTCTGGCCCCTCCTCCCTCTGGCTTCTGGGGCGGGGGGGGGGGGGGGGGGGGGGGCAGGTGAGAGCCGTCCATGCTGTGTTCCCCGGGGAGATGATGCTTGCTCTGGCCTTGTCTGTCCTGAGGTTTGACCCACTGGTATTCTAACAAGTCCCCTCACGAGGGTGCCTGTGGCCTCCCGCCCAAGACGGGGTGGATGAGCCCCAGTAAGTACGGGGGTCCCCATGAAGACGTGGGGCACGCGGAGACCCGCGGCAGAGCTGGCACAGAGCACGGGCGAGCGTCCAGCACCCCAGAGGGGACAAGGAGGCAGGAAGGAGCAGGTGCGGGAGGGGCCCGAGTCTCGGCACCGGCAGGCCTGTGAGGCCTGGCCCCACCCACACCTCCTTCTGGAAGCTTCCTTGGGCTCCGCCGCTGCTACGAAGCCTCTCCTTCCCCGGGCTCCCCAGAAGTTTACCCAGCACGGGTTTTTATGCATTTCTTAACACTTGTATGGGATCCCTCCACCCCCTTCCCCCATGCCCTCCTTTGTGAAGGAAAGGGATTCCCTGACCTGCAGACCCCCAGACGGTGGGGCTGGTCACATCTGCTCGCTCCCGGAGGACCAAGGCCGCTGGAACAGGCCCTCATCGATTAATGATGTCTGCCGTGGGCGCAGAGGGGCCCCTGGTGGCCTGTGTGGGAGGGTCGCCGTGGCTGGATGTCAGGGAGCGCCGGGCTGCGAGCCCGCCAGACTGACAGCCCCACTGTGTCCCCCGCTCTCCCCGCAGAGACCCCCTAGTCCGGCCCCAGAGTCCCCGGACGCAGAGCGCGGCTCACCTGCTTCCCTGTGGGCCTGCCGCCCAGGTGCGGAAAGGAGGGACACCTTCCGAGTCAGAGCTCGGGCTTCGCCGGGCTCTGCTCCGAGAGGCTGGCCCTCTGACATCCTGGACGGGCCGGAGGCTCACGTCCGGTGGCGCACCGTGGACACCGCAGGGTAATCGCCCAGCCGGACCCTCAGTCCCTGGGTTCCAGTCCAGTGTCCACGTAAATGGCAGGCGGGTGACACCTCCCGCCCTCCAGGACCTCGGCCTGGCCAGGGTGTGTCCCGCTCTGCAGGCCACCTCTGAGGGACCTTGTGCAGAGATAAAGTCACGCCCCTTCGCACACTGGCAGGGCGAAGGCCAAAGGGCTGACCCTGAGTGGCCTCCCCACTCAGGAGGCCCGGGTGCCCAGCCAGCTGCACTGGCCTTCCGTCCCTCGTGGTGGGCCTCTGGGAAGCAGGCCTGACCAGGACGGGAACGTCAGTGGGGACAGCTGGGCTGCAGAAGGAAAGCCCCAGGGAAGTGGCTTGGGAAGGGAAGGGGACACACACTCATTTACTGTTCACATGCCTGCTAAGGTCCCCTAAACATCCCAACACAACATGAAGGATCCTATCCTGATCCCCAGCACCCCTCGCAGGAGAACAAAGGCCGGGATGGAAGCGCCCCTGCAGGTTCCGGAAGGTTCTAGAAGATTCTAGAGTGTTTGTGCCTGGGCTGCCTCAGAGGCACCCGTCCGTTCAGGGGTGCAGCCCTCATCTGGGAGGAGCCCGGTGAGTTGCGCAGGAGGGACTGTACTGGCTCTCCGGGGCCGGACTGAGGGCTGAAGGGTTGAGGTTCAGGGAGGGGCGGCAGGAAAGCCAGCTCGGAACCAAGAGACTCAAGCTTGTCAGCTCCCGTCCAGGGCAGTTTACGCAGGCTCTCTGTGCCTTGGTTTCCCTCGTGTGCAATGGTGGTAAGAAGATCCACCTGAAGGCTCGCTGGGAGAGTTTATGCGCATCAACTGAAACTGCACACGTCAGTTGTCCCCAAAAGGCAGCTGTTATTGGGAAGGGGCCCGCGGCCTCGGGGCTCCCCGACCTCGCGGAGCTGGGGCTCGGCAGCTGGCGGGCAGCCACTCAGACTTCAGGCTCTCCGGGCGGCACACCCCATGTGAATCAGGGCTGCCGCCAGCCGGGTGGAGCCAAGGACTCGGTGACCTAATGGCATTGGCTTTGCTCCCTGACCTTTGCCATGCCAGGTGGACAGGGGCACCGGAGCCCTGGGCCTGTGGGGTGTGCAGGGGAGAGGAAGGGGGCAAGGCGAGCCCATAGTCCTGAGGCTGCATCAACCCGCCCCAGGCCCCGGGAGACAGCCACCTGGCGCCGTGGACACTCGGCCGGCCACCTGCCCACCCCCTGGCCGCCGCTGTCTTGGCCCCCGGTCCCCGTCCCCCCTGGTCGCCGCTGTCTTGGCCCCCACCTGTGCTGCAGGCCAGGACCCACGTCCACCCACACCGCATCCCAGGGCCTCACCCTGCACCAGACATTGTTGGAGTTCAAGAAACGTTCGTGGAATGAACAAGGGCCTGTATAGCTGGTGGAGGGGGCGGTGAGGACCCTGAGGGCCACCACTCTTCAGGACACGCAAGCGTCTGACGGGGCTCCTCTTGGAGATCCCGGAATGAGAGGTCAGAATTCCTGCCAACTGTTAGGTTCCTGAAGTCCCGTTAGGCTGTACTTTTCAATAGTGCTTTATTTTCGTGTCTTTAAGTAACATCGATTGCCCATAATAATAAGAGTGAATCATTTTTCTGTGATAGGGACATACTAAAAATTATGAGCTTTTTCTGTTTTAAAAGACATTACACTAAATGCATGGTTCACTGTAATTTAAAACAGCTCTGAAAAAAACCAATAAGATAAAATAATAAAATAAAAC
Source organism: Leopardus geoffroyi (assembly GCF_018350155.1). NCBI lineage: Eukaryota > Metazoa > Chordata > Mammalia > Carnivora > Felidae > Leopardus > Leopardus geoffroyi. Next base: position 168,170,977 of record NC_059331.1, read on the forward strand.
AAAACAGCTTCAGCCATCACTTGATTTCCTTTATCTTTCTTAAGATAGTTCTAAAAACACATTACCCTAAATGCATGGTTCACTATAATTTAAAACAGCTCTGAAGAAAATAAAATAAAATGAAATGAAATAATAAAATGAAATGAAATAATAAAATAAAATGAAATGAATGAAATAATAAAACGAAATGAAATAAAATAAAATAATAAAATTAAATTAAATAATAAAATAAAATAAAATAATAAAATAAAATAAAATACAGCTCTGGCTCCCACTTGGCTGATTTCCTTTATCTTAAGATCGTTCCGACATTTCTCAGAGTCTTGATTTCATCATCATAGATATTTAAAGAGTTCAGTTTAATAAGAAATATTGCATTTAGTAGCACCTGTGGGAATCTGCAGCCCGTGGCCGCCGCTCAGATGTGGCTGGGTGGGTGGCATTCAAATACTGTGTCGGCCAGCAAGGTCGCAGCCGCACAGACCTGCCCCCAGGGCTCCGAAGCGCCACGGCCGGGTGGGGCGGGGGCGGGGTGACCTGAGCCGGGCTGCCCTTCCGGCCAGGAATGACTCGCAGCGGCACACAGGTCCCACGCGTCTCCACCGTGGCAGCAGCTCCCAGGAAGGCTGCCCAGGTCTCGCCGTCTCCCAAGTGCCCCGGTTCCCGGGAGCGTCTAGGCCACATTTTACCTTTCGGCTCTGGCTTTGCCCTTGACCCCGGGGCTTTCCCCAGCCTGGGATGCCCTTATGTTGATGATTAAGGTCTAATTCTTGGAAGAGAATTATAGTCCCTTTTCCTGTCTTACCAGTTTCTCGGCTGATTTTCTCGGGATTCAGAACAACGTGGCGTTTCCCCGAGAAGCCCTGGGAAGGAGCTACTGCCTCAGCCACTGGGCAGCCGCCGGGAGGCCAGCACCGCGTGTGCGCTGTGGGCACAGCTCGGAGGCCGCAGGCAGGCGGTCAACGGCAGCCGCCACACCAGGGCTGGCCCCCTCCTGCCCGGGGCCTTCGTGTCCTTTCCTTGGGGCCCGGGAACGAGTGGCCGCTAACAGGGGCTCTGAGGCACAGCGGGGGACGAGAGGCTGTATTTAGATCTAGATTTCACTCTTATTTACATTTATTTTAGGAAAACGTAGGCTTTACCCATACTTATTATGCAGAATGACCTTTTCTGGCCTTTGATGAGCACGTTAACCCCAGTTTGAGGACAGCGCTTTAGCCTCAGCTTTGAAATCATCAGCAAGGAGGCCGCCCCGTCCCGGAGCTGGCGGGAGCCTCGCCATCGTAGAGATGCTACACACGCGTCATGGGGCACACGCGCAGTCCACCGGGGCGTCCCGTCGGGGGCCCGAGAGACCACCAGCCACACCGGGAACAGGGGAGCTGCAGCCGGGGTCCAGGCGGGCGAGCCCATCGCCACCTAAGCGGGCAGTGCCCCGGGAGGAGAGGACTTGGGCCGAGGAAGCGGACACCCCGCCCGGGGATCCCAGGCCCCCGGACCCCAGCTGCAGACGGGGGGCCCCGGGGGCCGGTTCTGCCAGGACTCGGGGCGTGTCCCGGGGTGGGGGCCACCCTGGGTCTGGTCGAGGTGGCCGGCTTAGGCAGTGCTGACAGCGGGAACGGGAGGCTGTTCTCCAGAGACCCAGCTTCCCACGGAAGCCGCGGAGAGGGGACGTCGGTTCCCCCAGGCAGTCTCGGACCCTCCGCTCCACAAACCACTGGGCACGGCTGGCCTGCGCCCGGGCCGGGCCCAACCTCTGTGCAAGTGCCGTGTCCCCTCCCCGCCCTCCCGTGGGGCCGGGCAGCCGTCCTGCGGGAGCCTCGGGGCCCACGCGGTCTCTCTCGTTTCCGTGGGGTCTGCCGGGCGCGGCAAATGGTAAGTCGGAGGTTTGCCTGTTCCGCGCCCTGGGGTCTATATCCCCTTCCAGAACCTTCTGCAGATGGACCCGGCCCTGCTCCTGCTCACCCGCCCTCTCAGGAGAGAGCTGTCCTGCTCCCTGCCCCGGACGCGTCTGCATTCCAGGGGCACAAAGGACGGCGCGTCACCCGTAGTGACGAGACCAGGGCGGGCTTGCAAGGTGGGCAGCCGGGCTTCCGGACGCGGGCAGAAGACGGGCTCCCGGCAACGGCGGCTGACGCGGCCCCTCTCCCGGGGACCCGCGAGGGCCAGGCCCTGGCTGGCGTCCGCGAGGACAGGAGGGAGCATGCCCGCCCTTCGCCGCAGGCCGAGGGCTCCTCCGCCTCGAGAAGAGCCAGTGACACAACGGCGGGCAGCGTCTGTGTTCACGGACATGCCGCCGCACGCGCCACCGTGGGAGACGTGGCCCGGGGCGTTCAGGCGCCACGCCGAGCCAAAGCATAGCTCTGTGCCAGGCAGGCCGCCGAAGGGGGCATCCGGGAGCCAGCCCGTGAGCGGTCGATGCTGGCCCGAGGGGGACGGGCCCCTCCCCCGGGCTCGCAGACTCAGAAGCGGAGGACGCCGTCCTGGCTCACAGTGAGGCCCGGACAGAGCCGAGTCCGAGTGGTACCGGGGCTGCCTCCATACGGGCCCCTGGAAACAGAGGGGCACAGCCAGGTCCCCCCCCCCCCCGCCACCCTCTCGAGGGATTAGCACCTCCAGGTGCTTCCCGGGGAAATCTGGGGCCTCCGTGCCAGGCCCCACCTGGACCCGCTCCCCGGGAGATGCCCGGCTCCTCCCTGCTGCACCGGCACGCCTCTCCTGACTGGGTCCCTCTGACGGCAAAGCCGGCTGATTCACACTAGCAGGTAAATGACTGACAGCTCCCGGGGGCAGAGAGATGCCCACCCGGGAAGAGGGTTTTCTTCTGCCCCACTTGGGAGACGCTTCTCAAGGGAAGGTACTGGGTGCAGGTGGTGGGGGGAGGGGTGCCCCTGGGGAAGGGGGTCCGAGCAGTTCCAATCTGTGGGTGGGACGGCCGGGGACCAGGGTGGGGTGAGTCAGGACGGCAAACAGGTCTGTCCAGCTGTGCTGCAAGTAGGCCCGGCGGCCACGAGGCTCAGCAGACCCGAGCCAAGGGCCTCCCGCAAGGCCTTCTGTCCCCAGCTATGGCCCCATCTGCGGGCTCCGTGCCCGCCACCATCCGCCGGGCTGAGTGACGGCTCCAAAGGCTCCCGGGGACTGCGCTCTGGGGCAGAACAGCCCCGGCCGCCTGACCCCAACCGCCTGCACCCAGCAGCTCGTCCGGGAGTGGAGCGGACGGGGAGCCCCCGGACCGGGTTCGGGGACACAGTGGGTATGCACAGCCCCTCGGGGACAGGGGACCTCGGGCAGATGTGCAGGCAGGTGCATGGCCTGCGCCTTGGCTCGTGCGGGGGGACAAGGAGCCTCGGCATCGTGGGGGCAGTGCTTATACCTGCAGCCCCCACCCCCCACCCCCGAGCAGCCGAGAGATGGACAAATGTCGCCAACTGTGTGACAATGACTCTGCACTGTGCCCACGATGGTAGTTCGGAGCGGATCCAGGAGGTGAGGCCTCTGCCCCGTGCAGGGGTGGGTGGAGAGGGCGACTGAGAAGGGGAGCCATGCGCTGTCCTGGCCACGGGGCCTCCCAGGCAGGGCCGAGAGCACGACCCGGAGGAAGAGCGACCAGCCAGACGAGGAGGGGGCCCGGGTCCGCGCCGCAGGCCGCCGAGCCCTGAGCGCTTTGTGCCGGCTGAGACCCGGGCACACGAGGACAGATCCCACCCCGTCCCTGGAGGAGCCGCAGTCACAGACAGCAGAGGGGACAGAGTTTCCCCTGGTGGCAGGACCGCCTGGGTGTCCTTGGTGCCCTGAACTGTGCACGTAAACGCGTCACAGAGGTCAAGTTCACGTGTGTTACTACAATCAAAAAGAAAAGAAGAGAAAAATCCCAAAGATGCAGGTGTTAGTGGGAGGAGGGCCCGTGTCCGAAACTGGCAGTCACAGGGCCGGGCTCCTCTGTCCCCAGAGCCTGTTCCCAGCCCCCATCCCGCACACGTCCTGGGGCCTCTGCTCCAGGAGCAGGTCCAGGGACAGGCAGGCCGCCTGCAGCGGCAGGGTAACAGGACGCCATCTCCCAGAGGACTTCCAGGAGGCGGTGTGGCCCTCGCCAGCAGCAGCACGTCCCCCAAGTGACAGGAGAACTCACGGGGCCCGCTTTCCACTCCCACTTCTGTACGGACTCATAGGAGACTCACGGCGACAGCCTTTGGGGCGGAGGCGTCCTCTGTCACGTCTGAGCATTCCCTTGGGGCTTGTGTTACTGTCACCACTCAGAACGTTCTTCCTAAGGGAACACGGAGGGGCGCCTGGGGGTCAGTCTGCCGAGTTTGTGGCACTTGGGCCCGGAGCCCTGACTTCCCGTCTCACCGCAGGGGGCCGGCCACAGCCCAGATGCGGGTACACGGTCACAATCTGGGCCCCAGGCTGGCCCGCGGGTGGGGCCGTGAGGGTCCCTGGGTCCAGGAGGCAGAGCGCCGGTGACAGCCCGGGTCACTCTTTTGTCTCTCTTTTTTTTTTTTTTTAAGTGTTTTTAACGTTTATTTATTATTGAGACACAGAGCGTGAACAGGGGAGGGGCAGAGAGAGAAGGAGACACAGAATCTGAACCAGGCTCCAGGCTCTGAGCTGTCGGCGCAGAGCCCGACGCGGGGCTCAAACTCAAAAACCGGGAGATCGTGACCTGAGCCGAAGTCGGACGCTTCGCCGACTGAGCCACCCAGGCGCCCCAAGCCCGGGTCACTCTTGCTCAGCCCTCGGTCGGGACAGGGCGTGGCAGCCCGGTGACTAATTCCCGGTCGAGTCCCAGAAACACCCCGCCCTGTTGGGGGACTCCGACCCAGGGTCCCCGTGGTGGGAAGGTCAGCCTGTCCCCAGGGGAGCCCTTGCTTCCCGTCAGCGGGGCGAAACCCAGGGAGAGCCGGTCTCTGGCTGCAGGTTCTGACGGGGGACCCAGCCTGTGGCCGGCCTCGGGCTGCAGGTTACCGAGGGTGTGGTTCCCCCCACAGCTGGAACCGCCTGCTTCTGACTCAGCCGCTGGGTGGGGGCCCAGGGGAGCGCAATCAGCTGGTGCCCGGGGGGTGGGGGGGGGAGAGGCCGAGGGGCCCCTGCACGGTTTTGGGGGGGGGGTGTGGTCCGGCTCCAGGGAACATCTGGGGGCCCCTCTTCTAGGGCCCCCTTCTGTGGCTCTCCAGACATCCGGGCTGTGGGCGCAGAGGTGGACAAGTTACAAAGATGAGTCTCCGATGGCGGGGCGACCGTCCCCCTCGGCCGTAACAGGAATCTCCGTCTGGTTCGGAGCTGGCTCCGTCCCCCAGCGGCTCTCTCCCCGCGTCCCCCTTCCACAGCCGCTCGTGGGGCGTCCGCCGTGTGCCGCGGGCGCGGAACCAGCGCGACGGGGACAGAGGGACCCACCGAGGGCTGCTTCGTTACAGCGTGGGAGGTGCCATAAAGGAAACGCGGGGTTTGGGCGTGGACGGAGCAGGGACGCGGCCGCAGAAGTGACAGTGATGAGGACCAAACTCTGAGCGAGGGGAGGGACTTGGAAGGCGGCCGGGGGGGGGGGGGGGGGGGGGGCGGTGCTGGGAGATGGCCGTGTGGCCAGAAGGCCTGTCCCCCGGACCTGCTCTCCTCCGGGAGCCCCGCCTGACATAACGCAGCGGGGGGCACCCGAGGACCAGGTCCCGAGCTGCGGGGACCCCCGCGTCTCTGACCCCGCCGCCTGGCCCCTCCCCCCCGAGAGCTGGAGTCGCGCAGGAGGCCGCGTGGCTCCACCGGCCCCAGCCCCGGCCGGCACGGGGGGCCACCTGTGGGAGGCTGAGCCTTCAGCTGAGGGTGGAGTCCGCTCGCTGCACAGAAAGCGTGGAAACCATCGTTCTCCACCAGCGAGAGTCTCCGGGGCGGGAGGGGCCTTCTCTGCGCTCACGCCCTTGATCTTGGGAGGAGCCCGTGGGCACCTGCTCCCGCCGCGCCCGCCCCCCGCAGAGCCCGGCTTGGGCACAGTCCTCCACGGCAGCGACTGCCGGAGGGTAAACTGAGGCAGGAATTGTTCTCTCTGCAGATGAGGGCCCCGGCGAAGCCGGATTCGGGAACCGGGCCCAGGATGGGGAACCCCGCGTCTGGGCCCCTGCTCTCTGTTGCCCCGTGCTGTTTCTCAACCCCTGCCCCTGGAGGGTCCTCCCTCGGGGGCACGGAGGGTCGGCGGTTTCCTTGTCTCACTGACTGGGGTCACGGATCCCTCCTGGGGAGCCACCCGTAACCGGCGGAGGCCCCACTTTCTCCATCGCCCCGTGGGCAGCCTCGGAATCCCCCCGGACATCCCAGCCCAAACACAAAGACGTTCCGGCAGGAACCCCCAAAAGCTGTGACTGGCGAGGATACGTGCCAGGGTCGTTTGACTTGGTCATTTGACGCCTCTCCCGACCGGGCAGCCAGTTGGGGGCGAGACTCCCCCGACCTGTCACCTGCGGGTCCCGCTGATGCGTCAGGGCTTCTCACTGCGATCCTGGCGTGAGAGGCGCCGCCAGTCGGGGTCCCTCCTGGCAAGTGGGGGCGCCGCGGTGGCGTGGGTCGTGGGCCAGAGTCGTGGGCCCCGGGCCCCCCCCCATCTTGCTATAGTGTAGCGTATCTCCTTGCGTAGTTGTGGGGCGCAATGAGCATGGCAGTTCCACAGTTTCGATTGAGAGCCACGTTTAACATCAAAAAACTATCGGGGCGCCTGGCTGGCTCCGTCGGTTAAGGGTCCGACTCTTGATTTGGGCTCAGGTCATGATCTCACGGTTCCTGAGCTCCAGCCCCACGTCGGGCTCTGCGCTGGCAGCGTGGGGGCCTGCTTGGGGTTCTCTCTCTCCCTCTCTCTCTGCCCCGCCCCGCACTCCAAATACATAAATAAGCCAAAAAGTGAGTTTGTGTTTTGTACGTTAGAACAGCACCCGCATCTCGTGGCACCCTTTGAGGACACGTAGTGTTCATCTACTGTCCGAGTTTGCCATGCGCACGAATCTCCCCATTCTAGGAGGACCCCCGCCCCCGGGGGCTGTGGTCCAGCAGCCCTGCAGGGCTGCGGCCTTGATGAGGAAACAGGCCCTTTTCACCGGCTCTCGATGAACCCGGTGTCAGTGGTCAGGGTCGAATTTTACCCCACCTGCGAGGTCTGTTGGAGTCCTGAGACATGCGAATGGGACTTTATTTGGAAATGAGGTCTGTGCATGTGAGACCCAGTTATGAGGAGCCCATGCTGGACTCGCGTGGGCCCTAAATCCAACGACAAGTGGCCTTGTAAAGAGAGGGAAATTTGGACCCGGAGACGCACAGGGAGAAGGCTCGACAGAGGCCGAGATTGGAGTCTCGGGTCCACGTGCCCACGATTGCCAGCCACGTGCAGAAACCAGAGGAGAAGCTGGGACAGACTCTCCTTCAGAGCCTCTGGAGGAACCAGCCTCACCAGCACGGCGATTCCAAATGTCTGACCTCCAGAATCTCAGAAAATAAATTTCTGTTCTTCTAAAAAAAAAAGCCTTTTTTTAAATGTTTATTTATTTCTGAGACAGAGAGCATGAGCAGGGGAGGGGCAGAGAGAGAGGAAGACACAGAATCCGAAGCAGGCTCCAGGCTCCGAGCTGTCAACACTGAGCCCGACGCGGGGCTCGAACCCATGAACCGTGAGATCATGACCTGAGCCCGAGTCCTACGCCCAACCAACCGAGCCCCCCAGGTGCCCAAAGGACCTCACGCAATGGTTCTGTGGGTTTTGCCTTCTTATTGAAATTGTAGATGCACATGCGGTTGTGAAAATATACCCAGGGTGCCAGGCTGGCTCAGTCAGAGGAGCGTGTGAGTCTTGATCTCCGGGTCGTGAGTTTGAGCCCCACGTTGGGTGTAGACATTACTGAAATAAACTTGAAAAGACAATAACACGGAGATCCCCGAACGCTTTGCCCAGTCTCCCTCAATGGTAACATCTCACAAAATTATAACACGGGATCACAACCCAGATGCCCTGACACGACCCGCCCTCAGGTCTGCGGGTTTACGGGTTCACCTGAGCGCGTGCGCGGGGGCGTGAATTGCGCTCTGGGTCATCTGCCCGCCTGGCCGGGCTCACACATCCCCCACCACTGAAGATTTCCAGCTCCCCCAGCCGCCCTCCTGTTGCCCTTCCCGGCCGCACCCGCCTCCTCCCCTCCCCCGCCCCTGTCCCGCCAACCACCAGCCCCTCCCCCACCTCGAAAATGCCGTCCCTTCAAGACTGTTATGTCGATGGAGTCATCCAGGATGGAACTTTTCCTCCTCCACTCAGCGGAGTCTCTGCAGACTCGTGGGCGTGTTGCAGGATCCGCGGTTCACTTCCCGCGGCCGCCGAGCTGGGCTTCGCGAGCGGACGGCCTGGTCCGCAGAAGGGCCCTGGGCCGACGGCAGCTCGGGGCTGTGACAAACACAGCTCCCGGGAGCACCTAGGACGGTTGGCGTGTGAATGCGGCTTGCGTTTCTCTGCAACAAATGCCCAGGGTGGTTTGGTTTCGTGAGTCGCCGCGTGTATGGCGACTGATGAGGGCTTTTTGTCCCAGAAATCGGAAATTGACCCCAGAGCCTCCCAAGTTTCTGGTCTCTGCTTTCTCCGCGTTACCGCCCGGATCGGAGACGGCAGGAGGGTGGGCTCCCTCCTCCTGGAGCTCCAGGACGGAGGACAGAACACAGACAGACTCCCTGGGCAGGAGGAAAACCCCAGGAGTCTCCCTGGGAGAACCCCACTGTTCAGAACAACCAGAGTTTCCGTCATTCGTGCATCGGTGACAGCTTACCGCGCATCCCACGAGATGCACTTGCTGGGAACGAGGGCTTTGCCGTGCCCGGCAGGATGAGCCACATCTGAGCTGGAAACCGCCCTCCCTGCCTCCCCCCGAAGGGACTGACGCGGGAGGACGCGCGGACACGTCAGGTGGGTCCCAGCGCCTCTCATTACTTCCGCCGGTTAGTTTGGTCAATTCTCTCACCGGACCGCACTCACTGTCCCCCCTTCAGGTCCTTCAGGGATGAAAATACCCCGGGGGCACAGCCCTGGCCACTCGCTCGCGGTCAGACAGCTGTGTGGCCCCGCAGCCAGGGAGGATTTTCATGTATTTTTTTGAAGATTTTACTCATTTTATTATTGTTTTGGTTTTTATTTTTGAGGGGGAGGGGCAGAGAGAGAGACAGAGGGGAACGAGGGATCCGAAGCAGGCTCTGAGCCGTCACGCAGTGAGCCTGACACGGGGCTTGAACTCCCAAACCGTGAGGTCGTGACCTGAGCCGAAATCGGAGGCTTAACCGGCCGAGCCACCCGGGCGCCCTCGTGTTTTTTATAAAGGGCCACAAAACACGACCAGACAAGGAGGAATACACCGCAGAGACCGTGTGTGTGCCCGAAAGGCCTAACGTACCGTCTGGCCCCCGACTGAGGGTCCTGGGACCCCTGCCTCCTGCAGCGAACGCATGGAGGGGGGCGGTCACAGTAAGTGACTATACATTAAGTTCTCTTAAACTCGTAAGATTCACGAAGGATGAATACAGCCAGGAGGCATGGTCTGTGATTCCCCGGGGAGGAGACGGGTCCCAGGCCCGCGTCCCAGTCAGAGCACAGCAGACGTGCGTCCGAAGAAAGAGTGGTAACAGGTGTGGGTGTGCAGAGCCAACGGAACCTCAGGACCGACCCTAAGAACTACCCCCGGTAGGTAACTCAGATCCCTGTTCATTTAAAACATCAGGGCTGTGGGCAGGAAGGGGTAGGGACAGAAGCCGTGTGAATCCGGGATGTGACGTAGGGTCCCGGAGCGTTTATGGGCGTCTGCTCGCGGGGCCCGGGGGAGCCGGCACGGCCCCGACAGAGCAGCACGTCGGGTGCTTCCACTCGGGCTGCCTCCTCACGGTCTGGAGGCCAAAGGCCCTGACCACTTGCCGGCAAGCTGGGTCCTGCGGAGGCGGTGAGGGAGACCGTTCCGGGCCCGTCGCTGGCGTGGGGACGGCCGTCTCCCCGGAGTCGTCACAGCACCCTCGTCAGCCCGTGTCTCCCTCGCCAAGTCCCCCCTCTTTGTAAGGAGACCGGCCGTGTGGGACTAGACCCACCCCGATGGCCGCACGGCCCGACTGACCCACTTTCGCCTCCCCACCTCCGTAGAGGCCCGGTCCACACACAGCCCCAGCCCGGGGCCCCCAGGCCAGGACTCCAACGCGCGACACCGTTTAGGGGACGCCGTTCGGTCCCTCACACGGGCTCTGTGCCCAAGAAGAAGAGCGGGGTGATGTTCAAGTCCAGGAAAGGAGAAGTCAAAGAAAGCGAGCTTCTCGGTGCTGACCCGGCCTCCTCTGAGCAAGTGGGGGGTCCCACTGGGCCAGGAATTCATCACCAGTGTTTCCCCGCCTGGAGAAAGCTACGTGGTTATGGAGACCAAACAAACTTGAGAGTGACGGTCAACAAGCCCTCCTTCTGTTTGCTTGCGGTTGTGGGCACCCGGCAACCACGATCGCAGAGGCACATCCTGGGGCTCCGTACCAGGAGGGGGTGACGCTCTGATCACGGAGACCCGGTCTGAACTAGACATGAGCCTCTTGAGTGGTCTCTCCATGTCTGTCTGCTCCTGGCTCTTTGTTTCCTGGTGTTTAGCTTAGATTTTTATTGCTAGTTTTTAAAGTATGCTCCTAAAACATGTAAATACATGTTCGTTGTGGAACCCAGACAATGTTCGAGTCAGAGCACAGTGATCTACCCTCTTTTATTTTATTTTATTTTATTTTTTATAAATGTTTATTTATCTTTAAGAGAGACAGAGAGAGCAAGCAGGGGAGGGGCAGAGAGAGGGAGACACAGAATCTGAAACAGGCTCCAGGCTCCGAGCTGTCGGCACAGAGCCCGACGCGGGGCTCGAATTCATGAACCGTGAGATCATGACCCGAGCAGAGTTGTTTGGCTCAGTCCTCCCAGGCGCCCCTGATCTACCCTCTTTGTAATGGCTACATTTTCTTCTGTCACTTGGCTCCAATACTGGGCATTCTTCCTATTCTCGGTAACAAGTTCCGAGGTTGATTCCTGATTTTGCTACTTTAATGTTTCAGCACATTTGCAACATCTGTAACTTTGCCCACTTGAGGCGTAAGTTCCTAGCAGAACTGTTCAAAGGTTATACAGATTTTCCTGAGTACGGATTAACACATCTCACACGGACATGTGTCACTGATTCAAATGTACGATGATGCCACGGTGTCTAACAAAATCCAGACTCGTTTGTAAATTCCTTTAGGGTAGGGATCGTGATTTTTATGGGTCGGCATTCCTTCTCCGCTCTTTTCAGGATATGGTTTCAGACTGGTATTCATAACTATAAAATCTGCCCCTGGCCTGTGAGTTCGAGTTGATCTTGCAGGGGGCAGGGTGGGGGGGGGGAGAAAATTTTTTCTCTCACCCTCTTAGGTTCAGTCTTTGGGGCACTACAAATTAAGTGGACAAAAGAAATTAACAGGAAGGGGAAAAAAACACATTTTATTTCCATGTACAAAAACACACATACCAGGCGCCTGGGTGGCTTAGTCAGTTAAGCATCTGACTTCAGCTCAGGTCAAGATCTCAAGGTTCATGAGTTCGAGCCCCATGTCGGTCTCTGTGCTGACAGCTCGGAGCCTGGAGCCTGCTTCAAGTTCTGTGTCTCCCTCTCTCTGCTCCTCCCTTGCTCACGCTCTCTCTGTCAAAAATAAAGAAACATTAAAAAATTTTTTTAAAAAACCCACACATACCTGCGGGAGAACTCGGTGATGAGTAACTCAAAGGGGTGATTAGAATTTGGGGCTTATATACATGTTACCAGGCGAAGGAGAGAGGGAAACACATGACTCTTTGGAAAGATAAATGGTTTTCAGGAGAATAAACAGGAGCCAAAATTTGCGATAACGTCTGTCTGGGAAGGTATGAGTACGCTTTTCCACCTTCCTTGGGGGCCACCAACCTCGCCTGGGGAAAGGATTAGGAGTGGGCTTTATTCTCCCTCTGGGAGTAGGTCTGCCCCGAGGAGGGTTTCTGGCAGCCTTGTTTCTGAGACGTCACCGCCTGTCGTCAGATAAGGAAAGATCCCAGAGGCCGCTTCTCTCCACATCTGTTGAATCTCATGTCTTCAGCTTGATGTGTCTTTCTACCCAAGTGTCACGTTTTGGTGTGGCAGTTCTGATCCCTTCAATCTCCATCTAGATCCCAGACCAACTCTGGGCCTGCCCAGCCCATTGGCTCGCCTCCAGCGAGGCGGTCCTACACCCCAGTTAGTCACCCTCCAGAAAGCTTAGGACCGCGGTTCTCAAAGTGAGGTTCCCTGGACCCGCCACCTCCGGGAAACTTGCCAGGAATGCACATTCTCAAGCTCCGCCCAGACCCGGTCCGTCAGAAACTCTGGGGGTGGGGCCCGGAAATTCGCGTTTTTACAATTCCCCGGGTGATTCCAATTCACGCCACAGTTTGAGAACCACCGAGAAAGCGTATGGGAGACGCGCCTACCGGTTGGAGCTAAGAAAACACTCTCCATTTTCAAAACAGTCACGTAAACACCAGGCCGCCAATAATAATGATTACGATTATTCCGAGCCATACAAACAAGCGGTATTCTTCAGCTATCGGATTGCAGAGAGAAGGGTGAGGTTGGACATTGCCGAGGGTGGGAGGGGACGGGCGTCTCCTTCACGGTTTTGGGGGAGTGCAAAGTAGACTTGCTCACAGGGAAGGCAATAGCACAGTATGTATTCGGGTGTAAAACGTGTCTGTTTTTCCTCCACCAATTCTGTTTTAGGAGTGTACCTTAGGAGATAGGAAAGATAATTTTTAAAAAAAATTTTTTTAATGTTTTATTTATTTATTTTTTTGAGACAGAGAGAGACAGAGCGTGAACGGGGGAGGGTCAGGGAGAGAGGGAGACACAGAATCTGAAACAGGCTCCAGGCTCCGAGCTGTCAGCACAGAGTCCGACGCGGGGCTCGAACCCATGGACCACGAGATCATGACCTGAAGTCGGCCGCTTAACCGACGGAGCCACCCAGGTGCCCCAGTAAAGATAACTTTTAAGAGGATATAATAACATACAGACATGAACTGAATATATGTCCAGGTTTTACCTAACTCGCTAACTAAGCTCAGTCAACTGGTTTAGGAGAGCTCCAAGAACCTCGTGCTTACGGGAAAGAAGGAATTCTGAAATGAGTTTGCCGGTGGAGATGCATCGCCAGGACAGTAACCGATGGAATCGTCTACATTTCCCTGGACAAATCCTCTGTGTTATCCGTTTGCTACAATTCCAGAGTCCCAAACTACCTCAGACACCACGGAAGGCGTAAGTGATGGGGCGGCACGGCACACGCTTCCCCCCACCGCGAGACCTTCTACAGCATCTTCCGGTAGCTACGATCTCAGAAACGTCAAAAGACGAATGAATGTGGGACGTATTACAACGGTAGAGAAGTTAGAGGCAACTGAAACGTCCGAACACGAGAACCCGGTTCAGTCAATGCTGGTAGGCGCTTAGAGCAGTCAGCGCCCTCACCAGGGCGGACGTCGCCGTGACGCCTTGTCCCACTAGGACGCTGGGCTCAGCCCGTCACAGCCAAAGCAGCGGCTGCCTCAGCCCTCACGCTTGTGATTCTAAGACGCCGTCAGCAGTAAGTACCAGGAAGCTGAAGGAAGGGGGTTCATCACGTCCAGGACCCAATTCCACAGCCCCCCTGGGCTCGCACAGCGACCTCGCCGGTGGAGGGACGGAGGCATGCGGGTCCTGCTTTGACTGGGGCCGAGGACTAGCCCCAGGGTTTTGCGGGCGCGGTCTGCATCGATGAGTTCAGAACACAAGAGCGGGAATTCAAAGCGAACAAGAAGATCCCGGTGGCCCGAAGGGTCAGCCGTCGAAATCAGCCGAGATCTCTAAAACAGCAGGGCTGGCGACGTGCTTGTTCCGGACAGCTTGCTCGGAAGCAGGTGCCTCGGCCACCAAAGCTGAACTCGGGCACCTGATCTACAAAAAGCAAAGCCAGCAGTCAGGGCTCTCGCCGCACGCTCCCGTGGGTGCCCGACACTCCATCGAGGTCTCCTCCGGTCCTTGCGGCGTCCGGGCGAGCCTGCTACGTGTGTGTGTGCGTGATTGCGGAGTCATAATTCTAAAGCCCCAAAGCTCTGAAACGCAAAGCGTGTCCTCCTAGCTCATTGGCCGTGAAACCTGCCTAGCTGACCTGCCTGTTGGTGGCCAGTGTGGACGTTCAGACGTGTTGCCACGGACTCTTGGGGCTGCGCTGACTTGGTCTTCCACGGGGTGGGGACATCCTGAATTCCAAGCAAGTCTAGTCCCAAGGGGTGCATTCACCGTTTGTATCAAGCGTAACAGACCCGAGAGCTGAGGCGAAAAGTGGCCACAAGGTCCCCAAGCCCTCCCTCCTCACGGGTTTGGTTGGTGTTGACTTCAGTGAATGGAGCGCCGGGTTGACTGGTGTCCCCCAATATTCATGCACCCAGAGCCTCCGAATGGGACCTTGTCTGGAAATGGGGTCCCCGCAGATGTAATTGGTAAGATGAGGTCATACTGGAGTAGGATGGGCCCTAGATCCAGGGGTTGGTGTTGAAAAGAGGAACCATCGTGTTCATTCCTATCACACCGACACCCTCTGAATACTAATGTCACTTCTGTCCACCTCACGACACTCTGGTCACCAGACATGTGGAGTTTCCCACACATCAGGCAACTCTGTGACACGAGCTGGACGTCCTACAGTTTAACCCGATTCTGACACCAGGTCGGATCACAGAAGGCCGAAGGCTCAGTCCCACAGGACGGCCCCTCGCCCCCATTTCTAGACCAGCTGTCGGAGGTTCTGACGACCCCCTTGCCTTGGGCCGGGTGCTTGGCTGGAGCAGCGCACCGAACTCGGGAAAGCAGTTTGCTCTCGGGACTCCCTGTCTGCATAGAGGGGCACAACTCGGGAACAGCCAGGCAGAAGACATGCACGGGGCCAGCGAGGCGGGAGTGGGCGCAGAAGCTCTCTGGGGGCGCCACCCTCCCAGCACCCCCACGTGCCCACCGAACCTTCTTTTTGGGTTTCTACGGAAGCTTCCGTACGTAGGCACGATTGATTAAAGCGTGGGCCATTGGCGACTGAACCCAATTTCTAGCTCCTTCCCAGGAGGCGGAGGCCACACAGAGGTCCCCTCCCCCCCACCGCCGCCATCTTTAGGGGTTTTCCAAAGTCACCTCTGAACACAAGCTCAGGTGTGGCCCACAGGGAAATCCTGGGAAATTCCAGAGGCTTCCAGAGCTCCGTGTGCCAGAAAAGGAGGAAGACCGTAAATGCAAATAAATACACATTTAGTGTGAATCAGCCCGGGAAGGTTGACTCCCATTAGCAGAGCGGGAAAGTCAGAAGGCAAAGCACCAGGATGAGAAACCACCTAAAGGGACACTGTCACCAACGTCACCCTGTCTGCCATCTATTCTCCTCAGGGCCCACTTATCTTTCCTAGAGTACTTTGTTCTCCCGGAAGTAGACCTCCCCTCCCCCTATTATGAGAGCAGATTAGGCCCAAATTCTAACCATCTCCTGGAGTCACATTTTTCTGTTTTTTTTTTTTTCTATTTTTTTAATGTTTCTCCTGTACGTACTTACACAAATAAAAGTCTATTGTTTCTCTTGCTTGTCTTTTATCGGTTTAATTCACGGGTCCCCTAACAGGAGCTTAGAGGGTACAAGAAACCCCCCACCCCCGCCCCAGTATATATGTTTGTTTTGCCAGCGTAGAGAAAAAATAGGAGGAATGTTCATCAAAATGTTAACGGTAGTTTTGTTTGGTATAACTAGTGACTGGTTTTCTCTTTTTCCTCTTTACATTTTAGTGTATTATGTGAGTTTTAAAGATTAGCTGTCCTCAGTGGAGGGACACTTTCATGCCTGGGGACGAGAGGACTGCATGAGGTTTCTGAAGGCATTTGAGAGGTGAGGGGGGGGCGTGGGGGGTGTGTTTAGGTGTTGACAGTGATAGGTGTCTGTTAGGATCGTTCAGGAGGAGTTAGTGCTCATATAATTTGTCTCAGGACTTGGTATGGAACATGTACTATTTAAAGTTCGGTTTTTCAAAAAAATCATACTTAGGGGTGCCTGGGTGACTCAGCCGGTTAAGCGTCTGACTTCGGCTCAGGGCATGATCTCACGGTTCACGAATTCAAGTCTCGTGTCGGGCTCTGTGCCGACAGCTCGGAGCCCGGAGCCTGCCTCGGGTTCTGTGTCTCCTCCTCTCTCTGCCCCTCCCCTGCTCATGCTCTGTCTCTCTCTGTCTCTCAACAATAAGTAAATGTTAAAAAAAAAAAGTTGCCCACTCCACCGACGGAGCCAGCCGGGCGCCCCTCTCCCTGTATTTTAAATTGCCGTCTTAAATAGGGATTCATTTCCACAGACGGACAGCAAGACTAACCTGGAATAAGCCCGCTGGTGCAGTTGTGTTCATTAAAGAGAATTTCTTTTTAGGAAGGTGCAGAGTCAGAGACTTTGGCTTTGACGGCGTGAACCAGAAGGACCGACCCTCTCTGGGCCTCGTGAGGAGCCTGATGGAAGGTGGGTTTCAGACGCTGTGGGCAGTGATGGCTGAGGGTCTGGGTGTAAGCTTGGGGCTCTTCTGGAGTTGGGGGTGAGGACAGACTGTCCGGGCTGTGTCCCTCTCCCGGGCACCGCCGGCCATCGGTCCACTGGCTCAGCCCGGGGGGCCGCTCCCGCTGCGGAGCCCAGCTCGACGCTTTGGAAGAAAGTCCCGTGGACCTGAGCCCAGGTGCAAGGAATGCTGGGCTGTGGCCTTCATTCTCCGTGGAACCCAGAACTCGAGGGTTTGGTTCTGTGACACAAAGGGACAATGGGACACGGACGGTCTCAAATGAATCCACTCTGGAAACGACGATCTCCCAAACCAAGTGGGCTGAGGTCTCCATCCCAGTGCCCCGGGCCCCCAGTGGCCAGAGAGAGCCCTGGTCAGGACGCCCGAGTGGCGCGGAGGAGGCTGGGTCCCGCCGCCTGTTCCAGAAGACCAGCCCCGCGAGGGCGGCGCCTCACTTCCTTCACGGCCTCAACTGCAACTCCTTCGCTCAAGAGGCATTTCAGTGTCACCCACCTGGACCTTGTTCCTCTGACTATATCGTCCTGACCCTTGAGCCCCGCTAATGCCACAGATAATGTGTCAAGTGAATGCGAGGCTTGCGTAGCAGGATGCGAAAGACACCCGTTGTCAGAGCCGCTGACAGCCTCGTGCAGTTGTGGCCCCAGATAAGAAAAGAAAGGGATGTGGGACACGGCCAGAGGTCACCGTGGGTGGCGAGGCACCGCGAGAACCAGCGCGGCGCTGGCTTCTCCGGCCTGGCGGGTCCATCACCTGACCCTGACGGAGAGGCGGCCGTTGTCACACTTCCTGTAACTGGACAGAGAGCCACTTGGCCCCACTGGCAACATATCAGTGAGAATCTTATGATTTCATTGCTTCTGAATGAGCGACATTATCACCACGACTTTCCGGCTCTGGAGAAAGAAAACGTTCCAGAGTAAGAAAGATGAGACTTTTCCTTCAAGTATGGCCGTCCTGAATTGGAATTCTTCGTTCAACGGTGTTAGTTGTCCTGGTGTCATAATGTCTGATAAGCCATCAGTGGCACTCACAGATCAGCCTTTCTGGAACGGTTCTACAAATCAGACAGTATCACAAGTGAGGAAGGCAGATAAACGTGTGCCTCCCCTGGCCCTTTGTCATTTCTAGAAGTGACAAAGCCTGTGTCGCTGGCCCACGCTGGCGACATTCAGCAGGTGCAACAGCAAAACGTTACGAGCTTGCAGGACGGGGCCAGCCGTCACTCTCCTGCGTTGGGGTTCTCGCTGGCGGGTTTTGGGGCCTAAGTGTCAGACCCCAGCCAGAGAAGTCCGATCTCTACACGTCTTTAAACAACTGGGAATTGATTGTCTACCTGCTTCTTCCCTGTCCCCACTCGGTCTGAGAATCCCGGGGTGCAGGGGGAGGGGAGACCGCAGAGGCGAGCAGGCAGGTGCCTGGGCGCAGGGGGAGGGGACGCCGCAGCAGCCGTGTGCTGGGACACACTTCTCTGCCTCCAAGAGCACGAGAGCGGAGAACAAAGAAACGACCAGCCCTGCAAAGCTGTGCTGTGTCTGTGGCTGCGGGCTCTCCCTTCCCTGCCCGAACCGGTGTGTGTGGGGGGGAGGGGGTGGCTGGCGCTGGGCGGGGACACGGGAGCTGGGTCCTGCACACCCCGGGGCGCCCCTGAGGGCCAGCATGGCTGTGCACCTTGCCAGGTCACAGGCCCTTCGGCCTCCCAGCGCCCGGACCCCAGCCCCTGCCCCCTCAGGGTGTTGAAGACCTCCCCCTCCTGGCCGGTCGTCACTATTTCCCGGACTGCAAGGAGCTCCCTGAGCCTCTGGCATCTGGCACAAAAGCCTTAGCCTCTCCGCTGTGTCCAACAATATCTTCATCCTCTTCTTCACCCACTTGGTCGACAGATGCTCACGGTGCACCCACTGTGTGTCAGGCTGTGGAGGCGTGGGAGCCCCACTGTGTGCCCGCGGTGTGTCCCAGCCAAGCCCCGAGGAAGGCTCGGGCGGGCGGTGCAGGAGGGGCCGATGTCGTCAGGGTCCCATGAGGAAAGGTTGGGTCCACCGAGGAGCCCAGGAGGAGGTATTTCCTAAGGGACTCACGATGGAGGCAGCCCTGGGTGCAGGGACAGGGCACCGCCACGGCTGTAGCTCGAGGGGACGGGACTTCTGTTACCCGAGGTGACCCTGGTACGGGCACAAATGCCCTCTGCTCCTGCGCCCCGCCCGCCCGCACCCCACGCCAGGTATCCACTGCTGGGCCCGGGGTTTCCTCCTCCCCTCCTATCCTCTCTCCTCAAAACTTTCCGAAACGTCTCCCTCAGAATTACGAAAGCCATACCCGTTCATCGTGAAAGATCCAGAAAATACCAAACATGGCAAACAAGGAAGTAAAAAATCAGCGGCACCGTCCGCACAAAGGCAGCCGCGGTCGATTCGTGCTGCGAGTCCTTGACCTGGTCTACGCATCCCTAGGTGTGTATTTACTTTGCAGTTTTCAGGTTGTAGATACAAATCTCGCCGGGCTGCCTTTCTGATTCACAATCCTGCTAATGTGGGCCTGAAGTGCTGTGCTGTCATTTTTTTTTAAAGCGGGCTCCACGCCCGGCGACCCTGAGGTCAAGAGTCGCGTACTCCACCGACGGAGCCAGCCAGGTGTCCCAAGTGCTGTGCTGTCCTTTCAACATGCCACCTTGCAGATGATGCGTCCGTGGCAAAGACAGACTTGTACCTTTGCAATCGACAGGGTCACCATGCTCCCGCCAAGGGTGACACAGGGTCCTCGGCAGTGGAGGCCCACATCGCACCCATCTTGTCAAACGGCATCACCTAAATCTAATCACGAGGAAATAATCAGACAAATCCCGAGTGTGGGACACCCTACAAGCCAACACGTCTGGACTCTGCCAAATCCAATGTCATGGGAAACAGAAGGGGGAGGAGACTTGGGGGACTAAAATAAAAAGAAGAGATAAACCCAAGTGCCAAGCACGAGTCTTGCCCAGACCCTGCAGAGAAAGCGAAAGTGGAAGACGTTTCGAGACCACGGGGAACATTTATACGTGGATTCTACAGGGAAGGGGAAAATTTCCCTGCTTCCCTTCTAGGTTCTTTGGCTGGTCTAACAATTATATTGGGATAAGACAGAATAACAGCGAAAAGCCAACGTTGTACGTACGGGAGCCCCATCAACATAGGAGGCTCCGAGGCAGTCAGGCAGTTGTGGCTCATACACCATCCTGAGGGAAGGGGGGAGCAGGGGCGAACAGGACAGCTCCCCAGGTCAGAGAAGCAAATGTTCGGTAGATAGATGTTTTGTAGAGAAGCAATTTATGTGACTTGTCACGCGTTTCTGCCCCGAGCCGCACGGACCAACCATGGGGGGCTGGTTGGCTTGCGCTCCGTATTCGGCCTCAGGATCCGAATTGGCCCCTCTGTTCCTGATGCCCAGAGGGATTCACTTGCCTCACGTCCTGGGGCCAGACGAGGCTGGCCCCCTGGGATGGCTCAGGGAGGGAAGAGGTATGTGCAGGCCCCCGTGCTCCCGAGATCGTGAGACGCGATCAGAAAACACCGCTCGCTTAGGGACTGCACTTGGGCAAACCCGACGACTAACCGCAAAGCACACAGGGGTAGCGTATCTATTGGCCTACTCTTTGGAAGTCTCACCTCAGGGGAGGACGCTCCGCCAGGACCCTCAGTCGTGACTCCAGCCGGAAGGTTCCACGTTGGGAGTACCCGATCTGGAGTGTTGAGACTTCGTTGGTGGAGCGCCTGGGTGGCTCGGTCGGTTAAGCGTCTGACTTGGGCTCGGGTCATGATCTCGCGGTCTGTGAGTTCGAGCCCCGCGTCGGGCTCTGTGCTGACAGCTCAGAGCCTGGAGCCTGTTTCAGATTCTGTGACTCCCTCTCTCTCTCTGCCCCTCCCCTGCTCAAGCTCTGTCTCTCTCTGTCTCTCAAAAAATAAATAAACGTTAAAAAAAATAAGAATACATAAAAATTTGAAAAAGAATAAATAGAAAAAAAATTTTTCAGGGTGCCTGGGTGGTCAGTTGGTTAAGCATCTGACTCTTGATCTCAGCTCAGATCTTGATCTTGGGGTCGTGAGTTCAAGCCCCATGTTATTAGGCTTCATGCTGGGTGTGGAGCCTACTTAAAAAATTATTTTCTCCCTCCCCATTTAAAAACTATGGGGGGCGCCTGGGTGGCGCAGTCGGTTGAGCGTCCGACTTCGGCCAGGTCACGATCTCGCGGTCCGTGAGTTCGAGCCCCGCGTCGGGCTCTGTGCTGACAGCTCAGAGCCTGGAGCCTGTTTCAGATTCTGTGTCTCCCTCTCTCTCTCTGCCCCTCCCCGGTTCATGCTCTCTCTCTGTCTCAAAAATAAATAAACGTTAAAAAAAATAAAAAAAATAATTGCTTCATTCCTTATATTCCCTTTCCCTTATAACAAAGGCTTCCTCCACGAAACCGAAAGTGTGGCTCTCGTGAATTCTTTTTATTCAGGACACCTGCAAGCAGGTAAGTCTTCCTGATGTAGAACATTACCTCTGGCGACGCTCTCTCTTCCTGGCACAGGCCCCGATCTGGGTTCCGTCAGGCAGTCAAACGAGAGGCAAAAAGCTTCTCCTGAGTCTGCTGGGCCCCAGTCGTCTGCAGCTCGAAACAAGCCATCGGGCCAAAGTGGCACACGTGGGGGTCCCGTGCCACCCCCCCTCAATCACATGGCAGGTGGCTGAACCAACGTCTGCTTTCCCACACGTGATGGTAGCACCAGGGTTGTGAGGGAGACTTTCCTTACGCCTCAGTGGTACGTGCTGAAAACTTCAGAGGAGCGGCGTCACGATCTACAAGCCACTGTCAAACGGTTCCACAAAAAACACGATGGGGCAGAGAGCGAGAGCGACGTGAACGGGGTGGGGGGGGCCATTTCGTGTGCTCATCTGATTCATCGTGTCAATTCTGCAGGTTTGAAAATTCAAGCCAGAAGTCAGGGGAGCGGGGAGCTCCTGTGCGAAGGTTCGGTCTGTGGGAGCAGGGCCGCTGCCTCCGTGGGCCCGTGTGGACGCGGGCTGAGCCGGGAGCCCCGGCAGCCGGGCTGCTGCGTCAGCCTGGTGGGCGCCCCAGTCCCGGGGCTTCATTTCAACCCCGGACGGCCACTTCCCAGATCCATCTGGCTTTCAAGATAGTAGGGGAGGTAGGGGGAAGCGTGATCGTTCACGGACAGGGAGGGGTCCTTCTGGAGGGGTTGCTGGAGAGGGGCGGACAGGCCTGGAGAAGCTTCCGAGAGGAGCGAAGAATCTGCGTTCCGTTCGGTCGCACGAGCCGCGGGCTCTTTCGCTGTCCTTCTCGGGGTGTAAGAGGGGCCGCGACGGGGGGGGGGCAGAGAGGCCCCGGAGCCGCACTTGGGTCCTCCTGTCCCCCCCCCCCCATTCCGGGTAAAGCCAGCCAGCCCTTCGCGCGCCCAGGGAAGAGAGCAGGCCTCTCTCAGCCCTGTGGGTCCTGACGGGGCGGTGTCCCAACGCCGCCTCTCCCCGATTCCGAGAATGCACTGCCCGCGGTCCCTCCTCAGCGTCTGGGAGCCCAGGAGTCCTCGTCTGGATCTAGCTCTAGCAGCCTGCTGCTTCCGGCTGGAAATCCGAGGGACTCTGCCCGGGTGGGGCCGTGTGACCGCGGGGCTGGCCCTTCGCGACCCGCGGGAGACAGCAAGAGGAGCGGCCGAGGCTGTGTGGGGTTCCAGGCCAGTGTTCGGACCCGGCTCCCGGGGCCGCGAGCGTCCGTCGGTCAGGATTTCCTTCGTGAGATTTTTCCAGAACAGGGAAGCAGCATATCCAGAGCCCGCCCTATCGAGCAGAGTGGGGCCCGCGTCCTACTTGGTCATGCGCGTGGGTACTGAGCTAGAGGCTCCTTGTCACTGATCCAAAAACTGAGTTTTTCCACAAACACCAGAGACGGCGTTCTGAGCAATGTTCTCTCCTGCTCTCGGGGCTGGAGCGCGGCCCCTGAAGGCCAAAGTGCACCCTTTCCCATCCTTATCAGCTGCCTGGTTCCGCCATTCAGTGCTCTGCTTGGCTTGGCACACGTGGGAAAGAAGAAATGCTCAATAGAGTTCGGTTAAGTCAAGAAATGCCAAACGGAGAAGGAATCCAGCTGGGTGCCTCTGGGCTCCGGGACCCACCAATGGGGGCCTCAGCCCACGGGATCCCACGTTTCCGAGATGTTTGGCCCTCTCCCCACGCACTCCCCATCGCTCGAACCTCCCCTCGGATAGCCTGACAAATGTCAGTTTATACTTTGAATGCTTCCAGCGATGGGGAGCTCATTACTCCGTAGGCAGCCTTGCCTCACTTTGGGAAGCTTGTACAGAGAAGGTCACAAATGCCCTGCCTCCTCTGTAAGGCCTGCTCGCCTCTGCCTACCTGCTGACCTTCTGGGGCCACGGCGGGTCCAGAGGGCCGTTCCCGGGCCGGCCCCAGGTGAAGACTGAAATCCAGCGAGAGGGACAAAGCCTTGTCATGGCCAGTGGGCAAGCCTGAAGATCACACATCAGACTTTTTTTCTCCAATTATTGTGTGTGTGTGTGTGTGTGTGTGTGTGTGTGTAGTAAAATACACATAAAATTTAGCGTTTTAACCATTTCTAAGTCTGCAGCTCAGTAGTGTTAAATACATTCCCCTTGTTGTGGGACCATCACCGCCAACATCTCCAGGACTCTATTTTGTGAAACACTAACTCGGTCCCCCTCCCCAGCCCCGTCACCCCCCCCCCATTTCTTTGTCTCTGACTCTGACGGCTCCAGATGACTCGCATGTGCGGAATCACACGGGATTTGTCCTTTGGTGAGTGTCTCACATCACCGAGCATGCTGTGAACACTCATCTATGTTGCAGATTTTCTTCCCTTTTTTTTAAAGTTTATGTATGTATTTGGGCGGGGAGGGGCAGAGAGAGGGAGGGAGAATCCCAAGCAGCGTGAGCCTGACCCGGGGCTCGATCCCACGAACCGTGAGATCGTGACCTGAGCCGAAATCAAGAGTCGGACGCTCAACCGACTGAGCCACCCAGGCGCCCCTTGAAGTTTTAGCTTTAAATTGGAATTTGGTCTCTGAGGCACTCTGGAACTCTGGGATTCCTTAGTCAGCGGCTACCTATGGAGCACCTGCTGAGAACATCACTGTGGCTGCAAACAGTGCGTGGGTCACTTGCTTAGCAAGGTGAACACAGTGAGGAAACAGCTTATGGTATTTTCACCACTTAAATTACTCGATGCTTAGTTTGGTGATGTGACTGTCATGGGGCTGGGCAGCCACTTAGGGATCAAAGGAAAGCCACTGGAACGAATAAGAACCTACAGAGAACTTTAGCAGCGTGCCGTTCTTTTGTTTCTAGATACTGGGCTGTGTGGTTTCTTTCTGTATCCATTTTGTAGAAATGCTGACTATACGGAACCCATTTGTGAAGTAATCGCTTACTGTTATGCTTGTTTAATATTGATTCGTGTCTAGGGATGAGCGGGTCTTCTGAGCCAGGAGCAGAACCCCCAGGGAGGCGTCTGCGACCCCGTGCCCCCTGGTCATCAGGTGCAGAGGTGATGTTGCAGGGTCTGAGCGTGGGAGTGGGGCGATGGGTTTGTGGGAAGCTAGTCCTTTGCATGTTTCACATGCAAATTTTCTGCTCATTTAATGATGAGAGAAGTGTGACTTACCCTGCGAAGAATGTCATGAGTCAGAAGCTGCACGCACAGATCAGTCAAAGCCCGGCTTGACCCGCTTCCAAGGTCAAGGGGATGCAACTGTGTTACCTGCATCAGAAGTACGGAACCACCCACCGCTAACGCTTGGTGAGCGTGGCCACGGGAGTGACAGGTCACAAGGGGGTCACGTGGGGGCTCCTCTCTCCCTGGGCCTGTTTATGCTACACGTGGGTACCTTCTCCCTGCATCCGATTCGAACAGATGTCTGGAACCAGATGTTCGAATCTGCCTTCACATCTCCACCCGTGTTTACTCTGCTTCCCAGGGACGGCCCTCCAGTCATCTCCTCCTCCCGTGTCCTCCCCCCTTCCCCGCCTCACAATGCCCCGCACCTTCTTTGAAAAATATTGGGGCGCCTGGGTGGCTCAGTCGGTTGAGCGTCCGACTTTGGCTCAGGTCATGATCTCACACGGTTCGTGGGTTCGAGCCCCGCGTCGGGCTCTGTGCTGGCAGCTCGGAGCCTGGAGCCTGCTTCGGATTCTGTGTCTCCCTCTCTCTCTGGCCCTAACCCACTCGCATTCTGTCTCTGTCTCTCTCAAAAAATAAATAAACATTAAAAAAAGAAAAAAAAGAAAAATATCAAAGTTGCAGAATAGTGAAATGACTCTTATATCTTTCACTTAGATCCATTGATAATTAACGTTTTGCCACATTTTCTCTCCCTGTATATTCATACACGTACTATGTCTGAGGCGTCCTTTAAATGACTCAGCAGATGTGTGTGTATTTGCTAGATGCGTGTGGTGTGTGTCATTTATTTTTTTATTATTTTTTAACGTTTATTTTTGAGAGAGAGAGAGAGACAGAAGGTGAGTGGGGGAGGGGCAGAGAGAGAGGGAGACACAGAATCTGAAGCGGGCTCCAGGCTCCGAGCCATCAGCACAGAGCCCGATGCAGGGTTTGAACTCACGATGCAGGGTTTGAACTCACGAACTGAGAGATGATAACCTGAGCGGAAGTCGGACGCTCACCCGACTGAACCACCCAGGCACCCCGTAAGCGGCCACTTCCGATATAAATTGTGCACAATGTGTTTTGAAGGCAGGAAATCTAAAACTTAACACTTATATATGTGGGATTCTTTGAAAGTGATGGACTGTTGTGTACCTTTGAGATTTTTGAGAGACATATTTTCCCTTGAGGCTTCGAAGGCAGTGTTTCCATTAAAGAAACACATTAAATATGTATGTGAAATAGCCCATTGTCTACAATACCTTGTGCTTTCGTTGTACCTTTCATCTGGGGATCTCAAAGAACTAATTCTCTCCAACGCCCATATAAGGTACAGTGGCTGTCGTGATTCCTACTTCACAGACTGTGGCTCCCGGCATGGTTAAAGTCACGGCATCATCGATACTGACGTTTCACTGGGCGTTAAGGGGACACAGGCACAAAAGTGAATTCAGATGTCCCAGTGTGGTCTCTACCTAAAAGCGGCTGGTTCTCCCTCTCGGGGCTCTGGGTCAGGACTCTGTCCCTTCCTGCTCGGCTAAAGAACCCCACTGTCCCAGAGACCTGGCAGTGTGAGAGCTTTACGATTTACCGTGTTCCTCTGTAAATTTACTGAGCGCCTTTTGCCTTTGAGAAGGTGAGGGGACTTCTCTGCTGCCTGACTCTCGCACTGCCCCCAGCGTCCCCTACAATCGCCCCAGGGGATCTGCAATCGCCAGGCCGCCTCCTTCGCTGGGGCTGGGCTGTGGGTCAGCGGTCAGCAGTCCCACCCGTCTCCGCTTTTTTTCTCCCTGTTTGGAAGGAACAGATGTAAATCCCTCTTTTTCAAAGTCAATTCTTCTACATTTGTGCTTCGTCCGGAAACTCCAGACCTTTGAGAAGGAACTCCATTACCGACCGCTTTTCTCACCAGTGTCCAGTCCCTTTTCTGCCCACCGGCTCTGGAAATGTGCCTTTGGGGCACAACCAGAAACAAGTCAGAGGCACTCAAGCCTTCCCTTCCCTTGTCTCTCCTGCCATCTTCCTTCCAGGACGAATCCCCCTGACTTTGCCTGGGTCCCCGGAGGGCAATCCCGTGCGATCCTGGGCCGGGACCAGACTCCTGCCATCAAAAGGCCACTGACGCTTTGATCAGGAACCTTCTGACCCTCCTTTGTGTTGAACTTGATGATATTAACCAAGAGTTTTTTTTGGAAATCCCTTCCCTGAGGGCAGTGACGCCCCATTTCCTGGGTTCTCCCACAGCCTCCTGGCCCCTCTTTCCTTCTCCTCCTCTTCCCAGGGGAGGAGGCTCTCAGACCTCAGTTTCAGCTTTGATGGGGCTTTGAAGCCCCAGGTAACGACTGGTGACAAGGCCTTCCAGTTAGACCTTCCCTCCCCCCCCCCCGCCCCCCACTGCTTCCTCCTCATGGTCAAGGTCTCGACTCTCTCCTTTCAACCAAACTGGCTCTTTCCCCTGCCGACGTGGTAACTCCTCCTGGTTCAGTGACTCCCCTCCTTCTGGGGACCCTCAGGCGGGCCCCTTGCTCATTCCCCAAGACCCTTGCCTCTCGCGCAGGGAACCCCGGTCTGTAGAGGTTATCCTGTTCTGGGACGCGGATGCCACAGAGGGAATGACAGAGTCTGGTAACGACACGTTCCGGCCCGATGCCTTTCCTGTGAGGCCTGCGCCGTCAGCCCCGGTCCCGGCTGCCCACGTCGCCACGGAAACTCGTGAACTTCTGCACCGATGCGCTTCTCCTCAAGGAAGCCTCTTACCCGAAACGTAGCCGGGGCGCAGGGGTGCCCGAGCCGGGAGGCCAGCTGGCAGCCACAGTCCGTCGGCCTCCGTCGTTTCCCTCTGGACCTTGCTGACGGTGAACCACTTACGAGCAGAAAGTTGAACGAAAGGGAAAACGGCTGAGCACTGCTTCAGCAAAGCTCGATTTCAAAGTACGCTCTTCCTCTCCTCCTCATTCCTCCTCTCTTCCCTTCTTAGCTCGTTGTTTCAGGAACCCAGGACCACCCTGAAAATAACCGAGGAGGCTGGTGGGGCACAAACAGCTCCTGTGGACGCCGGCCCGATCCTGTGTTTCCCTAGGAAACCCCCAGACCCTTCCTCTGCCCGGCAAAGCAGTAAGCTATCATTTCTCTTTATCCCGAACTCTGTCTTCAGGGAACATTGCGGCTTGCGGCACGGAGGTCGGTTTCCAATGACAGTAGCACTGCCTTTTCGTAAGCAAAAAAGATTTTCCTTGTGAAACAAGAGTCATGTTGTCATTCTTAGAACATACAACAGTTTGTTTGAAAATTGGTACCTTTTAGAGGAGCCTGGGTGGCTCAGTCGGTTGAGCGTCCGACTTCGGCTCAGGTCATGATCTCGCGGTCCATGAGTTCGAGCCCCGCGTCGGGCTCTGTGCTGACAGCTCGGAGCCTGGAGCTGCTTCGGATTCTGTGTCTCCCTCTCTCTCTGCCCCTCCCCTGCTCATGCTTTGTCTCTCTCTCTCAAGAATGAATGTTAAAAAAAAAATAAAATTGGTACCTTTTATTGTTTTCTTAATGATTTCATTTTTAAGTAAGCTCTACACCCAACGTGGGCTCAAATTCAACCCTGAGATCAAGACTGAGCCAGCCAGGAGCCCCTGTGTTTGTTTTCAGTCCTGGCCACCCTTGGAATGTTTCCCTGAGTCTGGAATTCTCTCTAACCCCACAGGGACTCAACTTTTAACTCGAACATCCTTCAGGACTCCCTCTTCCGGGAAGCTTTCCTTGCCTCCTGGCCCCACCTGATCTGGACAACCCCCCCCCCCTCCCCTGCTCTGGGCCTGGATCTGATGAGGGAGCAGGGGCAGGCTGAGGGCAGAGCGCAAGCCAGCACCCCTCCCCCCCATGGGATGTGTGTGACATTCCTCAGGTAAGCCTGGCGCTGAGGACAAAGGAAAGGGAAAGAAAACCAATGGTTAACTGATAGAGGTCACAGTGATGCGGGATGCGGGATGCGGGATGCGGGCGCCATCAGTTTACAAATGTCTTAGTAAACTGCCAGAAAAGGCCGTCCCATCCGTAGCCTAATCTCCAGGACCCTCCTGTCTTAATGTTTAGCTAGAGGGGAAAGCACCTTGCGACCACCGCCCGCCAGGCCTGCAGGAGCCTGTGAGTCCTCAGTAGCATATGCAAATCTCCCTGGAAACTTCCCTTGGACTTTCCCTCCCCGGCTCCAGAGTAATAACCACTCACTCTTCACAACCCCAGGGCAGCTCTTGCTGCCCACGGGTCCCGCCCCCGTGCTTTAATGATCAACTTTTTGCACCAAAGACGTCTTCAGGAATCCGCTCTTGGCCATGGCTCTGGACCCCATCACTCCAAAACCCCACCAGAGCCTCACGGCGCTCCCACAGCACCAGGCTCACGGGGCTGTCGTCTCACTGGACCCTACGCTCTTCGAGGGAGCGAGGCTGTCTCCTCTGACCTGCGTCTCGGGCCCGGCATTATGCTGGTATACAGTAGGTGCTCAATACATGGGTAAATGCGAATGCACTCCTCATGTCTTTGCACTGCTTTGCTTCAGCCTCTTCCCGCCTCACCCCACACCACAGGGTCCCGCAGGGACTCTGCCACTCCGTGGCTTCTGCTGCGTGAAAAGGGTTTTATTTATACCAGTAAATAAAAGGTAATCGTGTCTCTTATAGGTAATACAGAAGTTCATACAACGAGAAAGAAAGTAAGAACTAAGCGAAATCTGGCTGAGAAGCAACTCTAACAATTGGCTGAATCTTCCTCTGGTTTTCTGTGCGTATACGTTGGGGAAGGAAAGTACGCTGCCCCCGAATACATACACCTCTTTGCCTTAAGGGTTATGTCAACGCTTGCCCTCTGGTAAGGGGAAGTTGCCTGTACAAGGGGGTCTCCACGTGGAAGGGCGTCTCCCTCTCAGCAGTGGGAGAGGATTCTAAACAGCGAGAAACTTCTATCGCTGGAGACGGCAGGGGACGGAGATCTGCACACCAACCCAACCTTGTTTCCGCTGCTTTGCCTGATAACCTCCCTAGACTGGCCTCCCCCCCACTCCACCTCTTTCTTTTGCCTTTGGTTGAAGACGCCATGGTGGCTGGGGCAGCTCCTGGGCATCTCCCATGTATACCTGAGGCATACGCGTTAATACACCTGTATTTGCTTTCCTCCTTTATCTGTCCTTCATTATTGGCCAACAGCTCAGGTGGGAAGAGGGAAAATAATTTTCCTCCCGTATTGTGTGTATTTCATGTACACATATGCATACGTGCACACGTGTGTTGGGGAAGAAGACATTTACTTTGAACTTCAAGGTCCTTCTAGCTGGACTAAGGATCAAATGGACAGGAGACATATTAACGGGAGGAAATCAGACTTAATTTTGCACATACCAGGAATCCGCACCCACCGGAGATTTTAAAGACAGTCTGGAGGCTTAAGTGACACCCCATGCTAAGGAGAAGGGTGGGGCCTGGGGAAACAAAGGAAGGAAGGCCTTCAGCAGGAAGGGGTTAGGAGATACTTGGACCACAAGGCTGCATTGTCATGCAGGTAGGTTTCTCGGGTAGAAGGGGACCTTTGTTGTTGGTAGCTCTCTTCCGGGGGCAGTCTCTTCTTTCCAATGTAAATCTGGGCAGTCGAGGAGGTAAAGAGCTTTTCCTGAATCTGCTGGGCTTTGATTGCTTTTCACCCAAAATAAACTTCAGGTCTTAGCACACCACCTCCGAAAGACCTGCCCTCGGCCCCTACGTAGCCGGGGGGCGCAGGGCTGCAGGGGCGTCCGGCTCTGAGTCCCAAACAGACCAGGCCTGGCCGCTCGCCGCGGACAGAATCCAGAGGCAGAGAAATGAGCGGTGGGGACCCGAGAAAAGGCCTTGTTTCAGCGAGGCCGACACCAGGAAGGCAGCACAGTAGTGACTCAGGGACGGTCACCAGAGTGCTGGACCGAGTTCCGGGCTCACAGGAGGAAAATGTGGGCAGAGGGGGTTGGGGCCTGGCTGGCGGGCAGTGAAGGTCAGATCCGTC
Organism: Leopardus geoffroyi; assembly: GCF_018350155.1. NCBI lineage: Eukaryota > Metazoa > Chordata > Mammalia > Carnivora > Felidae > Leopardus > Leopardus geoffroyi. The sequence continues at coordinate 168,201,291 of NC_059331.1, forward strand.
TTATGCTGGGGCCCATCGCGGGGGTGTCTGGCCCTCGGGCTCCAGGGGGTGGTTTCAGTTCCCGGTGGGGCAAGCTTTGCCTCCAAGCCTTGTGCCGGAACCGGGAGACCAGCTGGCAAGTGTGAGTGAGAAAGGAGGCGGCTCAAAGCCCACTTGCACCTACGTGCGCGCACACACGCACACAGACACGAAGACAATTTTATAAAAATGGTATCACATTATACCCACTATCATAAGGCACCTTGGGTTTATTTGATGTCAGGAACTAGAACTACATTGTTATTTTTACGGCTGGCATGAGATTTCCTGGTAAGAAGGAGCTGCCTTCTTCAAAGTTGTGATCAGTCACCTTACAGGTACCTCCCCCCCCCCCCCCCCCCGCCTTTCCTTCACTTTCTGCCTTTGGGAGATTTCTACAAATGTTGTTCTTGGATCAAGCATCAATTTTACAGTTTGATAGCGCTGAGCTGTCGTTCTGGACTGTCACCTGTCATTCTGGACCTTCACCTGGCACTCTGGACCTTCACGGGTCATTCTGGACCTTCCTGGACTCGTGGACGGGCTTGGAGGGTTTGTGTGTGTCAGGGTGTGCAAGGTCTGCAGATGCCCTCCTATCGCTTGCACATTTTTCTGGGATGAAGTTTGTGACCTTTATCAGTTTGTCAAAGAGTCCGGGACACGGGAGAGCTATCACTTACCGAATATCGCTGTACGCCAGGCATTGGGACGAACACACACAACCCTCACAACAAGCCCATTATCCCCACTTTACAGGCGAGGCAACAAGGTCAGAGCCTCCCGACTCTTCCAGCCACGCTGCAAACCACAGGTTTGTCATCGAGTAGCTTTCTTTCCCACCAGAGAAGGAGTCAAGTCCTTGCCTCCACACAGGGAGTTCCTTCCCATCCTCAGGGTGCAAAGCCTTTGTGCCTGTTACACCACCTGCTCACCCTCCGCAGGCCGACTCTGCCCTTCTGCTTCTGCCTCCTCCTTCCCCTGCAAAGGTGCCTTCCTCCCGTGGGAATCCTTGCTGTTTCTTCTCGAGATAATTGTCCTGTGGACTGGAGTTTCCAGTAGCACCACTATCTGGGCTAACGTTAATTTTGGAATAAATCCCGAATCTTATCTTGAAAGATCTCTGTTGTTTACTTAAGAGAGTTACTTTTTTTTTAAAAGTCTATTTATTTATTTATTTATTTATTTATTTATGGGGGGGGGAGGGGAGAGAATGGAGGGGGAGGGGCAGAGACTGGGACAGAGAGAGAATTCCAAGCAGACTCTGCCCTGTCAGCACAGAGCTGGGGCTGGAACTCACCTGAGCGGAAACCAAGAGCTGGATGGACTCTCAACCTACTGGGCCACCCAGGTGGCCCATCTTCTTTTTTTAAAAGAGTTACTTAGGCATTGCCATTTAGGGCCTTTATTTAATGTTCATCCAGAACACCACGTGGACCCCGTCAGGGCCGGAGACTTGTTCTGTCCTAGTTGGTTTTTCTGGTGATGTGGTTCACTGCATTGACAGATGTTTTAACAAACATTTATTTATTACTTTATTAATTTATTTTTGGAGGGAGAACGAAGAAGTTATTTGTGGTGAGCCTACCACTTACTATTTAAAATTCAAGTCTCTGTGCTGTCTGCATTTCAAGATTAGCTCACACTTGCTGTAGGGACTTATTTAAATGTGAAATGTCACATGATAGCATTGTCAACACTGGAAGGGAAATAAAACTCCCTCAGTGGGCTGGTATATACGGTTACACGGGACTGTGCCAAATTGTCAAATTGTGCGTATATCTGAATGAAGTGCTCGTCTCTGCTGAGCCTATCTTAAGTGTTACCATCAAGTGTTGTATTTTTTTTTTTTAGTTTTTTTTTCAACGTTTATTTATTTTTGGGACAGAGAGAGACAGAGTATGAACGGGGGAGGGGCAGAGAGAGAGGGAGACACAGAATCGGAAACAGGCTCCAGGCTCTGAGCCATCAGCCCAGAGCCTGACGCGGGGCTCGAACTCACGGACCGCGAGATCGTGACCTGGCTGAAGTCGGACGCTTCACCGACTGCGCCACCCAGGCGCAGGAAACGTTGCAGGAAATTGACTCAAAGAAACTTGTTTCCTTTTGCTGATTGGTTACCTACTAAAATCTACCTTGTGATACAATGAGGGTTTAAGAAACAAAAGAATACACACAATGTAAAAGAATGTTTCCTTTTTGAGCAGCCTCGGGTGGTAGCAAGCGTGTCCTGTCTCCTTACAGGGAAGCCAGAATTCCTGTCTTCAAAGTCCTTCTAACTGGATTAAGGATCAAATTAATGTGAGATAGACGAGCAGGAGAAATACCTAATTTAATAGCTTACACGTGGGGAACCCACGCAGCCATGGAAATTCTAAAGTCAGGCCAAGTGAGGGAAACGTGTCCTCCCGAATTGAGAAGAAGGCAGGGGTCTGGGACTTCAAAGAGAAGGAATGTGACTTCCATGTTATCCAGGGAGGGGTTCTCTTGAGCTCACGGGGGCTCCACCGCCTTCACCTCAAAATCACCTTCATGCCAGAGTGGCCCGTCTTGGGTCTCGGGGCGGCCCGCCCTCAGCCCCTAGAGCAGTTAAAACTACAGCCACGCTACTTAAACCTTCCAGATGCCTACAGTGAAGGTTAGTAATCAGCTGTTACAAATAAAAAGTGTGGACGGTGTGCTCTACCGCAGGACTCGGATCGGCTCCATGGGGGCAGAGTTCTCCCCTCTTCCCTTGCGGGTTCTTCAGCTGGGCCAGCGATTAAACTGACGTAAGGCCGACTGGCAGCAGAGCAAGCAGAAGTGTAACACCGTGCGTACGTCCCGGGCACACGGGAGACACGCAGGAAGACCGAGCAGCTCCCTGAAGTGGCTCAGGCGGCCGCCGGCAACACCACCTTCGGCGGCAGCCAGAAGGGCGCTGGGCTTGGGGAGGGGGCTCCGGGAGGGGAGCAGGGAGCGCGCTGCACGCAGCTCCCCGGGCTCGGTCCCCCACCGGGGCTGGCACTGCGGGGCGACAGGCTCACACGCGGACGTCGCGCGTGCACACAAGCGTCCGCTCACAAAGGGGCCGCTTCCGCTCGGAGCTCCCCCTGCGCCTGCCGTGTCTTATTCATTACCCTGAATGTGGCCTAAACTAGCGGAGGTCACGGAGGCGGGTCCCCGGGCGGCCGAGGCCGGCCGGCCCCGGGGAGACGAAGACCGGCCCGGGTCAGGCGTCCCAGACCCGCCGCCGCCGTCGCCAAGCTCGGCCGGCGCGGGGCGGGACGCGCGGGGGGCTCCGGGGCACGGCTCCCGGCTCCGCTCCCCCCACCCCCGCCTCTCGCCAGCGCCCGGCCTCCGCGAACCTTCGGGAAGGCGGGCGGGTCGGGGCGCATGCGCGGCGTCAGGGTCGGGCGGAAGTGCACGTCGCCGCGCCGCCGCCGCCGCGTGACGCACTTCCTGTTTGTTGTCGGAGAAAGGAGAGAAAGGAAAGCGCGAGGAGCCGCCGCCGCCACCGCCGCCAGCGCCGCCGTGCCGGAGCTGAGGGGACCCGGGCCGCCGCCCCGCCGCGCCTCCTGCCCGCTGCCGGCTCCCTGTCCTCGGTGAGGGCCGCCCGCGGGCGGGGGTCGGGCCTCGGGGCGGGCGTGGGGCCGGCGTCGGGGGGTCGGGGACCAGGGGCCTGCCGTGGGGCCGGGGCTTCGGGGGGGTGGGCGTCGGGCTGGGGCGGCGGTGGCGGCCAGGGGCCCGCTGTGGAGTCCGGGCGGCCGTGAGGCGGGGGGGTGCGGGCCGCGCGGGTGGGCGTCCGGCCTCGGGCGGGCGGTCAGGCGGGGGGGGGGGTGGGGGGGTCAGGCCGGGGGGGGGGTCGGGGGGGGGCGTCGGGCCGCGGAGCACGGGGACCCGGTGCGAGGCCGCGGGCCCCCGCAGTCGGGGGGTGGCACTCGTCCTGGGCCGGCCCGCGCCGGCGGTTGGGCCGGGGCCCGTGCGGAGGGCGGGCGGCGCGGGGCCGGGGTCACCCTGCGTCCCTCCAGTTCAGCAGCGGCGGGGGGCCGGCGGCGTGCAAGGCGGGTTTGTTCTTTCTTTCAAGCTCCGCGTGGAGGAAGGAGCCCAAAGCCGGAGACCAGGCGGGTCTGCAGAGAGAGTGGAAGCCTCGCGGGGGGCGGCGCTGCGGGGCGCGGGGACCAGGAAGCGGCTCCGGGAGACGCGAAGCCGCGTTCCCGGAACTTCCCCCTGGGATTTTCTAAAGTTTGACGACTAGCAGAATGCCCGAATTTCAACCGAAATGGCCAGTGTGCGGGGGGGGGGGGGGGGGGGCTGTACCGGAGCTTGCGGTTTATGGCCGCTTCTGCCCAAGCAGGGATGGAGTTGGCGAGAAGAGTAAATCGCAAACTTCGTGTGGCCCAGACCTGTTTTGTGAGGCAGTAGTGGTTGTTAGGGGCCGCGGACGCGTTCCTTTACCACCTGAGAGCGGACGGGAAAGGGGGCAAGGTCACACCGCCACCTGGCGGGGGGCGGGGCAGGCGGAGCGGCGCCCAGTTGAGTTGGGACCAGAATTCATAAGACTTCGAGTTGAGTTAGGGGAAACTTGAATGACCGACCAGCGAAAGGAGAGAAGAAACTTGTCGTTGGAACGCGTTTCCTGATCGTTTTCTCCGCTGATTGTGTGTATCAGAAATGTTTTAATGACGCGTATTTACAGCCTGCCTCTCCCCCCAGACTACCCCATTCTCAGATTTCTCTGGGAAATTTAATCTGGACTTCTCCTGTTCACAGTAAGAGACTACAGTTTCTCTGGGGTTAGTACTTGCGTGTATATATTTTAACGTTTACTTATTTTTATTTTCTTTATTTTTTTTTGAGAGCGAGGGCAGGAGCAGGGGCGGGGCAGAGAGAGAGGGGAACGGGATCCCCGGTGGGCTCCACACGTCAGCACAGAGCCCGACGCGGGGCTCGAACCCACACCAGAGAGATCACGATCCGAGCCGAGGCTTAACCGACTGAGCCACCTATGCGGGGGCCCCAGTGCTTCTGTATTTGTATGCCCGGTAACAAAAAGATCCGTGCTTTTTATGCACATTATCTAGTGGGCGGTGGAATGTTGGTTACTCGCGTCTGAATTCGGGAAGTAAATGGGCTTGGCGGAGTGGTTGGTTGGTGGGTGTGGGAGCGAGAGGCTGAGTTTTGAAATGGGCCTAAGCAGCCTTGAGCTGGTGCTGTAGAAGGGGAAGAATGGAAGTTTAAAAACGAGGCTTTAAAGAGTTTCAGGAGTTCAGCACCCTCGTAGGAAAAAAAAAAAAAAAATCAGTGTTGTTAAGTTTGTTTTCTTGACATGGTGTATTTGAGAGGTATTTTTGGTTGCCGGTCTGACTTACCTGGAGGGCTGGGTGGGGAGTATCCTTTGACTAATATTCTGAAGAGTAAATTATGGGTAGGGAATTACACTATTCCTGCAATTAAGTGGCTTACAATAGCTTTTCTTTTTCAGCAAACTCATGATTCTTACAGGTGTAAGAATTAAGAGTAGACTCGTTTTTCCTTGTATTAACTCTGTTTTGGACAGTTTCAAACAAATGCAGTTGTACTCTGCACCATCAATAGTTTTCAACCCAGCAAACTCAAAAATCAGGTTTGTGGTGGGATGATGTATGCATGTGTATTTTTTAGTTTTAAAAAGGGACTTTAAAGCTCGGTAAGTTAGTTTTTCCCATTAAAAAATTGTTTTTAATGTTTATTTTCAAGAGAGGGAAGGAGTGGGAGTGGGGGAGGGGCAGAGAGGGGGTTGGGGAGACACAGAATCTGAAACAAGTTCCAGGCTCTGAGCTGTCAGCACAGAGCCGACACGGGGCTCAAACTCCCGAACCTCAAGATCATGCCTGAGCTGAACTCGGACGCTTGCTTACCCGACTGAGCCGCCAGGCGCCCTGGTAAATTATTTTAAGTTCAGCTTTTCAGGGTTGCAGTGTAATGCTCACTGTGTCACCTTGGTGATGTTTCCTGTTACCTTCCACTGAGGTTACAGCGGTGGGACTGCCATCAGCCGCTGTGATGGTTAAGGGTGATTATGTTCCATTTCTGATGTCTCTGGGTAAGGATTAAGTTAACGGAATCAGGCTTTATATTTGTAAGTTGATGTTTTAGTAGGGTATTTAAAAAGCCTTATTTCGCCTTTTTACTATCTGGGAAATGATTGCAAAATTTAGAGTGGTGGAGGTCTATGTTGGAAATTTGGTTTGTTCTAAATTTGTTCAGGACACCACCTAGTGGGGAAACTGGCATAATTGCAGGCTTATTAGGGAATTCTCAGGACAGGGTCAGTGGCGAGATGTAACAAATGCTGTAGTGTTTTTTTGCATAAATAAGATCTGTGAGAACTTTAAGTTCAGGAGGTAAATGAGAAGAAAAGCAAAGTTGGTGAAGATAAGAATAGTAGTAGAAGTGACTATTAGGGGCTCCTGGGTGGCTCAGTCACTGAAGTGTCGACTCTTGGTTCTGGCTCAGGTCAGGACTTCATGGTTTGGGAGTTGGAGCCCCAGGTCGGGCTGTGCACTAACAGCAGAGCCTGGTTGGGATTCTCTTCTCTGCCCCTCCCTTGCTTGTGCTCACACGCTCTTTCTCTCTTTCTCAAATAAGTAAGTAAATAAATAAAATAAAATAAAAAAAGGATGATAATGTAGGAATGGAAAGACAATTTTAAAGCCTAATTGGAAAAAACTTCTGGAGTTCAGCTTGGAGAATTTTGATGCTTTCGTTACAGGTTGATTATAGGTGTTTTTCAAACTTTGTAATTTTAGGGGTGCATGCAGAAACCAGTCGAACTTTTTTTTTTTTTAAGAAGCTTATTTATTTTGAGGGAGTGTGAGCAGGGGGGAGAGAGAGAGAGGGAGGGAGAGGGAGAGAGAGAGAGAGGGAGGGAGAGGGAGAGAGAGAGAGAAAGAGAAAGAGAAAGAATCCCAAGCAGGCTCCGTACTGTCAGCTTAGAGCCTGACTCAGGGGCTCGAACTCACAAGCCTGGAGATCCTGACCTGAGCTGAAGTGAGTTGGATGCTGAACCCACCGAGCCATCCAGGTGCACCCGTTGCTGACCTCTTTTGTTTAAATGTTCTACTTAAGAAAGTTTAAAAAATACCTTGTTATTTTTTTAAATGTCTCATTTTTAAGGTGGGGAAAATTAATTGCCGAAAAAAATTATGAAGGGTGCCTGGCTGGCTCAGTCGGTGGAGTGTGTGACTCTTGACCTCAGGGTTGTAAGTTCGTGGCCATTGCTGGGTGTAGAGATTACTTGAAAATAAAATCTTAGAGGAATTAAAAAGGTCGTTAAATTTCTAAGGGTTGCATTCTACGTCAGTGGGGGGAGGAGTCTGTTTTATTTATATCCGTAATACCTTATTTCGAGAGCTATTCCTTATTTGGACATAGTTTGGTGTTTTTAAAAATGCTACCCCTAACATTTGTAAGGAGTTTTGGCCATTCTAGATAGACAATAGCAACTACGGTGAACGGCTGTGAGGCAGTAGAACTTCGTGGGTTTGTTTTTTTGTGTGTGTATATTTATTTATGAAAATACTCCAGGTGTTTTAGGATTCTTCACTTCAGTTGCAAGGATCAGTTGTATTTGGAGTGTGATTTCTTCAGGTGGCATGTGATCTGTGCCCTTGGAAATGCTCATCCTACTTTTCACCAGCAAAGGCTATTGCAGTTTGCCTTGTATCTGTGCTGGGGCCTTCCTGTGTGTTCCCTGGGGCAGGCCTGGAACCTTCTCTTGTGTGTTCCCTTTGTGCCTGTCGCATTGCTCCAGACCCAGGGTGCCGAGAGAATACTGGTTGAATTGGATCCTTCTTCCAGGCGTGTCTTTGTCCTGATTACCCTGCTGCGGTAAATGAAATCCAGATTTTAGGAAAGTTGGGGGCAAAAATACCCAATTTGCGTTCACAAGTACCAGGACTGAGTGCTTGCCGTGTCTTCTCTTGTAATGAAGGGACTTTAGTCGTGCTTCTAAGTGTCTGATAGTTGACGATGGCCGGTTTTTGCAATCGTTGGTCTGAGATCTTGAGTTACAGTGGAAGTAATTTCCTCGTTTGTGTCGGGAATACTTAAGGACATGTTAGGTCAGCACAAGATAAAGACTTAGTAGATGGTCTGTGATAAGGAGTGACAGTTCATTTCTGTGTTTCCCCACCTACGTATGTGTTTGTTCTGGTAATTTGTCAGGTAATGAAATGACACAGAGGAAACTCCCAGACCTCTTTCTTGTTGAACGTCGGGCCTGCTGCTTTTCCACGAAGCAGGCAGCATTGCACTAAATTAGTTTGATGTCACAATTAAACATTTTAGAAAATGTTTTCTTTACAATTATGACTTTTCTGGGTTAGTAGAAGTAATGAGTGTTTTGATTTTCTGGTTTTTAAAGCTGAAGAGAGGGAGTGTCTTCAGTGGGTTTTTGACCTGGAATTACGTTACTTGAAACAGTGTAGAACCGGCAGCATCCTCCCGGTGGGGGGTGGGGGTGGGTGGGGGGGGGGGGATAGAACAGGCCTTGTGCAAGAAAGGGGATTTCTGCCTTGAGCTCCATTTTCAATGTTGGGTCTCATGGATTGGGAAGGAACAAAGGAGGTTTTGTTTCTGTTTTGCAAGCAGAGCAAGGTTGCTTAGATGTTAGGTGGAGAGATGTTTGAGAAAGATCTGGTGGAAAGATGGTCACTTCTGTGGGTGGCTAAGATTTGGGATACAGAGTAACAACATTTCAGAATGTAGAGGTGTCTTAAGTCCCAGGCTTGAGGACCTTGACTCCAAGAGTCTGTTAGAGGTCTGAAAGGGTGGTGTGTTTGTAGCAGTCATGTTGGACACATATGTTCTTGAGTATCTTTCTCTCTTTTGTAAAATAGTAACAAAACCAAGGTTTTGTAACTGAGCTGTGTAGAAAATTTGGCTTGTTAGAGCTAACTCATCATGGAGCACCTCATGTAGGTCATCAAATACCTACTATGTTCATGGTCAAAGATGAGGGTAGATAAACTTCATGGACAAGAGCACTCCTCGCCTTATTCCATAGAGATCATTTCTGTTTGCACCTTGTTTCTGGGGTGGGGTGGGGGAAATGGTATTTGGAGGGTGGGGTAGTGAAGTTGTGCGTTTAGTGGTGTCATGGGATATTTTGTTACATTTAACTTCCCTCTTTGTTTTGGTGCCCCAGTGTTCTCTTTGTAGCTAGAGCTTTTCTTTCCCTACGGACTGGTTTGCATGCAGTTGATGAAGAGTATTTGACTTAAGGGGCTGGATTTTTAGAGATTATCGTATTGAATGGAAAATGAGGTGGTTCATTGGTCATAGGAAGTCTAAAGTGAATCAGGTGAGGTTTTGAAGGTACCCAAGAGGTTTGGGAATCTGTAGCGTGCCTTTCTAGTACTTTTTCAATGATGTACAGGAAAAGAAGTTAGTAAAGGTGGTTTGATTGGGAAATAAATGCTCTTTTTTCTCTTGGTCATTGAAGTGAAATCTCACTTAGAAAAAATGACCAGACTTATTTTACCCAGAATTCTATCATCAAGAACTCTCTAGGAATATAAAACTTGTAAATGTTAATAATGGTGGTTTAATTCACCTGTAGAGTGGTTGTAGAAGTTGCTAGCTGACTTAACTTTGGGAACCAGAGCTTCTGTTTTGGTATTGAGGTCATGGTACAGGGGTTAAAGTGCAAGCAACGTTAGAGAAATCGGTATTTGAAGTACCAGCCTTCACTCCCAGGGACATGTTGGCAGTTGTGTGTGTGTATATGCCCCAGCTCAGTTTTCGTGGTTGTAAGGTTTACTGGGAGGAAAGCAAGAGTCTCCATGGGCAGGGTTGGACCCTTCGGAGTTAGACTTGAGAAACGGTTAATCCAGAGAATCTCTGGGAAAGAGGAGGCATTTCATCCTTCGAGGACGATGTGCTGTGAGAACTAATCTCTTTACTCCAGCAGCTGTTTTCTCAGATGAACCGAAGCTTTAGACCACAGGATTTGTCTGTGTGTCGTCGAGACTACTGAAGTGTAACCTAAAAGAAGTGAGAATTTGTTTTTCCAGAGACAGCTAGTCCGTGATCGTTCAGGTACAGCGTAATGGATGGAGACTTCTTGAGAAGATGAGGTTAGGATGCACAATATCTGGCATATTGGGTGTACAGGAACATATTTTCTTACAAGTTTGTTTATTTTGAGAGAGAGAGCATGCCAGCTGGGGAGGGGCAGAGAGGGAGAATCCCAAGTAGGCTCCACACTGTCAGTGCAGAGCCCAGCGCAGGGCTTGAACCCATGAACCTGAACTGTGAGATCATGACCTGAGCAGAAAGCGAGAGTCAGATGCTTAACCCACTAGAGGAGCCTCCCCACACACTAGGTGGCTCTGTAGACCACCATCTCTGTAGGTCTCTGTTTGTGCCTCTTTCTCTGGAGCCTCTGTGCTGACAGGGTGCCTGTCCTGGGCTTGTCTGGACTCGCTTGAGAGTTTGAATCGCACTCTGTCTTATGTTGATAGGAGTACTCTATAGTGACCACTTCTTCCAGCCCCAGCAAGTGAATATTTTTCAGCTCAGCTGGTGAATGGCCCCCATTGAAGGAATGGATGTTAGAAGACATAGTAAGAACTTGGTTTCCAGTGGCCTTTGTAAAATTTGGTTAAACACTCCCCCCCACCCTCCGCCAAACACAAAGGCCAGCAGGTGGAAAAATGGGCAAAGGACATAGGCCAGCAGTTCAGTGGAGGCACTTACAAATAGCTCTTGAACATGAAAAGATGCTTAACTTCATGGGTGCAAAACAGATCAGGCTTCACTTAAGTGGCTGGAAAAGTCAAACAGGTTAGTGTTGTTCCTGAGGGTAGGAACATGAGGCTGATGATACTGGTTAGGCTGGAAATTAGTGCAGCCTCTGCGGAAGGCAGGTGGGTGAGATGGTGTCTTTTTCTTTCTTATTTTTTTAAAAGACCCATTGTTTTGATGTAGAAATTTCTACAGCATACTTAGTGAGATACTTCTTTTTTTCTCATGTCTCATGTTTATTTGGGGGGGGGGGTGGGCAGGGAGAGAGAATCTAAAGCAGGCTCTCCGCTATCATGGCAGAGCGCCATCTGGGGCTTGATCTCAAGCACCCTGAGATGAAGTCAAGAGTTTGGAAGCTTAACCTACTGCGCCCCTAGGCTCCCCCCCCCCCCCCCCCCCGCAGTGAGCTACTTTGGCGTCTCACTTCTGTATCTAAAGAGAGCAGCTTATGCTTGGAGGGCCTGGCTCTGAGCTTGACTCCTGGTTCGCTCGTTCACCACAGTGGTGTGCAACTCTGAACCCTGGCTGGGTACCGTCTCTGGGCCTCGGGTTTTCTGGTGCAGAAATAAGGACAGCGGTCCTGCCCTCAGTGCCTGAACTGGGTGCTCAGGTATCAGCTGGGTCAGGGTGCTCCCGTGTCTGTGGTGCCTGCCACCCCATGGGATGGCTTTCATTGTTAAAGGGGTAATAGTGGCCTGTGTGTGTGTTTTCTGAAACTGCCCTGCCAGTAAGGGCCTCTGCAGCGTGAGCTGGGGTGCAGGCCTGGTGCCTGGTTTCCATCTGACCATTACTTCTGGCGGTGGTGCCGCCGTGCCCACATTTCTTTGTCCTGGTACTGCATAAATTTTTTTCTTTTGGTGATTTAGTCCTGAATTCTTTATTTCTTATATTGACATAAAGTTGGCCTGTGACCTTGGAAGTTTGGGGCGTATGTGTCTTTATACGTTTATGTGTTGTAGTATAGTAATAGCTGTATAGGTAACACCTTTATCAGGTCACATTATCGTCTTTGTGTTTGTGTTTCACATGTATTTTTTTAATTTGCCAAATTCAACCTTGCACACTCTACCAAAAGTTTGAAAGATACTAATTTAAATGTCTCCAGTTCTGCTCTTTTCGTTGACTGAGTTTATCCTTGTAAGGCAGGAGGTGTGTTCAAGTCACATGCAGTGTCATTTGTCTGAACACAGACTGGGAAGGAATGGTTTTAAGTGTGTTTCCAGTGTTGCTAGAACAGTTGACCAAGTAAGTAGGTAGTGATGGGCTCCATGGAGTCGTCAAAGATGGTTGCCCAACAGACGTTAAAAAGATCGCCGTCATGGACCGAGTCCTAGCCAATGAGAAGATTTGCTAAGTTGCTCAAGTCTTCCTAGAAGTGAAATCTCTGGGAGATTTAATTAGGAAATATAAACCCTTTATGCACCAACGTTTACTGAGTGCAGCATGCATATTGATGAATCGATGGGGCTTCAGCTGATTCACCAGTGGAATATGAGGGAACTTTATAGTTCCCTGACATTTTGTTCCCCAGAGTAACTGTACTCAGTCTCCTCATAATTTTCTGGGGACTGGATTACCGAGATCGAAAGCTAACTTTGATGGGTTCTGCCCTCAAGGAGTTTATGATGTAAAAAGCCTGGAAGACAGTGATGGGTGCGAGATGATGATGCATGCTATGATGGAGGCGTGTGTAAGATGCAGTTTCAGCGGAGAGGAAGCTAGCTGCACTGAAGTGTCCTCCGGCGAGGGGGCGTGTCCTCCTTGCAGTTGGAGGATGCAGAGGGCACCTGGGAGGGACCAGGGCACTCAGACCTCATTGTTCAAAGCCTGATGGTGGAGTCCGGTTTGCACCTGGGATGGCAGCCGGGAGGATACGAAATCAGGGGACGAGCCTTTGATGCTGTGCAGGAGTCTGAGGTCCGTCCCCCCCCCCCCCCCCCCAAGATGACACAGGTGATGTGTCATGGGTTTTGGTAGTAAATTAATGAAACATTTCATCTTCACTGTTGCAGGAAAAATAACTAGCATCTCTAACTTGTGTTTTTTGTGACTATTACAGCGTGTCCATTAACACCAATTTTTTTTTTTTCAACGTTTATTTATTTTTGGGACAGAGAGAGACAGAGCATGAACGGGGGAGGGGCAGAGAGAGAGGGAGACACAGAATCGGAAACAGGCTCCAGGCTCTGAGCCATCAGCCCAGAGCCCGACGCGGGGCTCAAACTCGCGGACCGCGAGATCGTGACCTGGCTGAAGTCGGACGCTTAACCGACTGCGCCACCCAGGCGCCCCCATTAACACCAATTTTTAAGAATGTTAAAAAAAACAGTAAAGGTGACAGGCACGAAAAGTAGCAGGCCAGAAACCGGCAGGTGTACTGACTGAGGCCTTGCAGGTGTGTGCATCCTTCCACTTTTCCCGGTGGGTGGTTGACCCATGGGAGAGGCTAAGCTAGGGAAGGGTAGCTGCTGGGTCGTAGGGGCCTGGCCGGCCGGGGTTCAGGGAAGGGGCCTGGGCGTCCAATTTGGTCAGCTGAGGGGTGGGGGGAGCCCGTGGGAGTGTCCCATGGAAGAGCGAGCTCTTCGAAGGGCCTGAGAGGAGGCTGATGGAGAAGTGGGTGGGTCAGTGTGCCACGCAGGAGAAATTCTGTTAGGTGGGTTGCAGAATGCTTTATTCAGACCGTGGATTTTTTTTTTTTTAATGTTTATTTATTGTGAGAGAGTGAGTGGGGTAGGGGCTGGGAGAGAGAGAATCCCAGGCAGGCTTCACAGTGTGGGCCCGGACTCGGGCTCAAACCCACAAACCTGAGATCATGACCTGAGCCGAAACCAACAGTGTGGAGCCTGACTGAGCCACTCGGGTGCCCCCTGGCCACTGATGTTTAAAGTGGCTCTTGAACCATTTATGGGTTTTTACCAGTGTCCTCTGTTGCTGTTTTTGTCTTCCTTGCTTCCAACTTTTTTGCCTTTTGTAGTTTGTTTTTTTTTTTTTTTTTCAATGTTTATTTATTTTTGGGACAGAGAGAGACAGAGCATGAACGGGGGAGGGGCAGAGAGAGAGGGAGACACAGAATCGGAAACAGGCTCCAGGCTCTGAGCCATCAGCCCAGAGCCCGACGCGGGGCTCGAACTCACAGACCGCGAGATCGTGACCTGGCTGAAGTCGGACGCTCAACCGACTGCGCCACCCAGGCGCCCCTGTAGTTTGTTTTTTTTTTAAGTTGACTTATTTATTTTGAGAGAGGGCGGGGAGGGAATCGCAAGCAGGTTCCTCACCTTCAGCACGGAGCCCAGAGTGGGGCTTGATCTCACATAGCAGGAGATCACCAACTGAGCTGAAATCAACATGGGACGCTTAACCAACTGAGCCATCCAGGCGCCCCTGCCTTTTGTAGATTCAATTGAACGTTTCATGTGATTCCATTTTCTTTCCTTTTTAGAGTGTTACCCCCCCCCCCCCCCCCCCGCCTTTCCGTTTTACCTTTTTTCGTGGTCGCCCTAGAGTTTGTAGTGTTCCTTTATGACTGACTTCACAGCCATCGACACTGTCACGGTCCCTGGGTAGTGCAAGCACCTTCTGATGCAAGTTCTTTCCTCCTGCCTGTGGGGTTCTCGTTCATTTCACCTGCAGGAAGTCTAGGGACGCACAGAGGTGTCTGTCGTGGAATACGCTGTTGCTGTTATTTGAAGGGACAGTTACCTGTTAGGTTACTGAGGAAAATAAAAGCGTATTTTATATCTACGTCTCTTTTCTCTGGTGTTCATTATGCAGATCTGAGTTTTTGTCCTACGTCATATTCCTTCTCTCTGAAGGACTTCTAACATTTTTTGCAAGGTGGATCTGCTGGCAACAAATTCCCTCAGTTTTTGTTGGCCAGAGAACACTTTTGCAGGATAACTTTTCAGGCTACAGAATTGGAGGTGGCGTCCACCCCGTCCTCCCCGCCCAGCACTTTAAAACTGTTTCACTCCCTTCTTTCTTACACGGATGGAATTCTTTTGCTTCCTCATAGGTAGGCTGTCTTTTCCTTTGGCTTCTTCCAAGATGTTTTTAATCTTTGATTTTCTGAAGTTTGAATGTGATACGCCCAGGTGTCATTTTTGGGTATTTACCCCACATAGTGTTCTCCGTTCTTCTTGGAGGTGTTGTTGGGTGCCTGACGTTAATTTGGGGGAAATTCTCCTTTAGTCCTTCAGAGCTGATTGATGCTTCGGAGCCCTGTTTCTGATCCTTCCTTTCCTAGCTCTGGCGCTCCGGCCGCGGGCTGCACCTCTGCTGGCTGCCCCACGGGCGCTGGGTGCTCTGCGGTCGGTCCGCTCCTCCCCTGGCTTGTCTGCCCCTTGGCCCAGCCATGCCCCGTTTACTACTAGGCTCATCAGAGACCTTGATCTTTTCTGCCGGGGTTTCGCTCTCTAGCATTTCTTGCTGACTCTTAGGAATTTCACCTCTGCTTACGTTGTGCCTCTGTTGTAGCGTGTAGTCTGCTTTTCCATTAAAGCTCATAGCATATCAATCACGGTTTCACCAGATTCCCGATTTGGTGATTCCTGCACGGGCGACTTGTGCCGAGGCTTGCTTAAGCCTGCCAGACTGTGTTTGGCCCTCTGGTATGCCCGGTGGTGTTTCGTTGAAAGGTGCGCATGAGGTACCAGACAAAGGAGCTGCTTGCTGTCAGTAGGCAAGTGGTGTGCAGGCCGGTGGGGGAGGTGGAGGTGTCCCCGTCCCTGAGCAGGTCTCCACTTTCTGGTCCACTTCACCAGTGCCTCCCACTGCCCCTTGGGTGGGACAGGAGGGCAGGAGGGGACTGGAGTTGGGTATTTCCCTGCCCCCAGGTAGGTTGGGCTCCAGCAATGTATTTCCCCTGAGGGCAGACTTCCTCTAGAAGAAAGTGGTGTGTGGTGTTTGGGGGGGGGGGGGGGGCGGGGCAGAGAGAGAGAGAGAGAGAGAGAATGAATCCCAAGCAGGCTCCTCCCCCAGCATGGAGCCCTACTGGAGGAGAGGGGCTCTGTCTCACAAACCAGCAGATTTTGACCAGAGCCTAAATCAAGAGTCAGACGTTCAACCCACTGAGCCAGCCAGGTGCCCCTGTTTTGGTATTTGTATTTATTTTGTTTTAAAGTTTATTTATTTAAAAAATTCTTAAAAATTTTTTTTAATGTTTATTTTTGAGAGACAGCACAGGTGGCGGAGGAACAGAGAGAGGGAGGCACAGAATCTGAAGCAGGCTCCAGGACCTGAGCTGTCAGCCCAGAGCCCAGCACGGGGCTCGAACCCACGAACCGTGAGGTCATCACCCAAAGTTGGACACTTAACCGACTGAGCCACCCAGGCGCCCATCCCCTATTTATTTTTGAGGGAGAGAGAGCCCATGAGAGCATGAGCAGCTGAGGGGCAGAGAGAGGGAGAGAGAATCCCAAGAGAAAACCAAGAGCTGAATGCTCGGCACCCCATGTTTTGGTATTTTTAAATGGTTCCTTTTCCCTTGCCCGAACCCCAGTACGTTTTTGTCCCAGATTTCCCGTGAGGGCTGGTAGAGCTCATGAAAGTGTGTACCTCAGACTTGTCCTCACAGAGCTGCCAGCAACCCCAGCTGGTGACAGTTCGGATTTCCCTGTCAGCTCATCGGATTTCCCTGTCAGCCTCTCTGGAGGCTTCTGCATCGGCGAGTTCCCATTCTGTGTGCCCACCTGTGTTTTCAGTGCGGGAGGCACACCTCACTTATGGGACAGATCTAAAAAAAGAAGCTGTTTCTTGGGGTGCCTGGGTGGCTCAGTTGTTTGAGCATCAGACTCTTGATTTTGGCTCAGGTCGTGATCTTATGGTTCGTGGGATTGAGCCCCGCGTCAGGCTCTGTGCTGACAGTGTGGAGCCTGCTTGGGATCCTCTCTCTCTGTGCCTTCCCCACGTGCACCCTCTCTCTGGAAATAACAAAAAAATCCCGTTTTTCAGTTCAGCTTTGTTTTGCTTGTTGGTGTGGAGTGGTGACTTTACCGCTCTTCGTGTGTTGGAAAGCAGAAGTCCTATCTGTAAGGAGAATCTTGGTGGATGTTTCAGGAGGAGGGAGAGTAAATGTTGTCTCGTGAGTTTGCCATTTTATTTATTTATTAAAAAAAAATTTTTTTTTAACGTTTATTTATTTTTGAGACAGAGAGAGACAGAGTATGAACGGGGGAGGGTCAGAGAGAGGGAGACGCAGAATCTGAAACAGGCTCCAGGCTCTGAGCTGTCAGCACAGAGCCCGACGCGGGGCTTGAACTCACTGACCGTGAAATCATGACCTGAGCTGAAGTCGGCCCCCTTTTTTTTTTTAAATGTGTTTTAATTATTGGGGCACTCGGGTGGCTCAGTCAGTTAAGCTTCTGACTTCGGCTCAGGTCACCATCTCACAGCTGGGTCTCTGGACCCCGCGTAGGTCTCTGTGCTGACAGCTCAGAGCCTGGAGCCTGCTTCGGATTCTGTGTCTCCTCCACCCCGCTCATGCTCTATCTCTCAAAAATGAATAAACGTTGAAAAGAAAATGTGTTTTAATTATTTGTTTTGAGAGAGCCTTCATGAGCTGGGAGCGGCAGAGACAGAGGAGAGAGAATCTCAAGCAGGCTCTGTGCAGATAGCTCAGAGCCCAACTCGGGGCTCACTCTCATGACCCATGAGATCACTGCCTGAGCCGAAACCAAGAGTTGGACACTTAACTGATTGAGACACCCAGGCACCCCTAAAATCTTACTTAAAAAAATTATTCTTGAATTGTATCCTTTTTCTTGAGCCGCCCCCCCCCCCCCCCCCAAGTCTTACCATACTAACTTCTTGCCTCTTAATGGGCCATGTGGTTTCATAGTTTTGTCTGTGTGCGGTCATTGTAGTTGAAGCTAAGGTTGTCTCTGCACAGGGAGCTTTCCGTTTGCTTTCTGTTTTCCAGTTCATCAATAAATGGCAGTGTTCTTTTAAGCTTTGTTTGTTTCATTGTCTCCATACATATTTGTGTTGTCCTTGACTAACCTGTTTACATATTTGTTTTCTAAACTTGGTGACTTATTCTCTAAGCTAGCGTATGATTGTTATCAATAAATGTGATTACAGTCACTCAGAATTACATCATTGTTTTCACTGGGAGTAAATATGTTGATGGTAGAATTGGTGTCAAAGAGGTTTTGATTGGTTGCGACAGTGGGCCAACGGAAGCAAGGTGGACTTTTTGGGGCGAGCTGTGAGGCTCATTGATCTGAAGAGCCGCCGTTGCACAGAGGCAGTAGTGGGAGGCGGCAGCAGGGCGATCACAGACTCAAAAGGGCATAGCTGAGTTCATGTTGATAGTTGAAGTCAGGTATGGTTCTTACGAGAGTTGACCTAGCACTGGTGATCCAGGTTCAGAGGAGAAATGTCTTGTTCCCTTCCGTTGGTGACATCTGGACCGTCCCTGCATCATTGATGGTGCTGGAATCCGGGTAGGAAGGGATCGCAGCCTTGGAGCTTGCTCAAGGTGGAGATTTAGGAACCCAGAGATGTAAGGCTGTATGTCTAGAGAGTGAAAAATTCACGATGGTAAACCCCTGAGTGTTTGGAGATACCTGTGTCGAAGAGAAATTCAGCCCGCCCGTGGACCAGGGACCAAAGGGTGACAGCTCCCTGGAGGCCCGCTCTGCTCCCTGGACTTTGTTCAAGCAAGAATGTTTGGACTAAGTGTTTTATGAGGCAAAGTTAAAAGCCGGTTACTTAAGAGGTCCTTTCACTTAGCAAGAACATGCGGGTGCTGCTGGTCGAAGTCTGTGCTTTGAGAAGCACCCCAGTTATTACTTTCAGAAGGGTGATTTTCTAATTCTAGCATTTCTTGTGCATCTGTTAGCAGGAATTCTTTAAAAAGAATGTTGGCTCATCAGCCATTTGGTCACAAGCGTAGCTCATCCAGCGGCAGGCAGCACAGACCACCCGGGACTCCTGCTCGTGTGCTCGGGACGCATGGCACTCCTCCTGGTGGTCCCGTCACCGTCCCTTCCGGTCCACGAGTGCTCCATCAGCTTTGTTCTCGTGTCCTTTTGAACTGGCTCTACTCCTTTTTGACTTCGGTTTTTTTGTTTTTTAATTTGGAGTGATTTCAGATCTACAGTAGCGTTGTCAAGACGTCGACAGACATTTCTTGTCCACCTTTGACTCAGTTTTCCTCAGTCTAACCACAGTACACACCCCCGAACGGAGCAGCCGACGTTGGCACGGTGCTGTTCTCTAGACGCTTGAGTCCCGTCCGGCCGGTATTCTGCTGAATACCCTTCTCCTGCTCCACACGCCAGTCCCGGGGCCCAAGTGTCCTCATTCAGTTGCTGTCACTCTCAGTCACCTTCAAGGTGTCACAGTGGCCGGCCTGGGACGTCGGCTGGGTCTTCAGTTTCTTGCTTGACGGCGTGTCCTCGGCTCATCTTGTGCCTCTGCCCCAGACTCCGCGTTGGTCAGCGAAGTAACGTCTCGTTCCATCTGATCCTCGGCGGAGCTGACCGTGTCCTTCGTAGCCGGTTCTGTCCGGTGCTGGACACCATCTCGCATCTGTTGTGACAGCACCTGTGTATTTATAGCTCACCTTGGCTGTGAGAGAAGACGGTGTGATTAAGTTAAGAGGCTCCTGCAGCAGGAGGGGCTGGTGCCATTGAAGATGCAGAAAGTGGAAGGGTTTTGAGATAGTTGGCAGCTAGGCCTGGTGAAACTGGATGGCCGTGTGTGGGTGTTCTGTCACGGGGTGGGTAGTGGTGTCGGTGAGGGCGAAATGTCCTGTCCACAGCATGAGAGCACGAGGTAGAATTCAGTCGCGGAAGACCAGGAGTGGGGTGGGGACCCAGTGAAATTTGGTCCTGTTCTATTTGCGACGTCTGTCACACGG
Source organism: Leopardus geoffroyi (assembly GCF_018350155.1). Taxonomy (NCBI): domain Eukaryota; kingdom Metazoa; phylum Chordata; class Mammalia; order Carnivora; family Felidae; genus Leopardus; species Leopardus geoffroyi. The sequence goes on from NC_059331.1 coordinate 168,220,939, forward strand.
CCAAGTGGCTGTGTCAAGCAGTCATCTGTCTATTCGTGTCTGAAGCGCCAAGCAGAGACCTAGGATTGGAGCTTACGTTGGGGAATCGCTGCGGGATCCGTGGTATTTGTGGAACGGGGGTGACGATGAAGACGCGGGAGTGCAGCCTGAGAAGGGGTCCGGAACCCTGGCTTCCCCACCCTGTGCCCACAGGGCTCGTAGGGAGAGGAAACCACAAGACGGACGGACCGGAAAGCCCAGTGTGCCGAGGGCTTGGGGCGCCCAGCTGTGAGAGCTGTTTCTGGGGGTGCCTGTGCTGGTGGGGGGCCAGGGGGCGGGTGGCGGCTGGGCAGGACCGGGTGAAGGAGCAGAGGAAAGGGGAGGTACGGACAGCCTGCTGCTGCAGGGGTGGTGGAGGGTGAGGGGTCCGGCTCTGCAGACGGCTGGTCTGATGCACACTTCAGTTCGTTTGCCTTTTCTTCGAGGGGCCGTCTCCGTCTAGGACGCGGGCCAGGTGGCCGTTGGTCGCCATCACGCGAGTGTTGCTCGTCTTCTAGGTGCTGCTACTTGATGGTTCTCCTGCGCTCACTCAGCCCCAGTGACCGTCCTGGGGGTGTCTCTGGTTAAGACACCGCGGCGTTCACATCTGGCAAGGCAGGGCCAGTTCCCACGCGTGCGCCGACTGCCTTGAGGGCCCTGCCACGCTGTTGTCGTCACTTGCACGGAAACAGGCACCTGAGTGCCAAGGCTGGCGAAACTGGACTTGAGAGTACAAGCTTTGAAGTGAGTTCAAGGATGTCTGAGCGGTGGCATCTGACTCCCCGGCCACGTGTGGCTCAGCCGTTAGGAAGTGGGAGCCTAGTTCTGAGACTTTTCTAACCCTCGCTCCATTGGGCGCAGTGGGTTGCCCGGTCCTGCAGTGCTGGGAGCTCCCAGGATGCCCTGTGGGTGCAAGCGGCAGCAGCTGGAGCTCAGCAGGGACCAGAATGTCACGTAATTTTCAGCCCTCTGAGGTAGGGACGCAGGGCTTCGAGTTTTCTGCTGTTTCTGGCAGCTGTTGTGCTGCGGTTTGCGTTCGGGCTGTTTCTTTCTGAAGATGTAAGCTTGTTGTGCTTCTTGGTCTCGAGAATTGATGACCTCTTCTGTGGCTAGTAATTTTAAGACGGTTTGGCTGGTGTCGCTGACTCGGTGGTGTGCTCTGAATCCAGTAACTACCACGGAGGAAACTTTTTCTTGAATGCTTATTTTGAGAGCGAGAAAGAGAGCGCCTGCCCTTGTGAGTGGGGGTGGGCAGAGAGCAAGGGAGAGAGAATCCCGAGCAGGTTCCAGGCTCCAGGCTCCGAGCTGTCAGCACAGACCCTGAGATCGTGACGTGCCTTGAAACGAGGCTCACGCACTTAACCGACTGAGCCACCCGGGCGCCCCGAGGAAACCTTTTAAAATTGGGTACTCACTCCCGTCTTGTGTAGTTGAGTGCATTTCACACAAATACCTCAGTATTTTAAGTTGAACCTACCGAAACAGTTCAAAAAGCTATATGGTGAACGACCGTGTTCTTGGATGTACGTCCTCCAGTTACTGTTGTGGGTGCTTGTGGCAGGGTGCCCTGCCCCCCATCTCTTTGGCATAGAGATTTTTGCAAGTTTAAAGTAATCAAAACCCAGTGGAAGCCTGAAACGCCCTCGGCCTCGCTCCCAACCGCCTACATTTACATTGGAAAGGAGGAAGCCTGTCCCGGAAGACAGCTACCTCCTCCGAGACTCCCCTGTGCCTAAGGAATCTGCGTAATGTCCAGACATCTCTCGTCTTCTTGGTACTTAACAGACTCCCTCCCTTGTGTGTGCTCAGACCCTCCGTCCCTTCATCTCGGAAGCTTCTTGATGCCTCACACTGTCTGTGGAATTACCCGTGAGGGGTGTGGGTGCCCCTTGCACGTGCCTGTTACAGTTGAGTTTCTGCTCTGAAGTTGCTCTCATGTCACCATGATTCTGAGGCCCCCTTTGAGGACTGGAGGGCAGACCCCAGTAATATTTTTGTTAGGGGTCCGTAACGGCTGTTTGGATTTCCATGTTAGGTTGTAGGAAGAGTAACCATATGGTTTTCTCTAACTTGTAATTTTTTTTTTTTTTTTTTTTTTTTTTTTTTTTTTTCAACGTTTTATTTTTTATTTTTGGGACAGAGAGAGACAGAGTATGAACGGGGGAGGGGCAGAGAGAGAGGGAGACACAGAATCGGAAACAGGCTCCAGGCTCTGAGCCATCCGCCCAGAGCCCGACGCGGGGCTCGAACTCATGGACCGCGAGATCGTGACCTGGCTGAAGTCGGACGCTTAACCGACTGCGCCACCCAGGCGCCCCTCTAACTTGTAATTTAAACAGATTCTGAAAAAAAGAAGAAAAAATTCTGAAAGGGACGCCTGGGTGCTCAGTCTGTTGGGCATCCGACGCTTGATTTTGGCCCAGGTCGTGACCTCATGGTTCAGGTTCATACGACCAGGCCCCGAAAGCTGGAAGCCTGCGTGGGATTCTCTCTCTCCCTCTCCTGTCCCTCCCCCACTTGAACCTTTTCTTTCTCTCTTAAATAAGTAGTAAAAAAAAAAAAAAAAAAAAAAAAAAAAAAAAAAAAAAAGATGCCTTTAAACAAATTGTGGGAGTGTATTTGAGAAAAATACATATTTTGGTATTCAGAATGACAAGTCTTGAGTTCAAAAGTCTGTTCTGAGTTCTTAACCTTTTTAAAACTTTTTTTTAAGGTTTATTTTGAGAGAGCGAGTGGGGAGGGGCACAGAGAGAGGGAGAGAGTCCCAAGCACGGTCTGCACTGGATCTCACAGCCTCGAGATCACAACCAGAGGAGATGTCAGGAGTGGGACACTCACCTGACTGAGCCACCCAGGCACCCCTGAGTTCTTAACCTTCTGACCTCTAGAACTGTTAGTGCTGCATTTGAGGTTTTGTACGGTCTGTTCTAAATATTTCTTTCATCATGTGATCAAATTGATAATGACATTTAACCTAAATATTTCTAATTTCCTTTGACGTAAAGGCTTTCTCTCTCTCTCTCTTTTTTAAATGTTTATTTTGAGAGAAAGACATCATCGAGTGCAAGTGGTGGGGGGGGGGGGGCAGAGATAGAGGGAGACACAGAATCCCAGGCAAGCTCCATCCAGGCTCTGAGCTGTGAGCACAGAGCCCTATGCGGGGCTCGAACCCATGAACTGTGAGATCGTGACCTGAGCCAAAGTCGGATGCTCAATCAACTGAGCCACCCAGGAGCCCCCCCCCAAGGAAATTTCTTAACACAAGAGTTTTGTTCTCACAGTTGTTCTTTTCTGGTTTTGTGATATTTGTTTTCCATTCTTGTTCCATTGTTTCCTTAAGCATTCCAAAACTTAAATGTTTAAGCTTTGTTTGGCCAAATGGGCACATTTGATAAGAACCTGGATTTTTTTTTTTAATGTATAGATTTTACTTTTAAGTAACCTCTACACTCGACGGAAGACTCAAACTTATAGAACTCTGAGGTCAAGAATTGGATACTCCAGTGACTGAGCCAACCAGGCGCCCCCAGAACATGGATTTTCTAATTGTTGGCTGCTGGGCCCTAGTTTATGTTACTACAAGTTTATGCTGTGTTGCCACAGACTACAAGAAGTTTGATAAATGCCCAGATCTTAAAAGCTTAACCTTCTGTTTGGTTAACAGTAGGACCGCGGATGTGTCTTTTTTTTTTTTTTTTTTTTTTTAATTTTTTTTTTCAACGTTTATTTACTTTTGGGACAGAGAGAGACAGAGCATGAACGGGGGAGGGGCAGACAGAGAGGGAGACACAGAATCGGAAACAGGCTCCAGGCTCTGAGCCGTCAGCCCAGAGCCCGACGCGGGGCTCGAACTCACGGACCGCGAGATCGTGACCTGGCTGAAGTCGGACGCTTCACCGACTGCGCCACCCAGGCGCCCCGACGGATGTGTCTTTTTAAAAAATGTTTTTAGGGGCACCTGGGTGGCTCGGTTAAGCAACCAACTCTTGATCACAGCTCAGGTCTTGATCAGGGTCACGAGATCAAGCCCTGCCTTGGGCTCTGCACTGGGCGTGAAGCCTGCTTCAACAACAAAACAACAACAACAAAAACAAAAAATTATTTTGGGCACCCGGCCGGCTCATTCCGTAGAGCATGTGACTCTTGATCTTGGGGTTGTGAGTTTGAGTCCCACGTTGGGGGTAGTAGTGTTCACTTGAAAAAAATGTATTTATAAAAACGATATGTAAATAACTTTTTAGCAACTATAAAAACTTTTATTTCTTGAAAGGGGAAGGAGGTTTTTTTATTTTTTTATTTTATTATTATTTTTGGAAAAAGAGCATGGGAGAGGGTCAGAGGAGGGAAGAGAGAATCTCAAGCAGGATCTGTGCCAACAGAACCCGATGCAGGGCTTAAACTCACGAACCGTGAGGTCATGAACTGAGCTGAAGTTGGATTCTTAACTTACTGAGCCACCCAGGTGCCCCCCAATTTATTTTATTTTTGAGAGAGAGAGAGAGAGAAACAGCATGAGTGGGGAGGGTCAGAGAGAGAGAGAGAGGGAGACACAGAATCCAAAGCAGGCTCCAGGCTCTGAGCTGTCAGCCCCCAGTGTGGTTTCCTATTCGTTATTGTGATTATTTCATGAGTCCTCTTTTTGTTTCTTTTCAAGTTCTTATTTTAGACTCTTTTTTTAAAATTTTATAAATGTTTGTTTATTTTTGAGAGCAAGCATGAGTCGAGGAGGGGCAGAGCGGGGGTGACAGAGGATCCGAAGCTGTTTCTGTACTGAGAGCAGTGAGCCTGAAGTGGGGCTCAAACTCATGACCTGTGAGTTCATGACCTGAATAGACTGAGCCACCGAGGAGCCCCCCGCTTATTTCAGATTCTTGGGGGTGTTCTAACTTACTCCTGATGCTTTCCTCGTATTTAGAATTTGTCAGCTCGTGTTCAGCAGCAGGAGTTATGTTTTCAGCTGGAATCTTTGTGACTTAGGTTGTAGAGATACTTTCTTCTGCCGGGCGCCTTTATTTGCTTCACCATCCTAGGGTAATGTTTAGTAATTTTGAAGAGTGTGGATCATTGCAGGATAAGGAAGGTAATGAGATTCCATTCTGTACCTCTGACTGAGCCTTCAGGCTTCCAGCTGCTGGGGGGACAGGGCTCTTCTCCTCTTTGAAGTTCTTTGGAGGGTTTCTCTTCCCCACTCTGTTGTAATTATGGCCTTTTGAGAGCCACGGTATGGGGGGGGGGGGTTCTCCGTTGCATCCTCTGGCTTCCTGTGCCTCAAAAGCAAAGACCTATCCTGAAAACAGGGCACCCCTCCGCCGTGTCAGGATCACCACTTCTGGGAGCTCAGCTTTTTTCAAATGTCTTTGCTGGACTTTAACATTTCTAGGTATTCCAAGGTGATGGGGGCTTTGTTTCAGGTCACCCTGTGGTACTTTTTAAAAAGTTTTTTTAAGCTTACTTCGTGAGAGCGCACGAGCAGGGGAGGGGGAGAGAATCCCAAGCAGGCTCTGCACTGTCAGCACAAAGCTTTTGAGGGGCTCCAGCTCTCAGATGGTGAGATTGTGACCTGAGTCCGGGTCAAGAGTCGGACGCCCAATCACTGAGCCTCCCAGGTGCCCCATCCCGGGGTATTTTTGAGCTGTTCTTTGTGTCGCGCTCCCGGACTAGTAACACGTAGTTTTTACGTGCTCCTTCCTGACCCTTTATATGTAGACTTTCTTTGTAAAGGGCTTGGCACACACATAGGTGCCGAGTCGTGATGTAACACTGGACCTTTTTACCACGGTCACTCCATTTGGGAGACACCTGTGCAGGTGTCTTGTTTTGGGAAATGGCGTAATTTCTCGCTGGGCATCATTTAACCCGGCCGTCGTCGTGCCCCAGCACTGTGGCCCTAAGACTGTGATGGCATGTGCTCGCTTCCAGTCCGAACGTCTCTCTCTGAAGTCTGATGGTACAGTTTCTGGCGGGGGGGCGGGGGGGGAGGGGGGGCGGGCACAGAAAGCCCAGCTTCACTTGTGGGCGGAGTAGCCTGAGTGAGGGCCTTGCTCCACTGGGTGAAGTTCCTGTGTACCATCCAGGGATAGGCCTGCTGTTTGTAAGTTCTTGGTCATTAGTTGAATGAAGTGCTTTTAGCCAATCAAAGTAGAAGAAGTAAATCCGTTAGATCTCGCCTCTTAATTTTTTTTAATGTTTATTTTTGAGAGAGAGGGAGAGCGCAAGCAGGGGAGAGGCAGAGAGAGAGGAGACACAGAATCCAAAGCAGGCTCCAGGCTCTGAGCTGTCAGCACAGACCCCGACGTGGGGCTCGAACCCACAAACTGTGAGATCATGACCTGAGCTGAAGTCGGACGCTCAACCGACTGAGCCACCCAGGCGCCCGATCTCACATCCGTGTAGTCGGTCTGTGGCACCCGAGGCCAAGCCTTGTTAGCAATGGTGGGAGTAGGATGGATTTTCATTGTCCTGCCCTGTGAAGTGACAAAAGCCACTGAAGCAAATTGCTGCTGCTAGTTTTCCACTGAAGGCCTAATCTGTAGGGAGAGCCCGTGGGAGGGTGAAGCCACAGGGTAAAGTTAACAGTAATAGCTCTGCTGTCAGAGACCTTTCCTTTTCCTTTCCCAGGGACTCTGGGGGCGTGCTTTAGCTCGTCCCCAGTGACAGCCACAAGCCGTAGGAGGTGTCATTGTGTGGTTCCCATGTTGTGTCTGCTCAGGGCGGGGACAGCGTGTTCGTCCTGGTGGCTGTGCAGTCTTGCCCAACGCCTGGCACGGGAACGCACTGAATGGAGGGGTAACCGAAGCTCCCAGAGCAGGGCCCATGTCAGGAAAACAAGATACTCGCAGAAGGCCTGTCAGCTGGTGGTCAAGTGGGCACTGAGTGCCTGCCTCAGAGTCACCTGTTAGTTTTATTTAGTTTAGGCTATTATTAGGCTATTTCAGAGCTTTTATTCTATATTGAGAAGGGTCTAGGGCACAAATCTTGGAATCTGTTCCCGGATGAGGGCCCAGCCTGACAGGCTAGTGGTTAGTGCTCAGGTGAGGTGACCTACCCTCCCTCTCCTGCTGTGCTCCTACCCCCATGATGAACCCAACCTTGGCAGTCATGTCATTGACCATGGATTTCTAATTGCAGGACTCACTCCAACAGCCTGTTAAAACATGGTGGATTACTATGAAGTTCTAGGCGTGCAGAGACATGCCTCAGCTGAGGATATTAAAAAGGCGTAAGTAACTGTATTTATGCAGTAATGAATCTGTGCACTTGGGCAGTGTAACTTTTTGTCTCCTGAAGTGGCGTTTCATGAGGTATAACTGTTTTAGAATGCTGCTGTTTCACTGTATCTTCAGACAAGGCAGTGAAACTAACCTTCGCCTCCTCAGACTAGGCCCAGCCTGTCACTTGGCATTGAGGGATGAGAAGGTCACTTGGTTTCCTCCGTTACTTTGCCTTGGGACAGTGGATTCTGTTGCTGCTTAAAGCAGATCAGACATTTAACTGAGGATGCGAAATAATCCCAGGCAGTTTTGACATTGACTGTGGAACGGAGCTGACCTGGCACTTCGCACTCTTAGAGTGGGGTGCTGTGACCTCCTCAGGGTAGTAGCTGTTCGGGATCCCTGTCGCCGGCCCCGGCCTGTACCGTTAGAGCCAGATTGAGTGCTGCGCCCCTGCTGGCCTTCCTAGGCCTTTGTGACCAGGGCTGGCCCACGGCTGGGGCAAGGTGGAGGCCACAGGTGGCACTCAAGGTGAACTGGGTCTTTAATTCGTTTGACCTTAATGTGTAGTAAAAAGTTAGATTTTTAGCAGAGCTAGAGAGACTAAAAACCAAGCCTGGAACTGTTTCAGTTTGTTAAGGGACTGGCGTTTTTATTCACACACAAGTCTGCGCTACTAGGCTTAGTGGGTCTGCAGAAGGAAATTCAGGGTACTTGAATAAATCGTTCACGTAAAAATGTTAAACATAGCAGCTTGACTCCTGTGATGGGCCTGCCCTGTGTCAAACCGCAGCCAAGCAACTTGAGTAGGAGGGCCCAGGAAGTGCCTTTGAGCTGTGTCACCCGTGGGTCCCCTCACGTCTGCCGGCTCATAGCTCACAGACAGCAGTCACCAGTTAATTGCACTCTTCTTGAATAAACATAATATGTAAATAGTATTGCCACTAACTGATGGAGAAACATGCCCACGTTATGCTAAACACGGTCAGGAAGGGGATTGGTTTAGTTTCTTATGAGAACGTGGGCCGGCCCTTGTCTTCAGGGTGGCTTTGAAGTGTGAACTTAGAAAATGCCATCGTTAAACGGAAGAAGATTTTCCCATTAAGTGCGCAGTTGAATACTGACTGAGACTAGATGCAGCCTTACTTCCTTTAAATGAGCGAAACTGCATCCATGGCTGGTGCGTGTTCGTAGTCCGTTTTGTGGACTCTAGGCTTTGATCTTGTGCAGTGACCAGAGGAACTTTTGTTTGAGGGGTGATTGTAGGTGGCTGTGCCCTCCCTGCGCATTTCTCCGGGGAGACCGTGTGTCCTTGGCGCGCGCTTACTGGTGTGGAGCTGGACGTCAGTCTCGAGGCCAACACTGAAAGACGTTTGATGTTCTTTACACTTGGTGTATCAGGCCTCGAGTCTAAAAACATGGCGTAGTCTTTCAAAAGACGCCCATGAAACACTCTGGAGTCTCTTCTTGTGTCTTTGTGTTCACAGGGCTACACCCTGTGCAAAGTGACCGTTCTCCGTCTTTCACACGGTCTGTCATTTTTTACCAAGGTTTGTAGTGCTTCAGGGCCCTTGGTCTGCTACTACATGTTTAGGTCTGCAGTGAGAAGGAGTAGAGCCCAGCATTTACTCGATCTTAGGAAGTTCAAGCCAAGATTTTTGATTAAAATGCTGCGATTAAATTGAACCGCAGCAGCCTTACGTTCACAGCTTGCCAAGTGCTAGGACTCTCTGGTCCTTAGTCTAGTTTTAGATTTTGAGGGGCACCCCCTTCCTCCCATATGTGGTGCTTATGTTTAAGAAGAGAGGAGTTTTTTTCTTTGTATCCCAAAAGCATATAGTTATTACTATTAAGCGGAACCTTCGGTGAATCTTGAATCCAGAATGGGGTGGCTCTGGGAGCGGTGCCAGCACCTGTCACACCGACATGCGAGGCGGGGCGGCTCTTCCTGCCCTGCGAACGAGGCTGCCGCCTTCCTCTGTTCTGTGCCTTCTCAGCTGCACGACCACGAGTTCACACTGCACGTTTTGGTTCTCAAACATTTTAGCGTTAACGTCTCTCTAGAGGTTGGTTTGTGTTCATGCTGTCTGGATGGAGACCTTGCTCATTTCATTCTCGGGGAAAGGAAGATTTTACAATGGAAATCGATAGCAGTTGCCCAGGTTTACAGCTCTGAAGCCGGTTTCCGCCTTACTCATGTTTCCCAGCCATTGGGCTTCTGCACATGGATGTGACTGGTGCCCTTTTTATTCCTTTCAAGGTACCGGAAACTGGCACTGAAGTGGCATCCAGATAAAAACCCTGAGAATAAAGAGGAAGCAGAGAGAAAATTCAAACAAGTGGCTGAGGCGTATGAGGTGTTATCGGACGGTGAGTGAACCTACCCAGGGTTTGGCTCCTCCCCGGGGCTAGCAGAGTGTGGATCTGGGCGGCCGAGGTGCGGGCACTGAGAGTGGAAGTTGCTTCCTTTTCTTGTGAAGCTTCGACTCCTGCTCCTGGCAGACACTTGATACAGTTACCTGTGAGTGCTGGGGAGCACCCTGGCTTCTAGCACTCTCTCTCAGGGTGGCTATTTTAAACAGGACTGACACCCTGGTCTGAGGACTGACAGGACAGATTGGGGCACAGGAATCCGTCTGGGTCATTGCATGGCGGTGGCTGTGACCGCTCTCCGTCGGTGGCGCCGTGACCGCTCATCTCCGTTGTCCTGCTTACACATACCTGGCCAGTGGGCTCGTGTGCTGGGTTTTACTGCTTGGAAGGACTTCCTTGGTGTCAGGAAACCAGGAACTGTGCGCCCAGCTGAGTTAGACTTCAGAGCTCGGCCGCCCCTTCCCCGCCCCAGGGCTAGAGTGGTGGAGTGTTGAAGAAGTCAGCCTTGTATCTCTTGTATCTGTCAATACCTCTTCTATTGTAAAGGAAGTACCCGGTGTTTTATCCCAAGCCCAGAAGTTACCTTTGCACAGAAAGTTCCCGTTCTCCCTGCCCCCCCCCCCCCCCCGCCATGTTTATTTTTATTTGTTTATTTTGAGAGAGAGGATTGGGCGCCTGCATGAGCAGGGCAGGACGCAGAGAGAAAATCTCAAACAGGGATAGAGAGGCTTGATCCCACGACCCTGGGATTACAACCTGAGCCAGATTCAAGAGTTGGACGCTCAACTAAGCCACCCAGATGCCCCCAGATCCCATTCTTCTTAGAACTTGGTTACCATCAACTGGCTTTAAGTGGTTTGCTTGTACACCCGTTTTCCCCATAACCTGTTTTTTTTCTTTCCAGTTTTATTTATTTGAGAGGGAGAGAGAATGCGCACACAAGTGAGTGAGGGGCAGAGAGAGAGAGACGGAGAGAGACTGTGGAACCTGGAGCGGGGCTCCAGCTCACCCGATGGGAGGCTTGAACTCACAAACCAGGAGATTATGACCTGAGCTGAAGTCGGATGCTTAACCGACTGAGCCACCCAGGCGCCCCCATAACTCCTGTTACTTTACCACGCGGTTTGGTAGAACATGATGGTTTGGGTGGAAAACCTGGTGTATCAACAGGAAGTGACCTGTTTAAACAGGGCTGCAGTGTAGTTGTTTATTCTAGAAGGTAAATGGTAAGAGGACAAGACAGTAGAGCATCCTCAGTCTTGGGCTGTTGTCCTTTCAAGGACGTGAATTCAGGTCGGCTCTTCTCTGGCTCCGGTACCTCTATTTCCTGCCCCCACCAAGGCCCTGTCCTAATTTTTGGGAGAATGTGCACTGGTAGAGTTGGAATAGTTCTAGAACTTGCAGTGTGATTTTTAAAAATTTATTTTATTTTATTTTTTATCTTCTAAAATTTACATCCAAGTTAGCATACAGTGCAACAATGATTTCAGGAGTAGATTCCTTAGTGCCCCTCCCCCATTTAGCCCACCCCCCCCCCCCCCTCCAGTAACCCTCTGTTTGTTCTCCATATTTATGAGTCTCTTCTGTTCTGCCCCCTTTAGTGTGACTTTCATGTACGCATGAACACACACTGTGCACAGTAGCGTGGAAAAAATACCACTTTTTAAACTTAAAAAGCGATTACTAAATTTTTACTATTTAATTTTTGGGAGCTTTTAGGGAGATGTACTTAGATTTTCCCTCTTTCCCTTTTTATTTAAAGTAATGGAGGCCTAACTCCTTAAAACTAATTGCGAAACCTTGAAAACTCATTGGTTCCTTGATGTACAACTTTGTAAAGGCTTTATTTGAACTTTGAGGGGAAAAGAACTTGGTCTTTCCTGACTCTCCTTTCTAATTTGTAGCTAAAAAACGAGACATCTATGACAAATACGGCAAAGAAGGATTAAATGGCGGAGGTGGAGGTATGTAAATGTCGATTTTTGTCTTGGCTTTTCAGTGAGCGGAGGAGGCCATCTGGCAACGAAGGGTCTAGACAAGGGGTCGGGTTTGTCCGTTTTCTTGGACAGGCTGTGTTTCTGGAAACACAGATGTGGCCTGGAAAGTGGGCTGACTTGTGGAGATGGGCTGCCTGGAAACCCTTGCGTTCGGCTACAAAGTGTATGCTGATCGTGGTACTTCCTGTAGATCCGGAATCCGTATAACCTACTAGAGTATTTTGTGAGTTCTTACTCCCGGATCAGTACCTGATATTTTGTCAGAAGACCTTAAAATCTCTTACCTGACCAAGCTGATTGTCCTGGCAGACCTGACTGCCTGTGGTGGGCGGGCCTCCCTCGGGGGCGTGTGTGTGATGAGAGGTCCTAGCAGGGACCTGCCCGCCGTTAGCACCATGGTCGGTGGCCTCTTGGAGAATAGCGCTGCCCACCCAGCACACGCCCCACTTGAGGAGCGTGAACGAGTGTGCTTCTGTGCGTGGTTTACACGATGGTCCGTCCGCACAGAAGATGAAGCCACGTTTCCTACGTACGGATGGCGGTTGCGGACATGGTGGGAAAGTGCTAGCACCCCTGCTGCCGTGACCGTGACCATGACCATGACCGTGAGGGGTGGGAAGCCTCCCCTGGCTTGTCCCCGCCAGCCCCAGGTGGTCTCTGTTCAGGCACGGCTCTTGCTGCGAAGCAGAGCCCTAGGTGTAGGAGCCTTTGCCGTTTTTTCTTCGGGTCGTGGTGTAGAATCCTCTGTAGACAGAACTGTTGGCCTACTAAACGCAGGAATGTACCAACTAAATGCCGTGCTGTACCATCGTAGGTGGAGTTCACTTTGACCATCCGTTTGATTTTGGCTTCACATTCCGTAACCCAGATGACGTCTTCAGGGAATTTTTCGGTGGAAGGGACCCGTTTTCATTCGACTTCTTCGGTAAGTTCGATGTTTGGTGGGTGTGTCTGTGACTGAGGCGGACTCACCTTTCCCGTTTCCACACGTGGCTCCCTGTTGCTCGCCTGTGTTGAAGCAGCGGAGGGGGTTCCCGAACCCCTTCCCTCCTCTCTGGAAGGTGATCCTGAATGAGTACCTTGCACACGAAAGTAATAAAGGTTTTAACGTGCTCCTTTTCTTCGATACGGATAGGCCTAATTAACTTCCTTTTTCCCTCGTTCAGACGGTGGCCAGGATGCAGGTGCTGGGGGCTTGGCGGGTGGCGCTCTTTGCTGTTGAGCACTTGCTTCTGCGTGAATTTGCCCCGAGTTCTGGATGGAGACCCTGGGCATCGTAGCAGATGTTCAGAAGACCTTGGATCTCTCCACCTGTTTGTTTCTCTGATTGTGTGTGGCACATTGTGACTGTTCAGCTCACGGTTTGTGAAGAAGAAGGACACCTCTAGGGTGATGCCCTGCAGATCTCCCGCCAGGAGGAGTTTTGGCCGCGGGAGACCGTGCTGTCCCAGCTGCTGTTGCGTTGCAGGATGGATTTTCCCTTCACCTGCACCTCGACGCGCTGAGTCCTATGCCGGCTGTTCGCATGTGGCTCGGATGCGGGCGGGGTGGGGAGCGGGCGCCGTCGGAGCTGCCCCGGGTGCTGGGGAACTTGGGTGGCCAGAGCTCCCCCAGTGCGGCCGCACCCACTTCTGTCTCGGCTCACGGTGGGGGAGACGTAGCCCATGTTTCTGCCCTTTGTTGCCTGGAGCCTGTTGGGGAGTCCCAACACCAGCTGCGACCCTCAGGAGGGACACAGCAAGACCGGTTCTGTCTGCAGATAACAGGGGAGAAGCAGTGGACCCTTGCCCATCATAGGCCCAGAGAAGAGTAATTAATTTCCTGCCGTACCTGGTAGGTATCTGGCCTTTTAAACGGTGCAGCCCTTCAGTTTATTTCCGATGGGGATTCACAAAGAGTTGCCTTGTTTTTTACTGTGGTGTGGCCCGATTTGAAGACCGTAGCTTACGGAGGGAGGTGGGTAGGATGATACACATCAGCACATACTCCCTTTTTCATCCGCACATATCGTGACGAAGGCTAAGCAGTGGGTGTCCCAAGTTGGGGGTGAAAAGGTGATTGTGGTCTTTTTGAAGACTTGCTTTGACATTGCTCCCGGAAACGTAAGAGAATTATCAGGAAGTCTCCTTATTAATAGACGAGATCTAACCTTATCTGTAGTGTCTGTTAATTGGCCTTCATGTATGTAGGAAATGTCACTGTAAGAAAAACACCGAGGGTTCAATGATCTTTCCTGCGATAAGATTACCTTTGTGTCTCATTACAGCCTTTAGCGAACTTCGCGTGTTGTTTTGGGGGGTGCCGGGTTGTGTTGGATGAAATCCCGTGTTTGGATGGCGTGACTCTTCTGGTGGCCGAGTGAGGATCTCCTGCCATCGAGGGTTTCGGCCCCACTGCACATCGGCAGCGGGGGCAGCAGCGCAGGCCGACCTCTCTGAGCCAGAGGCCAGGCATCTGCTACACGAGTGATACCTTACAGGAGTTGTTTTGGCGGAAGGGTCCCTTAGGGATTGAATTGGAGCCAGATTTTGTTTTCATTAGGAAGATAGTCTGACGGGCCAGGCTTCCTCATTCAAAGTGATTTTCATCGGGCAGTTCTTTCTAGAGCAAAGAAGGTGTAGTGAGGATAATGAGATGTAAATGAGGAAGTAACATACAGCTTTTACCCACTGTAAGTTGGTTTTTGTGTGTGTGTGTGTGTGTGTGTGTTTAATTTTTTTTTTATTTATTTTTTTAATTTCCGTCCAAATTAGCACATAGTGCAACAGTGATTTCAGGAGTAGATTCCTTAATGCCCCTTGCCCGTTTAGTCCATCCCCCTCCCACAACCCCTCCAGCAACCCTGTTTGTTCTCCATATTTAAGAGTCTCTTATGTATTGTCCCTCTTCCTGTTTTTATATTATTTTTGCTTCCCTTATGTTCATCTGTTCTGTGTCTTAAAGTCCTCATATGAGTGAAGTCATACGATGTTTGTCTTTCTCTAATTTCGTTCGGTATAATACCCTCCAGTTCCATCCATGTTATTGCAATTGGCAAGATTTCATTCTTTCTCATTGCCAAGTAATATTTCATTGTATGTATAAACCACATCTTTACCTATTCATCCGTCGATGGACATTTGGGCTCTTTCCGTACTTTGGCTATTGTCGATAGTGCTGCTATAAACAAGGGGGTGCATGTGTCCCTTCGAAACACCACACCTGTATCCCGTGGATAAACGCCTAGTAGTGCCATTGCTGGGTCGTAGGGAAGTTCTATTTTTAGTTTTTTGAGGAACCTCCCTACTGTTTTCCAGAGTGGCTGCACCAGCTTGCCTTCCCACCGGCTGTAAGTTGTTGATACCCGATGTTCACACCTTCTAAATTGTGAGATATGTGTATGTATAGAAAGGTTTATGTGCATGTGTATTTTCACTGAGATTGTGGACACCAAGCACATTTTGGTGGGAATTTCTTCTTTTGGACTCAGTCCTGTTTAAGAGATAACTAGTCTTACTGTGATTCTAGACTCTTGGGCCCTCTGTTTCAGACACCAAGATGTTCAAATTTAACGGTAGGCATTTCCTGTACATTTTCCACGATTCGTGTGTCAGTGATGCTTCTTCAATCTGTTCTCATAGGTGTTCTAGGTGACTTCCATTTTCAGGCGCTAAGGATTTGCACACAGGAACAGAAACCTCTCCACGGCTGCTACATGTACGAAGTAACGGTACAGCCTGCTGGCGGTACGTGTAGCCTAGATCCGAATGCAGGGCTGGGGGTTTCTGCCGTAGCAGTGGTTCAGTTGATGTTAAGCAGCGGCCCCATCCCACTTACCCGGGGCTGTCGTGACGTCCGTTGGTCGTAGCACGTGATTTTTTAGTCCTGATTTTTCACCCGGTTCTTTTTCCTCTCCTGTTCTGCCTTCTGAGAAGAGTAGCTCAGAATCAGACATGTGTGTCCCACGCGAGTATCAGTGCATCAAATTCTGTGTCTGACAGGCTCCCTAAACGAAAGGGGACAAGAGCTCAAAGAACCAGAGACCCATGGAAAAGTGTGAGGTGTGAAGGGTATCGGACAGACCGCAAGCAGTCCTGTGCCCACGGACCGGCCAGCGACGGTCGTCACGTTATGGCAGAGGGCTGAGGCCTGGGCCTGGCTGACGAAGTCCCCGTGACAGCAGCCGCCCCCCACAGGAGCGCCCTCACCCCGAGATCCAGGGGACCAGCCGTACCTTCGCGGGCAGCTCAATGTGTTCACGTCCTTCCCCGAGTGCTGAGCTCTGTCCGAATGTAAATTGGAAGGGATGGCCTAAATTTGAGTGAGGGGGAGCTGGTGGTGGTTTATTATTACAGAACACCATTACTCGGCATTCTGAGGCGGACAGCTAGATGCCGTTGGTGTCATTTAGTCCTCAGAGCCCTGGCCCGAGTAGGTTTGGAGGAAACATCTGGGTATAACTCGACCTTTTATGGGCTCGTCTTCTTACGTTGGAAAGCCAAAGCCACCTAAAACCATTTCCAGGGAGCCTTTTCCTTCACGATGGTGCCAATCTCTTAAGCCTCGTGAAAGAAAAAACGGGTGTAGGAGACAGCCCGTCGGCTCGGGGGGTGTGGGCTCGCCCCGGGGAGGGCGAGGGCGTCATGGAGGGGAGCGGACTCACTTGCCCCGGGGAGGGCGACAGCTGACGGTCCCGAACCGGGTCCGGACTGAGCATCGTGAGCCCTCGTCTTGCTCCCCAGGGCTCGAGGAGGTGGCGAGCGAGGAGCTGGAGCCCGGGTTTGAGGACTCGGCGGAAGACGCCCTGAGTGAAGAGGACAGCGAGGTGTCGGATGTGATCTGTAGCGAGGAGCTTGATGTCTGTAGCGACGACGAGCCCAGTGAGGGCCATAGCTGGGGCTGGGGCGAGCTCCTGAGCGAGGAGCTCGAGTCCGCCTCCAGTGAGGATGAGGCGAGTCCGTGGGACGTGGAGGAGCTCAGCGAGGAGAGTGAGGAGCTGCTGAGCGAGGACGGAGGGCCAGAGCCGGAGGCACTGCCTGTGCAGCCGTGAGCGGGGGCCGCGCTCGCTCGCGGGGCTTGGCTCACAGGAGGACGTGTGTCTGCAATAAAATGTGTCTGCATTACTGGTGCCTGAGCTGGTCCTCGGTCGGGGAGTGGCGGCCCCCGGGAGTAGCGAGGGAAACCAGACGAAGGTGGGGCCCTGGGAGCCGTAGAGTGGCTCTCCCAGGCGTCCTGTCACTCAGAGTCGGAAGCCAGCATTCCAGCCCGTTGGGCCCTGGGAGGGCCAGAACGACTCCATAGGCCTGGGGGGTGAAGACAGGAACTGACGCCCTGGGTCCCGGAGGCCGAAGTTGAGGCCAGTCCCGGGAGGGAGCCCGCCTTCCAGGCCTCCGTGCGGCTTCTGGTGGCCTCAGATGGTCCTCGCACGTAGGTGTCTTCCCCTGTGTCTTCACGTCCCGCCCCCTCTGTGGGTGTGTTTCCGTCCAGATTTCCCCTCATGGGGACACTAGCGACACTGGATTTGGACCCACCTTGATGAGCTCAACCTAAGTGCATCGTCGGCAGAGACCCCGTTTGTGAATAAGGTCTCGCTCGCTCACGGGGCCTGGGGCTTAGGGATCCCACGTCGTTTGGGGGGGCCACAGTCCAACCTGTGGCATAATCTTCCCTCAAGAAGAGTTGTCTGTGGGTTCAGAAGCAGGGAATCTTGGAAGGGGAAAGTAGGGGAAGTTTGCAGTGAGATGTGCTAGGAGAGAGCAGAACTCAGGTGCACAGGCGGGAGAGGAGCAGGTGCTTCCGTGTTCACGTGGGATGAGATTTCACACTTGGCATCCCTGGGCACGCATGACGGGGAAGGAATACAGGGAACGAGACTTAAAAATCCATGTAAGTGCGTCACGTGTTAGAGGGTTTTCGGCGATACTGAGAGGCCTTTTCCAAACCCCAACCAGCCCATGGTCCTGCGTGAGCGAGGGGATCGAGGAGGATTGCTGCCCCCGGGCCCCTGCTCCTGCTCGTATCTCTTGGTGGGGAGGGAGAGTGCTTTGGGCAGGTTTTCCTGGAGAATGGAACGCAAGCTGTCGGCTGTCGTTCTGTGCGTAGCGGACGACTCTCGCTCTTGGGATGTGGAGCTGGCATTCGGAAGTAGTTGACTGCTGTAAAACTCTGCCGGCAAGTGAGGGTGGGCGCCGGGCTAGCCGTCCTCGGCGTCTCCTTTCTCTGGTGCGCGCTTAGTGGTTTCAAGACGGCTGATGCGCTGACTCCCTCCCCTCCCTCACCCATGCCCCCTAGGAGGGAGGAGGAAATGGCTTCTGGAAAAGGTCATTCTGGGACCTGTTTCCTGGGTCAGGAGCACAGCGGTGCCGGTCGCGCCACAGCGGGCATGGAGGCTTGTAATGAGATTCTGCACGCCGGGTTTGAATCGCATGGTCAGCCAGGTCCTCTGTGTGTGGTGTCATTTTCCAAGGGAAGCCAGCGCCTGCACTCGAGTTGGTTCTTAAGCTTTTAATTTAGTTTCTGGGCCTCGCTCGGGTCAGTTTCCAGAGTCCTTGGAGGTTTTGCTTATCATGTGTTCCGTGTGGAATGTTGGGTTCTGTGGTCAAGGGAACCACTTCCTGGGAAGCTGGAGAAAGACGCTCTGGGGCCCCAGGTCCGGGCAGAGGGCAGAGGTCCGTCGTCCTCTTCCTCACGTGTGTAGGGAGGTGGGACGGGCATGGCCGTCTGAGGGAGTAAGACAGCAGAAGAGCGTCATTCCTGTAGGAGGGGGACAGAAAGGACACCTGCAGGACCAGACATGCTGCTGTCCTTCTCGTACCTTCCTTCTAAAGCAAGGAGTCCATATTCTCACGGAGCACCAAGCCTCTGTATTGGGGTCTAAAATGAGATGATTTCGGTCCAGGATGTGTAGTTTGGATCCCTGACTTGGATAGATCCTTGCAACTCTTAGAAAATACAGTGCCCCAGCCACACCTGGGATGTAACTAGAAATTCTGTTGCGTAACAGAATAATTACATGGAAAGTTGAAGAGTATGGTGTCCATTCGTCCGGTGAATACATGCCACCTGTTCAGTGCCAGGCCGCCCCTCCGGGTGCTGAACAAGCAGCGGGGAGGCGCCCCGCACCCGTTCTCCCGAGGGCCCCGTGCAGCGCGGCGGCGTGGCTTGGGTGTCTGTTTGTTCCCATTTCACCTAGTTTCAGATTCCTTAGAAATGTGTTGCTTTGTACTTCAGAATCTGTAAAAAACGACGTTTACAGGTTTTTGAGTTGTAGGAAAGGAGTGTTTTAATTTTAGCTCGTGGTGTTGGGATTGGCTGGGTGACCTCTTACAAGTCCCTGTCTGGGTCACTTGGACTTAAGATGCAGCTATAGTTTAGAGTAGATGTTTTTGTTTCCTTTTTTAAGTTTTGTTTATTTTCCAGAGGGAGCAAGCAGGGGAGGGGTAGAGAGAGAAGGAGACAGAATCCCAAGCAGGCTCTGTGCTGTGAACCCAGAGCCCGACTGGGGGCTTGAACCCCATGAATTGTGTGATCATGACCTGAGTCAAAATTGAGCACCAGATGCTTAACTGACTGAGCCACCCAGGCACCTCTAGAGCAGATAGATTTTTCTTTAAAAAAGAAAAAAAATTTAAGGTCATCTCTTTATTTTGAGGCGGGGGGAGAGCGTGCGTGAGCTTGCACAAGCAGGGGAGGGGCAGAGAGAAGGAGAGTCAGAATCCCCAGCAGGCTCCACGCCATGAGCGCAGAGCCCGATGAAGGGCTTGAACTCAGACTGAGATCGTGACCTGAGCTGAAATCAAGAGTCGGATGCTTGACCAACTGTGCCACCCAGGCGCCCGAGTAGATGGTTTTCCTTGTTTGAAATGCCCATTATCTTTTTTAGGTTTTGTTTTGCTCTTCCACCCCCCCCCCCCCCCAAGTTTTTGTGTGTGCCTGGGGAATCAATAGTGTGAGGCCGCGTGGAAAGGAGCGGCTGGTACCTTAAGTCGTTAGTAGTGCAGGTCTCTTCTTGCTTGGGTTTTGTGCTGCTGGAAGCACTCGCTTCAGGATGGCGGGGTAAGAGCGGCGTGGGGGCGCCCTGGTGGCTCAGTCGGTTAAGCGTCCGGCTTCGGCTCAAGTCACGATCATGCGGTTCGTGGGTTCCGGCCCCACGTCGGGCTCTGTGCTCACAGCTCGGAGCCTGGAGCCTGTTTTGGATTCTGTGGTCTCCCTCTCTCTCTGACCCTCCCCTGTTCATGCTCTGTCTCTCTCTGTCTCAAAAATAAAATTAAAAAAAAAAAAAGAGCCGTGTTAATCATGGTGTTCTTAGTTTTTTGTTCCTGTGCTGGTGTTCGTGGCGTTAAAGGATTTATTTGATTTGTCTCTCCAAATAGGTTTTGTGGTTATCTATCAGATACTGAATCTTGGTAAAACTTAAGAAAAGTGGATGGCCTTAAATCTCTGTCACACTTGTTTCCTTAAGGCTTTTTCTCCGTATCCATGCGTGTGAACATTTCCTCGGTGTTTATGTGTTTGTGCATGCGCACAGGTATTTTTCCGGCACTTACACGTGGAAGCAGGCGTCGTGTTGAAGAACGAACACACGTAAGCGTTCCTGTGTGCGTGCGTGTCAGCACTGGTTACGGGTTCCTGTGTGCGTGCTTGCATTTGTCACTTGTATGTGTGCGTGTAAACCTTTTTCTGTACACCAGCACACAGACATTTGTTATGTGTTCACGTGTGCATGCGTGTAAACGTTTGTTATGTGTTTATGCGTGTGAACGTTTGCTTATATGTGTTTGGTGCTAAATTTTTCCACAGAGTTCACTTAAGTGTACTTCTTGGCCTAAGTTTGACCTCGTGACTTTGTCATTGACCGGTATCTTGCTAATGCCGCTGACCTCTTCGTGGATTTGGTTTTGTATTTCTGAGACACTGGTGAGGTCTTGTGAGGTTGAGAAGGGGTGTTTGATGCACATCCGGGGCCCCTGGCACCTAGAGTCCTGGCGCGGCGGGGTAGGTCACACCTCGGACCTGCATCCGCCTCACGTGGTATTTAGGTCTCACCTGCCTGAAGGTAGCTGTAGAATGATCAGAAATACAAGTTGCATTGTCTGAAAACCTGCGTGAGAGCCGGTCAGGTCTCTGTTGATGTATTTGTTTCTGACGATTGGTCCGTCTCTGAGGGACTGACTTGTAGTGTAAGGAGCTGGCTCACTTGATTACGGAGACCGGCAAGTTCAGGGTTTGCACGGCTGCCGTCTGAGCCAGAATCCAGAGGCTGGCAGGCTGCAAGAACCAGCGTTCGGTTGCACCCCCCTCCGGTCGGGGGATTCTCCTACCTGGGGGAGGGGGGCTCTTGGTTCCCTCAAGCCCTTCCACAGACGGATTGAGGCCCCTACACACGGGGAGGCCAGTACGTTTGCTCGGTCTACCGATCTAAATGTTAGTCTTAATCCGGAAGCACCTGTAGAGACGCAGCCGGAATACTGCTCCACCGAACTCCTGAGCCCCCGTGGCCCCTTCACGCCACGTGTCAAGTTAACCCCACAAGCCCGCCCTCCGTCCCCTCGATGCCCGTGCTCGTCTTAGTAAGTCACGGCCCTTAATCTCCAAATAGAGCCCGCAGCACGGTCGTGACTCTGCCCGACAGCATCCTGGCTCTCCCGAGCGTCCCTGAAGACGAGCCGCCCCCGGCCAGGGCGATGGGATTCTCAAACACGGGGACGGGAGCGGGCGTCTTCCCCAGCCTGGCGAGGGTGCGTAAGAGAGGCCAGGAAGGGGGGATGTTGGCTCGAGTAAGAAGATGCGGGCTCGGGCCTCTGGGACACGGTAAGGAGGTCCCGGCAGTCGGCGTGCGTTCGGAGCTGGGCTCCGGGAGTCCGCCGGCCCCGGCACGGCTTGGAACTATCAGGTCCACTCGGGTAGAGGTGTTTCGATAAATGGCGGTGGTGAAAATGTATTTCCTCTTTGGGACTCGCCACGTCGGGTGCCTTCTCGCTTGCTCGACGGAGAGAAGGCAGAAGAGAACCCGGACAACATAGGCAACACGTGAGTCCAGCCCACCGTGGGGCCGGTAAGGCTTCCCGTCGGCGGTCGGCTGCCAGCAGCTGGGTGGTGCGGGCCTCCCAAGTTCTGCTCGGACCCCGTGTGCGTGGCCAGGGGGCGACGTCCCTCCCCCGCGTGTCCTCAGCGTGCGGGCTGCTGGGGCCCGTGTGCCCACGGGCAGAAGGCACAACAGGCCTCCGCGTTTCCTTATGTTAAGTTTCCGAGTCGCGGTGTGTTTCCAGAATGTGAATGTAATGTTTATCCCTTTTAATCTCAAAGGAGTAATGAATTTGGGAAGTATCCGTGCGGCAAAAGGGGGGAGGCAATCCACATTTGTCTCACCACCAAGACGATTGAAAACCCACCGTTAACGTCTTTCACGTGTTTAAGTTGTAACTTGTTACTTGCCCTACCTTTTCCTGAAGCCTGAACCTGATGGTCACTTAAATGTGCGTCTAAAATGCTGTTTACTTCTTCCACCTGGGGAAAATTTGGTTATTTTCAATTTTCAGCGTGTCATCGATGCTTTGAGTTCTCTTCGTGCAGTGGGGTATTTCCATACTCGAGGGGAGTGATTTCCCCGAAGCGGAGTCACTGCTTTGAACGGTTTTAAAACAGCGTGTTGAGGGGTGCCTGGGTGGCGCAGTCGGTTAAGCGTCCGACTTCAGCCAGGGCACGATCTCGCGGTCTGTGAGTTCGAGCCCCGCGTCGGGCTCTGGGCTGATGGCTCAGAGCCTGGAGCCTGTTTCCGATTCTGTGTCTCCCTCTCTCTCTGCCCCTCCCCCGTTCATGCTCTGTCTCTCTCTGTCCCAAAAATAAGATAAACGTTGAAAAAAAAAAAATTTAAAACAGCGTATTGAGTTTGGGGGCCAAAGATTTCAAAAGGTCACGATACAGACTCCTGAACGACTTTTTGAAAACGTACAGACCGGTCACAGCCAGTGGTGAGAAATCTTCGTAAAGGTCTGTCCAGTCTCACAGTGGCAGCTTTTAACAACGTAAGCATGATGTTAAGAGAACCCCCGAGAGTGTGTTTTCTGGTGTCACCACGACGGTTGTAACTGAGGCTTTTCGTTTTGAGGGTGAAACTTTTGTTAAGTTTAATATTTGAAATCGTGTTAACAGTTCAGTGACTAGAACGACGACCCGAATTAAAGAAACGCGTTTAGGCTGAGCAAGATAAGAGTTTCTAAAAACCCAAGAAAAAGTAAACTGAAAAGCCACCGGCCTGGCTCACACTCCTAAGCCAGCTTTTGAAGTAGCTTCTGAGGAATAGGGTTTTCTAATCCAGGGCTACTTTTCGCTCAGAGCGAGCCCGGAGCCCACGCACGTCCTCGGCGGTGGAGCCTCGCCGCAGCTGGCTGCCCGCAGAACCTCAGGAGGCCGCAGCCGAGCTGGGCTTTAGGCAGCGGGGGACTCGGGGCAGGTGCGGGCTTGGCGTGTTGGGGAGGGAGGCCAACTTGCTTACAGCGTTGTCTGGGGCGTCAGAGCCTCACGCGGCTCAGGTGAAAACCGTTCTTAGTGGTTACTTCTTAGGGGAGAGTGAGAATTTCCGCACCGTGAGTTGAAATTGCATTCGTGAGGTTTCTGTTTCTCCGTGTGGGGGTTGACCCCAGGGACCTCTGACAGGAGATCTGGCACCGTGGGTGTGTAGGTCGTGGGGTTAAGGGAAGGAGGGACCCGTAAATCGGTCGCTTGGGTTTTATTTGATAGGATGAGCCTCCTGAGAAGTTCACAGTATGTTACTAGTTTTAGACAGAGTTCGTGATTCACTTCCATTTGTGCTTCTGATGGGCTGACGGTACGCCCAGCCCCGTTTGTAGAGTAGGTTTTAAGGGATTTCCTTAAACTTAACTCTGTAGAGGGTAGCGTTGGCCGTGCAGTGTGGGAGCGAAGTTCCGACAGGACAGTTCCGGGCGGCCTGCCAACAACAAGCACTTGGGATCTGTTACCGTGTCTCTGCACGGGGATGCACACGGGCTCTCCTTTTTCCTCTGGCACCTCCTTTCTAGATCTTTCTCCAGACGTTTCCTTCTGGCCCATCTTACTACATGCAGCATTAGAGAAAGCAGGCCAGCCGATTGGCGTGGAGCAGCTCCGGTCTCGAGGCCGAGTCTGTGCCTGTGCCGTCTCCTTGCCCCTGTTCCGAGCTGGCTTCAAGCTGCCCCGGCCGCGCCGAGCCCTTCACGATCGCTCAGGGCCCTGCATCCCATCTTTTCAGACCGTGGACAGAGTTGACCTTGGCGTGCTGCGTCCCTTGGGTCGCATTTGTTGGTGAACTTGAGTTGGATTGTGGATCCCCATCTGTGCTTGGGGCCAGTGCTCGCTGTCTGTTGACTTGTCATATTGACTGTCCTTCCCCTTCCAGTGTATGAATTTCCCTGCTCTGGTCACTCTTGCCCAGTTGTTAAAAAAAAAAAAAAAAAAAAATGCCATCCTGATTCTTTTTTGTTTTTGAAAAATTTTTCATGTTTATTTTTGAGAGAGAGACAACGTGCAAGTGGGAGGGGCAGGGAGAGGGAGAGGGAGAGAAAGAGAACGAGAACGAGTGGGGGAGGGGCAGAGAGAGAGGGAGACACAGAATCCCAAGCAGGCTCTAGGCTCTGAGCTGTCAGCCCAGACAGAGCCCAATGTGGGGCTTGAACTCTTGAACCTCGAGATCGTGACCTGAGCCGAAGTTGGACCAACTAAGCCACCCAGGCGCCACCTACACCATACGGATTCTGTAGTTGTGGGGTTGAAACGCGTTACTTTTCTTTTTCTCCGGAATGCATTTTTTTTTTCTTTTTTTTTCCTTAACGTTTATTTATTTACTTTTGAGAGAGAGTACAAAGCGGGGGAGAGACAGAGAGAGGAAAGTTTGTATTCCTATGTTTTTGGTAAGTGCTCATTGAACCAAAAATAAATGGACTGTTCTTACTTTCAGGAGCATTTTGGTATCTTTAAGAGCAATACATTTTCTATTGTGTTAGTAATTTTCTCGTAAAGTGCATTATTCAAGTTTGACTTTGACTAATCCTTTCTTAAATTTTTTTGAGTCGTCAGGCTTACGGAAAACTAAATGGAATTCTTAAACACTGTGGCCCAGAATCAGGAGCTGTTACGTTTTGCCTCGCTTGATATAACAGTCTCTGTGTGTTATGTAAATGTGAGAATAACCGATTTTTGTTTCTGTCTCTGGATTACGTTGGGGAAGGCAGCTCCCTGCGTGCGGAACCGTCTTTCCCTGGCAGGTGGTGGCAGCGGGGACAGAGCCTCGCGGCTCTTGCTCAGAGGCTGTTAAAACCTCTCCCCGTCGGAGTTTGAAGCACACATCAGTGGTCCCGAATTTTGTATTTGTACATACGGGGATTGCGTCAGCAGTCAGTTATTTCCTAATGGATTCTAGCTTTAGTTGAGTTAAATGAGTCCATAAAACTGCTGGTTTAGTAGATGAACTTCGGTTGCTCTGCAGACGAGCTGTGTTAAAACTTCTCGTGGAGATTTTTCTTCTGAGGCGATAATGTGTTCTAAGGCATTAAACCGTTTCCCCTCATTGCAGCTCTCCCATGGAAAAATAAAACGTGACTGTGTTTGTTTTTAGAAGACCCATTTGAGGACTTTTTTGGGAGTCGAAGAGGCCCCCGTGGAAGCAGGAACCAAGGCACAGGGTCGTTTTTCTCTGCCTTCAGTGGATTTCCGTCATTTGGAGGAGGGTTTTCTTCCTTGGATACAGGTATTAAGTTTTAGATCTAATTTCTGATATCTGAACAGACATTAATGCTGATAAACACTTTCAGTCAATGCAGTTGTGTTTTTTTTTTTTTTTTTTGTTTAGTATTTAGGTTTGAGAGAGCAGGCATGAGTGGGGGAGGGGCAGAGAGAGCGAGAGGACAGAGGAGCCAAGGCAGGCTGGCTCAAACTCAGCGAGATCATGACTTAAACTGAAGATGGTCACTCGACTGACTGAGCCTCCCAGGTGCCCCTGAAAACCCACTTCTGATCTTACTATTACAGATCAATGTCTATTTATTTATTTATTTACTTTTCATGTTTGTTTATTTTGAGAGAGGAAGGAGCAGAGTGAGAGGGGGAAAGAATCCCAAGCAGGCTCTACACTGTCCGTGCAGAACCCGATGTGGGGCTCGAACCTAAGGACGGTGAGATCATGACCTGAGCCGAGATCAAGAGTCCGACACTTACCCGCTGAGCCACCCAGGCGCCTCTAAAGGTCAACATTTAATGAAACTCCTGGTTAAAACGAGTTACTTGATTTGAGTAAATAACTGAAAAAACCCACGGAGACAAACTGCCTGATCCTCTTTTTGTCTCACCTCCTTGGCAGCTGTAAAAACAATAGGGATGATCGTAGAAGAGTCCGGGTTGATGGGATCAGAAGGTGGGGGAGGGGAGGTGTTAACACAGCCGCCCCCCCCCCCCCCCCCCGAGCCGCGTCTGCAAGTGACCATGGCTCAGGGGGGTCCACTAGGGGCTGCAGTTGTGGGATTGCTCTGCCACACACAGTGGCCGAGGGGCCATTTTAAGGCAGCGCATCAGGGGCGCCTGGCCGGCTCAGTCAGAGGAGCGTGAGATTCTTGATCTCCATGGTTGTGAGTTCGAGCCCCGTGTTGGGTGTAGAGATTACTTAGAAAAATGAAATCTTAACAACAAATAAAGGCAGCCCACCAATCTGAGTAATGTGCACATGGCATGGTAACAATTACATGTTTACCTGAAAAATTAGGGTCTTTTATTTATTGATTTATTTTGAAGGTCATGTAGTCCTCTTAACAGAGGGCACTTGTGTTTTTGATTCTCTGATTTTTCTTTCAAATGCTACGTGGTTAGAATTGGCAGTGCTCGTTATGAAGGCTCCCTGCAAAGCAGCTCAAAACGTTCCTCCCTTCAAGGCCCGTGCTGTAACAGGGAGGTCGTTGGCTCTCTTGGACACGGGTGCAGAGGGCTTCTGTCGACAGCCTCTCTCCAGCAGACCCTGCTGGGACAGGCATGCAGTATGCTGAAGGTTAATTTGCTCAAGTTTAAGGGAGAGTCAAACAAAACTGGTGTAAAATATCATCGAATAGGCCTTCATTTAAGGAACTGTGTCTAATGTGTGGTGATGGGCCCGTGTGGACGGAGACCTTCCCTCAGGAGCCTTGTGCAGAGCTGCGTTCAGGGAGTGTGGGTGTTCGGTCTAATGGGGACATTCACAAGTGGGACAGGTGGTAAGCCCCAGAGACCAGCAGACCAGCCTCAGTAGGAGACGTTGGTTCGAGTGAGTGTGACTTGTGGAAGGCGGGGGTTTTCAGCTGCAGTGTGGCGGCCATGATTGAGGACGTTGTCCTTGAAACGTGTGGGTCCGTGCTTTGTCACGTAACTACTTGCAGTGTTCTTTCTAAAATTACTTGAGCTTTTTGGTAACTCAGTTTCCTCTCCTGTGGTCGTATCGCAAGAAGGTGAGGAGGTGGGGGGGGCCACCCCCGCTGGGGAAGCCGCACCGTCCCTGCAGCACGACCGTGCATACCGCCGTCCCGGTCCCCCGCGCACCATGTGGTGCTCAGCTGGGGGCCTCTGACCCGGGGTGGGGGGGTGGGGGGAGATGCCCGTGCGCCCGCAGAGCACCATGTAAAGGAGAGGGAGAGGAAGTGTAGGACTCCAGAAGGGGAGCAGGGTTCTGCCCCACGCCCCGGGGTCTGGAGCAGCACCCGTGTGCTCCCCGGCTCTGCGGCCGCCCTGCTTAGGTGTGCTCTCCTCGTCCGATGGGTTCCTCAGACTCGCATTAAACCCGTACTGAACATGCTGTTTTCCGGCAGGATTTACTTCCTTCGGGTCGGCGGGTCACGGGGGCCTCACCTCCTTCTCGTCCACGGCGTTTGGTGGCAGCGGGATGGGCAGCTTCAAATCTATATCCACTTCTACGAAAATGGTGAACGGCAGAAAAATCACTACAAAGAGGTATGGTGTTTGTTTCTCTTTAAATAAGTAGGTGTAACATTTCACGGGTGCCACATTTCCTGTTGACCACCTCCCCCAGTAGCTTGACATACAGGGTGTCTGTTAAATCTGGCACCATTGGGATCTTTTAATGTCCAAATTAGAGCTTTTGCTTTTAAACCTCTGCTGAATAATACGTATCAGAAATAACGCTCACTTAGAGGCACACTTGACACGTGTGATGACGTCACAGTTCACGGGTAGTGAGTTTTGTTGGTGACATTTGCCATTTTGATGGCTAGTGTCTGTGCGTGTGTTCAGCGTTCGGCCATGTGTACCTGCGACAACTTTTACCTCAGCGTAAACGTGTCTTCTGTCTTCGGGAGGGACTGTCGTCAGTAGGTTGCCTTCCGCTGCTGTGTTTTTAACCCTCCCCGCACGAGCGATTTCACGTCTGTCAGCGGGCACGATGTGTTTTCAAAATACGCAGATATGTTCACATGCGTTTACATTAAAAACAGGCTCTGAGTGCGTTTTCTCTTTCAGAATTGTCGAGAATGGCGAGGAAAGAGTAGAAGTTGAAGAGAACGGCCAGTTAAAGTCCTTAACGATAAATGGTAAGGAGCAGCTGCTGCGCTTGGATAACAAGTAACACCCGACGCTCGCGCCGCGTAACAGAAAGTAACAGACACGTAACTGTAACAACCGTAACGAACCATATTGGGCGCCGGTGAGGAGTAACAGAAACATTGTTTTTGAAGATTTCACACGAACTCGACTCTCAGTATAACTGTACCTAATCTAAAGTATTTATACACGGCTCATCGGAGCCCTATTTGTCATAGACTCTTGAGTTTATTGTTGGGACCACATAATAGGACCATTGGGTTTTTGTTTCGTTTTGTTTTTTGTTTTTGTTTTTGCCTTTTTTTTTTTTTGTCTTTAAAATTGTTGTAAATCTCTGTATGCACTTTGCTTTCTTATTAAACGTGATCCAAGGTGGCCGTGACCCTTTCGTACACTAACACCAGCACGGACCTGCTTTTCCATCGTGTTTGAAACGTGAGCCAAGTAGAGTCAGCCTGCTGTGAAGTTAACATTGCCAGGATGAATCTTCCACAAAAAAAATAATTTCAGTCTTTTTCAGTATTTAGTAGTGAGAGATATTAATGCATTAATGGTAATACATTTCTCGTTTAATATAAATTGAGGATGTTTTTCTAGTGCATGAATGCTGGCAACTTAGTAAGTTTTGACAATTGTTTAAATATGTAATGTTAAGCTTAGGTTTAAAAAAGTAAAGCTGGTAACTGGGTCTTTGTCATTTGCTTAAAAAAAATAATAAATGCGAATGTGTTTGGTGCATTCTTTCCTGAGTGGGGCTACAGTCTTCTTGTGTCTGCGTATGATTTTGTGCCTGGGCTCGCGGGGCCGCTTCGTTACCGTGTCCTTCTGTTTGTGAAGGTGGGTGCCGATCTTCCGTTCTATGTGTTCCTTTCCCTCAGCATATTTGGAGAGTACGAAGAGTCTCCTATTTACGTTCTAGAATGATTAGCAGCGTATTGACACTTCCCGTGTGGTAACAGTTTTACAGAGAAGAAAGAAACAGCTATGCAGCTCTTCATTCCTAGCAGGTTCTAGTTTTCTAGGGTACGTTTGACGCGAGCTCACTTAAAGATGCGATATGTACGGCACAGTCTTGCAGTGACAGAGATGCGGGCAAAAATAAAGGCCTTTTTTTTGTTTCTCAAGGTGTAAAATCTGTCACAGTCACCGTTAAGAACTAGAATTCCAGCCACAGGAATGTCAAACTAGACTCGGGTTGCATTTGAATGACCCCACTCGGCTTTGTTTTGGATGAGCAGCCGGGTCCTGCCTGAAGGAGGGGAGGACCAAAGGTGCTTACTCCCTGACGGACACATTGGCCTCTGTGCAGGCCCAGTTGGAAGGCATCGGGAACTTTACAAAACCAAGTGTGTCTTTATTGAAAACAAGGGATATTTTAGAAAATCTCAGAGACCGTTTAAAAAAGCAAAGCACTGCAGAATTCATTGCGAGTATGAGAAGACCGTTGAACCCAGGGAAAACCGTGAAAGCCGCCGACGTTTGTTGTCCTGAGGCCTCCGTGCCTCTGGAGAAGAGCGGCGTGGAGGGAGGTCACCGGAAAGGGCTTTGCCGGATGCGGTTTCACGAGCTGAAATTCTGACGCTGGAAAGCCTGCTCGCGTTTGTGCTGTCGGGATAGACGGTTTCTCTGTTCCTGGGGAACCGTGGTGAATACCAGGAACTAAACAGACGTGGAATTTTACAGTCGTCAGTGACGGTGGGCGGGTGAACCTCTTGATAGAGCAGGTCGGCGGTCCCCCGAGGACACCGGGTGCTGACGGCGCGTCCCGGGTCAACCAGGACGAGG
The DNA here is from genome assembly GCF_018350155.1 of Leopardus geoffroyi. Taxonomy (NCBI): domain Eukaryota; kingdom Metazoa; phylum Chordata; class Mammalia; order Carnivora; family Felidae; genus Leopardus; species Leopardus geoffroyi. The sequence continues at coordinate 168,250,868 of NC_059331.1, forward strand.
TGGCGCTTCGGGGAGGCGCTGCGCTAGAGCTGTGGTCTTAACGTTCTTGAAGCCGGTAGGGCGGTGGGTGCTGCTGAGCGCGCTTCCCGCCGTAAACCGTTTCTTCTCCTCGAATGGCACACGCGGAAGGTGTCTGACTCCCAGAGTCTTTCTGCTGAGGTTTCTTGGTGGAGGGCATCCCGGTCAAGTGGTCAAGTGTCCGCTCTCAAGTTGGCATTTGAGAACATCACCTTTATTCTGCACTTGTGCTGTTGGTGAGAGCGTTTGTTTGATGAGTCAGTTAACCGGAGGAGCTTCCTTGTTGCTGAGCGGTTTGTATGTATGTACGTGTGTATTTAAAAAAAATTTTTTTTATTAGGAGTCCGAGAGCGCGAGTGGTGGGGGAGGGGCGGAGAGAGAGGGAGACCCAGAATCCGAAGCAGCTCCAGGCTACTTGCTGTTGGAACACGTGCTATTGTGACCCAATGACCTTTTAAAACATTACACGGATACGAGATTCTGTGACCATCTGAGGTGTTCCTGAGGGGGTTGGTACTCGTGCATCAAGTAGTTTAACGATGCAAGTCCTCCGAGAAGCATTGGCTTAACTTCCTCCTCTGTCACCATCTCCTGTGTTCTTAACGTCGGCGCAATGTTTCCACTTTGGTTTTGGGTACTTTTCCCAATCTGGTCACTTGGGCCACTTTCCGATCTTCTTCAGCTGTGAAAATGCTGCTCCTGGCACTTCTGTGAGCTGCGTTAAGTAGGCGTAGACCTTGGTTCAGGCCAGATGCTTTTCTCTTGTCTAAATTAGCTGTTTGATCTTGACATCTCAGAAGGTCAAGGTAGGGAAAGTGGTAACGGCTCTTACTCCTGTCAGTGAGAAATGGGGAAATCCCAGTGACCGCCGATTTCCAGAGACCAGAACTAGCTGGGACTTGGGCAGTGTCGCTGGTTAGGGAGACGCAGGGGGAGGTGCCACAGGCCTGTCACTGGCGGTTCACTCCAGGGCAGCAGACGCTTTCTTCTTGCGTTTGTGGCCGTTGCCCTCCGACCACGTGGCTGCGTGAGCCGTTTATTGGGGAGCCAATCGTTGGTCCTTTTCCTGCTGTCTGAGTATTCAGGAAACAGGGGATCTATTCTGGAGTCCACGCGCCCCGAGAACGGGGGCCCACTTGGTGGGGGCACTACTGCCTGAGCTGGTGCTCGAGGAGTGAGCCCCGCGGCTGCCAGCCCATCCTGTTCATTTCTCCTTGTTCCCCTGGGAGGTCACCGTGCCCTGCTCCTCCATGCCAAGTCCTGACCAGGCCTGCTATGGGAGGGCTTAAGGGTGCATCTTGGTTTAGGACATTTCTTTCCTGTTTGGATCACTGAGCAGTAAATGGTCAGTTTCGTGGTCTAATAAACCAGTTTATCTCACACGGGATTGATGTGTCCCAGGAAGGAGCGTCTCGCTGTCATGTCCCTCTCTCCAGCCCTCCCTCCCCTTGTGCTGGCAGCTCGGGAGACTGCGTCCTCGTACTGAAAGTCCTTCCTTGCATGGCCCCGACACTCACAGAAAACAGGCCCTTAGTAAGCGGGCCTGCCCCAGGGCCTGGGGCTGCAGATGATATTGCGGAAGCACGGCAGTGGCTCCTTTCTCCTGCCTTGGGGAGACCCCTGTACTTGCTGACCACCTGCTGTGGGCCTCTGGCCCACGCCTCACCCTTCCCCTCCCCTCCAGGACCGCTCACCCTAGTTGGTACCTAGCAGCGGGGCGGGGGCTCACGTTCCAGTCTCTTCCGGAGGCAGCCGGACCTGCCTGTGGGAGTGGGAGCCTGAGCACAAGTGCAGCTCGTGGCACCGTCCCTCCATCCCCAGACGGGCACGCTGTCAACCGCGGTGTCGTGGAGCCCGGAGCCCGTGTGAGGCTTGTTTCTTAGGCATTCTCTCCAGTTTTGTCACTTCCACAGCAGAGTTCACGATTGAGTATCAGTACATGTACATCTCTTAACGTGCGCACCATGTCACGTAGCTGTGTTTCTTTCCTAAGCAGTTCTTCCGATGCTGTCCAGCCTACCATCTGGATGCGAATTTCCCTTGCAGAGGGTATTAAGAGCCAGTATTTCCCAGTGTTGATGGATGGGTCCGTCAGAAATACCGCGAATACACAATGTCCCGTCACATGCACTCTGCTTCCACTAATAAAGCGGTAGGAAAGTCGGACTCCCAGACCAGAGATGTTCAATTGTTTTCTCCTTCTCCGGCCGCCCCCTTGCCGAGCTGACCCTGGTCGGCCTCGAGGTGGCCGGGGGGCTGCTTGGCCACTCCGCCCACCCCTGAAGTTGGGAACGTTGTTGCTGATCAAGCCTGGGCCTGAGCAGACAACCTTTTACCTGAGACTGGGGGCTCGCCAAGGCTCTGCCGTGAGGCCAAGGCTCTGATGACATCCGGTCTGGAGCCGGAACAGAATGAGCCGTGGCCTCCGTGTGCCCAGAGTCTCCCTGACCGTCCCTCGCCCGGTCTGTGCAGAGTCCGGTGAGCTGTGGTGAAGTGTTCAAGGGCCGTTCAGAAGGCCCGAGGAAAGTTGTGGACTGTGCCTGTCGGGCGGAGACCGGGCTCCCAGCGGGTTCCGGTGTGGCTGGTGTGTGGACCCGGCCGCCCCGTGTGGCGTGGGCCCGCCTCCGGCACCCATGGCAGCCTCGGCCTCCTTGTCCTGTGCAGCCTGGCGGGGAGGCGGGGGGCGTTGCTGTATTTTCTTCCCACACAGTGTGGAGTTCTTGCAAACTGCAGTCTGTTCTTGTGGGAGGAGGTCTGTGAAATTTGGTTCCTGGAAGTCGAATGGTTGGAAATGTACGAATGAAAGTTGACGGTCATCGCTTCCCACAGAGAACGCTTTCCCATCAACAACGGATTCCTCGCATAACTGTGAAAATCCTGGCTGGGTGATTTTTTTTTTTTTTTTTAAACAGGCCCCATGCCCAGCACGGAGCCCATCGTGGGTTCTGAGATGAAGACCTGAGCCGAGGTCGACAGTGGACCCTTGATCTGAGCCACCCAGGCACCCCCGGTGTTTAAATTTTACATTTCCCTGGTCAGTTAGGTGGGCCATCTTTGTGTTACCTTGGCACACATCCCTGGAGTGCTGGGACTCCCTGGGTTCCTGTCATGTTGTGGTTTCTTGGGCTTTTGCCTGCTCTGTTGAAGGTGGTCTTTGCAGTTGTCTGTCCGTTAACGCTTGCCGTGGGCGGTCTTGATCTCTTCTCCAGAAAGGTGTCTCTCTTTTGGCCTTTGGTTCAATCCCCTCCATCTTGTACAACGGAAGATTTTCTCATTTTCTTCACTTTCACGTGTATATTTCTCTTTAATTCACATGGTGCGTTTGTGAAGTCGTCTGACTTTCTCCCAGATCTCCGCCCCCCCCCCCCGCTGGTCCCTGTCTTGTAGGCTGCTGTCACTGTGTTGCTGGACTTCTTTCTTTCTTGTTCTCTCGTCTCAGGCCAGGATCACACTGTGTCAGTAGGAGTGGCTGCCTCAAAGGGCGGCTCGCTTTCAAGCCTATCTTGGGTGTTCTGACACTTGGAAACGAAGGGCACGGCGACTCCAGGTACCCGCCTCTTTCCTGACTGGCTGTTGTGTATAAGCAAGTGAGAAAGTAAGTTTTTATGTTGCCTTTAATCTGGTCACCTCACTGTGCTCTTGGTTTAGAAAGGTATCTACTTTTATAGCTAGAAAGCCCGGCTAGATTTCTCCTCTCTGCTTCCCGCCCCCATTTTTTCTGAACCTAATCGTTAATATCGACCGTGGGCACTTCCCTCCTTGTCCCCAGTAGGCCCGGTTTAAGTATTTTATTTGCAGGATTATGTGCTTGGCTGCTGCCTTTTCTTTCTGTCGAAGAAGAAAGCTCGGTGGTGATGCTGGGCCCTCTGACGGAAGTCCCCAGGGCTCCCGAGGGTAGAGGGGGCCCCGGCCCGGCTCCCGTCTCATCCGGAAGCCGTGCGTGCGCTCTGTCCGCGAGAGGAGAGGTGGCTTGCCTGGAGAGCCTTCTGGCCTGGGCACGTTTCCAGTCACTGAATCTTTGAACTTTTCTGCCGTTCGTGCTGGTGTGCATTTTCTCCTTGTGAGTTAAGTTCTGTTTTCAGGGACCGTGTCCATGCCGTCGAGGCTCTTGAGGTTTCGGTCAGCGTGTGGGGAGCGTGCTTTCTCCCTCCTCGGGTCTGTTCTCTACACCTGCGGCTTTCGGGTGCCGGCCTGTTCGTGTTAGTCCTTCTGGAAGCCATAGCTTCTAGTACTTTCCTATAAATACCTAGTTTAATCTTTTTTCTTCACCGCGGTTCAGTTTCTGTTTTTTTTTTTAATTTTAGAGAGCGAGCCTGGGGGGGGGGGGACAGAGGGAGAGAGGAGAGTCCTGAGCAAGCTCCACACTTACACAGAGCCTGACATGGGGCTCGATCCCACGACCCTGGGATCATGACTTGAGCTGAAATCAAGACTCAGACACTCAGCCAATGGACTGATCCACCCATGTGCCCCCAGAATATTTATTTACAGCCTTTTTGTTCACAAATGGGAGTTTTTGAAATTACTGCTGAGTTCAACCTATATAACCTTCTTCATTCTTGCTCATTTCTAAGTCTGTTGTGTTTTTTATTTCCAGTCAAAACACGGCCTATAAAATATGAGACATCTGTTTGGGATGAGTTGTTGAGAAACAAGTTTTTACCTAGTTGATTCTGTCAACTTTTTGCTGCTGGGTTGTTTCCGTCTCTTAGTTTAGATATTTGTCCATATGTATTTACCTTCTAAAAATGTTTAAAATATTTATCTAGAACTTTTGAGTGAGGTATGGAGTCTGATTTTTATTTTGACGTTTTTGTTTTTATTTAGCCATATGAATGGCTATTCTGTCCTTTTCCCCAGTGAAATGTGATTTAATTCTTTTTTTAACAGTTTATTTACTTTGAGAAAGAGGTTGTGTGAGCAGGGGAGGGGCAGAGGGAGAGAATCCCAAGCAGGCTCCACACTGTCAGCACAGAACCCGACTCAGGGCTCAAACTCAACGAACCGTGAGATCATGACCTGAGCCAAGATCAAGTCTTGGATGCTTAACTGACTGAGCCACCCAGGCGACCCGAAATGGGGTTTCTTTAATTCTTAGTAATTTGCCTTTGGAGGTTTGTTTGTTTGTTTGTTTTTGGAGATAGCTCATTAGGATTCTCCTATAGTGAATAAATTTGTTAAGGCCTGATTTTTTTTTCACGTTTTTTTTTTTTTTTTAATCATGTCTATTTTTAATTTTATTTTTTATTTTTTAAAATTTATATCCAAGTTGGTTAGCATATAGTGCAACAATGATTTCAGGAGTATGTTCTTTAGTGCCCCTTACCCACTTAGCCCATCCCCCCTCCCACAACCCCTCCAGCAACCCTCAGGTTGTTCTCCACATTTAAGTCTCTTGTGTTTTGTCCTCCTCCCTGTTTTTATATTTGTTTCCCTTCCCTTATGTTCATCTGTTCTGTGGCTTAAAGTCCTCATTGAATGAGTGAAGTCATATGATGTTTGTCTTTCTCTGACTGATTTTACTTAGCATAACACTCTCCAGTTCCATCCACGTAGTTGCAAATGGCAAGATTTCATTCTTTTTGATTGCCGAGTGATACTCTGTTGTATGTATGTACCACATCTTCTTTACTCATTCATCCGTCGATGGACATTTGGGCTCTTTCCATACTTTGGCTACTGTTGACAGCACTGGTATAAACATTGGGGTGCATGTGCCCCTTGGGAACAGCACACCTGTATCCCTTGGATAAATACCTACTAGTGCAATTGCTGGGTCGTAGGGAAGTTCTGTTTTTAGTTTTTTGAGGATCCTCCCTCCTGTTTTCCAGAGTGGCTGCACCAGCTTACATTCCCATAATTATGTTTATTTTTGAGAGAGACGCACACACAGAGCACGGACAGGGGAGGGGCAGAGAAGGAGGGAGACACAGTCTGAAGCAGGCTCCAGGCTCCGAGCTGTCAGCACAGAGCCCGACTTGGGGCTCGAACTCATGAACCGTGAAGTCATGACCTGAGCCGGAGCCAGATGCATAACTGACTGAGCCCCACAGGCGCCCCAAGGACTGACTTTTAAAGATACCAGGCCCTTGACTCAGCAGCACACTGTCTGCCGTTCACCTGGACGGCGTGGAGGTACTGTCACCCAGCAGGTGTGGGTCAGCCACGTGCCTTCCCTCTGCTCACTCCAGGGCCGGGGATGGAATCTGAGCACTCGAGCTTTGTAAGTGGCACCGTCTGGGGCACCTTTTACCTGAGAGAAGGGCATGGTGGGAGGTATACAGCAGCCCTAGGTGCAAAGGCTCCAACCTACGTTGGTGATTTTGTGTCACCAACTTTTAGAATTACTGTGCCCTCCACTTTTGCTCTACACTTCGTATTTTTCATTCTCGAGAGGTCCAGCCTGTGAGTGGGGGGAGGGGCAGTGGGGGAGAGAGGGAGAATCCCCAGCCGGCTCCGGCGCAGAGCCTGACGCGGGGCTCGAGCCCACGACCCTGGGATCATGACCTGAGCCGAAGTCCATCAAGACTCTGGTGCTCGACTGACTGAGCCACCAGGCGCACTTCTGGTTTTGCTTTAAATTTTCCTTTGAAGAGAATTTCGTAGGAGCGTTACTAGTGCGTGGTTCTGACCGCTGGGCTCAGTGGACTGGGGTGCTGCGCTTCGGGCCCCCAGGCCCCACGGGGACGGTTGGAGCAGGGGGCTGGCCGCTCTGGCATCTGGGGCGCTGCCTGCCTTTTCCTTGCGGGGAGGGCTCGGCTGCCCAGGGGCTTGCTCTCAGGGTGTTCTTGTGATGAAAACAACTCCTGGGAGTTCCTTGGCACATACCCTCATCTAATAGGTTTTGGAGAGACTTAACAGATGTATTTCACAGAAGACTGAGTAACTTTGAGCAGAAACGACAACTTTTTATGTGGATTGAAGTGTGTGTCTTCAGAAAAATCAATTTTATGAACATACAGAAATAGGATGCTTATTCCGTTCTATGACGTGTCTGTTCAAGATTTGTTTTAGTAATTATGTCAATGGTTCTTCATCTCGACAACCAAGTCATGCTTCAGACATAAGTTTCCAAAGACCGGACCCCCACACAGGGCAGGCAGTCCTGCTCCAGAAAGAAGGGTCCTTTGGATTTTAGGGCGCACAGGACTCCATTCACGGCTCCTTTGACACGCATCACAGGTCAGGTGTTTGGGAAGGAGGGCGCTGGAATTTTCCTCTCCCCACACCCTCCCACCCCACACAGATCTCTTCCTCTTGAGGCCCTGTGGCTGCTAGAGTTAGGGTTGTGTGGCCCCGAGACCTCCCTCAGGGTGGCTGTAGGAACCCCCGGGGCTGTGAGGCTGTGCGTGGGTGGGCTTCTGCTTCCCCCCAGCATTTTCTTCCCGCGCACCCCTCTCCGTCCTCTGCGGCATTTGGTTTGTATGCTGGCTGTCGGCAGTCTCCAGCAGGGCGTTCGAACATGACCCCCAGTCACGTAACGGGGCCGGCTCCCGGAAGGGAGGCCGAGCGACCGCAGGCAGGTGAATCCGGATAGACGATCCACAGATGAGATCATGAAGCCTCCACATCCCTTGCTTTCCAGCTTCATTGTCCTCAAACCGAGCAGACGCCACAGGAGACGATGATACGATAAAAGCAGCTGATAGACCCGAGTTGCAGGCACCAGCAGCTTCACTCCCACGACAGCCCCGTGGCCTGGATCTGTGGCCTTGTCCGCTTTGCAGACGAGGCTTGGGACGCTGAGACGGTCAGTGGGGTCCGGCCCCTCCGCCCCGGCCCGCACGTGCTGTTCGTCCAGGGATACCGTGCGATGTAAACTTCCCCTGCAAGGCCTGTGCCTAAGCCCGGCCTGACCGGTGCGCAGAGAATCTGGAGCAGTAACCGTAACCCCGTGTTTATGAGGCGGCTGCTAAGGTGCCGCTGGTAACTGACACCCGGCTGGCCTGTGCCACTGAGGACCTCCGGCGACGCGCAGTCCGTGGTCCCGGCCGAGGGAGGTGTGGTTGGGGACGGCAGCCACCGTGGAGGCCTGCGTGCGGTGCCTCCGGACGGTTAAGAGGCTGTGTCCTCGGTTTTTAACAAAATAATACTTGTTTTAAGCTGCGGTCCTGGTGGGGAAGGCGGCAGCACTGGGGCTCCCGGGATCTTTGGTCCTTTGTCAGTGGCTCTGTTGTGGCCCTTAGCGTGGGTTCGCACGTGCTCTGTCTTCCGTGGGGAGGGGCTGGGCAGGAGTTCCTTCTGTGGTCTCCCTCCTGTGTTCCACGGCCCTCCCTGCTGGAGCCCGGGCGCCATGGTGACTCGGTTTCCCCTCACGTGACGTGACGGGCACTGTGTGCTTAGACTCCGGCCAGCTGTTTCGGGAACTAGTCCTTCAGTCCCTCAGCAAGTAGCCTCATCTGTCCGCCTTCTCTGTCTTGCACACGTCACCGTGCCCACCACCTGCCGGCTGGAACTCAGGTGTCCCCTTGTCGAAAAGCGCTCAGGGGCTCCGTTGGCTTAGGCGACGTTTTAGGATTTGTCTCATGCCCGCGCTTTCAGTTCCTGTCCCACGCTTCTCCGCGCCCGATCTGTTCTACGTCAGGGTCCTGTCATGGCGTGCGCTGCCTCCTGTGGTTTTCCCGTGTCCCTCTGTGTCCCCGTTGCAGGGACTGCGCCCTTGGCTCTCCTCGGCTCTGCTCACTTTTGTCATCCGGACACTGGCCGTCTGTGCTGTGTATAGGCAGAGCACGAGGTGGGTGGCCCTGACCTCATCGTGGGGCCGAGTGTTTACGCGTGTCCTGTCCTGAGCTTTGTAAGAACGGGGGCCTCGTCCCACGCTGGTCTCCAGGGCCTGGCACGCTCCAGGCCCTGATGCCTGAGAGAGTCTTCTGATGGGCCGGTGGCGCATTTCTGGATGTGTGCGTCATCTCATGTTGCATGTGTGGTATTCATGATTTGAGTGAGTATGGGATTAACGCTCTCCCATCCCCCCAAAAAGCAGCTGCAGCCAAGGCCTCTTGGATTGTACATATTTGGGAAAAGTGGTTCTGTTTTTATCTATGGAAGTTTGTTTTCATTTGCATCTTATCAACCCAGAGCACACTCACTGTATCTGGACTCCATTTGGGGAGAGTGCCGAGCGTTAGCCGGGCCGGCTGTGTGCTCGGGGCAGCTGCCCAGCGTGCCTTCCATAGCTTCCTGCTGAGTTCATGTGCTTTGGCCCCGGAGACCGGCAGACCGTGTTTTTGTTTTTAAATTTGTTAACTTGGTGCTACGGGGGCAGGATGTGTTCTGGTATATTTAGTTGTCCAAAAGAAAAGGGTGCTTGGAGTGTTGTCACTAACACTCCAAGTTTAGCTGATTCTTGTGCGAGAAGACAGGCTTGCAGAAGTTATACCAAAATAGTAAATTTGGTATGGGTCGTAGAATTGGATGGGACTTGTTTTTTCCAGCTAATTTGTAGCGCCTTCGTAAGGTACAGAGTCAAGTCAGATTGTTTAAAGGATTCACGGTAAATTCCACAGAAGAGGACGACCTAGTCAGTGGTAGTACAGAACAGGAAGAAGTGAAAAAGGTGGCGGGCCGTTAGAAGTGACGTGGGGTGTGGGGGAGGAGACGGGAGGCCCAGTGCTCACTGTTTGGTTTGCATTCCTAGTCTTAAGTTACGCCGGACAACCGTGTGGCTTTGTGAGATGTTTGTCGGTGCTGGGTCCCTTCTTCCAGGGCGATCGTGCCCAACGGTGTCCCTGAGTTTGGAGCAGGGAATCGGGGGCCATGGGAGACCCCTGCCCGCCCCGCCCCCGCCCACCCCCCGCCCCGGCCCAGCACTTGGGCCTCGCTGGGCTGTGGTTGGACGCGATGTCAGAACAGAGGCTTTGGGGGTGGCGGGGAGGCAGGGACGCTGGGCCAGGCTCCGGCTTCAGTGGGAGGGGTTGTGTTCGGTTTTGAGGAAGGTAAACGAGGCCGCTTTAAAACTGAGGGGAGGTGAGGCGGGTTCCGATCCTGTGGGACTAGCCCTCCCTCAGAAGCTCCCTGTCATGTCCCCACGCGGTGGGGGCAGGTGACATCCCGATGACGGGTTGAGTTCCTTGCACAGCACGTCAAGTGTGTGGTCGGGACCTGCCACTCTGTCACGGTGGCTCGTCCCGACACCGGGCGCGGGCATCCCTCGTTCCAGATGCTCTCGGACTCCCTCTCCATGTCCCTGTGTCTCTGAAGCAGCGGGCCGGGGGGCGGGGGGGCAGGTCGCGGCCAGCGTGGAGTCTGCCGCACAGCTCCCAGCCCGGGAGGAGGAGCGGGCTTCCCGCCCCGGCGTGAGGGTGGCGGTGCCCTGGGTCTCGGGTCGATTGTGCCCTTCGTTCTGATCAAAACCGGCCCTCGAATCCCCTTTCACCAACAGGTGGGGGACGGTGGCCTCCTGTCAGGGCCGCCAGCCCACTGTGCACATAGTTAGTGGGTTCAGTGAGTCCCTGCAGAAAGGATCCAGTGAGACCTTTGGGGTGAGACAGTGATTTAATCTCTGCTTCTCATTCCCTTTCTTTATCTCCTTTCCCCAAATCATCTTTCCTGGTGCCTGAGACACCGTAAAGTTTGTGGGAACTTTGTGAGGTCAGTGACTTGATTGTCCCTGCTGCAGACCCGAGGACCCTGGGAGCTCACGGTGGCGTGACAAGCCCGGTCACCGTGTCCCCTTTAAGGGTCGACCGTGTGGACCAGAAGGACAGGTGCCAGCTGTGTGTCCTACCACTGTTTCTGCAAGGGTCCCTGTGGACCTGACAGCCTGACTCTCCACCCTGGCCACCCGCCCTCATGGCGCCACAGTAAGTCCCGATGCCCGGACCGTGCCGCGGGGCTCTAGGGAAGAAGCTTCATGAAGGCGAGGCCTGAGCAGGAGTGGTGCTAGGATTTGCCCGGGAGGATGGGCTCGGGAAGGCAGGGAACACAGGCGCCTGGACCCCTGTCCGGAGCTGGTGGGCAGGCCAGGGTGCTTGGGCAGGGGCCCCGTCCGAGGGACGTCCTGCAGGGAGCGCGCCTGATTGCCCTGGGTTCCCGGCAGTCCTGGATATGGTGCCCTCCCGCGTCCGTGATTTGCTTGCCTTCTGAGCCCTGAGCGTGTCAGGATCCGAGAGGCCTAGGAGACGCGGGCCAGTCTGCAGGGGACAGACGCCTTCACGATCTCTGTTTCCCGTATCTGTGTACATGGGCACTCGGAACGTCCTCGAGCTGAGCACCTTAGCAGCAACACAGCCACACAGCAAACGCAGGGCACAAGGCGTCCCTGGAAGCCAGTGTGCGTGCACGTCCTGGGCCTGGGGAAGCAAAGACAACGGGGAACAGCACAGCGTCGTAGGCCCGGCGCTTCTTTCCCTGGCCTGTGCGGCCCTCGACCGGCCAGCAGGACCGCACCCTGCCCGTGGTGGCCTTCCAGCTCCCGAGGACCCGTCTCCCAAGGGCCGGCGTGCACTTTGTCTGCAGTGTAAGTGCCGGAAATGAGGCCAGCCGTCCGCGCCCGGATGGGTTCCCTGCACTTCCCGGGGAGGCGGGAGGTTGCGTCTGAAGGCACAGAGCTGTAGACGCCAAACGGTTGTGGAGATCGTGGGGGAAACGCCACCTCTTGTCGCCGGTGTGGAAGACTCGGTTCCCGGGGTTCCCGGGGTGCGGTTAGCAGGGTGGGAGCGCTGCAGCTCCCCCCGCCACGAGCCTGGCCCCTGCCCTGCCAGGCCCAGATGGAGGGATGCCGATGTTTTGCATAAGAGCTGACGTTGACATGTTCTCAGATGTCATGCTGTTGGTCGCAAGGTGTGATATTTACGGATCGTAGGGAGCGTGGGAGGTGGGACTGTGTGGGGCAGGGAAGGGATAACTGGTCCCCCATAGCCGTGTCTCCTGCTGCTGCACGGGCTCCAGCAGCTTCTTCCTTCCAGGTGGACAGAGCTGAGCACGTGCTTGGGCCACATCCTGTGCACACGGAGCTGTTCTTGGGGTCGGGCGTCGCCCCATTTGCCAGTATTCAGGTGTTGGGGTCCCAGGCCCCTCCCCGAGTGCTCCGCGAGGCCTATGCACCTGAAGAAACTGAGGCCCTGGCTCCCCTTTCTCCGCTTCCCACTTCAAATGCGGGTTTTGCAGTAGAGTCTCCACGTAACTGGTTTCTTCAAACAGCTGCATGGCTCCTCCTCCGCGTGTCGGAGAGTTTTTACTTCTGTTTGTTTGCCGAAGAGCATAATGTCAGCCGAGACTCTCAGACCCTGCAGAGGTGGGCTCCCCCCAAGGGTTCCCCTGGCCTTGCCCTTGGCCCTGTTCACCGACGCCCCGCTGGCCACCTTCCTGCTCAGGCACGGGGTGGCCCTCGGGTGAGGCACCTGTCCGGGGGGATGTGGACGCCCGGCCCAGGGCATCCGTGCGCTGTCAGCCTAGTCCTGATTGGACTCAGGAACCTGCATTGGGTCAGAGGGCCTCACCGGAAACGTGTCTCCCGGCCATGTACCCAGGACCAGCGGGCATCCCCTCCCAGCCTGGAGGTCTGCTTGGTTACCCGGCTCCACGAGCAGCGTTTCCGTTGGGGCCTGCAGGTGGGACCCCGGGGCGGCAGACTCCGAGCTGTAGGCCGGCACGGAGCCAGGCTGGGCTGCGGTGCTGGGGCGTCCAGCCGCCCGAAAACGTTGAGCACGCATGGTGGGCACCCACAGCGTCCAGAGCCATGGGGGATTCGGAGGCTCCGTGAGGAATCAGAGACTGGCTTTGGCAAACCTTTAAAGCTCAAGCCCCACGATGCAGGCCGCCCGAAGACTTGGGATTTCTCAGCAGTGATTCCTGTGCTCGGTGGGGGCGGGGAGACCGTCGGATGTGGCCCCTCGCACCAGCGTGGCCCTGCTTCCAGTGGCCAGCGCTCCTGCGTGAGGGCAAAGTTCACGCCAGGATTTCGGGGCCGGTCCCCGCGGCTCAGGAGTTAGGTCCACGAGATGAGCTTTAGCGAGCTGCAGAGCATTTAGGCAGGTTGCCCGGGACAGGCGCGTGTCTGTTCCCAGCGCTGAGCCGGGCACCGGGTCCGGAGGAGCCCGCGTGAACGGCTGGGATCAGCACAACTCCGTCCGCGACCGTCCTCTTGGTGCACACTGCGTCTCGGGTGTCGCCCCAGCTGGTGCTCCTCCGCTGGGGGGCTGTGGGCACAGAAGGGGAAAGCTGGCGGGCTTGAGTGCGCATGCGGGGCTCACGCTCGCACGGGGCTTCTTGTGGCTCGGGGTTGTACGTACCGGAGAGAGGGTGTTTGGTGAGAGTTGCTCGCTGGGCGGAGCAGCTGGGGGTCTAGCTCCCCTGGAAGGGAGGGTTGGTAAGAGGCTCCAGGAATGCCCCCACAGGGTCCACCCTCCCCATCAGCGGACAGTTTCACAGCTTCGTTCCCCATGTCAAGCGTATCTCTGGCACGCGTGCCCAGTGGTCCAAAGCCTTCGGTGAATGAAGCCCGAGATCATCCCTTGAACCTGACCGCTTGTCCCGACGGTATCCCTGGTGTTCACCTGTTGTGCAGAATTACTTCCTGTTGTTTAAAAGACCGGTAGAAACACACCTTTGAGAGCAGTGAGGGCTGTTCCATCTTGGCCGAGTCTCTGGGGCGACAGATGGCCAGCGCACGGGGCCTCGGCTCTGAGCTGGCAGGAAACGTGTTGCCACGGCCTCCTCAGTGTCGTGTGTGCACAGGCTCCACAAGTAAGGCTGCCCGGGAAGGAGGTTCCCGGGAAGGAGGTGCCCGGGAAGGAGGTGCCCGGGAAGGAGGCGGGAGGCTGCCACCGCCGGGTTGGTTCTGATGGAATGAATTGTCCTGGGGGGCCCGGCCCCTGGGCAGGGATTGCCGTGGGACACATTCCCTCCTGGGAAGGTCGGGCGTGCATCCGGGAGTCACTGGTGTGCGTGAAGGGGCGGGCGCGGAGCCTGAGGTCAGGCCCCCACCGTGCAGAGGCTGTGGTAAGACCCTTTCTCCCCCCCAGCCCCAGAAGCCGGATGCCCTGGGACAGGAGGAGGGGAGCGGTCCGTGTGAGCTCACGCCTGCCCGTCCTGTGCTTTCAGGTGTGGCGGACGAGGCCGCCCTCCAGGAAGAGCGCCTTCGCAGAGGCCAGAGCGCGCTGCCCTCCCAGCCGGCCAGCACCAGCGGCCCCTCGCCGAGGTCACACGGGCCGGCCGCTCTGCCCAAACACCAGTCTCCGCCCGTCTGCGAAGAGGAGGACGAGTCGGGCAGACAGCGGGCCGCCGGCAGCCCCTGGAACCCCTTCGTGCTCTCTGCAGGTGTGCAAAGGGGCACCGGTGTGGCGCGTCCCCACGGGGACGCCCCCCTTCCCTCCCAGGACCAGAGAGGACAGAGATCGTTGCTGTGCTGTTGTGTCCTGACCTGAGCCGGTGGGGGTCGGGCGGGGGCGGGCGCCCGGTGGCGGCAGGAGGGAGGCACCCGGCTCTCGACTCCCCTCCCGGGAGCTCCCCCCGCCCCCCCCCCCCCCCCCGATTAAAACGGGACGCCGGTGTTCCACGACGGTATGACGCGTGTTGTCTTGGGCAGAGGATGACACATTTTGCTTTTACCTTAAATGCTCCTTTCTGTGAGTTTCCACTACGTGCTTGAGCCTTCATAACTTAGGGGCGCACGCCGGGCCCCTCGCCACACCTGCAGGCATCCTGCGGCCTTGGGGAGGACACGTTTTGTGTTTGCTGCCTGCCCCTCGTGCCTTCGTCTGTTTCTGGTTGAGAACAGAGCACCCCGTGTGAGGGTCCTGATGCAGCCGTCCCCCCGGGCAGAGTGACCCCGTTTCTCCGGAGCCCTGGCTCTGCCCCCCTCCGGCTTCTTGACTTGCCGTGGGTCCTTGGGGCAAAGTCCCCGTGGAATTCTGGATTGCTTCTGCGGGTCCTGCTGTGCGTGTAGCTTTGATCCTGTGTTCCCAAGTCCAGCGTCCTTTTGGTTCGAAGCGTCTGTGGCCATCTTGGTTGTCACCACTGGAGGCGGCTGTGGTGACCGTAACAGACTGTGGTGGAGAAGACCTCCGTCCTTCCCCGGTGTCGCAGTGACACGAAGGCATGTGGCCAGGCTAATTCTGTGCGCCTCAGCAGGACGTGCCGTCACGGCCGGGAAGTAGAAGGATGAGCCTCGTCCCTTTTCTCCCCCAGAACTTTCTATCTGGGAATCGCACCCCTCCAGCCTCTCCGGGCCTCCTTGGATAAGGCGGAGGGGTGCGTCAGGGTTTTGAGGAGGACAGAAAGAACGTGCCATCCCCTCGAAGGCGCACGGGGCGTTGGACCGCAGCACAGTGCCACGCGGGGTGGTGCAGACCCGGCCGCCGGCTGGGCCGTGGCGCGGTGCTAGCACAGGCAGATGGACCGTTCGCAGACCTCCGCCTTTCCCTGTGTGATTGGAAGAAAGGGCTGTATGACTTCAGAACTCATTCTGCCTTGAGTGGGCCTGTGGACATTTTCCCGGGGTTGATGGTCAGCTCCTGATCTCCAGTGGTCTTAGGGCAGGCCGGGCGGGGGGCAGCGTGGGGGGTCTTTGGGCGTCTGGGCAAGGGGCTGAGCCGGCCGTTCGCTTTGCTTGAACACCTCACCCTTGGAACGGTGATTTATTGGGCTCTGTCGGGTCGTAAGGACACCATGAGCCTTCATACCGGGTCGGAACGTCCCAGTCCCCAAGAACGAGGTGCGCAGAGATGGGCCCCCCGGAGCCTCATTCAAGCAGACGGCCGGCTCCTGCGACAGGACGTCCGCCAGTAGACCAGGCCCGAAGGGAACATCCTGAGTTCAGAACGAGGCCCATCCTTACTAGGTGAAGCCGCCCACTGCTCTGGGTCCCCGAAGGCCACGCCTGCCGAGAGCACAATGAGTTACTGCTGCCGGAGAGTCGGGAGTTCGTTTCTTCCTGTAGAAGAAACGGCTGATTCTTGTCCCTGAGAACGTGAGGAGACGTTTTTGCCCGTTTGTACCATCGGGTCCCCACCAGGCGTTGTCGCGTGCGGAAAACTAGTTGCCTGATGATCCTTAGCACGAGTCTTTACGCAAAAGAGGCGGGTGACAGGACTTCCCTGGTCACCAGACCCTTTTCCTTGGCCACGGACGGGCTGGGAGGCTGTGTTCCTGGAGCTCCGCCCGTGTCCCCCCCCCCCCCCCCCCGAGGACTTTCTGATGCTCTTGGGCCACAGGGTGTGAGGTCTGGAAGCGTGTCAGAGTTAAACGCCCCGGAGGTGAAGACACGGTTCCTTGCAGACGTCTGGGGAGCTCACGCCAGGCGCTCTGGGTGACCTCCTTACTGGAGACGGTGTAGCCGCCCCCGAGGAAGGGTCCACAGACTGAGAAGAACGTGCGACAGAATCACACAGTTGGACGGGAAGCCGGCTCAGGGCCGCCTGCCACCTTCGGGTGCTTCCTGCCAGCAGGCTGCTTTGCTTCTCTGCACAGTCCTCTTGCGGCTCTGTGGCCGACGCTGCCAACTCGGACGCCAGCCAGTAATGAAGGCGGGCCCCTCCGGGAGCTCCCCACACCGCCCCGGGCAGGACTGCCAGTGCGCTCCGGGGGGGCCCGGGGGGCCGCAGGACAGCTTCCTGCCGCGTTTCCGAGCCTCCGGGAAATTCTTGTTAAGAACGGCGCATAATAAGGAGCATGGTTCCCCAGGAGCCCCTGCTCCGCACCTCGGGGCTGGAACCGCCGCTCCACGGAGGGGTCCCTCGGAGCCCGCTGGGAGGCAGCGCGGGGACGTGATCCTTTGAGGCTGTAGGCGAGCTCTCGCCGGACCCACGCTCCTCAAGACTCTGCGTGCGTCGTTTCTGGGAGGCTCTCCCTGTGGAGGACGATCTGATTCCGGGTGCGGACGCGGCGCTGGGACAGCAGTGTGGGCGCAGGGACGGGCGTGGCGGTCCTGTGGCCCCGGCTCCCGTGGGCGGAGCAGGTGCAGGGAGGTGCGGACCGGCCTGCCGCGTCCCCGTGTTGTTCGCGGTTCCGCGGAACGACAAGCCCCCGTCACACTCGCCCCTGCTTCATTTTGGAGGACACGGGCACCTCGTGTTGCCCCGTGTCGCCTGGAGCCGGTCAGTCCTAAGGTGTGGCTGAGCGTCTGTCCCGTGCGGATCCCCCGCGCCGCGGGTGCCCCAAGAGCATGGAACTGTGTGGAAGGAAAATTATCATTCAACAAGAAGAAGACTTCACGAACGAAAGAATAAACTTGACCGTTTTTCCCTTTTCCTTTGTTTGGCCTGCAGAAGGCGCCTTACCCAGGACGCTGTGGGACGCTTGGCTTTGCAGAGGGCAGTGTGGCACCGTGGGACGTGTGCCCTGCGTCTCACGCCCGCGTCCGCTTGGGCAGCTTGGGTGCGATACTAACCCAGGCGGCTAACCTGCTTCTCTGCCCGCAGCTCCCACCGGGGCTTTCAGACGTTTCTCTCTGGGGGGGGGGGGGGGTGTCTTACTGCGTCCTCGCTGCCTTGAGCTTCAGGTGGCCAAGGGGCCGTCTCCCGCAGGCTTTTCCCTGAACACAGGACCCGGTAAGAAACCGCCAGTGGCTCTTACGACGGCCCACGTGTACCCGATGCCCCGCAGACCCCGGCCGCGCTCACGTCATCTGTGCGGTGTGGTGGCTGTCGGCCTCCAACTCACACCCCTGCACGGGCGTCCCTCTGTTCTGCAGTTTCGATCCCTGAGCATCCGAGGGGGGTTTCTTTCCTCATAATCCCGCTCTGCTTTGTCTTGGGGGGGCCTCAGGGAAAGCTCGCTTTGCGGAGGTTAGGAGCTGACCTCCCACCGCCCTGCTGGGTGGTTGCCGACTCCCCTCAAGGTTTGCGCCATGGGTGTGGCTGGGGGGGGGACCTGGGAGGGGGCCTGCCCGTCAATGTGGAGCCTCCCCACCGCCCCGAGCACTTGGCTCCCTTGGTTGGAGCCCTGGGCATGCGTGCAGCTCCTGTGTAGACGTGTTTGAGTCAGGGCAGGGGGTTCCCATCCAGCATCTGTTCCCTTGCGTGATTCCAAAGAGGATCCCCAAGCAGACAGTGGCTGTTGGGGCAGATAAAACTTTCTTGGCTCAGCTCTGGGAACTTGCTTCCAGACCGACCAGAGAGCCCCCCGCCGGGCACCTTGAGGCTCTGCGACCGGTTTGCAGCGGTCTTCAAAAGGGGTGCTTGTGTGCAGTATGTGTGAGGGTCCTGGGGCCGCGAGGCCTCCGGCCGGTCAGTGTCCCATGTGCCCCAGGTGCACGGGCCAGGCACCTGCCGGGCGGGATGTGTTCAGCAGGGGCCGGTCGCAGGTGCACACGCGCCACATCCCCGAATCTTGTCATTTGAGCCGAAATCCCTTTAGTTTGTCTCAAGTTGCTGTTCTGTCATCCTAAAATTTAAAATGCCTGGTAGCAAGAGAGGCATTGTAATAGGGAATGGGAACGAGGAGTTGCCTCCCCGCCCCGTGCTGCAACCACAAGTGCCCTCTGGGAGAGGGGCTGGGGCTGCGGGGGCTTCGGGGACCCTTCTGGGTCAGGTGTTAGGGTTTCGTGACCGGACCAGGGGCACAGGCTCCCCGTGGTGGAGGCAGGAGAGCCTCACAGGCCCTGGCAGCCTGCCCCACGGCCCGCAGTGTTCTTCTGGGTCCTTCTCTCCGCCACCCTCGGTCGTCTCGGCGAAGGCGGCCCGGGCGGCGGCATTTGTCTCCCTTGGTGCTGGTGGGCTTCCCCGAGCCTCGGACAGGAGCACCTGTGTCTCGGTGGTAGGTCAGCACGTTCTTCTCCTTCTCCCTCTCGGGTTATTTTCCGAGTAACTGAGTCTGGCGGGCGGAGGGGAGGCCACCGTCCCCCTCTGCGCAAGGAGCCTCTGAGACGTTATGCCCACCGTGAGGCCGCGGCTCCTGCGCAAGGAGCCCTGCGGTCGGCCGGGCCTCCAGCCACGCACACGTGCGGCCCCTGGCCCCTCCTTCCTGCGTGTTCGTGGGGGCCCATTGTGGGAACCATTCCCTGTGGAGGTTCCTCCAGGAAGACCGGGTACCTCCGACCGGTAGTCACATCCGATACAGGACACGCCGACACGTCCCCAGACCGGCTCTGGTTCCCTGCTCGACTCTCGGGGCTGTTCTCCCTCCGTCGTGCCCTGGATCGTGGCGTTTGGGCCCCGTGCCCTGGACTCGCCTCAGGCGAGGTTGTGCGTGAGCCCCGCCCTCGCCCCACTGGGGGGTCAGCCCTTTGCCTTCGTCCCGCTCAGAACTCCGCGGCGGCTTTCCCAAATGCTTGGCCCGGGCCCGCGTGGTAGCCCCGGCGAGACACCGTGATGCCCGGGCTGCGGGGGAACGTGGCGGCTCACGTGGGTCGGTGAAGGCCTGGCCGCATAAATACAGCTTTCGTTACCTGGATCCGGCATCCAGCCCGCTTGCGGGCTCAGCCGAGGGCTCTTCTAGCTCGTTGACGGACCGACGAAGCGCCAGGTGCTTGGCCGCTTCCTTTCCGGCCCTTTGGACGAAACCTCGAGGGGGCGCCTCCCACACGTTAAGCAGTCGACACGGGAGAAGCGGAAGGTCCGCGTCCTCAGGCGAGACCTGGGGACGAACACCCCAGAGCCCACGGACACAAGCCCGGCCCACAGCAGGGCTTGTCCCGGCAGACGGGACTCGGGTCTGGCCAGTGCCGGAGGAAGCTTGTCCCCAGGGTGGAGTCAGCCCTGCCGGGTGGGGGTGCGAGGGTGCACAGGGGTGCGAGGGCCCAGGGGTGCAGGGGCACGGGCGTGAGGGCCGTGGAGGGGCGAGGGCACAGGGGTGAGGGCTGCGCAGGGGCAAGGGCCGTGTGGAGGCACAGGGGTGGGGGCTGCGCTGGGGCGAGGGCCTTGTAAAGGGTGCAGGGGTGTAGGCGCACAGGTGTGAGGGCTGTGTAGGGGTGCAGGCTGCCTAGGGGTCCAGAGGCGCAGGGGCGAGGGCCACGTAGGGATGTGGGGGTGCAGGAGTGAGGGCTGTGCGGGGCGCAGGGTGGGGTCGTCCTGGGGAGAAGTGGGGACAGCCCGACTGTCCGTGTTAACGTGGGTGAGTGTTTGGAAGCGCGTGCCTCTTGGTGGGGACGCCGCTGCCCTTCGGAACAGTGTTTCACAAGCCGTGTTTCCTTAGGACTCAAAGAAGGTGGCAAGAGGAAGAAGCCGAAGCAGAGGGACGAGTCCAAGAAGAAGAAATCGACCAAAGGCAAGCACTAGGCAGACTCGCGGCCGCGCGCCTGCTGCGGGAGCTGGCGCCCGGCCCTCCCCGTGCCGTAGTGCGAGGCGCGCACGGGTTAGGTAGCGGCACCGCTTGGCCACCGTCCCCACACCGCAGCTTCTTGGCTCGGGGACGGCAGGAGACGGGAGTGACGGTCGTGGGCGGAGCCTGTCCGCACTGTCCTCGCGTCTCCCGGCCCTGGCCCTCAATCCGACAGCGGCTCCCCTGAGGGGGTCGGGGACCCGGCTCCTTCCTTGCGACTGTCGAACACGATGCCGACTGCTGAGCTGTTGTAGCGTCAGAGGTGTGACTGGTGCAGGCGGGTGATGGAGTGTGTGTCCACGGAATGCCTTTCTCTCTTCCCGGCGGGAGAGTCCTTGGAGCTGGCACGTAGTTAGGGGCGGGTGACGTCGTCGCACATCCTGCATGGAGTCCGCACCCGCCAAGGGTCTTCCCTCCGGGTTACAGGGTGTCCCAGCCGCCTCCCTGGGGGCCCGTGGGTGAGTCTCTAGATACAAAGTCATTCCTTAAATTTACCGGAGTTTTAAGCTCCGAGGAGCCCAAACCTGACTTCGAATATTGTTTAGTTTTTGCAAATTCCATCTTTTTCTCTTGGACCCATGATTCTCCTTAGCACATGCACAGGACCCTGCAGAATTTTGTTTGGTAATCCCCTCTCTGCTCTTCGTTTGGGTCATTCTGGGGAGACACACGTGCGGTATTCACACACACACACACACACACACACACACACACACACACACTCAGATTGGAACGAGGGCGCTGAAGAAAATATTTCAGTTGTTAACATTGGCTCCTCTAAAAACATCGTTTATTTCCTAGCAGTTTTTTTCTGTCCACTTTCCTGCACTTACTTCTTTGCGTGATCAGCTGCTTCTTAACCCTTTGGTTCTACTGACTCGATCCGTGCCACGCCTAACCTTTTCTGCGCGCTTCCTGCCCAGGCCTTTCCTCCGTAACACAAGGGCCAGCTCACACCGCTTGGAAATGGGGGCTCGGGGCAGAGCTTTGACGTGGTGTGAGAATGCCGCTGTCGTGAATGTGGCAGCCAGCGGCCCCCGTGGCCCCTGTAGCCAGCCGCGTCATGGGCGTCGTGGGTGTGGAAGCCAGAAACGAGTGTAACTTTGCGACTCTGAGATGACTGTTAGGGGAGGGGTGCTTTGTTTTGTTTGGCTTTGGCAGGGAGGTGGTGTGGACTGGTATTACGGCTTACCGTGGAAAATGTACCCATGAAAACATACTGTATTTTAAGTGCTATCAGCAGAAATAAAACGTAAGCGCCGTCTTGGACTGCTGGCTTGCCGTCATCATTGACGTCCGCTAGTTACACCGTTATTAGCGATCGGAAAGAAAACCAGCCATAATTGTCATTTCAATCATGAAAGATAAAGTGGTAATTAGGGCAAGAACCTGGGTTGGGAGCTGCATTACTGTGAGATGAAGTGTTACTTTATTTATTTGTTTTAAAATTTTTATTTATTTTTGAAAGAGAGAGAGAGAACGTGGGGGGGAGGAACAGACAGAGAGGGAGACACAGAATCTGAAACAGGCTCCAGGCTCTAAGCTGTCAGCACAGAGCCCGACCTGGGGCTCGAACCCACGAACCACCAGATCATGACCCGAGCTGAAGTCGGGCGCTCAACCGACCGAACCCCCAGGCGCCCCTGAAATGTTAAAGACCACACTGCCGCTGATTGACCCTGTGGGAGCCCAGTGGCCTGGCTGGCAGCATGGGGGAAGCTGGGGAGGTGGGAGGCACGGACTGTTGCGACCTCCTGGCTTGGGGGTATGTCCTGATCCGGGTCCCGCTGCAAACCATGGGCTTCTGCCGTGGCCCCTGGCGGACCTGGAGCCTCTCCCAAGGGCGCGTTTGGCTCATGGGTGCATCTCAGGCACTTCCACACCAGAATTCGCTCTCGGTCCCTGGGGAGGGAGGTGGCTCAGCGGGCGCGAAGCAAGTTTCGCAGCCCTTGACCTCACTGCTTCAGCGCCGGTCGTGTGGGGGACAGCGTCTGTGTGGTGGCGTCTTCCAGCCACGCCTGGAACAAGCGTGCCACCCCTGCGGGCGGGCGGCCCACGTCCACAGGCCGTCCCCAGTAACGCTGCCCTCAGCGAGCAGAGGCCCACTGGCTGGGGGAGCTCGGTGAGTACCTGCTTCCCCGGCGGGGGCGGGGGGGACCACACAGCTGCCTGGGACGCACGGCGCCCCGAGGGCCCGGGGTGGGCTGGTGAGCGTGTGAGCTCACGCCATCACCCCTGCTCCACCGCCACCCAAGCAGGCTGCCATCCCGGGGGCCTGGGTGCCGGTGCCCGTGCTGGGGCCTGTGCTCAGAGCGGCCCTGCTGTCTGCTGACCTCCCGGAGGGGGCTCCTGGGCGCTGGGCCAACATCAAGGGTGATGGAGGGAGGGGGGGCCTGGCCTCTACCAGCATCCTCATCGAGAGGAGCCCCATTTGGGGACAGGGGGTGTGGGACCAGGTGGGGAGGTGGTCCTGGCCGCGAGGAACCCCCACATACTCCAGGGCCGTCCGCCCCCCCTGCCCCCACGTTAGCAGGATCAAGGGCTTTGAAGAAACACTTTATGTTGGTGCATGTTTATTTTGAAACCCTTGCGTATTCACAGGAAGTTGCACAGGCGGCACACAGGGGTCCCGTGTGGCCTCACCCGGTCCCCAGAGCCATGGGCCAGCATTAGACCGGGAAAATGACACGGTCCCCTCCGAGAAAGGTGAGACCGTGACGCTAACAATCACGGTCCCGGGGCTTCTGACTTGGCCCATCCCACCAGGCGCAGAACCTTCTGTCTGCTCACTCCTCCGAGGGCGCCTGCCCCCACGTTGCTGGGGCAAGAGTGAGGCCAGGCTCACGTGGTCCTCCAAGTAGGCCGTGGAGTCTGGGCGTCCCGTGTCTCCGGGCCTGGAGCTGCGGGGACAGGGCGGCAGGAGACGGCGACACGGGCATAGGGCCCCTTCCCAGGCCTCCCTGGTTTGGGTCTGCTTCACGCCTGTCCCTCCGGCTCCTACAGACCCTGCTGGCCGGGACCGGCACAGAGGGTCACCGCAAGTGTCCTATTCACTCTCGCCTGCTCCCGGAGAGCTACCTCATGCTTCCCGCTTCCTGGTGCTCCCCGTGGTGCTCCCCACTTTCCTGTCCCCACCTGCCCCCCCCCCACCCCTTTGAAGTGCCGTCCACATGGTTCTCAGCTGAATGGGGGATGGCCAAGAGCCCCCTCCCGGGGCTGTGCCCCCTGCAGCTGCCAGGGGGAAGGTTCTAGAACTTGACGTGGCGTGGGTGCTGAGGCAGGTGCCTCTGTCTCCTTGTCACCAGCTGAAGCGTCACCGTGGCCCAGCTCGAGACGCGCTCTTGGAGGGGCAGGCTGGCTCCTCGCTGCGCCCGACTCGCCGCTTCTCAGGTGGACCTGGACGCCATCGATGCTCGTCCCCAAACCAGTCCGGCGTCTGGTCACAAGTTAGGACTGTTCTCACAGGGGCACCGAGGCGGCCACCTCCCGAGGGATGGGGGTGTCACCGAAGATGCCCGCCCGCCCTCCATGCTGCAGCTCTGGCCCCCGCGTGGCTCCTGCACCCCCGGCCCGGGCGACGGACAGGCTAATCACTGCTGGCAGCAGCCGGTGCGTCAGCCTTCATTCTTTGCCTTTGTCTCTGAGGTTTTTATAGGTTTCGCTTGATCGACAGCATTCATTCTTAGTGAACAAACGGAAGTCAGCTTTTATGGCATGAAAATTGTTGTTTCTCTGACCGGCTAGCCATTACACGGTGACACAGGACCATGAATCTTCCTGTTCCTGAGAGTGAGTTTGATGTACGGGTGGCAGACAGCCGTCTGGTCTGGAAGGGTGGGGCTGCACTCACAGGAACCCTGGTTTTTCGCTGACTGAGGGCCCGATTTGGGGACATCCCCTCCCAGCTTGATGGAGCCCGGATGGGAGAGGGCCGGGGTGCGGGGGAGGGGTGGGACCCTCCAGTCCACTGCCTGCTCCCCGTTTCCCTGTACCGCTCTGCCTCCCCACCCCTCCCCCCGCCCTGCTCCCGTGACCCCAGGGCAGCAGGCCCCAGCCCAGCGGCCCTCAGGAGAGGGCAGGGCCGGCCTTCCATGAGGCCACAGTTCTCAGGGAGGCTTACGGTATCGGGACGCCGAGGGCGCTCGGCTTTCTCCTTGTCCTTTTACAAAGGAAGGCCCAGACCTCAGGATGTCCCAGTCGATTCCCAGAGGCCACAGAGCTGGGCACGGTGGCATCTGGCTGTTTGATGCCAGGCTTCTGCTCCTCCCGAGCAAACCCTAGGGACTGCATGCTTCCCTCCACACACACTGAGCATGCTCTCCGCTTTCTTGCATGGGGTGCTATGAAGACCAATTTTTCCAGGTCCGCTGTGGGTCTGTGAGGTGCATCTTGTATGGAAAATGCTGATAACGCCTCTCCTTCCCAGGGCTCTGGCTTTTTCCAAGGACAGACCCCACAGTGGCCGACTGCTTTCTCTTTCTGGTCTACCAGGGCACTTGGAGATTTTCAGTCTTGTCTTGCAGTCCGTCCACCGAAGCCACATCTCAGGACACCCTGGATCGCATCCCACCTGTCCAGAGGGATGCCAGCGTTGATGATTGTGACGAATGTGTGTGTTTAACCAGGGCTGTTCCAGGACTTGGAGTAATTCCAGGGTGCCGGCCTGGGCCTGGTGCGCATGCATGAGGGACGGCTCAGCAGAAAGCTCTGGCCTATGCACGCCCCATCCCACAGGAGAGCACTGAGGGTCCCCATGTGACGCCAGAAGCGTAGGATATGCCATGAGAGGGAGGTCATCTTACTCTTAGGGACCAGAGACATGAAAATCCTTTGGGAGAAACTGAGGGGCCATACAGATAGGACGAGAAGGCAACACAACTGCTCCACATTCGCGTTTCCCAGGGTAACTGCAGGCCTAATTTCCGGATGACCAACAAAGGCAGGAAACCAGGTCACCCTTCTCTCTTCCTGGGCCAGCTTCTGCCACCAACTCCTTCCAGGTCCCCACTGCCATTGGTCTAGTGGAGGAGAGGCCACCAACAATGAGTCAGTCTACCCATCCACCGATGCACCCATCTATCCATCCACCCATCATCATCTGTCCATCCATCCATCCACCCACCCATCATTCATCTGTCCATCTATCCATCCACTTAGCCACCCATTATCTATCCATCCACTCATGCATCCATCCATTCATCCACTCATGCATGCATCCATTCATCCATCCATCATTCCACCATCCATCCATGCACCTATCCATTTACTCATCTGTCCATCTATCCATCCACTCATCCATCCACTCACCCACCATCCATCCATCCCATTGTCTATTCATCCACTTATCCATCCACCCACCCACCATCCATCCACCCATCCCATTGTCCATTCATCCATCCATCCACCTATCCACCCACCTGTCCACCCATCCACTCATGCATGCATGCATCCATTCATCCGTCGATCCACCCATCCATCCATGCACCCATCCATCTACTCATCCATCCATCTGTCCACCCACTCATCCATCTACCCATCCACCATCCATCCATCCAGTCCATCCATCCAATCCATCCATCCATCCATCCATCCATCCATCCATCCCATTGTCTGTCCATTCACTCATCTATCCATGCCATTGTCCATCCATCCACCCGTCTACTATCCATCCATCCATCCATCCATCCATCCATCCATCCATCAATCCTGTTGTCCATCCATCCATCCTTCCACCATCCATCCACGCACCTATCCACTTATCCGTCCTTTTATCCATCCATCCATCCATCCATCCATCCATCCATCCATCCACTCACCCATCTATTCATCCCATTGTCTATCCATTTATCTACCTAGCCACCTACCCACCCACCCACCCACTATCCATCCATCCATCCACCTATCCACCCACCTATCCATCCATCCTCCCATCCACTGATGCATGCATGCATCCGTTCATCCATCTATGCATCCACCCATTTGTCCATCCATCCATTTACCCACCCACCATCCGTCCATCCCATTGTCCGTCCATCCATCCATCCATCCACTGTCCGTCCATCCACTATCCATCCATCCACTATCCATTCTTTCATCCATCCATCCATCCATCCATCCCATTGTCTGTCTGTCCGTCCATCCATCCATCCATCCATCCAACCCATCCATCTATCCACTCACCCATCCACCCATGCATCCATCCATCATCCATCCACCAGTCCATCTACCCACCGTACACCCACCCGTTGTCCACCCACCTAATGCACACTGTGTCCCACATGTGTGAAGCATGTTGGAGACATAGCTGTATGAGTTGCACCCCCACCCTGCAGAGGGGACAAGAAGTGATGCCCCCTGTCCCCAGGCAGGATAAGTCACCCCTAGCCCTACCCTTGGTACGCCCCCAGTTATGGCCTCAGTGCAGGAGGAATTCAGAGGGGCACTGCTGGTGGGGGATTGGGGAGCTTTGCAGGTGGGTTTTGGAGGGCGGAGGCAGCCAGGCACATGTTGAGGAAGGGAGAACGGCCTAAACCAAGGTGTGGGACGCAGGCTGAACCCGAAGGAGGGGAGGATTTGGGGCGGAGCAGGAGGAGGTGAGGCTGCTGGAGGGGTGGGGCGGGAAGGGCGGGTTGAGGCAGCCTCCGGCAACAGCTGGTTTGGACTTGGTGCTGAGGGCAGAGCACGTGGCGTCGCGGGAGCCCGGCAGGGCCAGCCTGGCCTGGATGCAGACGGTTCCCAGGAGAGGACGGTTGGCTGCCACTTTCCTGCCGGGCTCGAGGGCTGGGCTGCCATCAGCAGTGGGGGGTTGGGCCAGTGACGGGCCTGGCCTGAGGACCGCGTCCATGGTGAGCAGTGGTCACGTGTCACTTGGCGGATCTTCTCCCACCTGATGGTGGCTGTCACTTGATAGGATCACCCTTGGGTCTGGGAGTCCCGAGGCCTTGCTTCCTGTCATTCACCCGCCTGGATCAGGGCTTAGGGAGCAGCCAGTGAGGAGCCAGCCCAGAGTCTCAGCCTGTGAGAGTGTGCATAGGTCCTCACTGACCACCTGGCAGGACAGACGAGGCCCCACGCGGCCTGCTGTCCCTGCTCTAGGCGGGTCCCACACCGTCCACCTCAGGTGCGTGCTGAGCAAGGCTGGAGTCGTGATGGAAGCAGCAGCAGGGGTGGGCTGACTGCTCTGAAGAGAAGGCACCGAACGCAGAGCCGTCTGAGGGACAAATTCATTGCTCCCGGGCACAGGACCAGTTGGGCCACGAGGCCGTCCTCGCTGAGTCTGGTACGGTCTCCTGCTACCCCCAGTTGGCCACAGCTGACTGCCTGCCCAGCCCTTCCCCAAGATGCCATGGCATCTGCAGGGGTTGATGGTGGCCCCAGAAATGTATGTCCACATCCTAACCCGGGACCTGTCATTGTCACCTTGTGTGGAAACCGGGTCTTTGTGGCCACAATTCCAGCTGAGGCTCTTGAGATCGTCAGGATCGTTAGGATGGCCCTAAATCCAGTGACAGGTGTACTAGGAAGGAGAGGGGGATATGAGACACAGACCCTGACAGGAGGCGGCCACGTGGAGACTGAGGCTGAGACCCGGTGACATCGCCACGAGCCCGGAGATGCCTGGGGCCCCCAGGAGCAGGAAGAGGCAGGAAGGGGGAGCTTCAGACGCCTGGATCTCAGACCACCCAGACTCCAGACCTGCTCAGGGATAGCAGGGGGGTGAGCCTGCGTGAGCGCGCAGCCCGTGGCGTTTGTTAGGGCCACCCCAGAGGCTGACGCCATCTGACCGCAAACCGGTAGGAGGAAGGACCCTGCTCTCAGAGATTCGTCTCCGGATGTGGATTCCGTGGCCAAATACTTGAGCGTCCCAACTTTAAAACCCCAGATCAAACGTTTCCTGGAAGATTCCATGTATCTATGTAGCTTAGTGGGACTTTTTCTTTACGAAGGACCTCACAAAGGAAAATGGCCACCTAAACACAGCGAGTCAATGTGGAGCATTTGGAGATGGTGTCTTATGCTGCGGTATTTTCTGTGGCCACAGGAGGGCGCCTCCATAAAGGAAAACAGGACTGGACAGAAGATCCACCCCTGCCCCGCACACGTGTCCGACGCACGCATACGCTCACACGCACGCACACTTGTCACACGCACACACGCACATGTGCACACACAGAGTAAATTAGCCTTAAACCCTAATGTTCAAATTAATCAAGACTCAAATGGGTTGGAGGGGGAGGGGACCAAAGCCGATACCTTATCCCCCGCCCCCCCCCCCCCAATAGAGCAAAATAGTTTCGCTGGAGAGTGGGGCGTTTCTCTTGTTGAGCATTTACCATCTAGTCTCATAACCTTATAAATAACACGTCAAAGGATTCACAAGAACACAGTTTGAAAAGATAAAATTAGGCCGTACCAGAAGTTTGGGGTTTTTTCCCTACACCCACATGCCAAGAACATTCCCACATTTTTTACCCCGGTGACATCTGACAAATGGTAATTTGTGGTTTCCTGGACTAACAGGGAAAAATAAGACCTGTCGTCAGTGTTTCTAGCTCCTTCTCTGTCTCGTAAGCCGTAGGACTCCAGCCGGTGGACCTGGCCCTCAATCGGTGGAGACGGGCAAAGAGCAGGTCTGTGCCGGAGCCCTGACGCCCGAGAGCAGACCGAGTCGTTTCAAGTTCGTGCGGCAGGACCGGTCCCGGAACTGCTTGGGAGCCCTCGGTGTGAGGCGTAGCTGTCTCGTTGTCTAGACTTTCACAACTAGTAATAATACCCTGGTAAATAGTGCAAGTGTTCATTTCCCCTCCGCTTTTGTTTCTTACCTGAGTACATGGTGTCTTTCATTCCCAACACTTCGTAACGTCAAAGATGTGACTTCTGGTGTCCCCCACCGCCCTTCCCTTCCTGCCAAATCCTTATGGAAACCAAGGCAAAAAAAAAAAAAAAAAAAAAAAAAAAAAAATTCAAGCTGCTGGAAAAGGTAAAATAAAGGGAAAGAAAGCAAAGGTGAAGTCCCAGGCTATCCCGATACCAGTAATGCTCCAGGGAAAGCCGTCAGTCTGTCCTCACCCCCCAATTCCTGCTTAAAACCCACAAGGAGGACTTTGAAACATGTTACGTGCTCGGATGTGCCTGCCGTGGCCTCTTCCTCGCAAAACAAAATCTCCCGTCAATACCCACGAAAACCCACCGTTGTCACCAGCCCGTCTGGGTAAACACATTCTTCTCGTTTTGCTTGGTTTCCGTTTCGTTAAGCATTACGCTTCAGATGGTTTGAACTGAAAGTAGCAATATATTATCGTAACGGGGGGGGGGGGCAGTGCACACGTGCTTCTCTGTAGCTGTAAAAAACATGCTTCATTTGGGAGTGGGCAGGCCTCCCCGGCAACACTCTTCCAGCTCCCCAATCTGGTGTTTGTGTTCTGAACGGGTTAGGTATCAAGAGGCCGTAATGTGGTCACAATGCAAAACATACATATCTATAGATATCTAGCACTAGAAATCAGAAAATAAGTTTTGTCTAGAGACAAATTAATCTTTCCACCCCTTTTATGGACTCTTCAATCTGCTTTAATCTTTAGGTGCACTGACAAATACTTAGCTGTAACTACAAAGCATCCGGGGAGAATATAAGCATGAGTCAGACTTGCCAGCTAAATACATTTCATTAGAGGTGATGGACAACCAGCTGCCTTTCCGATCGGGAGGCTGCCTTTTCACACATGGACTTTTATTTCTTACGTATAATGTCTGTAGTTTAACATGGCTTTTGAATGGAGCGTCTGTAGTCAGATCAGAATAACGGGACCCACCCCACGCTGCTCACTGGCTAATGTGAACTTCCTTCCGCATACACCTCACCTTTGTGCTCTAGATTTGCCAGAAGGGACACTGGACTCTTGGCACAGGTTACGTTTATCATAGGCAGCTTAGAAGGAGTTGGGATTAATTAGGGAATGCCTCCAACGTCAGACCTCAGATGAAACTGCAAAACAGAAGTTGTTAGTCTTTAGCAAGTAAGCATCTCGTAGAGTAAGATCCCTTGAATGAAATGGTAATTGATATATATACTTTCATGAGGACGCAGATTAACACTCCAGACGTTTAAAATTTGATGCAAATAGCGGCGTATTATAGCTGCCGCAAAAAATCATAGAATTTGACGTCTGGAGCATTACCACAGGATGACAGAGCGGTCAGTTAAAATACAGTGTTGCTAAAGGTGTGCGTGGGGATTTAACCCTGTCAGTTGATTGCGTTTTAAAAGCCGTTACCGAGAGTTCAGTATGATTGGAAAACCTTGAAGGCTGACTTAAAAATCTAGGAATCTCTGACGCAAGTGGTCACGCTGGTGTGACGGGCCCTGGGCAGCCAGCTCGGGGTCACGGCCCTCAGGGCGGCTGGTCCTCGTCGGTCACCCACCATCTGCAGTGATTCACAGGAATACAGTTACCAGGAATTTGAGGGATTTCCCTGAACTGGGAGTCTCGTCTCCTTTCTACATTTGATTCCGATGACACAGTGTGTGTTTCGATGCACTCATGTTCACAGGGTCGACACGAGGGATGGCAAGCCCCGGACGGCACCTGGGGGCGCACCTGCCGTCCCCCTCTCTTTTCCAGTTTTTGGTTGAAAACGCATCTTTTTCGGTGTGGAAGGGGTGTGGTAGGTGTAAGAAATGTGTGTCTGGAAAACGATCTGCTGATTCTGAAGCGACAACGGGGCGGGGCGCCCGCCGTCCACACCGTCGGGGGAGGCGGTCTGTGGCTGCGGGAGCCCTGGCCGTGGTGCTGGCGGCTCCTGTGCATCTGGCCCCTCACTCTGCCCACAGAGGGCCCACCGCGTCCGCTCGCACTCAGGGCCGCTGGGGCCCCCGGAGAACCTGAGGATGGAAGAACGGGGGTCTTCGGAGCTACACCTGGTTTGGTCTGCGGGACGGTCTTCCAAAACCCCCCTGAGGCCCGGGGGCCCCTGCTGCCCTTCCGGGAGGGGGCTGGGTGGCGACGTCCCCATTGGAGCCTGTCACGTCCTCCACAACAAAGATCGGGTGAAGTCCTGACCCCCAGAGTCTGTGAAAGTGGCCTCACGGCAAGATCAGAGTGACGGAGCCAGAGCGGCCCAGGTCCCATGCCCGCTGCTCTGATGCAAAGGCCACGTGACAGGGGAGGCCGAGGTGGAGTGACAGGGCCAGAGCTGAGCGTCGCCGGCAGCAGCGGGAGGCGGGAAGGGCCTGCTGGAACCTCTGGGGGTCTCAGACTTCTGGCCTCCAGACTGAGCGGGACATTTCTGTCCCTGTTTCAGTGGCCCAGTCTGTGGTGCTGTGCTGTGGTGGCTCCGATGGATCAGGATGCAGGGCTCAGGGCGCAGGGCTCAGGGTGCAGGCTCGGGGCTCAGGGTGCTGGGTGCAGGCCACAGGGCTCAGGAAGCAGGGCTCAGGGTGCAGGGTGCCAGGGCTCAGGGTGCAGGGTTCAGGGCTCAGGGTGCAGGGCACAGAGCTCAGTGAGCAGGGCTCAGGGTGTGGGCTCAGGGTGCTGGGTCCTGGGCTGGGTGCAGGGCTCAGCTGGGTGCACCCAGGGTGCTGGGTGCAGGGTGCAGGGCTCAGGGAGCAGGGCTCAGGGTGCAGGCTCAGGGCTCAGGGTGCTGGGTGCAGGGCACGAGGCTCAGGAAGCAGGGCTCAGGGTGCAGGGCACAGAGCTCAGTGAGCAGGGCTCAGGGTGTGGGCTCAGGGTGCTGGGCACAGGGCTCAGGGTGCTGGGTCCTGGGCTCACAGCTCAGGGCTCAGCACGTAGGGGGCAGGGCACAGGGTGCAGGGCTCAGGGCAGGGCTCAGCACGCAGGGGGCAGGGCTCGGCGCACCGGGGGAAGGGCTCAGGGCCTAGGGCGCAGGGCGCAGAGTTGGTCTCTGGAGGCTCTGGTTTTGTTGGGGCATATTTGCATTGGGGACGAGGGTCGAGGGTCGTTTCCTTTGGCGACTCTGCTCATTGTGCCCCATGGTGGTTTTATCACCGCTTTTCCCTGGATGCTCACACTCTCTTGAGAGGTGTTTTCTGTTCTGCTCAGCCCACACCCTAGAGAAAGTGCCAGATGGAGGCGAAAGGCGAGCGGGAGCAGGCTTATGCACTCCAGTTTTGAGGCCACATCCATGGGCCTGGGGCTCGTTTGGGGCCTGGCCAACGGGCTACACATCCCTCGTGTCTGCCTGGCGGGCATCTCCCTGGCGCCCCTTCGTCAGTGCTGGGACAACAAAAGGCATCTCCTTGAGGCCTCCTTGGGTGCCCTCTCAACGTGTGCACAGGTGGGCGTGGGAGGGGACCCTGGCCTTTAGGGCCGCTTAGGTTGCCGGAACATGACCCGCTGAGGAACGGGGAACATGCGTTTGTCAGTGATCATTGAAATAGACGGTCGTAGGTCTTTTAAGAAAAGTTGAACTGGACGATTTTCTTCAGTTTTAACTTACGTTTTTAAAAAATACTTTTTTTTTTTTAAGTTCACGTATTTATTTTTGAGAGACAGAGAGACAGAGCATGAGCAGGGGAGGGGCAGGGAGAGAGGGAGACGCAGAATCTGAAACGGGCTTCAGGCTCTGAGCTATTAGCA
This sequence comes from Leopardus geoffroyi, assembly GCF_018350155.1. Classification (NCBI taxonomy): domain Eukaryota; kingdom Metazoa; phylum Chordata; class Mammalia; order Carnivora; family Felidae; genus Leopardus; species Leopardus geoffroyi. The sequence continues at coordinate 168,283,681 of NC_059331.1, forward strand.
CAGAGCCCAACACGGGGCTGGAACCCACAAACTGTGAGATCATGACCTGAGCCAAAGTCGGACGCTTAACTGACTGAGCCACCCAGGCACCCCTAACTTATGTTCTTAAATGAAAAATCATGAGATGTATCTTTATCAGGTCACTAGGCAGCTGAACCCGGAAGCCGAGGAAGGAGAGGTTTGAGGGACGTTGTGGTCCGGGTGGGGACGCGGCAGGAGTGGGGGCAGATCCTGGGTGTCCCTCCCCAGCGGCGCTGGGGGGCCTGTCCTTCTCACTGAGACTATCACTGATTCAGCGCAGGTGGCCTTGGGGAGGGCTTGGGTCAGGCACCGGCTGCCCGCCTGTTGTTAGGGCACCGTTTTCCCATTTGGGAGTAATTTGGGCTTGAGAGATCACATTCAGTAGGGAAATTCACTCATCAGTTTGCTGGCTCCTTACCTTTGCTCTGGGCTTCTGTCTCGTGGGGCAGTGGGGACCCTGCGTGTCCCTGGTGTCTCCGTAGTCAGGAAAAGGGGGAGAAGTGGGCGGAGTCTCCTGGAGAGGCCCCCCCAGTGGCCACCCTTGTGGGCAGAACCAGGCAAGGGGAGGTGTGCCCGAGGGGGGTGGCCAGGGGCAGCAGGCCTTAGGGCACGTCCCGACCGGGTTTCTAAAACGCTTTTTATTGAAGAATAACCCACATACCAGAAAATACACACAGCAAAGGGTGCAGCCCACGCAATTTTCATGCGGAGCAACCAGCACCCAGGACCAGAGGCCGAGAGCGCCCGGGCCTCGGCCAGCAGCAGGGACGCGCTCAGTCTGTTCTCTACTTCAGTGGGATCGCCCGCCGGTGTAGGACACCTGCTGTGGGCCCGCGACCACCGGGCACTGTGCCCACTTCCCGTGGCTACCGTAGTTGGTGGCCCACACACAGCCTCACGGCCACCTCTCAGTTCTGCAGGGGGAGTGCGGGGCTGTTGGCGGGGTCTGATCCTTGTAGGAACTGGGGCCCTTTTCCTCGCTGGCGGTGGGTGGGTACCGGACGGACCGGGAACAGGGGTGGGGGAGGGGCGGGGGGAGGGCCTGGGTGTGGGGGGGTAAGGGTGGGCGGGGTCGCGGCAGCGACTGGACCCGGAACAAGGGTGCGGGTGGGCGGTGGCGGTGGGGGCGGGGGCAGGGGCTGGGGGGGACGGGCCTGTGAACAGGGGTAGGGGTGGGGGTGGGGGGCCGGGTCGGAAACAGGCGTGCGGTGGAGTGGGGTGGGGGCGGGGCCAGGATACGGGGGTGGGCTCGGGGCGAGGGTGGGCTCAGGTGGGAGCGGGCCGGGAACAGGTGTGTGCGTGTGAGCTGGTCCCCGCCCGAGGCCTCCTGGTCCCCGGGCATTCCCGGCGGCCCCTCCAGCGGCGGGGGCCTGGACTCCCCTGACTTCTCCTGCCCGGTCGGTGTCTGCGAGCCCAGCCAGGGACCGCTCTAGACTTTCCAGGGCTCCGGGATGCGATCTGGTGTAATCGGCCCCGCCCTCCCCCCAGACGGCCCAGGAGAGCCCCCAGTCTTACAGTCTGGAGCCCCGCTCGCTCACACGTGCCCAGGTTCCAGGGGACAGGCCACGGGCACCTCGGGGGCGCTGTCTGGTGGGGACACGAACTCCTCGCCCAAGTCGGGCGGGCACCTGGGGACGGGGTGGGGGGACGGGACGGAGGCGCCGCCTTTCGCAGATGCCGCCAAATGTTGTCCGAAGCAGCGGCGACGAGCCGGGCTCCTGCCCCGGGTCCGCTGGCCCGTCCCCAGCACGGTGTGCGGTGGGGTCAGCGTGAACAGACCTCGGGGGAAAGCCGGGGACACGTCGGTGGCAGGGGGCTTTCAGGCACCGCCTCCCCACCCGCCCACGCGTGCCGGTGGGCATTTCACGGTGGTCCCTCCTCCTGGGAGTCTGAACCCTGCGTTTCCCTGCGTGGCTCTTGCGCTGGTGCGTCTGGCCACTCGAGGTCGTGCGTGCGCCTCCGCCAAGAGGCCGGCTGCCCCTTTATTGCCCTTGACCCCAGCCGGCTCCGGAAAGACAGGGGATCTGCAGGGAGCCCCGTGGGCACTGCTCCCGGCCGTCCCCACTCTGCCCCGACGCCCTCACTGCCTGGGTCGTGACCCCTTCTTTGCGGCCAGGCCGGGGCCGGAGCAGACACGGAAGGGCGTCGGGGCCCCCCCCCCCCCCCCAGGCTCTGTGGCCACAGCCAGGCCCCTCTGAGGGGCAAATGGAAACTCACCGGGGTCGAACTGAAGAGCCAGCTGCAGTCTCGTGGACGACGACAGACAAGTTCTCGCTCAGTCTCCACCAGCTCCTTCCCTTCGGGGGCGATGGGGTCACGACCTCAGGCCCTGGGGCGATCCGGGTCATGACCTCCAGGCTGTGTGGCTTGTGCATCGGTCTGTTGGTTTGGGGAGGATGAACAGCCTGTGGGTCGTGTGTGGGTGGGACGAGAGCCTGCGCCCTGCCCTCTGGGACCCCCTGGGCAGGCTGGGGCAAGCTGGGTCGGGACCCCGAGGACCCCTCCTCCTTCGATGCTGTGCTCCCGCCTCAGTAAACGGTACAACGCCCACCCTGCAGTGCTTGCTGAGGTCCCAGGGCACGTACCCTGTCCCCTTCCCTGGGAGCAGGGCTCTCAAGGTGAGGCTGTTGAACAGTGGGCTGGCCAGAGCCGCGGCAGCAGTCAGAAGCTTCTGGACATGCCCCGGGCGAGGCGGGCTGCGAGGGTGGGTGGGATTTGGGGCGGGGAGGGCAGGGAGGACACGGCCACTCTGACGGTGTGCCTGTCCGATGTGCCTGTCCGATTCCCCCAGGACGCAAACAGGTGGAGGAGGCCCCCCCCCCGCCGGGAGGAGCTCCTGAAAGGGTGTAGGACCGGCGGGGCCCCGGCACAGCGGGCTTGGAAAGGCCCAGAAACTGGAGCTTTGTTTGACAGGGGACGGAAGGCCGAGGGTGGTTCTGGGGCCGGGGTACAGCTCCCCCCACCCCCTAGCCTGGATTTAGTGGCTCAGAATATCCTGGAAGCTTGTACACACCTCTTTGCTCACGCACGTGGCTGCTCCAAGGAGGCGGCCTGTGGTGGGGACGTCCTCTCTGCTCAGCAGAAAGCGGGCGTCCCAGTAAAACGCAGCGGAGTTGTGGGCACAACTGGGTTGAGGCCCTGACCCCCAGGCGACCGGATGGGAGATGGGCCTGGCGGGAGGTGATCAAGGTTAATGGGATCCCGGGGCCAGAGGGGGGCCCACTCCACAGGGTCAGCGTCCTCCTGAGAAGACAGACGCCAAGGTGCGCCCAGAGGGAAGGCCACCAGCCAGGAGAGCGGCTTCGGGTGTAGGCGGGGCGGGGGTGCCTGCTGGCACCAATCTTGAGCCCCCAGCCCAGAGGCCCCGGTGGGTCGCGGGGTCACGTGAGCCCCGGGCTGCTGCAGTGGGCTGACACCCCCGGACGCCTGAGGAGGTGCCCCGGGAGGGTGCCCTGGGGGGCAGAGCTACTTGAAGCTTTGTCTCCACCTGGGCCCCCCGCCTTGTAAGCCCCGACCCCCAGGGACGGATGCAAGGAGAGATTTGAGCATTTTTCATTATTTAAAATTTTCTTTTTAGAAGTGGAAGCTGTTCAATAATTAACTTTCTCCAGATCCCGCTGTTTCTTAAATGGAACATTAGAGGCAAATGCCAGTGTGGAAAAGCAGGCAGCATCTCCACCTGTCTGGCGCCAGGCCGGCGTCGTGCGGGTCTCCCGTCCGCGCACAAAGGCCCCGGCTCGCGGGAGCTCCCGCCAGGTGGGGGCGGCGGCGAAGCAGAGGCTGCGCCTCCCAGCGGAGCGGAGCGGGACGCCCTGGCGGGGCCTTCCCCACCCCGGGTTTCCGGTTTCTCCTGAGACGAGCGGGAACCGCCCGGGCAGGATGGAGGGCCCCCCGCCCCCACCCCGTCATCCGGGGAGCACGGGCTGCCGTGCCCGCCTGGGCCGCCTGCGTGGAGTCCGAGCCGTGTCCCCACAGGGAGGGGCTCAGCGGGGAGCCTGTCCCCGCAGGTGATGGAGCACTCCCGGCAGAGGAGTCTCGGATGGATGGGCCGCCCCATGGGAGTTAAAATATCCCTCCCTCGCCCCGTGGTCTCAAGGCATTTGCTGTAGTGAACATGCATACTCTTGTCTTTTTTCTGGAAAGGTGTGAACCCTCCAGTGTAATCAGCCGGTCCGCTAGGGTGGCGAGCCGGCCTTTAATCCCTAGTCGCTGCTGTCGGAGGACCAGGAGGGAACCCTGCCACGTGACCTTCTCTGCTTCCGGCTGGCGGCCTTGGCGGGGCCAGCGCTGGGCGAGCGCCTGTGACTGGAGGACCCAGCGGATGCAGAGCTGGGGGCCGGGGGCGGGGCCTGTGGTCCAGGCGCCTCGTGAGCCCGTTCGGTGTTCTCGATCTGGGCGAGTGGGTGACTGTCCTCACCGGTGGAGAGGGACCCGCTAGGGGCCCACCAAGTCCCCGTCATGCCGGGTCTTGGGCACGAGCCACCTCTCTGGTGCCAGGCCTCCTGATCATGGTCCACGGGGTCAAATGTAGCCTCCCATCCCCCAGCTGGGATAATAGGCGAACCCATGGCTCTCGGCAGATCCCCCTGTGGACGTGCCCCCCCCCAAGGTGTGCTCCCCTTACAGAGGACTCCCCCTATGGATGTGCTCCCCCAAGGATGTACTCCCCCTACAGATGTGCTCCCTCTACGGAGTGCTCCTTCAGATGTGCTCCCCCCATGATGTGCTTCCCTTACAGACATGCTCCCCATACAGATGTACTCCCCCATGGACGTGCTCCCCCGCAGATGTGCTCTCTCTATGGAGTGCTCCCGCTTCATATATGCTCCCCATTGGATGTGCTCCCCTACACATGTGCTCCCCTTATGGAGTGCTCCCCCTGCATATGTGCTCCCCCATGGATGTGCTCCCTCTACAGACATGCTCCCCCCATGCATGTACTCCCCCCCAGATACACTCCCTCTATTTAGTGCTCCTCTTATGAACGTCTCCCCACAAATGTGCTCTCCTGCAGACGTGCTCCCCCTGTGGACATGCTCCCTGCTGTGGACGTGCTCCCCCCACAAATGCGCTCCCCCTGCAGACGTGCTCCCCCTACAAATGTGTTCTCCCTGTGGACGTGCTCCCCCACAGACCCCACGCTCTCCGGTCCGTGCACCTGCGGACCTCGTGCTGTGGGTGTTGTTCCTCACGTGCGTGGGAACCCTCCCTCCTTCCACCGCTGGGCTGGTGCTGCCCTTGCTCAGGGAGCGCTGCCGCGGCGGGTTCTCTTTGAGGGCAGGCACCCGCTTTCTACCACGTTTCGGTGTGTGGCTCGAGCTGGCACAGAGGAGTCCAGTGAGCACGCGGAGAGGACAGGCCCGGTGGCCCGCAGGCCGTGGGCTGTTCTGCTGTGTTTTCGTGCTGTTGCAAATGTGGGAGGCGTCTCTGGGTGCAGCCTCCGCGTGTCCAGACGGGCCTCCACGTGTCGCCTCTGCCTCCCCCAGCCTGGCCTCTCTCCTGAGGCTGCTGGTCCGGGGCCCAGGTCACGTCTTTCCTGTCCTGGGCCCTCGTTTGTCTAAGGCCGAATGTGACATGTCAGTTTGTTCCTTTACATGCATCCCCGACTGTCAAGGTGACCGGGACGTTGACTCCATGGTGAATTGTCCCTGTCTGCGAAGATGCTCACGGCAGGTCCTGCCAGAAAGGGGGATGGCGGTGGGGGCTCGCGAGGCTATGATGCGGTGCCCCGGGCGGCTGCCCTCCTGGAACCCGTGGGGGCTCTGGGCTCATGGGGGAGGGGTGGGGCAGCTGTGTTTGTGCTTCAGGGTGGGGGGACGGCGGAGGGAGCTGCTCCCCGGGCTTTGCTCATCACCTGTCACCCTCCACCTGCCCTTGTCTGTTCGGGGCCGTGACTGCCAGGAGGAAAATATACTCGAGAGAGGAAATCTCACGGAAGCTGCTTAAACTCTGGCAATTTGTTCTTTAATCAGAACCTTCCCAATCTGTGGCTCGGAGTCTTGATTCCTCCTCTCTGGCGGGTGCCCCTGATTCTGTGCCTTGTCCTGATTTGTTTAATTTCTCCACTTTTCTGTCTGATTCGTGGGTCAGAGACTTGAGACCCGTTCTTGCTACCCATGGGCTTGGCCATGTTGCCTGATGTGAGCTTTCCCGGGGGGGGGGGGAGCGGCGAGGGATGGGATGCCCCGCCTTCAGAAGCGACCGAAACCCCCCTCGATGGCACTCCCAGCCCCACGGCTGGGCACAGGGCCGTTTTTCTTGACCTCTCCTGACCCTCAGCCCCCCTACAGAGTCAAAGGCTAGGGGTTTTCCTCATGCATCCTCACGTGACAGAGCTGGCGTGCGGGAGGCAGGCCCCACCGTCTGAGGCCATTTCCAGAGTCCCAGCCTCTGTCTGTCTTTGGGGGAGAGGCTTCCCGGGGCCTCCTGTGCGGCCACAGGGCGGGCAGTTCCCCCCCCCCCCTCCCGTGTCAGCCATCTGGGGAGGATGGGAAGGGAAGCCCGAGGCAGACGGAAGATCATTCTGGGTCGGCACGTCCCCCCTTGGGCCTGGGGAGGAAGCGAAATCAGCGTCTGGATCAGTGGCCACGTGGCCGCCGCCGTGAACAGCGTCAGCAAGGCCACCTCCCTTAGCGCGACCGTGTGCGAGGGCCTGTGGTGGGGGCCTCCCTCCCGACACCCCTCTCCCCTCTGTTCTGCGAGGCCGGTACCCGACCTCCTTCTCCAGCGGCTGATACCCAGCAGCTGCTTTTCCTCAGAAAATAAAATCTGAGGCTCGGCGAAGCCTGTGGGTTTCCACGGCCCTGGGAGGCCCTGTGCTCAGCGGGGTCACGACGCCCACTGCGGGGGGCCGTGGACCCTCCCACCTCCAGGCCTTGCGGACCGTGTGCTAGGTTCTCGGTTCCTCTGAAAATCCCACCAACACCCGTCTGGAAACTTCTGCCGTCTCTAGACGTTTTTCTGATGGAAGGTGAGTTCCCTAAACCCCGCCTCTTGTCAATGGCACTTTCCCTGATAATGCGGATGCTCCTTCGAGGAAAGCTGGGCAACACAGGGAAGCCGAAAGACGGTCTAAGACCTATAGGCCAGACACCATTGTTCCGAAAGCCTTGGAACGCTGGCTTCGGGCCCTGTGACCCGTCGTTGTATTTCACGTGTGTACAAGTTCATTGCAAACAAATGTGGCATCCCGCATACACATTGGAGTCCGGCCTTCCCACGTGTGAGTGCACTCAGTGGACGTCCTCCTTCCCAAGTCGTTGTAGAAGACTCGTGATTTGGAGGTGAGTGGTGGGTGTGAATGGGGCACACGCACCTGCTTGTCCCCTCCCCGGCCCACAAGGCTGGGGGAATGATACTCTGTGTGCGGGACAGAGCCCAGGGTAGAAAGATAAGCCCTCTTGTGTGTGTGCGCGTGGGGACAGACACAGGCGCGGGCTGGAGACACGGGAACCCTGGGTGGGCTTCTCTGGGGGGCTGGAGGTTGGAGCCGCCCTGGCTGGGGGGAGTCTGTGCCAGGCGGGGCTTCCGGAAATGCTGACGTGGCCCCAAGTCACGGTCACGAGCAGCCCACTGAAGTGACCCAGGTGGGGCCCCGAGATTCCTTGCGGATCGAGTCCCCGTGCGGGCCGTGGCTGCCTTCTGCGCCTGCCAGCCGTGGCCGGGCAGCAGCTTGTTGCCACAAAATCTCCTGTGGTTTTCCGCTGCCCCCCCACCTCCCCCCAGCTGGACAGAGGCAGTGGGACTTCGGCCGAGAGCAGTCCCAGGTGACGTGGCCCACCTGTCCCGGGGGCTGTCAGGGTTCACATTTCCTGCACTTCGTCACCCACTACCTGTGTCCACACTGATTCTGCACCATGACTGGGATGATGACGGGTGGCTGGTGAGGAATTACGTTCCTGCCTGTGTCTCAGGATCATTTTTTTTTTTTTCTTCTTTTTTAAGGGAACACATATCTCGCTAACAAGAGTGTGCAGTTACTTAGAAAGCAGGTCTCTGGATTCCCGCTATAACTTTTTATCAACGTGAGCGGTAAAAGACATGTGTTACCTTAACCTTCATGATCCTGGTGGCGCTTTCTCAGCCACCGCCTGCATGGGTGCGTCCCACGAAGGGGGCAGGCGCGGCCCCTGACCGGCCTGGCAAGGGCACGCGCTGCTTTGGCCCCGCCGACCAGAGGGGTGATTTTAATAAAAAGTCAGATCGGCTGTGCAAAATCTTCTTTCCTTCGTGACTGATTGCAGGGCAGAAGAGCACGGTCGCCTCTCGAGTTACCTCTCGCGAGCTGTCTTCAGGACCGTCCTTGGGTTGTGCTCGTCTGAGCCTTTTCTTAACAGCTTGGTGAGCTTCGTGGGGTCCATTTGAACTCCGCAGAAATGTGAGAGTGGCTTTAAATGTGAATCGTTGCTGCAGGTGACGTTTCCGTGTGACTTGAAGGGAAAGCACCCATTTCAAAGAAAGACACAAAGCACCGTTTTTTCAGAGCTGAGATGATTTTTTCCAGCAGGATTAGAAGAACCATCGGCTTGAGTTCCAGCGAGGGAAGAATCTCTCGCAAAAGCTACTTTCGAGAAGGTTTGCAGGCAAGGCCCACCGCCTGCCTCCGGGAGGGTGTCTGGGGCGGAGGCGACCCACCTTCTCGTTCTTGGCAGCTTGCCCAGGCTGTTGCTAATTTAGTCAGTACAGGTCAAAATAGGGCAGCGGGTCCCCCAATACAGTGCGAAGTTGTTACCTGCTCTCCTTGCCTGTGCCACATGCCCACGTGAAGGGGCACGGAGGGCTTGGGGTCGGGGGCCACCGCCTGTCACTCCTGCGCCCCGCCCCGCCCCACCCCCAGCCCAGCGAGCCCTTCCTTTACCCAGAAGAGGAAGGCAGACTCCCCGGGAGCCCCGTCCGCGGCCGCGTGCGGCTCTGGGAAGCGTCCGGGCTCCCCTCGCGCGGCCTGGCCTGCCGGCTGGTGAGCTGGCCTTCTCGGGAAGCCTCCTCAGGCGCAGACACACCGGACGCCGCGGCCACGGTACAGGAGGCCGTGTCAACACTTCTGAGTGAAAGCAAGGAAGGGCGTTACACGCACGCGGCCGGCAGGAATTCAGAGCCCAGGACTGGTCAGGCAGACCCAGCCGGTGCCTGGAAACCTGCTTCAGAGCAGGAGTTGGGCGGTGGACGCTGGGCCGTGGGGCGGGGGGGGGGGGGGGGGGGGGGGGGGGGGGGGGGGGGGGGGGGTGGTGGCGGCCCAGACAGAGTCCTGCTTTCTAGAGGGCCGTGTGGCCTCCAGGGTGTGAGTTTAGCTATTATTCCCCCAAGAGGAACCTGGGACGTTGGAAGGAGTCTTTCTAGAAGGCGAAGTCAACCCAGTATTGCGAAAGCAGGACTCCCCCCCAACCCTCGCTATGTGTTAAATGTCAGCGGCTTTGGGGGGCTGCAGATCTGGAGGGAAAGCCCAGGACGGTGGTGGCAGAACTGGGGGGCTCTGGGCCTGGGGGTGGGGGTGTTGTCCTGCTGTTGAGGCACATGGAGAAGTCAGACGAGCGGAGGCAGAGCAGGGGCGGGGCGGGGGCTGGAAGGCGCTATTTTCGCCAGCCCCTCCCCCCTGCTCCAGGCCGTCGAGAGCCCCGGCTGCGGGGAGGGGGCATTACAGGCGATGTTGTTTTACATGAGTGACCCGGTGCTGCCCGGCCCGGCCTGGCTCTCCGCTGATGTCCCACAGGCCCACGTCCGTCGTCGGGCCTGAGCCCGTGCTTGTGGCCCCCCGGCCCCGCGCCCACCCAAGGAACAGTAGCTAGAAAGCCCCGGTGCAGATGTGCGCAAGCCGGGCGCGCGTTCCGGTCGCCCCCTCCCCGCGGGCGGAGCGGAGGAGGCGGCCCTGATTGGCCGCTCCCGTTGCCAGGACTCTGTTGCTAGGATCATGGCCGTCTGCAGCCCCTGCAGGAACACGTCATGAATTATGGATGCTTGATTTTCTCCGAGAGGCCTGATCTGTAATGCAGATGAGTCAAGTTCCCCCTTTTCTTCTGGCTTCTTAAGGAAAAAAAAAAAAAAATCATAGTTTTAAATCAGAAGCTGGCATTTACGAAGCCCCGGTCGCCTCCAGCGCGCCTGGGCCTGCCGATGCTAATTCTCATGCAAAGAGGGGCCAGAGGTCAGTGTCTGTTATTTGTTCTGGAAAAGCTTGTAGGATTTTCACTGAACTCTGTGACCCTTTGGGGGCATTCTTCTTTGTGTGTGATCAGAGACAAAATAGGATATAAACACTAGAAATGGCATTTTCTGAATATTAGGCACTTTCTTCTGGCGTTTCCTCTGGGCCTGTGGGGCCGGGGACTTGGAGGGCCCAGGAGAACCCTCTCTCTGCCTCCCCGGCACCCGCCCTGCCCCACCTGCACCCCCAGAGGCAAAGGCCTGCTTGCCTGACCCAGGCCTTTGGTCTGCTCACCCCGAGGCCCTGCAGAGGCTTGAGTCAGAGACGGGCCACCTCGTTCCTGAGGGCCTCTGCTGCCTGGATGCCACCCACACGGTGGCCTCAGTGCCACCCGGCCACCTGGACCTGAGGGGATATGGGAGACCAGGGGCCGTGGTCCCCCGCCTGCCCCTTCCCCAGCACGCACTGTCACGTGCCCATCACGCGGGGCCTGGAGGGGATCCGCGCTGTCGCCTCTCAGATGGGAGACAGGCCCCTCTCCCTCCCTGGCCCCCTCCACCTGTCAGAGGGCGGGGGAGGGGAAGGAGAGGGCAACGCATCCTGATGGCCTCACTGGAGTAACGGACCCACAGGGATGGGGGCGGAGAGAGGACGCCACGCACAGCTGCTCGGGTACCTGCCCACGTCCCGCTGTTCCCGGCCGTGGTGCTGCCCTGGCGAGGACACCCGGAGGGGCCACGCGCGGCCGCTTTGCCCACACAAAGGGCCGGACAAAGCGCGTGGGCTGCGGGACTCAAATCTGGAGAAGCACTGAGCTTGGCATCGCGATGGCGAATGCCTGTCATTACCTGCCTGGACCAGTGGGGAGCCTCACCACCGCGAGAGGCCCACAGTTATTAAAAGACAGAAAGGGGAGAGAAAGAACTTTATTTCAAAGAGCAAAGTGTTTATTCCAGGATGATGAAAAAGCAGTTTAGGTGAAAATTACATTTGTCGCCTCGGTATTAATGTTTATTGAGCAGTGGCTAGGTCGGCCCGGAGAATTTCAAAGGGACACAGGACGCCGAAGTAATGGATTAATGGAATAATCTACTGAAACTCCTTCCAGACCATTGTGTGTTTGTCTGAAGTCTGATCCTTCCTTTCTTCCCATGGAAGGAATGGTGTGGATGTTTTGTTTCCAGAGTCTCGGGGACTGTTTCAGTGAAGAGCCACGGGTCACCTATTCTGTTCGGGGTCATGCGGAGAGGACGATAATTGGTAACGGCAGCTGTCTTGGAATTTCAAAGGCAGTGGGACAGAAAAGCCCAGAGGACGCAGCTTCCTGTGTCTGTCGGCCGAGGGTGGCGAGCGGTGCCGGCAAGTAACTGGGGGAAGGAGGCCGTTCCCGGTAACCGAGGCAGAGGGGTGCCGGGCCACTGCCGAGTCGCCCTCCCCCAGCTGCCGCACACACGGTCCGGCCTCGCCGCCGAGGCGCACGCAGGCCGCGAGCTCGGCGACAGGGTGACCGCGCCAGGCTTACGACGCCTCGTGTTGGCCGAGCACGAGCCCGTCCAGTTGCGAAGGTCCAGTTGGGCACACACGGGACACGGAGGAAAATGATGTTTTAAGACCTATGCCTCGCGCCCTGTAGTTTCTTTTTGGGAAAACAACGAGACGAACAGACAAAAGCCAAGAAAAATGGACCCAGGACACCGACTCGACCTCTCTGCAAACGGAAAGGTGACACTTCCAGCTAAAGGGATGACAGACGGCGTGAGCCTGCTTCCCTATACTCGGTGAAACGAGCAGGCATGACTTCAGGCAACCGGGATCCTGTTTCTGAAACACAGCCTGGTGGGTTACCATCAGAGCGGTCATTAATGCATTATTAATTCTACGGAAGCTCCCGCTCGTCAGACCCATTAAGCAGTGGAAGGATTGCTGGAAGAAACAGGGCCGCAAAGCGCCCCTGTGCCCGCATCCCAATCCAGACGGAGGGAAACACGTCGGGAGCCACGTGGAATGAGCAAAGCCAGGCCGGGCACGGCGGGGATTATCATGTGGCCAAAACGGCCGAGGACATTTTTAGCAGAGCCGATGAGACCGAGATCGGACAAGGAGAATTTCTGGTGGAGGGTGCCGAGCAGGCTGTGGCCACATCTATGGCCATTTTTGGTTGAACTTATGAAACTAAACATCCAAACAAAGACAGATATTTTCCCAACTGCCCAGATGTTGTTCCCGGGGTCGTCTGAATACCTGAGCCGGAGGCTTCCGGAGGGTGTGGGGGTTGGGTGGGGAGGGAGCCAGAGTCCTCGGCTGCACTCTGGTCACCAGAGTACCCCGCAAGCTTTCGGGGGGGGGGGACGGGACAATTTACTTGGTCTGATCTCCCAGACTGCGTGCGTTTCCTGCCGTCTTTTTGTCAGTCCCGTTTGCTACGATTTAACAAGGGAAACCAGGCCGACGGGGGAGACCCAGCCTTGCCCTCCCAGACGGCCCCGGCTCACCCCACACAACGGACGAGGGCCTGGGCCGGCGTGGCCCTCACAGGCAGTCTGCGGACCTCAGGCGGCACCGAGGGGGACACGCAGTCTGGCACTCCTGCTGCCCGCGGTGTTTGGGCGCGGGCCCGGTGCTCGGACTCGCTCCGGGTTTCGCACGACGGGGCCCCGCTTCCCGGTTCGCACGCGCCCCAACCGAAGCCGGAGGACTGGCTGTCCTGGGGAGGAGGGACTGGCGGTCAGGCGGCCGATCCCGTGCCCAGGAGGCCCCACGATCTGGGATGTTTCCGGCATCTTCTTCCCGCGGCGTCCCCGGGCTCCTCCCGGCGTGGCGGCCCGCTGTGGATGGTGGCTAGCTCAGGACCGACGAGCCCACGGTCCTCTGGGCTGACCGGAGCCTGCGGCACCCGCCCTCGCGGAAGGATGGCACCCGGGAGGAGGGCCGCGCACACCCGCGCCCTCGGCACTGGGCACTCCTCCCCCTGAGTCGAAGCAAGTGTTAATTCAAACCACTTGATGGGGCGCCTGGGTGGCGCAGTCGGTTAGGCGTCCGACTTCAGCCAGGTCGCGATCTCGCGGTCCGGGAGTTCGAGCCCCGCGTCGGGCTCTGGGCTGATGGCTCAGAGCCTGGAGCCTGTTTCCGATTCTGTGTCTCCCTCTCTCTCTGCCCCTCCCCCGTTCATGCTCTGTCTCTCTCTGTCCCAAAAATAAATAAACGTTGAAAAAAAAAAAAAAAAAAAATCAAACCACTTGAGCAGAATCTTGCAAACGGAAACAATCGCTAGACTTGCAAAAATGCACAAGACTGGCAAGTCTCACTCTGGGACGCCTGGGGGCTCAGTCTAAGCGTCCAGCTCTTGATTTCAGCTCAGGTTCTGATCTTGAGGTCGGTGGGTTCCAGCCCCGCATCAGGCTCCACACTGACAGCCTGGACCCCGCTTGGGATTCTTTCTCTGCCTCTCTCTCTGCCCTCCCCCCCCCCCCCCCGACTTTCTCAACATAAATAAACAAACTTAAACAACTCTCATTCCGAACCCCACTGAACCGTGTAAACCTCATGTCCCCGGACTGTGTGAATGGGGCCACGGGCCGAAGGTCACCCACAGGCAGGTGTCCTCTGTGCACCCCGGCCATCTGCGCCCGGGACACGACACAGACTCGGCGGGAGCCCTTGGAAGCCGCTGCTTGGTCCGGCACAGCTGTGACGTTCAAGTGCACGGTCTTTTCAAAAGGGTCCCCTTCTATTGTGTTCCGCGCCGGGGTCGGTCCACGACTGGAAACACAACACATAGTTTGAGATGCTTGGGTCCATCTGCTCTCTTGTTCCAGAAGGACCGTCTCAGACAGGAGAACCTCGTGGTTTCAGCCCCGGTCTTGGCAGTTTCTGCAGGGTCCCGAACAGGCGTGGAGACCGCCTGGGCCCCGGTCTGCGGGCCGCCGTGTACCTCTCTTCCGCTGGGCGGGCGGCCTCCTGACGTCCGGAGGCAGCATCCTTGCGGCCCCAGCGGCGGGACCTGAGCCAGGGGCGCCGTGGGCGAGGTCTGCCCTCTCCGGAGAGCCCAGCCCCCACAGGCTGTTTGTGAGCAGGACGGACCCAGCAGCACCGCCCGCGTTTCCTACTTAGGAAGCTGTGTACGTGTGTGTATTTTCATGGGCCTCTCGCAGGAGACCCAGACCCGCCGTGCAGTGGCTTCTGTCGTCCTGGCTGGGTCTCATTGGTCAGCAGAGAGGGGTGTTTGGCACTTCTCACAAAGGTGCTGTCTGGGCTGGCCACACTCCATGTGGTGATGGTCACCGGTGGGCGGCCTCCCTCGGGGTCCCTGTCGCTGGGGGGGGGCGGCCTCCCTCGGGGTCCTGTGACCAGGTGGAGCGGCCTCCCTCGGGGTCCCCATCACCAGGGGGGGCGGCCTCCCTCGGGGTCCCCGTCACCGGGGGGGCAGTCTCCCTCAGGGTCCCCATCACCGGGGGGGGGGTGGTCTCCCTCAGCGTCCCCATCACCGGGGGGGGTGCGGCCTCCCTCGGGGTCCCCGTCACCAGGGGTATGGCCTCCCTCGGGGTCCCCATCACCAGGGGGTGCGGCCTCCCTCGGGGTCCCCATCACCAGGGGGGGCGGCCTCCCTCGGGGTCCCCGTCACCGGGGGGGGCAGTCTCCCTCAGGGTCCCCATCACCACGGGGGGCGGTCTCCCTCAGGGTCCCCATCACCACGGGGGGCGGTCTCCCTCAGGGTCCCCATCACCACGGGGGGGCGGCCTCCCTCAGGGTCCCCATCACCAGGTGTGGCAGTCTCCCTCAGGGTCCTCATCACCAGGGGGTGCGGCCTCCCTCGGGGTCCCTGTCACCAGGGGGGTGGCCTCCCTCAGTGTCCCCATCACCAGGGGTGGCAGTCTCCCTCGGGGTCCCCGTCACCAGGGGGGATGGCCTCCCTCAGGGTCCCCATCACCAGGGGGGCAGTCTCCCTTAGGGTCCCCATCACCGGGGGGGGGGTGTCTCCCTCAGCGTCCCCATCACCGGGGGGGGGCGGTCTCCGTCAGGGTCCCCATCACCAGGGGGGTGCGGCCTCCCTCGGGTCCCCGTCACCACCGGTATGGCCTCCCTTGGGGTCCCCATCACCAGGGGGGGGCGGCCTCCCTCGGGGTCCCCGTCACCGGGGGGGCAGTCTCCCTCAGGGTCCCCATCACCGGGGGGGGGTGGTCTCCCTCAGCGTCCCCATCACCGGGGGGGGGCGGTCTCCGTCAGGGTCCCCATCACCAGGGGGGTGCGGCCTCCCTCGGGGTCCCCGTCACCAGGGGTATGGCCTCCCTCGGGGTCCCCATCACCAGGGGGGTGGTCTCCCTCGGGGTTCCCGTCACCAGGGGTGTGGCCTTCCTCGGGGTCCCCATCGCCAGCGGGGGTGGCCTCCTTCGGGGGTGCAGTGGAGAAGGATCTGGGGAACCTTCTCTGTGGGGAGATGGGGCTGGTGGCAGCCGGGTGGTGAGAGCCCCTGTGGGCAAGGGAGGGGACCTGAGTCCTGAAGGAGGGCGAGTGGCCGTTTGAAGGCGGGCGTTTGTGCGCAGGTGAGTCCCCGCAGGTGAGGGGTGGCTGACAGGAGATGAAGCCAGGGTCTGTGGTGACAGAAGGGACAGAGCGAGCGTGTGCCCGGAGTGGGTGACCCAGCGCTGTCGGCGGGGGCGGGGACTCTGAGCGGCTGTGCGGGCCTCAGGCAGGTGGGGCTCAGGGCGCCCGCGTCCTCCCCGGGCTCCGAACCCCAGTCCTCCCCGCCGCTTCGCCACAGGGCTTCCTCTCGAGGGGTTCACGCACGTCTGTGATGCGAGGTGGGAGACACAGGGGCTTGCGCGCATCCCCTGAGAGACACGGCGACGGGAACGGCAGCCCGGGCTGCGGCCTCCACGTCCCTCGCGCTCCGGCCCTCCGGGCCGGCCTCCTGCTCTCCGATCTCGAGGACGAGGACGGCTTCTCTGCTTGCGGGGCCTCCGAGGCCTGTCAAGGAAACGCGTTGTCATCGGTGTGAGTCCCACCGCCGGGGCCGCCCCAGTGGTTCTCTGTGGCCGAGGGAAATCGGCCCTCGTACCAGTGCTCACTTCGGGCCTCGGGCCCAGGACACCGCCGTGGCGGGGGACCGTGAGCTGGTGTGGGACGGGCCCGGGGCCGCAGCCGATGGGCGCCAGGAGCCGGGCCGCGGCCTCTGTGCGGGAGCCGCGGGCTGGGGCCCGGTTCCACGACTGGGAGAAATAACCCGTCAGCCTGTGGCTCCGGGCCCCTCCGAAGGGAGGTCCGACCTCTACGGACACCAGGAGAGGGCCCCGCAGGGCACCCCGTCAGGGTTCACACATCTTTCCCCGCGGGTTTCCAGGGCGGTTAGTGAACGCGGATGCTGTCGGTGTCCTGGCGTACCTGTGAGCGACGTGCGTCCCCTGGGCAATTCCCGTGAGGGGTATGCTGGGGGCCTCCATCACAGACCCGCCCAGGATCCACGACAGACACGAACCACACCAGTTATTTCACAGAGAAATGCTAATTAAAAGAAGCGTCAACTAAATAAAAAAAAAAAAATAAATAAAATGAAAAGGAAAGCAGACGGGGAGCACTAGGCATTTTGTGGAGGCGGGTGCGGGCCGAGCCCCGGCAGGCTGCAGACAGGAGGGGCCTCCGAGCTGCCGGAACATTCCTGGGGGAGGCCCGCGGACAGAAGCCCAGACGGCTCGGCTGGTGCCGTGCCCGGGGACCCGGGCTCTGAGCTGCCCTGGCCGGGGCGACACCCGGGGCCCGAGTGCTGAGTGCGGGGAACGCAGGGTGGGGTCGGGAGCCGGCGGGCACAGTCGGGAAAAGAAGCCGAAGCCTGCGGTCTCCCTCCGCCACCCCTTCCAAAGGTCCAGGGCGAGCAGCTGGCAAAGCAGAGCGGGCCGAGGGTCCCGGCCTCCGCGCAAAGCTGGGGTGTCCGCGTGGACCTGGTCCTTTCCTGAGCCCCGGTGCCTCAGTCTCCCGATGCTCTGAGAGGGGGCCGTGGCGCCGTGGCGGCCCGTGCAGCCCGAGGCACCCGCCACCTTGTGTCCTGGGGGCAGAAGAGCCGCCCGCCTCCGCCCCTCGCGCCCTCAGCGCTCCGCTGACTTTGTCCTGCAGGCTCGGGGGCCCAGCCTCCTCTGACTCTCACTTTCGGGGTGCTGGGCGGCCTGCTGGACTTGGGGCTCTTCTCCCCGGTCGTCAGCAGTATTTTCCTGATTTATCTTTTGTGCCTCTTTACTTTCAGTTTTCCAAATTATCTTCAGACGCGTTCTTAAAAACTGCCTTTCTGAAACTTCCAATTTGAGACTCCCTTTGGCTGACAATGTCATTCAGCGGCCCTTGCGGTGGGAACGGTGACTCGGGGTGTCTCCGCGGCCACGGAGTCTCACGCATCGTGGCTCTTCCTCGCCGCTTACTCCTTCCCTGTCTCCTGCTGATCGCCGGCCTCCTGCCTGTTCTCATCGCCTCCCGGGGCCGGGAGGCGACGCGGCCTGTCTCGTTGGCGGCGGCCTGGCATTTCCGCGGCCGCAGTCACGCTCCTCCGTCCTGGGAGCGGCCCGAAGACAGGGCTGTTTCCGCCGACGTTTCGGTTCCGTTCTGTTCACGAGCCCGCCTTGGGCGTTCATCATCAGACTCGCTGCTCCCGAAGCCAAAGCCCAGCATTTCCCCACCTTCTCGCTGGATCTTCCTTCCTGTGCCTTCCGGCCGTCAGAGGTTGTACCTGTTCATCTGCGGTCTTGGGGTCCAAGTTTTACCTGGAAACATGGCAGACCCACGGGAACGTTGCGCAACAGAGCGCCGTCTCGACTCCGCCCGCATCTGTGTCCATTCACACACGTCCCGTCTCTTCCCGGGGGTGGGGGGGGGGGCGTGTGTGTGCGTGCCTGCTGACACGCGTGGTTTTTACTGGCTCAGCCGTCTGAGAGGGAGACGCACACGTGATGGGGCTTGTCAGTATCGTGGATCCCGAGAACGAAGACGCTGCTATAAACCATGGCAAGAAAATCACGGGTAGGAAATGTAAAATTGTACTTTTATTTGCCGCGCGGCGGTTTTCAGTTTTGCCGTCGTCTCAATAATTGCCTGTGTAGGAATTATTATTTAAAATAATTTTTTAAGCTGATTTATTTTGAGAGCGAAAAGGCAGTGCGAGCGGGGGCGGGGCAGAAAGAGAGGGAGAGGGAGAATCCCAAGCAGATCCACACTGTCAGCACAGAGCCTGCCACGGGGCTCGGTCCCACGACGCCGTGACATCGTGACCTGAGCTGGAACCGGGAGTCGGACGCTTAACGGACGGAGCCACCCGGGGGGCGCCCCTTAGGAATTATTTTAAATGATTTAAAATATTTTGAAACTATTTAAATGCTTGGGGCGCCTGGGTGGCGCAGTCGGTTAAGCGTCCGACTTCAGCCAGGTCACGATCTCGCGGTCCGTGAGTTCGAGCCCCGCGTCAGGCTCTGGGCTGATGGCTCAGAGCCTGGAGCCTGTTTCCGATTCTGTGTCTCCCTCTCTCTCTGCCCCTCCCCCGTTCATGCTCTGTCTCTCTCTGTCCCAAAAATAAATAAACGTTGAAAAAAAAAAAAAACTATTTAAATGCTTAAAATCAAAGACCCATCACGTGTCTTCGCGTTTCTTCCTTCCAGAACAGTCCCTCAGACTTGTCTTTCTGTCTTCGGCGGCAGTGACATTTGGGAGGGCCCAGGCGGTTGTCTGGCTTCACAGGCGGCCTCTGCGTGTTCCACGGGCCCACGGCCGGGATCCGTGCGCCACAGCCGGTGTCGCCAGGCTGGGTGTGGAGACGGCCTCGCGGGGGGAGGGGAGGGGCAGCCCGGCTCCTGTGGCCGCCGTTCTTAGCGGCTCCCTCCCTCTCTCCACCTCGGAGCCTCCCTCTCCCTATTCACACCTCAGCAGAACATCTGAACGTACGTTTGATCGTTTGAAACCCCTTTCTCGGCATTTGGCAGAAGGGCTCTCACAAAGCGGGAGCTGGGCTCTGTCCCCTGTGGGCTCCCTGTGGGTCCGGGGCAGGGCCAGCGGGGTCCCGGCCTGAGCCCGTCCTGCCCGGACCAGCAGGCGCCAGAGACCATCAGACGCTGTGCTGCGCGGGCGCCGGCCCCAGGGCTGTGCTTGTGCTGTCCCGGGGCTCCCGCCAGCCGCCTGGCAGGGGACTCCGGTCAGGGCAGCGGGGCGGCTCAGCGGGCCCACGGAGGACCGGGCCGCGAGCACCTGGCAGGACGGTCCTCTCGAGCGCCGCAGCCCTGGCCCTGCTGCCCCCCCGCGCCCCCCGCCCCCCACCCCTGGGGCCCACGCTCGCAGGCAGCCCCTCTCTCCGTCCCGGAGCAAGAAGGCCTGTGGCTCCCGGCTGTGGCGGGGGGCCCAAGTGCAGTGCAAGCCTCTCCCTACGCCGGCACCCTAGGGCCCGCTGCGCTCCAGGCCGGCTCGATGCCCTGGCTTCCGGTGGGGGGGTGGGGGGGACCCTCGCCTCATCCCCCTGCTCTGCAAGGGCACCGGGGCAGCCGTGCCGGCTGGGGGCGACGCGGCCTCTCAGCAGACTGTCTGGGTCTCCCGGATTTCCCCTCCCTCCCTGCCTGCTTCCTCCCTTCTTCCCTCCCCCCTACCCCCTCCTCCCTGCCTCCCTCCCTCCCTCTCTCCCTCCTCCCTCCCTTCCTTCCTTCTTTCCTCCCTTTCTTCCTCCTTCTCTCTCTTCTCTTCCTCCTCCCTTCCCTCCTCCCTCTCTCCCTCCCTCCCTCCCTTCCCTCCTTCCTCTTTCCTCCCTCCCTTCCTCCCTCTCTCCCTCCTCCCTTCCTCCCTCCCTCCCTCCCTTCCCTCCTCCCTTCCTTCCTCCCTCTTTCTCTCCTTCTCTCCTTCCTCCCTTTCTCCCTCCTCCCTTCCCTCCTCCCTCCCTCCCTTCCCCCTTCTCTCTCTTCTCTCCCTCCTCCCTTCCCTCCTCCCTCTCTCCCTCCTTCCCTCCCTTCCCTCCTTCCTTCCTTTCTCCCTTCCCTCCTTCCTCCTTCCTCCCTCCCTTCTCCCTCCCTCCCTTCCTCTCTCTCCCCCTCCTTCCCTCCTCCCTTCCTCCCCCTCTCTCCTCCCTTTTCTCCTCCCTTCCTTCCTTCCTTCTCCCTCCCTCCCTCCCTCCCTCCCTCCCTCCCTCTCTCCTCCCTTCCTTTCTCCCTTCCTCCCCTCCTCCTTCCCTCCCTTCCTTCCTTCTTCCTCCCTCCTTCTCTCTCTTCTCTCCTTCCTTCCTTCCTTCCTTCCTTCCTTCCTTCCTTCCTTCCACAGCTGCTTCCCAAGCCAGCATCTATACCCCTGGGCAAATCCAGACAATGCCCTGCCTTCCCAGGTGAGCACCTGGGGACCTTCCCTCGCCTCAGGCTGGCAGGGAGGACGCAGAGGCTGTGGCTCATGGGCTGCTGGAGCCCGTGGTTGATGACATTTTGAGGGCCTGGGAGCCCTTGCTGCCTGGCTGCCCCCTCTCCCCGGCCCGGCCGCCTGCCCCACGGCACCCGTGCCTGGGCTCACTCTCCTGCAGAGAAACTTCCGGAGGAGGCCCTCCCTACCAGGTGGGAGCAGGGGTGCGAGGGGAGGGAGGTGCCTCATTTCTCTGCGGCTGTCGAGGCTCCCGATGGCCTCTCCCGCGTTCCAGTCAGCCCGGGCCCCCAGAACACATGCCTCAGGGGGCGTCACCACCAAGAGTTTATCTGTCTCCGTCCTGGAGGCGGGAGGTCCCAGGTGCCTGGTTTCTCCCGAGGCCTCTCTCCCTGGCGCGCGGATGCGTGGATCCCCGTGAGGTCGTGTTTTGCCGGCACGGGGCAGGCGCGTGGGACCCCCTCTGGGGCCCGGCGGGGGGGGGGGGCGTCTGTTCGTGAGCGTGGGTTTCGGGTCGCAGGCCGTGTTGCCCCGGGGCTGAGCCCCGGATCCCAGCTGTTGGTTAGCAGGACGTGTGCTTGTAAGACGTCAGGCCCCCGGGGTGGACTCGGGCAGCTCAAGGACGGGCACGCGGAGCGTTTTCGGGCCCGCGGTCCCCTTGGCCAGGACGCAGCCGGGGAAGGCGTTTGCACGGTGTTGCGGCTGCACCGTGCCGCCCAGAGCTGGCTCCCCGAGCCTGCGGGGACATCAGGGGACATCGGGGAAAGAGGAAACAGCGGTGCCCACGCCCAGACTCTCCGCGCTTGTGCAGCTGGCCTGGGACCTTCCTGACCAGCACGTTAGGGGCGTATTCGTCCTGCCTGTAAGTCAGGTGTTTCTGTCTGGGCTTAGAACATTCCGCGTCTGGTCACGGCGGAACATTCAGTGTTTGTACAGCGGCTGCAGGCCTTGACTTTGCAGTGAGATGGAATCCGCTCCCCCCCACCCCCAAGCCGCTAAGTGTGACTTACACCCGTCCGCGCGAGTCGGCCGCTGCTCTTTCTGGAGACGTCCGTGCCGTGCCGAGAGCCCCGCTGGGGCTGTTTTGACAGTCTTGACCCGCCGAGTCTGGGGGTTTGCAGGCCGGACCAGCCCCCACCTGGAGCACGGCCACGCCCATCCCTGCCCCAAGCTGCCGAGGCTGCGGACAGGAGACCCCAGAGGGTGGCTCGCTGCTCCCGTGCGAAGCTAGCTTGCCGGCCCAGACCCAGACCCAGTCCTCAGCAGCGGCCAAGTCAGCAGAGAAAGTCACATCAGTCGAGGTTCCCCTCTGTGTCTCCCTGAAGCCACTGAACCTGGGTCAACAAGCGTGGGGGCAGAGAGGCAGAAATGGCAACTCCCGCTTTCCACACCTCCCTTTGGGACTCGATGCCGGGATGACCCCCACGCAAGTGCCCGCTGGGCGGACCTGCCCCCTGAGGGGGGGGCGAGCGGCCGTGGTGGCACCCGCGTCCCCCTGACAGGTGGCCGTCCCAGCAGCAACCGTGCCCTGGTGACCGACTGGCCACGTGACCTCGGCCCCCCCCGACACCTGCTCCCCGGAGGGGGCCCCCCACCAACATCGGCAGCCTGAAAATCTCTCCAGGTGGTTCTTGACCTATACCACTCACTGTTTTTTACTTAAAATTAAAAAAAATATTTTTGTTTTAGAGAGAGAGAGTGTGCGTGCGAGAGGAGGAGAGGGGCAGAAAGAGAGAATCTCAAGCAGGCTCCACATTCAGCTTGGAGCCGGACGCGGGGCTCGAACCCACGAACCGTGAGATCATGGCCTGAGCTGGAATCAAAAGTTGGGCGCTTCATTGACTGAGCCCCCCGGGTGCCCCCCTTATAACGTAATTTTTAATGCTTACAGGATTACACTGTAAATGTTCAGAACTGGAGCCACTCAGTATATTAATTAGGTTTCATTTCTTGTATTAAATTTTGTTTTTTCTTGGAATCAGTGAGGGCTCCGTCCTTTCAGAGACGCCTCCTTCTGGACGCTGTTGATGCGGCCACGCTCTCCAGACCCACGCCTCCCCGCAGGATGCGCAACCGGTCCTGGTGTCCGACCCTCCGTCTCACGGCTGACGTGTCCCGGGCATGTCGCGTCCTCCTCCCACCTTGGCAGGCGCCCCTGGGTGGAGGGCGCCGCCCGGGGGCTTCCTTCCCCGCTCACCTGGCGAGCCTCACCCCGCTGCCCACAGCCACGGCCTCCCGTCGGGGTTGCTCCCTGGCCCTGACGTGGCACATTCTGTGGTAGTTTCCCGAGAGGGGACGTGTGGGAGATGAATGTTTTGAGGACGCGCCCGTCTAAAAATACGCGCATTCTTTCTCCGTCCTTGACGTATTTGCCCGCGGATATAGTTTTGCGTTGGACAAGACTCCCCCCCCCCGAGTCCCAGAGGCCACTCCCCGCGTGCTCCAGCTTCCTGGGTTTCAGCGGAGGTGTCCCGTCGTCCTGATTCCCAGCGCCCTGCCTCTCCTCCCGACCTTCTGGAGCCTTCGCTTCTCGGTGGCTTGAGACCTGTGGTCACCAGCGCGCATCTCGTCTCGTCTCGTCTCGTCCGCTGATACAGGTGGACGAGGTCACACCCTTCCTCCCGGCGTGTGACCTTGACAGCCTCCTGCCCCTTCCTCTGCTCTCTGTTCTGGACCCCTCACTTCGAGTTGCGAGGCCCCCTCGGCTGAATATACTTTTCTTACCTTTTTGTCCTGTTTCAGCTCTTAGCTTTCTTTTTGACGAGGTTTCCTCAGCTTTTTCTTCCACTCGATCAACAATTTTATACTGTTGTCACAAGAATTCCTTCTTATTCTTTGAATATTCTTTTTTTGTTTTAATTTTTTAAATGTCTATTTATTTTTGAGAGAGAGAGAGAGAGCGCACGAGCAGGGGAGGGGCAGAGAGAGAGGGAGACGCACGGAATCCGAAGCAGGCTCCAGGCTCTGAGACCCGGGGCTCAAACCCACGAACTGCTGAGATCATGACCTGAGCTGAAGTCAGACGCTCAACCGACTGAGCCACCGAGGGGCCCCTCTCTTTGTTTTACGTGGCATCTTACTTCCGTTTCATGGCTGCAATACTCTCTGAATGTCCGGATAATATTTTCTATGAAGTTTTTGTTAAATAGATTCAATACATAAATAGGTACTTCTCTCCCCCCCCCCCCCCCCCCCCCCCAAAGCTTGGGCATCTTTGCATGAGCACTGATTTTACGGGTCAGGCTCTGCGAAGCCTGCTGGCCAGGGTGGGGACCTGCCAGCCCGCTGTGGGACGTCCACGTCTGTCGATCTCCCTGCTGCCGCGTCAGTGGTTTGTAGGGGGGCCTGCCAACCTCGTTTGGTGTGCGAGCCGAAGGGCACGGGTGTCACGACCCCCTGTGCAGGCTTCTGGGGCGGCTCCCTCTTGGCAAAGCCACCCCCTGCCCTCAGCTGTTCCTGGGGCCTCCCTCCCGAGGCCGAGCTTGTCTCCGGCAGGGGTGGGGGAGGGCGGTGCGGTGCCTTAGCTGTGCAGGCTGGGGGTCTGGTGGTCCCGTTCACCACGTCTCCCCAGGACTCACCCCGGGCAACCTTGAGTGTCGCGGGTTTGGAGGCTGTGGGGGCAGGTGCTGAGGGAAAGGGGTCCTCGGTGGCCACTGCGGGGTCTGGTGGCCTTCACAGCAACACTTGGGGGAGCCGGATGGCGGCTTCTGCTTGGAGACACCGCCCCAGACGCCAGGCTGTGTGCAAGGGTGTCCCGGGGGCCGTCACAGAGGGGACGTCACAAGGAAGGCAGGCATCACGGGGGGGGGGGTGGCATCTCTGTGGTCTGGCGTTTCCGGATGGAGCATGTCCCCTGAGCGAGGAGGAGATCTACCCAGGCTTCAGGGCCAGGCCCACCCAGGGAAGGGATGCTTAACGTTTCTGCACCGGTGTCTGGGGGACAGGGTGGGACAACTGCTCGCGTGAGCCCCTAGGTGAGCCATCCCTGGAGACGTGTCCTGGCCAGACTGAGTCACACCCAAGTGCTTGAGGCACCGTGCAGGTGCACAGGTCTCTGTCACACATATTCCCGGAACCAACCAGCCGGTTCCGGAGTCATTCACGTTTCCGCTGAATTCCATCTTGTTCTGTAGGGTCGAATGCAGCGTTTTCCTGTCTATCTGGCTGCGGCCAAATTCTGAAGGCAGAGGCTTCCTCCCCAGTCTCCCGGCAGATTTCAGATCCGGCGAATCTGGTGACATTTCTCTCTGCACGTGCCTGTGGGAACGCAGGGGGCGAGCCAGCTTTCCCCCGCGTAACCCTGAAGCCTACGCGGGCAGGATTCTCCGCAGCCCCCGGAAGGCGGGAGCCGGTGAGGACAGTGTCGTGTGCGGGATCACACGGGGCCACCCCACCCGTCGGGGGCCAGGCACGCGTTGTTCCTTCCAGACTTTTCATTCCCTCACTGCTGTCAGCGGGCGATGACGGCGACTGTCACTCGACGCGGGGTCATTGGCAGATCCAGTGAGATGAGGCCTCGAACACGGATGCCCAGAGCGCAGCAGCTGAGCCGGACCCGGGGGAGCCCCTGCGACCGCAGGGGGGGTGGCGGGCCCTGCAGTTGCAGACACCCCACGCCTCACCGCCACGGTGTCTGAGAGACTCACGTCTCCAGGGGCTGCAACACGCAGACGCGTCTGTGGAGAAAATACAGGAATTTTTTAGGTGAGAACGTACGAGTCCGTTTTGCAGACAAAGGGAAGAGGTGTTTGGGATTATGTCAAAGCGTGTGGATTTGTTTTTTAACCACAAATGGAGATGGTTTTCCTGGTTTTCCCAGGTGGGGGGGGGGGGTCCGTGGTCACCCCAGCGGCTGAAGCGGCTGTGATTCAGGAGGCGAGGCAGGTCGGTGGTCAGTGTCAGAACCTCTGGCCGCCGGGGACCTTCCGCGATTGTGGGTGTGACATCGGAAAGGAGGTACACAGCGGGGGGGGGGGGGGGACGGTGACTTTTGCGGGCCCTCCGCCGGATGCAGTAAGTAGGTTAGAACATGAGAGACGCAGCTGATTAGTGAACCAAATGACAATGCTGTCCCTAGACCAGTGTAATCAGACATAAAAGCAGACAGAGCCCCTTCGTGAGTCACGGAGACTGGCGGTCCTTGGAAAACCCAGAACACACTTTGTTCTCATTTCTTCTTTTTTCTTTTTAAACCTTATCTATTTATTTAAAAAATTTCTAGGTTTATTTATTGGTTTTGAGAGAGAGAGAGCGTGCGCGAAAGAGGGGCAGAGAGCGAATCCCAAGCAGACTCCACGCGGTCAGCGCGGAGCCAGACGTGGGGCTCGAACTCGCAAACCGCGGGATCACGAGCTGCGCGGCAGCCAGGAGTCGGAGGCTTAACCGACTGAGCCCCCAAGCGCCCCTGCTCTCGTTTCTTCTATGGCGTCACGAGTCCACACCCGAGTCACTCAGAGGGTCCTGGGCCGTGTTCCTTGCAGAGCAAGGCCGGTCCAGACGCTTGTTTGTGGGGGGTGCGTCCCTGGAGGATTTTTTCCAGAAAGCTGCTGTTTCTCCGCGTTACAATAGTAGCCTAATTAATTTTAATATTCGCCTGACTGTGCATCTAAGCCGGCTGGAGGATGTGTCGCAGGAGGAGACACAAACAGGAGACGTGCCAGTCTGCGGTGTGGGCGAGGCGGGCTCCGATGGGGGCTGGGAGCCCGGCGCTCGCCCCCGGCATCGGGGGACCGGGCCTCGCGGCTGATTGCTCGAGCAACCTGCAGACACACTCCCAGCCCATTGAAATTCCAGGCGTCTCCTCATACAATTCCCACCTATGTAATTGTCAACTGGACCTTATCATCATTTATTATGCAAAACTGAATTTTTCTGAAGCGTGGAGAATGAAGTAATTTCGTATGCAAACAGTCAGAACTCTCATGTGTATTCTGATTACGTACATGTGGATAAATTCACTTATGATGAGTGACAGTGTGAGGTTTTGGGGCCGGGCCGGTCAATTGGCGAAAGACACTGATGAAAATGACAAACTGAGTGCCAGAAGTGTCCCCGACGCGTCCCGGAGGAAACGTGCAAAATGTCAGTGGCTAGCGGCTGCCTGTTAATAACCGAAAATGATGGTGTGTAATGAGCAGAGGTTTCGTGGTGATTGAAGAGTGATCTCTTTTGCTCATCCAGATGCCGCTGCGTAGAAATACCTATTGCTTTTTACTGACAAATGCTAATGACCTTTAAACCTTCTGCTACAGGCCCTGTGTGCCTTGGCCGAGTCAGGGGGTGACACTTCCTGCCTGCATGGGGCGGCATTGGGCGGGTGCGTCCCCCCCCCCCCCCCCGCCAGTCTGGCCTTTTGGGAGCACCTACGTCCAGGCTGCTCACAGGGCCTGACCAGCGGGGGCAGCATTCTGGACCCCTGTCAGGGAGCCCTCGGGCCCAAGAGAAGGGATGGAGTTCACGGGGTTCAGCGTGGCCCGTTTTGAGGCCGAGGGCAGCCCGAGGCCCCCCAGGGGCAACACGGACACCGGGAGGGGTGGGGGCTGTACCTGGGTTCTGGACAAGCACGGCGGGTGGGGGTCTGCACGTCGCGGTAGAGGAGAGCCCCGCGTGAGCTGCTCGCCAGGGCATCTCCGCGGCTGTTTGGAGCAGGGATGGCCGAGCCAGGCGGTAATGAATCAGGCAGGGATGACTGAGTCAGGTGGCCTTCCATCCTCGAGGACGGCAGGTGTGCAAGCCAATAAAAGCCACGAGACGTGGGGCGCGAGGTGGGGAGGGGCCCGCTCCGCGTGAAGACCCTCCTTGAGTGGAGGAACTCAGAGGCTTTGCAGGGTTTGGGGTCGGCCGGCCAGGGTGGGGGGCTGCCCCCGTTCTTCCCGGTTTTCTGCAAGTCAAGGGTGGGTGGGCCCGGGGAGCTGCGGCCGTGGCGTGGGGGCCGCAGGCTTCCCTGCACGTTGGGAGGGTGCGGACCCCTTAAACCGTCCAGCACGGGGCACATTCCCCGGTGGAAGTCCTCTTTAGTAGCTCATAAACAGAGCTTGTGTAATGCTCTGTGCTTATAGAATGAAAACCTGAAGCAAAAACACCCCCAAACCCAGAAAACTTAAATATAAAATAAACCGATTGAAACACAGCAAATAGTCCAGGAAACGGTGAGGAACATAAACCAGTAGGGTCAGCGGGGCCCTTCAAGGTGACACAGTTGCCCAGCAGCACTTCTGCAGCCAAAGAAGGCGAAGTCAGTGAAATGCGTTGGAAAAGGCCGACTCGCGCAGCCTCTCGGGGGTTGAATTATGTGCCCCCGAAACACACGTTTAAGTCCTAACCTCTGGGCCTGTGTATTGACCTTATTTGGAAATAGGGCCTTTGCAGACGCCGTCAAGTTAAGGTGAGCTCGTACTGGCTGAGGCCCGAAGTCCAGTGGCTGGCACCCTTAGAGGAGGAGGGACGGGGACACATAGGGACGCACGGGGGCACCAGGTCACGGCGGGTGCAGAAGCTGGGGCGGCACGTACACAAGCTGAGTGATACCAAGGGCGGCAGCAGGCAACAAAGGCCAGGGGAGGGAAGGAGGGACCCTCTGCCAGAGCCCCGGGCGCCTCTGCCCGGCTGACAGCCGATCTCGGGCCGCGGCTCCAGACCTCGCGGTGGGGAGGGCCCTGTGTGTGTTTCCCCGCCCTGCTCTCGTAGCCACCCCGGCAGCCCCGGACACGGCGTGTCACCCCCACGGGGCCAGGTGTGGCGCGTTCAACGTGTTAGAAGCTCGCATCTAACATTAAAAAATAGCTTTCTCGGGATCTGATGCGCTGTTTCCAGCCCATCCTTGGGATAAATCCCGCTTGGTCCTGGGGTATAATTCTTACTGTATATCCTGCTGGGGTCAGTCTGCCGGGGTTTTGCTGAGAATTTGTGCCTCCGTATTTGTAAGAGGTATTTCTCTGCAGTTTTCTTTCTTTGTGATGTCTTAGCCCAGTGCTCACGCCAGCCAACACTGGCCTCATAAAAACGGCGTATTCTTTAAGAAAAAAGATGACTCCCGATTCGTCATTTAATGACGCGCCCCAGCACCCTGCTCAGGATCAACACGCAGACGCTGAATCTCCAGTCCAGGGCACCGGGGCAGCGGATGAGCTGGGAAGAACCCCGGAAGTGTGTCAAGGCCGCGGCCAGGGGCCCTGAGCACCGGTACCTGCCAGAGGTGACGTCTCGTGGGCAGAAGGCAGGCTGCTGGAGAAGCGCGGGCTGCTCCGGGGGCCGAGGCCAGGCTCGCTGCGCTCGTGGGGGCCCCACAGTGTGAGGCGCCCCGACCTCATTCCCCTGTTTCTGTCCGTCAGGGCTGCTCTGCACGGGCACGTGGCCCAGCACCCACCCCGCCCCACCGGCCACTCGGCCGTCCCGGCCCCGCGCCCCGACAGCCACGCTGGCCCACCGGGACCGCCCCGTATTCCCACCTCGGGCTGGGAAGCTCTCCCCGGTCTCCAGTCGCCACCTGGACCCTTCCCCAGAGAGGCCTTCTTGCCCCCACGGCCCCCAGACTCGTCCCCCTGCTTCGTTTCTCCACACAGCCCCGTGGCAGCCTGGCCCTGTGAACCACCGTTGTCTCCACACACCTGAATGTGGTCAGGCTGTGCTCCCCTGTTCGTGGCTGCCGCCCCCGTGTCCGCGCAGTCTCACAGGAGTGTCCGTGCGCGTCCGCCAGCAACGCCAAGAGCAAAGCTGCCAGTGAGTGTCCTTGGGGCCTTCCGCGGAGGCCTCGCGTGCTCTGGCCAGGCGCTCACAGGGCTGTGTCCCAAGCCTTTGCTTTTGGCGGTTTCCTTTAAGATGAGAAGCTCGGAAATGCCCTTGCCTTCCCTGCACGGTTTTCCTCTGTGTTCTTGCGTGAACCGGGGCGTCAGGATTCCAGAACTCCAGAGCCAGGAAGCTCTCTGGCGGCATCTAGTTCAGCCTCCTGTTTACGGTGACAAATGTGAGTCCTGGAGAAGCCGACTGCCTCACCCCAGGTGCCAGGGTGGGGTGGCGGTCAGGGCCGCCACACCGCTCCTGGAGGCCCACGTTCAAGTTTTCAGCCTGGACGGAACAGCGACTTTGAAGAGTATCCTTAGGGTTGGAGCAGGGATGTGACACGGGGCCGGGAGGAACGTGGCTCCTCTGCCCAGGATACTGGCTTCCCCCGCCCCCGCCTTCCTCCTGGGACCACGTGTAAGCATTTGAGCTCACTTCCGGGGCCTGTGGTCCACAGGCACAGCTGGGGCCCCGAGGTGGTCTGGGTGGGGCTGGACGTGCAAATTCGTGGCCGGCGCGGACTGAACCTGTTCCCAGCACGCAGACCTGAATAAATATTTGCTGATTGATTGAATGAGTGAATGTATAATTTTAAGCCTCTGGCTCTCAACTAATCCGGGACTCCCGGGAAATCAGTCTTTGTGAAGTTTCGATCAAAGTCGCCTCAGATCCTTCTGGAACAAGGCAGGATAGAAATAACAACTTTAAAGACAGTGGACGTGAGTGCCGGTGGAAGGGCAGGAGGGACGCGGCTCCCCGCCTTCAGACTCTCGCCGGCCACCTACTACGTGCCAGGCTGCGAGGTGCCCCCATCCAGCGTGTAACCTCACCGCGGAACAGTCTCGGTCCCGCGGTGTGCGGGGGGACGCGGCTCTGTGACGAGTATGCACGGGTGACGGCGACCTGGGCGGTGCTGGCTGGGTCTTGAAGGATCAGCCCGGTTCCCGCAGGGTGGGGGGAGGATGCCGCCGTGTGGGAAGAGCCACAGACAGCGTGGGCCCCGCCTGCCGGAGTCCAGCCTGGCGGGGGGCGGCCAGCGTGGGGAAGGCTCCTCCAGCGGAGGGGGGCCCACCAAGCTGTGCGGGCCTGGGCTGCCTCTCCTCCGGGTGGAAGTGACTGCTTGAAGGCCCTTGGGCGGAGTCTTGCAGGGGGGCGAAGGCGAATTCGGCCGGGAGGGGCTCCGGAGGAGGCAGAGGAGCGGCCGTGCTGTGGCCTGAGGTCAGGGGGGAATTTGGAGCGCAGGCCACGCGTGAGGCCGCCGGACGGGCAGACGGGGAGCCTTCCTGTGGGCTCCCGATGTCCTTTATCCAATCCGGGGCTCTGGGACGTGGAGCTCGGTGCCGTGGGTTTTAGGTGGCAAAGTCAGCAGAGCTGTAGGTGAGGCGAGTCTGGGGGAGGCCGCGGTCCTTGGGCATCTTCGTGGGCGTGGGGGTTGGCCGCTGACGCTGAGACGGGACAGCTTCCCCCGTGAAATGCAGGGAGCCGCAAGGGGAACGTGGGGGGGGGGGGGGACACCTTCAGCAACTGAAGCCACCTCCGAAGGTAACACTTGGTTTGCACAGGGCTTCCTGTTAATTTTCGGCTGGTTATTTCACGTGCCGTCCTACTGCTGTGGGTTTGTCTGCATCGTCCCCACAGTGCTATTCGTGAACCTTCTGTCAGCCCCGCCGCTGGTAAGGAACCCCACGTGCTCCCCCCACTGGGCTCCAGGAACAGGAGTGAAGAGTGAGGCCCGCCCGCGGCCTCGGGGTCTTCCTGGGACCCCGTCACTGGCGCGGGCTTCCTGTTTACCCTTAATCACCCAGAACTCTGACTTCCGGATAATAGACAGCTAGCTTTCTCCCCAGCCCTAGCGTCAGGAGCCAGGGCGGACCCCCAGCCGTCGTCTGGAGGCAGCGCTTGTCAGGACAGTGAAAGAGTTCGACCCTCGCCGTCTGGAACCACGAAAACGCGCAGGAAGAAGCTATCCGGGGCGCGCTAGAGACCCAAGGGATGCGGGTCAGGGCACGTGTAAGGGCCCTGGGGGCAGGGTGGCCCGTAGGCGGGGCCCTGGGCAGACAGAGCCCACGGGTGCGCCGCGCCACCGGTTCCCACGAGGAGCACGCCAGCACCCCTGGGCTGCTTCTTTGCCAGGACGCCCCCCCCTCCAGTCAAGATTGCTTTACTGTGGCAGCGGTCTCTGGGTGACCCCATCAAGGACCCCCCTCCGTCGCCCCTCGACCCTACTCCAAAGCCTTCTTTCTCCCCGCGAGGCTCCGGCTGACGCAGCGCGGATTCCGGGCGCCGGAGGGGGGGGGGGGCTCGCTGCAGCTCGGGGACCGGGAAGAAGAAATGGAAGGAGAACCTGCAGACGCGGGCAGGTCGGTGCCCTGACAGCTCAGCCTTCCTCAGGGACCCGGCGCTCTAGACGTTCTTTGTTCTTTGACGTGGGGGAGGTGAGAGCTTTCGCGGGGCGCTGGGAGGGAGGGGGAAGACCCGCCCTCGGCCGCGCATGCGCTCCGGACCCAGGGCGGGAGACACGCGGGCGGGAACGCGCAGGCGCAGGGCCGGGTGGGCCGGGGTGCCGCGATCCTGACTTTGTGAATGGGGGCGGATGGCTGAGCCCCCTCCCCGCCCCACCCCCGGGCGCGGGGCGGGCGGGGGGGGGGGGGTGGCAGTCCTCCCGGCCCCAGGCGTGCTGGCGACCCGCGCCCGGAGCTCCCCTCCGCCCCCGGCCCGGCCACCCCTCCCACCTGGCGGGCCGCCTCCGCACCTGCCCCCGCCTGAGACAGGTGCAGCCCTAGGCCGCGCCCCCGCCCCCCCTCCCCCCGCCGTTCTCCCTCTCCCCTCCCCCTCGCCCCAGCCCCCGCCCCTGGCCCCCTGCGCCCCCAGCCCCGCTCCTGGCCGCCGCAAACCGCAGGGGGCGGGTCCCTGCTCGGCTACCTGTGCCGTGGGGACACCCACAGCCGGGGGCCAGCACGCATCTCAGCCCGTAGAATTAGGAAAGGTGGGCGGCCACCCACCGAAAACCCACCGCCCCGGAGCCCCTGCCCGGGTTGGAGGAGAAGCCGCCCCCGCCCAGCTCAGCGGCCCCCAGGTGTGAGGCACAGCAGTGAGACGATGGGGGGGGGGGGCTGGGCTGGAGAGGACCGTCACAATCCCGTGGGGGCGCCCGAGGGGGCGGACCCGACGGGGGCGCATCCCCGTGCAGCTTCGGCACACACGTCACCCTTAGATGTCCATTTCCGGGGACGGTAGAGGGCACAGGCGTTGGGCC